>NC_045786.1:12405997-13673475 GCF_009873245.2 Balaenoptera musculus | reverse complement strand
GGATTTGCTTTGTCTCATTCCATCCTTAAGGATTTGTTGACATGTCCAAGTAGTCATGCCTGTTTGGGGGAAGGGAATGGGTTTAGCAGTTCACCAAGAATGGATCAGTCATGTCTTTACCCTTTAAGGGTCAGAGGTTACCTGACTCAGAGTAAGGGGAGGACAACCTTAAAGAGGCCAGATAGGATGATTTTATAAGGAACTAACTGTAGAGGAAATACAAGTTATTTTTCAAGCAGAGATATTCGGTGTTACCTAAGGAATATTCTGAGGAAATGAATTTCTTTTTCCTTTTAAATACAGAATTCTGTGTTCCTACTTGTTACTGTCCATTTCGATATTTAGTGTTGTGTGAAATGATCCATGTAATAGATGCACTTCTAGTTTTGGTGTGTAGCTCTGTGTAATACATATGTATTTTATGACTTGTCTTGGAATGCAAAGTGTTAAAATATACAAAGCATAAGGATTTGCTGTGATAAGCATACAGATTAGCTGTCCACAGCTGTGATTCATTACTTTAACCGTAGAAATTAAAAGTGGCTGAGGGGAGGGTACTGCAAATGGAAACCACGCTTCTGTGCTGTAAAATTGAAAGGAATGAAAGAACGAACATAATCCATGGCCTTCTCCACCCACAAAAAACGTGTAGGGACAACGCCTTACATGCCACAGTTCAGCAATTCTAAACTAGCAACATACTAGATCTTCTACTTTCATAGTAACTGCAAAGATAGTGGTAAAGGTTTTATGTATGTTTTAGAAAAAATCAGGGCCAGAGCTTAAAACCTGTTATCTAGTGAGAGTCACTTTATCAGCTGTGAAATATTTACACTGCAGATCAAGAACTCGGAGACAATGGCCGCAGCCTTGGTGGCAGAGGAAGCTCACCCAGAGGGAGTCTCTCACCAAGGTAAGCCTTATTTGCACTGCAAAGTATCGGCAAAGGAAACATTTCTCGATTTGGAAACTTCTTTAACTCATATCAGCAGAGCATACATTTGTGAGGCTATAAAAGCATTCTGTAGATAAGAAGCATGTCTGGACAGTCAAGAAAAATGATTCTAAATTGACTTGAATATTAATTTAAACACATGGTTAGATTCGTAAGCTTTGTAAAAGATATACCTTTTCTTGGATTTCTAATCAATTTCAGCTCTCTTGTATATTTAGCTCCTGGTACTATTAATGTATTAATTTGGGTAATTCTTTTTGGTTATAAAATAGTCTTGAAAGTCTCTTAGGGCTTCCCTGGTGGTGCAGTGCTTAAGAATCTGCCTGCCAATGCAGGGGGGACACGGGTTTGATCCCTGGCCTGGGAAGATCCCACATGCCGCGGAGCAACTGAGCCCGTGTGCCACAACTACTGAAACCCCTGCGCCTAGAGCCCGTGCTCCACAACAAGAGAAGCCACGACAATGAGCAGCCCATGCACCGCAAAGAGTAGCCCCCGCTCGCCTCAACTAGAGAAAGCCCACACGCAGCAACAAAGACCCAACACAGCCAAAAATAAAAACAAAACAAACAAAAACAAACAAAAAAAGTCTCTTAAAGCTGCAGACTCCAGGCTTTCAACTTTGGGTTCCAGTTTTAGCTCTGTTGTGGGCAATGCACTTAACCCTTTAGTCTCTCGTTCCTAATTCAGTAAATGAAGTTCTTGTGGCTCGTCTCTAAAATCCCTCTAGTTCTTAAAAATGTCTGAAGCAAAGCATAGCAAATATGTTACATTGTTCTGTGAAATTATCTTATATATTATATGAAAGAGTTCAGGTACCATTTATTAATATATAATATATAAGGTTATTCCTGCTAATAGCACATTAGGCTATCTTTTTATTAACTTTATTCCACTCTCAACTCCTATAACTGTTTCTAGTTTGTTTTCTCTCTGTTCTCTACTTTTGTAAACTGCCTCAAGCTTAGTATTAGATTGGGTGAGAATGGAGCAGAAGGAGGAAGAAGCCCATTCAAGAATCTTTTTCAACTGTGGAAATTTTAAAATTCTATTAAAAATAAAATTTCTTCTGCCATGGCTACCGTGACTATCACTGTTGTTGTGTTGCTAATATATATGGGAATGTCTGTTAAGGAGCATCTTTAACGTGAGAGAGATTAGTCCAATAACCTCTTAATTTTGCTGTTTTCTAGTGCTGCATCAGTAGTGCCTTTTTTCTAATCCCTGAGTGAACTAAAGGTAGTATTGTTTTTCCTAATTGAACTCTGCAGAAAATTAAATATTCTTCTTTTGAAACTAGGAATCTGAAGTACAATTATAACATCATCTGACCAATCTGTAATTTATGCTGTGTTACTTCTGTACTGTTTTATTCTTTTTTTTTCAAAGAAGAAAGTTAATGGATTTTTTTGCTCATATGTTTAGTGGAGGAAGCATCTCTGTGTTCTCCTTTTTTTTTTTTTAATTAATTTATTTTTGGCTGCGTTGGGTCTTCGTTGCTGTGCGTGGGCTTTCTCTCGTTGTGGTGAGCGGGGGCTACTCTTCTTTGCAGTGCATGGGCTTCTCATTGTGGTGGCTTCTCTTGTTGCGGAGCACGGGCTCTAGGCGGGCGGGCTTCAGTAGTTGCAGCGCATGGGCTCAGTTGCTCCGTGGTATGTGGGATCTTCCCGGACCAGGGCTCAAACCCGTGTCCCCTGCATTTGGCAGGTGAATTCTTAACCACTGTGCCACCAGAGAAGTCCCTGTGTTCTCCTTTTAAACTTAAAATATCATTCAAGCTACCTAGAAATTATTCAGGATTCCTTACTGCAATTTTGCATTGTGCAGTTCTTCGTGTTTCATTAGCTAAATGGTATTTAACACAAAAAAATGGCACTAAATTACTTTAGCACATACTTCCAACTGTATATTATTCTTTAAAAATCAGCCTGAAATATAATGGCCTAAATTATCCTGGCAATAATATACTATTTGGAAAGGGATGGGCAGCTGTATGTAGCATGTGATGTTTACATGTGCAATAAAAAGCCTCATTTGTTTAACTTCTAATTTAAAGAGATTTTTGTAGAGGTGCGTATCGGGGACGCGGCAGAGCACTCGCGGGCTGTTGGAAGACCCGAGCTGTAGCCCAGCTCTGTCACTTACTAGCAGCGTGTCTTTGGACAAGTCACTAAAGCCCCATCTTGTTTCCTCAGATAGAAACGGAGCCAGTAATGCAGGTTTTGACTTCTCACTAGGTTGTTGTGAAGTTAACTAGGTGGAAACACTTCAGAAACTCTAAAGCCCTTTACTAATTTATTATATTTTTATGGAGGCTGGAGACCAGAAATGGCCACATTTACTTATTTAGAACAAAAAGTGGATGAAAGAACATAACATGTTCATCTTAATATAAGTGATACTTATTTTGGAAGAGGTGATTAAGTTGTTATCATTTGAAGTGCAGATCTAAGACATTTTAGAAAAAACTTGTATAAAGGGCTCAAATAAAAATTGCTTTGGTCTTGATAATGTTCCCTAATTCTGAAAATACTTGAAACTAAGTATTTTTGAATTTATAACAAGATACTCCTTCAAAATTGTTTAAAAATTCTTTTTACTGATATTTGAGATTTTGTGGTTATGAATTAAAATGCTCTCTACTTTATTATAATTGTACAGTGTAAGTCTTTCTAGTCCTGTCTTTCTCCCTCTTGTCTTATAAAGTTGCATCAAGTTCTTTTACAGCCTATTTCAGAGATTATTAGTGGTGTGTTTATATTTTCTAGTGGTTTTTAATTATCGAGCATGGCCAGCTATTCCCTTCATTTTTACCATTTGGGGAGGAAGGATGGTAATTACTAAATTTTAGGGTAGATTATGGTTTTATCGTTCTAACATAGGCAGCCCGGTGTTAGAAAACTTGTACAGGAGAAGGCTCAGCGTAAGGTGAGAAATGTGAATGTGCTTCCTTCAAAGGGTCCTTCTTCTGTTTAACCTGAGGATTAATGTTTCCAACAGGTCCCCTGTAAGTAGCTTACAGATCCGCTATGATCAACCAGGCAACAGCAGTTTGGAAAACCTGCCCCCTGTAGCAGCCAGCATAGAGCAGCTTCTGGAGAGGCAGTGGAGTGAAGGACAGCAGTTTTTATTAGAACAGGGCACTCCTAGTGACAGTAAGTATTCTCTTCTTGTCTTTAAAGAAAGGTCAATAGATGGATGGATGGATGGATGAACAGATAGGTGGATAGATGTTGAAGTCACACTTCATCAAGAATAGCATTGAAATTATGATATGTCTTACATAATATGGTGAGAAAGTGTGATGTAGTGGCTCAATAGAACAAATGCTACAGGTTTACTGCTTGGGCTTGAATTTTGTTTTTACCTGTTATTAACAGCGTAATCTTAGGCAAGTTTCTTAATGTCATTGTGCTTTTAGATTTCCATTTGTAGAATGGGAATAATAATGTACCTATATCATAGTATTGTTTTGAGGGTTAAATGACATAGAATATATAAAGAACGTTGCCTGGCTCATAGAATTCACTGGTTTTTGTTACTTTTTATAATTATTAAAATTTTGGTACATTGTTTCTCCATTGTACTTTGTTCTAATCAATTTTTAAGTTTTACTAAAATATGAGTTATAGCTTCTTTTAGCTTAGTTGTTTGAATCAAACTTGCTCACCTTTGGAGAATTTATTTTAAAAAATGTGTATAGTCAAGTATGGCCAACCCTCTTGATCTTACAATTTGGGTGAGAAAGGAGAATAATTACTAAATTATATATATAACTTATATATATTATCTATATCATTTACTTGCTAAATTATATGTAATACATATTACATATACATATTTAGTATCTTTACAATTTTAAGTATTAAGGAGAGCCATGGGTGAAAAATGCCAAAAACAAAAACTGTTACTACAGATTCTGTTAGCTAGAGAAGTGGCCTAATGTTAAGGATATGTATATATCTGGGGGAAATAATAGGTGTTTTGTTTTGGTTTGGTTTTTAATCATTTTGGGGGTGGGAGGTATAAGCTTTTGCTGCTTTATTTTTTTAAAACAAAACAAAATATTTTGCTTATTGTTACACAGGTGCCATAAATTGGTATTTTTATGAATGGTGCTCTGACAAAAAATGCTAATTGTGAGGAAATTCATGCCGGGATAATCCTTTGAACATGATAGCTGGAGGACAGGTTTAGCTTAGTCTTACTGCATCTCATTTGGGTATACTAAGGGTTTATTTGTGGGATCTTGAAGAGGAGGGATAAAAGTTAAATCCTTGGGAAATGACCGTATGTGTCTGTACCAGTAGAATTGTGTGTTTTCAAGGCCCTGAGGGCATGTTAAACAAATACAACTTTTTAATACATAGAACTTTTAAAGTGTCCATCACCGCAGCATCACACAGCCCTCTCTCTCTGCTGTGTCGAGAGGTCTGAGAGCTGTGGCAGGAACGGAAACGGTACTTGAGGTGGTGAGGCAGGACAGAAGCTGAGCCTGTGTGCAGATGACGCGCCTTCCCTCGGAGCCGGGAGCGGGGCTGCGGTGCACACACACTGCTCTCTGCTGGGCGAGTGTGGATCCACAGGCCTAGCAGCTGGGCTTCCTAGTCCTGTGTCAGGTGGCTTGCTTAACTCAACCAAGCAGCAAACAAATACTTGTGCTCTTTATTTGTGGCGAAGGATATTGGTGTGATTCTTTGCCCTTTGAAATATTATTTTAATGAAAACTCATGGCGAGCACTTTGAATTTTTAATTAGGTTTTTATTTTGATGAAAATAAAGTGGTCTCATGATTTTTCTTTGAGAATGGAAATTACCTGAACTAGGTGGGGTTTTTTTGGTATGTGGCGACAAAGTTTCCACATGGTATATCTAGGAACAGTATCCCTTTATGCTTACGTAGGTACAAATATATTATGGTATATTTATATCTACATATAAATTTAAGAGTAGAACCTAGTCACTTAGAAATGCTTTATAGAATATCTACTTTTCTATTTTATTTCTAAAGTTATTGACACTTAAGTCCATAAAATACCTAGTCCTGTGTATGAAATTCTTTATTAAAAACCATTCAAATGTCTGCTAGTTTTAGGAATGCTGAAGTCATTACACCAACTTCAAGTAGAAAATCGAAGATTAGAGGAACAGATTAAAAACTTGACTGCCAAAAAGGAACGCCTTCAATTATTGAATGCACAGCTCTCAGTGCCTTTTCCAACAATAACAACAAATCCCAGCCCATCTCATCAAATGCATGCATTTTCAGCACAGAATGGTAAGTATGAATTTATTGTGGATCTAAGGAAAGTAGGATGGACTTCCATTATCTTTTTCATAATAACTGAATAATAACTGGTCACCAGTTATATGCAGTTGTAGAAAAGGAATGATAAATTATTTTCTAGGAGCATAAAGAATCCTGTTCATGTAGAGAACAAGCGTACGGACACCAAGGGGGGGAAAGTGGTGGGGGGCTGGTGGTGGTGGTCGGATGAATTGGGACATTGGGATTGACGTATATACACTAATATGTATAAAATAGATAACTAGTAAGAAGCTGCTGTATAAAAAATAAAAAATAAAATTAAAAAATTAAAAAAAAAAGAATCCTGTTCAGTGTTCAATTTGAATTTGCTCTAACTTCTTTAGTACAGAATTTAATGGTAAAATTTAAATATGTAATGATCTCTTTATTGATTTAAAGCCATGATATTCAGTAGAGATAAAGATTTTTTTCATTCAAATTGGTCTTAAGAATAACAAGGCTTAATATTTAAATGTTTTTAATGTGGGCTTCAGGGTAAGCTTTTTTAGACAAGCCTTTAATCTTACACATAATGTAATTTAACAGGTAAATAGGTTTTTTTTTTCTTTGTCTTTTTTAATCTAGCTCCTACTACTGATTCCTTGAACAGCAGTAAGAGCCCTCATCTAGGAAACAGCTTTCTACCTGATAATTCTCTTCCTGTATTAAATCAGGTAATTTGGGTGTGGTTAGTTTCATTTGTGTGTTTCACTTGTGAACAGTAGTATATCACATTGAATGGTTTAAACTTATTTCAAACAGTTTTTCTGTGTTGTTTACATCTTAGCTTCTACTCTTTCTTACGTTAGGACTTAACCTCCAGTGGACAGAGCACCAGCAGCTCCTCGGCTCTTTCTACTCCCCCTCCTGCGGGGCAGAGTCCAGCCCAGCAGGGCTCAGGCCTTAGTGGAGTTCAGCAGGTCAACGGTGTGACAGTGGGGGCACTGGCCAGTGGAATGCAGACTGTGACATCCACCATTCCTGCCGTGCCTGGAGTGGGTGGAATAATTGGAGCTTTGCCAGGTAACCAACTGGCAATTAATGGCATTGTAGGAGCTTTAAATGGGGTTATTCAGACCCCTGTCACAATATCCCAGAACCCTACCCCCCTCACCCACACAACTGTACCACCTAATGCAGCACATCCAATGCCAACTACACTGACTAACAGGTAAGAAATTTACTTAAATACCTTTTGGGTTTTTTAGTGCAACATGGTACCAGTGCTGTCCATACTTTAGATTGGGATTTGAAATGTGTTCCTTGTTAGATGTACTCTAAGAAATTAAAAACCACCAAACTTAATATATTATACCAAGAGCCATTTATTTTTGACACTTACGTAATTCAGGTTAAAACAAAATTAAATCACCTTTCGTAACAAAGCATTAGGTTTGTTCTATACTGAAAATTTCAGTTTTGATCTGTGATGTGTGTTTTAAATGCTAATTTTTCTTATCCCCATGTATATTGCCTTCATGTGTCATAAATCCTGAAGAAAAGTAATATTATAATGAAGATCACATATGAATGTTGGTTTCTTAAAATTCAGCTATGTAATTTTGTTAGCTTTGTAGTCAAAGATTTTGATACAAGATGAAGGTCAAATATTTATCTTGAATTTCCAGGAAGTGAGACTCGCTGTTTCATTGTAGTGGAATTTCATTTGAATGGCAAAGCCATGTTGTTATTGCACATACTTTTGAGGAATAAATCATTTTAAATGGATTTGCAATGGATAGTAGTAAACTATTTCTTCTGGCTCTCTTTTCATTGGTGCTTAATTTTACCGACCATTGGGACTGTAAAAAAAGTTTAAGTCAAATCAATTAGTAGTATGTTTGGATTCTTTCTTTGTTTTAAATATGTGTCACTCAGTGTGGGTTAAATTATCCTTGAATGATTAAAAATAAAGTATTACATGTGCATGTTATAAACACATGTAAACTTTTATTCCATAAAACAACTGAGTGCCTGCTTGGTTTACAATATAAAGGGAAACAAAACATTTACTGACAATGTGAATTCTTGTTTACCTGTTGTATATGTGCAGAGAGAGAGAGAAAGAGAGAGAAAAGAAACTTGTACATCATTGTTTTCAAAAAGTGTTATGGTTAGAAACTTGTTAAGTTATTAAACATCAAATTGAAACAGTTGTTCATTTTACATTAAAAAAAAACGTTAAAAGGTGTACAGTAGAAAGTAAGAATTTTCATCGTTTTTCAGTGCCTCAGGACTAGGATTACTTTCTGACCAGCAAAGACAAATATTTCTTCATCAACAGCAATTCCAGCAGTTGTTAAATTCGCAGCAGCTCACACCAGTAAGTTCTTCCTTTTGATAATACTTGATCTTTATTAGGAGCAAGTGATCCAAGCTATAATAACTATTCAGCATAGGTATAGATTGCCCACTTTGTGAAATGACATTGTGGTGTAGTCTGTGATACCTGCAGTGACATTATATTGATTCATCGACAAATACTAGAACGTGGTCTATGCAGCTCTGGTAGACTCTGTATTTTCATGGAGACTTGTATTTTCATGGAGCTTCATTCTGGTAGGGGTGATGGACGATAAATATATACACACTTTTTGGTAGTGATGAGTACTGGGAAGGAAAATGAAGCAGGATAAGGGGATAGATAACAGTCGGATGGGAGCCATCTTAGATAGGATGGTCCAGCCTCTGAGTAGGTGACTTTTGAGCACACACCTGAATAAAAGTTGAAGGAGCATGACTTTCTGACATGGGGGGGTGGAAGAGAACATGCACTCAAGGTGGAGGGACCAGGGCCTGTGTGCTGTGTCACTGGGCTGGTGTGGAGGAGAGCAGTCAGACGGGCGGGCGTGGGCTGCAAGGTTGTGGGCTGCCTTGTCCGGCTCCCCATGGCATGGAATTTAGATTTACCTTAAGTGTGATGGAAAGCCATTGGTGATTTTTTTAAAAAAACCTTTCTTTGTGGAAATAAACATTCGAGTGTACCAGAAATAGAGAGTATGGTATACCGATTGCCTAGCTTTAATAATTATCCCAGTTAAAAAACTCTTTTTTCGTATATCCTCATTTTTCCTTTCAGAATTTTAAAGAATTAATGGTAGGGTTTTTGTTTGTTTGTTTGTTATTTGTTTTGGCCGCATAGCATGGCATGCAGGATCTTAGTTCCCTGACCAGGGATCAAACCCGCGCCCCCTGCAGTGGAAGCTCGAAGTCTTAACCACTGGACTGCCAAGGAAGTCCTGTAATTGTAGGGCTTTGAACACAACAGTGACATGACATACAGTGATGTTTAGATTTACGGGATTCTCTGAAGTCAGTAGGGAATGAAATCTAATGTCTCAGGACTGAGCCCTGGGCACCCTGGAGGAGGAGAGTAATCTAGCCAAGGGTCTAGGGAAAAAGTGGCCAGTGAGTTAGCACAGAGAGTGGTGGCCTAGTTCCATGTGAAGAAACATTTCAAGAAAGGGAGGACTCAGCTGCATAGAATGCTTCTGGTGAGACAGGTAAGAACAGCCCGTTGGATTTGGGTGTCTAGAGCTTTCTGAGAATGTGGTTTTGGTGAGAAGTGAAAAGCTTCACTGAGTGGTTGGAAAGAAAATAGGAGAGGAAGCGAAGATGGGGTGCAGGCAACTCAAGATGTTTTACTGTAAAGAGCAGAGAAATGAATCGGCAGCTAGCATTAGAAGGACGTGGTCTAAGGGGGGTAGTTTCTAATCATTTTGAAAATGACAGCATATGTGTATGTTGATTGGGAATTTTCTGGTGCAGAGAGAGGAAGGATAACGCCAGGGCAGCAGAGCTCTTCAGGAGGGAGCAACTTCCCCTGTGATAAGAGGGAGGCAGAGAGGCTGTCGGTGGGTTTTATGACAGGAGGTTGAGGAAACCCACTTCTAATGGTTTTAGTTTTTAAATGGGAGTTATAAGTAAAGTCATCAGCTGAGGGAGATAGGGATATTGTGGTTAGAGGAGAGAAAGAAGGTGTGGAACAGATATCTTGGAGGAGGGGAGAGAGCTAAGGCAGATGTGGGAGGGTGTGTCTAGCACACCTCACTGCTAGGAGAACACCCATTTAATTAACTTTGGGGTTTCAGCCTTTGTTTGTAACTTCTTTCTAAAATACATCTACCTACTCTCTTGCTTTAGTCAAAAATGTATTGAAAATGCCTGTTTTACAATTCTGGATCATTGTCACTGTCACTGTTCTTACAGTGGTATAAGGACAGAGTCTACATAAATTCTTACATGCTTACACTAAAATGTAATCTTGTTTTCTTATCTCTTGCCTCATCTTAATATGAAGTTCTGGAATTCAATTTATTTGGGGTTCTTCCTGTTAATCAAGATTTTACTCTAATAACAGCACATATAGGTGCCTCGTTTCTGGAACGTGGTTGATCAAGGAATTTTTAGCACAAATTATTACCCAGAGACCGTGAAGACTGAGTGGATTAGACTTGACGTTTCCTTTGCAGCCAAGGTTGTGGCGTGAGGTTTGTTTATTTACAAGCATCAAACTTCACGTAGTCAGGAATGGTACTGTGAGGCACCTCCCTCCTGCCACCTTAAGAAAAACTCTTGCTCGACCCTCCTCCTGACCCTCCTCCCGACCAGCTGCTGCCCCAAGCGCAGCCCTGTCCGTTTCTGCCTGGCATCGCCCCTGACCTGGTAATGGCTTCTGCCCACTGGAAACACGTTCTTCCCTTAGCTCCCAGGACGCCACATTATCTTGGTTTGCTTCCTACCCAACTGGTTCTTCCTTTTTAGCTTCCTTTTCTGGGTCCTCTTCTTCTCCTCAGCCCCACTCATTTCAGAGCATCCTAGAATTCAGGATCTCCTCCAGCCGCAAAGCTTTAAATACTGTCTGTGCTGATACCGACGTCTCCAGCCCGGGCCTCTCTCTGGAATTTCAAACTCCCATATCCACTGCTTACTTAGTTGCCGCCACTTGGCTTTCTTTATAGATGGTGCAGGCATAACGTGTCCAAACTGAACTGCTGACCCTCCACATGGCTGCCCCACCTCAGCTGATGCACCTCCATCCTTCCAGCTGCTCAAGCAGTTACTCCTTCACCCCTCTCTTTTTCTGACACCTCACATTGAATCCATCAAGAATCCTAGGTCAGGTTGTGTCACTCCTCTGTTCAAAACCTTGCTTTGCCTTCCTGCATTACTTTGAGAAAAACCAGAGCTCTCGGCCGACACTGCAGGCCCTCATCCTTCTCTGGCCTCCTTCCTGCTCACTGCACTCCGGCCCCGGTCTCCTTGCTCGTCCTGGGTCATGCTGGGTGTGCCACGGGGCCCCTCAGCACTGGCTAGCATTCTCTCTGCCTGGAACCCCCCCTCCGCCCCCCCATATCCATATAGAGAATTCCCTCGTCTCCTCGTGTCTGTGTCCAAGTGAGAACCGCCCTGACCCCTACCCCGCCCCCGCTGTCCTCTCTCTCACATTCCTGTTCCCCCGACCCTGGGCAGTAATCATTTCCTAACATTTCTTCACCCCAGAACAGTGCCTGCCACATCATAGTAAGCGCTCAGGAGTGCTCGCTGGAAGGCATGGTCTCATAACCGCATCAAGAAAGCACTCTTTCTGTTGGCATGAATGAGAACTTTAAAAGTTATTTTAAGTTCCCAGAATTATGGGAGGGATTTCACCATGCAGTGCATTCTAAAGCCAAACGCAGGTCACGTGGCTGCTCTAAGTTGCCGTTCTCCTTGATTATCATGGGCAACCTCATATGAATAGGGGTCTCCTACGTTTGTTTGCCCCATTTTGAAAATAAAGCCATTCCCTGATGATATTGACATTTTACAGTAGATGGTTATTATCTCGTGCAGTGTGTTCTTCCAGATGAGACTCTTGTTGTCTTTCTTAGTAGTATGACTTTGCTGTCACTTAAATACCTAATGTCAGAGCAAAGAAGAGAGAAAGCAGGCTGTCCTGACTGCCGGGTCTGCACTGGAACTCACCCTCTCCTGCATGTTCTTACCTAAGGAGCAGCACCAGGCCCTTCTGTATCAGCTGGTGCAGCAGCACCACCAGCCTGATCTCCAGCAGCTGCAGATCCCGGCACCCACGCAGATGCCCATCAACAACCTGCTCGCAGGCACGCAGGCGCCTCCGCTTCATCCAGCCACCACCAACCCGTTCCTCACCATCCATGGCGATAATGCAAGTCAGAAGGTAACAGTAAGTGTCTGTGCTTTGTTACAGCTAGTGAAATACCAAAACGAAGTTTATTGATTAATCAGAGATGACTGTCCAGCCCCTCTCTTCCTCCCCACCCCCCTTAAAATATATTATCCCCCTGATAATTTCTTCTTAAAACCAGTTGTTTCAGCACCTGGATATTGTAAACACAAAGGACCTAAGCCAATTTATATATCCTCTAAGTATATCAGTTTGAATTTGCACGTAAGGTTGGAAGACTGTTTTATATAATACAGCAATTTTTCAAAATGAAAATGTGTTTTAGTATGGTAAGTGGTATTGGACAGTCCAATCAGAAGATAGTAGTTGGTGTTTTGAGAATCTTTGTTTAACTAATTTGTTTAATTATAGAAATAGTCTAGATAATTTAAGAATATTTTTATTATTTTGCTCAGACATGCTAAAATTGAATTATATTTATAATAAAATTAATACATAAACTTTAGGGCAATCTAGTTATTCTACCTGATAGAAAGTAAATCATAATCATATTTGTAATGAAATTTAAATTATTAATCTCATGTAAGTGATAGCATCTTACCCTTTCAATGTACAAGTTAAGATAAATAAAAATGGGTGCAGGAACAGTATACTATACATATAGTAGCACACATTTTAAGGCTGTTTCTTTCTATTAATTCTCCCCTTCAATCAGGTCTACTTTACTGGAGTATAAATGTTTCCCCTAAATTCCAGTTCAGGGCAGAACCCTGTTAGAGGAAGGATATTGGGATATAGAATGGAGACTGGACATCAGGAAAAGGAAGAAGGGAAAGAATGAGGTGGGAGACTTGGCAAAAAATGGTGTTAAAAGTCACAATGTTTGCTCTTTCCCATTACTTTGAAAGTTTGCTCTTTACTGTGCTTTTAGTTTTCAGAAACTTTAGTTTGTATTTAGTAACAAGAATTGGTTCAAAATATAGAATTATTGGTTTTCATTAACTCTTCAATGCTTTTTGTTTGCCCCACTGTTCCTCTGACTTCCTGACTGTGAATACTGTCATTATCACAAACCTAGTTTTGCAGATGTGGAAAATTTCATTGATTCTGTATTAATTTAGAATTTTTTTTAACCGTTTTTTCCTAAGTTTTTTCTTGTGTTAAAAAAAGTTAGACAGTATGAAATGTATTTTTAATGGAAAATCACAATAGTAAACACTATAAAATAAACAATATTATCTAATGTAGAAAAGCAAGGCTGGGAAATAATATTTATGAGTATCCTGCTATGTGGCAGTCATCTTTGTTAGATACAATAGTATACGTGGTTCCAATCTTTAAAATATTAATAGGCTGTAACCCCATTTTTTAAATAGGGAGATTCAAAGAGGTTAAAGCTCAAAAGACACATAGCACATGTGGGATCAGAACCCATGACTTTCTTAGTTCATTTTCCACACTACTATGTTGTTACTACTTACGTGGAAAAGTCAATCTGAGGGGATGGTTTCTACATTCATTCCTTATGAATCCTCCCTCAGAGGGGCACTTCTGTCTTTGTATACTGCTGAATTTAATATAAAGCAACTGAATGTTTACCAGTAAATTCATGTCTTTATATTATGCTGGAAAGTAGCCATGCTGACTTGTAGAAAAAAAGGAATAACCGTATACATGACCTTTTATCTCAGTTATAATTTCAAGTAAGAGGATATTATCTCAAGTGGGGGCCAAAAATTCATTTAGCTAATGCATCTTATTTTGTTTGTTTTAACTGCAGAGACTTAGTGATAAAACTGGGCCTGTTGCTCAAGAAAAAAGTTGACACTTGAGAAACATCTAGAAATGGACTATCCTGCTGCGCTAGCACTTCATCTGGCTGCTGTTGCAGTCCCCTTACTACAGCTATGAAGAAATGCAACAAGAAACCAGCTGCACGACAAAGGATTAATTGCCCCAAGAGCATTCTTGTAAGGCTTTGATTGATTTTCTTGTTGCTTTGTTGCACTGAAATGGAATTCCCATATCCCCCACCCCTCACCCACATTTTTTGAATTTTGAAAGAAAATTTAATAGCTAACTTTTGTCATTGAAATAATTTACATGCAATGAGTTTATCAGCCTAAGAGAAATTTAATATAGTTGGTGTACAACTAATTTTGTTATAAATTGGAGAGATGAATAGCAAAACTAAAGACTTGTTCTATTTTTAAACCATTTGATTTTAATGTAAAAGTTGGAACATGAAATATGATCTTTTGTTTGGGTTACAGTATGCTTGCTCTGTGAGTCAAAACAAATTTCAAGGAACTGTCTAATTTCTTCTACTGGAGTTTTATTGGTTAAATATTACAAATAAATAGGTCATCCACTTGGACTTGGCAATCTTTATTATAAAAATTTCCTTTCTAATGGGATTTGGCCAATTTTGGTAATCAAGTTAGGATGGTAAATGTCTGCTTCTGCTAAAGGTAATTTTCTTTTGCTAAATGCTTTTTCTTTAGTGTTAAGACCTACTCATATTTTAAAGAAAGCTTGAGTTCAGTGATTTCTAAGGCTGCTGAGGGAACCAGCTCAATTCAAAGTGAAAGAGGGGCCACTCTGAAACTGCTGGTAGGGTTTGGCCTGAATCAAGTGCCTGTCAGTACCTGCCTCGTGCTGAAGTGGCTCTGGACAGCTGAGCCTGCGCTCTCAGTCCTTGGGAGTAGTAGGGACAGTCGGCGTTGCACCAGCAGCCTTCCCCATGGTTCTGCCTTTATTAAGAACTTTCTATGCCACTGTAGCTAGCTCAGGCAAAACTATTACCTGGGTATTTATCCACTAATGAGTCACAAGAAAAGTGAGTGGATTTGGTAAGAATTTTCTTTTTTTCTTAAGTTAGACAACTTCCCATTATTGACAATGATTTGAAACAAACAAAACAAGACAAAAAACCCACCACTGCAGTTCCTGAAACAGGTGAAATCTGTATTACAGCCCTTCCACGTTGGGTAGCCCCACTCCTGGTGTGACAGTATAGCAGAGTATAAATTAAACAATTGGGGATGTAATCATTGAACTATTCTTAAATGTGTGAATTATTAGTGGAAAAGACCCAGCTGTAATTAGACCTCCACTGTGTACTTAGCTGGAAGAACATGTTAATTCTGCAATATGTCTCTTGGTTAAACATTGCACAGTTCTTACCTCATTTCTGTAAATAAGGTTTTGTGAATCTGTTTTGTATTGTGAAAAATTCATAAGATAACATTGATATTTTGATTTGTAATATTTCTAATTGGTAGATTTAATTGAAAAGTAAAATTAATTTATTTTTATATGTTCAGGGGAATTTTAAAGAAAGTCAAATCTTTTGTAGATAATTAAAAAAATCGGTGTGGTTTATTTTACTTATTTAACCCACTGGTTGTTATTCTGTAACAATTTGTATAAATGGTAAATTTTGAATGTGTTATTTTACTTAGATGTAAAATTCTACATGTATTAAAATGTACAAAGTTTTTGTTAATAAAATTTAATAATGTTTATAACTCTGCCTTTTTTTCCAGTTTTATTAAGATACACTTGACATACACTTGATAAATTAGGAGTTTAAGGTGGACAGCGTAATAATTTGACTTACATGTAGTGTGAAATGATGACCACGGTAAGCGTAGTTAACATCCATCATCTCATACAGATAATAAAAAAAGAGAATGACAAAAAGAGTGTTTTCCTTGTGATGAGAACTCTTAGAATTTACTCTCTTTAACCACTTTCCTGTATATCGTGTACAGCAGACTTAACAACAGTCATCATGTTGTACTTTTACAGTCCTAGTACTTATTTATCTTATAACTGGAAATCTGAACTGTTTGACCACCTTTGTCCAGTTCCCTCTCCCTCAACCCCCACCTCTTTTCTATGAGTTAAATTTTGTTCTTTTAATAAGATTCCACATATGAGATCATACAGTATTTGTCTTTCTCTGTTTGACTTAATTCACTTAGCACAGTGCCTTCAAGGTCATCCATGTTGTCACAATAGCAGGGTTTCCTTCCTTTTTTATGGCTGAATAATATTCCATCATACATTGTATGTATGTATATGTGTGTGTATAGACACATATATATATATATATACACACACAAATACATACAGACTCATATACCACAACTTCATCCATCAGTGGACATTTAGGTTATTTCCATATCTTGGCTATTGTGAGTGATGCTGCTATGAACATATAGGGGTATAGATATCTCTTTAACATAAGTGGTTTTGTTTCCTTTGGATATGTTCCCAGAAGTGAGGTTGCTGGATCAGATGGTAGTTTGATAATAGCCATTCTAACAGGCATGAGGTGATATCTCATTGTGATTTTGATATGCATTTCCCTGATGATTAGTAATGTTGAGGAACTTTTCAAGTGACTTTTCATGTATCTGTTGGCCATCTGTATGTCTTCTTTGGAAAATGTCTGTTGAGGTCCTTTGCCCATTTTAAGATTGGATTATTTGGTTTATTTTTGTTTTTTTCTGTTGAGTTGTCTGAGTTCTTTATGTATTTTGGATATTAATCCCTTATCAGATACATGATTTGCAAATATTTTTTCCCATTCTATAGGTTGTCTTTTTCAGTTTTTTGTTATATCTTCTTGATGGATTGACCCCTTTATCATTATATAATGGCCTTCTTTGTCTCTTTTTATCATTTTTAGTTTAAAATCTATTTTGTCTGATATATGTAAGTACAGCTACCTCTCCCTGCTTCTTTTTGGTTAGTTTTGCTTGAGATGTCTTTTTCCATCACTTCACTCTCAGTTAATTGTCTTAAAGGCTAAAGCAAGTCTCTTGTAGGCAGCAGCATGTTGTTGGATCTTGTGTTTTTATCCATTCAGCCATTCTTTTTATTTTTATTGGAGAATTTAATCTATTTTTGTTTAAAGTAATTATTGACAGGTATGGACTTGCTGTTGCCATTTTGTTCATTGTTTTCTGGCTGTTTTGTAGACCCATTGTTCCTTGTTCCTTATCCTGCTGTCTTTCTGTGTTTTGATGTCTTTGGGTATCAGTATGCTTTGACTTCTCTATCATGTTCTTTTTGTGTAATTACTACAGATTTTTCCCATGTGGTTTCATGAGTCTTACATAAAATATCTTAAAATTATAATACACCCTATTTTAAAATGACAACAACTTAGATAGCTGTCCTAAGCTTCACACTTTTACTTCTCCTCCCCTCACATTTTATGTTACTGATATTACAGTTTACATATTTTTCATATTGTGTATCCAATAACAGATTTTTATAGTTATGATTCTTTTTACTGTTTGTTTTTTAACTTTTAGAGTTGTAAGTGAATTATGCACCACCATTACCATATTACAGAATCTAATTTTGAATGTATATTTACCATGATCATTGAATTTTATGGTACCTTCTTATATTTTATAATGTTAATCAGCATCCTTTTACTTCCACTCAACTCCCTTTAGGATTTCTTATAAAGCAGGTCTCCTGGTGATGAGCTCCCTCAGCTTCAGCTTGTTCAGGAAAATCTTTACCCCTTCTTCATTTCTGAAGAACAGTTTTGCCTGATACAGGCTTCTTGGTTGACAGTTTTTTACTTTCAGTATTTCGAATGTATCATCCCATCTCTCCTGGCCTGAAGTTTCTTTTGAGAAATTTGCTGATAGTCTTATGGGGTTTCCCTTGTATGTAACTTCTCTCTTGTCTCTTGTTGCTTTCAAAATTATTTGTCTTTGACTTTTGATATTTTTAATGTGTTTCAGTGTAGCCCTATTTAGGCTCAACCTGTTTGGGGTCTATTGGGCCTCATGGATCTGTTAATTTCTCTCCCCAGGTTTGGGAAGCTTTTTCACATTATTGCTTTGAACATACTTTCTGTCCCTTTCGCTTTCTGTTCTCCTGAAATTCCCATAATGCAGATATTGGTTCTTTTGATTGTGCCCCATAAGGCTTTCTTCACTCTTTTTCTTTTTTTTTCCTTTTGCTCCTCTGACTGGGTAATTTCAAATGTCCTGTCTTCTAGGTCATTGATTGTTTCTCCTGCATGGTCGTCTGATTTTGAAGCTCTCTGTTGAATGCTTCAGTTCAGTCATTGTATTTTTCAGCTCTAGGATTTTTGTTTGCTTTTAATGGCTTCTATTTCTTTGTTGAACTTCTCATTTTGTTCACATATTGTTTTCCTAATTTCGTTTAGCTGTGTGTCCTTGTAGTTCACTTAAAGTTCAAGAGGATTATTCTGAATTCTTTGTCTGATAGTTCATAGATCTCCATTGCTTTAGCATCAGTTACTAGTCTACTTTGGTGGTGTCACGCTTACCTGAATTTTTGTGATCCTTGATTCCTTATGTTGGTATCTGAGCATTTGAGTAAGTGGGCTCCTCTTCCAGATTTTACAGGTTCATTTTGGCAGAGACAGTTTTTCACCAGTCAGCCCTGTTGGGGTTTCTGGATGTGTCTGCTGGTAATGTTTGTGGGCGGGGGGGGGGCCCTGCTATATCAGGGTCTACTTTGGGGCAAGGCCACTGCCCAGAACCCTGAGGTGGGGGGCAGGGGTGGTGGTGCTGCTGAGAGCACTTGGATAGGAAAGCTGGCTTGTTCCCCTGCCCTAGTAAGGCTGTAGGATGGGCTTTGCTGTTGCCTGGGGTCTCTGGTCAGGCCCATCAGACTGTCGGGACGGGGTACTATACCCAGTATTAAGCGGGGCTCTGAGTTAGCTGCCCTCCCTGGAGGGGCAGCATTGTTTGGGGGCCCTAATTAGGCCAAACTGTGTGCTGAATTCCCTGGTCAGACAGGGCCGCCGGTGTTGCTCTGCAGACAGGGAAGCACAGGCTGTGCACTGTTTAAGTGCCACTGTAAGCACGGCTCTCGGATGGGCTACACAGCTTGCTGTGTGCTCTGGTCAGGCTTCCTGGGCGAGAGGGCGGGCAGCTGTATTCAGCAGTGGGTGGGGCTACAAATTAGTTCCCCTGCCCAGGTGGAGTGGGAGAACTGGCTCCAAGACAGGTAAGGCGCTTCGTGGTCTCGACTCTAGCCGACCGGTGTCTCAAGTTTCCTGGCTGAACAGGGTTCGCTGGATCTGCTCGGCAGAGCTCTGCCCCTGCTGGACTCGGCTCCAGGGCTCCAGCAGGGCTGGGCGGTGCGGCTCTGCCGGCGTTGCGGCCGCCTTCCTGGGCAGGGGGCCGCGGAGCTCCACTCGGCGGCGGGCGGGGCTGTGAGAGAGCTTCCGCGCGGCGCCCACGTGCCCGCGTCCCAGCTGCCTCTCTGGTGGGCGGGGCTCCGAGTGAACTGCGGCCCGCGCGGGGGCAACAGCCGGCTCCGCGCCCCCAGGCCCGCACCCTGCGCCCTGCCGGGTTCCCTGGTCGGACGTGCTGCCGCAGGCGGGCAGAGCCGCTGGCAGGGACCGCCGCCTGGGCTCAGCAGGTAGGTGCTCGGTCGGCCGCGTGCCGGTTGTCGGAAGCCCCACCGTCTTCTCCACCACAGATGCCCAGGGGTCGAGCCCCGCAGCTCCCCCGGTGACGCGGCGGGGTGGAACTGGAGTAGGGGCTCCCGTGAAGCAGCCCACGGTGCTGGGGCGAGGGCGCCAGATGTCCGCCGGAGGAGCGGTGGGCTCAGGGGCCCTGCTGGGCGGTGCTGTGCGGGCCTGGGGCGGCTCCTCTGACTCTGCCAGGTGAGGCGCGTCGTGGTCTCTGTGGTGCCGGCGGTGCTTCAGCCTCACGCCCGTGGTCTAGGATTTTCTTAGGGGTGTCTTGTCCATGAACAGTTGTTCGTTGTACTTGTGAGGGCAGTGAGGTCAGGAAGGACCTGTGTCGCCAGGTTGGTGACATCCGTTCTTGTCTGGAGAAGATGACGCTCCTGAGGCCGTTGGTGCCTCGCGTCAATTCGCTCCAGGAGCCTCTGGGCGCTTTGTGCTTCGGCAGCAGGGTGGTTCCATCTTGAGGTTATTTAAGCTCGCTCGGGAGTAGACGCTGCGTGGCGGCCGAGCCCACCGTGTCCTTGTGTCCGACTCTTAGACATCATTAGGTGAGACAGAGAGAGCCCTGCAAACTGCCGCAGCGGAAAGAGGAAGGAAATAATCACAGTGAAGATGAAAGGAAGATAAATTCCAGATGAGAATTACAGCACATCAATAAAGCTGTATTCATACTTGGTAAAGAGTAAATTCTTGTTTACACAGTTAGCTTTAACCAGAGGCATTTAAATAAAAGAGAAACCCAAGTGGTTCCCAGCTCTCAGTGTGCATCAGGATCACCTGTGGGCCTTGCAAAGGTTCAGACTTAATTGAACCAGAATATACCTGATCTGTGTAACTGGGTCCTCGTAATTAAGAGTTGAATAAACAGGGAAAACTGGTTTAGGCTTTTAACTTCATTAAGGAGCGCATTTTAGGTTCTTGGGAAGACTTCCTTTTTGGTACACGAATGGGAAAATGATGATCTGATTCTGCAAAGTCTTGTCTCCCCCAGGGCTGAGGACCAGCCTTCCTCCAGAAGGCCGGTGACTCATCATCATTAGCCGCCTCCTCAGCTTTCACTCTCCCAGTCCTCGACAGAACATTACCCGGCGGTGCACCTTTTCAGTTCTCAAACCTGTGTCACTTGTCTGGGCTGTGGGCTTGTGCCTGTGTCTTGGTGTGGCTCCACATGCTTAAGCCGCTTTGGGAACTGGCCTGAGGTGCTGGGCGGCCTCATCCCCCCGCCGCGGGAAACGCACCTGGGCTGCTGGCTCCCTGCTTCCCTGCTGAGTTTCGCTCTGGGAAGTTTCTGAGCAGCTGCTGCTCGTTGCCCAGCACAGACCCTCGGGCAGGGGTGCACTGCGTGCCGCTCGGGATGCCACGGGCCGGCTCCCGTCTGGACTGCTTTGCAGAAGTGCTGTGGGAGTGTGCTGGGTCGTGGGGTCAAGAGCACGCGATGGGCGGGAGTGCTGAGAACGCAGGTCGCCAGGTGGCTTTCTTAAGCGCTCCGTCAACCAAGCAGAGGACAGGATGACCACTGCCCCTGGACACTCCCCAAGACAGACAGCGGAGGCCCTGGCATTGTAGGCAAGAGGTGCCTCACGACGGAATGTAACTTTGCTTTTAAAAGTAGGGGATGGACTTTTGTTTCGAATTTGACAACTCTCAGTGAGACACGTACCATTAACCTTAACTTCACTTACTGGAAACAAAACACACACTGATGAAAACCACTTTTGGTATACATCACACTAGGCCTTTCCAAATGAAATAGTTGTGAACTTCTGTAAACATTGGGAAGCCGTTAGATTTTTTCGGATAATTTTACCTTGTTAAGAATTCACGCCAACCGTTGTTCCACTTACAGTCCCACCCCTCACCTTGGTATTGGCAACAAAGGAAATGTCTCTTTCATACCGTTAACTGAATGTTTACAATCCCGTAAATTCAGTAAAGACTTCGGTGAACTATGAGCTGCCTTTGGTCACAGTTCGGGCCTGGTGAGCCTGTCCTCAGGGGCAGAGCCCGGCTGGTGCTGTGACATCCTTGCAGCTGTGGCCACTCTGGCCCCCAGACCTCTGGCTGCTTTGGGCCCGGCGTCCCGCACAGATCCAGGACTGGGGAGCAGACAAACTGAACTGAACTGGTTTGAAGGTTCAGATGAGATCACATGGAGGGTGGGGAAGAAAGGCACGTTTGGGTCCCGTGGGGGAAGTGACCCCCGAGTAGGATCCAGAAACCGCAGGGGTGTTTCGACCAAGCGAAGGCTTTTAGGGGCACGGAATGAACAAACAGGCTCCGTCGCTGCCTCTGGGCTGGAGATGTGTTGTCTTGCTTCTCGGTCCTGTGGGAGGGCTTCCGACCTCTGCTTCCCAGGGAGGGGACCCAGAGGGGCAGACTTCCCAGGCTGTGCTGCGGTGCTGGACGCGAGGGAGGCCCCAGGCTTCCTCCGCAGAGAGGACGATGGTTGGCTCAGGCATGGGGAGGCTGGTCCCCATCAGGCCAGTGCAGGCGGCACAGGCAACGGCCGCGAGGAGGGCGTGCTGGAGGCTGGCCCTCGGGGACCCTGAGGTTTAGAAGGCAGGTGGGAGATGAAGCGCCTGCACAGGGATCTGAGGACGGGCCGGGAGGGCTCCCTGTTTTCTTGAATTACACGCACTTCTTTCCCGAAAAACTTGAGGCTGCAGAAAAGTTGAAAGGTGACGCCGCCCCCTGCTCATCAGGACTGAAGATCCAACCTGAAAACGCCTCCTGGATCCAGTGCTTAGAAAGTGACGAGACCAGGAGCGGTTTGGGTGGCGTGAGCGCCAGGGGTCAGGTGACAGGGAGGGTGGGTCACACAGCCAGGCCAAGCGAGGAAAGGAGGCACCTCGCGATTGGCGGCTGTGAATGCACAGCGTTCTGGCTGTGCTGGTCCTTCTGAAGTTTGAAGCAAGACGTTCACTTTTTTGCTGATGGAGTTAATTTGGTTTCCCTCAAATTCTGATTGATGCATCTGCTGTTTTTCACTTGGCTCACTGAACAAGCAGACGGATTAATTAGGAGATTTTACATTTTTGGCATCGCCGCTGCTCCTGCCGCAGCGATCTCGCTGGTTCTCCCCCTCCTCCCGGAGCAAGTATGGACAGGTGTTTCCGCAGCTGAACCCTTCGTGTGCGGGCAGTCTGTGAACAAAATAACGTGCAGAGTTTCTTTGCAAACTCTTGGCCTGGCGCACTGGTTCTCCTCCCTCCAGCCGCCTGTGAAGGCGGAGTGTGGACTGGGGCCCCGCCCTGGGTGTCTGGGGGCTCCCGTGAGAAACTGCTGGGCCGTCAGGCTGCTCTCCCTGCCCTTCCCGGGCCCTCTGCCCCGCCTCACCCCTGACGCCCCCCTCCTTCCCAGGCTCTGGGCGAAGCCTCGCAGCTGCCCATCGTGGGCCTTGCGGCTGTTTCAAGAACTGGCCTCTCCCAGCTGCGGATCAGGTGGCCTTGTTGTTCACCCCGATGTGAGCCTTTGACACTTCAACCGCAGGCGTCAGTGCTCGGTCTTGGGTTTTACTGGGGGCGGAGGGTAGCTCTCTGTGGCCTTCAGCATCGCAGTGGGCAGGCCCGTGACCTCGTAAACGTCGGCCCTCCCTGCCCGCAGCTCTCACAGCTTCGGGCTTCTCAGGTCCTTGGAAGCTTCTTTACTTTCTTCTGATTTATGACCCATGTTTAACTCCTCCCTCAGAACAGTCTTTCTCCATGACTGCAGCCCTTGTTCTGGTTTGGAGTTAATGTCCAAGCCAAGACCCGGAAGGAGGTACCAAGTGGCCCTGCCTCACCCCAGGCTTTGCTCCCGGAGGAAGTGGCCCCTCAGGCCGCTCAGCTGGCTGCAAACAGCTGCTTTCGCTGCTGCCGGGAGCTGGTGCTGAGTGGCGGGGCGGGGTGGGGGGGTGGTATTTGGAGCCGACCCGTCCCAGGATTAAAGCAAGTTTGGGTTCGTCGTCACCCACCCCAGGCCAGAATCGTCCTCTCTCCTGTTATGGAAACACAGCCCCAAGCAAAAACGTCCGCATCCAATGCTTTGGTTCCAGTTTTAACATAACAGGATAGATCTCAGTTTAGCCAGAGGAGAGTTCCAAGGGGGTTTCCTATGCCAGGCCTCTTGAAACAGGAGACCAGCTTGGGTCAGACGTCTGGAGGCATCTAGTTGTCACTGCGGGAACATCGTCCTTTGTGAGACAGATTGGAACCAAGATAATTTGGGATAAACAATTTGATATTTTATCTTAAATTTTACAAAATATTTCTTTTTGAGTTACAACAGAAAAGAAAGCATGGCAGAGATTGTTTGTGTTCCTTTGTAACTTAGGACATACAAAATTTAAAAATGACTCAGACTAGAAAACAAACTTCTGGTTACCAAAGGGGAAAGGGGGTGGGTGGGGAGGGATAAATTAGGAGTTTGGGATTAGCAGTTACGACTGTATATAAAGTAGATAACAAGGTCCTACTGTGTAGGATAGGAACTGTATTCAATATCCTGTAATAAACCATAATGGAAAAGAATATGAAAAAGAATATATGTATATGTATAACTGAATCACTTTGCTGTCCATCAGAAACTAACACAGCATTGTAAGTCAGCTATACTTCATTAAAAAAGACGACCCCCTCATTGCCACTCAAATCTTTGTCCATTTCATTTTGTAAAAGTAGGATTTCTTTTTAAACTCTACTAACCAAAGATGGGCTTAATTGAGTTGAACGCCTGTAATAATCCAGGGCATACTGACCCTCAGGCTCCTGGCTTATGACAGGTGGTGAAGGCAAGAGGTGAGCAGTCAACTTTCCCTGCAGAAGAATGTCCTTTTGTTCATTCCTGTAGCAGTTCCTGAAGTGGGAGGACACGGAGGGCGTGAGGAAGGGAGCTGGACCCGCGGGTCCCTGCTGAGGCTGGAGGGTCTCAGAGCAGCCAGGCCAGGTGCTCAGTGGGGGGAGCGGGAGGAGGGGCTGCCCTGCTCCCCCACTTCCCACCAGGGGAGGCGACGGCCCCGGGACTGGCCCCTGGCTCTCTCTGGACTCACTGGTAGCTTCCCCCTGGGGATCCGATTGCTAACGTGGTTTCCCTTTTTCTGTCCTACATGAAGCCATTCTTTCTCTCCCCAGACCAGAGGGGAAAATAATTGCAGCCGTTCAGTTTTACAGCGTGTTAATTTAGCTCTCCGGTGAATCAAGTCGAAGGCTGAGGGCCAAGCAGTTTATTCAGACAGGAGGCTGGGACTCCTGCCAAGACAGTGGGGTGGCTTCCAGGCCGGCCGCGCCGTGATCCCAGCTACAGGTGGAGCTGCGGGGGCGGCGGGGGCGGCGGGAGGGGAGGCCGTGCGGCAAAGCGCTAAAGGGGGCTGCGGCCCGGGCAGCCGCGGGAGCGCACGGGGAGCCTGCCTGACGCTGGCAGGAGCCCCCCGGTCGGGATGGGCCCGACTCAGGTGGGTCCCCGTGCCCCCGGGGGCACCAGGGCTCAGGGTCAGCACAGTCGCTCCGTCCTCGCGTTTTCTCGGCCACAAGAGAGCAAAACGAACGCGGACGCCTCCGAGCCATCGGGGATGGGGGTGTGGTTCAGAGTCGTCCCCCCCCCCCCCCCCCCCCGCCAGGGACCTCTGGGACCAGCCATCCTCCAGCAGCCCCTCACAGACGGGTGACCATGTAACGTGCAGTCCAGACTGGGTGCACGGAGACAGGTATAAACTGAGACTGTCCTGGGCCACTTGGGACCTGTGGTCACCCTGTGTGTATAGAACATCACAACTTAAACTGTGCCGTTTAAGTGTGAGGAAAAAAACCTAACAACTACCCTACAGGTGGAAGTAGGGCTGTGGTAGTTGGTATTTTAAAGGGATGAGTTATCTGCTTTCAAAAGGGGTGGGTGGACTTGGTGTGAGGGCAGGGCTGGCACATACCAAGAGGCAAGAGGCCTTTTTAAGGCGTCCGGAACATCGACTGGGGAAAGCTGCTTATGATTTATTCTAAAACTGAGATAGGAACCCAGGAGGAGACTCGGCCCATGGGGTCAATATTCCAGTCGAAACGGATCCCGTCTTGTGGGACGGGACGTTTGCCAGGCACACATGGGTCAGTCAAGGAGATAAGAGCACAAGACTTCTAGGTGGTTCCTAAGCAAATGTCACGGAAGCACCAGGTTGTCCACTGGGAACCTCAGTTCTTAGTAACAAAGCATCGTGAGGCACAGCCAGGAAAGAACACAGGCCTGCCAGCCCCGCCGGGCCCTGGGCAGCGGGTGACAGCACCTGGCCTTGAAGCAGCGTTGGCTGCTGGCGGGAACCTGCTAGAACAGTCAGGGGCTTCGTGAGGACACAGGAGGGAACGTGTGAATGGGCTTGAAAACCGGTGCCGTCGGTGGTGTGAAGAACGGAGCTGTAAGCTTTTGCCCCAGTGGAGAAAGTAAATGTCAGTCACTACAGGACAAAGGGCCCGGTTCTCTGGGAAGATGAGGGCAGATACCCCAAGCTGTGCGGGGCCGGGGGGCGCAGGTGGGCAGCGCGTGCTGGGGCCAGGCCAGCGCTTTCCAAGCCCCGCACGAAGAGACACCTCCTGCTGTTCCCTCTGCCAGGGTCTGAGTGGGGTGGGGACTCTGAGGTCGAATTCTGGGCCTCTTTTTGTCAGAGGCCAAGTCTGAGGATTCTCCTTGTACCACGTGGGCCCCTGGTGGGCTGCAGTCAGAGTAAACGCTTAAGCAGAGGCCTGAGTTAACCTTTTTGGGTAAGGAACCTTTGGGGCAACTGGTGAAAGATGTGTACCCTCTCTCCAGAAAACCACACGTCCAAAAGAATAAAGACTTTGCATACCTTTGGCAGGGTTCCCAGACCACCGGGGTCTATACAGTGCCCAGGACTCCCGGGGCCCAGGCTAGGGATTCCCGCCTGCGAGGGACCAAATGAGCGTGGCTGGTGGCCTGTCAGCCCTGCTACCTGCGTCTGCAGCCACTGAAAATGATGGTAACAAGAAGCCTGGATGGTCAGATAGAAAAAGAACATTTATTGTGTTCAACAAGCCAGATTATCATCGTAACAACCTATGCAGCAGCCGCCGTTATTCCCTATTTTTCCAGATAAGGAATCGAGACAAAGAGGTAAGACAAGGCACTGATGTCACACAGCTTGGAGGTGTGACTAGATAGATAAAGTCACAAGGCGGGGCTGAGGAGTGGGTTTAGGGAGCACTTCCCTGGGGCATCAGGAAGGAGAGGGGGGCCGTGCCCGGTCCCCATGTGACCTGTGTTGGGAACCCCTTTTGGAGGTGCCATTGCTTTCCCGACCGTGACCTCGCTCAGACCGAACCCCACGGGTCTCCTGTGTGCAGCTGAGCTCCTGAGCCCTGCCCCACCCGGCCCACTGGTCCTACTTCAACAAAACTCAGCAGCTCCAGGTCCCCCAAATAGGGGAGGCCACGCAGAAAGGGGCTGGTGGCAGGGACAGTCATCAGTAGAAAACCATGCTAGAAGACTCCTCCTTAGTGAGTGTGCAAAAGACGAGGTTGGTAGGCAAATTAGGGCATTTCATCCTAAATTGTACCTCTTAAGGCATCTTGGGACCCCTGTGGGGCTCTCCCCACACTGGAAGCCCAGAAATCTGGTCATGGGATTTGGGGGTGCATGCAACAGAAACCCATTTCAAAGTACCATAAGTGAAA
The DNA here is from genome assembly GCF_009873245.2 of Balaenoptera musculus. Classification (NCBI taxonomy): domain Eukaryota; kingdom Metazoa; phylum Chordata; class Mammalia; order Artiodactyla; family Balaenopteridae; genus Balaenoptera; species Balaenoptera musculus. Next base: position 13,645,932 of record NC_045786.1, on the reverse strand, counting down.
AGGGTGATTTCATGGAAGGATGCTCACAGAATGTCACAGGCTGGACAACCAAGCTGTGTGACAAGCCTGACCCTGGACTCGGAGACAGGATGGACCCAAGGCCTGGAAAGCAGCCAGAACAATCCCTTCCTGATTCCCTCCATGCACCAGCTTCTTCCTCTGAGACGTCCCACACCAATGGGGAGTGGGCCTTGGCCCGAAGCGAATGCACAGTAATAACCTCATGGCCCCATTGGCTCCAGGAGAAAGTTCTGGGGCAGAAGCTGTTGGCTCTGGTGCCGCCCGTGACCGGCTCTTGTTTGTTCTTAGAAAGAGGCCTCCTGACATGCAGGCCAGGCAGCCTCTCCCTCCCCAGCTGCCTCCCCTTCCCGGCCAGGATGAGGCTCAGGGGAGCTGCTGCCCGAGGACTCAGTTCACGAAAACAGTGACTTGGAGCAGTTTCTCCACTGCTCTTTTTGACGTCGCAGAGGTGGCAGGTCCTCCACAGCATCAGAGGCGGGCCTACCTGGAGCCACGTGTGTCCTGCTCAGGCTGAAAGGTTACAGAGCCAGCGTGGCCGCTGCCACCCAAACCTTCTCCGGGCATCTAACCTCATTTCACTCCTTAGAGAAAAACGATGTCTTTATAGCTATTTTATCAGATCACCTCCCTGAAATGTGTTCTGGTGATCTTTTTTTAAAATTTGTTTTTTATTTATTTATTTTTGGCTGCATTGGGTCTTCGTTGCTGCGCGCGGGCTTTCTCTAGTTGCGGCGAGCGGGGGCTACTCCATTGCGGTGCGTGGGCTTCTCAGTGCAGTGGCTTCTCTTGTTGTGGAGCACGGGCTCTAGGTGCGCGGGCTTCAGTAGTTGTGGCTCGCGGGCTCTCAAGCGCAGGCTCAGTAGTTGCGGCTCACGGGCTTAGTCGCTCTGCGGCATCTGGGATCTTCCCGGACCAGGGCTCGAACCCGTGTCCCCTGCATTGGCAGGTGGATTCTCAACCACTGCGGCACCAGGGAAGCACTGTTCTGGTGATCTTAATGGTTTTCAAGTTTAGGCAATTTGTACTTCAGCAAACTGCTTTCAGCCCTGAGCAAATGACAGATTTAAAAAGGAGCACTCAGCTGATGGTGATGGTTCAGTCAAAAGTAACAGCACAAAATAGTGATTTTTAACTTAGGTATTGAAAAGTGGGACCCAGTGTCATCAGATCCGAAAAACCTTGCCTATGTGTTGTCTGGAAATTCTATCTGTTGCGTATGCATTTCTACCAAACCATCCAAACTTAGAGTTTATTACTTATGTCCTTGTGCATTTAGACTTATTTTTTTCTACATACATATAACATATGCATATACGTACAGTTAAGATAACCCCACACTACTCCCAGCCAGCTAGCTCAATACAAAGCTGGTTTTTTCTCCCAAATACTGCCATCCTGCTACTCGTTAGCTGGTGTGATCTTTGGTCAAAGAAACACATTAAGTTTTCATTCTTACACATTAGTTCACTCATATGTTCCTTCAAAATCATACATTTGCCTGACTGTTAGAAAGCACTATTCAGTTTGTTCCCCAGGAAATTAAACTTTGCAGTGATGAGAGAGAAAATAATCTATAAAATACCCAAATCTGATTTTTTCTCCTTTAACACAGTATTTGTTTAAACAATGTAGCACAACATTTATTTTACATTTTTAATTTTTTTTTACTAAGGCACGTGACGTATAGAAATAGTGAGGTACAAAATACAAATTTCTGCATAAGATTTTTAAAATAATCCTTTTGGAAAATAAGGTAAACATCATCTTCCAGAAGATTCAGCTTTTAGCTTGTTTCTTCTTTTGGACCAGTTCAACCAGCAGCTTGTATCTAGCGATACAGTCTTCCTGGAGAGAGAGAGAGACAGAGAGAGAGAGACAGAGAGTTGACAGTTACAATCAGAGGGACCCTCGTGGGGTGAGCCTGCCGTGCCCAGCGCTGACCAAGGGCTGTCCTGTCCACCTGGAATTCCCTGGGTGCCCGGGCGGGAGGTGCGATGTGCACCCTGGGGGAGGGGCCGGTGGCTGCCGTCTGTGGGACGGAGACTTTGGTTACTGTGATGGTGACTTTCGACTCACCAGTGGCACTTAACATTTTAACATTTCACCGTTTCGTCACAACACATTACTTCAGAGAAACGAAAAACCTTGAGGCCCGGCCTCCACAACATCATTCTCATTATGGTTTGCCTCTCCCTGGGGGCCCCTGGGACGTTCCTGCGGTAGGGCCACGTCGGCCCAGCCCCGCGGGCTACTGCGGGGAGTGTGCCCCGCTCTTCCTCCGGCTCGTGCCAGCCCCGCCGAGGTCTTCCAGCCTTCCACCCAGGCTACAGAACTAGCAGCTTCAGACGCCAGCTGCCTGTCGCCGTCAGCCCTTGGGGTGAGGACCCCTGATTAAGCAGGGGAAGGGCCTCACTGCTCGCTTGTTTATCACAAGGTACTTTCCATAATCCATTTCTGTTTCTGTTCAAAAACACCCCAAGGGCACTGTTCGCCTTCACTAACTTAAGGTCGCACGAGAACTGGTTTGTGCTCCGCAGCAGACGACTTTATCAGCGGCCCTGGACAGAGAATGGGTGTTCATTCTCTTCCTGGGGTTTTGGCTTAGTAGTGTTCTGAGAGAATCTTCTAATAAGTGCCTCTTCTGCAGCCCCCAGGGCCACCTGCCTAAAGTGTCACCCTTTCCCTAACAGCCGAGCCGCCCGGCCGGCCCAGCGCTCTGGGGTGGGGGGATGCGGGGACCCTGGGCTCTGAGCAGCAGGCCTGCCAGGGTGGGGGGCCCAGCCCAGCCCCGTGTGGGCCTCAGGCAGAGGCTCCTCCTTCAGGCCCAGGGCTCCCAGCGGCTTGCGGGCCACTTCCAGGGAGTCGCCCTGTAGCGGGCGAGCCAGCAGGCAACCTCCCCTGGACCTGGTTCTGACGTGGAGGCTTAAGGGGAACACCTGCAGGATAATAAACAGTGCTGCTCATTCCCCCTGAACCAGGAAGGTTTCCAAACCCCACGGCAATGAGTTTCTGAGTGTGCTATCCGCAGGAATCCACGGTTCCAGCTCCTTCATTTTAAGCCCGTGTCAAGTCATCACACATGTAAATGCCTGTGTCCCGACAGATGCTAAAGAAATTCAGGGAAAATAATTACTTCTGGCAAACCAGTTGGAGGGGCTGGGAGGATCTGTGTTTCTCAAATAGATCAACTGCTAATGGTTTATTTTTCTCCCCGGGAATTCTCAACTTCCTCATTTTAAAGTAGGTGATAGATAACTAGACCTGTACGCACAGGGACATCCATGGCCACGAGCTAGATTTTCCGACATCGAATTTCAATTAAAAAAAAATGTAAATGAACATCAGTGTACCCACAGGCTACTGAGTGATGGGCACAGAAGGCAAAGGAGACTGGCTCTTTTGATTTCTCGGTGTTCCTGGTGCCTCAGACGAAGGGTATGGCTACGAGGAAAGACGCCCAGGAGGCTGTCAGGAAAGGCTGGAGTTGAAAAGATCACACCGGAGGCTCTGCAGCTCCCAACTGTCGGAGCAGAAGACAGAGGCCGGACGGGGCCTGACTTCCCACAGGGGCTGCCCCTCTTCCCTCCTATCTGAGTTGGCATTTGGGAACTCTCTGCAGATGTGTTTAAATAGACACTAAAAGCTGTACACAGGGAGGAAAGGGCTACAGAGGACAAGCTGGGTCCTGATCCTGAGGGCAACCTCTCCCTGACCCCGCCCCCAACACTGCTTCCAGCCTTTGGTCCACAGGTGCTACCACTGAGTCCAGACAACTTACACGGCAGAACTGGTGACCATGGTGACGCCGGCCGCCACACGTGTTCCCCGGGTTAAAGAGCTGTGAAGCGCTGGAGGGGCTCGTGATTCTGTGGGAAACCTTCTCCTTGCTGGCCGAAGAGAGCCTCCGCCTGCGAGGGAGCCCTGGCCCTGCGCGGCCCTCACGGCGACAAGGACGCTGCCTGGCTATCCCTGCCCCGCCCCGCCCCCGCCGAGCGAACGCTCCAGAAGGTTGGCGGGATTGCTGTGGGGGAAGGTTATGATCTATGCGTGGGGTTTTCGCTGAGAAAACATAACTGGTCTGTATAACGATTCAACTTGGAATCTTGACCTCATTTACACTAAGCAGTCGAGTGCAGATTCCCAGGCTCTCGGGAGACATCTAGTGGAAGGTAACTGGCAGGTAAGAGATGAGGCGGATAGAAAGACGCGTAGGAGGAGGGAAAGTCGGTGGACCCGCTGCGGCCGCGTCCGTGTGATCTAGACCCGCTCGGAGGCCTTCCTTCCCGGCGTCACCCACCTTACTCTTGGACGGGACACACTTGGCTATTTTGTCCCAGCGGTCAGAGGATCCCTTTGGGTACTGCTGTAATGCTAGCTCCAGAAGTTTCTGTTGGTTCTGAGTCCAGGGCTCCTCCGCGGCTCGCGCTCGCTCTCTCTTCTGGCTCTCGTCGTCGCTGGACTCGTGCTGTTCCGACATGTCGAAGTCCTTCTGCCTCTTTCCCCGGACCTTCTCCTCCGGCTCGGGCGGCCGGGCTGGCCTCCGCCTCCGAGGCCGGCTCTCCTCCGCGGCCTCCGGCTCGGCCTCCTCCTCGCCGTCCTCCTCCTCCTCCTCCTCCTCCTCCCGCTCCCCGGCCTGCTTGGCCTCCTCCCGCTGGGTGATGATGTCGTCCGGCAAGGTCGTGGCGGCCTTGGGGGGCCTGGAATTCTGGGCTGTGGATCTGAGTTCGGAGAGTCTGACCATCCCTGTGAGAAAGGACACACGGAGGGGAAGGGCAAGGTCAGTTCCGGTGACAAGAGTCAGGACAGCTGCCTTCACCACAGCAGACAGTGCGCTGGGCATTTTGCATGTATTATATGCTTAATGTTCACACTATTCTATAAAGACAGCGCCATCGTGACCCCAACTGCACAGAGGAGGGAAGTCAGTCTCAGAAGCAGCAGAGGTGGGATCTGAACCCACTTCTGCCTGATTCCAAGCCTTTGTCCTTCCACCACTCTGAGGACTTCGGGGGCCTCCCAGGGCCGGGTTGCGATCAGAGAATGAGAAGGGTCTCTTGAGAGGGGATAAGTGGCTACTCTCGAGGTACGGAAAGATGTTCTTCAGAATCTAGGGTGGTTACTAATTCCACGAGCGCAAGTACAGTGAATCCGTCAGACCTCCCCGCTGGGTTTCACTGCCTGCATGGGGGACCCGCCCCCCAGCCAAGCTGCTTCCTGTGCCACCGCGATGCCTCGCTTGACAGAAAAGCACACGCCCCCTGCCACCCACAGGGGTGTTCAGCCACGCGTTTCCCACCCTGCTCACACACTCCCGACCCCTCCGGTGCTCCAGGAAGATCTGTCCGCGCCCGCCCCGCCTTCTCAGGAGCAGGTTTCTGGAGACTGTGTCGGAGGGGAGCGTCTTTCACAGAAGCACGTTGCGCGCTTGGGCCTCCACACGCAGGCCAACAGCCGCGCTGGTAGGAGAGCAGTCTGGAAATGCCCTCCTCGCTGGAGCCCACAGAACCGCACGTCCAGCCCTCTCCAGGGGAGACGTTTCGAGATCTCAGGGTTTGCTGGTCCCTAGTAGGTTACATCGAGTACAGGGGCCTGTATTTACGTGGAGTTGGAAGGTTTAGGAGGCATTTTCTTCTTGGTTCCAAGCAAAAAGTATGGGGACTTGAACAAAATTCCACTTAGTCTTGGAGGAAATGGATTTAAAAAAAAAAAAAAAATTTATTTTATTTTTGGCTGCGTTGGGACTTCGTTGCTGCGCGCGGGCTTTCTCTAGTTGCGGAGAGCAGGGGCTACTCTTCGTTGTGGTGCGCGGGCTTCTCATTGCGGTGGCTTCTCTTGTTGCGGAGCACGGGCTTCAGTAGTTGGGGCACGTGGGCTCAGTAGTTGTGGTGCACGGGCTTAGTTGCTCTGTGGCACGTGGGATCTTCCCGGACCAGGGCTCGAACTCGTGTCCCCTGCATTGGCAGGCAGATTCTTAACTGCTGCACCACCAGGGAAGTCCCTGGAGGAAATGGATTTTGAGAAACATAGATTCTTGGAGAAGCTGCTTGGTCTGTCCTGAAGGACGTTTTGTGCGTGTGGTGGCAGTGGTGGACAGTGTGGGGAAATGGCGCAGACTGGCTTTCCCCTGCGTGCCCTCCTCCCCACCAATACTAGAGAAGAACAAGGTTTTTACAGTTCTTCAAACTTATTAAGTACATCTTAGCACCACTGTGTGTGCAGGGCTGCATTGGCTTGTGGGTGCTTGTAATTCGATCCCTTTCACAGAGATGACCAGTAGAGTCCATTGGGCAAAACAAGTTATTATAAAAAAGGGATTTATTTTGAAGGCACGGCTTTAGATTAATGGGATGGAGTGGGTGCTGACTCACCTGGGGAGCAGGAAACTGAATCCTTCAGTTGCTTGGCTTTGGTTGTCACCTGTTTCAAAATATAAAGCAGAGAAATCTGACTTTCCATATGTCTACTGTAGGTCAAGTGACCTCTTTCATAGAAGGTCCATGTGAAGGAACAGGGTTTACTGAATCTTAGGCCTGGATGGACCCCTCAGTCATCAGTTCAGTCCATTTTTTTAACCAACGTGGAAATTGAAGCCCAGAGAGATTAAATGAATTTACTCCAAAATATCCATCTAATCAAGTGGCAGACTCAGAACAAGAATTCAGATCACCTGATTACAGCCCCATTATACAAGGCTGTCTGTGAAGATGTTACTAGTTTCCAGAATCACTATACAAACACGTCATGTTTTTAGTTAGGATTTCCTGAAAGAGTATCTTTCGTCAGTGGAGAATATGATACCAAGGGGGTATTATGAACAATGGGAAATTTACTCTTAAGCTAACGATGTTTGATAACATAAAAGTCTTTCTTTTCTTCGCATCCCAGAAAGAAACCATAAGAGCACCAAGATTGACACTAGCGGAAGGACCCTTGGTGAGAGTAGTAGATGGACCCAAGAACCATGAGACATTTACATACACAAGTGTGGATCCACAGAAATAATGTTTTCTTTCTTCTCTATAAATGGTATTATATTATACGTCTCACCCTTTAGCTTGCTTTTTTAAATTTAATGATGTCTTGGAGGTCTATAGATAGATTTCCCTTTTTAAAACTGAGATAAAATTTACATAGAGTGGAATGTACAGAGTTTTAAATGTACATTTCAATGAGTTTTGACAAAAAAAAACCCCCATGCAACCAACGTTCTAATCAAATTATAGAAAATTCCTGTTACCCTAGAAAGTTCCCTGTGCCCCTAAATCCATCTCTACCCTGCCATAGACAGCCACTGTTCTGATTTCTATTATATATATTTTAAACAGGAGATCAAAATTAATTAACAAAAATTAAAGTTGGATAGTTAACTGCCCCAATGCACTTATTAAACAAGCCATCCCTTCTCCATTTATTTAAAAGGTTAACTTTATTAAAATTATGTTAAAATTACATTTCATTGTATACATGGAATACATACTTTGTATTCTATCCCCTTAATCCGTGTAAATTCTTGAACCAACATTTTGCTGCTTTAATGAAATTTGAAAGGAAAACCTCAGAAAGCATGCTCTAACATCCTCAGAGCTCGGAGTTAGAGCTCATATTCAGTTTTGGTTCCACCTCTGATTAGCTGGGTAACCTTGAGCTATTTCCAGTCCTCTCCCTCTCTCTCATGTATTACCGTCTGTAATATGTGGATAGAACTGCTAATACCTTTTGTCTGGTAGGGATGTTTTAAGTTTGAAATAAGCTCTTAGCATGATACCTAGCAAATGTTAAAGGCTTATATTTACCTATTATAATTGATGTGGATCATTTGTTTTCCATTCATGCAAAAGGGCAGAATTAGAGAAAATATTTAAAGCTGCTTAGAAACACTCTTCAATTTTATTCCCTCTCTGTGGATGACCTTGCTTCATATTTTATGGGAAAAAACTTGAAGTTATCCAACATGAGCTTCCCTGACTTGCAACTTTCCCAACTCAAATTTCTGATTGCACCACCATATATCTTTCCCACATTTTATATAACCTACACATATCCTCTTGTATATTTTGAATCATCTCTGCATTACTTACAATACCTGATACAATCTAAATGCTATGTAAATAGTTGCCACTGTGAAGCAAATTTGTGTTTCGCTTTTTACAACTTTCTGGATTCCCCCCCCCCTCCCCCGCCCCACCAAATACTTTCCATCTGAGGTTGATTGAATCTGTAGGTGTGGTCCCGACCATACCGTGGGGCTTCCCTCTGTAACTGCCATTAAGTGTCTTATTTAGACGTCTCCTAGCTCCTGAAACTAAACAACTCCCAACCTAAACTCATCAACTTCTCTGCTTTCCCTTCCTTTTCCTAACAGTACTATCATCCCAGTCACGTAGGCGCAAAACCAAAGAGCCAATTTTTGGACTTTTTTCTCCCTCCCCAACCAGCTGCTGCGTTCTTCACAATACTGATCCCATGTGTTCCCGTCTCTCTCAGATCTCCACCACCTGCATTAGTCCTTCATTCTCTGACTAAATTAATATAACAGCCTTCTAACTGGTCTACAACTTATTTATTAGCAGTTCCCATGGAATAATATCCCCAAGGCAGAGTTCTGATCAAATACCTTTCATGGCTCATCAATGACCATACAACAAAGTGTTCAATTCTTAACCTGACGCACAAGGAAATCCACAATCTGATCTATTTTCTTTCCTGTGTGCATCCTTCCTTTCAGCGAACTAAACAATTAATGCTCCCCAGATGGTCAGAAATTCTCTACTCTGTACTCTTGGCCATTGTTAACATTTGCCTTAAATGATTTTCTTTTCTTCATCAAACCTCTCCTTAAATATCTATCCATCCAGAGCCAAATCATCCTTCAAGATACTTGCAAGTGTGACTTTCTCCTTGAAGACTTAACCAGATGTCCACCACCAGGACTACCAAGTCTGGTGACAGTACCTCTCCTCTCTCAATTTCTACTGTATTTTTAAAGATTCTATATTTTTACATCATAATACAATAAAATTACCTTTTCCTCTTTTGTTGCACTATGAATTTTAACACATTTATAGATTCATGTAACTATAGGATACACAACCTACATATAGGATATGGAATAATTCTTTTTTTTCTCCTGCATCTTGTTTTCTTATTTAACAAAATATTTTGGAGATTATTCCAGAATAAGTACACAAAGACCTCCCTTGTTCTGTTTCTTAAAAAAACAGCTTAACTGAGATATAATTCACATACTATACAATTCATCCACTTAAAGTGTATAATTCAGTGGTTTTTACTAAATTCAGATATGTGCAGCCATCATCGTGGCCAACTTGAGAACATTTTCATCACTTTGAAAAGAACCCCCATATCCTTTTAGCTATCATTCTCCATCCTCCTCATCCCACCCCATCCCTCATCAAGCAATAAGCAACTACAAATCTCTGTCTCTACAGATTTCTCTATTCTGGACTTCCGTATGAATGGAATCATATAATATGTGGATTTTTTGTGGCTGGCTTTTTTTCACTTAGGGTAACGGTTTCCAGGTTCATCCAAGTTGTAGCATATATCAGTACTTTATTCCTTTTTATTGCGGAATAATATTCCATTGTATGGATATACACATTTTGTTTATCCATTTATCAGGTGATAAACATTTGTGTTGCTTCCATCTTTTGGCTATTATAAATAATGCTGCTGTAGCTATAAACATTCGTGTATAAGTTTTTGTGTGGGCATATGTTTTCATTTCTCTTGGGTATATACCTAGGAGTGGAATTGCGGAGTTATATGGTAACTGTGTTTAACTTTTTGAGGAACTGTTGTACTGTTTTCCAATATGGCTGCACCATTTTACATTCACATCAGCAGTATACGAGTCTTCTGATTTCTTTACATCTTTCCTAAAACTTGTTATTATCCAACTTTTTGTATTATCCCACATCCTAGTGGATGTGAAGTGGTATCTTGTGGTTTTAATTTGCATTTCCCAAATGACTAGTGATACTGTACATTTTTTTAAATTGTTTATTGGCTGTTTGTATATCTTCTTTGGATAAGTGTATATTCAGATCCTTTGCTCATTTTTTATTTGGGTGATTTGTCTTTATTATTGAGTTGTAAGGGCTCTTTATATATTCTGGATACAAGTCCTTCATCAAATAAATGATTTGCAAATATTTCCTCCCACTCTGTGGGTTGTTTTTTCCTGCTCTTAGTGGTGTCCTGTGAAGCACAAAAGTTTTAAATTTTGATGACATCCACATTTTTTTCTTTTTCTTTTTTTTTTAGTTGCTTGGACTTTTGGTGTCCTATCTAAGAAGCCTTTTGCCAAATCCAAGGTCATGAAGATTTACCCTTCTGTTTTCTTCTAAGAGTTTTATAGTTTTAGCTCTTACATTTAGGGGAATATTGCAATCTGAACAATGTTAAATCCTCTGATCCATAAACAGGAGATATTTTTCCACTTATTTTGATCTTCTTCAATTTCTTTCAACAATGTTTTGTAGTTTTTAAAGTTTGTATTTTTTGTTAAATTTATTCCCAAGTATTTTATTCTTTTTGATGCTATTGTGAGTGCAGTTATTCTCTTTATTTCATTTTCAGGTTGTTCATTGTAGGTATATAAAAATAAAACATTTTTGTATATTTATGTTTACTGCAATCTTGATGAACTCATTAGTTCCAATAGTTTTTTAGTTAATTACTTAGTATTTTGTATACATAAAATCATGTCATTAGCAAATAGGGACAGTTTACTTCTTCCTTTTCAATCTTATTTCTTTTTCTCAGCTAACTGCCCTGGCTAGAACCTCATATAATGTTGAATAGAAGTGGTGAGAGCAGACATCCTTGTCTTGTTCTTTATCTTAGCAGGAAAACATCCCCTCTTTCACCAATAAGCATGATATTAACTATGGGTTTTTAGTAGATGTTCTTTATCAGGTTGAGGCACTTCCCTCTTATTCCTAATTTGTTGAGTGTTTTTATCATGCAAGGATGTTGAATTTGTTAAATGCTTCTATTGAGATGATCTTGTTTTTTAACTCTATTGATATGATTAATTTACATTAATTGATTTTCAGATATTGAATCAACTTTGCATTCTTGGGATAAATCCCACTTGATTAAGGTATATAATTATTTTTATAAGTTGCTGGATTTGGTTTGCTGTATTTTGTTGAGAATTTTTGCATCCATATTCATATGAACTATTAGTCTGTAGTTTTCTTCTCATGTCTTTGGTTTGCTATTAGAGTAATACTGGCTTCACAAAATGTGTTGGGAAGTATTCATCCTTTTCAATTTTGGGGAAGATTTGTGAAGTTTCGGTATTCATTCTTCTTTAAATGTTTGGTAGAGTTCAGCAGTGAAGCCATCTGAGCCTGGGCTTTTCTTTTTGAATAGTTTTTTTTTTTTTTTTTTAATTACTAATTCAATCTCTTCACTTGTTATAGGCCTATTTTGATCGTCTATTTCTTCTAAACTTGATTCAGTTTTATTTGTTAATGTCTTTCTAGGAATTTGTTCATTTCATTTATATCTATTAGAAAAACAGGTATCTAACTTCTTGGCATACATTTGTTCACAGTATTCCTTTACAGTCCTTTTTATTTCTGTAAGGTTGGTAGTGATGTCTCTTTTTTCATTTCTGACTGTATTGAGTCCTTTTTCTTTTTTTGTCAAACTAGTTAATATGTTTGTCAATTTTATTGATATTTTCAAAGAGTCAGCTTTTGGATTCATTGACTTTTCTCTATTTCTTTTCTAGTCGTATTTCATTAATTTCTGCTCTACTTTTTATTATTTCCTTTATTCTCCTTCAAGTTTAGGTTGTCATTTTCCCGTTGTCTTAATGTGGAAGATTGAATTATTGGTTTGAGACCTTCTTTCTTAATAAAGGCATTTACAGCTATAAATTTCCCTCTACGAATTACATTAGCTGCATTTCTTAAATTTTGGTGTGTTGTGTCTTCATTTTTCATTTGTCTTTAAGAATTTTGATTCCCCTTGGAATTTCTTCTTTGATTCATTTGTTGTTTAGGAGTCTGCGGTTTAATTTAGACATATTTGTTGATTTTCCCAATTTCTTCCCTGCCACTGATTTCTAATCTCATTTCTGTGGGATCAGAGAATATACTTTGTATTATTTCTATCCTTTTAAACTTATTGAGGTTGTTTGATGGCCTAGCATATGGTCTATCTTGGAATATATTTCATGTTTACTTGAAGAATGTATATTCTGTTGTTGTTGGATGAGGTGTTATAGAGATGTCTGTTAGGTCTAGCTGGTTTATTATCATTCAATTTTTCCTTGTTAATCTTCTGTCTAGTTGTTTTATCCATTATTGAAAGTGGAGGCATTGAAGTTTCCAACTCTTATTGTTGAATCATCTATTTCTCTTTTCATCCATCTCAGTTTTTACTAAATGTATTTTGGTGCTCTGTTATTAGATGCACATGCTTTTAACTGTTATATTTTCCTGGACTGGCCTTTTAATAATTATAAAATGTTCCTCTTTATCTGTAGTAATTTTTTTGTTTTAAAGTCTACTTAATCTAATATTAGTATAGCCACTCCAGCTTTCTTACGATTGCTATTTGCATGATATCTTTTTAATATCCTTTTACTTTCATTTTATTTCTATCTGTGAATCTAAAGTGTGTCTCCCGTAGACCACATAGAGATGAATCATGATTTTTTTTTATCGTGTTGGATAATCTCTCTTTTGATTGGATTGTTTAATCCATTCACATTTAGTGTTGTTTTTGATATAGTTGAATTTGATTTCTTTTAACTTTTAATGTCTTTTTTGTTCCTCTATTCCTCTATTATTGTTTTCTTTTGCATAAGTGAATATTTTCTAATGTAGCATTTTAATTAATGATTTTTTTTTTACTATACTTTATTGAGTTTTGTTTTTTTTTAAGAGGTTGCTCTAGGGTTTACCATATACATCTTAAGACAGTCAGCTTCAGATTTATACTACCTTAATTCCAGTGATATACAGAAATATTACTTCAATATAGCTCTATCCCTCGGCCCCCCCCCCCCATTTTTTGGCCATGCTGCGTGTCTTGTGGGATCTTAGGTCCCTGACCAGGGATTGAACCCAGGCCCTCGGAAGTGAAAGCATGGAGTCCTAACCACTGGACTGCCAGGGAATTCCCTAGCTCTATTCCCTTTACCCCCATACTGTAGTATGGCCATTTATACATATTGTATCTATTCATGTTACAAACCCAGTAATATTCTTATAATTACTACTTTTACCATCTGTAATGGTTTACTCAGCCCATACAGCTTTGCTCCCACCCACCTCCTTTGTGCTGTTATTGGCAAATATATTAGATAAATACTACCTTTCTATATGTTACAGGTCTGACAGTAACATATATCTATTATTTGATACAATTGCTTTCTAAATCAGTTAAGAAAAGAAGGAAAACATTTATTAATACTGTCTTTTCATAATTACCTTATTACCTTTACTGGTGTTCTTTTTCATGTGGATTCAAATTACAATCTGGGGTCACTTGCTTTCAGATTGAAGAAACTTCAGTTTTTCTTATCTTGAAAATTTTTTAATTTTGCATTCATTTTGATAAATAGCTTTGCTGGACGTAGGATTTCTGGTTGGCAAGTTTTTCTTTGAGTACTCTGAATATGTTATTACACTGTCCTGGCCTACGTGGTTTATGCTGAGAAGTAAGCTGTTAATCTTATTGGTGTGTGTGGGGGGGTTCCCTTGTTAGTCACAAGTCATTTCTCTCTTGCTGCCTTCAAGGTTTTCTCCTTATTTTTGACTTTCAGCATTTTTATTATGATGCATCCTTTGTGGATATCTTTGAGCTTATCCGACTCAGAATTCAGCAAGTTTCCTGATGTATATAGGTTAGCTTTTTTCAATATATTTGGGAAATTTTCACCCACCATTCTTTGGACTTTTTTTCCCCTCCTTTCTCTCTCTCCTCTCCTTACTCCCATTATGCATATGTTGGTGTTGCTTAATGGTGTCTCATTTTTCTCTGAGGCTCTGTTCACTTTGCTTCTTTTGTTTTTCTCTCTGTTCTTCAGCTTGAATACTCTCTGTGGAGCATCTCTAGTGAATTTATTTATTTATCTTTGGCTGTGTTGGGTCTTTGTTGCTGTGTGCGGGCTTTCTCTGGTTGTGGTGAGCAGGGGCTACTCTTCGTTGCGGTGTGCAGGCTTCTCATTGTGGTGGCTTCTCTCGTTGCAGAGCACGGGCTCTAGGCATGCGGGCTTCAGTAGTTGTGGCACTCAGGCTGTAGACCGCAGGCTCAGTAGTTGTGGCACACGGGCTTAGTTGCTCTGCGTCATGTGGGATCTTCCTGGACCAGGGCTCAAACCCGTGTCCCCTGCATTGGCAGGCAGATTCTTAACCACTGTGCCACCAGGGAAGTCCTCTAGTGAATTTTTAAAATTTCAATTATTGTACTTTTTAACTCCAGAATTTCCACTTGGTTCTTTTATTTCTTTTAAAATAATTTCTATCTCTTTATTGATATTATTTGTCTGATGCAACACTGTCATTATATCTTCTCTTGTTTCTTTCATCATTGTTTCCTTCAGTTCTGTGAACATATTCACAAGGGTTACTTTGAAGTCTTTTTCTGTGAAATCTGACATTTGGTCACTCTTATAGGGCAGCTTCTGTTGCCTTCTGTTTTTCTAACGTACGGGTCATATTTTCCTGTTTCTTTTCATGGCTCATTATTTTTGTTCAAAACTGAACATTTAGATAATATATTGCAGCAATTCTGGTTAGTGATTTTTCTCTCGCCACACCCTTCCCCAAGTTAAGGTCTGTCGTTGTTATTTGCATGTTTATTTAATGGATGGCTGGATTTATCGAGGCCTACGCCCCTCTGCCCCCTACAGCATTAAGCCTCTGATGTCGCTCCTCAGGTACTGCAGGTATGGGTATCCCCAGTCATCTTGGGATGCTAGTGGTATTTGTAGGACTCTCTTCCTCTCTTTACCTGACCACACCCATTAATAAACTACATTAACTGCTGGCTTATGCTTTATTGTTTACAAAATGCCCCAGGGCATAAATTGCTCTACGATCAAATCAAATCAAATCAAATTGTGGCTCCTTTGAAGGAATGGTTTCTGAAGGCAATGTTTGATATTTATTCTGACTCCTGGAGGACTCCTCCTAGAGAAGGAGTTATTATCCATGAGTTGGTTTGAGAATACATGGTTAGTTATTCCTTGTACTGACAGAGAATTCTGAATACAATACATGTCTTCCTTGGCTTATGATGGAGTTACAGCCCAATAAACTTTCAACAAGTTTCAATAAGTTGAAAATGCTTACAATACACCTAACCTACTGAACATCATAGCTTTTAGCCTAGCCTACCTTAAACATGCTCAGAACACTTACATTAGCCTAAAACTGGACAAAGTCATGTAACACAAAGCCTATTTTATAATAAAGTATTGAATATCTCATGTAACTTATTGAATACTGTACTGAAAGTGGAAAAAAGAATGGTTGTAAGTGTATCAGTTGTTCACCCTCATAATCACTTGGCTGACCGGGAGCTGCAGCTGCTGCCACTGCCCAGAATTCTATTTCTTTCCTATAGATCTAGATAACTTCAATTACATGGGTGTCAGTTTGCTTTTTTTTTTTTTAAAGGTATAATTGACAAATAAGATTGTAAGATATTTAAAGCGAACTACATGATGATTTGATATATGTATACATTTAAAAGGATTCCCCCTATTAAGTTAATTAACGTATCGATCACCTCATATATTCACTTTTGTTGTTGAGAACATTTCAGTTCTACTCTTTTAGCAAATTTCAATTCTATAATACAGTGTTATCAACTGTAGTCACTATGTTATACATTAGATCCTCAAACCTTATTCAACTTACAACTGAAAGTTTGTACCTTTTTACCAGCCTCTCCCTATTTCCCCCATCTCCTAGTCCTGGCAACTGCTTTTCTACAGTTTTTCTATGAAGCTTGACTTTTTTTTGGCTGAATAATACTCCATTTTGTGTGTGTGTGTATAAACACATTTTCTGTATACATTCATCAGCTGATGGACACTTAAGTTATTTCCATACACTGGCTGGCTGTTGTGAATATTGTTGCTATGAAATTGGGAGTGCAGATATCTCTTTGAGATAATGATTTTGTTGCCTTTGGATATATACCCAGAAGTGGGATTACCGGATCATATAGTAGTACTATTTTTAATTTCTTGAGGAACCTTCATACTGTTTTCCATAGTGGCTGTACAAGTTTACATTCCCACCAAAAGTCTACAAGGGTTTTCTTTTCTCCACATCCTCACCAGCATGTTACCTCTTGTCTTTTTCGTAATAGATATCCTAACAGGTTTGAGGTGATATCTCATTGTGGTTTTGATTTGCATTTCCTTGATGATTAGTGATGTTGCACATCTTTTCATATACTTGGCCATTTATAGGTCTTCTTTGGAAAAAACGTCTATTTAGCTCTTTTGCCCATTTTAAAATTGAAATTTTTTTTTTTTTTGGTATTGTGTTGTGTGAGATCCTTGTATATTTTGGATATTAAGCCCTTATTGGATATGTGGTTTGCAAGTGTTTTCTCCCATTCCATAGGTTTTCATTTTGTTGATGGTTCCCTCGCTGTGCAGAAGCTTTTTAGTTTGATGTCGTACCACTTGTTTTATTTTTGCTTTTGTTACCTTTGCTTTTGGTGTCAAATCCAAAATAATCAACACCAAGACTAATGTCAAGGGGCTTACTCCCTATATTTTCTGCTAGTTTTATGGTTTCAGGTCTCATGTTCAAGTCTTTAATCCATTTTGAGTTAGTTTTTGTGTACAGTATAAGATAGAAGCCTGGTTTTATTCTTTTACATGTGGCTGTCCAGTTTTCCCAACACCATTTATTGAAGAGACTATCCTTTTCTCATTGTATATTCTTGGCTTTGTCAAAAATTAGTTGCCTGTACTAGAAAAATAAACCAGTGGATTTATTTCTGGCCTCTCTATTCTGTTTTTCATGCCAGTACCATACTGTTTTGATTACTATCACTTTAAAAGTTGAAATCAGAAATGTGATCCCTCCAGGTTGTTCTTCCTTCTCAAGATTGCTTTGGCTATTTGGGATCTTTTGTGGTTCCATACAAATTTTTGGACTGTTTATTTCAGTGAAAAATGCCATTTGAATTTTGAGAGGGTTTACACTGGATCTGTAGATTGCTTTGGGTGGTATGGACATTTTAACAATATTAAATTCTTCCAGTCATGAACACAAAATATCTTTCCATTTATTTGTGTCTCATTCAATTTCTTTCGTCAGTGTCTTAAGAGTTTTCAGTGTATAGATCGTTCATCCTCTCGGTTAAATTTAAAACTAGCACTTTATTCTTTTTGATGCTATTGTAAATAGAATTAATTTCTCTTTTTGATAGTTTGTTGTTGGTGTACAGAGTTACAGATGATTTCTGTATACTGATTTTGTAGCTTACGATTTTACTGAAATAGTTTATTAATTCTAACAGTTTTGGTGGAGTCTTTAGGGTTCTCTATATGTAATATCATGTCATCTGCAAATAGAGATGACATTGGAGGTGACATAGTCATCACCAAATTTACTTCTCTCTGATAGATATAGATGACTTGGATGATAACATGAGTGCCAATTTAGTCATGAATGTTTAGTATTACTTCTCTCACCTATTCTATAATGAATTTTTCAGTTACTCATTCTGCTTTTATATCATGTGCAATTGTAGACGGTATGGTCTCTGTCTGACTTAATGGAGATTTATGACTTTTTGCTAGCCTCCTTTTGGGAGAAGACCTATAGGTCCATACAGACAAGACTTCTCTTCTTCCTCAGTATGTGAACAAATAATACTGTGGGCTACTGGCTTAGGTGGGCTTTTGGATAACACTACCCACATGTGTATTAACAGTTACATGGATTGTAGAATTGTAGGGAAATTTGTTTCATCATGTTCTGATTCCAAGCAGAAAATACTTTATAATCCTTCTTCTTAATGTAGTTATGCCTAAAGCTATCTTTAAAATTCTTATGAAACGGGGGCTCTATGATCAAATCTGGGATATATAGGTTAGGGTGGAGTGAATGAAAAAAACCTAAAATAGGTTTCATTCCTTCCAGTGAGAACACTGATGAAAGTAACAGAAAATTAATTAACAAAATGAAAACTATATTCCATAGGGTACAGTTAGGATCAGTGGATAGTTACATAGTGGCACATTTCTACTCAACATACAGAAGAGTTTTCCATTTTTCTGAGCTATATAAAGTGTATACTCATATTCCTGGCATCCTCAGATAACTCAGAAAATAAATGTTGGCTATTAGTGATAACCTCAAGTCATATTTTTCAAATTCTGGCTGACTTAATGATATTTTAAGTATTCTAATAATAAAAATTATGTAACTGTGAAGTTCATTACAGTTGGGCCTCAAGTAACATAGGTTTGAACTGAGCAGATCCACTTACGTGTTTTTTTTTTTTCAATAAATATGTACTAAACTACTACACGATCCACCGTTGGTTGGATCTGAGGAGGCAGAACTATGATACACAGGGCTGACTGTAAAGTTATATGTGGATTTTCAACTGTGCAGGGGACTGGTGCCCCTAATTGTCATGTTGTTCAGGGATCAACTGTATTTTCATTCAGCTGTATTAAATTTTGGCCAACTTTCTGCTGAATCTAGCACTCATTATAACCAGGAGCTACTGTAGTTTTCAAATAAAAATGGCACTCTGTTACCTGAACATTAAATAAACCACCTGAAAAATGTTTCCAGCTGGTAGAGAGCAGTGCTGTTCATTCTTATTATTTCTCCAATGTCTTTAAATTTTTCTCTGGATCCTCTGTCTGGATAGAAAATACAAGAAATAATAATAGTGTACATCTTAATCATTGAAAAAGAGGGCCTTCCATTAACTTCCTGATCACCTCTATAAGTAATGTAGATGGCCATTACTGGGAGAAAATACTTATGCCAACAGACAGTAGTAGTGTAGTTTTACAGATATTTTTAGTCTATCAGCAAGATATTGCAACAAGCCAACATACATTCACCCACTTTCCTCTTTTTTAAATGGGTTACCCAAATTTTTAGCACAAGGAAGCAATTCTACATTGCATTAACACATTAGCATCTGCTCAAGGGTCACCATCTATTGACTTGCTGCATCTCTAAGCTATACATAAGACAGAGTTAAGCAAATAATTCAGGGTAATAAAATAAATCTCACCATAAAGTACAATGCTATCCCCACACCATAGATTATACTGTGAGAAACCAGTTCCTTCATGAATAAAACATCCATGGTATTCAAAGTGAATATCATTGTAACTAGTAAATTAGATCTAGACTTTAAAGTGGATACTATCCTCTTGGTAAGATACAGGGTTCTGATGAGTGAGTACAAATTACAAACTCAATATATTAGTAATATAGGACACTAAATAAGATCCAGGAGAAAACATATAAAAATGGTAAATGGGAGATATATATAGAAAAATTTTCATGCAATCTGCAAGTATGCTTTGCTTGATTGAGTCACTGAGGAAGATGAACAAGTGTTCAGTTAGAGCTTAACGAGATGCTGAATATTTCTGTGGTTCAAATATTCAAAGGAAAGCAACTGTTTTTGGAGCTCTCTGGAGTTACAGCCCCATGGACTGGCCAGTGTCTTGGGGCATGAAATACCTTGCTCTCAAATTTATCCTCCTTTGGCCCAGAACCTCAGAAAACCAAGATATTTCACTTTGAAGATGATATTTGATCTAGGCATGGCTGACAAAGAATAGTGCTGTCCTACACACAGGGTTAGGGTGTAAAAATCAAGTCTTTGCTGAACTAAGAGGACAGTGTGGCTTAAATAAGAGTCAAACAATCTGGGTTCTAGTCCCAGGCTGCCATTAACTAGCTCTGTGGCCTTGAACTTTTGTCCCTTTCTAGAACTCACATCTGTAATAAGTGATTATTATAGTGATTTACAATTGTGTAATGGTTCATAATAACAAAGTATTTTCATGATGCTATCACATTTCACCTGCCAGCTACCCCGTGAAATTCATATCACAGGTGAAGAAACTGAAGCTCAGAGTGATATGGGGACCTACAAAATCACACAGCCCATAAATGGTAGCATAGGACACCAAAGCCACGTTTTCTTTTAAATTCTGTTCTCTTTCCACTTTACTTCTTTATCCATAAAACAAAAGATTGCATTAATGATTTCTTTTTACATCAAATATTCTGTGATTCACTAGATGTGACATTATTTTAGTATTATTATTTTTTTGGCTGCACCACATGGCATGTGGAATCTTATTTCCCCAACCAGGGATTGAACCTGGGCCCTCTGCAGTGAGAGCATGGAGTTCTAACCACTGGACCGCCAGGGAATTCCCTAGATGTGATATTATTAATGAACTATCTTTCAATTTAGGTGAATTAAAAGATTTATTAAGTATAATATATATTAATACTTAATATATATATTAAGTATTGACTTAGCATATCACTGTACTGAGAACAGTGGTGTATGTGTAAGATCTAGTCTTATCTACCTCAAGGAGCTTCCAATGTGGTTATTCCTTTGCATACTCATTCAACAGATTTCCAATTAATTAGGACTGTGCTTATAAGAAAGAGAATCATTGTTTATTGCTTTAAAAGTTTTTTACTTCTAAATCAATTTTGGCTAAAGTAAGGAAAGAGCAATCCAAAACAGGCTTGTGTATTGACAGTTTGGGAGTCTGGCCTCACCTCTCATGAAGGCCAATTCTGTACTGCTTTACCTGAGTTACTGCCAATCACCAACTAGGTGAATTTAGTAAAGATTCAAGCCCTTTGTACTTTGATTTCCCCAGTGTGTGTCACAGAGATCTGTTGGTGATACCTGTCACCCTACTGATGTATAAACAGGCTGGGTGGATATCTTGTTCCTCTCTCTCCACTATTCTGTTTGCCCCTCCTTAAGCTGTGTCCTCTGTGGAAGAAGACAACTGAACCAGATAAAAGGAGGACATTCTCTGGAAAGGGTCTGCAAGTAGTTGTTATTACTTTGCTAGAACATTCAAATTAGCCCTCAAGGCCCTTTGATGGGGGAATACAGACGGACAAAAATATTAATAGATGGCTCTAGAATTCCACTAGTAAAGCTGTTTTCGGTGAGGGGATGGTCTGGCAAGTGTTTCAGTAGAGGCTGAATGTTCCTACTGCCCTCCCGGCCTAGGTGTCAGCTGTCAAGTACCTTACTGTTTTGATTACCATAGCTTTATAACATATTTTGAAAATAGGACATGTGATGCCTCCAAGCTTTGTTCTCTCTCAAGATTGTTCTGGCTATTTGGGGTCCGTTGTGGTTCCATACAAATTTTAGGATTTTTTTTCTATTTCTGTAAACCAATAAAGCTCTTATAATAAAAAAAAAATTAAGAAGAATGAGGTAGGCTTATATATACTGACATGGAAAGATATAAAATATTTTTTCTTTACATTTTTAAAAGTAGTTTTAAAAACCAACGTAATACATGCACACAGCTTAAAAAAAAAAAATCAGTTTACAACAAGGGCTTCTGATGAAAAGCCATGTACCCTATACCCAGAAGCATGCATTTCTGTTCACAGTCTTTTTTTGAAATTTTAAAATATTTTTTCTGAGCATTGTTTTTTTAAACCATTTAAAAAAAATTGAAGTATAATAAATTTACAATGTTGTGTTGGTTTCGGGTGTACAGCAAAGTGACCTGGTTACACACACACACATTTTTTTCAGATTCTTTTCCATTATAGGTTATTACAGGATATTGAATATAGTTCTCTGTGCTATACAGTAGGTCCTTGTTGTTTATTTTATATATAGTAGTGTGTATATGTTAATCCCAAGCTCCTAATTTATCTCCCCCCTACCATTTCCTTTGGTAACCATGAGTTTGTTATCTATGTCTGTGAGTCTATTTCTGTTTTGTAAATAACTTCATTTATACAATTTTTTAAGATTCCACATATAAGTGACATACGATATATTTGTCTTTCTCTGACTTACTCCACTAGTATGATAATCTTTAGGTTCATCCATGTTGCTCCAAATGGCATTATTTCATTCTTTTTCATGGCTGGTAATATTCCATTGTGTTCATATACCACATCTTTATCTATTCATCTGTCAGTGGACACTTAGGTTGCTTCCATGTCTTGGCTATTGTGAACAGTGCTGCTATGAACACTGGGGTGCATGTATCTTTTCGAATTAGAGTTTTTGTCTGTTCTGGATATATGCCCAGGAGTGGGATTGCTGGATCGTATGGTAGCTCTATTTTTAGTTTTTTAAGGAACCTCCATACTGTTCTCCATAGTGGCTGCACCAATTTACATTCCCACCAGCAGTGTAGGAGGGTTCCCTTTTCTCCACACTCTCTCCAGCATTTATTATTTGTAGAGTTTTTAATGATGGCCATTCTGACCAGTGTGAGGTGATACCTCACTGTAGTTTTGATTTGCATTTCTCTAATAATTAGTGATACTGAGGTCTTTTCATGTGCCTGTTGGCCATCTGTATGTTCACAGTTCTTCTGATGCTTACAAGTACACATAATTAACTAACAGGCTTTTGGTATATTATATCCTGAATTCAGCCTCTTTTTCCCACCTCTACCAATAAGCCCTGGTCCAAACCACCGCTGTCTTTTGCAGGGACAACTGAAATAGCCTCTTACTTGGCCTGCTTCCTGCTCCCACACTTGCCCTGCCACAGCATCTTCTCCACAGAGAAGTCAGAATGACCCTTTTAGATCTTGCACTCCTTTGCTCAAAATCTTCTGGTGCTTTCCTGTCTCACTCAGAGTAAAATCCAAAATCTTTACCTTAACCAAGGAGGTCCTAGGTGGTCTGGTCCTCCACTATCTCTTGGCCTCATCTTCTCTAATCCCCCCTGCTCACTCCTGGTCAGCCATATTGACCTCTTTGCTGGACTCTGTGCACCCCAAGCAGGCTCTTGCCTCAAAGCCTTTGCAACTGCTGTTTCCTCCACCTGGAATGCTTTCTCAGACAACCTCGCTCCCTCAGTTGCTTTGTGTCTCTGCTCAAATGTTACCTCTTAGAGAGGACTTTCCTCAGAATCCCACTTGAAATTGCACTCCCTAGGTTAGGTCTCTAACCTCTTACTCTGCTTTATTTTTCTTCATGGAGCTTGTCACTGTTTACAATTTTTATTTTACTCCATATGTTCGTGTTCTTTCCATTGTGCTTCACTGCCATTCTTTAGGGCAATTGTCTTTGCCTGCATGGTCGCAGCTGAGCTGCAGGCAAACTGGTATTCCAGTTCAGTGGAAGGGAAAAGTGAGCAAGAGCTCCTAGGGACACACATTACTTCAATTGTGTTCCTCTGAGAAGAAATCAGTAACCTAGCCATAGCAGAGCTTGGAGGGCTTGGAAGTGCAGTGTTTGTGGGCAAATATGTGCCTGCCTTCTCTATTACTAGAAAAGGGGATAACATATTTTAATGGACAACTTGCCATAGTCTTCCACAATTTGTTGATTTTAAAAATTGAAAAACCATCTGAAAGTATATAAAATGTTTAAAATATGAAAAGCCATTACGTAAGATCTTACATAACTGTGATATGGTAAACATTACTCACTGTAGAGATAAGTACCGCACTGTGATCGCACTTCTTGTGTCACTTAAAGGAGAATGTTCTCAGTATCAAATTCCCTTGCTGTTTCTATCGTTCCACTTTTTACTGCACAGGCAGATTGTGGTTTCTGTAAGTTGAAGGTCTGTGGCAACTCTGTTGAGAAAGTCTGTGGGCACCATTCTCCCAGTAGCATCTGCTCGTTTTGTGTCTCTGCGTCACATTTTGGTAATTCTCACAAAATGTCAAACTTTTTCATTATTATTATATTTGTCACAGCGATCTGTGATCTTTGATGTTACTACTGCAAAAAGATTATGACTCACTGAAGGCTCAGATAATGGTTAGCATTTTTTTTAAGCAATAAACTATCTTTAATTAAGGTAGGTATATTTTTTGGACATAATGCTATTGCACACTTAACAGACTACAATATAGTGTAAACATAACTTTTATATGCATTGGGAAACCAAAAAATTCATGTGGGTCGCTTTATTGTGATATTTGCTTTATTTCGGTGGTCTGGAACTGAACCTGAGGTATGGCTGAACTTAAATTTGGACTATGCCTTTTTTGTATGGTTTTCCGTTGGTGGAGTTTCTAGTTGCCTTTTGTTCACGTGGTTGCTCTCTCAGTCTTTTGTTCTCCTGCTCCAGCGTGGACTTTCTGCGCTCTTCGCCTGCTGTATCGCTGTGGGGTCTCAGGATTTCCATTCACTGGGCTCAGTCCACTATTCCGAGGATTCTATGTCTTCCTCTTTGGTGACTTATCCCTCATTTGCTGGAGTGCACTCTCGGGAAACTGTCTTAAGAATGAGTCCTCGCCCCACGTATTTACCATCATAGCTGGTTGGTCTGTTCTAGATTCAGAACCATTCCCCCTTGAACTGTGAGGCCAGTGTTCTCTTGTCTCCTGGAATCTAGTGCTGCTAAGCAATCTGCTGTCACTCTGACCTGCCTTACTTTGGAGGTTTCTTCTCCCTAGGAGCTTTAAAGATCTTCTGTGTAGTCTCAGTGTTCATGCGTTGTTGGTCTCAGGTGTTTCTGCATCCTGGAAAACTTCATTGTATCATTCATTCAAAAATGCTCTCATGTCTGTTTTCTTTGTCTAACTGGAACTCCTTTTAATCAGATTTTGACCTTTTGGACTGATTCCCTGTATTTCTTGTCTTTTTGTTCTGCTCTCTAGGAGATTTTCCAGATGATAATTTTCAACCATTCTACTTCATTTATTTGGATACTTAGCTTTGTTCTGATTTTTTTCCATAGCACACTTTTTTCTTTGTTTTATGAATTCAATATTTTCTTGACTCTCTAGATCAGGGGTCCCCAACCCCTGATTAGGAACCGGGCTGCACAGCAGGAGGTGAGCAGCGGGCGAGTGAGTGAAGCATCTCACTTCATCTGCCGCCCCCCATCGCTCACATTACCGCCTGAACCATCCCCCCCCCCCGCCCCATGTGTGGAAAAACTGTCTTCCACGAAACGGGTCCCTGGTGCCAAAAAGGTTGGGGACCGCTGCTCTAGATGTTAGAAGGCAGGTATAATGAACTAATTCTAGAAGGCTGGTATAACCCTACCTAAAGATATCCAATTAACAAAACACCAAGAATTCTAGAATATTTTTACTTTAAGATATATAAATGCAAGAATCCTAAATAAATTAACAAATCAAATCCAGCTGTTTATTGAAAGAATAATATTATATGACCAAGTAAACTTTATCTTAGAAATACAAAGGGGGACCTTGGTAATATATTCATCCTTATTAGGTCATATGATCATGTCAAAGGATGTTGAAGAAACCACTGTTAAAATTTCACATCTATTCCTGAACACAACTGTAATAAATTAGAACTGGAAAAATTAAAGTGAAGAAAATTTCCCTAGCATAATAATGGATTTCTCATATCAATGACTAATATTAAAATTAATGACCAAACATTAGGTTTTCTTATTAAAATGTTGAGCAAAAAGTCTACATGAATCACTATTACTGTAATATAACATTTCTCTGGAATTGTTAGCTAATACACTCAAATAAGATAACAAAAGATATAAAGAAAATGGCAAAGTATTATTTGCAGAAGGTAGGACTGTCGGACTTCCCTGGTGGCGCAGTGGTTAAGAATATGCTTGCCATTGCAGGGGACACAGGTTCGATCCCTGGTCCGGGAAGATCCCACATGCCACGGAGCAGCTAAGCCCATGCGCTGCAACTACTGAGCCTGTGCTCTAGAGCCTGTGAGCCACAACCACTGAAGCCTGTGCACCTAGAGCCCACGCTCTGCAACAAGAGAAGCCACCTCACGGAGAAGCCTGCGCACTGCAACAAAGACCCAACACAGCCAAAAGAACAACAACAAAAAATGGTAGGCCTGTCTATCCTCAAATTAACACAAACTCTATTCGAAATAAGACCAGTAAGTAAGGAGGCAAGTTATAAAAATCAGTGCCGTACCACTTTTCACTTACTTGATGAGCAATGATGAAAAACAAACGTTCTGTGTTTATGAGACTATGAGGAAGTGTCCTCTCATTACCACCAGGGGCATTGTATAATATTATAACCTCTCTGGAGGCCAATTTTAGAGTCACCAAAGGTTCTAAAAACATCCATAGTCTTGAATCAAGCATCTCTACTCCTAGGCATACAAGCTAAGGTAACAGATATAAATGGAAAGATGAATGAAGAAAAAAAGGGAAGCAATTTAAGTGACAGTCAATCACTCGGGTGCTCCTTAATTATATCCAGACAACATGGAGTATTGTATAGGTGTTTAGAAAAATGATGTGGATCTTTGCTGTCGCAGAAAGAAGCTCATAGCAAAGTGAAAAGGGCAGGATACAGATTAATACTGTTAAAATTATGTAGTCATATGCCTACATAAGAAGACTAAAGTCTGGAAAGACATACAACAAAGTGTGTGTGCGTGAGAGAGAGATTTGATAACACATTAAATTATTATCATCTATTAATATCAGATTGAAAACTGATTATTAGATTTTAGTGACTCATCTAGCAAGAAGAATGGTACAAAGGACCCCTTCCTTTTTAAAACGTACATATCTTTGAAGGTCGTGGGGTTGAGTAGGTGAGGGAGCGAGAGGAGCAGCGATCAGGCTGGTCAGGAGAACGGCTATGGCAGGAAGCCCGACGCACCTTTGCAACCTGTGTAGGACAGTCTGACTCTAAGAGTAACAGCAATAATTCATTTGCCAAAATATATACGAGTTAAATTGCTAAATTCTACTCCGGATAAACACAAGGAATGTTATTAGCTTTGTTAAAAAATTAATGCAAAGTCTATTTTAACTGAGATATACCTAAACTGTAACACCTACTTTATTATAGATGAAGTATTTTAAATGTTAACATATGCCTTTCAGCATTATATATACTATATATTTAGTTCACTGACAAAAGTTTATTTTCTATTGAATAATCTGCTTACATTTTTTGAAACAACTGCCATAATAACATATAAATATTCCCCCAACAGGTATCTCCTCTATCTCCTCTCTAGTTGTGGCTATATAAAATAAAACTGGGAATTTTATTATTCTCCCTCCTTTTCACCTGCATATGAAATGCTTATCTAACTACACATCTCACAGTGGCACTAAGCTAATTACAAAAGTCTGTTTAAATCTATCCACCTATCTTTTGTTTTGCTACCTACCTGGGCCTTTTCCAAGCAGGCAGAACATCTCCAATCAGTCTGTTATCACAACTAGGATGCAGGGGATTAGTGACTATGGAGAGAGGCAGAATCAGTTTACATCCTTACAGGCAAGAGAATGATATTACTGCACAAGCAAGAAATGTGAGGCTCCCTGACCTTAATTTAGAAAACCTGCAGTTAATAATCACACTAAAGTTGGTTTTACATGCCAGTTTTTGTTTCCTGTTTTTACAATTTGAGTGTCCTTTGTGGTTACCAAAATTATTTGCTAAAAGGCATATATAAACATTTAAAATATTTCATCTATAATAAAGTAAGTCTTACAGTTTAGGTATATCTGAGTTAAAATATACTTTGCATTGATTTTTTTTTTTTACAAAGCTAATAACATTCCTTGTATTTATCCAGAGTAGTATTTAGCAATGTAACTAGTGAATTACGACAATTAATACACTGAAAACTCCTTTCTTAATTGAGGAACAAAATGGGTTTTTCACTGTAATCTGTCAACCCAAATAAAGAACATATAGATTCCACCACAGCACACTCTTACCCCTCCCAAAAAGGTCAACTGTTTCTCGAAGGAAAGAGAACTCAGCCTGAAGCTACACATTTAGCAAGGAAAACGGGTCAAAGAACAGATGTGCAGAGCTGGGGAGAATTGGTACAGGTGATCCGGTCAGTATGCAGAGGTTCCAATAACAGCAAACTCAACTTGGTTTCTTTTTTCATAGTCGAACACTTAATGAAAACAAATCTAATTAACATCATAGCCAAAAAAGAAGTATAAGTGATCTTCTAAAGTGTGGTTAGCTTTCACTTAACATTCTACTAAAGGAACTGTATTAGCCAAACCCATCTCAGCTGCTTCAATGTAACTCACTGTGTGTTCGGTAAAATGAGTTTTGTCTTCAGACACTTGTTCTCTTTTAGAGAGAGAGTGCTTTACAGTTTGTGTTTGTGTGTGTGTTACTGAAATGAAATGTACAGTTTAGCTATGGAGATGATGCTCACAGGATGAAAATACAGTGTGAGTCTATATATGTGTATATACTGATATAGAAGAAAAGTTACAGGGGCACTTTTGGTGCCCAAAATTTTAGGTTTACTAAGTATTTCCATGGTACTTTTGGTATTATGAAAATAGAACTAATACTTGGAGGGGGAAAAAAAAAATCGCAACAAGTCATGTTTGCTACTTCCATGATAAAAGGAAAAAATATCTATTACATGGAATCAGTCTCCCTTGGGTAAGTCTAGAAGAAGAAGAAGAAGAAGAAGAAGAAAAAACTATGGGATGAATTTGCAAAAGTGTGAAAAGATGCCTTTACCTACACCAAGGCTGCACTAAGACTGCTCTTGTAAGTTACGTCGATTTTCTAGATCTATGATACTAAACAGCCATCCCAAGGCTCTGTTGGTTACATCATGTATATTAGCATTTAAACTTTCATCTCTCGGGCTTCCCTGGTGGCGCAGTGGTTGAGAATCCGCCTGCCAATGCAGGGGACATGGGTTCGAGCCCTGGTCCGGGAAGATCTCACATGCCGCACAGCAACTAAGCCCGTGCACCACAACTACTGAAGCCTGCGCACCTAGAGCCCGCAAGCCACAGCTACTGAAGCCTGCACACCTAGAGCCCTGTGCTCTAGAGCTCTTGTGCTCTGCAACAAGAGAAGCCACCGCAATGAGAAGCCTGCACACCGCAACAAAGAGTAGCCCCTGCTCGCTGCAAACTAGAGAAAGCCTGAAACGAAGACTCAGTGCAGCCATAAATAAATAAATAAATAAAATTTATAAAGAAAAAAGTTAAAGGCAGTGCTATCTTCAACGGAGACACTAAATTAGTGAACTATTCTCTCTCTCTCATCAGCCAACTGAACTAAAAGTTTTGAGGCCCTTTTAAGCCAATGCCTGTTTTATAACTTTCTAAAAAGTATTTCAGTAATTTTTGTTAATCATTATATTAACAGTAATTATATACTTAGAGGATCATAGTACTTAAAACATCAGTAACCATGGAACATCTTTAACCTGGTCAGATATTTACTGATAAGGCATTATTAACTTATTTTTTACAAACAACCTTACAACAAGATAAATGCACATCCCAGCAACATTCTTAGCAGAGGAAAAGGTATCCTTATGGTTTTCCTCCAGTAACCTAAGATAACTGGTCTCATCATGAAATAGCCAAAAAAAGTTATAAGATACAAGGGCTAACTTTCCACATGATCAGACTGACTTTTAAGTCAAAATAATGTAAAACATCTTACAAAAATTTTTATGTCTTTAAAATGTGATTTTAAAAAGTCCTACCATATGGTAGTAAAAACATTCATATATAATTTAAAATTCTCAAAGCAGCTTCTATCTGAAACGGAAAAAAAAAAAAAAAAAAACCCCAAGAAAAAAAATTGACAGTAATACGTATTGTTTCTAAATTAAAAGGTTATTTTTTTGGTAGTTGTGCTTACTAATTATTTTGCAGGGTTTTTAAATTGTTCATTATCAAAAAAGACCCAAAGTATACTAATACAATTGAGAACATGAGAAATCTGAATCTTTGCTTTCAGTATCCTTAGATATTTTAGAGCTATAGGATTTATTTTAAAGTAAATTCAGTAAAGAATATTTACTATCATTTATGAAAATAAGGATCATATTGATGAAAATAAAGACCTCCATTTCAATTAAACATTTACTGAATATTTAGTACATATCAGGTGCTCTAGTAGGTGCTTTTATAAGATTCTCTGCCCTATATTTCTAAAGTGTTAAATCGAAAACTTTCCCAGTAAACACTGTCTTTTAAATGGTAGGTATGACTAGTCACATAATTATATATAATTTAAATATATATTGTTCATAGTATATATATAAATCTATAGTTATACACTTTTAATGTATATTATATATAATTATAAAGCTATATGCATAGAAAAATTTTTTGGTTAAACAACTTGTCAAAATGAATGGTAGGAATATTGCTCATTTAATTAATGCAAACCACCTGTCAACTACCTATAGCAATCTGTACTTCAGTGTTAGAAAGATCCAGCTGAAATGTAACTTCTCTAATTCTAATCAGAGAAACTGTTTTTTTCCCACAGCTAAAGGGGTCACTTGAAACACAAAAACTAGCATTGTTTTTCGGTGATTAGGTTACAGTAGCTTAAGTCTCTAAACACCAGAATGCCTCACACAGCTGTTAATTGTAGACCAGGGGACTGGCTGACATCTGCTTCTTGCTTCTTTCGTTAACGGTTCACTTCCAGGTCCTTAAAAAGACTGTAGGCTTTCTCCAAAGATAATGTTGGTTGCATCTATGTCTGCCTTCTACATAGGTGGCTTATTCTGGTTTGTCACTCTCCATACAATGCAAATCTGAGTGAACTCACATCTGTCACCGATCGACCCAATTCGTGGGCAATCTTTTCCCATCGACCTGGGGTTCCTCCTGGGAACTTAACCATACTTCTTGTCAGCTGGCTGAGGTCCTCTTCTGTCCATTCAGGTGCCTGCAAAACATTAAAGAAAAAAAAAATAATTCAGAGAATGTTCGCTAAAACATTTAATAAACCTGTGAAACCAAGTATTGGCATTATGCTTTCTGCAAAAATAACAATGTTAAAATGTATCTACTAGTTTAGGTGAAGGTCTGAGTTGCATATTTAACATTAGAATGCAAAGCTCCCGCAGCCTTTTAAATGCTCCAACGTACACCAAATAATAAAGAAGAAATACTGTGAACCCAGGCTCTTAAAGACATTAAAAAAAGAAAGACAGTTGTTTTGAAGTGCATTGTGTCACTAATGCTCACAAATGCCTCATGTGAGCTTTACCACAGGTCTTGAAGTTTTTAAGAAAAATGATTAAAAAAAGCAAAAAACTTTATAAGTGTAAATGAAAATGTGAACAAGTAAATGGACTGATTCAGAATCAGAACCGAGACAAAGATATATTTTTTGTTCATTCTACGTAACGATATTTAATTCTAAAAATCATGTATCTTCAAGAAGTTAATTTATCAAGTGCTAGCATTTTGTAAAACTTGAGAACAGAAATTAGAAACTCCTGCAGCCAAGACTTAAACCACCGGGTCCATGCAAAGCAACACTTCCTTTTTGAGAAGGTAAATAGCTTCTAAAAGTTGATCAAATTATTAAATTGAATAATAAAATACCTTAAAGATTATAAAAATTTTTTTTTTTGCAAGAGCCAAAATTCTCAGAGCAAGCATATTCTCTGCATTTTATTCAGCATTACCACTTGGTGAAACCCAAAGTTGAGCAAAGCAAAAGAAACCATCATCAAATAACAGATAACCACGTTACAATTATTTTACGTTACAGCACTAAACTATTTCCTACCAGAGGCAGTAGCCACAATGGTATAACACAAGACTCTAGGAGTCAGCAGAGAGATGGAGGAAGCCACCTTATTTTCCTTTAATTAAAAAGAAAGAAAAAAAGAAAGAAGGAAGGAAACCTCTGAGACAAATACCTTTTCTAATCACCGTTTCCGATAATGAACAGGCACACATCAGGCCGTATGCATTACAGGACCATCAGCACAGACAACAGTCAGAGGTGAGTGACCCCAGGGACTATCTCCACAGCTACAGCAAAGCTTCTCCCTGACACTAATCCTCCCTGTCATTCTCCCACTGTGCTCTAACCACGCTGACATCCGCCTGCCTCACCGCAAGCTTAACGGGGCCCTTCCTGACTTTTTACTGTCTCCCCCAATCAATGGTTCAAGCGTGCTCTTTTCACCATGTCCAAATGGCAGCTTCACTCATAATCAAAGTGCACTGCCCCTGTTAAAGGGCTTTCCGAAAGGCTCTCCCATTTGCATTCATTTGCAAAGCAAACTACTTTTATTCACTTTGTTCTGCTATCAAGAATGTTCCCTGAAGCAGATAAATTGGCATAAATACAACCTGCCACTTAAGAGTCAGTAAATAATAGCCAATAGTAGGGAGGATTTTATCAATCATTCTATTTTGTATCCACTAAAAGCTGAAAGCCTCAAACATATTCATCAGTACAACCCTTATGAAACATGCATAAATTCCCTTCTATAAAAAGGTAGCCTGCACTGAGTACGGTCAGAATTTCCTTGATTATTTAATGAGTATCAGAAATCTAATTCTCCATATCAGATAATTTAAAAATTTACACTGAAGGTTTTTTACTTTCTTTTTGCTTGTTTGTTTTTACTTAGGGCAAAAAGCATTATTGAGATATTATTTAGACGGACATAATTGGATTTTCTAGGAAATCACTTTTGCTAAAAAGCTGCAACTTGAATAACTATACCAATTGGCTTCAAAATGCAAAAGTTACGAAGCATTTAAATATAAGCTTATAGTACAAAGTCATACATAAACAGCATTAAGTTGACGCTGCACAGAGACAGAGTATTCCAACCATATAGTATATCAATGCAACTTCACACTAAATCAGATCTTATTTCTGCATTAATTATAACAAACACATCTTTGTAGCAAACAAAATTGTCTAAAATGTCAATAATATAAGCCATTTTTTCACAGAGTAGACTAATTCTTTAAAATAATCTATTTTTAATAGATTGGCCTTCCAAATATGCTGCATATATCAACAATGGGCATTAAGAATCAATCTAATTTTAATTCCTTGTTAATGAGTCTAAAAGGATAGTGCCACTTTTTTCTGGAAAGGAAAAGATTTAAATCAAATATTTGGATGAATATCCTGAAAAATCATCTACTTCCTTGAAAATCTTTCCTTTTAGTTTCACTGTTATTTCACAGCCATGATTTTATTATTAATACTAAAAAACTAGATCAATAATGACTGGGACCATAATCTGAAATCTTTGAAAGAATCCTGTTAGCAGTCCATTATTCTCTCTCTTCCAGCTGTACGGCACTTTGGTGAATGTGTAATTCCTCAGCAATAGTTGGTTGTGTCTTTAGAAGCAACAGAGCCTAGTGTGACCCAGCTACTGCAGCAGCCATGAGGGTGGCCTTGGTGTGAACGTATTCTCCTTGCTCTAATCTGGAGCCAGCTGTAGCTCTGAAAGTCAAATGAATGCATATGCATACCGCTTTGCCACTTAAGACCACGTGTGTCCAATATCACTGAGACACTGGGCCAGAAATTCATCTCTACAGTAAAGTAATGGAAGACACCCCATGGGGTGGGGACAGCTGTTGTGACTACACAAGCATTCCGATTTTGCATCAGAAAAGCCCCGCTCTGGGAATAAATCTCCATACTGAATAAAAAATAAAAAGTTTTCAAATTATTTAATACATTTATGTAATGACCCCAAAATATATCTGCTAAAGTAAGAGCTGATATAACATTTAAATTGTATTCTCTCTACCCCTTTGGGATAGACTTTTGTCATAAAACGAGCTAATGTTCAAAGATTCAGTGCCTTTGAAAATCCTTAATATTCTTGGGGGATAGGAGTTGGAGGCTGTAGGGGAAAGCACACTGTACCTTTAAAGTAACCTATACATACCTTTCCCCTCACAGAGTTAGTTAGACGGTAAAATGTTAATTACAAACTCAGGCAATTTATTTGGTACTGAAAACTTATGACCCAATTAAAAGAAAAATTTTAAATGTACTTATTTATTGCATTTTCATACTTTATTGAAACTCCCTAATAATGAAGAATATTTATGTTGAAATGACTTATTAATGATCCTTATTTATGTAATTACAGACCTTACAATTTTGGATTCAACAATTTTTAACAGATTCAGCTCAATTCATGAATTCTCAAATTTTACCTAGGAAATAATATCCTTACATAGCATCACCCAGTTAAAATATCACATATGCATCTAATAATGTGGATGGTATATCTAATGATCGAATAACCTGCTACCCTCTCATTCTACATTCTGTACTGACATTGTGTTTTAGAATGTGCATTTGGCTTTCAGCTATACAATTTTCATTTCCAGTTTGAAAATTGAGCAGTTAATTGACCTTGACTATATATGTGGATAAATGGTATATTAAAAAACCCAAACAACAAAATTAAAAACAAATCACCTCTAATGTCTTTTCACTCTTAGGAGGAGAAACTCTTCTTTGAAGAAAACTTGCAGCTCATCCTAAGCTAGTATTATAGTGTTGTGATCCTTTAGCAGCAGTCGTTGTGACCAGAAAGGTCTTCCCATCTATGATTTAGCTACCTTGCCAAAAGAGAGATCCCCTCTGGACCAGTGATCCTAAAACGTGGTCTGGCGCCAACCGGTAAATGAGTTTGTTACCCACCTGTGACAAACTTCAGACACTTAACAGCAGTTGACCGCTGCCACCACAACCAAGAGCAATCAGCAGGCTCTTCCTTTAGAGACTATAAGCCAATTGGGTTAGTTGTCAAACTAGCCTGGTGCGTCACATGAAGTGCGAGCTGCAATCTTGTTCGGCACAACAGGACTACAGCTTGGTCAGCGGTAGCCGGAAATAATTTTTAAAACCTGGTCCTTCACTATAGAAAATTTGAGAAACACTGCTCAAGACAACGCAAATAGTTCAAATTCCTTCTTACCTCCTTTTTTTTTTTAGGAGCAACAGTAAATACTTGGAGCTCTTGAGAAATGGACACAAAGATGTTTGATCCATTCCTTTGCAAAACATTTTATGCCACTAAGTGTTGGGGGGGACTTGGCATGTAGTAGAAGATTACACCAGGTACAGGGAACAGCAAATTGCAGAGGCCTTGAAGTGGGAGCACATCTAGGATGTCTGAGGAACAGCAAGATGACCAGGGTGGCCAGAGCAAAGCAAGCCGAGGTGGCAGGGGGAGGAGGCGAGGTCAGAGGGGCAAGGAGGTAAAATCACAGAAGGGCTCGGAGGCCATCACAAGGACTCTGGCTCATTTACTCTGCCTGACACAAAGCTATTGGAGAGGTTTTTTTTCCCTTCAGTTGGTGGAGAGCTTATTTACCAAAGGGGCTATTTACAAAGGTGTGAGTGGAGGGGAGCCACAAGAGCTAGTGCACTGACAGTCCTGACAGCTCAAACCTGTAAGAGAAGATGCCCACAGAGTCAGCCTGCTTACGAGGTGAGAGTGAAATCAGGTGCAGGGCAGCAGTTGGCCTGAGATGACCACATCCAGAACCACAGCTAAGTAGGTTTGTGATAATTTACTGCACAGGCCCAACAGTTGATGATAAGGAATAATATCAGGGTGTGATAAGAATCTCTGAAGTCTTTAATGACAGTACTAATCTCTCTCTGCCTTTTTTATTCCTTTACTCTCCTTCTGTGGGGATTCAGAAAGGAGTAACGATAAATAAATGTGATCAAGGGGATATATTTACCCAGAAGAATATGATTTTACGTGGAAAGATTTGTGAAGTCTTATTTAAAACTATGATATACATTATTCAAATTCTAACCTAAAGAGTACGTACTAGAATCATCTATTCATGGTAATTTAATATTGAAATAAAGAGCTGACACCATCGTACGATGTTTGACTGCCGATAGCTTTGAAGCCTCCCCTCTCCCCTCCCCCCTGTGCCCCACATCTGGGTAAGGCCTGAAGGAAGCCTGAGAGGCTGAAACCTCGCACATCCCTCCGTCCCTCCGTGTGTGCGAGAACCCTCATCCCAGCCCCACCCCAACCGCAATAAAAAATCCCAAACCAGCCTCCTTTTCTTTCTCAGGTAATTTTTGGGCCAACATGGAAAGCCTGCCCTGTTTTCCCCAGAAAGCCTCGTTATATAATCAACCTTTTTGTATAATCTTGCGGGGGGAGGGGGGTTGTTTGTGTGTGTGTGTGTGTGACATTATCAGTCCTGACACTGGAACCAAATTTTGGGTATGGAGGTGGTAATGCTGTCCCTGCAAGGTGGCCACAGCATTGGGAGCAGGATGTCTAGAGGGGGGGTGACCACCACCTGGAGTTATCTTCTCTTGCTTTGGTTTGCTGACTGGATCTGCTGCCTGGTACTGCATTTGCTGAGTCCTACCAAGCCTCTGTCATAGATTTAACCCACCTAAGTTGGAAGCGTCGATGATTGGTGTTCACAGAGAAGAGTATGGGATCAGGGACCTCCTTTAAGTAGCCTTGGGTTGTGTGTCTCAGCCCAGACTCATCTGTGTCTTAGATTGAGTTGTGTCTTGATTGATGGACTCAGGAGAAAGACTCTTAACTTGTGAGATGCTGCTTGTGTGTCTCAAGTAGGTGGTGTTGGCCCTGTTCTAAAGAGGGCTCGGGGAAGAGAGCTTGTTCAGGCCCGCTGGGTAGTCACCTGTATGGAGGAACAGCAGTCCCCATTTGAAGAGCAGTTGAATGACTGAGATTCATACTCCTAAAGGCAGATGGCTCACTAGGACCCTATAAGATGCTTTTGCTGCTTCTGCTGCCTGTGTCTCTGTTGAAAAAAACATCTTGATCCTCAGGGTTATAGAGAAGAACACCCCTGGCATCCCTGTGGCACAGCCAAGGTGTAAATTCAACTGCTGTCACGGCGAAGGACGCTAACCCTGGCCATACTGATTGGAGGCTCTCTGGAGGAAGAAATTTATAAATATGAGCAGTGCAGAGAAGACCTCCCTGAAGCATACCCAGTAACTACCACCACCAAAAAACCCCAAAGCAAAACAAAAAAAACCTACAGGGTGAGCACACTGGGCTGCTAGGGCTGCCGTAACTGAGTTGCTTAAACAACAGAAGTCTATTTCTTCACAGTTCTGGAGATTAGAAGTAGGAGATCAAGGTGTCATCAGGGTTGATTTCTGATGAGACCTCTTTCTGGCTTGCACGTGGCCTTTGCTCTGTGTGTGCCCACGCAAAGGGAGGGAAGATCCCTGGCCTCTCCTCCTCTTCTGATAAGGACACCAGTCCTATCAGATTAGGGCCCGCCTGTATGACCTCACTTAACCTTAATTAATCACCTCCTTAAAGGCCCCATCTCCAAGTACAGTCACGTGAGGGTTAGAACTTCTGCGTATGAAGTTGGGACACAATTCAGTCAGTAACAAGGAGGAAACAAACAAAAACTGAAATGGAAGTCCGTAATTTGGCCCAATTGGTAACTGAAATTTTACTGAAAGAATTTCTACAACAAAAAGATTAAAAGGGCAGATTGGCTTTCGTACCTCTATAACACTGGTTCTGAATTAGTTTAACATTTGCTGAAACACAGCAGTTGGATACCTTCATGGCCTTAATCAATAATGGGGCTCAAATTACAGTTACACTGGGCATCCCACTAAATTTAAATAAGGTACCCCCTATAATCTTCGGGCAGTTACTAAACATGATAAAGAGGACAAACAGGTATGCCTTACCTTAACCACAGGAAGTACTGTCTTGCTTAAATTTCTCATGATCACAGTACCCATTGTCCTAAAATGTGCCAGTGCTCATGGACTCTCTGACTCAACAAGTAATAAATATTTGTCACAAATTATCTTGATAAAATGGAACCCCATGAACCTCTTCTTCCCCCATTAAAATCGTTAATATGGCCCCACGTAAATTAAAACAGAGTCTTTAATGATTGAAACCCTTTAGACAAGATGTATTTAGAGAAGTGGTGAGTATCCCCACCGCTTTGCCATTCAACAGCCCAGTTCACCCTGCTCTGAAACTTGGGAAGAATGAATGTGCCTCACAGTGGATTACCCGTGAGCCTGGATTGCTGTGGGCCTCGTTAAGGTCCCTGTAGCCAGTACTACTGAATTTACCAAATTCATCCAATCAGCAAATGGTAAATATTTTGCTGTTATAGAATTTGTTGAATATCCTTTGTTCAGTGCCTATTTCAACAGCCTCTTGACTGCAGTTTGCCCTCCCCTCCAAAGGGCTAT
This sequence comes from Balaenoptera musculus, assembly GCF_009873245.2. NCBI lineage: Eukaryota > Metazoa > Chordata > Mammalia > Artiodactyla > Balaenopteridae > Balaenoptera > Balaenoptera musculus. The sequence goes on along the minus strand of NC_045786.1, from coordinate 13,607,717 downwards.
GACATACTTCACCCAGCTCCCACGGCGGGCAGCTCACAGCCCTGTCATTGCACGCAACCTCTGAGGGCAAGACCTTAACTACATCCTTCTTTCTCTAGGGACACAGGTATGACATTACCCTGATGATTTCCTCTTTGACACACTCGTTCAGGACATACAAATACAAGGTGCTCACAAAAAGGGGATGGGCCACTGCCTCACACACAGGGTAAGGCCCCCCTGCCACCTCGGTGAGATTCCTGAAAATTATTTGGGAAACTGAAGGCTGCACTCTCTGTGACACTGTCAAGAAACAGCTGTTGACTCTCAGCACCCACAACTTCTTTTAGGCTTTTTTTTGTGTTCTGAAGGAAACATATTTCTCATTTACAACTTGTACTTAAGCCCATTTATGCTGTTACTTGCAAATTAGCTCACTTTGAATGGGGCCCCCTCTGACAAAGGGCTCTAGAATCTGTCCCAATTGCAAAATAACAGACACTCCTGTTAGTGCCCCCCAGAGACTCCTTCACTGTAGACGTTTTGGCAGCCTTCTCTCTGAGTTAGGATACCAGTTGTATACAACTAATCACTTTAAAATGTTAAAACCATAAATATTTGGACTGTTAAAATTAAACTTTTGGTCTTTTAAAGAAACTGCTTAAAAAATGAAAAAGAAAGCCACAAACCAGGAGCAAATATTCACAACACATATCAGAAAACAAGATTTGTATCACAATTTGTTTATCCATTCTCCTACTGATAAACATTTGGGTAGCTGCCGGCTCTGGGTTATTATGTATTATGAATACAGATGCTATGGATATTTGTGTATAACTCTCTTAGTGGTCACGTGTCTTAATTTCTCTTGGATAAATACCTACTGGTGGAATTGCTAGGTCATAGAGAAAGTATACATGTCACTTTATAAGAAACTAGATAAGTATTTTTCCCAAGTATTGTTTTATACTCTAACCAGCAATAAATGAGGGTTCTTGTTGCTCCAGATCCTCACCCACACTTGATATTACCAGTTATTTAATTTATTTATTTATTTTAAAAGAATAAGCAGGAATTTATTTATTAATTTTATTTTATTTTTTGGCCATGCCATGCAGCATGTGGGATCTTAGTTCCCCGACCAGGGATCGAACCGGTGCCCCCTGCATTGGAAGGACAGAGTCTTAACCACTGGACCTCCAGGTAAGTCTCCAGTTATTTTGACTGTTCTGGTGGGAATGAAATGTATCTTATTGTGGTAATAATTTGCATTTCCCAGATAACAAATGATCTTGAGTATCTTTACATGTGTTTAATGACCAACTGAATAGCTACTTTTGTGAAGTATGTGTTCATTTGTTAACTGGGTTGTCTTTTTATCAGTCAGTTATAAGAATTCTTTATATTTTGTGGACACAAGATCTTTGTCAGATATATGTTTTGTGAATATTTTCTTCCAGTCTGTAACTTACATTTTCATTTAAAATTCTTCAACTTTTATTTTGAAACAGTTGAAGACTTACCTAATTCCCATATACTCTTTATCTAGCTAACTACGATGCTAATAGCTTATGTAACCACTGTGGTTACAAGCCTCCAAGATGGTCCTCAGTGATTTCTACCTCCTTGTTCAGTCCCCTTCCACAGTGCCTAGAGCTGACCTGTGTAACTAACAAGATATTGTAGAAATGGCAGTGTGTGACTTCCAAGGATAGTTTATAAAAGACACTGCAGCTTCTGCCTTGCTGTCTTTGGGACAGCAACAACAATCTCAAAATCTGGAAAGGGAACAGCTTAGATCCTGAGAGATATGGGGAAGGGAGGACTGTTAATAATTTTGTCTTTCAGAATAGGCCCTGGAACCTTCCTCATGAAGGAAAACACCCTGGTGCTACTCTCTCAAACTGTTCCAAGTGCCTTAAATTTAGCTGGCTGTACCACAATTTGATCATTATTGCCTTAAATATTTCTGACAATGCCATTAAAAACAGCAGATGGCCCAGATCCTATATATTCCATGCTAAACATCCATCAGCACCTTTGAGTGTCATCTCTATCCTCATCCCCATGGCTATCGCTCCATCATTCTGCGGGGAAGAAAAATGTGACTCGGCTGGCGGCACTGGCCAACATGACAGGTTGGGCCGACGACTTCAGGTAGCTGCTCCACAAAACAAGGACTAGCCTCCATTATTAAAAGTGAACTGGCCCCGCTGAGAGGAGTGTAGGAAGCAGGGTCAACTTGTTCCTCCCCCGACTCATAAAAGTCTCATATGTGATGTACTACCACTGCCCTAACAATTGTAAATGAACTTTCTTTACAGGGTCATGTGCATGCACCTCAGGACTACACTTTGGTGCAGAAGTAAGCCATCTTTTTTTCCTTTATTCCTGAAAATACAATGACTTGCACCCTGGGAGTAGTCAGAAGAGACGTTCAAGTGTTTAAGGAAGCACCACCAGCAGGTTATGTAGCCCTCAGACGACTGAGAAGATCCCTCCGAAATGAGGGACAACTGACTTGTAGTTCATGTGCTCATTGAGGAAGGTATCCCTACAATGGGAATCATCTAATTTTAAAAGGTGGTACGAAATTTGTTCCTGATTATTTGAATTGACCAATTACACTACCTACCGTGGTGGTGGAAGACACTCAGATCAGCCTCAACTTTCTGGCCAGGGTTGTTACTGGTGACCCAACTGCCACAGATTTCTCCTGTGGGCCAGGGTGGAAGCTTGCTAAAGCATCCTGCTATACCAGAGGCTTGGGGAACTGGCTTAAAAATGCTGATATTCTGGCTACTGCCGTTGCTGTGAGTAAGAAACTGTCCTTTATTTCTGACCAGGAGTCTTATTCTTCTATCACCATTCATGAAACTGTGGCAGGCTAACTTGTTAGTCTACAAATAGTGTGACATTGTAGACCCTTCACAGTTGTTGACAGTATGTACCTTTTCATTTTCTTAATGGTACCTCTTGAATGACAGAGTTTTTAATTTTCATGAAGTCCAATTTATCAATGTTTTCTTTTATGGTTAGTGACTTGAGTGTCCTGTCTCTAAAGGCTTTACCAATCTCAAGGGTAAGGTAGGGGTCAAGGTTCATTTCCTATTTCACAGTTGCTCCAGTACCATTTGTTGAAAAGACTATATTCTTTCCCCTTCTGAATTGCCTTGATATCACTGTCAAAAATCAATTGACAGACTGTAGAGAACAAATGTATGGATACCAAGGGGGAAAGGGGTGGGAGGGGTTGGGAGACTGGGATTGACACTATACACTATTGATACTATGTATAAAATAGACAACTGATGGGAACATACTGTATAGCACAGGGAACTCTACCTAATGCACTGGGGTGACCTAAATGGGAGGGAAGTCCAAAAGGGAGGGGATATCTGTATGTGTATGGCTGGTTCATTATGTTGTGCAGTGCAGGCAAACACAACAGTGTAAAGCAACCATACTCTAATAAAAATTGAAACAAAAAAAGACAAAGAAGAGAAACAAAGAGAAGTCAAGAAGAAAAGGAATGTAATCACTAAAGGCAAATATAAACATTTTAAATTCTTAAAAAAAAAATCAATTGACTGTATGTATGTGTCTATTTCAGGGCTCTTTTAATGTTACATTTATCTATTTATCTATTGGATGCCATATAATTTCCATTATAAGATAAGGAAATTGTAGTGTTGTGCTAATTTTTTTAAAGATGTAGCACATCACAACTTTTTTTTTTTGGGGGGGGGAAATTAAAATTATTTTAAATTACAAGTAAATATTCCATCTATTTAAATCTTTATCCCTGCTTGTGGAATAATGCTATATAGTCTGCAAAAGGGCCTAAATCAGGACCTGGGGTCTTTGTTGTCTTTTTTAGCTACACCTTTCTAATGCTCTACAAAACTTATATCCTGTCTTACTCTTCCTGAAATAATAACACTATCATCACCTGTAAGGTTAGGGAATTGGCAAAAAGATGTAATAATTTTCTTAAGGCCACCTAGAAAGTCAATACAAGAAGCCAAAGATTCAAAGTTCTTAAAGAAAAAAAAAGTATTCTGGATAAAATTATAAATGATTAAGACCCAACATTTACTATATTATTTACTAAGATTATATAAAAGATATGTGTGAGTGTGCATTTACTATATTATTCAGAAGAAAGACTCTTTGAAAATGAGCATTGGTAAATTTATGTTAGAAAATCTTTGTGCCATCATTATTGTTTTCTATTGTTTTTTTTAAATGTTGAAAAGTAGGAAAAGCTTTATAAAGAATTACATTACTATTTACTGCCTAAAACTTTATCGCTTTGAGAAAAATGAATAGTAAAGCGTAGAAAATCAAAGTTAGATATATATACTATTAGACTACTTAGGATAAAGTTATATCATATTTAAGACTAACATGATGTTAATAGAAAAATTTTAGAACATGACACTGGCTTTGATTTAAGACCTCATGAAAAAGCAGTACAAATTAGTTTTTTTTAGTTTTGGAGGACATGCATTAGCCCACCAGCTTGTCAGTCACGCTTTGAAATTCAAGCTTAAAAAATGTATTGGGGACTTCCCTGGTGGCACAGTGGTTAAGAATCTGCCTGCCAATGCAGGGGACACGGGTTCAATCCCTGGTCTGGGAGGATCCCACATGCCACGGAGCAACTAAGCCCGTGCGCCACAACTACTGAGCCTGCGCGCCACAACTACAGAGCCCGCGCGCCTAGAGCCCATGCTCCATAACAAGAGAAGCCACCGCAAAGAGAAGCCTGCGCATCACAACAAAGAGTAGCCCCCACTCACCACAACTAGAGAAAGCCTGTGAGCAGCAACGAAGACCCAACGCAGCCAAAAATAAAATAAAATTAAATCTTTAAGAAAAAAAAAGTATTGATTTACCACTGACATAATTAAAATTATATCCTCTTGTTGGACTGACCCCCTTATCATTATGTAATACCCTTTCTCTGTCTCTTATGATAAGCTTTGTTTTAAAGTTTACTTTGTCTGATATAAGTATAGTTACCCCAGCTTTCTTTTGGTTTCCATTTGTATAGAGTATCTTTTCCCATTCCTTCACTTTCAGTTTGTGTGTGTCCTTATATCTGAAGTCAGTCTCTTGTAGTCAGTATATTGATGGGCTAATGCATGTCCTCCAAAACTATAATTTAAAGAATTATAGTTGACCCTTGTACAACATGGGTTTGAACTGCATGGGTCCACTTACATGCAGATTTTTTTCAATAAATATGTACTACAGTACTACGTGAAACACAGTTGGTTGAATCCACAGATGTGGAACTGGGGATACGGAGGCCTGACTATAAAGTTACATGCAAATTTTTCACTGTGTGAAGGGTTGGCGCCCCTAATCCCCATGTTGTTCAAGGGTCAACTGTAATACCAATCCTTCTCTAACTCTTCCAAAAAATAGAGAACACTTTCAAGCTCATTTTAAAAGGCCAGCATTACCCTGATACCAAAACCAGACTAGGAAGCCATAAGAAGAGAAAATTACAGGCCAATATCCCAGATGAACACAGATGCATTTTAAAATCCTCAAGAAAATATTAGCAAACCAAATTCATTAATACAGTAAAAGTATCATACACCACGATCAAGTGGAATTTATTCCAGGGATGCAACAATGGTTCAACATGTGCAAATCAATGTGATACACCAACATTAACAACATTGGTTTGTTAACATTAAAAAAATGAAGGATAAAAATCATATAATCATCTCAGTAGATGCAGAAAAAGAATTTGACAGAATCCATAAATATCCATTTATGATAAAAACTCTCAAGAAAGTGGGTACAGAGGGAATGTACTTCAACATAATAAAGGCCACATATGACAAGCCCATAGCTAACATTATACTCAATGGTGGAAAGCTGAAAGCTTTTCCTTTAAGATCAAGAACAAGACAGGGATGCCAAGTCTTACCACTTTTATTCAACATAGTATGGAAAGTCCTAGCCAAAGCAAGTAGACAAGAAATAAAATGCATGCAAACTGGAAAATGCATGCAAACATGTAAAACTGTCACTTTTTGCAGATGATATATGATATACAGAAAACCCTAAAGACTCCACCAAAAGACTGTTAGCACTAGTAAATTCAGTAAAGTTTCAGGAAACAAAATCAATTAAAACAATCTGTTGTGTTTTTATACACTAGTAATGAACTCTCAGAAAAAGAAATTAAGAAAACAATCCCATTTACAAAAAAATAAAATACCTAGGAATAAATTTAACCAAGGAGGTGAAAGATCTGTATACTGAAAACCGTAAGACATTAATGAAAGAAATTCAAGAAGACGCAAATAAATGGAAAGACAGTCTGTGCTCGTGGATTGGAAGAATATGTTAAAATGTCCATACTACCCAAAGCAATCTACAGATTCAATACAGTCCGATGGCATTTTTCACAGAAATAAAAAAACAATCCTAAAATTAGAATGGAAGCACAAAGGACCCCCAATAGCCAAAGCAATCTTGAGAAAGAAGTACAAAACTGGAGGCATCATGCTCCCTGATTTCAAATTATATTACACACCTACAGTAATCAAAACAGTATAGTATGAGACAACCTACTGAATGGGAGAAAATATTTGCAAATGATATTACTGATAAGAGATTAATATCCAATACATATAAATAGCTCATAAAACTCAACATCAAAAAAACAACCCGATTAAAAAATGGGGCAGAAGAACTGAACAGACATTTTTCCAGAGGAAATGCAGATTTTTCATATGCAGGCCAAGAGGCGTATGAAAAGATGATCAACATCACTAATCATCAGGGAAATGCAAATGAAAACCACAATGAGATATATCCTAACACCTGTCAGAATGGCTATCATCAAAAAGAACACAAATAACAAATGTTGGTGAGTATGTGGAGAAAAGGGAACCCGCATACAGTGCTGGTGGGAATGTAAACTGATGCAGCCACTGTGGAAAGCAGTATGGGGGTTTTTCAAAAAACTAAAATTAGAACTACCATATGACCCAGCAATTCCACTTCTGGGTATACATCTGAAAAAAACAAAAACACTAACTCGAAAGCTACATGCACCTCAACGTTCAGAGCAGCATTATTTACAATTGCCAAGATATGGAAACAAACTGAAGTGCCCGTCAACAGATGAATAAAGATGTGGTATATCTATACCACGAAATACTACTCAGCCATAAAAAAAGAATGAAATTTTGCCATTTGCAGCAACATGGATGGATTTGAAGGATATTATGCTAAATGAACTAAGTCAGACAAAGACAAATACTATATGATATCACTTATATGTGGAATCTAAAAAACACACCAAACTAGTGAATAAAACAAAAAAGCAGCAGACTTGCAGGTATGGAGAACAAACTAGTGGTTACCAGTGGGGGGGCGGGCGGACGGCAATAAAAGGGTGGGGGAGAGGGAGGCACAAACTACTGGGGGCAAGACAGGCTCGAGGATGTACTGCACAACATGGGGAACCCAGCCAATAATGTGTAGTAACCGTAAATGGAAAAAATGAATGAAAAATTGTATGAAAAATAAAAAATAAATGGACACCCCCCCCCCCCGGCCAAACAGTATGGTATTGGCATAAAGTCAGATATATATGATCAATGGAAGAGAACAGAGATCCCAGAAATAAACTCATTCATATACGGTCAATTGATTTATGACAAAGGAGCCAAGAATATACAATGGGGAAAGGACAGTCTCTTCAATAAATGGTGCTGAGAAAACTGGACAGGCATACGCAAAAGAATGAAACTGGACCACTATCTTACACCATACATAAAACTTAACCCAAAACAGATTAAAGACTTGAATGTATAAGACCTGAAACCATAAAACCTGGAAGACAACATAGGCAGTAAGCTCCTTGACATCCCAGATTTGATCCACTATTAAAAATCCACCAATTTTTCTCATTTCCTTTAGGAAGAAATCCAAGTTCCTATGCAAGGCCTTTAAAGACTGGGTATCTGGTCCCTGCCTACCTCTCCACTTTTATTTCATCTTAATCTCTGCCTCCTATCCTAATGCTTCAGACATCTGAAACTACTGGCTGAACATGGAGGATGTTTCATATTACTGTGCCTTTTTGAATATTTTCCCTATGCCTAGAATACACTATTCTGCATTTTCTATCTAATAACTACTCCTACATTAAGAATAAGTTTCCTCTGTGAAGCCTTTCTAACTCCCACAATACTGAAGTACTCCCTCTGCTATGCTTCCTCCATAACTATATATACTTTTACAAAAATTATTGCATTATATTGTGATGGCCTCTTTATATAACTGTTGCTTTGTATGGATTATAATCTCCTAACGCTTAGGGAACTATGCCTTTCATGCATATATTCTCAATGCCTGGAGCACATTATAAAGTCAGTGAATAATTACTGAGTGAGTATTTTGGGAAAAAGCTGAAAAACCCAAAGGAAAAATAGATGGGAAGCATACCAGGCCCCTTTGGAGGTAGGACAATAAATTCTATATGTATTATTAGAAGTGGATAACAAATACATGAGTGGAAAATGACAATAATTACATATTTCTCTAGGATTAGTGATACTCAAAATGTAGATCTCTTGCTTAGTAAAGTTAGAATTCCACCAGAGACATTTTCATGTCTTAAGGGGCATTTTAATTTATAGATTTATAGCTATTAACATTAAATGTGACCTCAAGGACCAACTATTCTGTCTACAGGCAGAAATTTTTCTGCATCATCCTATTTGAGAAAAAATAACTGAAACAAAAGAAACCGAAGGGATTTTTAAAAAGTCAGGACGCATGATAAAAGGATGTATTGGTAAATAGTACGGGGGAAGCTGGAAATTTGTAGTACTCTTTCCATGTTGTTCAACTATAATGCATCCAGTATTTGTTAAAGGTCATATTATTCAACAGAATGACACCTGATTCTTAGTTTAGTAACTGGAATCATGTATGTACACTGGAATCTAACTAGCTTTCTTAAAGGGTAACACTTTTAGTAGTTATATTCCCTTAAAACAGCCTCATTTCAATGGTTTATCTATAGGCTGTAATATTTAATAATATTTTAGAATTACAAGGGGTCACAGAGACAACCTAGCCCAACACCCTCTTTTTAAGATAGAAGAAACTGAAGCCTACAGAAGCTGAAAAAGCTTCTTCAGGTTCACTGGGCAATCAGTGATGGAGTCGAGATAAGATCTCAGGTTTCCCAATTTTAGCCCAGTAATCCATTCTGAGTTTTAAAAATTACAAATAAAAGTGTTATCACTGACAGTGAGCATATATTATTGTATCATGCAATATCATATAAACATATTTAGCCAAACTGTTGAAAGTGGGATACCTTTGAAATATTTCTACAAAATTAAGGTAGGATCATAATTTTAGACAGCATCATAGTCAGGACAATACTTGCAAATTCTGTAAATTAGTATAAATGTCATAATTTCCTTTCCAGTTTTATGTCATCTGATAGCAAAGTCCTAGTGTGAAAGGAAAATAAAAATAGAGTCAGTATTGCTCAGATAGCTCTCTTAAATGGAGCTGGGAGGCCATTAAGGAAGTATGACTTATGCAGGTCTCAGCCTGGATGGAATCTGACCTTTGGACCTGATGAAGTCATCCAGAACACCTGCCAGAAACTCAAGATACTTATAGGACCCTTACCCTAAAATAACTTGTGACAGTCTATCTACTTATCAGACCCCTACCCTAAAACAACTTGTGATCACTGGACTTCCCTGGTGGTGCAGTGGTTAAGAATCTGCCTGTCGGGCTTCCCTGGTGGCGCAGTGGTTGAGAGTCTGCCTGCCAATGCAGGGGACACGGGTTCGAGCCCTGGTCTGGGAAGATCCCACATGCCACGGAGCAACTGGGCCCGTGAGCCACAATTACTGAGCCTGCGCGTCTGGAGCCTGTGCTCCGCAACAAGAGAGGCCGCGATGGTGAGAGACCTGCGCACCGCGATGAAGAGTGGTCCCCACTTGCCACAACTAGAGAAAGCCCTCGCACAGAAACGAAGACCCAACACAGTCATAAATAAATAAATAAATAAATAAATAAATAAAAGAACGTGAATTTCTAAAAAAAAAAGAATCTGCCTGTCAATGCAGGGGACATGGGTTCGATCCCTGGTCCGGGAAGATCCCACATGTTGCAGAGCAACTAAGCCCGTGCACCACAACTACTGAGCCCTCGTGCCACAACTACTGAAGCTTGCACTCCTAGAGCCCATGCTCCGCAACAAGAGAAGCCACCGCAACAAGAGAAGCCACCGCAATGACAAGCCCATGCACCACAAGCAAGAGTAGCCCCCGCTCGCCGCAACTAGAGAAAGCCCGGGCGCAGCAATGAAGACCCAACGCAGCCAAAAAAATAAAATAAAATAAATAAATAAGAACAAACTTGTCATCCCTTAAGGACAAATACTGTCTGACTCAGGTCAGAGTCAATCATAATTCTCACCAGGCAACTTTTAACAGCCTCTGGCTTTTTGTTTTAATAAGCCCCTGACTCTTTCTCTTCCTCGGAACATTCTTTCAGAGTTACCAGAATCTGTGTCTCTTGATTTGTGATCCTTAAGACCCCAAATAAACACTTTTCTTATTTGCAGCCTCCTGCATTATTTTTTGGTTGACACTAGACACATACTAAGTACTCAGAAAACACTTGTTAAATTGACTGAAAGAATACCATATGATAGTCTCAAGTATTAACCACTAACAAGGGAAGGCCTACATAATTTGCAGAAAAGGGATACAGACAAGAATACAGCTAGGAAAAATATAATAAAGAGGAATAGTTTATAAAATCATAATAATTTTTAAAAATATGTGTTATTTAGGTCTTTACTCATCTCTGCAAATTCAAGGAGACCTGAACTGACATCTAGAAAACCACAAACAAACCTATTAGAAGCTTTTTAAGTGAAAATAAAAACTTAGAGGAAGTGTGCACTGAAGAGCTGCGTCTTTGTGAAGGCTTTAAATTTTTGTGTTTTATCCAGATTTCCTTATGACCAGTGGTATATGTCTGTAAGATGGTTCCCAGGATAAGGGAAATGGATGTGAAAAGTATAAAAACCAATCTCACACCAGGATCAAGTCATAAAATGATACCTTCATACCCATATGTGTGCCACCATATATTTAATTGCACTTTTAGATGGGGTAGTTTTAATTAGAATTTTTTATTGAAGTATCATTGATTTACAATGTTGTGTTAGTTTCAGGTACACAGCACAGTGATTCAGTTATATATATATACACATACATATATACGCACGTATGTACATATATATTCTTTTTAGATTCTTCTCCCATTTTTTCTTAACAGTTGTGATTTTTCTCTCACTGATGTATATTTTCCTTACTCTCAAGAGAAAGCTATTCAACTGTCATATTTTCTTCATTCCTTATTCAGTCTTAAAAATTTATGGCTTCTGATATGCTTTCCACTTACATATAAACAATACCAGTCAATAGTTTTTTTAGTTTGAACAATAATAATACATCAAGTACTCTGTTATTCCTTCATGTGTACCAACAAATGAAAAGGCATGGAAAACTCCTTGGTTATCTGAGCATACATATCACTGTGCCTGACACATAGCAGGCTTATAATAATTATGTTGAATGAATGGCTGACTGACTAGCTGAGTGAATGACGGAAATAAAGATTCCGGCCATTTTGACAGTGGCTGGAATTTGGCACTGAACAGTTCTTGCACGTAACCAAGCAGACTAGACTCGCTTCACTAAGGGAGGGAAGAGTCAAGCTTCCGTTCAAAAGACAGTAATACTAAGAGCCGTTGGTACAGCCCTACACCAAAAACTAGGCTAGGGGAGAAGAGAATGGGAGGAGCAACAGCTGGACGAGGGCTTCGGAGACTGTGTTCTCACTGCTCAGTGCAGCTAAGTGTTCCAGTTCCACAAACATTATAGGTCCGTAACACTACCTGAGTAAGAGATTATTCAAATCTTTCAGGAAAGATCTGGCACCACACGATGGTAAATTAGATAAAGTTACCATCATTTGAAGTGAGGCTGTAAGTTAAGGACATATATTAAGGCCAATAATATTTAATAAATGTTAGCCGTGGGTTACTGAATTTCCAAATAGCCCTCCAGAGGGAGGTGGGGGTGAGGGAAGTCTGCTGTCTGCTTCCTACCAGCCTGGGCCACCATGCTGCTCCCCTCCGGCTTTCGCTTCCCACCCAGCTCCCAGGACTGTCACAAACCTGCCCTTACTCATGGTTTTTATTGTGGTAAAATATACATAACATATGTTATGTCTCTATGGATTTGCTTACTTTGGATATTTTATATAAATGGAATCATACAATATGTGACCTTTAGTTTCTGGCTTATTTACTTATAATGTTTCAGTGTTCATCCATGTTGTGACATGTGTCCTTTTTATGGCTGAGTAATATTCCATAGTACGTTTAGACCACATTTGTTTATCCATTACTTGATGGACATTTGGGCTGTTTCCACCTTTTGGCTATTGTGAATGGTGTTGCTATGAACATGCATGTGCATGTATTTGTTTGAGTTCTTGTTTTCAATTCCCTTGAGTATATACCTATGAATGGAAGGGCTGGATCATACAGTAACTCTATGCTTAACTTTTTGAGGACCCACCAACCTGTTTTGCCCAGCAGCTGAACCATTTTACATACGTTACAGTAATTTATGAGGATTTCATTTTCTCCATATCCTTGCCAACATTTGTTATTTTCCTTTTCCCCTCTTTTTCACATGGCCATGCTTACAGGGTGTGAGTGGTATCTCACTGTGATTTTGATTTGCATTTCACTAATGATTAATGATGTTGAGCATCGTTTCACATGCTTATTGGCCATCAGTATATCTCCTCTGCCCATCTTTGAATTGGGCTGTTTTTTGTTGTTGCTGAGTTGTAGGAGTCCTTTATATATTCTGTGTATTAATCTCTTATCAGATATATGATTTGCAAATATTTTCTCCCATTCTGTTCCATCTTCACTCTTGATAGTGTCCTTTGATATACAGAAGTTTCTAATTTTGATGAAGTCCAATTTATCTATATTTTCTTTTGTTGTTGTGCTTTTGGTGTCACATCCAAGAAATCTTGCCAAATTCAATATCATGAAGCTTTCCCCATGTTTTCTTCTAAGAGTTTCATAGTTTTAGCTCTTGCATTTATGTCTTTGATCCATTTTGAGTTAGTTTTTCTATACGGTGTAAAACAAGGGTCCAACTTCATTCTTTTCAATGTGGATATCCAGTTTTCCCAACACTATTTGTGGAAAAGACTGTCCTTTCTCCATTGGACAGTTCTGGCACTCTTGTTGAAAATCATTTGACATATACGCGAGGGATATTTTTTTACTCTATTCTATTCCATTGATATATATGTCTGTCTTTATGGCAGTCCCACACTGTTTTGATTACTATAGTTTTGTAGTAAGTTCTGAAATCAGGAAATATGAGTCCTCCAATTTAGTTCTTATTTTCAAGATTGTTTTGGCTATTTGGAGTCCCTTGAGACTCCATTCTGATGGGGATGCACTGAACCTGTAGATTGAGTGGTATTCACGTCTAACAGTAGTAAGTCTTCCAATCCATGAACACAAGATGCCTCTCCATTTATTTTTCTTTAGTTTCTTTCACCAGTGATTTGTAGTTTTCAGTGTACTTCATTCATCTTTAAAATGAAGCTCAAAGCCACTTTGTCCAGTCAGTATCACTTGCTTACTGGAGGTCACAGTCTCCTCCCTCCCCCACTGTCTGCCTTGGGTTTACATAAATTGTAATGGGATATACTTTTTCCCATTTGACACTAAGTTTTCAAGATTTACCCATATTGATACATATAGTTCTAGTTCATTCGTTTAAACTGCTATGTAGTATTAGTTCCTAGGGCTGCCATAAAACATTACACTACAAACTGGGTGGCTTAAACATTTATTCCCTCATAGTTCAGGAGGCTAGAAGTCCAAAGTCAAGGTGTTGGTAAGGTTGGTTCTTTTTGGAGGTTCTGTGGGAGAATCTGTTCCACACCTCTCTCTAGCTTCTGGTGGTTGCCAGTAATCTTTGTGTTCCTTGGCTTGTACCTGTATCACTCCAATCTCTCCTGTGTGTTTCTATGTATCTTCACCTTTTATAAGGACAGCAGTTATTGGATTCAGGGCCTGTCTTAATCCAGTATGACCTCATATTAACTAAGACCCTATTCCTGAATAAGATCATATCCTGAAGTTCTGGGTAGACACGAATAGTGCCCTTTTTGGGAGGGCACTATTCACTATACATTATTTGACTATAATATGTAGTTCATTTATCTATTCATTCCCCTTGTTGATGGACATTTAGGTTATTTCCAATTTTTCACTATTAGAATGCTGCAGTGAATATCTTTTTTTTCTTTCATAATTGAGATTTTATTGGTTGCTTTGAGGATCAGTACACAGACATTTCAATTTATACACAATTCTCAACATACGTACCAAAAATCTAAAAAATCATGTAGTTGTGATTCTTTTCTGAACAGTTATTCCAGTGACTTTCCAGCTTAAAATTTGGAGGCAAATTTTCCTTCACAGGATATCAAGTACCAATATCTTCAGATATTGATATGCTGTTACATTATAAGCCCCACTAATTTGCAATTTAATATCATATACACTACATACTCAAATTGTCAGTCGTTCACAGCACATTAACAGTTACTAGAAGAACTGGACTACCACAACCAAAGATGTTACAGAGTGCACAAAATCCTGACCAGGAGAGCCAAGATCAAGGGGTGAGTGGTTTGCTTTAGGAAACAATTCTACCAAAACAACATGGGAAGGGTAGTAATTTAAAGTGTTTAAGACATTAAATGCACAACTGACTCCAAACTGCCATTAAGTATGCTTTGTATTATAGGATATAAAAGCTACCCCCCCCCCATCTGTGGAATGTTAAGCTGACACCCAAGACAATCAAAGCCTCCCATATTCAATATCCCACTATTTTCTGGTTGTACCAAAAAATAAACAACCAGCAAATGATATCACCTCTTAAAAAAAAGCATTTACACTTAAAAAATGGGATGAGGTGGGATTCCCTCCTTTTTAAAAATGTTTCTAGAACTACTAAAAAACTTGCATTTACAAAGTAGTTGACAAAAATATTCCTCTGGATTGTACAAGAAGGGAGGCAGGGACCACTGATAGGACCAGGTGCGTGGTATTAATCAGACTTGGCTTCTTTCTCTCCTGCTTCATCAGAGGCTGTGCTCTCCTCGTTTTTAGTTTCTCCATTTTCTGCAGGTAAGTCTCCTTTAGTCTCTTGGTTAGCCACTTCGGCCTGTTTTCCCTTTGCTCCCCTTTTCCCTTTTATTTGCACTTTTTTGTCTGAAGATTTATCCTTTCCTGCCGCCTGTTTTGGCTTCGTTTCCACTCTTGCAGGAGCCGGTGTAGCTGACAACCTCGCCGATCTCCTCCTGGGCTCCTCCTTCGCCGCCCCCTCCTTGGAGCTGACCCTCTTGAGCATCGTGGCTGCGGGCCGCGCCGAGAGCCTTCGCGAAGCCGGGCTGCCTGGCCGCTGCCGCTCCTCCCGCCAATGAATATCCTTTAAGTGACTCTTTACCTACTTGTGTGTTTACCGATTCCTGACAATAGGATATGGGTATCTTCAAATCTGCAATTAGGTATCACCAAACTTTTCTCCAAAGTAATTGTATTAATTCACTTTCCCATCAAAAGCAATGGAGATTTGGGACTTCCCTGGTGGCCCAGTGGTAAAGAATCCGCCTTCCAACGCAGGGGACACGGGTTCAATCCCCCGTCAGGGAACTAAGATCCCACATGCCAATGGCAACTAAGCCCACGCGCCACAACTATTGAGCTCGCGCCCAACAACTGGAGAACCTGCGTGCCGCAAACTACAGATCCCACGCGCCCTGGAGCCTGCGCACCACAACTAGAGAGAGAAAACCCGCACGCGACAACTGGAGAGAAACCCCAGCGCCGAAATGAAGAGACCGCGCGCCACAACAAAAGATCCCGAATGCCTCAACGAAGATCCCATGTGCCGCAACTAAGACCCAACGCAGCCAAGAAGCAAATAAAATAAATATTTTTTAAAAAGCAATGGAAATTTCCCATTTTTCCTCCACATAGTTGGCAACATCTAAATTTTAACTTTGCCAGATGTATTAGCTTGTTATTACAAAACAAACAACTGAAAATCTCAGTATATAAAACAACAGGCATTTATTTATCACATGAGTCTGTGGGACACTCAGAGATGGCTGATCTAGGCTGGGCTAGCCCAGGTGGATTGCCTATATTACATGTTTCAAAGTTGGTATTACGATCATACTCATTTAACAGAGCAGAAACTTTTAAAGCAAACCTCAGGTATTAGAAAATGACATTTTAAAACTCAATATCTAACATTTTTAGGAAATTTTTGTATCTACGTTCATATGTAACAATGATCTCTTCCTTTTCATAATACATATTTAATTTTGAAATTAAGATTTACATTAGCCTCATAAAAGAACTTCGGGAGTTTTTCCTCTACAAATATTAGAATATCTATATAAGATAGAGGTTATCTGGTCCTTGAAGGTGTGGTATTTGTGGGGTTTTTTGCCATGTAAATTTGGGTTATGTTGTTAGATGCATAAAGATTATAAGGGTCAGAATTCTGATTTTTTTCTATCCCTTTACTTACAATCTTTCAGTGACACTGTGTTTTAGATGTTTCTCTTATAAATAACATGTGGCCACATTTTGTATTAGTTTTTCAATTTGAAAATACTACTTCCATGTATTGTGATTACTGAAATATTTGGATTTATTCTTTATCTTAACTTATGCTTTTGTATCTTCTTTTATGTATCTTTTATTCTCTCTTTTCCTATATTCTATTTTTCTTACTGTGTTTTTCTCCACCTATTGGTTTGAAAATTGTACATACTATATAGTTTTACCCCTATATTTAAAAAATAATCATTGACAAAGTCTAATTAGTATCTCTATCCTCCTCCCCCTCAATACAAGGATGCTAAGGATGCTAAAATGTTTCTGATTTCCTTCTCCCATCTTCTACGTTTTGCTGTCATACTGTTTTTAACCCCCTCCAAATTAGTCATCATCATTACAATAATTTCTTTTACAGTCAGTGCTTAAGATTTATCAACATGTTCATTTTTTTTTTGAGTTAGAACTTTTTCTTGCTGCCCTCTCCTTCCTTCTGTATTCAATTTTCTTCTTGCTGAGGTATACCCTTTATTTGCCTTCAAAGTAAGGGTCTGTGAATGGCAAATTGATAAGTCTTAATTTTTCTGAAAATATCTTTATTTTATTCTCAACTAATACTTTAACAAGGTATAAAATGCTAAGTTGACAATTATTTTCTCTAAGCAATTTGAAGATATTTTTCTATCTTTTTCTGATATCTTTTGTTTCAGATGAGAAGGTAATTGTTAGTATAACTGGTGTTCTTTAGTTTTTGCTCTACAATTGGTTTAAAATTTTCTATTTGCTTTAATGTTGAACAGTTTCTCTATGGTTTGTTTAAATGTGGATTGTTTTTATTTATCCTGTTCAGGATAAATAAATATGTTAAATATGAGGACTTGTCTTTCTTGTCAATTCTGGAAAATCTCAACCATTATTTTATGGTAATATTGCATCTCCCATTCGCTTCTTCTAAGCTGTCATTAGATAGATATTGCTGTACTTTCTCATTCTATCTCCCATGTCTCCTAAGCATTCTTATATTTTCCTTCCTTATCTCTTGGTTCTGTATTCTGGGTGATTTGACCAGATCATCTTCCAATTCACTAATTCTCATTTCAGCAGTTTAATCCAACCGTTAAAGAAAAAAAAAAAATCAATGAACATTTCATTTATAGTTCTTTTTCTTCTCTTATCCTGTCATGTTCTTTCATTAAGGTTTTATTCCTTCTTTTATCTCTTTGTTTATTTAAAAATGATTAGTTTTATGGTATCTTTCAGATTAGGTTTCTTATCTCCTGTTCTTAGAAGGACAATTTTCTTCTTTGTTACATCTGTTGACTATCCTCACAGTTCATAATGTGAGCACATCTTCGCTGAGGTTTTTTGATTCTTTAAAAAATACTTCCTTAACAGGAGCTCACAAAGCCCTAAGTTTTGTGGTAGAGAACAGTTTTGGCATTGGCTTCTGTCAGGGTCCTAAGGGTTTTAGGATTAAAATTAAGAATGAATTTTTCTCATTCTTTCACAAAACAGTAGCCCTTTGAGACTAGGCTTTATGCAGGGGGCTGCCTGTGGACCCAAAGGCACAATTTTTGCTTCAAGTGAGTATTAAAACCCCAGGCACCAAGGCTAATATTCTGTGGTGTCATTTCCTGCTTTTGACTATGGTTTTGAGCTGTTGCTGGCATTAAAACAAAACTGGATTTCCCTTTTATTCCTTTAATCAAGGCTATGATTATTTTTTTTGTTCATAATACTTAATCTTATATTGGAAGAGCAGGGCTCATTCATATCAGCTCTGTCTTTTATGCTGCTAGAAATCTGCCAAAGGAGCCTTATTGAGGGCTAATCTACATTTACTCTTAAGTCTAATAACCTAATATTCACTTTATCTGTGTCTATATAACATGTGTAGATACCACAGTTAGTCTGTGATTTCTGAGTGCTATGAAGGAATCTAGAATTCACTTGTAAGATATAACAACTAGAAAATGATTTGAAGTAGAACAGCCAATTATAGAAGCAAAGAAAAAGATCTAAGGGAAAAACAATATGAAATAGCATGTATAAGCACAAAAATTCATGTTCTCACAACCTAGATTTCATAAATGCTGATGTTTTGCCACGTTTGTTTTACCTCTCTGAAACATTCCACTCTCTCACTTCCTATTTTAATCCACCGTAATCTTCTGGTTCTCCTTACCCTGGGAATATTCCTTTGGTGGTTCTGATTTTTCCATATGTCCCCTAGATGTTTTGCCTCTACATGCTTCCCTGGATTTAGGTATCAAATGTACACCAAGGTCTCTAATAGTTATATCTCTAATTTTCATCTCTTAAATTCTATATTATCGGACTTCCCTGGTGATCCAGTGGTAAAGAATCCGCCTTACAATGCAGGGGACTTGGGTTCAATCCCCGGTCGGGAAACTAAGATCCCACATGCCGTGGGGCAGCTAAGCCCGCATACGACAACTACTGAGCTTGCGCACCTCAACGAGAGAGCCCACATGCCACAAACTTCAGAGCCCACGCACTCTGGAGCCTGCGTGCCACAACTAGAGAGAGAAAACTCGCATGCCACAACTAGAGAGAAACCTGTGAGCCACATCTAGAGAGGAGCCCGAGCGCCACAACGAAGAGACCGTGCACCACAACAAAGAGGCCGTGCGCAGCAACGAAAAGGCCGCATGCTGCAACTAAGACCCAATGCAGCCAAAAAAAAAAAAAAAAAAAAAAATTTACGTTATCGCTGAATGTTTCCTTCCACTGGCATCATAAACTTGGCATGTCTCAAACTGATTATATATCTTCCTTTCTCCCAAACTGTCATGTCCTAACTGTGCTCTTTGTTATCTCTGTTAATGGCATCTGCCTCTTCCAACCACCCACTAGTCATTTTTAGTCTCCCAGCCCCACCCTTGCTGTATAGCCCATCAGTTGATAAATCTTGAAGATTCAAGAAGGTTCACATAGTCTCTCCTCCAGTCTCTACTTTCCCTGCTAGCTACCTAATTCAGGGCTTCATTATCTCTTACTTAGCCTATGGCAATAACTTTCTAGTTAGTCCTTCTCCTCTCTTTGACCTTTTGCATAATGATAGTCAAACATTTCTATGATACAGACTTAAAAGTATCACTGAACTACTTACAAAATATGACTTAAACATCTTAATCTCACATTCAAGAACTATGACTTGGCTGCAACCCACTTTTATAAACTTATTTCCCTTTACCATTTCAAGCATCCTTTGCAGTTAAACTA
Organism: Balaenoptera musculus; assembly: GCF_009873245.2. Classification (NCBI taxonomy): domain Eukaryota; kingdom Metazoa; phylum Chordata; class Mammalia; order Artiodactyla; family Balaenopteridae; genus Balaenoptera; species Balaenoptera musculus. The sequence goes on along the minus strand of NC_045786.1, from coordinate 13,587,727 downwards.
CATTACTCACTCTGTCTGGTAATATGCTCTGAAGAGTCTCCTCTCAAGAGTGCTTTATATCACGCAAGTTCCTGTCTGTGGAATGTTTCTCCCCACCCCACTTCCAAATCCTTCATAATGCTTTTGTTTTTTTTCTAGGTGGAAGTAATCTTGCCATCTGCTGAACTGTAAAAGTTCTTTAACCTTCTCACAAAGCTGTTATAGTAAACCTCAAAATATGCTTATTTAGGTCTCTGTCTTACCTTTCCAACTGGATAATATAGTGGCAGTAGCTAAGAGCATGGATTCTCAAGCTAGTGAAGTAGGTTTGAATCATGGTTTTGTCACTTATTAGCTAACTAATTTGGAAAAAGTTATTTTACCTCTCTGTACGTCAGTTTTCTCCTGCGTAAAATGAAGAAAATAGTGTAGACCACATGGTGTTGCTGTGAGGACTGAGTTATATATAAAGTTCATAGAATAGTATCAGACACATAGTAGCCACTTAATAAATGCTATCTAATATTAAGGACAAAATTGGGTACGTCTTATTTATCATTGTATCACCCAGTCACATTATTTCCCACATAGCAGGCAGTCAGCAAGTTGTTTTTTTTCTAATTGGAAAAAATTAAAACCAATAGAATACTAGGTAGTTCAAGGCACTATACACTCAAATATAAGATTAAGTGGTACAGAAATAGTGCTATAAGAATTCAGAGGGCTTCCCTGGTGGCGCAGTGGGCTTCCCTGGTGGCGCAGTGGTTGAGAATCTGCCTGCCAATGCAGGGGACGCGGGTTCGAGCCCTGGTCTGGGAAGATCCCACATGCCGCGGAGCAACTCGGCCCGTGAGCCACAATTACTGAGCCTGCGCGTCTGGAGCCTGTGCTCGGCAACAAGAGGCCGCGATAGTGAGAGGCCCGCGCACCGCAATGAAGAGTGGCCCCCGCACCGCGATGAAGAGTGGTCCCCGCTTGCCACAACTAGAGAAAGCCCTCGCACAGAAACGAAGACCCAACAAAGCCATACATACATACATACATACATAAAAAGAATGTAAGCAGAGAAGAATAGCATTAAAATAAATAAATAAATAAATAAAATTAAAAAAAAAAAAAGAATTCAGATAAGGGAAGTAAGATGAGTAAGAAAATAGGAAAGAGTGACTCCCCAGTGAAATTGTATTTTAAAAGTTCTAATCAGAGAGAAGCAAACAGGATGAACTGATAGGATAATAGTTAAGAAACTATTAGCAGTCATGAGGTCATGAGATACTGGACTAGGATGGTTAGCACTGAGGGATTTCAAAGGGAGGGATAGAAACAGAGAGAGAAAACAAAGCCAGAATAAACTGGGTTTATAAAAACAGGAAGAAGTAAAAACAAAAAACAAAAAAACAAAATACACAAACTCAGTTGCATTTCTATACACTAATAATGAACAATCTGAAAAGGAAATTATGAAACAATTCCTTTTATAATAGCATCAAAAGGGATAAAATACTTAGGAATTAACCAAAGAGGTGAAAGACATGTACAATACAAACTACAAAACATTGTTGAAAGAAATTAAAGACATAAGTAAATAGAAAGACATCCCATGTTCATGGACTAAAAGACAATATTGTTAAATATGAATTTTACCCAAAGCAATCTACAGATTCAAAAAAATCTCCACCAAGGGCTTCCCTGGTGGTGCAGTGGTTAAGAATCTACCTCCCAATGCAGGGGACACGGGTTCAAGCCCTGGTCCAGGAAGATCCCATATACCGTGGAGCAACTAAGCCCGTGCACCACAACTACTGAAGCCCGCGAGCCACAACTACTGAAGCCCTCACGCCTAGAGCCCGTGCTCTGAAACAAGAGAAGCCATTGCAATGAGAAGCCCATGCACCACAATGAAGAGTAGCCCCCGCTCTCCCCAACTTATCTCCATAAAATTCATATGGAATCTCAAGTGAACCCAAAAGCCAAAGCCATCTTGAAAAGGAAAAGAAGCTAGAGCATTCACACTTCCTTATTTCAAAACTTACTACAAAGCTACAGTCATCAAAAGAGTGTGGGGACTTCCCTGGTGGTGCAGTGGTTAAAAATCTGCCTGCCAATGCAGGGGACATGTTTCAGGGCCTCGATTCCTGGTCTGAGAAGATCTCACATGCCGCGGAGCAACTAAGCCCGTGCGCCACAACTACTGAGCCTGCACTCTAGAGCCCGGGAGCCACAACTACTGAGCCCATGTGCCACAGCTACTGGAGCCCGCATGCCCTAGAGCCCGTACTCTGCAACAAGAGAAGCCACTGCAATGAGAAGCCTGTGCACCGCAAGGAAGAGTAGCCCCCGCTCGCTGCAACCAGAGAAAGCCCGCACACAGCAATTAAGACCCAATGCAGCCAAAAAATAAATTAAATTTAAAAAAATTAATTAAAAAAAAAACAAGAGTGTGGTACTGGCATAAAGACAGACATACAGACCAGTGGAATAGAACAGACAGCCCAGAAATGAACCCTCACATATATGGTCAAATGATTTTTGACAGGGTGCCAAGACCATTTAATAGGAAAAGGAAGTCTTTTCAACAAATTCTGCTGAGATTATGTATAATATGTAAAAGAATGAAGCTGAACTCTTAACTTGAATAGTATACAAAAAAATTAATGCAAAATGGATCAACAATTTAAATATAAGAACTAAAACGATAAAATTCATGGAAGAAAGCAAAAGGGTAAAGTTCAAGACCTAGAACTTGAGAGTGGATTCATAGCTATAGTACCAAAAGCCACAAATGAAAAAGTAGATAAATTGGACTTCATCAAAATTTTAAAAGTTTGTGCACGAAAGGACATTTTTAAGAAAGTGAAAAGAAAACCTCAGAATGGGAGAAAATATTTGTGAATCATCATCATATATCTGATAAGCAAATCACATATCCAATATGCAGAACATACAATGAACTTAATAACAAAAAGACAACCCACTTCAAAAAAAGAGCATTTCTCTAAAGAAGATACTTATGGCTAACAAGCACATGACAGGATGCTCAGCATTATAAGTCAAACCCACTATGAGATACCACCTCACACCCTAGGATGGCTTAACAACAACAGGAACAACAACAGAAAATAACAAGTGTTGATGAGGATATGTGAAAAAATGAAATTCTTGTACACTGCTGGTAAAAGAGTTCAGCTGCTATGGAAAACAGATTAGGGGCTCCTCAAAAAGCTAAATATAGAATTATCATATATCCCCATCAATTCCACTCAGGTATGTACTCAAAGGATTTGAAAACAGGTACTCAAACAAATACATGTACACACATGTTCATTACAGCACTGCCCCCAGCATCCAAAAGGTAGAATCAGTCCAAACATCCATCAGTTGAAGAATGGATAAACAGATTGTGGTATACACATACAATGGAATGTTATTCACCCATAAAAAGGACTGATACATGCTACAATGTGGATGAACATCAAAACGTGCTAAGTGAAAGAAGCCAGAAACAAAAGTTCACATACTGTATGATTCCATTTATAAGAAATATTCAGGGACTTCCCTGGTGGCGCAGTGGTCAAGAATCCACCTGCCAATGCAGGGGACACGGGTTCGAGCCCTGGTCCGGGAAGATCCCACATGCCGCGGAGCAACTAAGCCCATGCGCCACAACTACTGAGCCTGTGCTCTGGAGCCCGCGAGCCACAACTACTGAGCCCGCGTGCCACAACTACTGAAGCCCATGTGCCTAGAGCCCGTGCTCTGCAACGAGACAAGAAACCACAATGAGAAGCCTGCACACCGCAATGAAGAGTAGCCCTCGCTGGCCGCAACTAGAGAGAGCCCGTGCGCAGCAACGAAGACCCAACACAGCCAACAATAAAAATAAATAAATTTATAAAAAAAAGAAAGAAAGAAATATTCAAAATAGGTACATCCACAGAGACAAAATGAAGATTACTGGTTGCTATAGGCTGGTGGGGACAGGGGTAGGGAATAGGGAGCAACTGCCTAATGGGTACAGAGTTTCCTTTTGGGGTGATGAAGTGTTTTGGTGCCAGACAGAGGTGGTTGTACAACAATGTGAACGTAAATGCTACTGAAGAGTTCTCTTTTAAAAGGTTAATTTTATGTTATGTGAATTTCTCCTCAATTAAAAAAATAAAAAAATTGTTCAAAAAACCCACATTGGTATACCACCCACTAGAAGAGCTAAAATGAAAAAAAGACATAAATACCAACTGTGGGCAGGGATATGGAACAACAGGAACTCTCATAAATTGGTGTGTATGCATACATTGGTTATAATTACTTCGTAAAACTGGCAGTAATCTACTAGAGCTGAATTATATGCACACCCTAGCACAATGCCTAGTAGGTGCTCAATAAATGTTTATTGATTGAACTAATGAAGTTCCCACTGTTTTTTTAGGCACTGTGCTAAGACCCTGGGACATAAAAATGAAAAGTCATGGTTCTCTCTCCTAATAAACAGACATTTAAATAATTATAATAACAGTATACAGATGGCCCTCTGTATCTGTGGGTTTCACATGTGCAGATTCAATCAACTCCGGATTGAAAATAATCAGAAAAAAAAATTCTAGAAAGTTCCCAAAAGACAAAACTTGAATTTGCTGCATGATAGCAACTGTTTACACAGCATTTACATTGTAGGTACAACTATTTACATAGCATTTACATTGTATTAGGTATTATAAAGTAATCCAGAGATTGAAGTATACAGAAGGATGTACATAGGTTATATGCAAATACTACACAAATAAAGGGACTTGAGCATCTGTGTGGATTTGGGTGTCCTGGGGTTGGGAGCGGTGTCCTGGAACCAGTCCCCTCGGAATACTGAGGGGTGACCACATTTACACTGTAGGGGAGCACAGTGTATTGGTTTTAGAGTCAGACAGACCATTTAAGCCCTGGCTCCACTACTGACTAGTTAGCTATGATTACAGGCAAATCTGAACTTTATTTCCGTATCATTTCTGGAATTTCTTTTCTTTCTACTCCCACTCCACGGTTTCAGTCTACTGCTGCTAGAGTCGTCTTTCTAAAACAGAACACATTGGGAATCCCCTGGCAGTCCAGTGGTTAGGACTTGGAACTTTCACTGCTGGGCCCTGGTTCAATCCCTGGTTGGGGAACTAAGATCCCACAGGCCGCGTGGCATGGCCAGAAAAAAAAAAAGAAAACTCAGAGCACATCACCACCTCACTCCTTCCAGCTCAAAATCCAAAGATTCCCTACTACCTAAAATATAAAATGTAAACTTCTTAGCCTGGCATTCAAAAACTTGTGTATTTTGTTACCTACCTGTCCTTCCAGCCTCAGGTCACAGTCTACTCCCACTGTGTTCTGGAAGCCAGACACAATGGTCTGCCATCTTATCCTGAACATGTTTTGAAATGTCTTACCTTTGTGTCTTTGCTCAACATGTCTTTCTTCCAAGAATTCACTCTCCTCTCTACTTTAAGTATCTCTGAGTCATGAGAAAGTGATTTTCATGGTATATTGATAAAGGGTCTTCTACACGTAACCCTTTATCATGGGAGAGAATAAACTGATCCACGCAACCAATGAATAAATTAGCAGTCAGGGACACACTCTGGCCTTGTGGGCATTTTATTCAGGTAGAGGAAGTTATTATTTTCTCAATACTAACCATACTGTTGTACCAGAGTTATCTCTTCTTAAAAGAACGACACTGGAAAACTGCTTTTCTGGTCCAGAAACTTGAATCTAATCCAGTATCAAAATAAATTGGCCCTCCCAGAGAAATGGAAATAAGAACACAAATAAACAAATGGGACCTAATGAAACTTAAAAGCTTTTGCACAGCAAAGGAAACCATAAACAAGACGAAAAGACAACCATCAGAATGGGAGAAAATATTTGCAAATGAAGCAACTGACAAAGGATTAATCTCCAAGATTTACAAGCAGCTCATGCAGCTCAATAACAAAAAAATGAACAACCCAATCCAAAAATGGGCAGAAGACCTAAATAGACATTTCTCCAAAGAAGATATACAGATGGCCTACAGACACATGAAAGAATGCTCAACATCATTAATCATTAGAGAAATGCAAATCAAAACTACAATGAGATATCATCTCACACCGGTCAGAATGGTCATCATCAAAAAATCTACAAACAATAAATGCTGGAGAGGGTGTGGAGGAAAGGGAACTCTCTTGCACTGTTGGTGGGAGTGTAAATTGATACAGCCACTATGGAGAACAGGATGGAGGTTCCTTAAAAAACTACAAATAGAACTACCATACGATCCAGCAATCCCACTACTGGGCATATACCCTGAGAAAACCATAGTTCAAAAAGAGTCATGTACCAAAATGTTCATTGCAGCTCTATTTACAATAGCCAGGACATGGAAGCAACCTAAATGTCCATCGACAGATGAATGGATAAAGAAGATGTGGCACATATATACAATGGAATATTACTCAGCCATAAAAAGAAATGAAATGGAGGTATTTGTAATGAGGTGGATGGAGTTAGAGTCTGTCATACAGAGTGAAGTAAGTCAGAAAGAGAAAAACAAATACAGTATGCTAACACATATATACGGAATCTAAGGGAAAAAAAAAAAAAGCCATGAAGAACCAAGGGGAAAGACGGGAATAAAGACACAGACCTACTAGAGAATGGACTTGAGGATATTGGGAGGGGGTGGGGTGAGATGTGACAGGGTGAGAGAGTGTCATGGACATATATACACTACCAAATGTAAAATAGATAGCTAGTGGGAAGCAGCCGCATAGCACAGGGAGATCAGCTCGGTGCTTTGTGACCACCTAGAGGGGTGGGATGGGGAGGGTGGGAGGGAGGGAGATGCAAGAGGGAAGAGATATGGGAACATATTGTATATGTATAACTGATTAACTTTGTTATAAAGCAGAAGCTAACACACTCTTGTAAGGCAATTATACTTCAATAAAGATGTTTAAAAAAAATAAATAAATAAATAAATAAATAAATAAATTGGCCCTATCCCTGTGACTCCTAGTGGTGAATATAGTGAGATACTCCCAGGAACTTTAATCTCATGGAAGTAAGATTATCTTTTGAAAGATAAACACACAAAGGATAAGAACATGTAATGGTATTGAGTAATGGAGTGAAGTAAATTAGTGGGATCAGTTTAATTCAACAAGTGAATTCAATTCAATTAATATTTACCCTATAGACACTACAGGGGATATAAAATGAAAAGGGTATGAGCACGACCATCAGGTGGTTTATAGTGGAGGAGAGGAACAACATAAGTGACCAGGTAGTTATAATAGAAGAATTATATCTCAGCTTATTCCTAAAAAATACCTACTTATATTATTAATGAGACTGGATGCAAGGGAAACAATACAAAACACAAAAACTAAATCCTATACTACAGAATACAGAAAAAAACCCTTACATTATAAAAGGAAGATGAGAAACAAATGTGGATTTTTAAAAACTCTCTCTCCATAGGTATGCCTAATTATATTTTAAATATTATCAAAATTTTACTTTTATGATTCATCTTTTCTATGATCTCCTTCCCTCTGCAAAAAAAAAATTCAAATTTAAGTATTTTTTCTATAACATCATAATCCTAAGACAAAAGTCGTTTATTTAGAGATACAGAAAAAGAAACAAGGAAATAGTATTCAGCTAATCAGTAATATGATGTCAGACTAAAACTAGTAGCATATTAGTTGTCAGGAAGTGGAAAGGATTCTCAGATTTCAAAGCAACGTGGATGTGATAAGATTCAAGGCAGAAGAGAGCAGGTGGTGTGGTAGCAGTCATTAATTATCAGGTACCTGGGCTTAACGAAAGACCCACTGTAAAGACTTATCAATTATCTTAGCATTCTTCAAACTGACTGTAAACTGTTGCCACTGTAGAAAGTTTCTAAGAAGAAAATAAATTTATAAATAAAAGTTAAAGTCAAACAGCCATCACAAAATAAATGACTGTTTAAAACAAAGTTTCTCAGCTATCTAGGAAAAAGTCTTAAGACATTATGAAACTAAAGACAGTGTTAGAGAATATTAGTAGAATAACACATGCTGGTAATCACCCACCTGAACCATAAAACCATTAATTCTTTTAGAAAATTATCTAATTAAGATTAATTTTATTGAAGGGCTACGATGTGTCTGCCACTCTTACGTATGTTTCATTTAATTCTCATAGTATTCTTTGTTGTCTACTCACGTATGTACTTGAATATATGCATGAATGTGATATACACAAACTGATATATAAATCTGGTGTCCACACAAAAGTAGTTTCTTATGTTGTGCTTTCATTTTATCTTAGTCTGTAAAACTGAAGACTGTGATATTCATTTTCTTTTCCCACTCAGAGAAAACTTCTATAACAAGATGAGTTACTAAGAATTTAATACAGCAGGATATAAAAACCTGCTGTATTGTTTACTTTTTACTGCTTAAAAGAAATGTGTCCTAGTTCAGAACTATCCAGTGCATACCGAAGCCATTAGGCTCCAACTGTGTGTGAAGAGATGAGGGTGGAAAAGAAAATCTGAGTGCAAATGGAAGCATTGAAGAAAAGAGCAAGACAACTGGGGGGGATAGAAGAGTTCCTAAAATTGGTAACAGGATACGATGACATACTTGCACTTGGAGGCGAGCTTGAGAGCGGTGGTGGCGAGGCCCCTGGTTAGCTCGGCATGAGGACAGCAGTTGCCAGTGGGCCTCTTGCTGTATCAGAGACTACAGACACCACACTGGCCAAAGCAGGAGGACAAGCAAAGGGGACTCACTTCAGAAGGAATTAGAGGGCATTCTCAGATAATCAACAAAGCAGTAATCTCAGACTGAGCGACTTCTTTTTGGAGAGACAACTGGGAAAGGGGCCAGGGCCCAAAGAATGACTAACAGTGGACTTCTCACAGACCCTGATGGGGAAGGGCTTAAAGTCAGAAACTTCTTTGGAAAAACTGAGAGATTTGACATCTTTTGTACTCTAGTGTTATCAAACAAGTTATACCTCTAAAAGAATCTTACAAAATATATGTGTTTAATATTTGTTGAAAGTGATTTTAGTAGACTTAAAACAGGATTTTAACAAAATAAGACTACCAGACACATAAATATCTCAGTTTTTCGTGATCTCAAATCTACTGGCCATTTTCTGTCTTGATGATCAAGAAAACCACGAAATGCACTTTTAACAGCACCATACAGTAAATCATTCATTGGGATGTCTTTTCTGCTATCCATTCTATAATAGTCAGAGACAATGTTTAAAAAGAGTTTTCCTTTTCTTCCTGAAGCTTTACTTAAGTGAGAAACAGCTTTATTACAAAGGGCCAATTCAGCAAAATATAAGATTTTCTAACAGGCAAAGTTCAAATTTATCTTCTGGAAAAGGCAGATATTCTAGATCTAATATGGCCATGGCCAAATTATTTTGAAAATATAATACACTTTAGAAAATGTATGTAAAACAATTTTATTAAAGGGTAAACTAATGAATGATGAAAATATTCAGCGGCAAGCTGCTATTATCAACGATGAACACAAACAGTTAACCGCTGGCTAACAGACTGGGACCTTTCACCGGAGACTTCAGCTGTTATCAAACTAATTACATTAAAAAGCTTTTAAAATGAAAACCCTGTTCTTACAAATAAAACAGATCTATCTAGGCAGTTTTAGATAGGTGACGATCTAGCAACAAAAAAATCTCACCAATACTCCAATGTACTTAGGGCTCGCTTCTTTTGGTTCTGTTGTTAAGACATGGGAAAGATAATCATTTTGAATGGTTTAAAGTCATCTTGCTAGGCAAGTAACAGGAAGGTAACAAATTAAATGACTTCAGGATAATATAATAGGTGCCTTAATAATAGAGACAAACTGATAAAAAGAAGCAGAAAACAGGCTGGTATTTATATCCTCTATATATCCCCTAAATACCAATAGTCAAATAATTTGCATAACTGTAGTGAATCTCGGAGGCAGACGAAGGATGGCTGAATCAGACATACAGTAAAAGGTAAAGAAATGGAGTTTTCCCAAGGACAGTGGTGTGCTGGAGCCCACTTAAACCAGCTCATGAGAGCCAACTGCCAACGTTTCAGGAACTGTGTGAGCCAGTTATTAAATGTATCCATTATTAAAAATTAAATTATATAAACTTTTAATTAAATTATACTAAAAAAGGTAATAGTCAAAACTCATTGCTTCCTATTTTACATTTTATTATTATGTATGCCTTTGAGGATATTCACACCTAGTGTATCTACATGATGGAAATATTACAGAATGGTAAACTACTGCTCCACATCTCTTCCCAACTCCACTTTCAGTGACTTCATGTTGATAATTTCAAATCAGCCATGATGAGAGTAAATTACCAGTAAAATTGGCAAATGCTACAAATTGAGGCTTCTTTTTTCCCTCCAAAGAATCAATTTTTAAAAATTCACCAACCTACCAGTACCATGGGGTATTCTAAAAATATTTATAAGGATGGCTGGTTTAAAAGCAGTAACACTGTGAAATACTTGAAAAACTACTTCCTGAAAAATCATTGATGACAAATAGGGAATATTATCTTAAATGCTACTAAAATATAAATTAGATCAATCCTGGAATACTCCAGAATATAAATAAATGACTTTTTATTTTATAAAGAAAAATATGCCACCCATCTTTGACTGCTATGACTCTGGGGGTTTAATTTTGGTTTGGACTCATTCTAAACAGAAATGAAGAGGATGTGGCATAAGGGCAGAATAAGAAACCACCAAGAGTCATTGTTGAATACTTCGCAGGCCCATGCTCACAGCTCTAAGTGTTACCATCAACATTTTTAAATAGGAACAGCATTCTGGAAGTTGTTTTCCTGATGAAGATACATGCCCTTCTTTTCCACTTAAATAACTTTCTCCTGTTTACATTCACACACCTACTCAAGTATCACTTTTCTGACAATAATCTGATTTTGTTTCTGTTGTTTTTGTTTACTCACTTTTCTGTACTCACCATAACTCTTTCAAAACATTAAGTTTTTGTGTATATGGAATAATGTGAAACTGAGGAGGGCAGCCATGTTTCTTAGAACTTTAGGGTTTTTCCAAGATGCCTTGCCTCATGGGGTGAGGAAGAGGCCATATGGATGGGACTCTAGCCTCCCTCATTTTGACATTAACCAGAGAAGCTCAGCCTTTTGTAGCTGTCTTTCATATATTGAGGTTATGTGTAAAATGTCACTAGGAAGGAAGGAAGGAAGGGAGGGAGGGAGGGAGGGACGGAGGTGGAAAGAGAGAAGAAAAGAAAACCAGTGTGTTAGAGAACTTAGGTACACCAATGTTTGAGTGTGTGTCTGCATATGCATGCATATGTACCACCTGTAATTATGCAAGGTGTGTTTGTGTGTGTTTTGGGAGGAACAGCTATAGGTAGATTGGGTCCATTCATGGTTAAAACACAAGTGCATTTTTAACTGAATTATATGCATTATATTTTATATATACACCTACACAAAGATCTAATTGATTTAAATTACTGGTATTCGAGGTTTTTTAAATTAAAATTTAAAGTTACAGAGTATGTAGATAATCTAGGTTTTAAAGTGAACAAGAAAACAATTCTAAGTTTTGAATCTTCACATAATTACATATGTGTTTTAAAAAATAATTTCATGTGTTGTATATTTTTTATAAAACAAGGGCAACACTATCTCTCAAAACAAACAGAAACAAAGAACACTTTACAGAGATAAATAAAATGAGAAGTCCCTGAGATAGTAAATTTTTAGACAATAAAACACATTGCTGGTTGGAATACTGTCTTTTCAAGAATACAGCCAAACACCTTTCAAACTAAATAGTCTTTCAAGTTTGAAAAGGGAAAATAAATAAATTCATTGATTTAAATTACTAGAAATGCATTTACTTTAAAGACCTTTTCTTTTCTTTTTTCCTACAGCAAGTAAATCAATCAAAGAGTAAAGAGGAAAGTGCAATAATGACTGTAAGACAAGGGTTCAAGGAAGATGAAATACTGGCTGTATGGAAGATGTGTGTTCCACAGACTTTGTTCTGAGGTCTTCCATCCCAATACTAATCAGGCCCCATCTAGCTTAGTTTATGAAATCTGACATGGGTACAGCCTATGGCAATAAGGATGCAGGATAGTGATTTTATTTCTTATTTTATTCATTGCAGCCCCAGGGAGAGAGATAACAAGAACAGGAATGAAATCCAAGTCTCCTACATAAAACACTGCAGAACATTACCACTAGGTCACCAGAGGGAAAAAGAAGAAACTATTTTATTTTAAAAGAGTTTATTTGTTGTAGTATTTATGGTGGAAAATTATTTTGTTTGACTTACCAATGACTCATTAAAACCTCACTTTTATTAATCATATACATGGATTGTTTTCGCACAAAAAATGTTTGACATCTGCTCATTGGACTTAAAAAACTACATTGTTTCAGAAATTGAAAAAAAAATGACTATCACCAACTTAACTTATAATGTCGGGCAATTATAATCAGAAATAACTTTTTATATTTCACTTTTTATGTAATATTCCTACTATTTGGATACTTGTCATCTTTTACTTATTGCTTTAAAGTGCTACAGGCACTGCCACTAATGAAAGCTGTGGCAAATTCTGGGAGAAATTACCTGGGTTTGACCCTTTCAAGAGCTTAAGAAGGTTAAGAAATTCCATAGATGGATTCATGCCTAATGTACTTACACTGGTTGAGCCATATAAAATTCCTGATATTTGAATGTTTTTACCCTAAAAACAGCAATGCCTATGATAGACCTAAATATTGTACAGTGCCCCTGATAATCAAACACCCCTGCAAATGGAAAAATGTTACCAGGGTTCTTGTGAGAGTTAAATGAGCAACTCAATGTTCAGTAGGACATAGGACAATATCTGACACAACATGTCAAGAATGATGATGATAATGATAAAAATTTGTATTTCCCCTATTTGACATGGAATTATCAGTAAAGTCAACAGCTAGCTTTCTGCTATGGTATTTTCCTTATGCAATTTGTCTATATGAGCTATACAGAGGTATAGCCTCTGTCTACGGTCATTTGCCACCATGTCATATGCCCAGGGTAACCTTTCCTAGAAGTTCATCTCTCCATTACATCATTTTACAGCAATATTTTGTGAGAGTTTACAAACATGGTACTTAAAACCTTTCCGAATATATACTGGACGAAACAAAAACTAGTTAGGGAGATTATTGGAGAAGCTCTTGAACAAAGTTAGTCAACTTCTTAATACAAACAGCAGAGAGGTCAACTGGGACATATGTTTCTCTTCATTTGGTTTCTACTAATAAAAGGACAAAAGAAAAATTTTAATGTAGATGAAAACTTTGAAAATGACAGGAAGATCCCAAAGAAGGCTAGAATAAAAGGAAAATTTTGGTTTAGGGTTTCTCAGTTTACAAAATGTTTTAACATACATACTTTTATCTCTAAGGTAGAAAGAGCAGATAATTTCACACTCTTTGTATGGTGTTAAGTAATAAGAAAACAAAAACCCGGATCATATAGGTAATAAACAGTGATGCTAAAACTAGAACTTAGGTCTTCAAATCTTAAGAATCCAGTATTTTGTCTCCCACTCCCCCCATTATTATGGTCTCTCAGCAGAAGTCACCATGATAAATTACTCTGAACACTTGATCAATTTAACAAGTATCTACTGAGAGTATAATGTGTGCACATTTCTACAGTCAGTTCAACCAAAGAAACCATAGGTAAAAATTCTAATGAGAAAAGAATACAAGCTTTGAAACAAAGGAATCCAGGAAATGAAATGCTGTATCATCACACAGTTCTACACACAAAAAACTCATGTATGACTTCATTTGAACTACTTACATATGCAATGACCTTATTTACAAATGTCACTTTCTCAGGTACTGGGAGTTAGGGCTTTAACATATAAATTTTAGGGGGACACAGCTCAACACATAACACACAAAATACACACAAAAAAATAGATGAAGTAAAGGGTCAAAGGTCATTTTATTGTCTGGGGAGTAGCAACAGAAACTCATGCAATACTATAATAAGAGGCATATTGAATACTTCATATTATCCACAAAAGGAAGACTAAAAGAGTGTATAATGACATCAAGTTTATAGAACGGAGAAATGGAAATTAAAAATTAATCCAAAAGAAAGCAAGAGAGGAAACAGATAAAGAGGGACAAATAGAAAGCAAATACTAAGATGATAAATTTGAACCCCAAAATATCACTAATTATACTAAATATAGATGAATTAAATGCTCATCCCAAATTCCTAAAATGGTAGACGTAAATAATAAAAGAACTATATACAAACGGAAGGCAGAAACAGAAAGATAGCTGGAAAATACCTATCTTTTAGGAAAATAAACATGAGTTGAAGAGGAAATCACAAGGAAAATTAGACTGTTTTGAACTGAATGAAAATGAATACATAATATCAAAATTTGTGGGATACAGCTAAAATACAAATATATAAATATTAAAAATACCGAATATAAAGCTCTACATTTAAATAATTCAGTGTTCAGAAAAAACTTACAGCATTAATACTTAGAAAGGAAGGAAGTTCTCAAATCAATGACCTAAACATCCACCTTAAGAAACTAGAAAAAGAGCAAATTAAACCCCAAATAAGTAGAAGACAGGAAAAAATTAATAGCGGAAATCAATGAACACAAGACTAAAAAACAACAGAGGAAAATCAATGAAACCAAAAGCTGATTTCTAAAGAAAATCAGTAAAATGGATGTACTTCTAGAGATCCTGACCAAAAATAAAACAGAAGACACAAATTACCAATATCAGAAATGAAAGAGACATCACAACAGATATTAAAATGATAATAAGGGAATATTATAAACAACTTATTCCAGTATATTCAACAATTTGGATAAAACAGTCAAATCCCTTCAAAAAGAAAAACAGCCAAAGCTACCTTAAGAAAAAAATAGATGGAATTCCACACAAATGCTTGTAGAAAAGAGAAGAGGAAGGAACACTTCCCAATGCATTCTATGAGGCCAGTATTACCTGATATGAAGAGGACACAAAACCATTAAAATATAACAAAATTGTAGGCCTATCCTTCATGAAAGCTACTAGGACTAATAAGTGAGTATAGCAAAGTTACAGGATAAAAGGCTAATATACAAAAATTAATTGTATTTCGATATACTCACATCAGAAACTGAAATTAAAAATACAATTCAGAATAGTATAAAATATGAAATATTTACGTATAAATTTGACAAAATATGTTCCTAAGAGAAATTAAAGGAGACTTAAATAAAATAAGAGATATACCTTGTTAATGGATCAAAAGACTCAATACTGGGACTTCCCTGGTGGCGCAGTGGTTAAGAATCCGCCTGCCAATGCAGCGTACATGGGTTTGAGCCCTGGTCCGGGAATATCCCACATGCTGCGGAGCAACTAAGCCCGTGCGCCACAACTACTGAGCCTGCGCTCTAGAGCCTGTGCTCCGCAACAAGAGAAGCCACCTCAACAAGAAGCCCACGCACTGCAACAAAGAGTAGCCCCCGCTCGCCGCAACTAGAGAAAGCCCGTTTGCAGCAACAAAGACCCAAGACAGCCAAAAAAAAAAAAAAACCTCAGTATTGTTACGATGTGAAATCTCCCCAAATTTATCCACAGATCAATTCAACTGCAATAAAAATTCCAGCAGAATCTTTTGTACAAATTGACAACTTGATTTTAAATTTTATAAAGAAATGTAAAGAACTAGAATAGCCAATACAATTTTGAAAAGAAGATAACAGTGGGAGGATTTATACTATCTGATTTCAAGGTTTATTATATAGCTTATTATCAAGACAAATTGTATTGGTGTAAATATAGACATACAGATTAAAAAAACAGAATAGAGAGCCCAGTAATAAACCAACACATACACAGTCAATTATTTTCAACAAAGGTCCCATGCCAATTGAATGGGAAAAGTATAACCTTTTTAACAAATGGGGCTACTGGATAGCTGAATGTCAAACAAACAAAAACCACCTCAATGCTTACCTCCCACTATATACAAAAATTAACTTGAAATCTCACAGACCTAAATTTAAGAGCTAAAATTGTAAAACTTCTAAATGGAAACATGGAAGAAACTCTCAGTAACTTTGGGTTTGGTAAAGACTTCTTAATTTGGACAGAAAAAGAATTTAGTATAAAAGAAAATATTTAATAAACCGAACATCTGAATTTAAAACTTTTGCTCTTCAAAAGACACTATTACTAAAATAAAAAGCAAGTTAGGGTGCTTCCCTGGTGGCACAGTGGTTAAGAATCCACCTGCCAACGCAGGGGACACAGGTTCGATCCCTGGTCCAGGAAGATCCCACATGCCATGGAGCAACTAAGCCCATGCGCCACAACTATTGAGCCCATGAGCTACAACTAGTGAAGCCCATGCACCTAGAGCCCATGCTCCGCAGCAAGAAAAGCCACCACAATGAGAAGCCCACGTGCCGCAACAAAGACTAGCCCCCGTTTGCCACAGCTAGAGAAAGCCCGCGCGCAGCAACGATGACCCAACGCAGCCAAAAACAAATAAATAATTTATATATTAAAAAAAGCAAGTTATAAACAAGAAGATATTTGCAAAACATATAGGTGACAAAAGTGTGCAAAATATGTAGAGAACTTTAAACTCAATTATAAGACAAGCATGGGCCATAGATTTCAAGAGAGACTTCATAAAAAAGATATTCTAATGGAAAATAAACAGATAAAAAGATGCTCAGCATTATTAATCATTAGAGAACTGCAAATTAGAATCACAATGAGATAGTCCTACACATCCACTAGAATGGCAAAAAGAGTGTTAACAGCAAAGGTTGGCCAAGATGTGGAGCAACTGCAACTCTTACACATTGCTGGTGGGAATGTAAAATTAATAGCCACTCTGGAAATCAGTTTGGCAACTTTTAAAATATTTAGATATACACACATCACACCTTCCAGTCATTTTACTACATGGTATTTACCCAAGAGAAATGAAGGCATAAGTCCACACAAAGACATGTACAATGAATCTTCATAGAAGACTCATTTATAATGGCCAGAAACTAGAAACAAATCAAATGTCTATCAACTAATAAATTTTAAAAACTGTAGCGTACCCATACAATAGAATACTACTCGGCACTAAAAAGGGAAAACTATAGAAACATGAATAAATCTCAAAACACAGTATGCACTGTATGCTCCTATATACATAATATGTTAGATCATGCAAACTAACCCACTATGGATTATTATTCAGTGATAAAAAGAAACAAACTACTGATACACTCAAACACTTGGAGGTATCTTAAGGGCATAATATGAGTAAAAAAAAAAAAAGTCAAGCTGAGCACCTAAATCTATAAAGCAAATATTAACAGAATAAAGGGAAAAATAGACAGCAATACAATAATAGTAGGAAACATTAATACCCCACTTGTATCAATGGGTAGATCATCCAGACAGAAAATCAATACGGAAGACTAGCCTTAAGTGACATGTTAGACCAGATTGAATTAATAACATATACAGGACATTCCATCCAAAAGCAACAGAATACACATTCTTCTCAAGTACACATGGATCTCCAGGACAGACGAGATGTTAATTAGCCCACAAAACAAGTCCTAAATTTAAGAAGATTGAAATCATATCAAGCACCTTTTCCTACCACAATGGTATTGACATTAGAAATCAACTACAAGAAGAAAGCAAAACTCACAGATGTATGGTGATTAAGCACATGATCATCTGAATAGATGCATTTGACAAAACTGGACAAAAACATTCATTTATGGTAAAATCTCTCAACAAAGTGTGTATAGAGGGAATGCACCACAACATAATAAAGGCCGTATGTGACAAGCCCAAAGCTAACATCACACTGAACACATGAAAAGATGCTCAGCATCACTAATCAACAGGGAAATGCAAATCAAAACCATAATGAGATATCATCTCACACTTGTTAGAATGGCTATTATCAAAAAGACAAGAAATAACAAGTGGTGGCAGGGATATGGAGAAAAGGGAGCTCTTATGCACTGTTGGTGGGAATGTATAGTGGTCCAACCACTAAGGAAATCAGTACAGAGATTCCTCAAAAAATTAAAAATAGAACTACGATATGATCTAGAAGTTCCACTTCTGGGTATTTATCCAAAGAAAGTGAAAACACTAATTTGAAAAGATATATGCACCCCAGTGTTTGCTGCAGACTATTTACAATAGCCAAGATATGGAAAGGACTTCAGTGTCCTTTGATGGATGAATGGATATAGAAAATGTGACACACACATCCACAGACACACACAGGAATATTATTCAGCCATAAAAAGAAGGAAATCGTACCATTTGTGACAACATGGATGGACCTTGAGGGCATATGCTAAGTAAAATAAATCAGGTAGAGAAAGACAAATACCAGATGATCTCACTTTTTTAGAGGAATCTTAACAAAAACAAACAAAAACCATAAAAACTAAGCTCAAAAAAAAAGAGAAAAGACTGTTTTTTTTCTTTTTTTTATAACTTTACTTATTTATTTGTTTTTATTTTTGGCTGTGTGGGGTCTTCATTGCCGCGCGCGGGCTTTCTCTAGTTGCGGTGAGCGGGGGCTACTCTTTGTTGTGGTGCGCAGGCTTCTCACTGCAGTGGCTTCTCTTGTTGCGGAGCACGGGCTCTAGGCACGCGGGCTTCCGTAGTTGTGGCTCACGGGCTCTAGAGCGCAGGCTCAGTAGTTGTGGCGCATAGGCTTAGTTGCTCTGCAGCACGTGGGATCTTCCTGGACCAGGGCTGGAACCCCTGTCCCCTGCATTGGCAGGTGGATTCCTAACCACTGCGCCACCAGGGAAGGCCCAGACTGGTTTTTATAAGAGGTGTGGCTGTGGCAGTGAGGGGTGGATGAAATGGGTGAAAGGGTACGAATAAATAAGTCATGCGGATGTCATGTACAGCATGGTGACTATACTTAATAACACTGTACTGCATATTTGAAAGTTGCTAGGAGAGTAGATCTTAAAAGTTCTCATCACAAAAAAAATTTTTGTAACTATGTGTGGTGATGGGTGTTAACTATACTTACTGTGGTGATTCCTTTGCAATACATACAAAGTCAAGGGACTTCCCTGGTGGTGCAGTGGTTAAGAATCCGCCTGCCAACTCAGGGGACATGGGTTTGAGCCCTGGTCCCACGTGCCGCAGAGCAACTAAGCCCATGCGCCACAACTACTGAGCCTGCACTCTAGAGCCCGCACACCACAACTACTGAGCCTGTGTGCCACAACTACGGAAGCCCGCATGCCTAGAGCCCATGCTCCGTAACAAGAGAAGCCACCGCAACGAGAACCCTGCGCACCACAATGAAGAGTAGCCCCCACTCGCCATAACTAGAGAAAGCCTGCGCACAGCAACAAGGACCCAACACAGCCAAAAATAAATAAATAAAAATAAATTTATAAAAAAAAAATACATACAAAGTCGAATCATGTTGTAAATATGAAACTAATATGTTATATGCCAATTACACCTCACTAAAAAAAAGAAAGGAATAAAAATGAAAAGGCATTAAAAAATGTCTACCTCAAGAGGTCACACAATGAATGATTCCGTTTATATAATGTTCTCAAAATGACAAAACTCTTGAGAAAGAATAAATTAACGGTTGTCAGAGGTTAAGGATGGTGGGAAGGTGATGGGTGTGAATATAAAGAAGAATGAGTGATATATTTGTGTTCTGTATCTCGACTAGTTCTATATCTTTATTGCAGTGGTTGTTACATTAATCTACACATGTGATAAAATGGCATACAACTATACACAGCCATTGTACTTAATGTCAATTTCTGGTTTTGAAATTGTATTGTAGTTACATAAGATATAACTATCAGGGAAAACTGGGTTAAAGGTACATTAGAATTCTGTGTACTATCAAATCATATCAAATCAAATGGGTTTAAGAAAGCAAAGTGGTTTAATATTAGAAAAACAATCTATATAATTCATCTCATTAACAAAATAAAGGTTAAAAAGCTATAATCATAACTGACACAAAAAATATTTGATAACATTTTACAACATTCATTTTTAATAAATACAAATTCTTAGCAAATCTAGGAAGAAATTTTGATTTTTAAAATTCACAGTGTGACGTTAACAAAAATGGCAGAGTAAGGAACTCCAAATCTACTCTCTTTATAAAAGCAACAAAAAAATGGTCAGAATCTATCAGAATCAAGTTTTTCTAAACTCTGGAAATTAATCAAAGGCTTGCGGTACTATGGGTAACATGTACTAAAGAAAGCTGATTCTTGATAAGAACAGCAACCTTTGTGCTACATTAACTTACCCCAGTCTTATTCCCTGTTCCACAACTCAGCACTGCCTATGAAAATAACAACCATATTCTTGATTGTGGAGGGAGCAGAATGAACTAATTTTCAAGGAACTGTAATCATTTGTTTTGATCTGTTTCGTGGTTCCTTGGAAGACCGATCAAAAGGCTTGTCTTTATTTTGCCTAACTGAAAACTGGCCTAATGCTAAAAGCTCTTCCCTGGGGGCATTTTGGGAAAATGGTTACTGTCTAGTATCTTAGCCACCGCTTCCTGAGGCAACAGAAAAAAGCTGGGCAAACAACAGATTAACCAAAAAGCTTGAGAAGAAAGGCTGAGGAATAAGATGCTCTGAGAATCTAGGCCACGTGCATGCTCAAGGCTGTGAGCATGGTCAGAAAAGACCTGAGAAGGACTTTTCTCACCTGCTGTTGATCTTGAGGCTCTTTGGAAGCAGAAAGTAAAAGCTAAAGCAGAATTGTCAACTGCCTGACTGGGTGTGGAAGCTGAGCCCCAACACATACACAGAGCCCATGGCAAAGACTGAAAGAAATTTTGGCTCCAGGCATTCAAGGAAATCTCTGTCCAATTATTAGCTGATCACTAAGCTAATTGAATAGAGACTTCGGTGGCTACACAAAACAAAGGAAACAGAGTTTGTAGAATTAGTACAGAAAAGTCAGTAAACAAACAAACAACAACTACAATAAGCCAAACATAACAATAAATCCTGGAAAGGGGAGAGAATCTGATTTTTTCAGAGCTGCAACTAATAACAGTCACAATACCCAGTCTTCAACAGGAACAACGATAATTGCCATACCTGCAAAGAAACAATACAGTATGGCCCAAATATTTAAATCAATATTTAATATTGATTGATCAATATTTAAATCAGCTATTTTAAATATTCAACAAGCTAAAGGAAACCATGCCCAAAAAAACTAAAGGAAAGTATGAGAACAATGTGTCACCTAGTTGAGAATAAATCAATAAATAGGTAGAAATTATTAAAAGGAATAAAATAGAAATTCTGAGGGTGAAAAGTACAATAACAAATTAAGAATTCACTAGAGGGGCTCAAAAGCAGATTTGAACAGGCAGAAAAAGAATCAGAAAACTGACAAATAAACCCACTGAGATTATCTGTTCTGAAGAACAGAAAGAAAAGAGAATTAAGAAAAATAAGCAAAGTCTCAGAGGCCTGTGGGATACCATTAAACATATCAACATATGCTTAATACGAGTAACAGAAAGGTGAAAGGAGGAAGGGGAAGGGGGGTGAGAGAGAAAGAGAGAGAATATTTGAAGAATAATGGTCAAAACTTCTAAAATTTGAAGCTCAATGAACTCCAAAAGGATAAACTCACAGGAATCCACATCTACATACATCACAATCAAACTGATCAAAAGCTAAAGACAAAGAAAGAATCTTCAAAACAGGAAAGGACAAGTAACTCATCATGTACAAGCGATCATCAATAAGATTAACATCTGATTTCTAATCAGAAACCAGAAGGTAGTGGGATGATGTACTCAAAGTGCCGAAAGAAAAGAACAGTCAAACCAAAATTATTTATCTGGCAAAACTATCCTTCAAAAATGAAGGAAAAATTTTGACATTCCCAGATAAACAAAAAGTGAGAGAGTTTGTTGCTAGCAGTCTGGCCCTACAAGTGCTTAAAGGGACTCCTTCAGAATGAAATGAAGGGACATTAGACAGTTACTCAATGGCATATGAAGAAATAAACACCAGGATAGGTGTTTTTGTATTTACACAGGTAAATATAGAAAACAGCATAAATGTAATTTTTGTTTGTAATTCTTTTTCTTTTTTAATCTCACTAAAAGACAACTGCATAAAGCAATAGTTATAAATCTAAGTTGACCGGCACACAATATACACAGATTTAATTTGTGACAATAACATTACATGGCGGAAAGTTTAACACTACTGAAACTAAGTTGGCATTAATCCTAACTAGATTGTTATAAATTAAGATGTTAATGTAATCCCTAGAGAAACCACAAAATATATGTCTGAATAAAGACCTGTATGTGAATGTTCATAGCATTTTTATCATAGTCCCAAAGTGGAATCAAACTAAATATCCATTAGCTGAAGAATGGATAAACAGTATGTGATATATCCATATGATGGAATATTATTTAGCCATAAGAAGAAATGAAGTACTGTTAAATAACACAACCTTGAATACTTTATGCCAAGCAAAACACAAAAGGCCACATACTGTATGATACCAATTATGTGAAATGTCTAGAATAGGCAAATCCATAGACAGAAAGTAGATAAGCAGTTGCCAGGGAAGGGGAGAGAGGAGAATTGGAGCTAACTGCTAACAAGTAGAGGGTTATTTATTTATTTTTTTGGTGTGATGAAAATCTTCTTGAATTAGATAGTGGTGATGGTTGCACAACATAGTGAATAGACTACAACCACTGAACTGTGTGCACTTTTAAATGGTGAATTTTATGTTATGTGAAGTGTGTCTCAGTAAAAAATGTTATAGAAAGCCTACAGCATATATCACATTTAACAGTTAAACAATAAAAGAATATATAATTTTAATAATGAAATAAAATTTTTAATAAAGAAAGCTTTTTTGAGATTGGAAATGAAACAAAGATACTTATTATATCACTTTTATTCTACATGTACTAGAGATCCTTAGCACAAAAGAAAAAAAAAGTGTAATACTCAGAGAAACTATTAAAATTAAAAAATAAATTTAGCAAGGTTGCAGGATACAAGGTTATTATACAAAAATCAACTGTATTTCTATATAGCAAATACAATTGGAAAGTGAAGTTTAAAAAAACAGTATCATATATAATGTCATCTAAAAACACTAAATGACTAGGAATAAATTTTTTTTTAAACGTGCAGTATATACACACAAAAACCTGTGACACATTAAAAAAATTTTTTTAAAGACCTATATGAATGGATTTATTCATGGGTTGTAGAGTCAATACTGTCTGGATGCCAGTTCTTCCAAAATTAATCTATATATTCAATGTAACCCCAATTGAATATCTCAGCTGAATAATCTGTGGAAAATTGCAAGTTACTTTAAAAATTTATATGTGAATGTAAAGTGGCAATCTTATAGGAGGAAAACTAAGTTAGAAAATTACTATACCAGATATCTAGTACACAGCTACAGTAATTAAGATTGTGTGGTATCAGCACAAGCATGGAGAAATAGATTAATGGAACAAAGCAGAAAGTCTAGAAACAGACCACATGGTTATGGACACTTGTTCTATAATAAAGGTGGCATTTGCAGAGCTGTAGGAAGCAGTCCTTTCTTTAACTGGTATTGGGTCAATTGGGTTGGAAAACTTTTGAAAAAATATTAAACTTGATCATTACTTTACAATAAACACAAAGTCCAGGGGATTATGAATCTAAATGTAAAAAGTAGAACACTAAAGCTTCTAGAAAAATTTGGAAATATCTTTATGACTGCAAAGTGGGAAAAGATTTCTTAAACACAACACAAACATCAAATAAAGGAAAGGAAAAGACTGATGACTGAAATTAATAACTCTGCTCATCAAAAGACACCATTAAGAGAATGAAAAGGCAAGCCAAAGTGGGAGAAAACATGTGCAAAGATTCACTTCTGAAATACGTTAAAAACCTCTTTACAAATCAGTAAGAAAAAACACAGGCAACCCAATAAAAAAAAAGACTTGAAAAGGCATTTCACATAAGAGAATATCAGTGTCCAATAAACATAAGAAAAAGTGTTTAAACTTATTCATCGAAGGTTATGCAAATTAAACCATAATTAAATATAACTACACACCTAACTCTATGGTTAAAAACATAAAAGACTTGACCCAGTGTTGGCAAGGATGTAAAGTAATTGAAGTTTTCAGATCCTGTTGCTGAGCTATAAATTGATACAAACATTAAAAAAAAAAAAACTATTCAGAATTATTTACTAAAACTGACCCTGCAACTTAACTCCAAAAATAGAAATTTACACATATGTGTACTGAAAGTACAATAGTGTGCAAAGGAAACTTACTCATTATAGTCAAAAACTGGAAACAACATCAATCTCCAACAAAAATAAATTGTGCTATATTTCTAAATGGATTATACAGCAATGAAAATGAACAAATTACTGCTACACACAATAATGAATAACTATCACAAATACTATAGGAATAGAGGAAAGCAGATGCAAAATAGTACATATGGAATGTGTTATGGACTGAATGTCTGTGTCCGCTCCCCCATCCATATGTTGCAATCCTAACCCCCAATGTGATGGTAGTAGGGGTGGGGCCTTTGGGGGTTCATTAGGTCATGAGGTTGGAGCCCTCATGAATGGGATTAGTGCCCTTATGAAAGAGACCCCAGAGAGCTCTCTCACCTCTTCCACCATGTGAGGACACAGCAAGAAGACTGCTGTCTATGAATAGGAAGAGGGCCCTCACCAGACACCGAATCTGCCGGCATCTTGATCTTGAACTTCCCAATCTTCAGAACTGTGAGAAATAAATGTTTGTTGTTTAAACCACCCAGTCTATTATATTTTTGTTGCAGCAGCCTGAAAGGACTAAGACAGGACGATTCCAGTTATAAACTTCAAACAGCAGGAAAAACTAATCTATGGTTAGAGGTCAGGATAATCATTATCTTTGTAGAAGAAAAGAAAGGTAGTGACCAGGACGAAGCATGAGTGTGGCTTCTGGACACTGGCAATGTTCTATTTCTTGATCTTGGCAATGGTTAACTTGATTTACCATGTGATAGTTTACTGAGCTGTATATCTATATTTTATGTACTTTTCAGTATGTATTTTAATCAATTAAAACAAAATTTTAAAAATTTACCTGTTTTTTCTGTGTTCTGTTCCTGTTTTCCAGCCAATCATCCATTTGTTCCTCAATTTCTTCTATAGAAGTTCCATGATCATAAGATTGAATATATGTACTTTCTAAAGGTGTATATACAGGAAATTCAGGTTTTGGTTTTTTTATTTTAACTTTCTTCTGCTCTAAAAAAAAAAAAAAGTTTAAAAGAACCAATCAATAACATAATAACTTCTAACATTTTATTCATAGACCATTCTTGAAAGAACACATAAATATATATTGTTCTTTCATCAAAATAGAATTGCTTTGCTATAAATAGTTAGCTGTAAGTTTTATTGTGCCCTATCCACTGCATTGTTTTAAAATAAAACTCACAGGTGCTAATGATAGATGATTATGATATAACCATCATATCAATTTGTATATATCTTTAGTGTTCAAGGTACTGTTCATGCAACATTTCATTATGGCATAGTGCAAAGAGCCTGGTCATTAGTGTTTTAATCCTACCTTTACTATCTAATAGTTGCACAATACTGGGCAAGTAACTTAACCCTTAGAACAAGTGTCCATTTTCTCTTCTGTAAAAGGGAGCTATATCTAACCTCATAAAGTTGATGTGAGGAGAATTATATATCCCCTAACATACTACTTGGCAGAAAATTAGCTCTTAATGGTATACATTCATCTTTTCAATATTTTACAAATGCAAAATATAATCTGGCAACATCAAGGGTAGTTATCAATAGATACTTATCAATTTATCAATTGGCCTCTCCATTAAATCCCTTTCTGATTAGAGAGTTAACACTGAGAAGCAACTTCACTCTTGATTACTACTGTCAAACTCATCCATCCTTATAACCATATCTTCTCCATCCTGTGTGTGTGTATGTGTTATAATGCTAACATAATAAAATTAATATGATATTGGCATATGAAGACAAATTCCTAGAATAGAACAGAGAATTCATAAACATTTCAGTTCAGTGGGAAAAGGATTTATTAAATGATGCTGTCACAAATGAATACCCATTTGAAAGAAAATTGGACACAACCTTACAATATATACCAAAATAAATCCCAGCTGGATAAGAAACTTGACTTTAAAAACCAAAACAATAAAAATCTTGCAAAAAGAAATCTAAAATACTACCTGTACTATTTAAAGGAAGACAAAATCTTAACTAAGACTGAAAACCCAAATGCTATAAAAAAAAAAAGATAAAAGACAGAATAAACAAATCAAGAGAGAAATAACAGATTTGCAAAGATCATCTACAATTCAGAGTACAAACAGAAGACTGATATATAGAATACATAAAGAGATATTATAAACTGACAAGAGGATAGGCAGCCCAATAGAGAAAAATGGCCAAAAATAATGTGCATTAAGAATACAGTGTTATGGGAACAGTTCTACTTAACAAGGCTGTTACCTTTCTAGAAATTACATGGTATCTAATACCATATTTTATCCTATACTGCTTCAGTAACTTTATACATCCAGGCTTTTGAAATGGTGACTTAAAAAAAAACCAAAACACCTTAATACCAAAATAGGAAATTAGTAACTTAAATGACATATGAGTCTAATTTAAAAGTATAAAAACATAGTGTCACCAGAGTACAATATGAGCCCAAATAGAATGCCAGGTTTTCTTGTTTTTCAAAATTGTTTTTCAGAAAAGAGCAAGAAACCGTATAAATGACTCCTTATGGGGACTTCCCTGGTGGTGCAGTGGTTAAGAATCCGCCTGCCAATGCAGGGGATACGGGTTTGAGCCCTGGTCCAGGAAGATCCCACATGCCGCGGAGCAACTAAGCCCATGCGCCACAAGTACTGAAGCCTGTGCACCTAGAGCCCGTGCTCCGCAACAAAAGAAGCCACCACAATGGGAAGCCCGCGCACCGCAACGAAGAACAGCCCTGCTCGCTGCAACTAGAGGAAGTCCACACGCAGCAACGAAGACCCAATGCAGCCAAAGATAAATTAAAAAAAAAAAAGATTCCTTATGAAGTCGGTCATATTACTCAATTTTTCACAATTTCTTTATTTTGAGCAACAAATTATTGCTAAGGGAAAATACACATAAACTAGAACGTATCTCATCGCTACTAATTTTGGTTGCTTATAGAGAATCAGTTATAAAAAGGAAGCAAATAAATTTGGTTTATTTCTGGGGTGTTGATCACAATTGCAAGTATTTGAATCTTTTAAAATATGCATTTAAGGGGCTTCCCTGGTGGTGCAGTGGTTGAGAATCTGCCTGCCAATGCAGGGGACACGGGTTCGAGCCCTGGTCTGGGAAGATCCCACATGCCACGGAGCAACTGGGCCCGTGAGCCACAATTACTGAGCCTGCGCGTCTGGAGCCCGTGCTCCGCAACAAGAGAGGCCGCGATGGTGAGAGGCCCGCGCACCGCGATGAAGAGTGGTCCCCACTTGCCGCAACTAGAGAAAGCCCTCGCACAGAAACGAAGACTCAACACAGTCATAAATAAATAAATAAATAAATAAAAGAACGTGAATTTCTTTAAAAAAAAAAAAAAATATGCATTTAAAAAAATCACTTTAAAAAAATAATACAAAACTTCCACTCCCGGAAAAATGAAGAAGTACTTTTTCATAGTCCTCCCACTAAGAAAAAACTAAAAATTCTAAATGTTATATATGAAACAAACAGAAGAATAATCTGAATGTTGGAGAGAAGACAGACCAACTAGGAATGGCAGGACCCAGTGAGCACCAAGGTGGTAACTTCCCTGGGTTTCTTACAGCCTCATATATCCCAGACTTGGTCCCAGAGAAGCTTGCAACCCAAAACCACTGAAAGGCACAGAAATAATAATGGTAATAATAAAAAATTTAAAAAGCTTTCTCTTTCCAGCCAAAAGGACCAGAAAAGCAGCAGCATATCAAGATAAACTTTTAGATAATAACCGATCTACTTTAGGCAAACAACACAGAAAAAACTGTGGCCACACCCCACCCCCATGCCAGCAAAGGCTAGTGGGAAGCCTAGACTTCTGCCATAGTGAGGCTGTAATGAGGCACCCCAGTCTCAGGGTGATGTGGGAGAAGGCTGTGTAAGAAGCCAAGTTTTCATGTTTGCTGAGAGGTGATGGGGATCCCCCTTCCCATGTGGAAACAGCAGAGACTAAGTTGGTAGTCTGGGTTTCCAAATCCACCCAGGGATAATGAGGTGTCCCTCCTCCTCCCTGCCAGGGTGGTTTCAGAGGAAGCCTAGAGGGCAATCAGGGCTTTCACAACTGTCCAGCTGAGGCACCCCCCACAATGTCAGGGGAGGCCAGGTGGTGAGCAGTAAGTAGACATTCTTGCTTATCCCAGCCAGGCTGGGGTAAGTGGAGACCTACTGGCAAGCAGGAGCACCCACACCCACCCAACGCTGAAAGGATTCACAACCAGCCTCCCCCTCAGCTGTAACACATGTCATGAAGGGAACCTGGAATTCCACTCCTACCTGACTGTAACAGGGCAGCAACCCTCTCCTTTCCACTACTAGGCTTTGTTAGAGAACACCAGGTAAAATAGAGGACTTAAATAAGATCCAGAGTCTTATAATACCTGAAATGTCCAAGTTTTAATTAAAAAAAAAAATCACTCATCATACCAAGAACCAAGAATATCTCAATTTGAATGAAAAAGATAATCAATAGATGCCAACAGATGAAAGAGATATCCAAATTATGTGACTAGGATTTTAACGCAGCCATATAAAAATGGTTTGACAAGCAATAATACACATTCTTAAAACAGATGAAGAAATAAAAAAGTCAACAGCAAAGAAACAGAAGATATACAGAAGAACCAAATAGAAATACCAGAACTGAAAAGTATGCTAACTGAATTTGGCACATTTTTCAAGTGCAAAATGCAAAAAACTGTCAACTCAAAATTCCATACCAGTGAAAATATCCTTCAGGAATAAAGGGGAAACCAAGACCTCTGCAGACGAAGGAAAACTAAGAGAATTTGTTACCAGCAGACCTATCTGATAATAATGGCTAAAAAAGTTATCTGAACAGAAAGGAAATCATAAAAGAAAAAAATCTTAAAATAGCTGGAAGGAGAAAGAACAAGAGTAAGAGTAAAAATATGGGTAAACACAATAGATTTTCCTCCTCCTCTTGAGTTTTCTAAGTTATATCTGACAGCTGAATGGAAATTATAACATTCAATGTATGTAGAGAAAATATTTAAGACAGTTATAAGTGGGAGACATAAATGGATGTAAAGTGAGGTAATGTGTCTATGTATCACTTGAAATGGTAAATTGCTTACACCAGTAGATTGTAATAAGTTATGTATATATAACATAATACCTAGAGCACCCACTAAAAACTCTATACAAAATGATATACTAAAAAAACACTACAGATAAATTGAAATGGAATTCTAAAAAAATAAAAACATTCGAGTAACCTACACAAGAAAGCAGAAAGAAGAAAACAGAACAAATAGAAAACAAAAAATAAAATGGCACACTTAAGCCCTAATATATCAATAACTACATTACAGGCACATGGTCTAAATACACCAATTAAAAGATAAAGATTGGTACAGTGGATGAAAAACCATGACCTATGTATATGCTATCTACAAGAAACTTATTTCAAATTAATCAAAACATTAATCAAAAGAAAGCAGGAGTAGCTAATTAATATCAGGTAAATAGAATTCAGAGTAAAGGAAATTACCCAAAAGATGCCCAAAGCAAGCAGAAAAAAGAAAATAATAAAAATAAGAACAAAAATCAATGAAATTGAAAAGAAAAGCAATAGAGAAAATCAATGAAACAAGGAACTGGATCTTTGAAAAGATCAATAAAACTGATAAACATCTGGCAAAACTGACCAAAAAAGTGAGAAAACAAAAGTTAGCAGTATTTTAGCACTGAAACAGGAGAAATCACCACAGGACATGCAGACATCAAAAGGATAATAAGTGAACAACTCTAAACACATAAATTTGACAATTTGGGTAACGTTGACCAATTGCTTGAAAAATACAAACTACCCTAATTCAATCGTTAAATAGATATATGAAATAGATATTTGAATAGCCTTGTAATTATAAAGGAAATTTAATTTATAATTTAAAAACTGCCAAAAAGAAATATCCAGGCTTAGATGGCTTCACTAGAGAATTCTACCAAATGTTTAAAGAATTAACACCAATTCTACACAGCTTCTTTCAGAAAATAGAAGAGAGAAGACTTCCCAATTCATTATATGAGGGTACCCTGATACTAAAATCATACAAAAACAGTACAAAAAGAGAAAACTATAGACCAGTATCTCTCATGAATATAGATGCAAAAATCCTTCACAAAATATGTGCAAAGAGAATTCAGCAATATATAAAAAGAATTATAGGGCTTCCCTGGTGGCGCAGTGGTTGAGAATCTGCCTGCCAATGCAGGGGACACGGGTTCGAGCCCTGGTCTGGGAAGATCCCCCATGCCGTGGAGCAACTAGGCCCATGAGCCACAATTACTGAGCCTGCGCGTCTGGAGCCTGTGCTCCGCAACAAGAGAGGCCGCCATAATGAGAGGCCCATGCACCGTGATGAAGAGTGGCCCCCACTTGCCGCAACTAGAGAAAGCCCTCGCACAGAAATGAAGACCCAACACAGCCATAAACAAACAAACAAACAAACAAACCCAAAGTTAAAAAAAAAAGAATTCTATACCATCATGGTATTTACTGCGGGGGGGGTGCAAGTGTGGTTCAATATTCAAAATTCAATCTGTGTAATCCACAACATTAACAGGCCAAAGAGGAAATATCACATGATCATATTAATTGATGAAAAAAATTTAACAAAAATTTAACAAAATTCAACACCCAGTCATGATTAAAAACTCAGAAAACTAGGAATAGAGGGAAACTTCCTTAACTTCATATAGGGCATCTATAAAAAACATACAGCTAACACCCTACTTAATGGTATAACACTAAATGCTTCCCCCCTAAAGTTTAGAACAGAGGAAAGATGCCCTGTCTCCCCACTCATGTTCAACATAGTTCTGGAAGTTCTAGATAGCAAAATACGGCATGAAAAGGAAATAAAATGCATACAAATTAAAAAGGAAAAAAATAAAATTATCCCTATCGTCATATTGACATGACTATCTACATAGAAAATGCAAAGAATCTACATAAAAATTCCTAGAACTAATAAGTAAATCCCAAAAGGTGCAGGATACAAGATCTACATACAAAATTCAACTGAATTTCTTTACTTAAAGTAAACATTTGGAGACTGAAATTAAAAACCCAATACCATTTAATCACTCAAAATAAAAAAAAAAGAAACAGATGTAAATCTAAGAAGATACATATATGATTTGTAAGCTGAAAACTACAAAACACTAAAGAAATTAATGAAGATATAAATAAATGAAGAGATATACTCAACATAGTAAATAGGTCAATTCTCCCCAAATTGATATACAAGTTTAACGTAATTCGTATCAAAATTCCAGCAAGATTTTTTTTTTGGAGATACACACAAGATTACCCTAAAATTTACATGGAAAGGCAAAGGAACTAGAATAGCTAAAACGTTTTGAAAAAGAAGAAGAAAGTGGGAAGAATCACTCTACCTGATTTTGAGATTATTGTAGAGCTGCAATAATCAAGATTTCATATTTGTAAACCACATATCTAAAAGAGGAATCATATCTAGAACATATATATAAAGGACTCTTAAAACTCAATAGTAAAAAAAAAAAAAAAATCCAATTAGAAAACAAGCCAAAGGCATGAAGAAAGATTTTACTGAAGAGGATATACACGTGGCAAATAAGCACATGAAAAGATGTTTCAACATCCCTATCCATTAGGAAAATGCAAGTTAAGACCATGGTGAGATATCTCTACACACCTATCAGAATAGCTAAAATAAAGAAGAGTGAGAATATCAAATTCTGGTGAGGCTGCAAAGAGACTAAATCTCTCATACATTGCTGGTAGGAGTATAAAATGGTACGGGAACTCTGGAAAATAATTTGGCAATTTCTTAAAACGCTAAGCATAAACTTATCATATGACCCAGCAATTGCACTTCTGGGTTCACACAAAAATTTACATATGACTGTTCATAGCAGCCTTATTTGTAACGGTCAAAAACCATAAACAACCAAAATGTCCTACAACAGGTGAATGGTTAAACAAACGGTGGTACATCCATACCATGGAATATTATTCATTAATAAAAGGAAATGAATTACTGACACATGGAACAACTTGGATACATCCCAAAGGCAATACAATGAGTGAAAAAAGCCAGTCTCAAAAGGTCACATACTATATAGTTCTCGAATTCACATTCTCTAAATCATATAGTCAAAATTACAGTGTTAGACAGATGAAAAACAGATTAGTAATTGCCAGGTATTAGGGATAATGGGGGGATGGGAGAAGGTGATGGTTGTGATCATAAAGCAGTAGTGGATAATTGGGGTGGTGGCTACATTAACATAAGCATGTGATAAAATGGCAGAGAACTATACATACATTTTCTATCAATGTCAGTTCCTAGTTTTGATATTATACTATAGTTATATAAGATAACCAATGGGGGAAACTGAGAGGAGGGTGCATGGGACCTCTCTGTACTATCTTTGCAACTTCCTATGAATCTATAATTATTTCAAAGTAAAAAGTTAAATAGAAAAGTAACAGTTCATGGGAGTTGCCTGGTGGTCCAGTGGTTAGGATTTGGCGCTTTCACTGCTGTGACCTGGGTTCAATCCCTGGTCAGGGAACTGAGATCCTACAAGCTGCACAGCACAGCCGAAATTTTAAAAAAAGAAAAATTAAAACAAACAAAAAAAGCAACAGTTCAGCAAATGGTGCTGGGAAAGCTAGATACCATGTGAAAATAAAGAAGTTGGACCCTTACCCAACACCATATATAAAAATTAACTCAAAATGGATCAATGACCTAAGTCTAAGAACTAAAACTCTAAAGGTCTTCCAAGAAAATACAGGGCAAAAGCTTCATGACACTGGATTTGGCAATGATTTCTTTGATACGACACCAAAGGCATAGGCAATGAAAGAAAAAATAGACAAATTAGACTTCATTAAAATTAAAAAATTTTGTGCATCAAAAGACAATATCAACAGAGTAAAAAGGCAACCAATATAATAGGAGAAAATATTTGCAAATCATGTATCTGATAAGGAATAATATACAGAATATATAGAAAACTCCTAAAACTCAACAACAAACAAATAATCTGATTCAAAATTGGGTACAGGACTTGAATAGTAATTTCTCCAAAGAAACACGCAATAGGATGGCTATAGGAAACACACACACACACACACACACACACACACACACACACACACACACACACACAACCCCCAGAAAATAAAAAGCATTGGCAAGGATATGGAGAAGTTGGAACTCTGTGCACTGCTGGTGAGAATGTAAAACAGTACTGTGCTATGGAAAACAGTATGGAGGTTCCTAAAAAAAGTAAAAATAGAATTATCATATGATCCAGAAATTCCACTTCTGGATATATATCCAGAAGAACTGAAACCAGGGACTCAAAGAGATATCTGCACACCCAAGTTCATAGCAATATTATGCACAACAGCTAAAAAGTGGAAGCAACCCAAGTGTTCATTGACAGACGGATAAACAAAATGTAGTATACACATACAATGGAATATTATTCAGCCTTAAAAAGGAAGGAAATTCTGACATATGCTACAACATGGATGAATCTTGAGGACATTATGCGAAGTGAAATAAGCCAATCACAAAAAGATAAATACTGTATGATTAGACTTATATGAGATACTTAAGAGTAGTCAAAATCACAGAACAGTGGTTGCCACAGGGTGGGTGGAGGTGAGAATGGGGAGTTATTATTTAACGGGTACAGTTTCAGTTTTGCAAGATGAAAAGAGCTATGGGAGAAGGAGGGGGGTGATGGTTGTACATTATGAATATATTTAATACCACTGAACTCTGCTGTACTTAGAAATGGTTAAGATGGTAAATTTTGTTATGTATATTTTACCACAATGAAAATTATTGAGGGGATAAAGCAATACATTGGTTTTATTGTAACAATCATATAAAAAAAAAAAAGGAAAAAATCCTAATATTCGATGAATAGGTCCTTGTGACTTGGAATAAAATGTTCACTGTCAGTCTCATACATGGAATCAAAAAGATCATACCTCATTATATATGGAAATAAAGATGATTTACTGTGTTGATGACTCAAAAAGTAGTTTTACTGATGACAAGAATCCTCTTGTCAAAAATGTTACTGAAGAGTTTTAATAAATTGCTTTAAGAAGTATGAAGTAGAAAAGAGCAATACAGTATTTCTAAATTCATTAATTCATTCAATAAATAGTTACTGAGGAGCTACCGCAAGCTTGGCATTATTCTAGGTGCTGGGGTTATGACTATAAACAAGAGAGATGAAAATGCCTGCCTGCATGGATCTTATAAACTGATATATCATTTTATATACAGTTACATTAAACAGGTACTCGTTTCCAGATTAGTAAGTAAAATTTTAGTTGAAATGTGACCAGTTAATCTATAGCCATAATTGTTTATATATTAAATTGGATAAATGCTTTTTTGAATCATTTCAGTGAGAAAACTGAGATTGCAATATATTTAAGCATCACAGCATTATGATTTGAAATATCGAGGCAACTGTAATTTGTATTTGAGCTATATGATTTTAAAAATTCACATTCCATTGTTATTAGAACAAAGTACGTAGGAAATAATATTATTTTAAAGATATCCTTTGCCTACATATAAACTCTTGGGGCTAGGGCTCCTATCAGGTTTTACTATATAGTAAGTTAAGGTACAGAGTTTCTATTTGGTCATGTTTCCAAATGTACTGGAGCTAGTGATGTGTTATATGCCTTTTCATAAGTTATCTCAGAGAGTAATCTCCCATCCATGAGCACCCTATATCACCAAAGGAAAAATGTTCTAACCCATTGGGATTACATCTGCCCTACCTCCTTTGTCCTCCTTCTCCATCAACCCCTGAATTAGCTTACAAATCAGCACTAGCAACTCCTTTCCTCATGAATCTAAGTTTTCTAGAAAACCAGTCTTCCGTTACCTTAGGGAAGGTGAATGTTTTCCCATCCTGCCACCCTAAAGAGATATATTCTGTCTACCACGTTCTTACTGTCCCCTTGGCATCCCTACTTAGGCCATCACTGGGGCATGGAGTGGGGACCACACAACAAGAAGAAAAATATAATGTCTGGAATGATTATCTCTGCCGACAAAAAAGAAGTACTTGACAGTAGGGTTTTGATTATTTGATTTTGCTTTTGTTCTTAACTCATATAAAGTACACAGTAAAAAAAAGGGAAATACTGAGTTTTCCTTCTACCCTTCCTCCCCTCTTTTCTCTATTCAAATTTTAATCTTTGCAATCAATTTCTTCATAAAATAACTCATTTTTTTCCATTCACAATATGGGCTGTTTCATTATAGTACTTGGAACTCACATCTATTGACTTAGATTAAAACTCATACAATTAGAGAATGTATAGAAATATTATTAACACTGAAAAAGTCTTATATTTATAAATATTCACCTTGGATTTAAACCTAAAACATAAAATTGATTAAAAGTTTATAATAAAGAAAGAAATGCTCAAAAATTTCCAAATAAATCATCACATTTTTTTCCATAAAGACTTCCCAGAAGAATGATATTTATTTTTAAGAAATTACCCTTTTTCAGATTTCCCCCTCTAAAATACCATTTTAGTAAGTAAGACCACCACACCCTACTCAATGTAGTTCTAGTGTAGCCCTTAGACGACTCTGCACAATCTCAGCAGTAAAGCAAACAGACTTGAGGGCAGATTAGCAATTAGGTCATGAAAAACAGGCAGCATAAAATAGCTATTGCTAATCTGCATGAGATGCATTTACTCAATTAAGCAGATGGAAATGTTATTATGAACTCAGTATTCCAATGATGGTCTTTAAAATTAAGAAGGATGGGGGCAAATGAAATGCACACTGGGGGATTTGGGGCCTTTATGTATCAGTTCTAAAGTATACAATGTAGAACACTGTAATGAAGTTAACAAAATTAATTAAAAGATTCTTTGCATGTAACCATTAGAGACTACATTTAAAAATACATGACAGCTTTTGACGTTATTAACAGTAATGTGACTGTTCTTTAACATTCTTAATGTTGATACCATCACCTTTTCTAAATATACTACTGATATCAAAACATGAGCGACAGAAGTCTTATTACTCAGAGCCTAGGATGAGTATTGTTTTTAATCAAGTTTCTGGCATTTAATTTCCTCATTTTCAGTTTCAAGAAACCATAAGCTACTAATGAATTTTCCAACTTTTTAGAAGACTATCACACATTTTTGCTGGCATACAGAGTTTTCAGATATTTACCTATTTTTAAATTAATGCTTCTTTACACAATATTTTTTATTAAACAATAATAACAAATTATTATGACAAATATCATATGATATCACTTATATGTGGAATCTAAAGAAAATGATACAAATGAACTTATTTATAAAACAGAAAGAGACTCCCAGACATAGAAAAACTTACGGTTAGCGGGGCAAAAGAGAGGGAGGGATAAATTTGGTCTTTGAGATGAACAGATATACACCTCTATATATAAAATAGATAAACAACAAGGACCTACTGTATAGCACAAGGAACTATATTAAATACCTTACAGTAACCTATAATGGAAAAGAATCTAAAAAAGAATAGATATATATGTATATGTATAGCTGAATAACTTTGCTGTATAACTGAAACATTGTAAATCAACTCTACTTCAATTTAAAAATAAAAATTAAAAAAAAAATTTTTAAAGAGCATTATCAAATCTGCTTGAGAACTGTTATCAAATTCTTAGGCAGAACAAAAGTCTCTGAACAATTTTGGAAAAATAGTCATGAAAACATGACTATGAAAG
This sequence comes from Balaenoptera musculus, assembly GCF_009873245.2. Classification (NCBI taxonomy): domain Eukaryota; kingdom Metazoa; phylum Chordata; class Mammalia; order Artiodactyla; family Balaenopteridae; genus Balaenoptera; species Balaenoptera musculus. The sequence goes on along the minus strand of NC_045786.1, from coordinate 13,550,446 downwards.
CAATGAAATTAGTGTATTCATACTGCCTCTACAGGTAAATTTTGGTTTAGTGTGATATTTTTCTCTTTTCTTGTAAATGTGATTTCCCCCTCTCCTTTTGACTAGTCTTAAAAGGCTTAGAAAATTTTTATGTAACAGTTTTACTTAAAAATAACAATTATATAAAAATTACATTTAAAGTTTCATTTATTCATTGATTTATTCAATTTAATTAAAACTATTTCAACAATTGCTCTAACATCAACTTCTGTTTCAATCTTTGGTATATATACCAATAATAAAACAATAATAATATAACAATAATAATCATTTGTCCACCCTTACTCTGCAAAACACACATCAGTCAACCTTAATACGTAATTCTCTAACATCCTAAACTTTCCCCTCTTAAACAGAAGTCTGCTTTAAACAATGATATAGTTTATCTGAATATTATTTTGTGTTTGTAACTGTTGAAACTTTATTTTTTATTGGAGTATAGTTGATTTAAAATGTTGTGTTAGTTTCTGCTGTACAGCAAAGTGAATCAGCTATACATATACATATATCCACTCTTTTTTAGATTCTTTTCCCATATAGGTCATTACAGAGTATTGAGACTAGTTCCCTGTGCTATACAGTAGGTCCTTATTATCTATTTTATATGGAGCAGTGTGTATATGTCAATCCCAATCTCCCAGTTTTTCCCTCCCCACCCCTTTCCCTCCGGTAACCGTAAGTTTGTTTTTTTCTTCACTAACACTCATTAATATTCATGGGATTACATTAATTCATATATTTAGTCATTCATCCATTTATTAAACCTTTACTATGTGCCAGGACACTATATTCAATGCTGCAGACACAAAGATGAAAAAGAAAGTCCCTGTTCTAAAGCTGCCCAGACACCTGAAGGTTGTATAAGGCAAAAAATGGTCCCCTAACCATGACCATGTTCTAATCCCCAGAACCTGGGACTATTTTACCTTACATGGCAAAAGAGACTTTGCAGATGTGAGTAAGCTTGAGATAGGAGACTATCTTGAATTATCCAAGTTGGCGCAATCTAATCACAAGTCCTTAAAAGCAGAGAACTTTTCCCAGTTATGATCAGCCAGAGATGTGACTACAGAATAGTCAGAGATGAAACATTGCTGGATCTGAAGAAAGAGGAAGGGGACCAAGATCCAAGGAGTGTGGAAGGCCTCTAGAAGCTGGAGAAGGAATGCAGCCTTGCTTGATAACCTTGATTTTAGCCCAGTGAGACTCATGTCAGGCTCTGACCCATACAACTATAAGATAATACATTTGTGTTTAAGCCACTAAATTTGTGGCCATTTGTTAGAGCAAAAATAGAAAACTAATACTGGGATCATCTAGTCTGACATGTTTTTCTGACAGATAAGGAAAGTAAAACCCTCAAAGTCACACATTTAGGTAGGAGCAGTGTACTCTTTGGGTTTGGAGAGAACATAATTCTCCTCTATTCTCAAACCATGGTCAGTGTCAGGGTAAAGACAGAAAGCTAGACTTTCAGTATATGAAGGGAAATAGCCATCACCATTTTTCTATATATATTGAAAGTGTGAACTGAATGTGTGGTATACTAATACCACAGTTGCTCTTTTCCAGTTTGATTTGGCTAAGTGACTTCTATGCGCTGCAGAAAAGCTTTTACTGTATACCCTTAAAAGCACACAAGTTGTTTTCTAAACTACACATGCTGTGTATTTATATACATTTATAGGCGTGAAGTGACCAGGTATTAAGGGCGTTTACACTGTCTTCTGCGCCCAGATTGGTACCATGCACAGCATTCAGAAATGAAGTTTGAACCAAAAACACTCATATTGGAATTTTTTAAAAAATAGACTTCACCTCCATGAATTCAGTCAACATACTGAGAACCTACTATGTGCCAGGGACTCTTTAAGGTCCTTGGACAGTCATAACAGTGAACAAAACAGATAAAGTCCTTACCCTCATGAAGCTTACATTCTATTGGGGGGACCAGACAGTAAACAAAATGAATATATAAATTAAAGTTAAGTAGTGTTAAATGCTCTGGATAAAGATAAAGCAACATAAAGGGACAGAACGTATTTGTGCGGGAAAGATGTAGATATACAAACTTAGACAAAAAGACTAGGGCTGGGAAAATGTCACCTTTAATAGTATGTTCAACTTTTCCTAAAATCAGCAAGAGCTGTCTTTAGCGTTCAATGGAAGACTTCAACATACTGACACTTTAGCCAAGGTTTTTCGTGTTATATAACAATAATGCAAATGAAACAAAGGCTTTCAAAACAAAAATCATTGACATTTTCAGGCTTCCTGTTTACTACTGTAATACAGCAAGTTGGTGATCAATTGGACAGACTCAGCACTAAATATCAATGGCAACTGCAGCACTGGAGTATTTAAGGACTTTCTAGATTTTGGATGCCTCTCAGATTAAAGGAACTATATGACCCCATGTTAATTTTATCCCTCCTGATATTGAGCTGTGGGTGGTTCAGAAATTACTAATATAGTATTTTCCACATATAGTATATTAAGTACAAGTAACTCCATTTAGAGAGTAGCAAAGAAAGCACAAAAAATTTAATTACTGCTGAATTTAAGGGAAAATCCAAATTTAAATAATCAGTTTTAGTTAATACAGTAAGAAAATGTTTAAAACTCACTTTGAAGTGTTTCAAGTTCAGCTCTAGTCAATGCATCTTCCTTTTCCTTCAATCTTGTTTCTTTATATTTAGCATAAAACTGCCCAGCATCCTGAAAAAAGAAGTAACAAATAAATTAACATAAAAGTCAGTTTGCTTTGATGGTATTTTCCACATAGCTTCAATTTAAAGCAGTATATTCAGGGATGCGGGTTCAATGCCTGGCTGGGGAACTAAGATCCCACATGCTGCGGGGCAACTAAGCCTGTGCACCACAACTACTAAGCTTGCACACCTCAACGAGAGAGCCCGCATGCCACAAAACACAGAGCCCATGCGCCCTGGAGCCCGTGCACCACAACTAGAGAAGAGAAAATCTGCACGCCACAACTAGAGAGAAACCTGCGTGCCGCAAGGAAGCCATAATGGAAGATCCTGTATGCCGCAACTAAGACCCGATGCAGCCAAAAAAATAAGGAAAATAAATAAATAAAAATAAAATAAATATTAAAAGAAACTATTTAAAGCAGTATATTCATTTAATAAGTAGTCATCCTCTGTGTTTATGTTTTCAAATTTTATGATGAACAGAAGAAACTGAATAAGCAGTTCTCTATGATTTCTCTATCTTAGAGAATTAATGAAAGCCAGAAACTACATGAGTATAAATATGTTTAAGTAAAGCCTTTACTCTCGATACGTAAGGAACGTATCCTCTTCCTGTTTTCTTCCATTGTATATTTTCTCAGTATTATGCAAAGACAGAGAGCAGAAAAACACACTTGCTGAACTGAATTATTTGATAGCAGAGTAAATTACATTATTGTGACAAACAAAGTACTAACACTATTTTCATATTAGTCCCTTAACTCCAAAAGATTTTCAAAATTACTATATGCAAATCTGATTGTGAAACTTCTATGACCACATAGATACAAGTGAAAGTTGTCACTCCACTGAGAGTTGAGGACTGAGGACACATACTGTACACAAATACTTAGGTGTCAAGATACAGTGGCTAAAGTCTCAAGTAGTGGCATATAGGATAGGTAAGACTTTAGCAGAGTACCGAAAAAAGACCAGGCCTTTAATCACAGACATGGAGATAAACAAGTTGGTGCTCTAGGCATATGAAGATGCTGACACTGAAAAGAGCAAAAACAGATAATCTTCCACCACCCCTTGACTCAAACTCCATCTATTCTATAGCAATACTACTTGTAGCTGCCAGGCTACACTGTGCTATGCTTCCATGTCTTTCTGTAGGCGTTGCATTCTAGCTAGAACATTTTGCTCCCCTACCATTATTCTGAAGAACTCCTACTCATCCTTGAAAACCCTATTCAAGCATCACCTCTTTTGCAAGTCTTTCTGACCTTCCCTGGAAGAGTAATTCTCTCCTGTATACTGCTTCTGTATTTAAACACATTTCTATGGTTGCTTGTATCATGCTGTATTCTCTTCTAGAAAATGAGAAATCTGAGACAGGGTTACCTGTATGCTCAGAGCACAGTATCTAGCATCAAACAGGCACTCAATAAGCATTCTTTGAACTGAGCTAGATTGAAATATATGAGAAACCTTGTTAAGAAAGAAGCAAAAGGGCTTGATGACTGACTGGTGTGGAATAAGAAAAAGATATCAAGGATAACTCTAGAGTAATATCCCCAGACTGTACGACTCCTAGAGCATATAAATCATAGACCCGTCTGAGAGGGTTTTATTTCTGCAGGAAATGAAGGAACAAAATCAATCCTTGGATCTACCTCAATTCAGATGTAAATGCATGAACACTTAAACCCTAGAATGGGATTATCTCTTTTCAGCTATGACTGTTCAAATTTAAGCTTTCTCCTGGGGTCTATGTCGCTTGGGGTTATAATAGAACTCTTTTACTTGATAATTAATTAGGGAAATGACAGGGCACTTCTAAAATCACCGAATCAATATAATAAAGATATACCTCTTATTCCTTCCATTCCCACTTTTAGGTTCCTACCTCATTTCTTCTAGAAGGATTTCTACAAGCCCTGGGCCAGCTAAATAATGGCATAATTTGAAGGGCACAGAGGCCATACATCTGACTTATCCTCCCATGCCCATATTTACTTTATTATTTATTTATTTATTTATTTTTAGTTGCAGCATGTTCCCACAATCTTTAGTTGCAGCATGCAAACTCTTAGTTGAGGCATGCAGGATCTAGTCTCCTGACCAGGGATTGAACCGGGGCCCCCTATATTGGGAGCGCAGAGTCTTAGCCACTGGACCACCAAGGAAGTCCCCATATTTACTTCATTTTTTTAACATTTTCATTGGAGTATAATTGCTTTACAATGATGTGTTAGTTTCTGCTTTATAACAAAGTGAGTAAGTTATACATACACATATATCCCCATATCTCTTCCCTCTTGCATCTCCCTCCCTCCCACCCTCCATATCCCACCCTTCTAGCTGGTCACAAAGCACCGAGCTGATCTCCCTATGCTATGCGACTGCTTCCCACTAGCTATCTATTTTACATTTGGTAGTGTATATATGTCCATGCCACTCTCTCACTTTGTCCCAGCTTACCCTTCCCCCTCTCCATATCCTCAAGTCCATTCTCTACATCTGCATCTTTATTGCCGTCTTGCCCCTAGGTTCTTCATGACCATTTCTTTTTTTTTAGATTCCATATATATGTGTTAGCATCTGGTATTTGTTTTTCTCTTTCTGACTTACTTCACTCTGTATGACAGACTCTAGGTCCATCCACCTCACTACAAATAACTCAATTTCGTTTCTTTTTATGGCTGAGTAATATTCCATTGTATATATGTGCCACATCTTCTTTATCCATTCATCTGTCCATGGACACTTAGGTTGCTTCCATGTCCTGGCTTTGGAAATAGAGCTGTAATGAACATTGTGGTACATGACTCTTTTTGAATTATGGTTTTCTCAGAGTATATGCCCAGTAGTGGGATTGCTGGGTTGTATGGTACTTCTAATTTTAGTTTTTTAAGGAACCTCTATACTGTTCTCCATAGTGGCTGTATCAATTTACATTCCCACCAACAGTGCAAGAGGATTCCCTTTTCTCCACACCCTCTCCAGCATTTATTGTTTGTAGATGTTTTGATGATGGCCATTCTGACCAGTGTGAGGTGATATCACATTGTAGTTTTGAGTTGCATTTCTCTAATGATTAATGATGTTGAGCATTCTTTCATGTGTTTGTTGGCAATCTGTATATCTTCTTTGGAGAAATGTCTGTTTAGGTCTTCTGCCCATTTTTGGATTGGGTTGTTTGTTTTTTTGATATTGAGCTGCATGAGCTGCTTGTAAATTTTGCATATTAATCCTTTGTCAGTTGCTTCATTTGCAAATACTTTCTCCCATTCTGAGGGTTGTCTTTTCATCTTGTTTATGGTTTCCTTTGCTGTGCAAAAGCTTTTAAGTTTCATTAGGTCCCATTGGTTTATTTTTGTCTTTATTTCCATTTCTGTAGGAGCTGGGTCAAAAAGGATCTTGCTGTGATGTATGTCATAGAGTGTTCTGCCTATGTTTTCCTCTAAGAGTTTGACAGTGTCTGGCCTTACATTTAGGTCTTTAATCCATTTTGAGTTTATTTTTGTGTATGGTGTTAGGGAGTGTTCTAATTTCATTCTTTTACATGTAGCTGTCCAGTTTTCCCAGCACCACTTACTGAAGAGACTGTCTTTTCTCCACTGTATATTCTTGCCTCCTTTATCAAAGATAAGGTGACCATATGTGCATGGGTTTATCTCTGGGCTTTCTATCCTGTTCCACTGATCTATATTTCTGTTTTTGTGCCAGTACCATACTGTCTTGATTACTGTAGCTTATAGTCTGAAGTCCAGGAGCCTGATTCCTCCAGCTCTGTTTTTCTTTCTCAAGATTACTTTGGCTATTTGGGGTCTTTTGTGTTTCCATACACATTGTGAAATTCTTTGTTCTAGTTCTGTGAAAAATGCCAGTGGTAGTTTGATAGGGATTGCATTGAATCTGTAGATTGCTTTGGGTAGTATAGTCATTTTCACAATGTTGACTCTTCCAATCCAAGAACATGGTATATCTCTCCATCTATTTGTATCATCTTTAATTTCTTTCATCAGTGTCTTATAGTTTTCTGCATTCAGGTCTTTTGTCTCCCTAGGGAGGTTTATTCCTAGGTATTTTATTCTTTTTGTTGCAATGGTAAATGGGAGTGTTTTCTTAATTTTACTTTCAGATTTTTCATCATTAGTGTATAGGAATGCAAGAGATTTCTCTGCATTAATTTTGTATCCTGCTACTTTACCAAATTCATTGATTAGCTCTAGTAGTTTTCTGGTAGCATCTTCAGGATTCTCTATGTATAGTGTCATGTCATCTGCAAACAGTGACAGCTTTACTTCTTCTTTTCCGATTTGTATTCCTTTTATTTCTTTTTCTTCTCTGATTGTTGTGGCTAAAACTTCCAAAACTATGTTGAATAATAGTGGTGAGAGTGGGCAACCTTGTCTTGTTCCTGATCTTAGTGGAAATGGTTTCAGTTTTTCACCACTGAGGACGATGTTGGCTGTGGGTTTGTCATATATGGCCTTTATTACGTTGAGGTAACTTCTCTCTGTGCCTACTTTCTGGAGGGTTTTTATCATAAATGGTGTTAAATTTTGTCAAAAGCTTTCTCTGCATCTATTGAGATGATCATATGGTTTTTCTCCTTCAATTTGTTAATATGGTGTATCACGTTGATTGATTTGCGTATATTGAAGAATCCTTGCATTCCTGGGATAAACCCCACTTGATCATGGTGTATGATCCTTTTAATGTGCTGTTGGATTCTGTTTGCTAGTATTTTGTTGAGGATTTTTGCATCTATGTTCATCAGTGATATTGGTCTGTAGTTTTCTTTTTTTCTTTGTCTGGTTTTGGTATCAGGGTGATGGTGACCTCGTAGAATGAGTTTGGGAGTGCTCCTCCCTCTGCTACATTTAGGAAGAGTTTGAGGAGGATAGGTGTTAGCTCTTCTCTAAATGTTTGATAGAATTTGCCTATGAAGCCACCTGGTCCTGGGCTTTTGTTTGTTGGAAGATTTTTTTTTTTTATTTTTTTTTATTTTTTATTTTTTATTTTTTATTTTTTTTTTAAGTTATACAATTTTTATTTATTTATTTATTTATTTATGGCTGTGTTGGGTCTTCGTTTCTGTGCGAGGGCTTTCTCCAGCTGCGACAAGTGGGGGCCACCCCCCATCACGGTGCGCGGGCCTCTCATCATCGTGGCCTCTCTTGTTGTGGAGCACAGGCTCCAGACGCGCAGGCTCAGCAACTGTGGCTCACGGGCCCAGCTGCTCCGCGGCATGTGGGATCCTCCCAGGCCAGGGCTCGAACCCGTGTCCCCTGCACTGGCAGGCAGACTCCCAACCACTGCGCCACCAGGGAAGCCCTGTTGGAAGATTTTTAATCACAGTTTCAATTTCAGTGCTTATGATTGGTCTGTTCATATTTTCTATTTCTTCCTGGTTCAGTCTCGGAAGGTTGTACATTTCTAAGAATTTTGTCCATTTCTTCCAGGTTGTCCATTTTATTGGCATATAGTTGCTTGTAGTAATCTCTCATGATCCTTTGTATTTCTGCAGTGTCAGTTGTTACTTCTCCTTTTTCATTTCTAATTCTATTGATTTGAGTCTTCTCCCTTTTTTTCTTGATGAGTCTGGCTAATGGTTTATCAATTTTGTTTACCTGCTCAAAGAACCAGCTTTTAGTTTTATTGAACTTTGCTATCATTTCCTTCCTTTCTTTTTCATTTATTTCTGATCTGATCTTTAAGATTTCTTTCCTTCTGCTAATTTTGGGGTTTTTTGTTCTTCTTTCTCTAATTGCTTTAGGTGTAAGGTTAGGTTGTTTATTTGAGATGTTTCTTGTTTCTTAAGGTCGGATTGTATTGCTATAAACTTCCCTCTTAGAACTGCTTTTGCTGCATCCATAGGTTTTGAGTCATCGTGTTTTCATTGTCACTTGTTTCTAGGTATTTTTTGATTTCCTCTTTGATTTCTTCAGTGATCCCTTGGTTACCCATATTTACTTTAAATTTCAACAGAGTTTTGGTTAAGAATTTATGGTCCCTTAACACTCCCTGCACCCCCAAAATCTCAACCCTGGAAAAGTCTTATTTTATATTAAACCATATCAATCATTCGTTCCTCAGTATGAATGAATGAATAGGCTTATTAGCTTCTTTCCAGAGAGTAATTTTTAATAGTAGGGAAAAGGTCAGGAAGGCACTGGCTCCTTAGGGAAGTAGGAAGGGTTGCACCATGTAAGAAAAGAAGGGCACAGATAAGTTATTTATGAGGTGTGAAAGAAGACGAGTTGAAATCAAACACCACAGTATAACAGAATGAGATAGAATATAGTGATGAAGAGGGCAGATTTTAGAGTCAGGCTGCCTGGATTAAGATCTCGGCTTTGCCATCTCACTAGCCATGTGACATTCAGCATTACTTCACTTTCCTATGGGCGAATTTTCTCACCCATCTAACGGGGATAATACGAGTACCTAACTCATAGAGCTGTTGGAAAGATTAAATGTGTTAATATATGGGAAACACTTAGAATAACATCTTGCACACAGTTAGGCCTTATATATGGTACCTATTTTTATTATTACTTCATCATTTTGCCAAGAACCTTATTCTCCACCACAAAGACAGGGTGAATTTTTCTGCTTCATAGTAAACCAAAACTCCTGCAGAATCCTGCATCTTCTCACTTACACAACTTCTCTTTACATGAACCCTGTTCACCTCAGTGCAAAAACCTTTTGCTGGACAATCCCTTCCTAGTGGTCCTAACAAATCTGAACATTTCTCTGCTAATGTTTCTTCCTTCTGCTGCAGCACAGAATTCCACTAAAAATTCCTTTTGGAAATACGCATTAGATTCAAAAACACACTTATCTGAGGATTGCAATGCACCCAATCACCTTAACCTACTCCATCTAATTCCAAGAGTTTTAACACATTCCCTAGTCTCACTCACTGTTTGTTCTAGGCAAAGAATCCTATCTCCCTTTTGCCCCATTTCTAAGCATTTATTTAAATGTTCCTCATGCTTTTTCTTTCCTTCATATCTTGTTTGTACTTGCAAATTATAATTACAATATGCCCACTCTAGAAAGCATTGCTTCTTTAATAAACCTACGATCTCAAATAATTCTACTGTACTCAACAAACTCTTTGTTCCAACCATCCTTCTGTAGAGTTTGGTGTCCCATACTTCAAGATGCACTGACAAACTGGAAGACTTTAAAAGGAAAGTGATCAAATGGTGAGGGGCCTTGAAACTATATACATATATATACACTCAGATTACTTTCTATTATAGGTTATTATAAGATATTGAATATAGTTCCCTGTGCTATATAGTAAATCCTTGTTGCATATCTACTTTATGTATAGTAGTTTATATCTGTTAACCTCATACTCCTAATTTATCCCTCCCCTCCTCCCTTTCCCCTTTGGTAACCGTACGTCTGTCTTCTGTGTCTGTGAATCTGGGCTTGAAACTGTATTTAAAAGGGAATGGAAATGAGAAGATTCCGGATAAGTTTTGATTTTGGATAAATACAAAAAAGAGCTTGCTGATAATTAAAATCACCTGAAAATGAAACAGACTGGCTTTGCAGGTAATATTCAAGAAAGACCAGGCCGGTGACAGGGGTGGGGGGTAGGGATTGGGGTGTCATGTATTCAAAAGAGGTTGAATAAGAGCAGTTGTTTGCAACCTTCCCCCCCCCCCATTCCTTAAGAGAAGCTAATTCATGTGAATACCACTGTTAAGTAGGGAAAATAAACACAAAATCTCATTTTGAGTCCAGAATAAGCCCCAGTTTACCTGCACAGGAAAGGATAAATTTCTTGTGGATAAACTTCTCATCCATCTTTGGAGACACTGCCTGGCACATAATAGATGCTTAATAAGTATTCAATGAGTGAATGAATGCTTAATCAATCAGGGCTCTGGACTGCCTAGGTTTAGCTGCATAATACTGTATTAAAACTACAGAGTTTACACTGTTCCAAACAGAGAGTTCTTATCCTCGAGGAGCTTATAATCCTTATGGATGGAACATGAGGAAAAGCTTTTACTCTAGAATCAACTCTCTTAATACTTAAAATTTCTTGGAGGGCTCAAAGCTTGTCTGCATAGACACCAAGCAGAGGACTGATTTTACATTATAGAACTATGACTTAAAGAATTTACATATTATGAGTGGTTCTTTATCTAATTGTAGAGCATGGGCTCCTGCACGAGAAGGTGTTTAAAAAGTAATATTTATTTATACTTATTTACTGAACCACTATTATACGTGTTGTACTTTGTTAGGATATATGGGGGTTACATGATAAGACTAGCAGTTGCCCTTGAAGCATATGTAAAAATATCTATGAATATCAACCAAAATAAGGAATATAAACTACATGAGAACAGGAATTTTGGTCTTTTTTAGAAAATTTTTTGTATTTCCAGAGCCTAAAAGAATACTTAGCACATAGTAAGCACTCAGTAAATATTTGCTTTGTAAAGCAACCATAATCTGATAAAAACTAATTTAAAAAATAGAGTAAAAAAAAAATTTGCTGAATGAATTATTGAAAGAGAGAGTGGTGCTCTCCCAACATTCTATTTGTTTCCCCACATTCCCTTATTCTCTTGAAATTAGGTGGGGTTATGGGACTAGTTCTGGATGGGCTGCGGTTAGAAATATCATGTCGTCATTTCCAACCCAACATCAAAAAACTTGTGCAATCCTCCAGCTCTCTACTCTTGCCACAGGGACCAAGGAAGCCACATGCTCCAGATGCGAACAGCTAGAAGATGGTGAAGACGTCATTATTCTGGGTCCCTAAATGGCTAGTTAGAGCAGAATGTCCCTTTTCCCACCAACCAGTGATAGATAAGTGGCATACACTGGAAAAAAATTTTTAAGTCACTGAAATTTCAGGATGATCTGTACCATAGTCTATCCTGATTAATACAAATAGTAAGTGCTATGAAGTTAGTACAGAGAATATACAATGGGAAATTTTCAGTTGGCCTGATCAAGAAAGGTTTCATAATGATGATGACAATTTAGCTAAGCCTTGAAGATGTAGTATTCCCAAGGTTAGTTAGCTACAAGATGGAAGTCATCCCTTATAAACCTTTCTTTTTAACTCTATTGACATAGTTTATCTAAGTGATAAAGATAACATGCTGAGCTGGCAGTGCTCGTCATGTTTTGGTTTTCTTTTACTTCTCCATATAAACCTTAAAATATTAAACAATCCAAAAAAAATCTTAGGAAAGAAAGGAATTGATTTAGAGTGGTACAAGCAGGGAAATAGTACCACCTGTCCTAATGGGAATAGGGAACATTTCTCTTTGACTGTGTGACAGCACAAATCTCTTGTTTGAAGCTTACATATAACCTTCAACACAGGAGAATATCGTTAAGTGCATTTCTGAAAATCTGCCCATAAATTCAATTGCTCTATATCAAATTTTGTTCTCCAACTGACTTATAATCTCAGAATTAGATATAATGTGTAATTACATATAATGTATAAAATTACAATGAAGAATACAGGAAAACTTTTAAATTTCATACTCTGAATAAGAGTAAATTTTCTTGTACAGAATGATAATAACACTAAATTCACAAGAAGTAATAAAAATAAAGAAGAAAACAAGAAGCTCAGCTTTCCTCTGCCTGAGTCAGTAGTATTCAAAGAGATGGAAGGCCCAAAGCAACTTTTCCCATTTGTGCTAAGAGACAGAAGACACCACAGAAGTCATCTATTCAGCCCCAACTCAAGGCAAGAATCCTTCTACAACTTTTATAACAATTACAGTCTGCCTCAATATTCGTATAGAGAATGTAAGATCAGACAGCTTATTCACTCACCATAACATATCTAGCTTATTATCCAGCTGTTGAAAAAATTTATTCTTTCTTAGCTTTTATATTTCTTATATTTTAAATTTATTTTTGTCTGCTTTAAGTTTCATTTCTACCATTGACTAGTAGTGTCACTTTGGGCAAATTGTCTCACCAATCTGAGTCTTAAACTTATTTTTCATCTACAAAATATGGAACTGATGAGACTATGCATCTCTAACATCCTACCTAACTAACATTTTGTGATTTTAAAATCTTTTCTACAAAACTCTATATTCTGCCTTCGGACCTCCGCATAATTGCATCTTATGGCCTCCTTTCAGAGGGTAGAAGGAATGGAATCTTTGTTATGTTGTGAGGCCTTTCCAGTTTTCCTGTATCCCTTTGTCCTTCCGTAGCAGTAGAGTTTCAGCCTTATAAAAATTCAGACGAGTTTTTCCAACCTTTTTCATTTGTTTACGTATTCCCTATGTAAAGTATGTTTGTATGCAAAATTTTTCAAAAAGTTATGTGAGTACTGAAAGTAAGCTTCCTCATCCCTTGGAAAATCTGTGTTTAACTCTGAGTAGAAGGGCAGGCAACTGAGCTGGCTACAAATGCCTCCTAGCCTTTTAGAAGCTTTTCTCCCTGCTAATTAGCTGTGAATGTTTTGTTTATTTGGTTTCTGTCCCAGCAAGCAGAAGCAAAGGGGCTAGAAATGAAGGGCCCTGACTGTAGAGAGGGTGACCTCCAGGCTTGTCCACAGTTGTAGTTTCCATGGAAGAAGCTTCTTGGGAGGGAGGATGCCTCCACTTATAAATAGTTGTATAAAGTACAGTATTCCATTTACTCTCTTAGGCAACGTTTATTTTAATTTTTTAAGGTAAAAGTCATAGCACTACAGAAAAGATTACTCTATTTTCTCAGCCACTGCTCCTCAGCAACCTATAAATCCTGATAGGGTGGAGATATGCATGCTGGAAATTTCCTACAATAATTTCTAGTCTAACTGTGTTCATATTAGATCAGCTTGGTAGTGAGAAAAGATGGGACTGGGACTTAACAATGAGAAAGATTAACAATCTTAGGCAATGCACACATAAAGGAGTTGTACATTTTATAAATTACCTTACTGAGAAATGTAACATAGCAGGTAGAGAGAAATTTAAATGGTGAGTTCATAGAAAATCAAACAAACTATCAAGCAAATAAATTCTGAATACTGAAGACCTTTTTCATCTCAGAAAATGTAGAGAACTATGAACTATGATTTCGGTTGGTAATCACTTGGGATATTTGGTACTTACTGATTTTGTATGAGAAATCAGTGGTGTTAAGGACCTAAATTATCATGGGCCCAAATAAATGAAGCTCCAACACAAACAGGCAGTGACAAAAATAAGATAAGTTATAAGAGTTAAAATGAAAATATGCACATAGCATTGGTTATATTTCATCAATTGTTTGCTACCCTCATGGCTGTGAATATGTTTCAGAACATATACGGTCAATTAAAAAATATCCAAGAAGGGCATTTTGGAGGTCAGAAAAATTTCTTGGGGTTATAGGCTGAATATAGTCAACATGGAAGACTGGATTAGTCAGATTCCAAGAGATTGTGTACTCCCTTCAAACTATCGTGAAAAAAGAAACACTGGTAAGATATGAAAGTGTCACTAGGGCTATACTTTTAATGTTAAAATTAACTTCTAGCCTCAAAGCACACTATGCCCCTCCTGATATAGGCCAAGTTCCTTGTTATATTCTAATTCACATTCCATGTCTTCAGTTGATCATTCCACCTGCCGTTTTCGCTGTCTAAACACATTCTTCTCAAGTTTCCCAAGCTTCTCTACACACGGTCATGCATTTTACTCCTCTCTAAAGTTCTCTCATCTCTCTATGGACACATCAATTTACAAACGCTCTCCACATTCTTCTTCTATGGTTTCTCATTTGACTTTTTACTTCTCTGCCTATGTGGGTACATGAATGATATAGGGACATACATTTTGCTAAATATAGTAATATCCATACATCTTTCCCTTCAATATTTTCCAGTCTAGGAAATGTTTGTTATTAACTTAACATCAAATATTTTACACATATCAAGTATAATCGTTTTCAGTTACTGGCCTCATTCTTCTAATCTTCCAAATATTATAATTCTTTCAATATATTTTTCAGAACAAAGGAAAGGAACAAAACCCAGTGCTGGAGGTAATAAAGACCTTCTCAAAAAGCAAGGGGAGCTATCAAAGAAGTACTTCTACCTCTGCCCTGCTTGATCACAGAACCACTTTGAGTATTTTCTGCCCACTATGTACTTTAACTTTCTCATTCCTAACAATGTATACGTATCTTTGACAGACATGTGCGATGGAAACACTCTGCTGTCTCAATGTCCTTTAACAGATTTGTCAGATTTATCTATTGGAGTATAAATTCCTAAATGGCTATATTCAGAGTCTGGAGACCTGGGATATAGTCTTAGATGATAGCAATGGGCTATGTGGAATTTTCTTTTTTCTTCTTTTTTAAAAAGCAGTTGTACAATGTTTTCCTCAGGTTTCTTCCAGTCCTAACACGTATGATTACATGGGAGTTACTGTATCTATCAAATTATTTTTGTACACAAACTAGTACACAGAGTGGGTACTTCACTGTCAAGTGTCTATTCATCTTTCAAGACTCAATTCAAGTGGCTCCTCTTTTCAGTTTTCCTTGGTTATCCTAAATAGAGACAACCTTGCTTCTCTGAACATCTACAGAAGTCATTGTTTATACTACATATATGAAGCTTATATACCATATTGTGTCCCAATTATTTTAATTCATGTGATATAACCTCTACCTGACTGTAAGGTCCAAGAAAGCATATTCATCTCTATAGCCTCTTGTTCTGATACTGTGTTTAATAAATTTTTATTGAACCTGCTAAACTGTTTTTCTAAAAATATAACCAGAAGAAGTTTTATACATCAAATAACTACGATATAACTATTCTCATCTGTAATTTTTTTGGGAAAGGGATAGAAAAGAATTTAGGTAAAGTAAGTAGGCAACAAGGAATTTTCTTAGGGATTTTAGATACTAAGTAATAAACAGTGAACTTAGGAGCATAAGCTGAACCAGAACTGCCACTTTTTCAAATCCTACTGGATAACCAACATATATGCATGTGAAGTGTAATAAAGGAATGGGTATTTAGAGGAAGAGTGGGAGGAAAACAGCTGAAGATGAAGAGCTGTTGATATGACAAGGACAAAATTTGGGTACCAGTTCTGCTAGTGTGAGGCCATTTGCTGGAAGTCTCTGAATCTCCCACTTTTAGCTTGGATACTCCATCTTATCCAACAGCTGTCTGCTTACACAGAATATCTGCAGCTCAGTTTTAATGAACTTTCCATGAAATTCAAGGGATTCACACACGGAAGTAAAACTCCCTTAACTGATACCTATTTAACTAACTGTATGCTTATATGAGCTGGTTGTATTAGCTCTTAAACCTATTTGTGTCAGTGATACATGTTACTGTAATTATACGATTCAATTAAATATTATATTAAAAAGATGAAAACTGAGTAGAAAATGACAGTTGTTTCTATGAAAACCAAGTGGATGCTTTGGAAAGCTCAATGAAAGAGTTGCTAAAAATGCTGTTAACTAGATGTAAATAAGTCGATGATGAAAGACTGAGTGACGGATATCATACAAATCTCTAAGGCTTACACAACTACATTGCTTCACAAGAGTATGATTTAACTCTTCTTTAGAGAAATCAACTGGAAATTTGTCCTTAAAGAAACCAAGATGATAGGTATGGTTTACGCAAGAAAAAGGACTCCTACTTAAAAATAAAACAGTGGCCTTGTATCACAAGAGTGGTGAAGAAAATGTTGAAGGTCATGTGTATCATTTTTTTATATTGAGGGCTCTAGTAGGGCTCTTTTATCACCACTATGCCAGTTACTAATCCAGACTGCTTCGGGTAAAAAGGGCTTCCTCTAAATTTCATAAATACCTTATTTAAGAAGATCTCATAGAAGTGTCACATGAAAATTTCAGTGTTGTAGATAAGGCATATGTATTCACATTACACGATTTTATGAATGATAAATTAATACAAAGGTCAAAGCAGATAAAAAAAAGCAGACAATCTAATCTTAATAGCAACTATTCAGTATTGCTTTGCTGATGCTTATGAAAGTATAAGCTATATGTTTATCAACCTAAAATACTTTCACTATTACAATTTGTATCAGAGTCTACTATATTACATTATTTTGTTAGTGAACATGAGAAAAACTTTAAACTTCAAACTGATTCAACAGTTTAAGAAAGTTTCTGAAGAGGCTAAAACGTTTTTATAAAATTTCTTATTTTTGTAAGCTTTCTACAAATTTGTGATGAGGCAAAACAATAACATGTAAATCTAAGCCATCTTAATATATTGATTCTGTTTTTGCAAATTACTCCACGCTAACCAAGAAATATGTTAATTTTACCAAGTAAACTTTGTTTCAAATGACTTAGATTAAAATTACAAAGAAGTGTTTCAGACTGACATTTTATGTGATATTTTATTTATACTGCCTCATGACTATACTTTTAAATTCATCTACATTCTGGTTTGCCTATTGCACAGATTCTAAAGCCGGCAAAAAATAATCATTCTTTAAAAAATATAGGAAATCATGTCCTAAAATATTTTTCTGTCACATCTTCTCATAAATATACCAGTATGATAAATATACTTTCCCCTCTCTCTTATTAACTCTTACATACATAGCATACAAGGATTGTGGATTTTTATTCAAATAAACACAACATAAAACTTCAAATAAACAACTTAAAAACAAAAGCTTTTAAATTACCAAAATACTTCAATTGTCTCTATTAACTATAAACAAAATATATGATTCTGTAAGCAATAACTGTTAAGATAAACTATTTTGACAAAAGAACTGGTAAATAATTTCTCAAAGGCTAGAAAGAAACACACTAGTAATTTTTAGTTCATTTTCCCTTCAAATATAAAATTTTCATTATTAGAGGAAAAAGAGGAATAAAGTACAGAAGTTGGAGTCATTCACTTCCTTAAACAATTAGGAAAAACAGCTGTTACATGAAAAAGAGCGAGTAAAATTAAACAAATTATCTGTCTCTCTTGCTCTTTGTATTTTCTGAAATGAAACATTTCTTCCAAAATTACAACTTCAAAGAATCTCAAAATTTGTACACCAAAACTATTATATATTCTTTCAAATATTCTGTTTATGTGTTGGAAATCTTCTAACCAGATACAACAATTAAAATTAGCAAAGCAATAATAGAATATGTGTTGGTATGCTAAATATAAAAAAATAAGAAATTGCCACATAAATATGATATGTACATTCTATTGTTAGAGGAAGACTGACTAGCAACAGAAACTTTGATTACCAGTTTAAGACAAAATATCTTGACTCCTCTTAAAGTTGCAAATAAAATGGAAAGCTATATATATTTTTGCTTAATTATACCAATGCTTATGTAAAGTGTTTTTTTTTTCACACTATGTACTTAATTAAATGCTATTAAAATATGGTGACAAGCTATTTGAGCTCTGTTCTTTTTTACTGGATATGCCTTAAATGATTAAATTTTTATTGCTTTTATATCTGTCCTAAAGATAGTATTGCTGCAGCCACGTAGCACAGGGAGATCAGCTCGCTGCTTTGTGACCACCTAGAGGGGTGGGATAGGGAGGGTGGGACGGAGACACAAGAGGGAGGAGATATGAGGATATGTGTATATGTATAGCTGATTCACTTTGTTATAAAGCAGAAACTAACACACCAATGGAAAGCAATTATACTCCAATAAAGATGTTAAAAAAAAATGAAGTAAAAATTATAAAACTGAAACCATAAAAAAAAAAATAATTTATCAGAAAGAAGATGTGACACATATATACAATGGAATATTACTCAGCCATAAAGAGAAATGAAATTGAATTATTTGTAGTGAGGTGGATGGATCTAGAGTCTCTCATACAGAGTGAAGTAAGTCAGAAAGAGAAAAACAAATACCGTATGCTAACACATATATATGGAATCTAAAAAAAAAAAAAAAGGTTCTCATGAACCTAGGGGCAGGACAGGAATAAAGATGCAGATGTAGAGAATGGACTTGAGGACATGGGGAGGGGGAAGGGTAAGCTGGGACGAAGTGAGAGAGTAGCACTGACATATATACATTACCAAATGTAAAATAGATAACTAGTGGGAAGCAGCTGCATCCCACGGGGAGATCAGCTCGATGCTTTGTGACCACCTAGAGGGCTGGGATAGGGAGGGTGAGAGAGAGATGCAAGAGGGAGGGGATATGGGGATATATGTATACATATAGCTGATTCACTTTGTTATACAGCAGAAACTAACACAACATTGTAAAGCAATTATACTCCAATAAAGATGTTAAAAAAAAAAGATAGTATTGCTTTTTTTCCTTTTTTTAGTGTCTTGGAATTCTAAGGTGTTATAAAAGCAGTTTAAGAGATAGTTATAGGAATAGATACCTAAATAAATTTTAGAACTATTCTAAATTAGGTTTATACTTATACTATTCATTCAATCAGCATTAGGAAGCATCTACTGTATATTCAGCATTCAGATAGCAGGCATAAATTATTTTATGAATAATTAAAGTGAAAGCATCTAATATTATAAGAAAGAGGTACATTTTACCTGGATTAGATGAGGCAATGCTTTTAGTGTAAGGCAAAACCAAATTCCCAGCTTGCAGGGGAGCAAATCATGCCATTGTGGTTTCACCAGTAATCTAAAGGGAAAACAAAAAGCAAAAATATAGAAGCAAAATATAGAAAGAAAGCTGACAGATAAAATATTTTTATAATAATCATGAATTCTGTTTTGAATGGCTATTTCAACAAAGGAAGAAGTTTTTCAATGAAATATTTATGACAGTTATCACTTAATCTGACATATTTTATCATAAAATATATTAGTACAGCAAATGCAATTATGTATAATAAGTAAGAGAATCTAGGCTAAGATTTTGGGGAAGGGGACTTGTAATCAAGTTATAAAGATAAAGAAACAAAAGCCCTGTTTCTAACCTGGACTTTTCATCAGTTTGGCAAAATGAATTCTTAGACCTTATGATTACTTCAGCGGTAAAAGACTAAACATCATCAGAGTGTCCCCAAGTGCTGACAAGCAGATATGAAGACTGTAGCATAAACAAACCAATACATAAAAATTAATGTCATTTGCAGTTCACTGAAGCATTACTCACTGATGTCATCAGAACAGAAGACAGGCAGAATAGTCTCTGATCTCCATCTCACATTGATCCAGTTCCTGCCCTGCTGTGTGAACTATTTAAACCCTTTATTTCTTCCTATGAATCAATAGAAGAAATGGTGGTATCTCTTTGAGTGTGCTGCATATCACTGTCTCTCTACATACTGTCACTCCTGAGCTAAACTCTACAGTGATAGACTCTTCTAGTAATACTCTGTTTCTAAAGTTCAGTACAAAATTTTCAAACAACAAGAATTCAGGGGTTTAATTATTTAAGTATATATGAACACTTTACAAAGGGAAAAACCTGTAGAACTTTTGCTTAAGATTAGAATGTGTTTCATAAACTATGGCACATTATTAGTCTTTTATAAACTGAATACAGATGTAAATGTTAGCATATCTGAAACGGATATACATATGAAGTTGAATCACGTTACAGACATATTTTAAAACAATTTTGAATTATAAAATGTTTTTATATGCTCCCACCTTTCATTTTTTTCTGAAGCACCAAGTTTTGATACATCCACAGTCTTCCCGCCTGTCTTTTTTTTCTTTTCTCTCTTTTTTCTACTAAGCAGTTCATCCTTAATGTGGAAAAAATTATGGTTACAGGTTATCATTAACATGTACTCTTCAAATGTTATCAAGAGTCTTCTGTGAAGGGTAAACATTATAGAAGAACATTTATGCAAATGTATGTAGGGTCCAACATGATTAAGTAAAATCATCAATCTTTAACAATAACTGTTGCCATGGTAACCAGTCCTTAAACACACATGAAGTTCAGCACTGTCAGTCATGTGTATCTCCATAGCAATCAAAGTTTTCTAAGAAGAGAAGGCATTCAACTTACTTTTTCTCATTCATCCAACTTTAATAATGTCACTTCAAAAAGAATGAGTAAACAGATGCTAATTCATGATTACTGATAAATATGTTTATCTTTAGCGTATAAATAAAAGCCCATAGCAGAATACACTATGTAGTAGTATATTAGGCTAAGAAAAATGTAATATTTTTTTAACCAACTGATCTCTGAAATTATAAAATTATACTCATTTCAAGCTTTACTGAGTTAAAAGCTTTTAAAATAATCATTCTTTATATAAGGGCCTGCGACACAAAAATTTCTAAAATCATTTTACATAAAAAATATGTATATCTGGAAGGTGACAATTAAGAAAACATAGCTCTACCTTCTAATTTTCAGCTAGATATTTGAGCCTTCACAAAATTTTGCAACAAACTCAAATGCCACATTTTAAAAAAGAAACATATTTTCTTCTTATGTCATGGATTCTTGAAATAGAAACATATCAAATACTAAATGCTGAGTACAAAAAATATTAGAATAAGGAGTATATACAGAAAAGTTGAAATTTTTATCAGTTGAAAAAATAAATGTCTGAAATTCCATGTAAAATTAAGGAGGCTAGATCATTTGATTTATTACCAATACTTACCAGTTGTTTTTCCAGGTAGATTGACCAAACCACAGCATAATGACCCACTGTGAGAATAATGAACAAAAGTAATGCCAGCTCAGCATTGCTCATTTTTCTCACCCGCCTGTAGTAGAATACAGGCTGTCGCCAATCTGGAAGTCCATTGATCAGAATATCATCATACCTACAGCAGCAAATATAACAGATTTTCATAGGGAGTTTAAAATAAAAACAAAAAACTTTATTTGTACTTATATGTAAAAAGAGGAAAGAGAAAAGAATTTCTCCAGAAGAGATAACATTTATATAGATTATCGGCATTACAATGGCCTATAAATCAAAACACTGTATCCAATCACAGACAGCCTTCAAAAAGGCACACAGAGATCTGCTGTGGATCCCAGACCCTGTGTGCTTAAACCCCCGTGATGTGACTCCTGTAATGGCAGCTAGGCTGAAGGAGCCACAGAGGCTACCTCTCTCCACTGCAGGCTGCAGAGGGGCCCCGCCATGAAAGTCAGCAACAAGAGGAGGCTCTCAATGGGAGAAAATCAAGATAAGAGCTCTATCTGCTACCATGAATTATATATTAATGGAATCAAAATCAGGATAAATTTTCTAGTCAGTGCTTTTATTTCCACCCCTTTACAAGGGTTCAAGGTTGAAATATTTATCATTTTATCAAAGCTTCTTAATGACATAAAGAGCCTATAAAATGAGCACTTTTTAATTTTATGTTGGTCACATTCCTTTAGAGAATAAAAAATTCCCAAATTAGGAGATGTGGAAACAACCAATTTCTTGATAAAACTGTTTATTTGTAAACATTTAAGTGGCAATTTCCTCATTTTTTGGCTTTGCTGAAAGGGAAGAACATAACAAATAACAGCTTTCCTAGTAATGCATTTTAAATCTGCTTTCTTTAGAATGAAATTTCAACTGAATTTAAATTTACCCGTCAGACAGTTATTGAGGCAAATATTTTTAAGGTTAAAAATCAGGAATAACATTTATGAGTGTAAAACTCAAAATGGTCACACACAAACAATGTTCAAAACACACAACCTGTTAATCTTAGTTCAACACAACTCATTAAATATTCTAATCACACTATTTCCAGAATTAAATCTTCACTGAAAGGCCTAATTTGGTGCAACACATTGACCAAAATATTTTAATTAAAAATATTCTGAGTTAGTCGCAGGCCTAATTACAGGAATAGAAATAGGGCCTATATTGTCAGGCAGGTCAGTAGAACTCAGTAGTAGGTTTTTCTCAAGTAAATTGACCGATCTAGGAATAATAGCGCAGCTGCTAAACTGCCAGTCTTGACATGTAAATCAATTTAAATGCAACAACTGCAGTAGCTACTTTGATAGTTATTAAATTGATACCTTGGAGATATGCTTAAAAAAATAAAGCAGAGGATTTATTACAGGCAACTTCTTTTTTCGGTACAAAAAATATTGGTTATAAATTCGAAATATATTTTATCAGGCTATCTAGAAAACGTGACTTTTAGGATCAACTTAGATTATTAATAATAATGGCAGATCAGAATAACCAATGTTCAAAGCAAAGGACATTAGTGGTACTAAACTCTTAAAGGCAGGCAAACTGTGTAGTATACAAGAATCTGCTAATTAAAATATGGTTGTGCAGTAGCTGGGCCTAAGTTTGATGTTAAATATTCTTTTTCAATATTTACATAGCAATTCTTGAACACTAATATCAAGACATAATAACACGATTTCATCAAAAGTTATCATTCCTGTCCTCGAAAATTTATCTTTAAATCTATTTCTGTAAAAACTGACTCATTTTAGATAAGAAATGGATTGGCAAAAACGTTTCAAGTGGTATAATGCAAGATTACAACATTTGAATGAAGTCCAATGAATGAAGTGCTGAATTTATTCTGAATCTACATTCTACTTCAGATTTGTTGAGGAAAACAGGTGGAATATAAAAATAATTATTTTCAGCTAATCTCTCCCATGAAATAACTTCAAGTAAAAAGTGTGGCTATTAATAAAGAACATCTAAGAAAGTGGCAACAATTCCCTAAGAGCATTGCTAAGTGTTAAATTTGTTTTAGATCTAAACTGTACTGGAAGAAAACCCAGCTGAGCTCATAGCTGCGAATCTCGTATCAAATATTTTATCACCATCATCTTTGAAATGCTATGTGTCTGTTAATAGCTACTATTTTCTACCCCACATATAAATTGTTAGTGCACAGCTAAATTCAAGATAGCAAAACCTTATGCACTGAACACATTAAACAAAACTAGATATTTACTAGGCTACGTCTGCCACTCTGAACAACAGTCTCCAAGGATTAAGCTTAGAATCAATGCTCTATTGATTTTACTATCAATGAACATTATGGCTCACACGACTGGCCATTTTAAGGGAAGATAGCTTCTATTATAGTTCACTTTTTAGAATATATGCTGTTAAAAGATAAATCACTGCTTTCCTGAAACACTGAAAAAATAAAGATATTTCTTAAAATATACACAGACATTATATTCATAAGTTATTTAAGAAAAAAATGTTGTGTTGACAACACATAAAATTTAAAACATCACTGTTATGCCTTTTCTATATTTAACACATAACACTGTTAAAATAATTAAGCTCATACAAACTGCTCTTAACAATTTGTTAAAATCAGATTAAGAATGTACACATGTATGAATATTATAAGAAAATACAAAAGTAAATCTCTATGATGAAAATATCACTAATGTAAAAAATCATATGGAACTATTAATTAGAAATTAAAACATTGATCAATTCTACATCTGGCCTAATACATGTTTACATCATTTGATTTTCTTAAAATGCACATGATGAACATAATAATGGTTACATAATTATGTGAGTTCCATTCTATAGTCTGCAATTCATCAAATATTTTTAGCCTAATACAAACATTGGCAAGTAAATCTAAAAATGTTTAAATTACCAGAAGAAAAAAAAGTATGTAAATTAAAAATATTATTAGCATGCTTTGAAGAATAAAATAGTAACTATGAAATTAAAATAGAAAACATGTATATTATGAAAATGAATATTGAAATAATTCTAGCATTTGCCTAAATTGTGAATCTCCCATTGTAAAAAGTTAGAATTTTTAGCTTAAAAGAGTAACAACAACATCTATTTAGGTCACATATTGAAACTTAAGAATAAAAATTAATTGTACAAAGATCATAAACAGGAAACAAGCTTTAATTAATTGATCTTACTCTCCTTTATAAAATGTATATATGTGCCAAAAATTGTGGTACACAGCACTTTATATATTGTATATAATACGTGTCTTATAATATCTCCTAATTAGGGAAGGTACTAAGAAAGATTTCTTATTCTCAGGTTAATGTTTATTTTTATTCAAACACACCTGTAATCAAATTTACAATAAGGAGGTAATGGATTTGTAAAAGTTTCGCAGATTAAAGCTGAGAAAACTATACTTTTCACTGGATTTGTAAATAAAATGTGACTTTACTTAGTAAACTAAAAAAATACATTGAACTTTTACAAATATAGTACCATAAAATAGACAAAAAAATTTTAAGTTGCACAAGAGGGTTAGCAAAAGAATACTGGTAAAATTTTAAAATAGATTTTAAATAAAAGTAAATATACTAATATTACTAAAGCACAATCTAGTGTATATATGTAGTGATTAGGATCTACTCAGTACTTTATTCCAGCTAACACTCAGGGCACTTGGATAGAAATTTATGTCAGAACATAGCTGAGCTGCTATTTCCTAAAATAAGCAAGTTACCTACGGAGTTCAGAAGACTTCTATATTAATCTCCCTTACACGAACCAGGAAAACTTTTTTCATGCTATAGTCTATGGCTTTGGGAGGAAAAAAAAGCTTAAAAGTTTATTCACAATTATACTCCTAGGAATCTACCTGAGAGAAATGAAAAATATCCATTCACACAGACTTGTGTGTGATAATTCACAGCAGCGTTGTTCATCATAGCCAAAAAGTGGAGACGACCTCAATGTCTATCAGTTGGTGAATGGATAAACAAAAGTGGAATGTGGAATACTATTCAGCAATAAAAAAGAATGAACTACTGGTATATGCTACAATATGGATGTACCTCAAAAACATTTTGATAATAGAAAGAAGTCAGATGCAAAAGACTACATATTAGATGATTTCATTAATATGAAGTGTCCAGAAAAAACCACATTTATAGACACATAAAGGAGATCAGTGATTGCCTGGGGCTGGGATCAGAATGGGAAACGCCTGCAAATGGACTTGAGGGAATGTTTTGAGGTGACAGAAATGGTCTAACACTGGTTGTGGTTTGCACAACTCTGTAACTTTACTGAAAATCATGGAATTGTACACTTAAAATAGGTATTTTTACTAAAAATCATGGAATTGTACACTTAAAATAGGTAACTTTTATGGTATGCAAATTACACCTAAATAAGGCTGTTTAAAAAAATAAAATTTGCCTATTCCTTAAAAAAAAAAAAAAAGTTACCCAGTTTGTTATTTTATCTATTTCAATGCTATTCCCTTTTCTACCAAAATTTTTAAAATGCACCTGATTTCAGTGAAAATACAATTATTTGTAAGGGAACTAAATAGATAAAAATGTCTATGACAATTTTCCAAATTACAAATTCCTGGAAGGTTACACATTACTTATTTAATGAATATTTATAATAAATAATTGTGATACCAAAGAGCATTTTTAAATATCAGTATAAGACAATCTTCTTTCAAAAGATAAAACAAGGAATTATAAACATTAGATAATTGTCTGTAGAGGTGCATTTCTCCTATATGTTTAAATACTCATAGGTCACCCGGCCTCAGGCGCAAGCTTTAGAGGAATGATTCTCAGCTTGATTAGCTAAGACTTTTGCCTCAAGGAAAACCAGTTACCAAAGAGTTACTTGTGCCTCAAGGGGTATAAATACTACAGCTGTTTGTGTAACTGTCAGATCCATTTTTTTCTACTAACACTCTACAATAAATGCAAAGGGAACTAATCCTAAAAAGAAAATGTTAGATGAGTCTATGTTAATGAAGAAACAATTTTTACATGAGAAGTGATTTGTTCTGAAAAGATATAAATAATTTCGGTAATTGGAAGAAATTGTTACAAAGTTTACTGACTTTTAAAATAACAACAAACAAAAAGGCAAAATCTGATGCCAAAGATGTAGAGAGACTAAATAAAGCTATCTTTACAGACACGTTCTTGATGTGTGAAACAAAACTAGGGGCTCAGTGAGAGAAACCAACTAGAAAATATGCACAGAATGACCAACACTTCTTTCAACACACTCGTAGGACTCTTTCAACACTATGGATTATCTCAAACCAGAGGAATGTCTGCTATGGTATCTGGACCAATGCCAGCCCCTTATTATAAAGCAAAGAACTCTTCAAGAGAATATCCTGAGTCCTTGCTTTGCAATCTGACAAACTGAGGTATTCAAATTAAAGAGTTAAGATGAGAACCAAGAGTGGTAGCTGACATTGTAGGATACAGAATAATTCCAGGTAATACATTTGAAGAAAGATTCAGAAGGTCACATTGCATACTTTTTTGGATTATCTTTAAGATATATTAGCCTCCATAGAGAGATACAGATATTTAGGCTGGCTTTAGCCTAAAATCTCAAATACCTACTTTTTTTCTTTAAAGGTACTCTTACTGTAAAGCACTATTTTCAAACTACAGATTGTAGCTCACTAGTATCTCCTGAAATCAACTTAGTGGACCACAATCAGCATTGTTTTTAAAAAGAAAGAAGACTGGTCTAGACTAGCCTAGAATAGAAAACATCAGTCTGTTTCACACACAATAAGAAGTGTTTTGTCAAATTTTTGTTTCAGTTGTGTCTGTGTGTATGTGTGTGTGTGTGTGTGTGTGTGTGTGTGTGTGTGTCCTGAGGCATGATGCAAAATGTATTTCTTACCGTGGGTCTGACTTAAAAAAACTCTGAAACCGGTCACAGTAGTGTCTACCTTCCACACATTCGGAAGAACAGAGGAAGGGGGTCTCTCTGCAATCTCCTCTTAAGTCACTAGCATATAAACCACTGTATAAATACATTACTACTCTGCTGAAAGAGGCCCAGAGAAGTCTCAGAGTGAGGTAGCTGCCTCTTCTCTGACGTTCGACCCTAAACACAGAATCACTGGAGCAGAGGAAGGGAAGGGATGGAGGCCAAAGAAATAGGAGAAAGAAGCAAATATTTTTCTTCTACTCCTATCTTCTACAGACTTATACAAGTCTGTTCTCTCACTCACAAATTGGCTTTATTATTTTGAGGATGAGGAAACACCAAGAAATGGTAATAACTTGAATATCATTAATCGCCTAATTGCAAAACATTTAAGAAATAGAGGGGGGGAAAAAGCCCCCCAAGCGCAGATAGGAGCAATTACTCATATATCAAAAATGAATAGGCATTTGTTTGAAGTCAAGTGGAATTTTATTTCCCAGAGCATAGATACTCACGTTAAAAATATTAGCTAATGAAGCCATGATCCTGAAGTCTATAAGTACTGAATCAACCTAGTCAATATTTTCAATAGAAATTAACTCTCCTATAAACATACATTTTAAAAACAATGCACATCTTGAAAGGAACGAAAATAAAATACTAACATAATAAAATGTTTAACGAGACAATTCTCTCCTTTATAAACTGAGACATCAAAGTATAACATCTTAATTCAAAAGCAGATGAACACTCACCTCTGCCTTCGTTCATCATCCTTTAAAACTTCATAAATGGCCACCAACTAAAACAGAAGCATTACTTTAAAAATAATCTCAACTATAGGAAATCACTTAGGGAGACGAACACACTATAATTCACATGCAAAAACCCCACGTACTCATATATACAATGAACAGATAAAATCTTAATTATAAGTAACATTTTACGGTTTTGGTAGCACCTTAAGAGGTTAAAAAAGGCTTGATACCAAAATAAATCTTTTTGAAAGATGCAAAACTAATAATTATCTTAACATGTGATTTTTAAAAGCAAAAACTGTAATTTAGACAAGAAAATTATGACAATTATGACCCCAGGAATTTAGAGATTCTAATATAAAAAAATGTTGGTAAAAGCATATTTTGTAAAAAAACTGAATAAATACGTATACATTATATTTCTAAACTACAATCTCATTTTAAATGGAATATTCTACGTGTAGGTTACTGTTTCTACCATAAACATTTATTTATAAATTATCACAAAAATACATATACAATAACAGCATATTTCACTTACTTGTCTAAACTGAGTTTCTGCATTTTCATCTTTATTCTTGTCTGGATGCAAAGTTAGTGAAAGCTTACGATATGCTTTTCTAATGTCTGCAGATGAAGCATCCTGGGGGGGTGGGGGGAGGGGAAAAACACAAAGCAAACTTTGTCAGTAAAAGAAATTCCCAGAACCTTGTTAAGATCTGAGAAGACAGCCAACCAAGTGCAGGACCCCAGGCAATGTAATTTGAGCAATCAGTCTAACAACCAGGCTATGCAACTAGCCTGACCCACATGACTGAACAATTATTCAATCTAATTTGGCTCTCCTCTTAACTTTTCATTACCATACATTCATTTAAAGAAGACAGTATTTGGCAAAACTTTTCAAACACTTGCCTTCCTAAAATTAACCAATAAATCTTTTTCAGTAATTAAGAGATCAAAAAGAAACAAATTAAAAATTAATACATCCGTGTGCCTTCAAGGAAGGTCTTTATTTATCTGAGAATCCTAAAGCCAATGTCTGAAGCCCAGGCTTACCATATGTGGTTCCTTCATTGCTATTTATATTGAATTTACCATGAAGCAACAACCTATGGAATCTCAATTTCACATGTCAAAAAGTATGCCTATTTGAAGGCAGTTAACTTTGCATTTACCCAAAATAATTATAATTAGAAATAGTTATGTATATTGTCATTAACTTTTTTTTTTAGTACTTTATAAGTTATTTTCAATGCTGTCCAGTTTCCATAGTCTGATTTCCAGAAATAAATTTGCCCACTATTTATGTATTACTAATATAGTTTAAATATATTTTAAAAGGTCATGATAGTTGAGGAAGAGTACTTTGGATTAAGTGGATATTAAAATTGAATTTTATGTAATCCCGTGTGTACATGTAAACTCAGAGAACATCATTTTACATGTAAAAAATACATGACAATAACAAAGAACACACTGTTAAGTTGGGTATAAAACTTGATCTCCACTAAATTTAAAAGTTATTGCAAAAACGAACATTCATAGTGGGGCAAAATGAGGATAAAGTTGCTTATTAAATTGTATCTTGTTTTTTAGCTGAGTATTTGTTCAATTAATTCCTAAAACTGATTTACTAAAAAGTTCAAATGACTAAAAAAACAAAACATAACAAAAGTCTGTGTACCTGGGACTAAATAGCTGTTAAAGAAACAGAGATGGAAAGAGGCAAAGTGAGACTACAATTAGTCTGCCAAGCTCTCTTTTATAAACCAATACTTTCATTACCAATTTTCTGGGGCTTATTGCTCCAGGCAATCACTCTACTTTAAAGTTTCAACTTAGGTGTGAATATTTTTCTGACTTGTGGAGGGCTGAGGAGCTATAAAATTAGCAGAGTAAGTTTCGCAGGTAATATGGTTATAATTTCCATTCTCATTTGCTCAATGGAATTGAAGTGTTCCTTATACTTAAATGATAGGTAGCATGTAGCAGAAAAGGATGATTATTTACTGAAACTCTGTGATGGAGATTTTGTTGAGCAAAGAGGTCAAGTGTGAAATGAATTCTCATTCTCTAATTGGGACTTTAATTTTAGATTTTATTAAATTGGGACTCTATCACAGAGAAATTCCAAAAGTAGATTTCTTACAAAATAAGAGTGTATGAATTTGCTTATGTTACAAAATTAATACATGCTCATTATGGAACATCTATGACTTAACATAACAGTCATCTAAGACATTTCCCTCCTTCCAGTCTTGGCAAGCTGACCCCAATCCTCCGTTTTTCTGCCGCAGTATATACCGTAAGGGTAAATGTGGCCAGATGGCTCTCCTATTTCAAACCCTTCAGTAATGCCCAAGAACCTTCATCATCTGTCTTTTCCAGTCTTTTTAGCTTTATATCCCACTATCTTGGTCCATCCTCCTTGTCCCCCAAACCATCACACGATACGATGCTGTTCTCCAACTTTATGTTTTTGTTTTGCATCCAGCTGTAGATACAGACAGTTCTCTCCTGACTTAGGAATGGGCCTCTCAGGCTACACAGAAATACTGCCTGACTATTTTCCTCTTGAGAATCTGCCCAGTATGTTTATTTCACTAATAAGTGGAAAGAACTTATTAGTTTCATGCTAAGTGGACAGAACTGAAAAACTCAGAGGTTTCCCTATCTAAAAGACATGCTCTAGACAAGTTGCACCTCAAACTAGCTTATGTATGTATTAAATTTTAGTTAATTACTTAATGAATCTTAACTTATTTTATCCTCATAACAAAGCTATAAGATAAGCACAGTTGTTAGCAGGCCCATTTTACTGATGAGGTAAGTGAGGCAAAAAGAAGTAATTTGCTCAAGTTCATACTACTGGCAAATAGAGGAAAACAGAATTCAAACCCAGAAAATATTGCATCAGAATCATAGCTCTGTATGTGGATTCTTTAGATTCAGTTAGTAGATTTCATCTGAGCCACTTCACAAGGGCTAAAGCTTTTGGGAAGGCAGTGAGAACAACTGCTACAATCCTACTGAGCTGATAAACTATGTGGAAAACATCCACACAACTACAATGGAATATGGTCGACTGCAGTTTTAAAGGTAAAGATCCTGATATATGTTGGCTTTTACGGCACATTTTACATCGTATTTCTACTAGAGACCTGAATGTTAGAACATTCATCTCACATACACAGTGAATTAGACGTTTTATCTCTCTGGCTTTCAGAGAAAAATTTTTGATAGGACTATGGGTGAACTGGCCATCTTTAACACTGTTGACATCAGAAGATCTACAGGGTTCAACTGCCAGGATTCTTTCCTTCTAAATGTGATATGGTTTTTTGGCAAGCTGGACATGAATTATCATAATACTTGGATGACCCCTGTAAAGAAGAGATATATATGGTCATTCTTTTTGGGTTTTTTGGGGGGGGGGGGTTGTGCCACACAGCATGTGGGATCTTAGTTCCCTGACCAGGGATCGAACCTGTGCCCCCTGCATTGGAAGTGCAGAGTCTTAACCACTGGACCACCAGGGAAGTCCCTGGTCATTCTTTATTAAAAAAAAAAACAAACAAAAAACACAACAGCAACCTATGAAAATAATATGTTTGTCAAAATTGAAAAAAATGTGATGAGACATCAATGAAAGTTGCAGAATAGGGAACTCCAAGGGCCTGTCCCTGAAGAGAAACAGCAAATAACCTGGCAAAACCTGTCAGAATCAACTTTATCTGAACTCTTCAAACTAGTCAAAGGATTCCAGCAATCAGTCAAGCACTTAGTCAAGCAAAAGGTAGCTAATTTGCAGTAAGGGTCCTGAAGATGCCAATCTGAGTTACTGGTGTGGGTTCCTAGTGTTAGAGTAAGCAAAGTGGACTTTGTCCTCCAAGAACTGTGGCTGCTTGTTCTGGCCTGTCTTTTGGTTCCCTGACAGACTGTGTAAAGGGCTTACCTTTATTTCACCAAGCTCAGATCTCTCCCAGTGCAGAGAGGCAACTGTTCAGGACATTTGTCAAAAACATTTAACGGCAAATTTATCAGCAGGTGCCAAATGAGGCAAGGGATGGCAGCTGGGGTAAACAATAGACACATCAAAAAGCTTAGGAGGAAAAACTGGAAAGTGAGATGCTTTGGGGAATATGGGATTTGAAATGCTCCCACCAGAAGACCCACATGTGTGTGCCCAAGGCGGAGTAGCTGCTCAAAAACACCTGAGACGGCCCTAAATTCTCACTTCTGGCTGAGCTTTAGGCTGTATACAAGCAGCAGATGAAGTCTAAGGGTGAGTTGTAAACTGCCTAGCTGAGTGTTGAAGGCATGCCCCAACATATACACAGGACCCACTGCCAAAGATTTTGAGGTTTTGTTTGTTTGTTTGTTTGTTTCTGGTCCCAAACCTTTAAGGAAATCTCTGTTGAATCATTAGCTGACCCCTAAGCTAATCAAACAGATGTCAGTGGCCACACATGGCAAAGAATATACACTTTACAAAATTAGTTCAGAAAAATCACTAGACAAACAAACAACACCAACCACAGGCAGAAAAAAACAAACAAACAAAACCCTGATGAGGTAAAATAATCTAATTACCACATTATATATTCAAAATGTCCAGTACTCATTAAAAATTATGAAGGATGCAAAGAAACAAGAAAGTATGGCCCACACACACAGAAAAAAGAAATTAACAGAAATTGTCCCTGAATAAGACCAGACACTGGATTTACTGGAGAAAGATTTTAGATCAACTGTTTTAAATATGCTCAAGAGCATGTACAAAGAACTAATAGAAAGAACAAGAATGATGTCTCACCAAATTGAGAATATCAACAGAGACATAAAATTTTAAAAGGAACCAAAGAAAAATTCTGGACTTGAAAAATACAATAACTGAAATTTTAAAAATCACTAGAGGGGCTCAAAAGCAGATTTGAGCAGGTAGGAGAAAAACATCTATGAACTTGAAGATAGGTCAATGAGAGTTTCCAATAAGAGGAGCAAAGAGAAGAAAAAAAATGAAGAAAAATGAACAGAGCCTAAGAGATCTGTGGGACACCACCAAGTATACCAACATACATTTAATAAGAGTCCAAGAGGGAGAATAGAGAAAAGGGCAAAAAAAAAAAAAAAAGACTGAAAACTTCTAAAATTTGATAAAAGACATGAATATACACATCCAAGAAATCTCAACAAATCCTAAGTAGGGTAAACACAAAGAAATCCACACCTAGAAACATTCCACTCAAACTGTTCAAAGACACAGAGAATCCTGAGAACAGCAGAGTGATCATTATGTACAAGGAATTCTCAAAAACATTAACAGCTAATTTCTTATCAGAAATCATGGTGGCCAGAAGTTAATGAAATGACATATTCAAAGTGCTTTAAAAAATCTGTTAAGCAAGAATTCTATATCCAGCAAAGCTATTCCTCAAAAAAGAAAGAGAAATTAAGATATTCCAATTAAACAAAAGATAAGAATTCATTTCTAGTAAACTTGCTCTACAAAAAGTGCTGCAGAGAGTCCTTCAGGCTGAAAGAAAAAAATACCAGGGTATTGAATTGAATACTCAATTCATACAAAGAAATAAAGAACACTGATAAAGATAACTATATAGATAAATATAAAAGTCAATATTCATGTATTTCTAGTTAGTAACTCCAATTTTTTATATGATTTAAAAGACAACTATTAAAGCAATAATAATAAATGTCTTAAATGTCTTAAATAATAAATGTCTATGTCTCAAATAAAATGATAATATAGATCTATGTCTATGTGCATACATGTATATAGATGTAATCTGTGACAATAACTACATAAGGAAGGGGAACACAGCTATACAGGAGCCAAATTTTTTATACAATTGAAACTAACTTGCTATTAATTCAAACTAGATTTCTATAAATTAACATGTTAATTGTAATCTCCATGGCAAACACTAAGAAAATAAAGATCTACTGTAAAAGAAACAAAAAGCAAATCAAATAGTACACTAAGAATACTGTGAACAATTGTATGCCAATTAGGAAACCCAGATGAAATAGACAAATTTCTAGAAACACACAAACTGACTCATGAAGAAACAGAAAAAATGAATAGACCTATAACAAGTAAAGAGATTGATCAGTTAATAAAAACCAAAAAAACCCAATGTCCTAAAAAGAAAAGCCCGCAACCTCAAAACCAGATGACTTTCACTACTAAATTCTGTCAAACATTTGAAGAAATCACAATCCTCTTTAAACTCTTCATTAGGAGAGTTTAGGAGGAAGGATACCAAAGGAGACATTAGGAGACATTAGGAGGAAGGATACCAAAACCAGAAAAACACCTCAAGAAAGAAAACTATAGATCAATATTCCTTATTAATACAGATGCAAGAATTCCTCAGCAAACTTCTAGTAAACTGAATCCAGCTGCATATAAAAAGGATTACATACCATGACCAAGTGAGATTTATCCTATGAATGCAAGGGTGTTTCAGTGCATGAAAACCAATCAATATATCATATTAATTAAATGAAGAACAAAAAACCACATAGCCATCTCAGTTGATGCAGAAAAAGCATATCCAACACCATTTAATAACAAAACACTCAACAAACTAGGACTAGAAGGAAACTTTCTCAAGTTGATAAATGGCATCTATGAAAAACCCACAGGTAACCTCCTACCTAAATGGTGAAGTCTGAAACCTTTTCCCCAAGATCAGTAGTAAGAGGGATATCTGTTCTGCCCTGAGCAATTAGTCAAGAAATAAAAGGCATCCAAATTAGAATGGAAGAATTAATACTCTCTCTATTCACAGATGACATGATCCTATACGTGGTAAATCCTAAAGCATCACAGAACAAGTATTAGAGCTAAGAAGTAAATGTATTAAGTTGTAGGATACAACATCAATATATAAAGATCAGCTGTATTTCTACATACTAGCAATTAAAAATCCAAAAATGAAACTAAGAAAACAAATCCTTGACAATAGCATCAAAATGAATAAAATACTTTGGAATAAGTTTAACAAAAGAAGTGTAACATTTGTACACTATGAACTATAAAACACTGCTGAAAGAAATGAAAGAAGGTCTTAATAAATGGAGAGGCATCTATGTTCATGGACTGGAAGACAATATTAAAATGGCAATAATTCGCAAGTTGATCCACAGATTCAATGCAATCCCTATCAAAATCCCACCTGGCATTTTGCAGAAATTTACATGCTTATCCTAAAATTCATAGGGAAATGCCAGGGACCCAGAATAGCTACAATACCCTGAAAACAAAGTTGGAAGATTCATATGTCCTGATTTCAAAACTTACTACAAAGCTATAGTCATCAAGACAGTGTGGTCATGACATATGGATAGACATACAGCTCAGTATAAGAATTCAGAATCCAAAAATAAACCTATTCATCTATGGTCAAATTGATTTTCAACAAGGGTGCCAACATCATTCAATAGAGAAAGAACAGTCTTTTCAACAAATGATGTTGAGATAACTGGATATCCACATGCAAAAAAAAAAAAAGACAGAAAGAAGTTGGACCCTTATCTCACACGATATAAAAAAACTAACTTGAAATAAATCAAAGTCCCAAATATAAGAGCTAAAACTATAAGACTCTTAGAGGAAAACACAGAGGTAAATCTATACGACCTTGGATTTTTACAGTGGATTCTTAGCTACGATATTAAAAGAACAGGCAACAAAAGAAAAAATATACAAATTGTACTTAATCAGAATTTAAAACTTTGCAGCCACTGTGCAAGTTTGGTGGTTCCTTAAAAAAATAAGCACAGAGTTACCATATAACCTTTTAATTATATTCCTAGGTATTTAATGAAGAGAATGAAAACTGGTGTTCAAACAAATGCTTGTACACAAATGTTCACAGCAATACTATTTACAATAGCCAAAAAGTAGAAACAACCCAACGTCCACTAACTGATGAATGGATAAACAAAATGTGGTATAGGTATATCAATACAATGAATATTACTCAGACATAAAAGGAATGAAGTACTGATATATGCTACAACATGAATGAATCTTGAAAACCCGATGCTAAATGAGAAAAGCCAGACACAGAAAGCCATGTATTTCATGATTCCATTTTAACTGTCCATTTGTCCTTTATGTACAAATCTATTGATACTGAAAGCAAATCAGTAGTTCCCAGGGGCTGGGGAGAGAGGGGAATGAGGAGTGACTGCTTAATACACACAGAGTTTCTTTTTGGGGTGCTGAAAATGTCCTGGAATTAGATGATGGCTGAACAACATTGTGAATACACTAGAAATCATGGAATTGTACACTTAAAATGGTTAAAATGGTGAATTTTATGTTTCATGAATATCTCAATTTTTAAAAATTGAAACAATGCAGAATTATCTTTATTGCACGCTATGTGCTAGGCGCCATTCTAGCCACAATATAGGTTAATTCCCTTGATTTTTACAACCCTTGGTGATAGGTATAATTATTATCTTTATTTTAATGAGGAAACTGGGGCTTAAACTAAGGATTAGTAATCTGCCAAAATGTTAGATAGATTCTAGGTAGCAGAAATTTCCTGACAGAAATTTAGTCTCACCTCCCATGCTACCTCTTCTAGAATTAAAGACTATTTTCTGCATATCCTATGGCCACTCCTTGATTATCTTCTAATGTAAGTTAAGCTATACACATCAAAATGGAGCCAGCTATCTCTGGGAGTCTGAAAAGCAGGATTGGTAGTGATCTGATATAGCTCAACCCAGAGATGTTTAAAATGTATTCATTGTTCCCAGTGAACACTCTTCTAGAGGTAGATACATTAAATGAAAAACTTCTTATCTAATTTACTTTTGAACAGATCTGGTTAGGATGTTAGATGTGGGACAAATCTCAGAGAAATTTTACTCGTATTCTAGATTATATTAGAGTTAGCCCCTTTCCACTTACTATGATGCTTAGGATGAAGATGGGCTTGAAAATAACTAAGCCACTTACTAGCTATGTGATTTTGGACAATTTACCTACTCTAAGTCTCAAGTTCTCATCTATAAAATAGAAATAATAATGTTACAACACCTAAATATATATACATATATGTAAATATATATACACACATACATATATGTACATAATGTGATTATAGTATCTGGCACATAGTAGTGTTGAGTAAATGAAAACTGTTATAATACATAGGCTAGAAAGTCACTATTTCTCTTTCATTTTAACACTTAGCAAACCTGACTTGCAGTTTATTTGGATTTGTGCTTCAGACCGTGAGTACTAAGGAATTGAGAAGAGTAAAATGAATTTGGATGGTTTTTATTTATTGATTTGACAATATTTATTGCGTACCTACTACTTACCACCATTGAGGACACAGTAGTGAACAAAATAAACCCAATCTATCCTCATAAAAGCTTTGCAAGGTAAGAACACTGAAAATTCTGTCTTAGGTGGTTCAAGAGGGGTTTCTTATTTTACCTTATATCAGGGATTGGCAAACATTTTCTGTAAAGGGCCAGATAGTAAATACTGGAGGCTTTGCAGGCCAAAAAGTCTCTGCTGCAATTATTCAGCTCTGCCATTGTAGTGAGAAAGCAGCCACAGACCAACCATAAACAAATGGGTGTTGTGGTGATCCAGTGAAATTTTATTTTCAGCAACAGTTACTGTCTGGTTTTGGCCCATGGAGTGTAGTTTGTTGACCCGATTTATATCAGTGGATTGCCAATAATCTAAAACTCATTCTATTTACAGTGTCTTTGCAAATTTGAGACCCACCTCTTTTTAGGTCTGCCAGGTGGTTAACAAAACAAAAATGAGAAGACCTTATCCAGAATCTGACCAAAGTAAACTGTTCTTTTTTTTTCAATTTAATTTTATTTATTTTTTTAAACAGCAGGTCCTTATTATTCATCCATTTTATACACATCAGTGTATACATGTCAGTCCCAATCACCCAATTCAGCACACCACCACCCACACCCCCCGCCGCTTTCCCCCCTTAGTGTCCATACGTTTGTTCTCTACATCTGTGTCTCAATTTCTGTCCTGCAAACCGGTTCATCTGTACCATTTTTCTAGATTCCACATATATGTGTTAATATACGATATTTGCTTTTCTCTTTCTGACTTACTTCACTCTGTATGACAGTCTCTAGATCCATCCACGTCTTAACAAAGGACCCAATTTCGTTCCTTTTTATGGCTGAGTAATATTCCATTGTATATATGTGCCACATCTTCTTTATCTATTCGTCTGTCGATGGGCATTTAGGTTGCTTCCATGACCTGGCTATTGTAAATAGTGCTGCAATGAACATTGGGGTGCATGTGTCTTTTTTTTTTTTTTTTTTTTTTTTTTTTTTTTTTTTTTTTTTTTTTTTTATTCACACACACACACACTGTATTTTATTTTTACAAGACATAAATAGACTGACACCAAGCATTGTACGCATGTGTCTTTTTGAATTATGGTTTTCTCTGGGTATATGCCCAGTAGTGGGATTGCTAGGTCATATGGTAATTCTATTTTTAGTTTTTTTTTTTTTTTTAAATATTTATTTGTTTGCACCAGGTCTTATTTATTTATTTTTATATTTATTTTTGGCTGTGTTGGGTCTTCCTTTCTGTGCGAGGGCTTTCTCCAGTTGCGGCAAGCGAGGGCCACTCATCATCGCGGTGCGTGGGCCTCTTCACTATCGCGGCCTCTCTTGTTGCGGAGCACAGGCTCCAGACGCGCAGGCTCAGTAGCTGTGGCTCACGGGCCCAGTTGCTCTGCGGCATGTGGGATCTTCCCAGACCAGGGCTCGAACCCGTGTCCCCTGCATTAGCAGGCAGATTCTCAACCACTGCATCACCAGGGAAGCCCTATTTTTAGTTTTTTAAGGAACCTCCATACTGTTCTCCATAATGGCTGTATCAATTTACATTCCCACCAACAGTGCAAGAGGGTTCCCTTTTCTCCACACCCTCTCCAGCATTTGTTGCTTGAAGATTTTCTGATGATGCCCATTCTAACTGGTGTGAGGTGATACCTCATTGTAGTTTTGATTTGCATTTCTCTAATAATTAGTGATGTTGAGCATCTTTCCATGTGCTTCTTGGCCATGTGTATGTCTTCTTTGGAGAAATGTCTGTTTAGGTCTTCTGCCCATTTTTGGATTGGGTTGTTTGTTTCTTTAATATTGAGCTGCATGAGCTGTTTATATATTTTGGAGATTACTTCTTTGTCTGTTGATTCGTTTGCAAATATCTTCTCCCATTTTGAGGGTTGTCTTTTCGTCTTGTTTATGGTTTCCTTTGTTGTGCAAAAGCTTTGAAGTTTCATTAGGTCCCATTTGTTTATTTTTGTTTTTATTTCCGTTACTCTAGGAGGTGGATCAAAAAAGATCTTGCTGTGATTTATGCCACAGAGTGTTCTGCCTATGTTTTCCTCTAAGAGTTTTATAGGGTTCGGTCTTACATTTAGGTCTCTAATCCATTTTGAGTTTATTTTCGTGTATGGTGTTAGGGAGTGTTCTAATTTCATTCTTTTACATGTAGCTGTCAGTTTTCCCAGCACCACTTATTGAAGAGACTGTCTTTCCTCCATTGTATATCCTTGCCTCCTTTGTCATAGATTAGTTGACCATATGTGCGTGGGTTTATCTCTGGGCTTTCTATCCTGTTCCATTGATCTATAGTTCTGTTTTTGTGCCAGTACCATACTGTCTTGATTACTGTAGCTTATAGTCTGAAGTCCAGGAGCCTGATTCCTCCAGCTCTGTTTTTCTTTCTCAAGATTACTTTGGCTATTTGGGGTCTTTTGTGTCTCCATACAAATTGTGAAATTCTTTGTTCTAGTTCTGTGAAAAATGCCATTGGTAATTTGATAGGGATTGCATTGAATCTGTAGATTGCTTTGGGTAGTATAGTCATCTTCACAATGTTGACTCTTCCAATCCAAGAACATGGTATATCTCTCCATCTATTTGTATCACCTTTAATTTCTTTCATCAGTGTCTTATAGTTTTCTGCATACAGGTCTTTTGTCTCCTTAGGTAGGTTTATTCCTAGGTATTTTATTCTTTTTGTTGCAGTGGTAAATGGGAGTGTTTTCTTAATTTTACTTTCAGATTTTTCATCATTAGTGTATAAGAATGCAAGAGATTTCTGTGCATTAATATTGTATCCTGCAACTTTACCAAATTCATTGATTGGCTCTAGTAGCTTTCTGGTGGCATCTTTCAGATTCTCTATGTATAGTATCATGTCATCTGCAAACAGTGACAGTTTTACTTCTTCTTTTCCAATTTGTATTCCTTTTATTTCTTTTTCTTCTCTGATTGACGTGGCTAGGACTTCCAAAACTATGTTGAATAGTGGTGAGAGTGGACATCCTTGTCTTGTTCCTGATCTTAGAGGAAATGCTTTCAGTTTTTCACCATTGAGAATGATGTTTGCTGTGGGTTTGTCATATATGGCCTTTATTATGTTGAGGTAGGTTCCCTCTATGCCCACTTTCTGGAGAGTTTTTATCGTAAGTGGGTGTTGAATTTTGTCAAAAGCTTTTTCTGCATCTATTGAGATGATCATATGGTTTTTCTCCCTCAGTTTGTTAATATGGTGTATCACATTGATTGATTTGCGTACACTGAAGAATCCTTGCATCCCTGGGATAAATCCCACTTGATCATGGTGTATGATCCTTTTAATGTGTTGTTGGATTCTGTTTGCTAGTATTTTGCTGAGGATTTTTGCATCTATATTCATCAGTGATATTGGCCTGTAATTTTCTTTTTTTGTAGTATCTTTGTCTGGTTTTGGTATCAGGGTGATGGTGGCCTCATAGAATGAGTTTGGGAGTGTTCCTTCCTCTGCAATTTTTTGGAAGAGTTTGAGAAGGATGGGTGTTAGCTCTTCTCTAAATGTTTGATAGAATTCACCTGTAAAGCCATCTGGTCCTGGACTTTTGTTTGTTGGAAGATTTTTAATCACAGTTTCAATTTCACTACCTGTGATTGGTCTGTTTATATTTTCTGTTTCTTCCTGGTTCAGTCTTGGAAGGTTATACCTTTCTAAGAATTTGTCCATTTCTTCCAGGTTGTCCATTTTATTGGCATAGAGTTGCTTGTAGTAGTCTCTTAGGATGCTTTGTATTTCTGCGGTGTCTGTTGTAACTTCTCCTTTTTCATTTCTAATTTTATTGATTTGAGTCCTCTCCCTCTTTTTCTTGATGAGTCTGGCTAATGGTTTATCAATTTTGTTTATCTTCTCAAAGAACCAGCTTTTAGTTTTACTGATCTTTGCTATGGTTTTCTTTGTTTCTTTTTCATTTATTTCTGCTCTGATCTTTATGATTTCTTTCCTTCTGCTAACTTTGGGTTTTGTTTGTTCTTCTTCTCTAGTTCCTTTAGGTGTGAGGTTAGATTGTTTATTTGAGATGTTTCTTGTTTCTTGAGGCTTGTATAGCTATAAACTTCCCTCTTAGAACTTCTTTTGCTGCATCCCATAGGTTTTGGATCGTCGTGTTTTCATTGTCATTTGTCTCTAGGTATTTTTTGATTTCCTCTTTGATTTCTTCAGTGATCTCTTGGTTATTTGGTAACGTATTGTTTAGCCTCCATGTGTTTGTGTTTTTTACGTTTTTTTCCCTGTAATTCATTTCTAATCTCATAGCGTTGTGGTCAGAAAAGATGCTTGATATGATTTCAATTTTCTTAAATTTACTGAGGCTTGATTTGTGACTCAAGATGTGATCTATCCTGGAGAATGTTCCATGCGCACTTGAGAAGAAAGTGTAATCTGCTGTTTTTGGATGGAATGTCCTATAAATATCAACTACATCTATCTGGTCTATTGTGTCATTTAAAGCTTGTGTTTCCTTATGAATTTTCTGCTTGGATGATCTGTCCATTGGTGTAAGTGAGGTGTTAAAAGTCTCCCACTATTAGTGTGTCACTGTCGATTTCCTCTTTTATAGCTGTTAGCAGTTGCCTTATGTATTGAGGTGCTCCTATGTTGGGTGCATATATATTTATAATTGTTATATCTTCTTCTTGGATTGATCCCTTGATCATTATGTAGTGTCCTTCATTGTCTCTTGTAACATTCTTTATTTTAAAGTCTATTTTATCTGATATGAGCATTGCTACTCCAGCTTTCTTTTGATTTCCATTTGAATGGAATCACTTTTTCCAACCCCTCACTTTCAGTCTGTACGTGTCCCTAGGTCTGACGTGGGTCTCTTGTAGACAGCATATAGAATATAGATGGGTCTTGTTTTTGTATCCATTCAGCAAACCTGTGTCTTTTGGTTGGAGCATTTAATCCATTCACGTTTAAGGTAATTACCAATATGTATATTCCTATGACCATTTTCTTAATCGTTTTGGGTTTTTTTTTTTGGGGGGGTTTGTTTTTGTAGGTCCTTTTCTTCTCTTGTGTTTCCCACTTAGAGAAGTTCCTTTAGCATTTGTTGTAGAGCTGGTTTGGTGGTGTTGAATTCTCTTAGCTTTTGCTTGTCTGTAAAGCTTTTGATTTCTCCATCGAATCTGAATGAGATCCTTGCTGGGTAGAGTAATCTTGGTTGTAGGTTTTTCCCTTTCATCACTCTAAGTATATCATGCCACTCCCTTCTGGCTTGTAGAGTTTCTGCTTAGAAATCAGCTGTTAACCTTATGGGAGTTCCCTTGTATGTTATTGGTCATTTTTCCCTAGCTGCTTTCAATAATTTTTCTTTGTCTTTAATTTTTGCCAATTTGATTACTATGTGTCTCGGCATGTTTCTCCTTGGGTTTATCCTGTATGGGACTCTCTGCGCTTCCTGGACTTGGGTGGCTATTTCCTTTCCCATGTTAGGAAATTTTTCAACTATAATCTCTTCAAATATTTTCTCGAGTCCTTTCTCTCTCTCCTTCTGGGACCCCTATAATGCGAATGTTGTTGCGTTTAATGTTGTCCCAGAGGTCTCTTAGGCTGTCTTCATTTCTTTTCATTCTTTTTTCTTTATTCTGTTCCGCAGCAGTGAATTCCACCATTCTGTCTTCCAGGTCACTTATCCGTTCTTCTGCCTCAGTTTTTCTGCTATCGATTCCTTCTAGTGTATTTTTCATTTCAGTTATTGTATTGTTCATCTCTGTTTGTTTGTTGTTTAATTCTTCTAGGTCTTTGTTAAACATTTCTTGCATCTTCTCGATCTTCACCTCCATTCTTTTTCCGAGGTCCTGGATCATCTTCACTATCATTATTCTGAATTCTTTTTCTGGAAGGTTGCCTATCTCCACTTCATTTAGTTGTTTTTCTGGGGTTTTATCTTGTTCCTTCATCTGGTACATAGACCTCTGCCTTTTCATCTTGTCTGTCTTTCTATGAACGTGGTTTTTGTTCCACAGGCTGCAGGATTGTAGTTCTTCTTGCTTCTGCTGTCTGCCCTCTGGTGGATGAGGCTATCTAAGAGGCTTGTGCAAGTTTCCTGATGGGAGGGACTGGTGGTGGGTAGAGCTGGCTGTTGCTCTGGTGGGCAGAGCTCAGTAAAACTTTAATCTGCTTGCCTGCTGATGGGTGGGGCTGTGTCC
Organism: Balaenoptera musculus; assembly: GCF_009873245.2. NCBI lineage: Eukaryota > Metazoa > Chordata > Mammalia > Artiodactyla > Balaenopteridae > Balaenoptera > Balaenoptera musculus. The sequence goes on along the minus strand of NC_045786.1, from coordinate 13,506,791 downwards.
CCCCTCTGTTGGTTGTTTGGCCTGAGGCGACCCAACACTGGAGCCTACCCGGGCTCTTTGGTGGGGCTAATGGCGGACTCTGGGAGGGCTCACGCCAAGGAGTACTTCCCAGAACTTCTGCTGCCAGTGTCCTTGTCCTCACGGTGAGACACAGCCACCCCCCGCCTCTGCAGGAGACCCTCCAACACTACCAGGTAGGTCTGGTTCAGTCTCTATGGGGTCACTGCTCCTTTCCCTGGGTCCCCATGCACACACTACTTTGTGTGTGCCCTCCAAGAGTGGAGCCTCTGTTTCCCCCAGTCCTGTCAAAGTCCTGCAATCAAATCCCGCTAGCCTTCAAAGTCTGATTCTCTAGGAATTCCTCCTCCCGTTGCTGGACCCCTAGGTTCTGAAGCCTGACGTGGGGCTCAGAACCTTCACTCCAGTGGGTGGACTTCTGTGGTATAAGTGTTCTCCAGTTTGTGGGTCACCCACCCAGCAGTTATGGGATTTGATTTTATTGTGATTGCGCCCCTCCTACCGTCTTATTGTGGCTTCTCCTTTGTCTTTGGATGTGGGGTATCTTTTTCGGTGAGTTCCAGTGTCTTCCTGTTGATGATTGGTCAGCAGTTAGTTGTGATTCCAGTGTTCTCGCAAGAGGGAATGAGAGCATGTCCTTCTACTCCGTCATCTTGAACCAATCTTTAGTAAATTGTTCTTAATAAAACTTCTTATTGCCTTGAAAAAACTCAAGAATATTAAATCCAAGAGAAGAACATATATCAGATTCAGTAAAAAGGGAAGGCTATAGTTATCCAAACTATATATTTAGGCACACAGGTGAAGAACTTCAAACTCTGGTTGACATCTGGGTATCTTAATTTCTGTAATGTTATTATCCAAGGTCAACTGCCTCAAACTTAGTAATTCCATGCAATCTTTCTAAGTCCTTGGGTCATTTTCTCATCTGATATTACTGAGTAAAAAGCTCAAGCTGAACTCTTGATAATGACGTCATCCTCTTTACTGTGGCCTTTGCACTTAAATTTATAGTCCACTCCCACCCTCCACCCCCCCAAAAAGCCAACAACAACAAAAAATAAACAAAAAACTACGTGCCTGGATACAAGTACATTTACCACTAGAAGCATTAAATAATAGAGGCATTTAAGGAGGCATTTAAGGACCAGGAAGATAAGACAGGAAACTTGTGCTCACCATAATTTCAGGACTACGGGATTTTATGCAGGTTCACAGAATATTCAAAATAAATTGGAAAAATATCAAAATAAACTGAAAAAGGAAAATGTTTTAAAAAATGATTTTTCATGGCAAAAATAAATAAATAATAAAGTCGTTTACTTCATAATAAATTTTAAGTCTGGGCTTCTATGGTTGACCTGCTACAAAAGAAGCAGGGAGAAGCTTTGGGTTCTTCCACTGGAGATCACTGTTAAAAGTCAATTGCCTTTGGAGAAAACTACTAAAATTTATGTAAGATAACAGCTTTAGTTGACTTTTCTTAGCCTTAAACTATATATAGGAACCAATACAGGGCTAGTTTATATCAAAATCTTAGTTATTCATGCTCGTATAGAACATACATCTTATTATATTTTGAGAGTCAAGGTTGGTAAGAATAATTTGTTGACAAATCAGATAATTTCCAGTACAGTAAAAGAGGAATGCATTCTATCCTCTTATTTTTAACTTGCATCGAAATAAATTTGGATTAATAACATGTTTATTTAAGTTGAACACACCTCTGCCCTCCCCGTAAGATTAAAAATGCAAGCCTTCTCCAAAATGTAGATAAACAAAATACTGCAGCCTCAAGAGACAGCTGCTTCTGATATCTAATTACTGAGGGACTGAGCTGGCAGGAACATCAAATCAACTATTCACAAAACAAAATCATCATTTCTGGTAACCAGATTAGTTATCTTAGACTATATTTTGTAACTAATTTATCTTGAAAGGGAGGTCAATGGCAGGGGCACAAAGCAGGATGGACAGTTCTATATTAAAGAGATTTGAGAGACAGAACCAAATGTATGTTTTAAAAAAAATTTAGCAAGGCAGAAATAAAAGTTGAAATTACATATTACCTAGAAATTAATGAAAAGGAAAATATTTGATATCAAAACCTATGACAGCTAAAGCTCTACTTAGAGGATAATACTTGTAGCTTTAAATACTCTTTTAACAAGACAATCCGAAAATGAATGAAGTGCCCAGCCTAAGAAAGTAGAAAAAGAACAACAAAGTACACAAAAGAAAATAGGAAGAAAGAACAAATAAACATAAAAGGTGAAAGTAATGAAACCGTAAAGGAAAAAAAGCTAGTTCTTTGGGAAAGTGAATAAAACGTACCAGACACAAAGTGCCTTGATAGTCACTTAAAACCTCAGTTTCTGTATCCTGAATATTCTCACATATCAACTTTACTTTCCTCTCCACTGACCCCGCCTCCTGTACTGTCCAATAGCAGAGCCAAACGATCTCATCTGAAAGCTCAGCCAAGACAAGTTCTAGATATGATACCGGGAACTTTCAAAATCTGTCTTTCACCTAATCAGTTTTGCATTTACTCCCTTTCAGAGACAGATTGGTTCTTAATACCAGAGCACCAGTTCCCCTTACAGGGCTTTTTTCTGCTGTGGTTCTTGCAGACTATGTCTTGTTCCTGGTAGTCTTCTTCCCAAAGACAGAAGCCCCAACTCCTGAATGTCAGCCCAGGGAATAGTCCCCAAGGCCCACAGCTGGACCCTTAGAGAACAGTCAACTGACTGCTACTGTTAAATGGTTTGTCCATTTTCCCACTGGTATGCTTCCACTCTGACATGGTAAGTGAGAAGGTGGCTACAGTCAATGAAAGTGTTGATTTCAAATCCATGCCACACCAAAGGAAAAACAGATAGGCACCCATGCCTACTAACAGAAATGCAAAAGCAGCAGAAGCACAGCCTCCATCTGATTTCCACCTTCCAAAATTTACCAAAGTATGTCTAACTGGTCAAAGCTATACTATATCCAGAACACTTAACTGCAAGTGAGTCTGAAAAACATAGTTATTAACTTTCCACACTTGGTGCAGTAAAGCACACCAGAAGGAAGGAATAAATGTTGAAACCAATCCACTGTATTTACCACATAGAAGGTTTGTTTTCTCATATCATCCTCTAATTTTAATATATAAATTCTTACAGCATTTAAGAAAGCTGATAAATTTGTAAAATAAACATGCAAACCAGGAAATGCAATGGAATGATAATGAATGCTTTTCTTTGGATCTCTGAAATTAACTCACTTTTTTAGGGTGAAACCTTTATCTCCAAATAAAGACGTGTAATAGTCCACTACATTTTTCCTTTTCTTCAAGGACTGTCAGAGTAAATTTCTAAATTATTCATAGTATGGATTGTAAATCCCTGAAGACAGAGACCAATTCTTTCAATTTATGTTTTTATAAGTTCCCACTAGAAAGCATAAATAATACAGTTCTCCCAAATTTCCTCCTTTCCCAGTTTTTCCTTTTAGGTATATGGCACCACTATCTACTCAGTAGCCAGAGCCAAAAATCTAACGGTAAACCTCAATTATTTTCGTTCCTTCAGCCTCTTTATATAATTTGTCAGGTGTCCAAACACTCCCCTCATCCTAGTCCAAGCAACCTATTCTTGGCCCTTCTACGGGACTCTGTTCAAAGTATATGTTGCTTCAAATATCATGGCTCCTCTGGTATATAAAGTGGATATTCAGTCCACCCTCTTTCTAATCCAGCATTGTCTAAAAAGAATTTTGCACAATGATAGAAATGTTCCAGATCAGCACATGTGGCCACTGAGCACTTGAGATGTGGGAAGCATGACTAAAGAACTGAATTTAAATTTCATTTAATTTTAATTCAGTTAAATTTAAATAGCCACATGTGGTTAGTGGCTACTATGTTCAACAATGAATTTCTAGAGCATCTTCCCATACTAAAGAAGTTAGACGCACTCTGATCTAGCATGCAAAAATGAGGCAAAGACCACTTCTGCTGGCAAACAAGGTCATAGGTTTTTCTGTCATAGTATTAGAAGTCCTGTTTCTACCACTAGCTTCATGGCTGCCAGACACTCCTTTGGGTGGAACAGGTATAGTGCAGCAGTTGCAGTGGCTAACTGATCATGACAGTTCCCTGATCACGATAACTTCCTAACTGTAGCAATCATAGTACGGTCCAAGTAAGAGATATTGGATAAGTCTAGGATAATCACAGGGGAGACAGAATTCAGTATTGTAGAAAAGTAGCAATGAGTTTATCTTAAGATAATCTTTGGGGGAGAGAGAATAAAAAGTCTTTAAGAAATGTTATTAAGAGAACTTCTGTTGATAATTTAGATTGGGGGAAGGATGTAAATGACAGGTGACTTGTAGTGTCAGACTTGCACAAGTAAGGATACTGGTGCCATTGGTGGAAATAGGGAATACTGAAAGAGTTAGATTAGAAGGGCAGAGAAGATCATGAGTTTACCAAGCAGGAGATGCCTTTGAAGTAGTCAAGTAGAACTGTCAATTAAGCATCTGAATATACAGGTTTGAAGCTCAAAGAAGTAGTTTGTGCTAGACATATAAATTTAGGAGCTATTGGTACATGAAGAAAAATCGAACACAGGCACGAATAAGATCGCTTAAAGAAAAAAGTATGGAGTGGTAAGACATGAAGGCCTAAATGAGTCTGAAGAATGTAAATAAATGACAGAGAACCAAAGTTAGGTAGAAAATCAGAAGAGTTTTCTTTTATTCCAAGAATAAAAGAATGGTCAGCAGTATCAATACTGCTACTGTTAGGTAAAATAAGCACTGAAACATACTGACTGGATTTGCTATTTTGAAGATCACCAACGACCTTGGGAACAGCTGTTTTGATAGAGTAATGGGTACAGATGCCAAACTAGAGTACAATAAGGAATGGGGGGGGAAGTGAGGAAATGAGGACAGATTTTCAAGAAATTTGACTGCTAAAAGGAGATGTGGGATTGCAAAAGGTTTTCTTTCCTTTTTGACACTGATAAGGATCCAGCTGACAGGAGAATTTAAATATAAGTGATATACAGGATTACTGACAGACTGTTTCAGAGCAGGTGGGGATAGAATCCAAATTATGAGAGAAAAACTAGCCTTCAGGAAGAAGGAGAGGATAGACGTAAGAGGAAGTCTGTAGGGTGATTGTGGGAAGCTGGAAGTATCTGGCTGTAAATGTTATAAATCCTGATGATGCATAAATGTCATTGCTAATAAAAGTTGAGGGGGATTCTTTGAATTAACAGGAATGAGAATGCAAGCTGACGGTAAGAGAGTTCTTTTAGGCTGAACTCTTCGTTAGAGGTAGTAGGAAGGTCATACTAAGGAAAAAAGTGGACATGTAGACAGAGGAGAGACAGAACTAGTAATTCAGTCTGTACAACTTTGCCTAGCTATTCGTTAACGGAAGACCTGATGTACATAGTGGCTATTTCTACATTTACCTTAACACTTTCTCCTACTTTACTGTTTCATCTTATTTCCAATTTTATGCAAAATAACTGTTTACTTAGTAATTTGAGAAGTGACAGGTGAAAAATCAAAATTATACTAGACAATCACTAGAAATGATATACTAGAAATGATCAGTAAGTTCAAATTCCCAGCTTTTCTCTCTGTGTAGCAGTATTACATAGAAATAGATAATACTTTAAAATTTGTATTTCATATCCAAACGGCCAACAAACAAATGAAAAAGTATTCAACTTCATTAATCATTGGGGAAAAGCAAATTAAAGCCCCACTGAGATACCACTACATACCTAACAAAATGGCCAAAATAAAGAAGGTAATTTTTTTATCTTTGTAAAATGAAAATTTGTAAAAGATTTTCTCTTTATAAAAAAGATAATTAACAACCGAGTGTTGACAGGATATGGAGCAACTACACCATCAATGCACTGCTAGAGGGACTATAAACTAGTACAACCATCTGAAAACTGTTTGGCAGTATCTGCTAAAGCTGAATAGACACATACCCTGTGATCCAGCAAGTTCGTTCCTAGGTATGAACCCAACAGAAATGCATAGATATGCTCATCAAAAAACATGTACAAGAATGTTCACAGAAGCACTGTTCATAACAGCTCCAAACTGGAAACAACCTAAATATCCATCAACAGTAGGATGGGTAAATAAATTGGGATACATCCATACAATGGAATACACAGACAGCAATGAACACAAGTGAACTTTTGTTCGACACAATATGGATGACTTTCATGAGCATAATGTTGAGCAAAAGAAGCCAAGCAACCAGAGCATATACCATATGATTATGTGAATGTAAATTTTTTTAAAAGGTAAAACTAATTTATGATGTTAGAAGGCAGGATAACGGTTGTCCTTAGAGGGGAGAGTAACTGAGAAAGAGCACAAGAGGGGATTTTGGAGTGCTGGTAACATTTTATTTCTTGTTCCTGGTGATTACATGGATGGATTCAGTTGTGAAAATTCATATAACTCTATAATTACGATTTTTGCGTCTTTCTGAATGTACGAATGTGCATTTCAATAAAAACTTTACTTCAGAAAACTATGTATCTCTTAAACTACTTTGGTAGATTTGACTCTTCAAATGAGCTCCTTACAGAAATAGCAACAATCCAATAGAAAATAAAATATATAACCTAAACATGTAAGCAACCTCTCTTCCAAAAGAAAAAGAAACAAGATACAAAAAACATTACATGGGGTCTATATGGGAAAATAATCTAAAGAAGTGGATATATGTATTTGTATAACTGATTAACTTTGCTGTACACCTGAAACTAACCCAACACTGCAAATCAACTATACTCCAATAAAAACTTAAAATAAAAATAGTTATTACAAAAAAAAAATTACATGGAAATTAAACAAAAATTACCTGCCAACCACCTTCATTCCAAGGAGCATGTGGTCTTCCTCCCTTTCCTTATCTTGAATAAACAAAAAAAGTAAAGACACCTCATTTGTAGCCTTCCAAAAGATAAAACTATATGAAATGATAGAAGCCTGAGTTATTCTTCCACTTAGCTCTGTGGTTAGTTTTAGGGCTGTAACCAGAGAGAAGATTTGCAATAATTTATCTCTCTTTTTGCAGGGTAGTCTAATTTCTATGAAGCAAATTTCTAAGAAGCAAATCAACACTTAATAAAAGGAAATCTATGTCAGAGTATATACTTTGATACTATGTATCTTTTCTATGCATTTTAGCAGCTCCTGATGCCAAGAATTTAAGAAGACTCTGATTTCCTCAGGGGCATTTTATTATGCAATAGCTGCTTATTGATTATTTTATGATCATTATACTCTAGGAAGTTACTGATAGTTCTTCCTCTGAAAAAAATATTTTGCTTTAGCATATTTGTCACATTTGACCTGTTGGCCATAATTTTTGTCAAATTATTTGTAATAATTTGTAAGCCCACCTTTGCACAGATCACAAAAGAAAGAAACAAGGCAAATATAGCTTACTAAAATCTAAATTCTGTCTCACCTACGTTTCAATAAATTAGTACATGGCCTGAATGGGTTGGGGAGATTATGGCAATAGCTGAAGTAGAAAGTGACTATGAAAGGCAAGGAGGAAGTGCCTCAGTGGTGTGCAGACAGAGAAGAGTTTACCTGGGAGTTTGATGTGATCTGGGGAGCAAGGTAAAAAACAACTAGATGCTAGAAATGTCTACAAGATTAAAGAATTTAGTAATAGGAGAACAAGGTAAGAAAAAAGACTACTGCAGTGAACAATGCATGAGTCACTATATCAGACCTTACAAAGATAACATAATGAAATGGTCACTAAACATTTTTGAGCATGAATTACCAAAATATGCCTATTTATTTATAAATAATATATTAGTATGACAGTACTATCTCTTGGAAGGCTACAAAGGAGGTTAGAAAGCAATCATTCATTGAAACATGGGGTCTTCAAAAGAGAATAGGACATAACCCTTGTGAATCCAGAAATGATTTTAAATCATTTATTAAATCAGTTAAAGGTAGAGGGAAAAAAAAACCCTATCCTTAAATTAATCCAGAAATTATTTCAATAATTTATTCCTGGTTCTCATACATGGGTAACATAAGGGAAATTATTTGAAACTTTATTCTTAAACTGGTTAGGGATATTTCACTTCTCTTTCTGGAACCTTACTTATTTTTGCTTTTTGTTTCGTTTTTAAGCAGTAGACAGAAAAGATAGAAAAGGAAAACCCAAATATACTGTATCCAAATTTTAAAACTTTTAACTACTATTCCCTCCAGTGTAACTGGTGGAGTCTGACCTCTCACTAAGACAGACACAATTACTTTGAGCTACTCTTCTGAATTAATTAAATGTGTTTTAGTAACATTGCTTTCCTAGAAAGTCTCCAATTGGGAGGAAGTGGAGAATGAAGCTGAAATAAGTGACAAGTATTTTAAAGAAGAGGTGCTCGCTCTTAACTTGTCCTAAGCTTCTTTTGACCTTTGATTCCTAATGTACTCTACAGGTCACCAAACACAATCTGCCTGGAATTATTAAATTCCCATACTGATTCCACCAGCAATGATTTGGAGACTGCTGTGATATTACATCTAAGTGCTCCTTGGATTCAATATTTTGTCATTTATTTTGTTCCCAAAATTACTTTGTGCAATGGTTTCTGACATTTTTAAAGGCAGTAAATATGCAGAATTTCAGATGACTCATTGACCTGAATATTAAAGACTACAAGTTGGTAAGGAAATAAGGACTGGTTAGGACTAATACTTTTATTATATCCCATTTCTTTGAATCATGACATTAGAAATATCTGAGAAATCAAACTAGTCTTCAGTAGCTAAACACACTTCCACCCCAACCCAGAATAGATCTAACCCCAATTAAACTTAAAAGCTTTTGCACAAAGGAAACCATAAACAAGACAAAAAGACAACCCTCAGAATGGAAGAAAATATTTGCAAATGAAGCAACTGATAAGGGATTAATCTCCAAAATATACAAAGAACTCATGCAGCTCAATATCAAAAAAACAAACAACCCAATAAAAAAATGGGCAGAAGGACTAAATAGACACTTCTCCAAAGAAGACATACAGATAGTCAAGAGGCACATGAAAAGATGCTCAACATCACTAATCATTAGAGAAATGCAAATCAAAACTACAATGCGATATGACCTCACACCGGTCAGAATGGCCATCATCAAAAAATCTACAAACAATAAATGCTGGAGAGGGTGTGGAGAAAAGGGAACACTCTTACACTGTTGGTGGGAATGTAAATTGATACAGCCACTATGGTGAACAGTATGGAGGTTCCTTCAAAAACTAAAAATAGAACTACCATATGACCCAGCAATCCTACTCCTGGGCATATACCCAGAGAAAACCATAATTCAAAAAGATACATGCACCCCAATGTTCACTGCAGCACTATTTACAATAGCCAGGACATGGAAGCAACCTAAATGTCCATCAACAGAGGAATGGATAAAGAAGATGTGGTACATATATACAGTGGAATATTAGCCATAAAAAGGAACAAAACTGTGCCATCTGCAGAGACATGGATGGACCTACAGACTGTCACCAGAGTGAAGTAAGAAAGAGAAAAATAAATATCGTATAACATTGCTTATATGTGGAATCTAGAAAAATGATACAGATGAACTTATTTGCAAAGCAGAAATAGACACACAGATGGATACCAAGGAGGGAAGGTGGGTGGGATGAATTGGGAGATTGGGATTGACATATATACACTACTATGTAAAAAATAGATAACTAATGAGAACCTACTGTACAGCACAAGGAACTCAGTGCTCTGTGGTGACCTAAATGGGAAGGAAATCCAAAAAAGAGGGGATATATGTATACATATAGTTGATTCACTTTGCTGTACAGCAGAAACTAACACACACTGTAAAGCAATGATACTCCAATAAAAATTAGTTTAAAAAAATAAATTGGAAAAACTTTTCTGAAAAAAAAATTGTACTTAAAATTAAAACAAAATAAAACAAACCTTTGGATGTTATTATTGATTAAAATCACAATTATGTGGAAAACAATTTAATTGATAAGCTAACAAAACTATGAATGATGATAATTAATTATACTTACAATTCCTTATCAGAATAATTTAGGCTTACTTTGCTAAGGGTAACAATCACAATTCTGTAAGGCTACATGATTTTGCAGGGAACTCTACTAAAGATAATTTGATAAAAATTTTTTAAGTCAAACCAAATTAATTTTAAAAGATAACTTACATTGAGAACAAAACACTCTCCTTTAAAAAACCTCGACAATCATGTACTTTTGTAATGATCATTTGTATATAATGAATCAGAAAGAGGAACTAGTATACACAGAGAAAAGTACCTGTGATCAAGAAGTCAGGAATTCAGATGAGAAAGTTTCTTTAATCCTCTGCTCTTAAGTCTTTTAACAGTCATGATTACTTTAAATGCAAAAAAGCATACCAAGCAAGATTTAAGTTTCACTCTGCACTTAAATTCTTATTATTCGGCAGCCTCATCATTTTATGTATTGTTATGAAGTATTTAATAACTATAACTACTTTGACTATATAACTATAAACTTTGACATGTTAAGGTTTTTTAGTATAAAAGGGTTTAAGTTATAGTTTTTCATATCAAAACATCATACCCATTAAGATAAAATGTATTTAGTTTTAAATGCAGTATTTATGCTAGCCTATAAGAAAATAAACTTTATGAAATAACCCTAAAAGTTATTTTATTAGTTTCTTTACGTACACAATAAATGCCCATTCAATTTTCTTTTCGCAGGTCATCCTCAGTTACATAAATTTACTGAGCTATTAATTATTACTTTTATGCTACAGTTCAATTAATACGTTAGCAAGAGGACTAAGTCGACACAGATTAATTTAAGGTCTTATCAAAATATTAAAATAATAAACTATCTAGCTGACATTTACAGAACAGATGAACAGAAACTTGATAATTTTCTACACAGTTTCTGATGTTTACACTATTCTTATTGATAACTAATTATTTCATTTTCCTCAATGTGTCATAAAATATTATATGACATACATATTATAATTATATTCATACAGTATATAATCCACTCTACATACTTATACACTCTTTGCCTCACATGGCATGACTTTTTTAGTTAACCTTCATTAATAAGCTAATTCATACTGAAGTTTCTTTTACAGATATCAGCTAAATTTTTTTTGCATATCAATGAATTTGAGATACAAATACCACTACCATTTTGCACACCATCAAACATGTATTTGGATGCATATAAATTTGTTTCATAAATCAGGGCTACTTCACTTAAAAGAGTATTAACATAAAATTTATACTTAAAAGTAAAATAATGTCTTTACTAAAAATTATACCTATATTAATTAATATGGCCTTTCATTTAGTGTTATTACCTTCATAAAAATTTAAAGGATAGAGAAGGCTAAATTCAGAGTGTTTATTCATTGACATATTTTGCTTTTTAGTTTAAAAAGCCATGGTGTTGTTAGAGAAGTAATCATATATATTTTCTGCTTAATGATGAAAAATTTAAGGAAAGGGGATAGATCCAGGGTTGGGGACAACCCCAAGACATCATTTGTGTAGTACAACTTCATAAAAAAAATTTTCTTTCAAAAGAAAGTGAGCTTTGAAAAGTATTTCAATAGCTATTTAGATAGCCTGATGATATAAAATAAAGTGAAACTTAGATTATTTTACTACATATACTTTATTTTCAAAAGCAAAATAAAGCAGGAAATCTTTAATGCTAAATGTATGAAAAGAATAAAACTTTTATTGAAACAAAATAACAACGAGAGAGCCAAATTGTTTTACTAGCTGCTGTATGACCATATTTTAGATAGTACTGAAAGCTATGCAATAATAATGTAAAATCGAAACTTCAACACAGAGTGAGAAGACAGTATTAGAACACATATATAATTAATGGGATATAGAGCTGTCCAGACACATTCTAAGAATTGACAAATGTAATCTGCATTGTTTAAAGTCTGTATGAACAGCAGGGGCTGTGTCAGTGCTTTTTTTTTTTGGTTTATTAATAGAATGCTTTGACAAATCAAAAGATTTTTATTAGTCACTATAATAACTACTACAGATTTCCTTGTGCTTATTATACTTTCGACATACAGTTTAATAAAAACCTGTTAAGTAGACTACATTTCAGGAACATCTATTTTTTTAAAAAACTAGTTTACAAAAAGAATTGAGAAGTTTGTCCTTTTCTACTTAATTTATTTTTGTCTTATCGACAAAAGTTACTGTTAATGATGTTTATAGTAGTAATACTGAAAGTGAGTATAATACTCTTAACAGTAAGTACTGGGCGATAGGAATGCTTCACTGCAGGTTTCGGCACTACTACCAGCAAGATAAAAAGGTAAGCTAAGTAAACTTTAAATGTTAGAGATGATACTACCTAACACCAACATACTGGTTAAAAAGGAGAAAAAGCAACTCAGCAACCTCAGTGTAAAACAGAGGAATTTTTCCTCCACCGAATTAAAGACAGTTTTAAACTCCTTTGACTGTAGCAAATAACAACTGCATGCTTTATCCTTTTTCCTTTTAAAAAAGGTTTGACATGTAAAATTAACTTGATATACGTATAACTGATTTCTTCATAGGGCAAGTGCTTCAGAGAAATGGAGAATGTTTGTTTCCCTTTGTCAAGAGAGATTCCTCAAGTTAAAGCTTAAGTTGAAACTTAAGCATAACTACTTAAAATGAATTTATTTCATTAGTAACTACTATTACAAGGTTACCATTTATAGATATTTGTAGTAGCATAACAATTTTTGATTTGGAGTTTGCCTATCACTGATAAACAGACCATATCTTTTCAAGTTCATGTCAGTACACAACCGAAAGCTAATTTAATGCAATTATATTGGCTTAGGAGGTATTAATAACAAAAGGAAATGCTTGGAAAATTACGAGATGCTTTTGAAATGTGTTTCTTTCTTACTAGAGTCCCAAAACTTAATAAGGTAAGAAACAAATAAAGCGACACACGGCTTTCTAGGAGATTGTTACTACTGAGGTGATTCACAAGCAAACTATGCTGCAAATTTAGCTGACTTTATACACAGCCTGAAATGAATTTATACAATATTTGCTTAGCCGAAAAGAAAATCAACTGTTGTTAACACTATCATTAAACGTAATTATAAAGAGTTATTGGCAATGACTCTGTTTCAGTGAGCTTTTTGTCTCAACAGAGAAAAAGAATTTAAGAAACTGAAGAAAAGTAAAAAAACCCACTGTATATCATTTTTCATGCTTCTAATATGATTTTCCAGTTATACATTCTCCCTCAACAAAAAACAATGATCTCATGTAAATATCAAACCAAATATTACTCATGGTTTGCTGCTAATATTTTGAGGGTTAAAAATACCAATTGTAAACCAATAGCACATACCTATTGAAATGCTTTTTAAGACATCAAAATTAATCCAGGTAATGGTATATGAGTAGGAAGGTAAGAAAACTTACTATTCTTTTTTCCAGTTTTCTTGATATTCTAAAAGAAGTAGACACTAAAATCAACAGTGTACAGAGAACATTAACATCCATATTTTTTCCCTATTAAAAATGACCACCACACTTCTACATATAGTGACAATGGACTCTTTATTTGACTATGAAAGAAAACCATTTCTGATGAGTAAGAATATTTACTACTTAAAGAACATGTGTGTTCATAAAAAGAATATTTTACAAAAAAATTCCTAAATTTGGATTAATTTAAATTGATTTAATTTTTAAAAAATCGGGTAACTGAATTGGAAAAATATGTTCTCTTAAGAACTCAAATGTTGAATGATAGATAGTAAGCATAACAATTAATAATATAGATGGTCATGTTTAATTATGGTGCAATACTGATTTTAAGCACCTGAGTTCCTACTAATAAAATGTCTTTTACTAACTTGTTAGATATGCAAGCTCATTCTAATACTAGTTAGGAACCTTTGACTAACAATTTTAACATACTTTTTTTCAACAAATAATAACAATAAAACAGATACTTAAATAGCCATTTTTTCAAATTATTTGTGGACTAGCTGAATCAGCTTCCCTAGTTAAAACTGACATATATTCATCCTTAAATATTATTTTTTAAAAATCCATTCTGCCTTCAATATCTTATGTAAAACAATATAAAGCATATATTTGGAAAGATACAGCAAACATTCTCCCTTAGAAAGTACTGAAGCTCCATCTAGAGGCTTTTCGCCCTATTACTGTCACTTGCAATATAAGTAATATCACCTAGAAATGTGAATAATATTAAAATGTCAGAGATTTCTTTTGTATATACTCTTTTGTTATTCATGATGAGTTCTTGACCTAACCTTCTTAGGGTAGCTCTAGCTCCATCACTGCCATCAAGTGGTAAAAAGCTAAAACTGAACTTTGAAAGGAAAAAAAAAGGAAGGAAGAAAGAAAGGAAAAAAAAAAACAACAGGAAAAAAAACTATATACTCTATACCACTTACATACCCTCTTTTTTTGGTTCAAAAAATAAGTCTGTTTTTTTTCCTGTGTCATTTACTACCTTAGTGATTATGGAGAAAATTGATTTGCCATCTGTTTCTAGAAAATAGTCGTTTCCTATAAATCGGAAACTTTTCTGGATATTTTTACATTTACAAGGTACATAAAAATACTTTGAATTAAGTCATTATGTAGTTTAGTGTTATATTTAATGTAACTACAGTTCATAAATTACTTCACTGATAGGGATAGCAGTGAGACACACAAAGAATTACTTAAGATTGATGAATTTTATAGTGCATTACAACAGTTATTAAAAAAAAATGATGTGGCTAAAATAAGGATTTTCTATTACCTGTACAAATAATCTAGATTTTAATAAACTGAACACTCTCATTGTACTCTCAGGATGTGGTGATAGCAAAATATCCCCAAAATGTCTTCCACAGCCTATGAATGGAGAAGGATCAGAATAATGATTTAACACTGTGGAAAGAAAAAGTAAAAAATTTAACCATGAGGAAACAAGTCAAAAAGTGAATTCAAGTTTATTTAATATCTTTCCTTTTTTTTTTTTTTAAATGAACATATACTTCCTGAATTATGTTACAGGAGTTAGGACTGTCAAAGAAACAAAACTGCAACTACAGAACCTAGGGGAAAAGACCCATGAAATAATGTCTCAGTTCAAGGAATGCTGCTATGTGAGATGCATCACTCATGACATAATTTTAAAATATTTAAAAAAATTATCTGTATACAAAATAGTATGTAGGAATGTAATTAACTTCATCTCATAATCATGTTTAGAAATTTTCCAACATTGCTAAAATAGATATTAATGGACCACTCTTTCTGTTTTATATATTTGTAACATGAAAATTTCAGAATTTCAGAATTTCAAAATTTCAGAATTTCTTTTATTCTTTTGATTGGATTTAAATTTTTACTGAGACACTTGTTTACAAATCACAGAGAACATGAAAATTTTGTGGCTTTGATTACAGGTATGAATTACCATGTTAAATTAACAATAGCAGCCAACATTCATTGAGTTCCTAATATGTGCCAAGCATTTTTCTAGATGTTTCACATGTATTAAATAGTCTCTCAACAAAGCTACAAGGTAGGTACTATTAATATTATATAGATAAGGAAACTGAGGCACAGAGATGTTAAATAACCACCCACAGTCACACAATAAGTGTAGGGATGAGATATGAACCTAAGTAGTCTGCCTGGGTATAAGGCAGGTTTTCTCAGTCTTGGCACTACTGACATTTTGACCAGATAATTCTTTACCTGGAGGGGAGGGTGCTCTTTGGTGTATTACAGGATGTTTGGCAGCATCCCTGGCATCTACCACCAGATGCCATTAACATGACCTCACCCCCCTACCCCGTTATGATAACCTCACCCCCCTACCCCGTTATGATAACCCAACATGGCCAAATGTCTGGGGGGGGAGGGAGGGAGGGAGGGAGGGAGGGTGGGTGGGGAACTGCTCCCAGTTAAAAATCAATGATATAAGATTAGTTAATCTGTTATAACACTGCAGAAACAAAGGACGACCAATTAATCTGAAATTAGTTTTCCTCCATTTTAAATTATTTACCACAATACAGAAAATTTTAAATCTAAAACAGATAGTTTAGGATAGCAATACTCTAAGTCTTACCATTTAGGGGATGACATGTCACATAATTAAAAATCATAATATGATGGGCAAACCTCATACAAGGTTTATGTAGGCAAACATGAAAATAATGAAGGAGATACATAAATTTCATTAAAATTTATAGAAGTAGTTACCTCTGGCAAATGGGACTGAGGGACAAAGTATGGGAATATCACCTTTCACTTTATGTATTTTGGTACTGTGTTAACTTTTTTTCAAATAACATTTTGGTTTTTTACTAAGTTTTTTAGAAACCAAATTTTAGGAAAAACTTTTTCTTTCTGACATCAGCATTTCAGTTATGCTTATTAACTACAGGGTTGCGGATGGGAAGGAGGCTGGCTAGACTGAGGAAGGATCCAGGCAACCGGCGTCCACCTAGGCTAGAGAAAGAACACATCCCCGCCCATCAGTCTACCCCAAGCCGAGGGCTTCAGTCCACAGCTCAGACCAGGCTGCTTCAGGGCTCACGTTGCCATGTATGGCCTGGGAAACGCCACTCTCACCCCAGGCAGCGATTCTTCCAGAGGGCACAATGCTCTGTGCTGGGCCTGGAAGAATCTTTTTCCAGGTTTTTCACTGATGCTTTCCCATGAGCTGTTTTCACTGGTTTTCCCATATTTCTCCCTGTTATGTTCTATCTTACATACTAATGGAGGAAATACAACAAATTCATAATAAAATTCATGATAAAATAATCATGCTTAATTAGACAAAAAATATTAACTAGATAGTTAACCATGGGTTTGAAAACTAGTAAACTGAATAACAAATTAAGAGACTACTAGAGGTGTATATTTTCAAGGGTGCTGCTTAAAGATGTGTATAAAAGTGGGTATACAATTTTCAAACAATTCTTATTTTTTCTAGAATTCTCTGCAATAACTTTAACCATGTACATTTTGCCAATCCCCAATTATAGCAAGTTTTCTTTCCAGTTACTTTATTTAGAAATCCTTTAAAGAAAACAGAGTAATAAGTACTCTTCTATTCATTTAACTTTAAATTCTCTCATTGTCATCTTTATTTCTTTTCCTTCATTTTCCTACTTGTTTTTACTACTGTAAACTAAATTGTACATACTACATTGTATCCTTTTCTTTCAGTCAGTATACATATCAATTTTCCATTTTGTTTCATAAATTTAATAAAGTAATATTTATAATGTTTATGTTCAAGTAATGTTCATAGTTTAGTATAATCTGCTTATCCATTCTGTTGATCTCTGCAATGATTTTTTACTATATCAACTAGGCAACTAAATATTTTTCACATTTTTTCACATTTCTCTATCCTCACTGCCTTTATTTAGGCTCTGATCTTTTTTTTCCTTTTCTTTTCAGTTGTTTAGTCTCGTTATACTTTTGCTAGCTATTAGCTATACAAGTAATACATGAATAAATACACACATCTTCTTATAAAAATTTAAATAACACAGAGTAAAACATCCTCCTTAACTATCACCCCCTGGCAAAGCTCACTCCCCCAACAGACGTTATTATGGTTATCAGTTTGGTGCATATACACACTTCTAGATCTTTTTTCTTTTTTTAATTAATTTACTTTCATATATGTGTACATGTAGAAATCTTCCACTTTATATTATACCATCATTAAGCAAAGCACTTTCCTTGTATTAAAAAAAGAACTCATAATTAATGTCTGCTTTTGTCCATTCACATATTGCTTTGCTGGGCTTTGATGTTAATATTCATTTTCATACAAGATACGCTACGTAACACCAGTTTTACCAAGGATTTGGCTTATTATTGGAAACATTTAATTGAAAATACCATGGTGTAAAACATACACTATTTTAACACATAAAATATATAAGTAGGGACCTGATACTAAAACTATAATTGGATTTAAAAGTTTAACAAAAATATTCTCTATAAGTTTTAAAATATTAATCAGAATGATCAAGGAACTAGGGTTTTATTTTCTTTCTGGTACTTTTTTTAAAACAGCTTTATTAAAGCATAAGCCATAAAAGTCACCTGTTTTAAGTACACAATGATTTTTTAGTAAATGTAAAGAGCTGTGCAAGGTTATCACAATCCAGTTTTAGAATATTTCCAACACCCCAGAAAGATCTCTCATGTCCATCTCTATAGATTTGCCTTTTCTGAACGTTTCATATAAATGGAAGGGATGAGGTTTTTCTGATATATTTAAATATCAGATTTAGTAGCAAAAAACAAAATACTTTTTGCATAAAGATTTTGCTGAAGTCTTTTCTAAAAGTTAACATGCTTTGCTCATTTGGTAAGGATGCTATAAATATAACTGAACTCTATGCCTTCTTTCCCTCTCTCCCTCCTCTCCTTCCTTTCTTCTCTTTGCCAATTTTCACTCTTACAGTATTTAGCGATCATCACTGTTAATAGACCACAGTTTTCAATACAGTATACATGGAAGGTATAAGGAATGGGCTTTTCTATATCCACTCCAATACATATCCTGATAGTTTAATGAAAAACAAAACAAGGGACTTCCCTGGTGGTGCAGTGGTTAAGAATCCGCCTGCCAACGCAGGGGACAGGGGTTCGAGCCCTGGTCCAGGAAGATCCCACATGCCACAGAGCAACTAAGCCCGTGCACCACAACTACTGAGCCTGTGCTCTAGAGCCCACAAGCCACAACTACTGAGCCCGTGTGCCACAACTACTGAAGCCCACGCACCTAGAGCCCATGCTCCACAACAAGAGAAGCCACCGCAATGAGAAGCCTGCGCACCGCAATGAAGAGTAGCCCCCACTTGCTGCAACTAGAGAAAGCCCGCATGCAGCAACGAAGACCCAACGCAGCCAAATATAAAAATAAATAAATTTATCAAAAAAAAAAAAGAAAAACAAAACAGAAATCCAACATATGAATATATTGTGTCCTTGAGATGTTTCAGTTTCTCCTAAATGTGGAATACACTTTTTAAAAATTGATGAGAAATCCATTTAATACAGGTCTCTAAAAATTTGGAATTCTAGCCACAAGTGGAATTCTATCTCCAAACAGAAATCCATCCTCCAAAAACTTCTGGTGTCACTCTTACTCCTCTTTCTCTCACAGTCCGCATCCAATTCATTAGCGACTCTTGATGGTTCTATTATCCAATTATATTCAGGATCTGAACACTAATGCCTTCACCATTACCACAATGGTCCAAAGCCACCATCCTTTTTTGCTTGGATCGTAACAAAAACTTCTAACACAACTCCTGACTTCAGCCCTTGCCAGGCCCCTTCCTTCAACAGTCTGTTTTCAGCACAGCAGCCAGACTAAAACAAAAAACAGATCCAGTCAAAAACCTCCAACAGCTTTCCCTTTTACTCAGATCAAAAGTCCAAGTCCTTAGTGATTACAATTAACATCTTAAACTTAAAACAATCTAGTTTAACTTTTGACAACCTATGCAACAACTAAGAAATAACTTTAAAAGATTTTTTTAAAGAAAGAAGGGAGTAAAATGGTGCGCTACAAAAAATCAGCTAAGTACAAAACCAGGCAGTAATGAAGAAATTGAGGGACAAAAACCCATAAGCTATAGAAATCAAATAACATCAATGGACACTGTCAAAAGACTGAAAAGACAACCACAAAAGAGGGAAAATGTTTGCAAATCATATACCTGATAAGGGGTAAATATCCAGAATACATATAAAACTCCTGCAACTCAACAACAAGAAGACAAACAATCCTGTTAAAAATTGGGCAAACGACTTGAATAGACATTTCTCCAAAGATATACAAATGGCCAAAAGTACATGAAAACATGCTCAACATCACTAATAATTAGGGAACTGTTAATCAAAACCATAATGGAGGGACTTCCCTGGTGGCACAGTGGTTAAGACTCTGCCCTCCCAAAGCAGGGGCCTGGGTTCGATCCCTGGTCAGGGAGCTAGATCCCTCATGCATGCCGCAATTAAGAAGTCCAGATGCCGCAACTAAAAGATCCCGCCTGCCACAACAAAGACCCGGTGCAGCCAAAATAAATGAATGAATGAATGAATAAATAAATAAATATTTTAAAAAAGAAAAAAAACATAATGGATACCACTTCAGAACGACTAGGACGGCTGTAATTTTTAAAAATGGAAAATGGTAAGTGTAGCCGAGGATATAGAGAAATTGGAACCCTTACACATTGCTGGTGAGAAAGTAAAATGGTGGTTACTATGGTAAATAGTTTGTATGACAGTTCCTTACAAAGTTAAACATCATATTAGAATACGATGAACAACTCCACTTCTCAGTATATACCCTAAAAAACTGACAACAGGGATACCAATGTCCACAGCAACATTATTCACAATAGTGGAAATAACCCAAGTTCATCAACAGATGAATGCATATACTACAAAAGGTAGTATATACATATGATGGAAAATTATTCAGCCATAAAAACAATGAAGTACTGATATATGCTATAGCATGGATGAACCTTGAAAACTCTGTGCTAAGCCAGCTACAAAAGGGCAAATATTGTATGATTCTACTTATGTGAGCACCTGCAATAGGCAAATTCACAGAGACAGAAAATAATAGATTAGAGGTTACCAGGGGCTGGGGGAGGGAGGACGGGAAGTTATTGCTTAATATGTACAGAGTCTCAGTTTGGGGTGATTAAAAAACTTTGGAAACAGATGGTGGTTAGGGATGTACAACACTGAATGTACTTAATGTCACTGAATTGTACACTTAAAAATGGTTGAAATAGCAAACTTTTTGTTTTACATATTTTAACCACTCTTCCTTCCTTCCTTCCTTTCTTTATATTTTTTAAAATTTATTTTTTTGGCTGTGCTGCGCAGCCTGCAGGATCTTAGTTCCCCGACCAGGGATTGATCCCATGCCCCCTGCAGTGAAAGCACAGAGAACTAACTGCTGGACCACCAGGGAATTCCCTAACCATTTCTGTTAAAAGCCAAAGGTTTTACAATCACATTAAAATCACATTTACAATCACCTCCAAAATCCTTTAAAAGGCCTACAGAGTCACCAGGACCTGATGTCTCATTATCTCTCTGATCTCATCTCCAACCACTTTCCCTCTGGCTTTTTCCACACTCACACCTCCTTGATGTTCCTTGAACACACACGGGCACAGTCCTGCTCAGAACCTTTACATTTGCTGATCCGATCCCTCTGTCTGAAACGGACTTCCCCCTCACCTTCAGGTCTTTGCCCAAATATCACCCTTTCAGTAAGGGCTCCCCTGACTATCCTGTTCAAAACTCAGCCCCTCCCCCAACATGTCCTATCCCTCTTCTCCACTTTATTTTCCTCCACTGCACTTTATCTGGTGTGTGTGTGTGTATAAAAATCACAAATTTATTGTCATTCTCTTCCTTTCGAATGTAAACACCATAAGGGCAGGAATTTTGTCTATTTTGTTCAATGCTGTGTCCCTAAAAGAGTGCCAGGCACATAGTAAGCAGTCAATAAATCACTGTTGAGTGAACGAACAGTGAATTATTCTGATCACCAATATAACACTATTGAGCAACTATTAAGACATGCCACTTCTTAAACCTTCCTCAAAATTGGAGAGGGCTCTAATTTTACTCTAAAGTCTGCTCTACAATTAAAGGCCTGTTACTTTATTACTGACTTTTTTCTTTTGCTATGTTTAATTTAGCTTTTGCCACCCCATCATTTTTTCTTACAATATCTCTCAAATATTTTTTTTTAATATTAATGTTCTTTTTTAAATTTATTTATTTTTTATTTATTTTTTAATTTTTGGCTCTGTTGGGTCTTCATTTCTGTGGAGGGCTTTCTCTAGTTGCGGCGAGCGGGGGCCACTCTTCATCGCGGTGCGCAGGCCTCTCACTGTCGCGGCCTCTCTTGTTGCAGAGCACAGGCTCCAGACGCGCAGGCTCAGTAGTTGCGGCTCACGGGCCCAGTTGCTCTGCAGCATGTGGGATCTTCCCAGACCAGGGCTCGAACCCGTGTCCTCTGCATTGGCAGGCAGACTCTCAACCACTGCGCCACCAGGGAAGCCCTCTCTCAAATATTTTTAACAGCATTACTGAAATTATCATTTACAAACAATTAAACATTACAAACAATTAAACATCTTAAGTGTACAACTCAATGACTTTTAATAAACTTATCCAGTTATGCAACTTTCAGCACAATCCAGTTTTAGAGTACTTTTATCATCCCAAACATTCCCTCAAATCCATTTGCAGTCAGTCCCCACTCCAACTTCCAA
This sequence comes from Balaenoptera musculus, assembly GCF_009873245.2. Lineage (NCBI taxonomy): Eukaryota > Metazoa > Chordata > Mammalia > Artiodactyla > Balaenopteridae > Balaenoptera > Balaenoptera musculus. Next base: position 13,484,324 of record NC_045786.1, on the reverse strand, counting down.
CCCAAGGCAAACACGAATTTACTTTACCTCTTTAGTTTTATCTTTTCTAGAAATTTCATACAAATGGACTAATTCAACATTAGTTTTACGTATCTGGCTTCATTCATTGAGCACATTTTTGAGGTTCATCCATGTCATTACATGTATCAGTTATTCATTTTTTAAAAAAATAACTGAGCAGTATTCCAACCTTATCATATTTTAAGCACTGCCTTATTCTCTTGCAGCACAGTGTTCGAGATTCATCTTCTATTTTTCCTGACCCAGCCCTGGAATCAACCATTTCTCCATGTAGCCCTGGTTCTTTTAATTTAATCAGTGAGTTTTTATTTCTTTTTTTTTTTTCCATTTATACAAGTACTAATTGGTCCTTTTAAAAATCTGTTTGGCTATTCTTTAAAGGGCATTAGTTAGGATACAGGCTAAGCTGCTGTAACAAAGAGATTCTAAAATACAGTGGCTTAAATAAGATAGAAGGTTATTTCCTTCTCATGTAATAGTCTAGAAATAAGCCGTGCATAGCTGGACGGGCAGCTCCACACATACTACAATCTCTGTGTTCAGATTCTGCTGACTCGAGTTTTCATCAACTATCAGTACACAAGAGGGACATAGGCAGGGGGTCATGCACAGGCATTCCTTCCTAAGGCAAGACATAGAAGGGCCACACATGACTTCTGTTCATAATCAATTGCCAAAACTTAGCCTTAGCCATATCAACCTTCAAGGGAAGTCAGTGAATAGTTTCCAGCTTGGCAGCTATAAGCCATGTATATGCATCTATAAACTAGGAAATCTTTGTGGATAACTAGCACAAGAGGCCCTGTGCCAATTAGAACCACTTCAAATTAAATTCCCCACTTGAGGTTTTGTCCTCCATAAGTAACATAACTTAGGACCACCAACTTATGAAGACTCACTCCTGGCTACAAAATCTCAGGGGAGATGTTTTTGCCTCTCTACCAAGCAACCAGGTTGAGATAGGCAAGTTTTGACCCTCTAAGGCATGCTAACTCAGGCCAGCTGAGCAATGCATTTAATTGTTTTCCCATTTCATTCAGGATTTCAATTGTTTCAATTGAGAGGATCATTCAGGATCATTCCACCACATTAAAAAAACAATATTTACTGCCTACTCTTTTAAACTGTGCAAGATGGTAATAATTCCTTGAACAATCACAGATCAAAAACCAAAACAAAGGTTACAAAATAGCTTTAAGCTTTTATTCTTATAATGGTTACAAAATGTAGCATTTCAAAATCTACAACTTAAAATCATTAATTACCTTCTAAAACAATAGAAATAACTTAGTGTCAAGTTTCCAAAATGACCCATTACATACAATACCATCCTTTAATTATAAATGCATATTTGAATAGTTTTATATCGCACCAACACTTAAGTTCCATTAGAAATTTTTTCCAGAATTTTCACTCAGTATCTAAATTTATCAGTATCTTTTCTTCTCCACAAGTCATTACTTCCTTCAAAGTAAAAGCATACGTTAAGTAAAAGAATATACAAGGAGCTCAATAAAATTATATTCTCGAAAAAACTAAGATAAAGTATTAGCTAACATTTATTAAGCAGTGTATTCTACATGTATCATAATACTGAAACCTCACAACCACCTGATAAGGTAAGGGCTGCTTATCTCACAGATGAGAAAACTAAGATTTAGTGACTTTATGCTACTTACCCGAGATCATACAATTAGTTAAGTATTAGAGCAACCCAACTCTGAGCTCTTAGCCACTATGCTTTAAAATAAATGTTTCCCCCACACTTGAAACTCTAAATTCAGGGTGAATCTTAAAATTGTCGGTGTATTACAGCTGCTGTTGTAGCAATTCTAAGTGACAATAATGCGGCAACTGTCACTCCCTGTGTGCATGCAAACCTCCAAAGTACTAGTACCAAGACTTGCAGAATTTGAGTCAGAAGAAAATCCTAGAAATGATCTTGGAACACTCCTTTTAATTCCTAAGAAGCAAGCAACTGTGAGGAGAGGGCGGGGTGGGGAAAATCGGACGTACTTAGCAGCGTTTCCAAAGTGGATATCAAAAGTAGGTTCACTCCACATTAAGTGCAAAGCTGGCTTAAGAGCTCAGCACCAATGGTTCCTGATTCTTTGTCAGAAATGCTGTACAGAGGAAGACTCCGTGTGAAAAAACTGAACATCAGTGACTGAGTCAAAAAGTGATTCTGAATGTAAAGAACTTTAAAAATCCCTTAACAAACTTATTTCACATGTATTTTACATTTTCACGTATGTGTAAGAGTTATAAACAATAAAATCTATGTCTTACTAATTCTGACAGAGTTCTTTTGATAAACATGAAAATTCTAAATGGTAAAAAGCTTTGACAGTATGCTTTCCTTGTAAGTAGTATATAAAATAATGGTACAACGTGCTATGATAGCAAAACCAGTGCTTACTATGTAATTAATGATAGGACATCTTAATATTGAGTTTCAGATATAACATCAATAAAATCATGCCCCCTTCCACGCAACCTCATCTTCTGACCAGGAGCTTATGCATTATGCAGGATAAAAATCTGATGTTAAACCCAGATCATACAGCATTGGCACTTTCCCAGTTTTTTCTGATTCATAAAGTATAATGTTCTCTGATGAGTTTTGAATTTACACAATTCCTGGTTTTCTTTATGTTAACCTATATATAGTTTGCAAGGCTGCGGAAACAACTAAAAATATTTTAGGCATTAAGTTACTTTCTTAAATTATCCTTGTTATCATGAAAATTTTTCAAAATCTCATTGATTTCTATTAGCTTTTTTCTTTTCTTTGTTTTTTCTACTCACATTTTGATGTTTCTAAGTTTTCTTGATCGGGCAGATTTATTACAAACTAAAAAACAATGCAATTCAAATTTATATTAATGTGATTTTGTACTATGAAATAAAAATGGAATGAACACTATAAATAGGTAAATTCTCTTTTTTGTGGCCTTCCACTTTTTATTCTGAAAGCGAAGTTATCTAATAAATTAATAGTCTCTTTTTCCTTTTATACTAAGTTGTTTAAAGGAGGTTAGGAGAAAACAAAAAATTGCATGTTTCTCTATAGGTATTAAAATATAAGTTTTTTTTAAAAAGGGAAAAAATGCAGAAACAGGACTAGAAACAGAAAGCAAATAGGAGCAGGAAATTCTCAGTTATAAGATACACTAATAAACATTTTTAAATGAAGGATTTGAAATTTACCAAGAGGGGAGAAAGTACTTGCAATCCTATTCAAATATTTGTTCCTGTCCTTCCATATGGAACGTTTTCCTTTGTAAATCTTGACAAACTCCTTCCTGTGTCCGCATCTCTATCTAAAGTTGACAGACCAAAGATGTATTTTTAAACATGGACCACAACAGAATTTGGAGTTGATTTGATTTCTGCTGTGCTACCTCTACAAAAAAATATTCCTAAAATTACTTTCTCAGGGATAGTTAGTATGGTCACTGATTATGGTAGGAATAAAAGATAAAATTATCAGCCTAAGAGTTTGGAATCTTATCCTAAATATTTTGAGATTTTTTTCTGCTCACACCCTAATTTTTTTCTATAGTGCTAATCTCTCATATATATTTTACATCACAATAAAGTTCTGAAATATAGCTTCTAAACTTTTATTCCAAACTAATTAGAGTAAGTATTTTAGTTTATCCTGACACGACTCTGGCCACAGAAGTATATATAATAGCTGTCTAAACATACATGTGGCATAATGCCTTTAATTTTATAATTTGTTTAGAGATATTTAGAAAAAAATGAGTGCTAATGAATGTTTTCCTTTAAACATTAGATTTGGCTCAACAACTCAATAATAACTAGGAGTGAAATAATTTATTTGGGTATCAGTTATGTCAAACAATGAATTGTTTATCTTAACAGCGTATTTCATATTTAGAAGCTAAAATCATTTTGAAGAGTCATATCTTGTCCTTCTCTTTGCTATATATTTATAAGGACTAATTAAAGAGAAATTTTTAAGGCTTACGAGAATTCAAAAGAAAAGGACATCTGGAAACAGAATGTGAACTTTTAAATAGGAAATACTGGCTTAGAAAAAATTGATATTAGAGAAACATAACACAGAGTCATTTTTAAAGCTTCTTGCTTTGAGAAACATAAGATATGCTGTACATTTTTTTTTAAAGACTTGTCATAATTGATTTCTGTTCTTATCAGAAGCTCCTCTAAAACTTATTTGGAAAATATTTTGAACTGAGAGTTTGACATCATTATTCAAATTACATTTATTGAAAGTAAACATTAAAACTAAAGAGCAAATGGCACAAATATAAATATACAGCATTAAAAATCTCAATAATTTACAGAACTTTAGAATATTAGAGCAACCTGGAGGGTATTATAAGCTGCATAGAGTAACTGGAGCATACTGAAAGACGAGACAGCATGACTAAATATGTCATGTAAACAGATTTCAAACACAAAATAAAATGTTCTTAGAAAAATTTTCAGGAGTTGAATACTATAATTTAAGCTCATCATCTCCCCCTTTTCCCTTTATCTTCTTTATTTAATATATTAATACATCTGCATAAAATTAAGAACTCCACTCTACTGTAGTTGTTTACTGATGTGGAATGTGACCTAATCTTTATTTTGCTTTCAAGGAGACTTTTTAAAATATAATATAAATTAATTACTGGAAAAACAAGTTTTAAAACAAGGATATATAAAACATAACCACAAATTTTGTTATTATTAGATTCAACAGGCACAAAATTTCTGTCAAATTGCTATAAAAATGTCTAAATGCTTACTCTCAATGTCTGTGTTTATCTCATTGCAAACAAGTAACAATTTACAAACCAGCACCAGTCCACAGACCACACTTTGAGTAGCACTATCTCAGAAACAAGAAAGAAGGTAACAACAAGAAATTAATTCGGAATTAGTGACTAAAGCTTTAAGTGCTAAGTATTCCATAAACTTGCTGTTTAACAGTACACATTTAAAAGAAATGCATTGAATATAATTTTCTTAAAAATTAAGCAGAAGCTTTATCACATTTGAAGCCAAGTGCTGAGTTTGAATGATGTTTGAGCATGCAATTAATTTAAATGAGGAAAACTATTAAGTCTTGAAAATAAATGAATCTATAAATTAAATTAATCTAATCTGTTTCTCTCAAGAGTAACATTGGGCTGTCCAAGCAGTCCTATAAACAACTCCCACTTGTCCAGTATAAAACTCTAAATGAGTGCTCAGGAGGCTACTGCCATGGGCAGCATAAAATGGACTGATGACCACCGACTGGTTTTAATCCAGAACTACTTCTGCTCTGACTCTACTACTTGAGAATAGTTGCTGGTATATTTCATGCTCCACACCAAGAAAACAGAAGTAGGGCAATTTCAGGTTAAAAACAGAACCAGATCACCTAAATAGCATAATACAACTCTAGTAAAAAGTCTTTATTTAAAAAACAAAAAGAAAAGAAAAAGAAAGAAAATGAAAGGCTCTTCAAAATATAACTCCATTTTTCAAATCAGCTTCCAACTTTGTTTACAGCTTTACAAACCACATACTTAAGTGAAGTAATATTAAAAACTGGCAATTTGGGCTTCCCTGGTGGCGCAGTGGTTAAGAATCCGCCTGCCAATGCAGGGGACATGGGTTCGAGCCCTGGTCTGGGAAGATCCCACATGCCGCGGAGCAACTAAGCCCGTGCGCCACAACTACTGAGCCTGCGCTCTAGAGCCCGCGAGCCACAACTACTGAGCCCGTGTGCCGCAACTACTGAAGCCCGCGCGCCTAGAGCCCGTGCTCCGCAGCAAGAGAAGCCACCGCAATGAGAAGCCTGCGCCCCACAACAAAGAGTAGCCCCCACTCACTGCAAGTAGAGAAAGCCCACGTGCAGCAGCGAAGACCCAATGCAACCAAAAATTAAATAAATGAATAAATAAATAAATTTAAAAAAAACAAAAAACAAAAAACTGGCAATTTATGGAATAAGCCTTAGGAAGTAATAAACCCAGAAATGATACTAGTGTGTGTTGTTGTTGCTGCTTGTGTTAATGGCTGTGTGTTCCCATTTCTCAATTCTCTAAAAATTGAGTCGTGTTATTGGTTGTGTGTTCTGGTCTCTCAACTCTCTAAAGATCAAAACTCCCACAACAAAGAATTATGTTGCTTCCAATATTGAACTGTCCTAATGAAAGAAGTATAGTCTTTCCTATGTGACTCTTGAAGGCACCAATGAATAAAACCAACAGGTATCAGGTTAAAATTTAATAACCAACACTAACAACAAAAAAAACTGTCTAGAAAGAAAGTGACAATATCTCTATTACCAGAGAAAATCAAACAGAAGGTAGATAAGTAATAACAATTAAACTAAAATTATTTTCTAATGTTCTGCTCAATACTAAGATCATTATCAGTCCACAGTGGTCCTCACAAAGTGATGAAATATATTCTAGCACTTGGCTAGAACTCTTCTTCTACAACAGAAGGAATAGGCATGATAGAATTTTGCTGAAATGAATCTAAATCCACACCCTGAGGGATATCAGTATTCCTCAAATATGCTGTTTTACCCGAAGTTACTCACATTGGGTAAGAGAACTGTGTTTCAAAACAAATTTCAGATAAACCTGAATGTAACACAATGTGGCATGGTTAACAAAATTATATTTAGTAGCAATTACTTACTAAGGTCATATAGTTTTATGTTCACTACTTTAAAAAGTGCTGGCAAAGATTGTGGAGATGAAGGTTTCTCTAGTTTGAAATATGATTTGCAAGAATAGCAATCTACCAACTAGACGGGTCCGAACACTTTTATTTTTAGTAATAAGGAAGTTATGCTCAACTTCACTACTTAAAATGAAAATTAAAATAAGATGGAATTTTCCACCCTGAAGAATATAGAAAATATAAAAATCTGACTAGACTATCAAATACTGATTAGGGTCTAGGGAGTGTAAATTAATGTAGACAGTATGGAAAGTAATTTGGCTGTGTCTAACAAAATTCAAAATATTATGTAGCCCACGATCCAGTTAATCCACTTCTGGCTATAGAATCCAAAACAGACTGAGATACACCATACAAAATATATATTTGAGACCCACAGTAGGGAATACATTTTATATAATTGTGTTCTGAGTTGTGATACATGTCTCATGAAAAAATAAGTGCCCTTTACGCTGACACTTTCTATCACATTCTATTCTTTTTCAAAATGCAGATTCCAAACCACTAAACTGATTTCACTGCCTGCTGTTTGGAAAACACTGCCCTAAAAAACTGTAGCAATATGTGCAAGACATCATCTGTAAAGGTGTTCACTGTGGCACTGTTTAAAATAGGGAAAAAACTGGACACAACTTATATATCCATCCACACAACCGCATAATTTAAATACAAAATACAATGTAATATTATGAAGAAGTTGTTTAAATTAGATCTCTCTATGTAATATGTATATATCTTTAAAATATAATGTAGGGACTTCCCTGGTGGCGCAGTGGTTAAGAATCCACCTGCCAATGCAGGGGACACGGGTTCCAGCCCTGGTCTGGGAAGATCCCACATGCCTCGGAGCAACTAAGCCCGTGCGCCACAACTCCTGAGCCTGTGCTCTAGAGCCCGCGAGCCACAACTACTGAGCCCACATGCCACAACTACTGAAGCCCGCACGCCTAGAGCCCTTGCTCCGCAACAAGAGAAGCCACCGCAATGAGAAGCCCGCGCACTGCAACGAAGAGTAGCCCCCGCTCACCACAACTAGAGAAAGCCCGTGCGCAGCAATGAAGACCCAACACAGCCAAAAATAAATAAATAAATAAATGAAAAAAAATATATATATAATGTAGAGTGGAAAAAAACCAACAAGCAGAACAATATTTCCAGAATTTTATCATTTCTGCAAATTTCCAGCAATCATATTATGATTATGAATAGGTATACATAAAAATGTAAAATTACTAAAATGGCTTAACAGTGTATATATATCAATATATTAACTCACAGCCGGGTGGGGGGTTCTCAGACGGTAAAGTGTCTGGCTAGAGAGGCCTTTAGCTATATACATAATGTTTAAATTTTTTAAGAATATTTAAATGTTCTTTGAAAAAAAATAGAAAAGTTGCAGCAAGTTTTGAGATAGCAATTGGAGTAGAATGAATGATTGGGAGCTGGGGTGAGAAAGAATGAGGTACAGATGAGCAGAACCAGGTGTACATACCCATACACTTAAATCAATGAATGAGAGAGAAAAAAGCTGGAAAAAAAATAATAAAACCCACAAAAAGCATAAGGACTGAGGAAAGATTAGAGAGGTATGTAGCAACAGCTTTGGGGGAGGGGAGGGAAGCATGAAGTGGGCAGAAAAGGCAGGAAGAAAAGGCCTAACAACTGGTAAACTGATCCATTCCTTATTGGTGGTTCAACTGTATAAATAAAAGGGGGGCAGCTTAGTGAGAAAGTACTTAGCAACTCTGTTTACACAGACAACAGAAAGTGCCACTAGAGTGGCAAATTGAACTGTGCAAGGCCAATTAACCCTTTCACCTTAGCGTTTTATACTAGCTTCCTTACTTAACTGTGCCTCTGTTAGATCTACACTGATATGTGTTAGGACCAAATGCAATTATAAATCATTGTTACATGTACTGATGAATTCTGCAAATTCCATGAAGCACATCCATTTTATTTAGTATTCTGAATACCTTCCTCGCTACTCTCATCTGGATTTAATTAAGGAACACTTTCAAAGGATGAGTGGTTATCCAGAAATTCAAACTACACATGTCCTTTATTAAACTATGAATTGATTACTACTCAAGTTTTTCAGCCTAAAGGATTTTTTTTTTTTTTTTTTTTTTTAGGTTAGGTTCACTTCAAATTTCTTCTAGACAAATTAGGGGGAAATTAGGAAAAGAGTAACATATTTAAGTGAGCAAAAATGTAATCCTAATATGCACTGAAGAGGTTTGTAAATCAACCAGCTGCTGCATAAGCAGTTGTATCTAATTATAATTTACTACTATAAAGGAAACTTTGTATCTTGAAGGGCTATATAAGATTGTTTTTAAAAGACAATAATAGGTTTATCACTGGAAACTGTATTCATCTTCCTGATTCCAAAATACAGCCATGTATCGTCTTTAAATTATACTTGAGAGCAAGGATCGTACCTTCCACACAGTCTATAAAACCTAGAAAAGTATCATATACTAGGCATGCAAATATTTGGTAATGACCAATGTTGTGAAATGTTTGGCATATGTGAAAGGCGTTGCTCCTATGAGATAAGAGGGCCAATAATAAAAGAATATAGTTGTTCAACAGTAAGTTAAGACAGTCTACATAAATATTTATTCGTTAATCCTAACACTCTCTTTTCCCTACTACCCATACCTCCTGAAGGTACCAATATCATCCCACTATCAGCTAAAATTCCATGCCAAATCTTCCCCTAGCCATGTTATTTATCAGAGTCTTGATAGCAGTAATTTTTAAAATGCTAATTGAATACTGGGAAAATGCCAACAGACAGTTTTGAAGTGGGGTTTAAAGGAATACACACTGTATTTCTTAACCCAACGAAGATCAATACCTGTCTGAAAAGGTTACACTTGCTTTGGGGAGCAAGGGACTTTTCCTAGTTGTGGCTTTTCTCAGTTCTTCTCAATGGGTAACAAAAGGCAAAGGAGCTGGAGGATTCAACCCTCATCTAGCTACAGAGGCTGTTTACTGACTTCTATGGCTATGTTAAAAATCGGTGGAGGAAGAGAAGGCTAGCAGCCTTTGCCTTTCTCTATGTCTTTTCTTGAATGCAGGCCACCCACCAGGTTCCCCTACTTCTCTTTTCTTCCATAACAGCACCAACACAGCCACTGCAAAAGCAACGCATCAAGACAAGCAGCATCAGTGAGGAGGAAATGGGGCCAATGGTAAGGGACAGAAGAAAGGAGCAGTGATGGCTCCAAATCTGGTCTCATGAATGAGTCGGGCACATGATGCTTCTTTGTAGGTAGGAAGAGAATATGGTGAACACTCACACAGCTGGCCTCCTGCTCCCTTGACATATTCTCACACCCACAAATGCAAGTCATAGTACTTAGTACTTCAATGCCAGACAAGATTCAAGATTTTATCTTAGTGATTTTTTTTAAAAGAAAACTACCAAATGTAAAAAATGAAAAGAAAAATGAAATAATAGACTATGCCAAGTAAACATTATTTAGCTTAGAGCTGCAATATAGTCTAATTAATTAATTTACAAAGCTCGGTTTCTCTAAAGCAACTATTATCAGGTTTTCTTCAGGAATTCACTTCCTTGTTTTATAAACACAAACTATAATATGAATTAAAATAAAATTCAGAATGAGAAATGGTTTCCAAAAGTAGTAATTATTAATTTAATCCAAGCAATTATTTGTGTGATTTGAAGAAGTACAGATATCTCTTCCTATTTCTCTTCTCAACACTGTAGTCTCTGGAGCCAATTTTAGACTTGAGTTTAGAATTGATCCCCGGTGCAGGGGACCAAAATACACATACCCAGGAGACGACAGTCAGTTACCATGATTTTTTCACATTAAATAAAACAAATACACCTTAATACATCCAATAGAACATTTAAGTCAAGCTTTTGTTCTAGTGCTGACCCTACACACGATCCTTGTATCACTCTGGATCTCCACTTCCCCACCTGGATAATAAGGGTTGATAATCAGTCTGTTCTCTGGTTTGGAAAGCTGACAAGATTGTCTAATATAAAAATTCTGTGAAAAGTCAACAGGAAAGTAATAAATAAATGGAGAAAATACTTTTTAAAGTGACAAGGGAATAAAATCCATGCCCAAATTATTTTTCTACATTCTGTACATCAAGTCAACATTTAGATAATATATAACTACAAAAGCCCTTTTTTTAAAAAAAAAATGAGGATGTCTAGTTTCTAAATAGGAACATTTAGATTATTTTGTAAGCTAGATAAGGTTCAATAGTTTTCTTTCTAAAGCTCTTCTACTTCAAGTCTTCCCACACCTTTCTCCTTCCTCCCCAACCAAATATATAGATTTTTCTTGATTACCATACAATAGTCAAGAAGACTAAAGAATACAAAATATAAAAGGCCACTAGCCACCTAGAAGCATATCTCCACTAAGAGAGGGAAATTTTAACAGGGAGGGAGGGTGGGAGAAAGGGAGAGAAATACAACAGGCAAACTCTACAAGAGTTTCCATTACTTTTTTTTTTTTTTTTTTTTGGCGGCACCGTGCAGCATGTGGGATCTTAGTTCCCCAACCAGGGATCGAACCCACACCCCTTGCCGTGGAAGCATGGAGTCTTAACCACTGGACCGCCAGGGAAGTCCCTCCATTACTTCTTGAAACAAGATTTTGTAGTACTCACATACTGATATAGTAATTTATAGAATTCAGAAAGTCTCTCAGTGAAGTGGGAAAGTCAATTAGCAAGTGAAAGGACTGGCTCAGAACCTGGTCAGACTGGGGTCAGCAACTTCTTAAGCTTGAAATGTGTTCAGCCAAACTAGGCAATGCCACAGCACAGGCAGGCCTATTGTTTACAGGCATCACAGAGCAGTCCGTCAACTGATTATATTCTGTCTTGCAATGCAACCAAATTACCTCCTGTCTATAAAGGGCAGGAATTATATTATATTCTCCTTTCAAAGATTCCATAAAACCTAGCACAGTGCCAGGGACTAACAGAATAGATGGAGGCATAGAAAGAGGCACAGGAAAAAAGGGGAAAGAATTTAAAAGGCTGTGGAAACATACACAAAACCACTACCCAAAAGCACCTCTCCAAAACCCAAGAATCCAGAGGCTAAAGTACTACATACATCACACAAGCCCATCTTCTATTCAAAGACTCTGTAAATTCAGCAAGTGATATGCTTGTACAATGTTATCAGAAACATCTAAGGCTATAAGAAAAGGCAAATAGCAACTCTGGTTAAACACTGTCATTGAAGTGTACACAGATTAGCAATCAATTACTCAGTTTACTGCAGGTTAATTACTGCTATGGCATGTGCTTCTTTAACTTGAACTACCTTATTATGTGATTAGTAAATAGTGGTATGATGTCCTTATAATGCAGAAGTTGTGTTAGCCCAATTTGATCTTTTCCTGGCTCATTCATTTTTTTTAAAAATGATTGGAGACAAGCTTTCTTGCAATTAAAGACAAAGCCTTAGCTCTTTTTGAAGAGCTTAAAAAAATTAAAAAATTTTAAAAAGCTAAAAATTCACAGAAATGCCTTCCTTTAATGTAAGTAGTACCTGGTTTAGTGGCTCTGAGAACATCTATGATTGCTACTATGTAAAGCTATCTGATGAAACTGTGAGTATAGTTGAAGAAGTATATTTCCTCCATTTTTTTTTGAATATATATATATATTTTTTTTTAATTAATTATTTATTTATTTATTTATTTTTGGCTGTGTTGGGTCTTCGTTTCTGTGCGTGGGCTTTCTCAAGCTGTGGCAAGTGGGGGCCACTCTTCATCGCGGTGCACGGGCCTCCCACTGTCGCGGCCTCCCTCGTTGAGGAGCACAAGCTCCAGACGCGCGGGCTCAGCAGTTGTGGCTCACGGGCCCAGCTGCTCCGTGGCACGTGGGATCCTCCCAGACCAGGGCTCGAACCTGTGTCCCCTGCATTGGCAGGCAGACTCTCAGCCACTGCGCCACCAGGGAAGCCCTATTTCCTCCATTTTTAAACTTGTATATCAGTGAAAAGTGTTCTGCTCTGGATCATATTTTGAATTTTTATTCAAATGACCTAAAAAACCTATATCTCAAATAAATGAGCATCAACAGAAGAGTTTGAAGGGTTCTAAGAACTGACTGACTATGACGCTAGGTACAAATGCCGGTGGGAGATTGTTTCTTAAGTATTTTTTGTTTTTGTTAGTGTTTATAAAGTTCCATAGATTCTGAGGGCTCTACTCAACCCTATTTCTCCTAAAAATCTGTTACTTTCACGGCGTGATTTTGCAGAACAAGGAGCCAAATATGGTATTGTAGCAGAAATAACTGTTATTGGATCTGGTCCACCTGGATAAAGTAGAAAATAATGGAAAGCAAATAAAAGGACAGAATTCCAGTGAAGGGGATATCCTCATTTGCTTCTCTGAGGATGTCTGCATGGCTTACTGATACAACCTTCTCAAGACAGCCAGACTAAGGCATAATGGATAAAAGGAGTACCAATCTTCTCCTGCTTACCTACTACTCTGAGTAAAGTTTGTCCTAGGCCTCCAACTCCTTCACTGTTTTTGATAATAATCAAAACTTTCTCCTCCCACAGCTTTTTATTTTTGTTATTCTGAATTTATTTTTTGTCTAATTCCCCAGTTTACCTTTCTCAGAATCAAAACACAACAGATTTATGGGATTGGAAAGTCCTTAGGTTATATAGTCTAACCTCACTAAGTGAGGAATCCCTTCTATATTGTTAGTTACGAATATCTATCTACCATAGTGCTAAACACTGCGCTAAATGTTAAAGAGATGGCAGTAAACAACAACAAAAAGACACAAAATCCAGATACTGAGCAAACCATATGCATACATATATTTCCTAGTTCTGTCCATTGAGAAATACTAGATGCAAGGGCACCACAAAAGCAACAAGCACACTTAGTGCCCATATTTTGGTTTCTAAATATTATTCTTCAATGAAAAGAACCAGAGCTCCTTGGGGAAATGACCGATTCCAGCGCTGGGGCAGTGAAAGTGCAAGATAAGTCTGGAACATCTTGCGGTGCCAGAAAATAAGTGCCCTGAAAAACAACAGGAGTAAGACAAAAGACACAGGATCCAATGTGAAGGAGTTCTTAATGGCCAAATGTAGTATAATATGAGCAAAAAAATAATGATAGTAATGTAGCATAACCCATAGATTAAAATAAATATTCATACTGATATAAGTAACTGACGAAACAGTGAGAAGGGCTATCTCTTCCTTACAGTATAGAAAGAATAATGGAGATAGAAAAATCACCATTTGGTAAGTACCATGGTAACGTTGGCTACAGGCAAGAATCATCAACAGATGCTAAAATTACTGGGCAAAAGAATGATGAGAAATAAACGGGCTCCCCTGGTGGCGCAGTGGTTAAGAATCCGCCTGCCAAAGCAGGGGACACGGGTTCAACCCCTGGTCCGGGAAGATCCCACATGCGGCGGAGCAACTAAGCCCGTGCGTCCCAACTACTAAGCCCGCGTACCACAACTCCTGAAGCCCGTGAGCCTAGAGCCCGTGCTCCGCAACAAGAGAAGCCATCACAATGAGAAGCCCCCGCTCACCGCAACTAGGGAAAGCCCGTGCGCATCAACAAAGACCCAGTGCAGCCAAAAATAAATAAATAAAATAAATTTATTTAAAAAAAAGAAATAAGATATTTGCATAATCTTAAAGCATTTTCCCACATGAAAAATGACAAACGGAAAACAGTAGCTTTACAATGAAAAAATTTGGCATACACTTAACCAAGTAATCAAAGTTAAGCTCAGCGGCAATGTGATACATCAATATCATGTGCCTGGTGACATGATACACTGAAAAGGGCACAGCATCAAGTCTATGGTATTCATGCGAAACATGTATAACCTGAATTTAATTATGAGAAAACATGAGACAAACCCAAATTGACGGACATCCTAAAATATAACTATCTAATACTCTTGAAAAGTGTCAAAGTCAAGAATGACAAAGACTAAAGAACTGTCCCAGAGTAGAGGACATCAATGAGATAAGAACTAAATGTACGATTCAGGACTAGAAAAAAGATGTTAGTAGGAGAGCTGATAAAATTTGAATAAGATCTGTAGGTTAGTTAATAGTACTGTATCAATCTTAATTTCCTGATTTTGATCATTTTATTAAGGTTATGTAAGACATTTGGGAAAACTAGGAGAAGAGTATAAAGGAACTCTTTGCATTACTTTTGCCACTTTTTTGTTAAATCTGAAATTATTCCAAAATGAAAGATAAGTAAAAAGTTTAAAAATATATTTCTTAATTCTAATATTCAAAGTCAGTGATCATGCACCCCATTAGCCTTTCTTTTTCACATTTAATATGTTCTGCATTGGACAAGATTCCCAGAACCCCTACTATACTTACAGCTCCCCTTTTAAAACACTCCATTTGTTACCAGGAATGTACATAATCAGTTACAGACTGCATTATATTTCTCACTTCATACAATCAAGTCATTATATGTATGTTAATGCAACCTAGAGCTGGTTTTTAAAAGCAGATGCACCATACTGTTGGCGTAATTCAGTTTGTGATCAACTAAAACTTGAGCGTTTACCTTTACTAAGGTCAAATTAGATCTTCCCATTTTATACTTGTGCAATTGATTTTTTTAAGCAAAATGTGGAATTACCTTTTTCTGTGATTATTTCCACCCTTTTGGTTTCTGCTCATATTTTACACAGGTAAGGGTACCAGTTAGATTATTCTGAATTACAATTCTTAGATTATTCTGAATTACAATTCTATCACTCACTTGCCGTGTATTGAATACATACCATTTGCAGTGTACTACGAATTAAGAGTATATAAAAAATTTGCCATGGAGTGGTCATATCTGATTGGAAGGGTAGGGAAAATCTTAACAAAGAGGTTAAATTTAGGCTAGATCTTTAAGAATAGGCAGCATTTGAATAGTAAGAAATAATACAGAATAATGGTTATGATCTTTGAACCTAACAAACAAGAGTGTAAATCCTAACTCCGCGAATTATTAGTTTTGGGGAAGTCTTTGAAATTCCATTTCCTCATTGATAAAATACCTAACTTGACAGAACTGTTTTAGAGATTAAATAAGATATACTCAAGCAGTTAGCCTTTTCATCAAATGGTGCCAGAAAAATTGTACGCAAAAGAATGAAACTGGACCCTTATATTACACCATATACAAAAATTAACTCAAAATGGGATCAAAGGCTTAAAGGTAAGAGCTAAAGTTATAAAATTGTTTGAAGAAAGCACAGGGGAAAAACTTCATGACATGGGATTTGGCAATTACTTCTTGGACATGACACCAAAAACACAGGGATCAAAAGAAACAAAAGAGATAAGTTTGGACTTCATCAAAACTAAAAACTTTTGTGCATCAGAGGACACTATCAAGAGAGTAAAAAGACAATCCACGTTTGCAAATCATATACCTGACAAGGGATTAATATCCACGATATATCAAAAACTCCCATAACTCAACAACAAAAAAAACAAACAATCCCCCCGAAATGGGCAAATGACTTGAATACACATTTGTGCAAGGAACAGACGGTCAACAAGCACGTGAAAAGACGTTCAACGTCACCAATCCTTTAGAGAAAGGCAAATCAAAACCACAATAGGATACTACTTCTTATCCGTTATGAAGACTATTATCAAAACAAAAACAAACAAAAAAACGCTGGTGATACTGTGGAGAAAATTAGAACCCTTGTTCATTGCTTGTGGGCATGTAAAATGATGCAGCCACTGTGGAAAAGATCATCACCATATATATGATCCAGCAATTCTACTTCTAGGTATATCCCCAAAAGAATTGAAAGCAGGGGCTCCAGCAAATACTTGTCGACCGGTGTCTAAAGCAACTTTACAGCTGACCCTTGAATGATGTTGGTGGAGATGGGAGGGGGCATGTTTAGGGGCACGGACCCTCCATGCAGTTGAAAATCTAGATACAACTTACACTCAGTCCCCACATCTGCAGATTCAGCCAATCACCGATCATGCAACACTGTAGTATTTACTACTGAAAAAAATCCGCACATAAGTGGACCTGTGCGGTTTAGACCCATGTTGTTCAAGAGTCGACTGTATTTACAATAGCCAGAGGTGGACCCCAGTTTATCAACAGATGAATGTATATATTCCACAAAATGTGGCGTATACATACGATGGAATATTATTCAGTCATAAAAAGGAATACAATTTGGAGACATTCCACAACATGGATTAACCTTGAAGACTTAAGTGAAATAAGCCAGACACAAAAGGATAAATATTGTATGATTCCATTTATATGAGGTGCCTGGAATAGGCAAGGTCTTAAGAGACAGAAAATGGATTAGAGGTTATCAGGGCCTGGGGGAGGAGGGAATAGTGAGCAATTTTTTTTTTTTTTAATGGATACAGAGTTTCTTTTTGAGATGATGAAAAAGTTCTAGGAACGGATAGTGATGATGGTTGCACAACACTGTTAATATACACAATGAATTGTACACTTTAAAAATGGTTAAAATGTTAAATTTTATGCTATGTGTATTTCACCACAATTTAAAAAAGAGCAGTTAGCATGCTGTACTCACATAAAAGTACTCACATAGATTATTTTTGGAGGTGGAAGAAACTTCAGGCACAGTTAACAGTATGAGCAGAGTTACTAGGTAAAAAAAACATATGTATGAGGAAAAAAACCCTGAAATGATATAGGTTAAAATGTCAAAAGTGGTTTTCTTTGGATTTTTAAAATGTCGTTTTTCTTTGCTTTTACATAAAAAAATCTAATAAAAAATATTTAAAGAACAACCCTTCATACAGGTAAGAACAGTGTATTAGAAATAGGCTGCTTGTAACAGAAACTCAATACACCAAGTGGTTTTTTAAACGATGGAGGTCTGTTTTTCTCTTCCATAAGAGAAGTACAGAAGTGAGCATCCAGGGCAGTTATGGCGGCTCCATAGTCACCAGGACCCGGGCCCCTACTATCTCTCTGCTCCTGGTTTCTCAAGGTCACCTCCACTTGCAAGAGGTCTGCTGCAACAGCTACTAACATCTCATCTATTGATACATTCCAGTGAGCAGAAAGGAGGGAGAAACAAGGACAAAATGATGTATTGCCCTTTAAGGGCTTCCTTCACTAGAAGCCCAACTCTATGTCTTCTGTTCACTGGCCACCATTACCTGTAAAGAAGACAGGAAAATGCTGGTGTGTTTTGTTTTGTTTTGTTTTTAACTCCAGTATCTAATAATACAGGGGTTCTGCTACTAAAGAAAAGTAGATAGATGGTTAGTAGTCTGCCTCGGATACTTAAAAGCATTTTTCATATAACTAAAATTTCAGCTTTCATCTTTATTATTTGGAGTCACCTCTAAAAAGTATAAAATCTAATAAAAAGATACACATTAACAAGTCTTTAGGACATTTTACACTAAAAAAAATTTACATTTTAATGAATGTCAAAGCCAGAACATAGTGAGATGGAATTCTTTTTATTTATTTATTTTATTTTTGACTGCATTGTGTCTTTGTTGCTGTGCACGGGCTTTCTCTAGTTGCTGCAAGCGGGGGCTACTCTTCGTTGTGGTATGTGGGGTTCTCATTGTGGTGGCTTCTCTTGCTGCTGAGTACGGGCTCTAGGCACGCAGGTTTCAGTAGTTGTGGCATGTGGGTTCAGTAGTTGCGGCTCACAGGCTCTAGAGCAGAGGCTCAGTAGTTGTGGCACACTGACTTAGTTGCTCCGCAGCATGTGGGATCTTCCCAGAACAGGGCTCGAACCCATGTCCCCTGCATTGGCAGGCGGATTCTTAACCACTGCACCACCAGGGAAGTCCCTGACAGCAAAGATGCAATGGTAGAAACAAGTCTGTATATTCAGTTAACATAGGTATGTGTATGTGTGTGTGCATCTGTACGGAAGAGGACAAATCATAAGAACTTTTAAATGCTCAGACATGTCGGAAGTCACAATTTAGGTTCCTTACAGAGTAATCTGTCAAACAAGACTCTCAATTCAGAGCACCCTCATGTTTCCCATAAAATAACACATCTTTTTTCTAACAGTTTTGTTGAGGTATAATTTACATATCATGAAATTCACATACTGTAAGTACACAATTCAGTGATTTTAATAAATTTACAAAGATATGCAATCATCACTAAAATCCTGTCTTAGAACATTTCTATCACCCTAAAAAAGATCCCTCATGCCATTTTCAGTCAACCCTCATTCCCAGACTATGACAACTACTACTCTTACTTGCTGTCACTATATACTTACCTTTTCTGGACATTTCATATAAATGATATCATGTAACATGGAGTCTTTTTGAGTCAGACTTCTTTTACTTAGCATAATGTTTTTAAGGTTCATCCATGTTGTAGTTTATATCAGAAGTTCTTCCTTTTTATACTAAATATTAACTAGTATTCCATTACATAGATATATCACATTTTGTTTATCCATTTATAGGTTGCTGGGCATTTGGATTGTTTCCAATTTTGGCTATTATGAATAATGCTCTACGAACATTCATGTACAAATCTGTATGGACATATACTTTCACTTTTGCCTTAAGACACTATAGACATCTAGGAGGAACTGCTGGGGCATATCCTAAGTTTACTTGAACTTTAAAAACAAAACAAGAAAACTGCCACACTGTCTTCCAAAGATGCTGTACCATTTTACATTACCACCAGTTTCTCCACATGCTCACCAATGATTTTTCCTGTCCACTATTTCGATTATAGGCATCCTAGTGGGTGTAATGTTTTATCTCCTTATGGCTTTAATTTGCATTTCTTTAATGACAAATACCGTTGAGTACCTTTTCATGCACTTACTAGCCATTTGTATATCTTCTTGGGGGAAATGTCTACACGGATAGCTTTTTAGATTCTCTTTATTAGGTTGATGAAATTACCTTCTATTCCTGGTTTGCCGAGAGTTTTTATTATGAATAGGTACTAGATTCTTTCAATTTTTTTTTCTGTGTCTGAGATAATCATGCAGTTTTTGTCTTTGATTCTATTAATACAGTGTATTATATTAATTGATTTTCAGATGTTAAAACAACCTTGCATTCCTGGGATAAATCCCACTTGATCATTAAGTTTAATCCATTTCATATGTTGCTGGATACAGCTGGCTAGCATTTTTGCTGGAAATTTTGCATCTCTATTCATGAGGGTTATTTGTCTGTAGTTTTCTTTTCTTGTGACATCTTTGTCTGGCTTTAGTTATCAGGGTAATACTTATCTCACAGAATGAGTTGGGAAATATTCCCTCCCCTCCTCTTCTATTTTCTGTAAGTTTTTGAAAATTTGTGATTATTTCTTCTTTAACTATTTGATAGAATTCACCAATGAAGCCATCTGGCTTTTCTTTGTGGGAAGACTTTAAAATACTAATTCAATTTACTTACTGGTTATAAGTCTATTCAGATTTTTTATTGAGAGTAGTTTTGGTCAGTGGACTTTGTTCATTTCATATACGTTGTCTCATTTGTAGGCAAAGTTCTTCATAGTGCTCTCTTATAATCCTATAATCCTTTTAATTTCTGTAGAGTTGGCAGTGATACATCCTCTTTCATTCCTGAGGTTGGTGTTTATGTCTTCTTTCTTTTTTTTTCTTGATCAGTATAGCTAACAGTTTGTCAATTTTGTTGCTCTTTTCAAAGGGCAAACTTTTGGTTTCACTGATTTTTCTATTAACTGTTTGATATTTCATTGGTTTCTGCTCTAATCTTTACTATTCCTTCCTTTTTCTTGCTTTGAGTTTAGCTTGCACTTTTTCCCCTCCTAGTGTTGTAAGGCAAAAGCGTAAGGTTAATGATTTTAAATCTGTCTTCTTTGTGCGACTTCCCTGGTGGCGCAGTGGTTAACAATCCGCCTGCCAATGCAGGGGACACGGGTTTGAGCCCTGGTCTGGGAAGATCCCACATGCCGCACAGCAACTAAGCCTGTGTGCCACAACTACTGAGCCTGCGCTCTAGAGCCCGAGAGCCACAACTACTGAGCCCACGTGCCACAACTGCTGAAGCCCACGTGCCTAGAGTCCATGCTCCACAACAAAAGAAACCACTGCAATGAGAATCCCGCGCACCGCAACAGAGTAGCCCCCGCTCGCCGCAACTAGAGAAAGCCCGTGCGCAGCAACAAAGACCCAATGCAGCCAAAATAAATAAACAATAAAAAATAAAATAAAATCTGTCTTCTTTGCTATTATAGGTATTTGAAGCTATAAATTCCACCTAAGTACTACTTTAATTGCATCACATAAATGGTGATACGTTCTGTTTTCATTTTCATTCAGTTCAAAATATTTCCTAGTTTCCCTGGTGATTTTCTTCTTTGACTGATGGGTTATTTAGAAATGTGTTAAGTTCCAAAAATTGGGAGCTTTTTCCATCCTTTTACATTCAACCTATTTGTGTCTTTGAATCTAAAGTATGTCTCTTGTAGAAAGCATATCATTGGATCTTTTATCTTTTTTTTTTTTTTTAAATCCAGCCTAACATTATTTGCCTTTTTATTGGAATGTTTAATCTGGTCATATTTAATTTAGTTACTGATATGGTCAGATTTACATCTGCCATTGTGCTATGTTTTCTATATACCTCATGTCTTTTTCCCCCTCTCCTCCTTTACTGCCTTCTTTTTAGTTACATAGATATGTCCTAGTGATCTATGTTACCTCCTTTGTTAGAATTTTTACTATATAAATTTTTTAGTTATGTTCTTGGTAGTTGCTCTAAGGATTACAGTATGTATCTTACCAAGATCTATTTCAGGGACTTCCCTGGTGGCCCAATGGTTAAGAATCCGCCTTTCAATGCACGGGACGCGGGGTCAATCCCTGGTTGGGGAACTAAGATCCCACATGCTGTGGGGCAACTAAGCCCGTGCGCCACAACTACTGAGCCCATGCGTCACAACTAGAGAGAAGCCCGCGTGCCGCAATGAAGAGCCTGTGCACTGCAATGAAGATCCCGCGTGCTGCAACTAGGACCTGACACAGCTAAATAAATTAAAAAAAAAAAAAAAGATTTATTTCAGGTAAATACTAACTTTACTCTGGAAAAATATAAAAACATTGCTCCATTACAGCTCCATCTCTTGCCCCTTTCTTTGTGCTATCATTATCATATATAGTAATCGTTATATGTTATAAGCTCAACAACAGAGTTTTATAGTCTTTTCTGGAAGATTAGACTTATGATGAAACAGTTTGATTCACTGAAATAATTATTAGAAATTATTTGGTAATATTTTTAAATAACAAAATAAATACATGGGATTTTTAGTCTAAAATTATTTGATTTACTTAATTTCCCACTCATAATTTTAAATAGCTTATAGGTTAAAAGCAACTTTAAAATATCCATATACTTTATCTCATAAATATGAAGATATGTTGCTAATTTAGTTTATCCAATTGTGATTTAATTATATAACATTCTTTTTTCCAAAGTAATAGAATTTACATGGGTATATATTAGTAATGTTATCAGGACTCTAAATGAAATATTCACCCCTAAATAAAATGATTCTACCAATCCCACAATTTAAACTGTTCTCATTAGCCCATGTTACTTTCTCACCCTTGTGCATATATGATTCCTACAAAATTATAATCAAATGTGAATAAAACTTGCTATTTAGCTTTTTTCACTTATACGTATTTTTCCATGTTGCTATGTACTTTTCACTTATATTGTTATTAATGATTACATATCACACCAAGAACATATCATAGTTCACTCAAATATTCTCCTACTATTAGAATCTGATTGTTTCCATTCTCTACTATTATTAGTGTGCTGTAGAAGGAACAAATGAATTAATAAATATGAAAAACAGGTTTTATCAGAATTTCATAACATAACCTAGATAGCTGTGCATATTCTATTTTGTCACAAAAACAAAGGTTAGAAACACTATTGCAGAGAACTGCTGCAGAAACAGAGTATTGTTATCCATGTTAAAGAAAAGCAGCAATGACAGTCTGTAAGTGAAATGTCTTTTAAAAAGATCATTATACCACGGTTTTCATCCATGGTAGTATCATTAAAGATTTCCCTTATATTAACAACTCAATATTAAAGGTATACAATAATAAGATAAACATGTCCTTCAAATTGTATGTAAACCGATTATATTTAAATCCTATGGATCTAATATGAAAAGACCCTTTATCTTTTCTTGTAAAACTGAATTGTATACTTCTTTCCTTAAAATAATTTAAAGTACATTCCAAATGTGTACTCTATAAACTGCTTGAAGCTTTGATTAAAGATCACTCAATTCCATGAAGCTAATATCCACTGAAACTCTATGATTTTAGTATTGTCCATCAAGTTGATTATTGAAAATGTTTTTCAGTGAGGTTAACCCTCACTGTCCTATTTTTTGTTTTGTGAATTTTGAAGACTATATGTAAGAGAACATAATGTTATTCAGGTCCAGAAAAAGAAAGTCTTTTTAAGAGGTTTGTGATTGGTATATATTTACAAAACATCAACATGAAATTATCTGCATATATCTTAACTTCAGGACCATTCATTTCCTCCAGCAATGGTTTTTCTGACACGTACCCGAGTTTCAGTAACTATTTCCCCACCTGGCATGGTTTTCTAACTACATGCAAGACAGAGTTCAGGACTCTCCTCTGGACACCTCCAATAACAGGGCCACATACATCACTCTGGGGTAATGGATCTACTTATTACAATATTCAAAACCTGTGGGATCTGATTATTTTAGAAATGTTACTTGCCTGTTTTAGCGCCCAGACTTGGATCAAGTCTAGGAATAGTGGACTGATAGCGACACGGACTGAACGGTTTACTGTTCCTTTTAATGCCTAAGTAACAGCCTCTTACATTGCTGTGAGTGATAGGCCTGACTATATTTCTGGATGTTAAGTAGTAAAAGGTGCTTAGATAATAGGAAAATGGCATTAAAAATAATAATTTAAAAAGTGCAGCTTTAAAAAATACTCTGGAGTCAAAGTAGCACTGCTCCTCCTAAACCCTACTCCAAATATGTACCAATGATAAAATTTAAAGAGAGAAAATCATAAACATATAGCCACGGCCAAAACTAGTTAAGTATCTCTGTAGACAAAAACTAAAGGAAACGTGTAGCCACAAACAGAGCTTAAGCTAAAAGCCTGGACTCCACACCTGTAGTAGGCAGGAGAAATGAGAAGTATGACTCCCACAGAGTAATGAGGACTGAAAGTGCTCCACAAAAGGCCCGGGATCAGAGCCAGACTCGGTGCTGGAAACCAAGGGTTGCAGTGGGACTCCACCACCTGTGAAAAAAAGTGAAGTCTGCTGCCTGAGGCTACAAGCTTATAAAATATTATGTGTCCGAGATGCTAAGAGGCCATAGTTTCAGCCCAACACCTGAAACCAGGCCAAACAATCTGCAGGCTTGGTATCTGGATCTGCAATGGCCTCAATATAACCTCAGGAGGGAGCCCTAAGCTGCCTATATCAGACCGACTGCTTGTCTAGGTGTCTCAGGGAAAGGAGTAAAAGCCATTATAAAGCCCCTAGGGAGGACGGGTGAATAAAAAGGAGAGAGAAACAGCCACTCAAGATGGACCTGAAAACTAAAATTCTACCTAAAGAAACATAACATTTTAATTATGAAAGAGAAATTATTTCCTTCACAGTTTAATTACCTATGTGCAATTCTTCATAAAAACCTCAGTCTAAAACATCTTTGTATCACGATAGTTTTGAAGCAGACACAAAACCTGCACAACTGTACACACGGGTCTTGCTTTAGGAGTCTGTAACAACTTTTGGGTACAATTTTAATTAAATCAACCCTGTGGTCCATATTATCAAAGCCGACATACCCCAAATCATCTTATGCTTTCAACGTTCAGAAATTGCCTCTTGCTGACTTTGATGAGCCCAGGAAATTATTTATAGTAACTTCAAATCATGCTTGGTGTACTTCCAAGACAACTGTAACTACGGTGGCTTGGGTCTTCTCTAGGGTGGACTTAATACATATCTAAAGACCATGAAACCAAGTAGGCTTCTCAGCTTGCCTGTATTTTTTTTTTAAACAACTTTATTGAGGTATAACTGCTATACAAAGAACTGTGGTTTGTTTGTTTTTAAATAACTCTACTGTTGTGGAGAGAATCAACAAGTAATTATTTCTCTTGTGCATTTTATTTTAAGGCATTTCAGAAAAATAATTTAGAGGGAATATATACTCGGAGGTACTCCAAAAGGAGACTGCAAATAAAATTGAAAGTAAGTATAAGAATTATGATTTTTGGCTTTACATAAGAATTAAATTCCCATTGAGTACTTTATCAAAAACTTAACAGGTTGTTTCATAATCCCCCATTGTTAGACGTAAATCAAACAGACTGGATGACCATCTTCGGGGAGAACTACAGAAGAGACTCCTACATGAGGAAACAGGTTAGATATTGGTGAGGTCTCTTCTAACTTCAGGATTCTATATCCGTTCTTCAATTTTCGTTGTTGTTTTTTTCCCTTATCATAGACTTTTTAACATCTCTGACCCACTGCAATTCTTTCCTATAACGGGACTATTTAAAACAATAATAGCCAGGTATAAGAACGATCAATATTAAGATCTACTTCTTTTCCTTACTTGCTTATGAAATTACAGAAGACAAAAGCAAAAAGATCAGCAATTAATCAGTCCAAAATAAAGCAGTACTTTTAGGAGCTGTGTGGAGATGGCAAAGGTGGCTAGTGGAAAAGGAAGACTCTGGAATCCCTAATTGATATTATAATGAGCCAAAAGACTGGCACACAAATAGAACTGCACCTGGACATCCCTTTTTAAAATTATTTAATTAAAGATGTTATAATAATCAAAATAGATGACAGCAGAAAATATAGTGAATATTTCATAACTAATAATATATTTGATGGATGAGTTTCAGAATAACTAGGGAGAACAGGCAACCTCAAAGTTAAAATTACAAAGTAGGAACACTGGTGATTTCTTGGTTAAAGCATCATTAAAGACCTAATATATTAACTTAATAACACTTTAAGAATTATAAAATATAACAGGCTAGTCAGCAAAAGTAAACGACCAAATTGGATTAAGCTGGTTACTGAAAACACCCTCAGCAGACAGACCTCTACGCATGGATGTTCAGAACCCATTGTCCCTAGAAGAGCAGCATTGTACTATACTAACAGCCTTTACAGGCCAAAGAAAAGAATGGACAAAACGGACAGAAAACTAACTAGGAAGATGATATATAGCATAATTGGAACAATCCTAAAAAAAAAGCAAAACAATAAAAACCACAATGAGTTAAGACACAAAAACAAAACCTACAACGTCCCTGACAAAATGGAAACAGCAATCAGTGATTTTATCCAAAAATATTTAGATATAGCTATACAACACAGAAATGTTCATTCTCTAAGGTCGTGCTATCCAATGTGGTAGCCATTAGCCATATCTGAGCACTTGAAATGTGTTAGTGCAACTCAGAAATCAAATTTTTTATTTAATTTGAGTCATTTATATTTAAATTTTTTAAATGATATTTGATTCAGTTACTGAAAAGCTTTTTAAGTATGTTTGGAAGAACCTGAATACATGACTCTACTTGTTAGTTTGGAAGAATCTGATTACATGAATCTACTTGTTAGCTGCACATTCTATGAAATCTCAACACAGATTAAGTATTTTCAATCAAAATTGAGTATTCAAATTGAAGTGTGCTAAGAAGTATAAATTTAAAATATATACCAGATTTTGATGACTTAGTAAAAAAGCTAAAATGTGAAATGTCTCAATAACTTTTAAAAATGTGATTACATGTTGAAATAATATTTTTGATACATGGGATTAAATAAAACATATTTTAAAATTAATTTTACCTGTTTCCTTTTTACTTTTTAAAATGTGGCTTTTAAACAATTTTAAATTATGTATGTGGCTTGTATTATGTATCTATTGCACAGTGCTGCCCTAAGGGATCAATGGCTTTAAAAAGAAAGTCATCTGTCAAAAATCTGAAATATATGTCAGTAAGGTGGTATTTTACTTACAAATCCTGATCTCCTACTGTCACAAAGTATTACTTTAGGCTACTCAGAATTGGTATACTTATACATTCCAAAGACATTTGTATCCTCTTCACACAGATTGTTACAAACCATTAAAGTATTCCTCTGAGTTACTGCAAACTATGGGTATGCAGTACCCATAGTTACATAATGGTCATTCCACCATCCAGAATAAGTAATCAAGTAACTGAAGGACACTAATTCATCAGATTTCTTGATTCCTCTTATATCCGGATTCACTCACCAATATGTTAACTAATGCTCTTGGTTCTATGAGATCTAAACGAAGATCTTTAGTATAGCAAAGATTTTGATACGAGTAATTACATAGGACAATTTTATTTTTATATGTATACACATACATACACAGGCTTATAAAATTTTCCCTGGAAGAAAAACATTGTAACTGCATGCCTTCACAGTGCTCTTCCAACTTTTTCCATACCATGGCATTTCACAGAAAATTACATTTGTAAGACACACTGGAGTTAACTCCTCTCCGGGGAGGGCACCACTGTCCCAGCACACTGACTTACTGCACACCAACTGGGAAGCTCAGGCTCAAAGGTCATTGCAAAAAAATCTCTGACCCATATTTTATTTTCATCTGACTTATATTTTATTCTTACTTATGCCTACAGTTGTGAAAATACAACCCCTCAACATTTTTAACAACAATATACAAAGAAGGCCACAAGATGGAGATACTACTCCATTACAGTATTTGTACTGATGTATTTTTTTTCTGTGTACATGTCCCTCTTTCTGTGTATTTCCTTTCTCCTTCAGTGGTATTCTCAGCTACTGTCTCTATCCCTAACGTTTATATTGGTTCCTCCACCACTCTGCTTTAACTAGCATTATTAGAGAAATGTTATATAATAAATACCTTTATGATCCTTTTTAATTTTAAAAGCAAGCAGGCAAATAATTAAAATATTTTCTTCTAGCTCAATATTTTCCCGCCTCTCTAAAATTAATGATGATTTTTATTTACATATTTTTCTCTGACAGGTAAAAATTCTTTTAGAAATTTGCTACCCGCAAAGTAATAAGTACTCCAAAAGCCATTTACTGGAATACATTCTGTTGCTTTGTAAGGCTACAGATTTACTTCATGTTGACACCCCCTCCAAACTTCCCTGGAATTCTTCTTTGACAACAGTCCTCAAACCAGTTTATGAGCCTTACTTGAAATTTATTTTCAGATCTCTTTATCAATCCAAAGCGTACTTACCCAAGCTTGCAAACCCAATTTAGTCATCAAATTTAGCTCCAAATGACTATAAGCTATAGGCAAAAATCAAATCCATCTTAAAGGTTTACTATTAATGAGTAAATCTGCCAAATATGCTGCAGGCTTTTAAAGCAACGCAAAATAAGAAGTTTCAACAATGCTTTGAGAGGTGGCAGCATCGTTGAAAACCTGCAAAGCTTTCCACAAAAACTAATTTCAAGATCTAATTTACTCTAAGTTAAACATATACTTGCAAATGTGTGATACAAAAAGTCACACTAATTCTGTATAACTACTATAGAACTGCATAGCATGGCAATCATTTGAACTTTATATAATATACTTAAGTACAAGGAACAACAAGTTCCAGTCACCCTACATTATACAGTCATATATTAACTTCCTTAAATCAAATTTAATCACCAATATTAATACAAAACACTACTTGAAGTCAGAGAAGGACCTAAATACTAATCTTTTATATGTTAACTAAAAGTGTGGTAATTGAAAATAACTGCTAATAAGATTTGCATTTTTTTTTTTTTAATTCCAAAAAGCCAGAGGCTTCTTGGTAATTGGCCATGAGATAGCTTCCTTAACCTGATCCATTTTAATGGTATAAAGTCCTTAAGTATTGGCTAGAAATATGAAGCCTCTACTTTCCTTAGCAGGCACATATATGGACCCCAGGATTTCTCTATGGTCTGTTCAGACCTTCCCAATAAATGACAACAACAACTTTTCTGGTCTTAACTCATTTTGACTACTGCTTACTACACATGTCACAGTGCGGTCTCATGCAGCTTTTTAAAATCCCTGTACCTTCTATGATCAGGAGTTGTATGTATTCCAGAATTTGTTTAATTAATTACTTCCTTTTAGAATTCTAGTGTTTGCACTCAGTGGCATTTTAATACTGCTTCTTTTCCATTTTAATACCGCTGCTTATACCATGACATGTGTCCTTTTATTTAATTCTGGATCTTAAACTCTTACCTTTAATATTTAATTCAAATTCTATTAGCTGACCATGTAGCTGCACATAGCTTTATGTCCACTGCTTCACTGGCACTAAAATGGGCATTTTGTCTAATAATGAAGCATACTGTTCTATGCACATATTCTCTCTAACCAGAAATGTAGACAGCGGCATGCCTTGCTTTTGCAACATGCCTGATTATGCGTGAGATTCCAGTTGCTGGATGATGGTAATCAGAAACACTTTCTGAGTAAGTGAACGAGTCCTAACCTTACTTAATGTAGTATTAAGGAGGATGAGAATGAGACACAAATCCTAGATTAAATTTCTAATTAAGTCCCAATGACACTCTTAGACAAAAATTTCAGTAAATGTAAGTAAAAAAAAAAAAAATTTAGCTCTTCAAATGGAATACCATGATGTTACTTAAAACATAATCATATTTTTACATTCATTAGTATAGGACCCATCTTTCACAAGTAGGTGTTTTGATGAAAATAAAGAAAGGTTTTTGAAAATACATATGACTATAGCTTCATTATCAATTGGTCTAGGGTCCTGCTTCACCCAATCAGAAGTCTCTCTTTTCACTGCCATTCCTTTCCTTCCATCTCTGCACACTTCTATACAAGAAAGACTTTGGATTTGTTTTTAATTCTGGGTAGAATTAATTGACGTCATTACTGTCCAAATAGACCCAATAATGCCTGACTTAGAAAAAGATTCCCAAGACGATATAGTCTTGGAATAAGTGAGAACATGTTTAATATAGATACAAGGCATTTTATCAACTGGTGTTACTTACAACTGCCACGGAGGTTCTCCTCCCAGCAATCATCAAGCCAAGTACCTACCCTCACCTCCATCCTACCCTGTGTATCATTCCCAACACTGAATAAAACATATGATATTGAAATTCACCACATTACACCAATCACTGGGTAAAATGGTGACTTTTATTAAAAAGATTTTAGAATGTATCTCTAAGAATAATTGTAATAACAAAGGACAATTCCATTTCCCAGTTCAGCTTAGGGTGTATCTATGAATAATAAAAGACACACTATTCTAGGATTGTTCTCATAATTAGTTTTTAAAAAAAAAGAATACTATAAAAAGAAAACAGAAACTTACAACTAGAAGAGGATTTCTGTTCCATCAGCTCTAGATTATGTGGCAAAAGTTTCCCAATAAACTTGCTTTTTCCCGTAAAATATGTCCAGGCAACCTCCACTAAACAGCGTGTACATAAGAAAAGTAAATCAATTTTACAATAATTCAAGCTGATGCAAATATGTATACAACTAAACAAGTATTTATTCAGCTCTAACTCTATACATGATATGCTTTACATCAGAAATATAAATGACTGGTAGGTTATCTACCATTCCAAACTTTGTACATCTCTCTCTCTACAAATCAACAAATAATTTTGGATTCTACAATGAAAATGGGGGAGTGATTATTACATGACATAGATTTACAAGGGAATAGACTCACTAGAGAAAGACTGCACTATATTCAACTAACACCACAAGCTCAGTGGAATCTACAAGAATCACTGGAGAGAACTGATACTCACAGTACAGATTCACCAGTCACTTATGAAAGAGATCTTCCTCTTTATTTCTCAAACCCCTATGCTGGGGTTTGAGAAGGCCCCATTAATGACTTTGTGCTTTTCCCACCCAAAAAAAACAGAACACAGAAGTCAGGCAAATAGAGATCAAATAGCACCTTTATTGCTGAAAAGCTACTGGAGAATTGAGATTACGTATAGGAGCCAAGAGAGCTTGCTAGAAATTCTGGCCCTCCCATCCCCAGCCTAGACTTTGAGACAGTACACTCAAGAGAAAGTCTGGCCAGGATAACAACTGCCTTGCTGGTCTGTTAAGAATGAGCATCATTACTTCTAGCTCTTTAATTAGTTAGCTCTCCCCAATCAAGCAAAGCAGACCACAGGTGATCACCCTCTAACAAGGTAACTCATCCACTGAAAGATGTAAGAGATGGGTCAAGAGATCAGCAGTATTTCTTTAAGGAAGTCCCTCCCCTTGGATATATGTAGGATGAGTGTGCCATAATTGTCCCTCCCTTATACAGGCTGCTACTCTGTGCATTCTGTGCATCTGAAATACAGACTGAAAGAGCTTAAAAGATTTATTAATTCTGATTAAAAAGTTAAAATCCAACATTTTGTAAGCACATGTGCACTTAACAATAGTTTTCTTCTTTTAACCAGGTTTTAGCACTCATTTGAATGTAAGGATGCAGTTATTAAAAATTTTATAAGAGAAAGAGGCATTTCTAACATTTTCTAGTTCTATAGGAATAGGAATCTGTAATGACTGGCACCAAGAAAATTACTCTGATTGCATCAGAAAGTAAATGCTGCAAAATTTAAGATAACTTAGCTTGTTACAATTTCAATTCACAGATTTTTAAATGACTATGAAGTATTTATTGTTGGCTAGAACACTGTACAAAGTATAAAGAAAGTCACGGACCCAAAAGACAATGAAAAAAATTGATCCCACAAGAAATACAGGTATCCAAGGAGCAGGAGCTGTTAGAATAAATATAAATACTGTTTGGGGACCTAGAATTTAAGTTACTAATGAAAGATATTTCAATAACACACTTTTTTTCCTACATTCTTCTAATCTTCTACCTTGTATCCTCTGAAAAGAGGCAATATCCAAATTGGAATGCCCTGTGAACAATCAAAGTCATTCTAAAAATAGAGTGAGCCTCTGGTATGTCACCTGTATACATACCTCCACTAAAAACTTCTGGAATCCCTTTGAAAGCTTTTAGAACCAATTTGAAACCTGGGAATACAAGGAGAGGGATTCCTTTGCTGTATGAGAGCAATAAAAGGCCAATATAAATATAACCTACTGAATAAAAACAGTCAAGCAATTACTCATTCGGTGAATTACTGTTTAGTTTTAGTTACCATGTTCATATTTTTTCATTTAATAAATATTTAAGTGTCTCCTATGAAGTAAAGAAAGAAAGAAAATACCATTTGTCCTAAAAATGAAATAATTTAACTTGACAAGGTCATAAGTCAGTAAGTGGCCTGGTTCAAGTTCTAAAAGTCATTGATTATTCCAATTAAAGAGGTTAGGGAGTGACTGAGCGAACTACTTTAGACCTGGCGGAAAAAGGGATAAAATGGATGCCACATTAAGTCACTAATCATCCCTGGAGTCTAGTTTGGGGTATGGAGATCTCAAAAAAAAGTTTTTTTCTATTAATTGTCTCCAATTCCGCCCCCTTCCTTCTCTCCTGAACCCAATGTAACCAATCTATTGATCTCACCACTCCACTGAAACAGCTCTCACTAAAGTAGCCAATGACCTCCACACTGTTGAATTCAACAGTCAGTGCTCAGAACGCATCTTATTTGAATTATCATCAGCATTTAGCCCAGCTGATTGCTTCCTCCTCTTTAAAATACTTTCCTCACCTGACTTGAAAGAGACCATCTTTTGTTGGTTTGCCTGCTACTTTGCTGGCTGTTCCTTCCTCTTCTCCTTTGCTGGTTCCTCCCATGGTCCAGCTCCCAGACCCCTCTGTTCTCTTTTACATTCACTCCAGTGGTGAACTTACCTGGTTTTGTGGCTTCAAATTACCTACGAAGTGCCAGGGGCTCCCTAATTTATTATGCACAGCCCAAACCCTTCTCCTTACAACTCCAGGGTTAGATAACCAACTTTAAAGTTTATTAGACAGCTCACATTTAGCATGACCAATACCAAATTACTGATTTTCCCCCAACCATACCTGCTTCTATTCCAGGCTTCTCCATCTCAGTAAGTGGCAAGTGCAATTAGACAAGTATTTATTCACTTTCTGAGGTTTAGAAAAAGCTTTCGAATTATCCTCAACTTTTCTTCCCCACTCCCCACCTCCACATCCCACATTCAAACAATCAGCAAAATGCTGTCAGCTCTATGTTCCAATTATATCCAGAATCTGACCACTTTGCACCACCCAGGTCCATTCTACATTCTACACCACAATTATCCAATAATTAATAACGTACATTATCGTTGATCTCCAACTCAATAAAGTGATCGGTTTGAAATTTAAGTCAAATTATGTACCTCTTCTGTTCAAAACCCCCCTTGATCCCCAACTTACTTATAATAGCCAAAGTCCTCATGACTTACGTCGAAGCCCTACAAGATCTTCCCCCGCCCCCCATGACTCTGATCTCATCTACTACTGTCCTCCCCATACACCCTGCTCTGGCCACATTGGCTGCCTTGCCATTCCTCAAATACTAAGCAAGCTCCAAGGCCTTTGAGCTTAACCGTTTGCCTTCCTTGAATGCACTTATCAACATGGCTCACTCCCTTACTTCTTTCTGAGGACTTCTCTGACCATCTGACATTTATATTTACTTGTTTGGTTGTTTACTGTTTCCCCCTACTAAAATGTGAGTTTCACTAGTCTAGGGGTTTTGTGTTACATACCGGCCAATTCCCAGTGTTTAGTATTTAGTAGGTATGAACTAAATCTCTGTTGAATGGACAACAAAACTGATTAAGTGTGTAAAGCCAGGTCACCACTCTTAAGTAACCTACCTACTTTGCTCTGGTTCCTCATGTCTGGCTAGTCAAGAAGAGACTGGTCGGCTTTGGCCTGAAAATTACACATTAAGGACATAAGACAGGCTGCATTTGTCTCTACCAAGTTTCTGGTCTCCTGAAAGTCTCCTAAGAAAGTTAAGATTCAATGTAATGTAAAGAACTTGTTCCAATCAGTTTCTCTGCTTAGGTAGAATAAAGTTTCTTCTGCATTGTTTCCAATTCAACACAACTGGGTAGAGAAACACAGATGAAAACAATTTTCTGGATCCTTCTATTAAAATGTTACCTCCACACAGAATCTTCTCAATTACCGATGCTTCTTTATTTTCCCATCTTTGCCCATATAGTTAAATGCTCTGGTTGTTCACACTGCCTAATTAACTCTGCAAATTTAATTGCATGAATTTATAAATGAAAATTCTATGAGAGTTCACATGCAAGCTAGATTACATAATCTAAAATTTAAACCACTGCTACTAAGTTTCTGTATTCTCTGAAAGGGGCTTAATTTTCCTTGAATAACTGGAAAATATCTTCAAAATCTTTGGATAGGTTATGTAAAAGACTCTCTAGCTACAGAATTTAATCAATTATGATAAATTCTAACAAATATTCTCAATATTAAAGGCATTCTTAAAAGTCTTCAGTTATATTTCACTAGTGATTTTTACACATATTGAAACACCATTTACTTTGAAATGAGGTCTACTTTGTCTCTACAAGCAGGAAGTGGCACCAGGTGAAGACAATGACTAAAGACAATTGCCACATAAGCGTTTGCACAGAATTTGAAGTGTGAAATTCTTAAACTACTTTATAACTTACAAAATTGAAATTCGTTAAAATCATGGTGCCATGGCAACTGCTATTTTATATTCAATTATATATATTTAATTTAAAAGTAAATTTCCATTTAGTGTTAAGCTCAACAGTTCACACAAATTTATGATAACCTGTAGGAGTGAAATGTACACTTCACATCTGGTCACGGGAAGTGTGCCTTGAATGACAATTGTTGGTAAACATTTTTTTTTTTTTTGCCCCCATAACTATTCAAAGCATTCTATGAAGGGCTCAGTCAGATCTTGTGAAATTCTAAGTCTTTAACCCCATAATTCTTAAACCAGTAAAATGGCGTCAGAGACGGGATATCTACCCTCATTCACCACTCCCAGGGTGTAAGTAAATAGCAACAAACGGACATTACAAGTTAAAGTCTCAAGCTAAAAAAGGAAAGAAAACGAAACGAAAGGAAAAGAAAAAGACAACGACCCTGCGTTACTGGTTGGACTTCTCTTCCTGGAGCACCCCAAGTGCCTCTACTGCCCCGAAAACTTGATGGCTCCTTCTATGACTTCCAGGACCAACACTGTAGAGGCTTCAAGTTCCTCCAGATTTCTAAACTAGGATACGAACGCCTAATCGAATAGGCTACATAGATTCCAAAGTACAGTGCAAGAAAAACTTCTGCAACCCAGACGCCAACCAAAATGTATTCCTATCTTCCCAGAAAGGCAGAGGAAAGGAGGCTGCTAAAGTATGGATAAGTGTAATTGGGAAGGTGAAAATTTGGAGGGAGACACGACTACTCTTTCCCACGTTCACGGGGCCGGCAAGGAAAGGGTAAGAGTAAAAGATCTACCCACACCACTCTTCCTTCTTCCTCCTGCACAGCTGGGTGCAAGGATCTCCCCCAGAATGGCAGAGGAAAGAGAAGGGATCGCCACCCCAGGCTGGTGGCACCGTCCAGGCTGTCACTGAGACTGCTGTCACTGAGACCGGAACTCGAGAAGGGGAGCCGGGCGGTGAGGAATTGGGGAAGGCGGGTCATTCCCTCTGAGCCTGGTTACGAGGAGACCCTGGTGGATCGGGCTGAGGACGGCAGACGAGCCCAGGATGACCAAGTCTTGCCCCGCGTGCCCGGCTCCCTCGGAGGAAGCGGGGTCAGAGCCCGCCCCACCCCCTGCTTTCCGCCCAGACCCGCACTTTTCTGCCCCGGAGGCGCAGCCCTCGGGCGGGCGGGCTGCCGGCCGGCCGGCCGGCCCCGCTTACCTGCTGCACCCCGAGGAACTGGTAGAAGTTGAGCTGCACCTCCTCCACCAAGTCAAACAACTCCAGGTCTCCGCTCTCCCAGCCGCGCGCCGGCCCCGCGACCGCCAGCAGCAGCAGCAGCAACAGCAGCGGCGGCGGGAACGGCACAAGCCGGAGCCGGCGGCGCGGAGGAAGCCGGGCCAGCCGGGAGCAGGGCGCCGTCATCGCGCGGGGCTCGGAGAGGTCACCCGCCGCGCAGCGCCGTCGGCCGAGACCAGGGACGTGGCGGGCAGCGCGGGCTACGGGAACAGTGCTTGTCAGTCGGAAGCACGGGCAGCCGCCCCGGAGTCGCCCGCCCTGCGGCTGGTCCTAGCCTGAGGGACAGGCTCGGCCGCGGGCGGCTCTACCCTCCGCGGACCCCCGCCCCTCACCCAGGCCTACAAACAGCTGGCGAGCCAGCGCCGGGCGCTGAGGTTGCACCGGGTGGGAGAGGCTTCCCTTCGCCTTAGCCTATCCCAGGCCTCGCTTCCGGTGACATCACGTCTCCTAGCAACCGCGGGAGAGGGGGCGGGGCCGGAAGTAGAGAAGCCTGCGCCCCAGACCTGGGCCTCCGCGAAATGCCTCTCAGTCGCTGGCGCGCTCCGCGAAGCTGTGCCGTGTGTTGACACAGATTAAGAGACGTGGACAGTTATAGACATCGCGCATCCACCTGGAACATCCCAAATATCCCTGAAACAGATACCTTCTTACCCTACCCCAGATATTAAAAACTAAAAGTATATTTGAAAACTGATGTATTGACTACGGCCTCTGTTCCACACATTTCATTATTCCATCCCCAAAGATATAGGAGGAATTGAACCTAGGACTTGAAAGGGACAAATCTAGTGAGTAGTCTAAAGTATCCTTTTGAGAGAGGTGAAGAAGAAATGAAATTTGAACCAAGACAAAAAGTATACTTCTAATAATGAATTAAGATTTATAGGCATAATACCATAAAGTAGGCAACCTGGCAGAAATTAATAAGCGTGACTCAATCAAAGTCTTAGGGGAAGTGTAGTTTATCCGCTTTAGTCGATTTCCAATTGGTGTTCCTTTCCCAACTGAGGTCTATTTTCAATGACATTTAGGCTAAAACCCTCCTCTCTTTCCCACCAGTGTCTCACCTCCTACTCCACCCTCCCCCTCACCGCTATTGCTTTCTCTTGTGTGAACCTTATTTTCTTCTTAGCTTTTGCTTGACCAGTTTTGAGAGTTTGATCTCATGCTTTTCCCATCTTGGATCCAGCCAGCTGAATTAAGCTCAACAGGATAATGATAAAGCTCTCATAGTAAAAATATATTATGTTTGACAAAGGTTAGAAAAACAATACCTGGATGCAGGAAGTAAATCTTACTGAAGAAATCATTCCATTATTGTAGAGTTAAAAATATATATATATTTTAAAATAGTTAAATGAATGCAAGTATATCTTGCTTAAAAATAATATATGTGCTTGAATTAATCCCATTTTAAGTTCATCATGAGGCTTAACTTTCAAAGATACAAGAGCAGGGGTGTCTCAGTCGGCAAGGGCTGCTGTAACAAAATACCATAGACTGGGTGGCTTAAACAACAGACATTTATTTCTCACAGTTCTGGAGGCTGGGAAGTCTGTAACGGGGAAAGGTCAGCATGGTCGAGTTCTGGTGAGAGCCCTCTTCCAGGTTGCAGAGGGCTGCTTTCTTGTTGTACCGTCACATGGTGGGAGTGCGGGGGAGGGGGAGAGAGATCTAGCATTTCCTCTTACAAGGGCACTAATCCCACAGTGTGGGCTCCACCATCATGAACTCATTTAAACCTAATTATCTCCCAAAGGCTGCACCTCCAAACACCATCACATTGGGAATGAGGGCTTCAACATATGAATTTGGGGAGGACACAAACATTCAGTCCATAGCAAAGGGTATCACCTTTTCTGTGTATTCCCAGTTCCAAGCACAATGCATAGCACATGCTAGCATTCAATTAGTTGAATGGAATCCTGTGAACACCTCCCCACCTCCGTGCCTCCCCCACAGTTTTTTAGTTTGGTTTTTTGATATATCAGTTTTCTTAAAGCGAGAGGTATTTTTACCACATCTCTAAGTTAGCTTACTGTTTATTCAATGATTAAAACATCGAAATAAAATGAGAGCAATAATCTTAAGCACTACTTTTACATAATATCCCAACATTCATCTTTTCTCCTAATTTGACCATTAAATTAAGTGCAATATAACATTTGAAACTGGTGCCATATTGCCACTGATATTTTAGCGATCTGGTATTTCCCTCTTGAGCTCTATTCTTATGTTGTCCAAGAACCCCAAGGACCTCCTCCATCTAAAGGGAATAGTTCTCTTTCCAAGGCCAAGCTGAAAAGCAGAACTGAAGTCTATTCAATACAGCACTGCTATTGCTTCTCACTGCTATAAGGTATTGCTCTGGAAGCTTCTTCCTACTCAGTTCCAATAACACTAGTCCACTCTGAAGTGATGTCCTTGCTTGTTCTGGTCTAGGTCTCTGCAAAGACCACAGTGCTATTTACATTTAGACTTCTAATTTGGCATCTTCACGTGTTCAGTCTCATGCAGAGGACAATGCAATTGAATAAATCTTCTTTTGCTGAAGCCAGGACTAAGTTAGCTCACAATGAACAGCTGTTTTCTTATCTGTTGACATTTAATGATTCTGGGCATGGACTGATGAAGCTTAGCCTGGGCAGAGGCAGTGTACACAGGAAGAGAGAAGCCAGTGAAATGTTTAACAGTCTTGTGAGTTGTGTAACGGATTGGAAATGTAGAGAGGAGGCCCAGACTTACAGCCAGCTTTCCCACAGAACATTTGCTGAATTCTGGGGTCGTGCAGGAGGCCGAAAGACTGAAGGATAGGACGAGTAAAATCTCCTCACATTCTACCAGTGCATACAAAATGAACTCTACCGAAGAGGAGGAGCCTGCTTCAAATACACAGGCAGTCTTCTCCCTCAAGACATTTGCAATATTTCTGAAGTTATATGAATAGGAGGATAAAGATCTAAGTTTAAAACCTCTGAAGAGCAGAAGTAAATATGCTGGGTTGAGGAGATAGAAACCTTGCAGGCTCAGAGGAATCACACCTAAGAAACAGAGAAACCAGAAGTTGAATGAATCTTACTAAAACCCCAACCCAATCCCTACCCAGCTCAATCCCTGACCCTCACCCTATTTGTCTATTTTCATCTCTAGGAGAAAATAACATCATCTCTATTGTCTATTGTTTTTAATATAAAAGTCTGGTACATAATAAAAAAAAATTATGAGATGTGAGAAAAACAGGAAAATTTGACCAATAATCAAGAGAAAAAAATAGATAATAGAAGACCCACAGATAAGCCAGCTATTGGAGTCCAGACAAGAACCTTAAAATAACTATTATAAAATAGAGCAATAGTTTATAAAATAGAAGAAAAAGTGGATAAAATGGATTAGAAAATGCAGAATTTCAACAGAGAATTGAATCCATTAAAAAAAGAATCAATGGAAAATCTCAAATTTAAAAATGTAATATCTGAAATCAAGAACTCAGTGGATGAGTTTAACAGCAGACTGGACACAGCAGAAGAGAGGATTAGTGAATTTGAGGATAGGTCAAGAAAAAATACCCAAACTGAAGCAGAGAGAAAAAAGAATGGTAAGAGAATAGAGCTTTAAATGCATGTGGTAGCACAGGGAGATCAGCTCGGTGCTTTGTGACCACCTAGAGGGGTGGGATAGGGAGGGTGGGAGGGAGGGAGATGCAAGAGGGAAGAGATATGGGAACATATGTATATGTATAGCTGATTCACTTTGTTATAAAGCAGAAACTAACACACCATTGTAAAGCAATTATACTCCAATAAAGATGTTAAAAAAATGCATGTGGGACACAGTGAATAAATCTAGCACACATATAACTGGGGTCCTAGAAAAAGAGGAGAGAGAGAGAATGAAGCTGAAGCAATAATTATAGAAACAATGGCCAAGAATTTTACAAAACCAATGAAAGACATGAAACCAAAGATGAAAAAAAAACATTAACTCAAAATAGGTGATAGACCTAAAGGTAAAAGCTAAAACTATAAAACTCTTATTTAAAAAAATAAGAGTAAATTTTAGTGACCTTGGGTTAGCCAGTGGTCCCTTAGATATGACACCAAAAGCATGTGACAGAGGAAAAAATAAATAAGTTGAACTACACAGAAATTTAAAACTTTGTGTCACAAACAATACCATCAAGAAAGTGAAAAGACAACCAAGATAATGGGAGAAAAATATTTGGAAATCATATACTTGATAAGGGACTTACATCTAGAATATGTAAAGAATTCTTGCAACTCAACATTTTTTTTGAATGCGCAACGGATTTCTCCAAAGAAGATATATACAAAAGGCCAATAAGTATATGAAAGCTTCTCAACATCATTAGTCATTAGGAAAATGCAAATCAAAACTACAGAGAGATACCACTTTACACCCGTTACGATGGCAGTAATTTAAAAGACAGACAAAAAAGAGGTTAGTAAAGATGTGGAGAAAGTGGAACCCTCATTTATTGCTGGTGGGAATGTGAAATGATGCAGCCCCTTGGGAAAACTGTTTGGAAGTTCCTCAAAAAACGAAAGATAGAGTTACTATATGACCCAGGAATTCCACTCTTAGGTATATACACAAGAAAAGTAAAAACATAAAACTTGTATACAAATGATCATAGCAACATTATTCATACTAACCAGAGTTGGAAACAACCTAAATGCCTATCAACTGAGGAATGAATAAACAAGCTGTGGTATATCCATACAATGGAATATTATTCTGAAATTTTCTCTTTTGCCCCTTTTTGGCTGTTTCTCAAATATATGGACTTAAAGTTCTAAGATATCATTGTTCTCTAATGGAACATTATCTTGTAATTTATTTAACCAAACATCATTCACAAACATATTGAGTTGACAAAGGTTAGAAAAATATTGTTTTGGGGAAGCACCTTCTTGAAAAATAATCCCTTTTTTATTGCAGTACTGAATCTTAATCTTTTGAAGGGCTAATAAATAAATGCAGATGTTCTTCATGTTATAAATAATAAATACATTTCTATCATGTTGACACTATGGCTTTTACTTCTCTGGATAATGTACTGTTTACTCAAATAATCTCATAGTGCAAAAGAATACAGATTCTAGAGCCAGATGATTCAGTATGAATTCTGGCTCTATTACTTACTAGCTGGGTGATCCTTGTGTTTCAGTTACCTCATCTGTAAAATTAGGATAATAATACTACCAAAACCATAAAATACTACCAAAATTGTTGTAGGAGCTAAGTGAGATAATTAGAGCCCAGTATATAGTAACTGCTATTTAAATGTTACCAATATGTTATGGAAGGTCTCTATCTACTTTGTATTAAGGGCTCCATAAATAAAGCTTATCTATTCTTAAATGTTTAGATTTTGTGTTTAAAGTCATTTGTTATTAAACTTAGGCTGCAAATGCCCACTTCACTGGAAATTTATCCAATCACTTGTCTGCCCAAGATGGTGGCAGACAAGACCACCTTTACAAAATAATGACTGGTTCTCAAAGCCAGTTTACTTTTTTTGTTCCAACTCCATAAAACATATTATTCATGATTTTCCTGCCAAATTCAGCTTTAATAAATACCTAATTAAAAGCATGTGACCCACATGAACAAGAGGAAGGGAAAATTTGTTCACCGATTAAGTCATTAAAGACTCATTGGTGATTGTCTTACCCTGAAGTAGCTGTCTTTTCAGATAATGATGTCTTCTGCTTTACATAGACGTTAATGTGCCTCAGTAGAATCCATGCAAAAATTTCTTTCTCCTAACATCTTACACAATTTCAAGATTATCGTTCAT
The DNA here is from genome assembly GCF_009873245.2 of Balaenoptera musculus. Classification (NCBI taxonomy): domain Eukaryota; kingdom Metazoa; phylum Chordata; class Mammalia; order Artiodactyla; family Balaenopteridae; genus Balaenoptera; species Balaenoptera musculus. The sequence continues at coordinate 13,442,675 of NC_045786.1, read as the reverse complement.
TTTTCAAAGGTTTCCATCAACTCACTGAATCACTTTTTAAATTTGAAAATTAGTTTTTCCCATTTTACTTTTAACCAACCAACAAGGATAGTCTCTCCCGACTCCTCCGTCCAGCCTGAGTACAGCAATCGTTGTATTTCCCTCATACACAAAAGCTCCAATTAGTCTGCAAAAGAAAATTTGAACAGGCCTCTTCATATTCTTCCAGGCTCAACAGCCTGGCTTTGGCATTGTGCCGTTGAGCTCTAATGTTGTTTGTGATGCCAAACTGAAACACAAAGGAAACAGTGCAAAGTTGCTGATCACCTCGGTCAACACGCCGCACAGCTAAGGCATTAGATTATGAACAGAAATTCCATGCCTCATAAATGCTTACTATTAAATTTATTAAAAGGAGGCGGCATTTTGAAATAATACTGAATTAGCAATCAACAATTCTAAATGGTAAGATAGGAGAAATTTAAATTCCTTTACCACACTTACGGCCTAGCTTCATTTCTCCCCACTTCAATATATAATCCTCTCTTATTTTTTGCAACCATGGAAGGATTTTTAGTGCCAAGACTCCATAATGAAAGTCTTTTAACTTTTAAAAAATTAAATAATAATATTTTCACCACCAGGGGGCAAAGAACATTTTTACAGGCAAAGATTATTTTTGACATTCTAAAGGAGTTACCTCGCGCGAACATAGTTTTTGTTGTTAGAATTTCAATAGCTTCAAATTAAGAGATACAGATCCTAACCTAAACCTTTAAATTTAAGGAAGAATCGTGTTTATAAAAGAGAAAATGGTACAAGTTACCATTAACCAGGTGCCCTTTCATTCACTATCATTTTTAGATGCTTAAAAAGAAATTTTCCACCTCCCTTTTCCCTTTCCTTTTGTATGTTTGCACAAGAGTAGGAAAAACATAATTTGAACTTTTGAAATATTAATTTAGCCTTTGTCTATGCTGGTCTTTAAATGGCTTTTAGCTCATGGTATTTTTTGACAAATGGTTTCCTAAGCATGCATTTCAGCTCTGCTTTTTTAACTTAATGTGATTAAGTGATGTACTCAGGTCTTTACCTCCTTCTAAAATTGGGTTCATTGACTCAGTTAATGCTTCGTCATTTGTTAATTTTATAATTGAGAAATGATATAAATAACTGATAAGCACATCAATTCACCAGTTATCTCTTTTGAGACCTGGATATCTCTGAATTTACTGAGAAAGTACCAGAGTCATGAATAGACAATAAACAGAATTATCAGTATAGTAAATTACTGTTCAGAGGTGAAAAATTTGGTCTAACACGTGTCAGTCCCATATTCTGACGTTTCAGGATATTTGATTATTTCTGACTTGTACGTTGATGAAAGTTCCAGTAATGGAAGTGAAACTGAGAGTTTTTAAATCAAGGTATCTGTGGTGTAGGCAAACAACCACATTTTATTCCTTGGCTTATTTTCTTTCCCCTCTTCCTGCTCCTAAGTATCTGCTGAGACCACATTTCCCTGAATCGATTATAAGGATGCCACTATTTCAAATCAGGCCTGAAGTAGAATGGACACACAGTGATCTGGTAAGCTCTGCTACTGTTCTTTCCTTCTACTGCTCCCTGGAGCCTGGTCCGCATCTCCACTGTCAGCCACAGCCCCCCATGCCGCCCCCCCCTCCCCCTCTCCCTCCCCCTGGCACCAGGGCTGTCTCCAGGGGGTGCAGAATTGGGCCAGATACCACCGTATGTTCACCTACAGAACATTTTTGTCCAGATGAAATCATGTTGAAATAAATATTGACTGCAAACTTAAGGAGAAAAAGAAGTTGCAAAAGGTCAGCATTAAGGGTTTATTTAGAGGCACACACTAAAGAACATTCTATGACCCACCACTTATATATTAGTGATAAAGGGAAACGTAGAGACAAAGTGGGGTTTTTTTTTTCTGTTGTCAATTTGCTTTTTTTTCTATTTGTTGTAGTGTGGATTGACGGAATCCTTCTTTCTAGTGTATCCTCAAGCTGTTGCCCAGCCACCGGCAGCAGGCTGGAGAAGGCTAACCTTTCCGTTCTGAACTTTGACAGCCTGTGTTAGATAACTTGATGCATCTTTTCAAGTCCGCTCTGCCTCATGTGTAAACTAACCTCGGCCAGTGACCAATTCCACGCTGCTTCAGTCAGCCTCCTACAGGTGCACCCCGAAAGCTCCTTGCCTTGGGCCAAGTTTTCTGATCTCCTTCTGTAATGGCAAATGGTTGTCAGTAGCACGCTATCTACAATTTTCTAAAAAGCTTTAAACCACAGAGAGTCTCTTAAAGGTAAAGACAGTATTCTAAAAATGACTGAGAAAGAATCTCATACTATAGAGAAAGTAGGGAAATGGGTGTTTGGAAATTCATCATTAGGTGAATATGATTTTTTTCTTTTGCCAAAAATATGTGTCACTAATAAAAATTCTCCTACCTGGACTCTTAAGAACTTGTTTTAAATCTTCCAAATGTAGCTTTTCAGTGGATTTAAAGTCCCTTTGTTAAGAATATAAAAACCCTTCATTTTCAGTTCGTTTTCAAGAATAATTATTTGACATAAGGGAGGATGGAAAATTACTAAGCTAAATTTTAGCAAAAACCTTTGCACAGTTGCTGAATGGAAATACAAAAAGAACCTATGACTTAGTAGCAGAGCCAAGAATACACGTCTTGCATTTAGATCTATGTCTTTTTGTGAGGAATCTTTCTCACCTATGACACCCATTCAAACTAAGCATCTATATAAATTGAAATTAAAATTGGACCTTTAATTTATCACAAAATGTTCAACCAGATTTCTAAATTAACACATCATTTTAAACCAGATTTCTCTCAATAAAAATAGATGGTGATAATATTCTTCATTTTTGGAGAAAATCTTGGTTTAATCAATACTTCATGATACAATGATTAGGTCAATTTTAAGGTTAACCTTAAAAATATTTTTCTCCATTGCTTAGTTTTCTTTCAAAGCATTTACTTTTTCCTCATTGTTAAAACACTACCTTTACTTTGAAGGATTATATTGTGTGTTTATTTATTTAATTTTTTTAATGGAAAAATCCCATGGCTTCCCATCACACTTAGAATAAATCCCCGTTCTTTTAAGTCCTCCATAATCTGGCCTCTGTCTACCTGCAGCCTCACCTTGCACCATCCTCTCTCTCACCACACTGGTTCTCCTTCAGAGCACACCAGGCTCATCCTGTTTTAGGGACTTCGCCCTCCTTCTGCTCCAATACTCTTCCAGATCTTTGCCTGTCTGGCGTCTTCCCTCTGTTGGACTTGCATTGAAATTCAACCACCTCTGGTAGGCTTATCTTAATCCCCTAACCTAAAAGGGCACCCAGTTGCTCTCTTTCACATCACCCCCCTATTCAATCCGCTGCCTAGCATTTACCATTCTCAGTTATCTTCCTTGTCCATTCATTATTTGTTTATTGTGTGATTCCACTCATTAGAATACAAGCTCAATGAGAGCAGGACTATGTCCATCTTGCTCATTCCTCCAAATGGTGCCTAGCCCATATTGGGCTTTCAATAAATATTGTTGAATTCAAAAAGAAAAACACCTTTCCTTCTCCGAGGGTAATAATCTATTGTATTATGGATCAGACTTCTAAAACAATCAAGTAAACTGGAGAATTGCCCAAGTTCAAGCCATAGGAGAATGGCCAGCTCTTAAGGTAAGCTGCTATGTGCATGACAAGTTCCATGTTTTACCTAGTAGAACCATGTGGTTCATGGTGGAGGATGTGATGAATTGACCTACAGGCTGTACTGATACAAATCATTGGTTGCACCATGTGGTTGGGTAACAAGTCGGAAGTAACACTGACTCCCCAGGGACACTGTAGGTATTCTTAATCATTTTGATCAGTATATATTAAACTGGTCATTACTTTTAAAAACAAATCAGATTCTAATGTGGTGCCAAAATGAAGACTAGGTCCAAAAGTACTTCAGTCACATAAAAGTTCTCACTGACATCTTGAATAAATAAAGCTGACAGGTACAATTTATATTTATGTTCTCCCGAGTGGCAATAGGACATGCCACAGATAATTCTAATTTTTCTCAAGATTTGTCCTGTAAGTTCTAAGTCATGTCTTCAACATGCAGAGCAATAGTATTTCTGAGAAGACTTAGATATGCAAATATGATCATTTTACACACTCACTATAAAAGATTTTAAAGCCCAACCAATTCTTTCATTTAGTACAGGATTGCATTTTACAGAAACATCACTGTTTTCATTTATATTCCAAAGCAATGTGTGTTGATATTTCAGTTAATGTTACCTTTCATTAGCTTTTTCATCACATGTCTTTTCCATGTAAGGTCATAGTTGTGGTTAAAGCTTGTTTCATAATGATGTCTCAAGCTGTATTCTTTTGACACAAAAACACTTTAAGCACATGGGAATAGTCTCATTTCAACAGAGAATAATGCTTGTTCACAGTTTTTTTTTTAAACTTAAAGCCTTCGTGGTAGGGTTGTCATACTTAATAAACAAAAATACAGGACACCTAATTAAATTTGAATGTCAGATAAACAACAAATATCACATGGGACATACTTATACTAACAAAAATTAATTCTTGTTTATCTGACATTCAAATTTAACTGGGTATGTTATCTGGCAACCCTGGTCTGTCTTTGTTTTTTCCACTTTTGATAGAGACATAGGTTGAAATACATTCAGATGGTCTTCCAGGAAGTGGTGATGTCTTCATTACTTTCTTGTTAGCTATTTTTAAGTGTTGCAGGCTGTTTTAAAATCAAAGTGGGGGAAAAACCTACTTGAAATAAATGAAACATCAATTCTGAAGACTTTGGAAACCAGGCAATAAAGGATTTCATTATGTCAAACAACTGAAAAGCAAATATTGACTAAGCATTTACCATGTATAAGGCATTGTATTACAATATGCCACAAGCACAAAAGAAGGGAAAAAGAAAAAAAGACAAACTCTCAGCCTCTGGAGAATTTATATATTTTGTGGGGAAGATAACACAGATACACATAAAAAGATAATAGTACAAGGCAGTAGATGGTAAGCGCCAAAGGAGTAATAAAGACAAGAGGATTCAGGAGATCAATCCCATCTGTGTCTTTGGAGAAAGAAAGTAGGAGAAAGGGGGTGTTTTACAAAGTGCTTTATGTTCATCGTCCTGTTTAAGCCTCCTGCTATGGTCTGAATGTCTGTGTCCCTCTCCCTCCCACCCCTGCAAATTCACATGTTGGAATAATAATGCCCAGTGTGATAGTGTTGGTGGGGTGGCTTTGGGAGGTAATCAAGTCTTGAGGGTGGAGTCCTTATGAATGGGTTAGTGCTCTTAAAAAAGAGATCTTTAGTCTCTTCTACCACGTGAAGACGCAGAAAGGAGGTGTCAGCTGTGAACCAGAAGGAGTGTTCTCACCAGAATGTGACCACGCTGGTGCCTTCATCTTGGACTTCCCAGCCTCCAGAATGGTGAGCAGTACATTCCTGTTGTTTGTAAGCCACTCAATCTGAAGTATTTTGTTACAGCAGCCCAAATGGGTTTATACCTCTCAACAACCCTTTGAGGTAGTTATTATTATTATCATCACCAGTTTCCAGGGAGGATCTACATTACATGCCTATGGTCACACAGCTAGTAAGCAGCATGTCTGCTTCCACCTTGGGTCTTCCTGAGCCCATAGCCTCAGTGCTGCTTCTGAGACGATGGGAGAGAAGGCTGGAGCCTCTACTGTTATATGGAGGTCCTAGAGGTTTGAGTGGGAGAGAGAGATAAAAGGACTATTTTAGAAACTAATTTCTTCACACATTGCCCTAGATATTGTGGATAGAAATATTCATTCAATCACATTGGATTATAATGATACTAAAGAAAGTGTCAAAGATTAGAAACACTGTGAAATCAAAACAAACTGAAATGAATTGGTGGCTATTTGCATGTAGAGGAATGAGAGAGCAAGAGAGAAGAGGAAGTATCAAAGACAGGTGCAAACCTGAGAATCTACAACAAAACAAAACAACAACAACAAAAACCTGGTAGAACTAATAGATGAATTCAGGAAAGTCACAGGATTTTAAACCATCACACAAAAATCAGTTGTGTTTTTATACACCTAACCATCTGAAAAGGAAATTTAGAAAACAATTCCACTTTCAATAGCATCAAAAAGAAAAAATATTTAGGATTAAGCTTAACCAAGCAGGTGAAAGATTTGTACACTGAAAACAACAAAACATTGCTGAAAGAAATGAAAGACACTAATAAATGGAAAGACATCCTGTCTTCATGAATTGAAAAACTTAATATTGTTAAGATGTCAATACTCCCTAAAGTATTGCATTGATCTACAGATTCAATGCAATCTCTATCAAAATCCCAATGACTTTTTTTTGCAGAAACAGAAAACTCCATCCTAAAATTCATATGGAATCTCAAGGGACTCCAAATAGCCAAAACAATCTTGAAAAAGAACAAAGTTAGAGATCTCATGTTTCCTGATTTCAAAACTTACTACAAAGTTATGGTAATTAAAACAGTGTGGTACTGGCATAAAGACAGACATATAGATGAATAGAGTAGAATAGACAGACCAGAAATGGACCTTCACATATATGGTCAATTGATTTTTGACAAGGATGACTAGACCAAAGGACAGTCTTTTCACAAATAGGGTTGTAAAAACTGAATATCCACATGCAAAAGAGAGTTGGGAAATGCAGGAGAGACAAGATGGCAAGTAGAGGGACCCGAAGCTCACCTCCTCTCATAAGCACACCCCAAATCACAACTAACTGCTAAACAACCATCGATTAAAAAAAAAAGAAAGAAGTTGGACCCTTATCTTACAACATATAAAACATTAATTCAAAATGGATTAAAGACCTAAACGTAATACCTGAAACCATAAAACTCCTAGAAGAAAACATAGGGGAAAATCTTCATGACAATGGATTTGTCATATCTTGGATATGGCATAAAAAGTACAGGCAATAAAGGGAAAACCAGTTAAATTAGATTTCATCAAAACTTAAAAACTTTTGTGTATCAAAGGATGCTATTAACAGAGTGAAAAGGCAATCCACATTTTGGGAGAAAATATATATCTGATATATATTTTCTGGGAAAAAAATCATACATCTGATAAGGGATTAATAACCAGAATATATAAAGAACTCCTACAGCTTAAAAACAAAAAAACAACCCCCCAAAATGAGCAGAAGATTTGAATAGACATTTCTCCCAGAAGATATACAGATGGCCAACAAGTACGTGAAAAGATGCTCAATATCAATAGTAATTAGGGAAATGCAAATCAAAACCTCAGTGAGATACACCTTCACACCCATTACAATGGCTATTATCAACAAAATAAAACAAAACAGAAAATAACTGTCTGTGAGGATGTGAAGACACTGGAACCCTTGTGCATTGCTAACGGGACAGTAAAATGGTGCAGCTGCTGTGGAAAACAGTATGGTGCTTCTTCAAAAAATTCAAGATAGAATCACCATAGGACCCAGAAATTCCACTTCTGGGTATATACCACAAAGAACTGAAAGCAGGGACTCAAACAGATATTTGTATACCCATGTTCATTGCAGCATTATTCACTATACCCAAAAGCCGGAGAAAAACCCAAATATTCATTGACAGATGAGGGGATAAACAAAATGTGCTATATACATATAATGAAATGGAATATCATTCAGCCTTAAAAAGGATTGAAATTCTGATAAATACTACAATACGGGTAAATCTTATCCATTATGCTTATCCATTGGATTATATGGATTATGCTTATCCATTATGAAGGCATTATGCTAAGTGAAATAAGTCAGTCACAAAAGTACACATAACGTATGATTCTGCTTATGAGGTACCTAGAGTAGTCAAATTCAGAAAGACAGAAATTAGAATGATGGTTTCCCAGGGCTGCGGGGAGGGGGACAAGGACAGTTATTGCTTAATGGGTACAGTTGGGGAAGACGAAAAAGTTCTGAAGATGGATGGTGGTGATGGTAGCACAGCAATATGATTTATTTACTTTTATTTATTTATTTGTTTGTTTATTTATTTATTTATTTTTGGCCACACCTCGCGGCACGCGGGATCTTAGTTCCCTGACCAGGGATCGATCATGTGCCCCCGGCAATGGAGGCACAGTCTTAACCACTGGACCTCCAGGGAAGTCCCAGTAGCACAACAATGTGAATGTACTTATAATGCCACTACATGGTGCATTTTTAAATGGTTGAAATGGTCAGTTTCATGATACCGGGTTGGCCAAAAAGTTCGTTCGGGTTTTCTGCAGGCTGCTACCAAAAACCCGAACGAACTTTTTGGCCAACCCAATATGTATACTTCACCACAATAAAACTTTTTTTTTTTTTAAGATCATGTAATCCATAAGCCGACACCACTGAACTGTGGCATACCTCTGATTATGGAGCATCCCTCAGCACGCCCTGTGTGGCATATGTGATATTTAATTGTCTGCTATAGCAACCAAGTGAGGGCACCAGTATAAAAATGGATTTTACCTATTAGTAAAGCTTAATTTCTTCCTTACTTGTTTTAGAGAAAAAAAATAAGTGAAAATAGAAGCTCTAATATTGTCTTCTCAGACTGCCAAAGGGCAGAGGGAAGCAGCAGTAGTTCGCTGGGCCCAGTGCTGGGTGAGTAAGATGAAGGCAGAGACGTGATGCTGGACTTGGCAACACAAAGGCCCTGGGAGACCTTGACAAGAGCAGTCTGGGTGGAGTGGTGTGGAAGGAAACTGCATAGAGTGTGTTGAGGAGAGATTGTGGAAACACTAGTGATTATAATCACTGCCTTCAAAATATTTTGCTTTGAAGGGGAGCAGAGAAATGAGAGGGGAATTTGAAAGGTGTTATGGGGTCATTTGAGGTGTTTTGATTTTATTTTTTCATAGGACAGATTGCAGCATGTTTGGATGCTGGCAGGAAAAGTCTGGAAGAGTTGGGGGAACGGTAGGAGCCTGTCCTTGAGAACAAGAAAGGGGTGGGATCTGGAGCCCACGAGGAGGAGTTGGCAGGGAGCGTGGTAGGGTGAGGCGTGTGTAGGTGTCTGCTTTTTTTTTTTATATATATTTCTTTTTTTTTTTTTTTTTTTTTTTGCTACGTGGGGTCTTCATTGCTGTGCACGGGCTTTCTCTAGTTGCAGCAAGCGGGGGCTACTCTTCATCACAGTGTGCGGGTTTCTCATTGTGGTGGCTTCTCTTGTTGCGGAGCACGGGCCCTAGGTGCATAGGCTTCATTAGTTGCGGCGTGTGGGCTTCAGTAGTTGTGGCTCGCGGGCTCTAGAGCACAGGCTCAGTAGTTGTGGTGCACAGGCTTAGTTGCTCTGCGGCATGTGGGATCTTCCCGGACCAGGGCTCGAACCCGTGTCCCCTGCATTGGCAGGTGGATTCTTAACCACTGCGCCACCAGTGAGAACACGCTTGTGTGAGGAAGTGAGGTGGGGGAGTGGGTGTGCATAGGGAATTTGATGGGAAAGAAGGTATAAAATAGCCATTTTGGAGCTAGGAAACCAAACACACCAGGGATGTAAGATAGGACCCTGGGCAGTGCTGAGTATCCTTTTGCGATTTGTGGTCACAGATTTGCAGTGAGACTGTTTTTTCAGCGTGGCCATGCGTTTTTTCTCCAGCACCGCTCAGCCGCTCAGGGACAGGCACAGATCAGGCTGAGGGTTGGTTTTAACCAGGCTGGGGCTTTGCCAGAGAACAACAGAGGGAGAGAGAGGACCAGGAAGTTCATGGGGTTTGCAAGGTGTGGACTGGGTTTGGTCATGGCTGATGACAAGACCATCATCATGACAGTGGGCATCTGAAGTGGGTTGAGGAAGTGATCACTAGAGGTGAGAGGTCAAGGAACTAAGAGACCACAGCATAAACATGTGGCAGCGGGGCTGTGTCAGTGCAGTGCAGGGGTTAGCAAAGTCTAATCTGATCCTCTTTTGTCCCATCTTGGTCAGGAGGTGTGATTTTTCCCTCTGTGGCTCTAACCGCACAGAAGATGACCAAGTTCCTCACCTTCTGGTCAAGGGTGCAGTACAAGCCCGGGAGCAGCAGGACGTCCCCAGTGGGTGGGAGCTTCCTTCCCAAGTAAGGATAGCTCAGTACCAAGTCCTGTCCACTCCACTTCCTGGTTCTCTCAACTAAGGGTCCTCCTCTCCCTTCCCATTTCAAGAACTCTGCTCCTCCAAGGCTTTCCTCTTCCCTGTGAACCATCCTCATACCTGCTCTTTCCTTTCCCCGGAGCCCCGGCATAGTCAGCAGCCCATGTCTGGATCTTCCTGTCTCACATCTGCAGCAGAGGCTCCTCTGAGTCTGTTTCTTCTTCACTGTGTGCTTCGGGAAAGAAAAACAGTCTTCAGGGTTTAGAGAGAGCAAAAGAGGGGAGAAATTCACAGAAAGCACACAGGAAATTAGAGATACACCCTGTCTCGGATGGATTTCATCCATGAGCCTGTTGAATGAAGTCGTCAAAAAATAAAAACAGGAGTAGAGGTGGAAGAGAAGAGAGTGAGCCAGGTGTTAAAGTCATCAGTGACTAAGGTGGAATGATCAGTACAGCAAGATGTTTGATGATATGAACTTTGAAGGAGGGTGGGAGATGTAACACCTGAGATGGCATTTCGGGGGCAACAAGGACTCTCCCCTCCTTCTGGTCCCAGGTACATGAGGCTTGAGAGGGAAAACCAGTCTCCACTTTACAGGCGAAATGCTGCCCCCAAAGGGCAGAGAACTTTCCATTGGAGATGAAAGGTCTGTAAGGGTCAATATCCTCCATCTGCCATGTTCCCCTTCACATCTCCGTCACCTTGTACACAGCAATGAGTACAGGGAGTGTACTCAACAAAGGTATATGGAATAAATGGATGGGCAGTTAATTGAACCCAGTGTTTATATTTTATTTATTTATGGCTGTGTTGGGTCTTCGTTTCTGTGCGAGGGCTTTCTCTAGTTGCGGCAAGCGGGGGCCACTCTTCATCGCGGTGCGGGGGTTCTCACTATCGCGGCCTCTCTTGTTGCGGAGCACAGGCTCCAGACGCGCAGGCTCAGTAGTTGTGGCTCACGGGCCCAGTTGCTCCGTGGCATGTGGGATCTTCCCAGACCAGGGCTCGAACCCGTGTCCCCTGCATTGGCAGGCGATTCTTAACCACTGCGCCACCAGGGAAGCCCCAGTGTTTATATTTAAATCCAGTGCCACAACCCTACCACTCTTCTAGAATAAGTGGCAGTCTCAGCTTCCTGCTCCAGGATATGTGACTGCCACGGGGAGCAAAGGATGCTCAGGGGGGTCAGCTGCCTGTCAGGAAGACCCGCTCCCACCGAATGAGAAAGAGATGCTGCAATCAGATAGACTGAAATAAAAACATCAGCTTTTTCCCTGCTAGGCTTAAAGATCATGATCTGAGCTGTGGCCATTATCTGGATCCCTAATAGATCTCTTTCTCCATCCAGGCCTGGAAAGTTTAGGGAAAGATGGGCAGGGAGTAAGTCTCTTAATATCAAGCTGCATCAAAAAAACAAACAAACAAAAAGCCCAGAAGAGGCTGGACCACACATCCTCCACCCCTTCAAGTATAAGTTACTTCTCAACTTTGGGAAGAAGTGAATGAGGGGGCAGAAAAAACCTAGAAATTTCCTCTTGTATTTTTCTTTCTTACTGAGTGAGCATTTTCTCCCTTCTTTGAAAGGTAAAGGGGGAGGGTAAAGGGCTCCCCCTAACACACCCCAGCTTTTTATTCTCCTGATACACCTGACTATATAGTCACCTGAGGATGTGATATTCTCTGGGGAAGGTGATCAGCTGCCTGTCAGAAAGATCTGCTCCTACCATCATGAGACTGCCCCCCCCCCACCAAATGCCAACTACTGTTTCTTCACATAACTTCCTGGGAACACTGATTTAAATTTTGTTCCCTGAAAGCTCTAAAATTGTAAGAACAAAAACTTTATTAAATGAATTGTGCTTCTACTAATTGACCTACCTTCCCACCCCTTTCTGTCTTTCCAAACTCTTCCACTGTGACCTCTGGACCTTATGGTATAGCAAACCAGCAAACTCCCCTATATTCTGGCTGGTCAAAATGTGATTCATGGTACATTTTAAAACCAACACAGAACTAACAGTGAAATGTCTCAGTCATTTAATAATTCTATGTTTAAATTTTTGAGGAAGTGACAAACTGTTTTCCAAAGTGGTTGTATCACTCTACCTTCCTACCAGTAATATACAAGGATTTCAATTTCTCTATATCCACACCAACACTTACTGTTTTCTGTTCTTTAAAGGTATAGCCATCCTAGTGGGTGTGAAGTGGCATCTCTTTGTGGTTTTGGCTGCATTTCCCCAATGACCGATGATGTTGAGCATCTTTTCATGTGTTTTACTGGCTATTTGCATATCTTCTTTGGAGAAATGTATATTCAAATTTTTTGCCCATTTTTAATAGAGTTAATTGTCTTTTTTTTAATTGAGTTGTAAAAGTTCTTTCATAATTCTGGATCCTTTATATGTTTCCTTATCTGATATATGATTTACAAATATTTTCTTCATTCTGTGGGTTGTCTTTTCACTTTCTTGATGGTGCCCTTTGAAGCACAAAAGTTTTTAGTTATGACAAAGTATAATTTATCTTTTCTTTTCCTCTGTTGCTCTGCTTCTGGTGTCATATCTAAGAAACAATTGCCTAGGGCTTCCCTGGTGGCGCAGTGGTTGAGAATCCGCCTGCCAATGCAGCGGACACGGGTTCGAGCCCTGGTCTGGGAAGATCCCACAAGCCGCGGAGCAACTGGGCCCGTGAGCCACGAATACTGAGCCTGCGCGTCTGGAGCCTGTGCTCCGCAACAAGAGAGGCCGCGATAGTGAGAGGCCCGCGCACCGCGATGAAGAGTGGCCCCCGCTTGCCGCAACTAGAAAAAGCCCTCGCACGGAAACGAAGACCCAACACAGCCAAAAATAAATAAATAAATAAATTAAGAATGCAAATGACCTAAGGATCAGGTGTTTAATTTAAAAAAAAAAAAGAGGCTTTTCCCCCAGGGAGTGGGTGCCAGGTCACATTCACCAAAGGATAGGATGGGAGTGAGGGTGGGAAGTCTTCTAGAAAAAAAAAAAAAAAAGAAACAATTGCCTAATCCAAGGTCATGCACATTTATGCCTATGTTTTCTTCTAAGAGTTTTATTGTTTTACCCCTCCCCCACCCTTTTTTGGTAACAGCTTTAATGAAATGTAATTCACATACCATACAATTCATCCATTTAAAGCATACAATTCAATAATATTTAGTACATTCACAGAGTTGTGCAACCATTGTCACAATCAATTTTAGAATATTTCCATCACTCTCTGAAAAAAACTCCTCTATCATATAGCTATCATGCCCTATTTTTCCCAACCCTGCCACTGTAGGCAACCACTAATCTACTTTTGATCTCTATACATCTGACTATTCTAAAAATTTCATATAAATGAAATCATACAATATGTCGTCCTTTGTGAGTGGCTCTTTCACTTAGGATATTCTCAAAATTCATCCATGTTGTAGCATATCAAGCATATTCCTTTTGATGGTTGAGTAGTATTCCATTGTATGAATATGCCACTTTTTGTTTATTCATTCATCATTTGATAGACATTTGGATTATTTCTACTTGTTGGTATTATAAATAATGCTTCTTTGAACATTCTCTCAATGTTTAGGTACCTGAGAATATCTTCATTTCTCTTTTGTTTTTGAAGGTCAGTGTTGCTGGATAAAGAATTCTTGGTTGACAGTCTTTTCTTTCAGATATACTTAACGGTGTCCCACAGGTCTTTGTGTGTCTGTTTTTTTTCTTTCTTTTTTCTGTTCCTCAAACTAGATCAAATGAATTGATTTGTCTTCAAGCCCACAGATTCTTTGTCAGCCTAAATCTTCTGTTGAGCCCCTGAAGTGAATTTTCATTTCAGTTATTATACTCTTCAACTCTAGAATTTTCATTTGGTTCTTGTTTATAATTTCTATTTTATTGATATTCTTTATGTAGTGAGCCATCATTCTCACACTTTCCTTAAGTTTTTTAGACATAATTTCCCTTAGTTCTTTGAGTATGTTTAAAAATAGATGATTTAAAGGCTTTTTGTAGTTAGTCAAGCACCTGAGTTTCCTCAGGGCCAATTTCTACTGACTGCTAATTTTATCCCATGTATGGGCCATACTTTCTTGTTTCATTGCATGTCTCATAATTTTTTGCTGAAAATGGGAAGTTTTAAATCATATAATGTAACATCTGGAAATCAAATTTCCCTCCACTCCCCAGGGGTTTGTTGTTGTCACTGTTTGTTTTACTGCTGCTATTTGTTTTTCAGTGAACTTCCTGAATTAGTTCTGTAAAGTCTGTATTCTTTTTCATGTATGGACACCGAAGTCTCTATTTGGTTTTCTTATTGGGCAGTTAACAATTGTATATACATTTCCTTAAGTTCTTGGAACGAATAAGTCTGCCAGCCTTTGCATGCATGTTGGGACATGCCGTCAACACTCCAGTAGGCTGTTTACAACTCTGCCTTAGCCTTCACTTCCTGCTCGCACAGAGCCTCATGGTTAACCAGAGGTGAGAGTTTAGAGCCTTCTCAGGTCTTTCCTGGGCATGCACACAGCCCTACACATGGGTGTGGCTTTCTAGATTCCCAGGAATATGTCAGAGCTTTTCAAAGCCTATTATTGACATCTTATGCCCCAGCTTTCCCTTTTAAGTTTGTTGGTGAACTTGTTTATTGTTGCAACTGTTACTACCACCTCAGGCAGCAGTGATATTAAACAATTGTTATTGGTTGTTTTCTACAAACACCCCTGGGGAAAATGCTGTTCATAATGTGTGAGCTCTGAGTCAGGTCAAATAAAGACAAGCCTTGTGAGTGGGATTTTCCAGGGAACTGCCAGACAGGTCACATAAAGACAGGTATTTGGCAGTGGGGCTTTGGGGAAGCTCCAACATTCTATCCCTTCCAGTGGCTGCTATTGGTTTTCACCATGACTGCAGGTTTGTTTGTTTGTTTTTTAATTTATTTATTTATTTATTTATTTTTGGCTGTGTTGGGTTTTCATTGCTGCGTGTGGGCTTTCTCTAGTTGTGGAGAGTGGCGGTTACTCTTCGTTGCAGTGCGTGGGCTTCTCATTGCGGTGGCTTCTCTTGTTGCAGAGCATGGGCTCTAGGCACACAGGCTTCAGTAGTTGTGGCACACGGGCTCAGTAGTTGTGGCTCGCAGGCTCTAGAGCACAGGCTCAGTAGTTGTAGTGCACAGGCCTAGTTGCTCCGTGGCATGTGGGATCTTCCCGGACCAGAGCTCGAACCTGTGTCCCCTGCATTGGCACGCGGACTCCCAACCACTACGCCACCAGGGAAGCCCAGTTTGTTTGTTTTTAAGGCTACCCTGGAGCTGGGAAGAGGAGGATGAGAACAGGGCAGGTTAAAGTGCCACAAAGCTCACTGTTTTTACCATGATTCAGTGCTTTTCTTGAATAAACACTCCTCAAATTGTTACAAGCATTTGGTTAATTTCCAGAGTTCTGAAAAAGTTGATTTTGACCATTTTTGCTAGTGTTCTTTTTGCTTTTATAGAGGAGTGAATTTTCAGAGGTCCTTACTCTGCCATTCTTGAAAGGTATGTTCCTATTTTTATTATTTTTGAATATTATTTTGAGATCATTTTGGAGTCACATATGGTTGTAGGGAATAATACAAAGATCCTGTATACCTTTCATCCAGTTTCTCCCAAAGATAACATCTTGCATTACTAGAGTACACTATCCTATGCAGGAAAATGATACTGCTACAATTCACTGATCTTATTCAGATTTTACCATTTATATGTACTTGTGTGTGTATGTGTGTGTGTGTGTGTATTTAATTCTATACAATTTTGTCACATGTGTAGATTTGTGTGACCAACACCACAGTCATGATACCTAACAGTTCCATCACAAGGATGCCTCATGCTATCCTTTCATAGCCACAGTCATGGCATCCCCTGCCATCACAACTGCCAGTCCTAACACCTGGCAACCACTAATCTATTCTTCATGTCTATAATTTTTGTCATTTAAAAAGTATCATAGGATATATCATACAAAGAAATATTATTCAGTAAGGAAAAGAAAATATTGACACCACAACATGGATGTACCTTGAAAACATGCCAACCACAAAGGATCACATTCTGGATGATTCCATTTATAGGAAATGTCCAGAATAGACAAATAGAGAGAGAGACAGAAAGTAGATTAGTGGTTGTCTAGGGCTGGGTGGGATGGGGGAGAATGGTTGGTGATGGCTAAAAGGTACAGGGTTTCTTTTTGGGGGTAATGAAAATGTTCTAAGAATGAACATGGTGGTGGTTGGGCAACTCTGTATATACTAGGAACCAGAGAATTGTACATTTTAAGTAAGTGAATTGTATGGCATGTGAATTATATATCAATAATGCTGTCAGAAAGAGAATGCTATATAAATAGAATCATATAGTATCAACCCCCACCCTCCCCCTGCACCAAGACTGGTCCTATTTTTTTTTTTTTTTTTGCTGCACCGGGTCTTAGTTGCAGTACGCAGGCATGTTGTAGCATCTTTAGGTGTGGCACGGGGGATCTTTAGTTATGGCATGAGGACTTCTTAGTTGTGGCATGCATGCGGGATCTAGTTCCCCGACCAGGGATCGAATCCAGGCCCCTCTGCATTGGGAGCATGGAGTCTTACCACACTGGACCACCAGGGAAGTGTCAGTCCTGTTATTTTTAAACAAAAGTTTGGTCCCAAAGAAAATACCTGTTACCAGAAGTAGTAAATATAGATAATACTTACAGTACAGAGAAATTTATATGTAAGATATAGCTGAGCATGACAAGAGGCAACTGGGCATGACCAAACAGGAGAGAATCCGTTCTTGCTCTCCGAGGAGCGTGTGGCGTCACCATTCACATACAAACGCAACTGACGTGCGTCTCTTTTCGAGTCTACTCCAAGGATGGGATTTCACGACTCTCTCCGAGCCAAAAATGACATGGACGAAAACAAGCTGTTTTCAGCTCAGTTCAGATAAGATAGATTTTTATTGGAAGAGAAAGCCAGCAGCGGTGATAGCAACACACTTGCACGCTGAGCTTCACAACATCAGCTGCTTCTAGATTCACAGATAAACACTGTGACTGAGAGCTTTTCTGTTCTTGGCACAGAGATGGAACACTCTCCCTTCATATGTAGCTCTTATCTTGTTTTCTGTCTTATTTCCCTCCCCACTAGATCATTACAAAGCTTTCTGCTGGGAGAGCCATATTTGCAGACCTCACATACCTCTTTTCTGGTGGAAATAAAGTGACTGTTGGTCTATAGAATACCGTCCCTTGATCAATGTTATCATGATTATTCACCCATGGCATTCAGCAGAAGGAAATTTGATTGGGTCTATATCCCAGTGTGTGATATAGTTTCAAAGCTAGAAATTTGGGAACTTAAAAATTTCAAAAACAAGTCCTAAAGGTAAATTCTTTAATAATTTAAAAATAACAGGTATTCTCAATGTCCTGAAAGGTACAGATTATTTAAGTGGTATTTAACCCTTATTTGAGAAAGAGGAGAGAGAGAGAGAAAGAGAGTGAGAAGAGAGAGAGAGAGAGAGAGAGAGCAGGAGAGGGAGCCGTCAAGGTTATTGCCATTGTTCTGACTCTGGGTTCACTTCCACTGTGTATTGTGCTTTCAATGTAGAACAAAACTGCATGAGTAATTAATCTTTAACTGGCTGAACAAACTCTCTTCCACAGAGGGGTACCCTCTCTGACACTGGAGAAATTAACTACAATAGAAATGTTTCACAAGTCTGGCATTTCATAAATGTTAGGACAGAGATCACTCTCTAAACCAGAGGTTGGCGAACTTCTTCTATAAGGGGACAGAGTGTAAATATTTTAGGCTTTGTGGGCCAAATGGTCTCTGTTGCAACTATTCAACTCTGCCACTGTAGCCTGAAAATAGCCATAGACACTAGGTAAGTGGATGGGCATGACTCTGTTCCAACAAAACTGTATTTATGGACACTGAACTTGAATTTCATATAACTTTCAACAGTCATGAAATATTTTTCTTTTGATTTTTTTTTTCAAAAAGAGTCTTAGCTTATGAGCTGGACAAAAACAGGTGAAGGGCCAGATTTGGCCTGTGGGGATTAGTTTGTCTGCCCTACTCTAACAGACGGCAGAGTAGAAACATTGAAGTCTGTGTAACAGAGTGGTTGGGAACCCACGTTTGGAGTAGGCAGAGGTGGGTTTGAATTTTGACTCTGCCACTCACTAGTTGTGTGACCTTGGACAAGTTATGCAACCCACTTAAAACCATGCCCTCATCTGTAAAATGAGGATGGTAATAGACATTCCATAGGATTGTTGTGAGAGTAAAATGAAGTAAGACATGTATGTTTAGCACATGCAAGGTCACAGTGAGTCTAGTTACCACTATAATGAATGTCTAGAGAAGTGCCACAAAGCCTTCACTTCCCCCAAGTCTCTACCCCCAAAGTGGAATTTATAGCAGGTTTTTTTTATCAAGACAGCATCTATCAGGCCAAATCATAGAGTCAGTCCTGAGTCTTTATTCTCTCACCCCACACATTCAATTCATCAGCAGATCATATCTGCTCTACCCTCAAAATATATCCAGAATCTGACCACTTCTCCATAACTATCACCCTGCTCCACGCCACCATCAACTTTCACCTAGTCTTTCTGCTCCCACCTGGCCCCTCTATCTTCCACAGGGATGCTTTCAAAATATAACTCAGATCACTTCATTCCTCCTGCTCAAAAGCCTCTAATCATTCCGTTCAGGAGAAAATCTAGGTCCTTACCATCTAAACCCTTGGACCGCCTACATTCTTCCCCTTGCTTCTTCAGCTCCAACCATAAAGCCTTGCTAGTCTTCAAACATGTCAACCTTGCTCCCACTTCTCTCTTAATAGTTGTTGGTATTCTTTCTGGAATGTTCTTTTCCCAGATAACCAAGTGTTTTAAATTTTACTACTTCTTTCAGATCTGTGCTCAAATATAATCTTGTTAGGAAAGCATTCCCTGACACTCCTTAACTCTCTTATACTGCTTGGTGGTCACACTACCACCTCCTGCCATATTTCGTGTCTATTTGTTGATTGAATGCCTCCTGCCACTAGAATGTAAGCAGAATTTGCATATCCCATTCACAGTTGTATCATCAGTGTCTAGAACAGTGCCTGGCACACAGTAGTTTCAAATTTGTTGAGCAAATTATCTTATTATCTATGAATCTTTTAGAGTTTAAATAAATAAAAGTGTATTTATTAAACTTTCACTGCTCTAAAAGATTCTGAAAAATGAGAGCTTTTTTTCTTTAATAAATTTATTTATTTATTTATTTATTTTTGGCTGTGTTGGGTCTTCGTTGCTGTGCACAGGCTTTCTCTAGTTGTGGCAAGCGGGGGCTACTCATTGCAGTGGCTTCTCTTGTTGCAGAGCACAGGCTCTAGGTGCACGGGCTTCACTAGTTGTGGCACATAGGCTCAGTAGTTGTAGTGCACGGGCTTAGTTGCTCTGCGGCACGTGGGATCTTCCTGGACCAGGGCTTGAACCCGTGTCCCCTGCAGTGGCGGGCAATTCTTAACCACTGCACCACAAAGGAAGTCTCAAAAGGAGAGCTTTTTGAGTATTTTTCTTGTATTGATTTAGAATACATATTTGGCTGCATATAAATAACAGCAGCTTAACGAGAGAGAAATTAATTTCTTTATTACCTAAGAGTCTGGAGGTAGGTGGTTCAGGGCAATGCTCTGTGAACTTGCCCAGATAACCAGGCTGCCTCTACTTCGTTGCTCGTGGTTCCTAAAGTGTGCTGCCCTTGTCTGAATGGTCCAACAGGAGGAAGGAAGGGGCAGGAAGAATACACATAGACTCTATTTAAGGACACTTTCTATAAATTGTACAAAACATTTTCACTCACTTCTCATTATAAAACTAATCCCATTATTGCAGCCAATGCAGGAAGGGGTGAAATATGAAGTGGGTGGTCATTTGCTGACTTAAAATTCAGCAGTTCTACTTCTGTAAGGGGAAAAGGGGCAAATAAATATTGGGGGGGGGGAATAAGTCTTTGTCCCAGTTCTCTGTCTTTTTCCATTGTAAAGAGCTCTCCCTCTCATCTTCCACAATTGTCTCCCCACTCTCATCCGTTGCTTTTCTTTCTCAGTGTGGATTCAAGAAAGTGATAAATTCCCCCAATAGAGCTTAGCCTAAGGTCATCTCTCACGGACCCTGGAATACCCCAGCAGTCACTAAAGTCTCATGCCTTTTGACTGTCAGAGATTCTGCATGAATAGTCCCAGGACTTGTAGCCACATATATTAAATCTGTGCTTCTCTCCTGGGGCGTCAGGAGGTGGGGAGTAATGTAATCCTAATATTGAATGTTCAGGAGATACACGAATAAGACTAACAGGTTAGTAAGAGGATCATGTATATTTGGAACAAGTGTTCTGGGCTGTGGTTGTTGCTTGTAAAGATATTTGGCATGTTAAACAATTATGTTGCTCACAAAAGGCTGTTTCCAAACAAATGAGGATTTTATTCTATTTTCATTTTTTTTTTCTAGATGATTTTTAGAGTTACCTGTCCGGACTTTGGTGGTTACTGCTAACTACTCAGCAGCCATTAGTCTGCAGTACACATCTAAAGTAGGAGTTGAAGAAAGTCTGAATATATTTTGATTTAAGCATGTAGTGAATGCTGTGGAGAGCGACTCAGTCACCCCTCACGCCTCCTCCCACTCCCCAGCTCAGCTAAATCCTCCCTGGGAACTGCCCTCAGCTAAAAAGAGCCACTCGACCTTCCTTCCTGGAACAGCCCACAGCTGAGGACCGGACCACGCGGAGCCATCCTGCCCGGCTCCCTTGCCTCCTGAAGGGCCTTCCCAGCTCCAGAGCTGCCTGTAGGACTGCGCCACACTGCAGCTTCTCCCTCAGCCAATCCTATTTCCTCCGCCCTCCCCACAGGGGTTGAGCCCCATAAGACTCGCCAACAGTTAACTACACACAAATCTCCATCTCAGGGTCTCTTTCCCAGGGAAACTGACCTCAGTCAGCTTCTGAAGACCCAGATTTGAAGAACAGTCCTATTCATATTTTAGTCTGTTTTTGTACGTCAGTCAGAGGACTATTTTATTTACCTGATTACAGGAAGAGATAATTTTTGGTGGATTTTTTTGTTTGTTTCACATCACAATAGAAAAAGTATTTTTGGAAAGTGTGAAAATAAATAAAACTGAGAACTCATAGTTTTAAAATTTGTGGTCAAGGTAATCTAATATTAGAAAATAAAAATAAATGTTCTTTGTGTATTCTTTCTCTTTCTCTTTTAGTAACTTTTAAAAACAAAGCAACAAACATTAAAATAATGATTTGTGAAAAAAAGAGACAGAATTTGAAATAAAGTAGAAGAACTGGTGGCAGTTATCTAAACTTTACTACTATTCAGGTTCAAGTATGGAAAATACTTTCAATTAATATATATACAAATATAGATATAATTTATATAATATATATAAATTCTAAGATTATACTGTGCTCTACAATTTAACCACAAGTTGAGAAAGTAACTAATGAAATACTGAGTACTTAAGGGCCTCCCACTTTACACAAATATATTTAATTTTACCACCATATCCTGAGGTAAGCATTGTAGTCCCAGTTTTATAAACATGAACTTTAAGTTTCAGAAAAATTAAGTCATTCTTCTAGATTACCAAAACAGTATGTGGTAGGGACAGAGTTCAAATCAGATCTGTCTGCTTTTAGGGTTAATCAGTTCACATGTTTTTCTTTTTCGGCCACACTGCACGGGTTGCAGGATCTCAGTTCCCCGGCCAGGGATCGAACCCGGGCCACGGCAGTGAAAGCCCAGAATCCTAATCACTAGGCCACCAGGAAACTCTGCCTGCTTTTACGGTTGACGTCATGATCTAACTTCATACTGTGTGTGGTTTCTGGTTTCTATATGAAAGAATGGGCTGGACCAGACCACAGAGTCTGGTTCTAGAATGACAATGGATGAGAATTATGACTTCTCCCAGCTCACAGAACTTTCTTTTAGGTCTGCCCCAGTAAGAAACAAGGTACAGAAGATATTCTTGAGATCAGCATTCCAACGGGGGCACTCAGCAACCAGTGACTCCCTTGTGCTTCGTGGAGATACACTGGAGGGCTGGTGGGCTACGGGCTGTGAGGGAGACAGCTGCCTGGCAGAAGGAGCACAGACCGGTGTGCTCGCTGCCTTTATACCACCAGCCACGTCAGCATTCCAAGTAAGCAAAAGCAATTACACAACTGTTTATGGCAATAATTCTGATACTGATGAAACCAGGCTGAGGTCCTGCAATTCTCTGTCAGTACTGGGCATTGTAACCTCATCCCACCCAGGATCTCAGTGCGTAGAAGTTTCCTTCTGTCACCTCAGAAACCAGAATTCAACGAATTCCTATGCCAAATGTAGTAGTTGTATAAATAATTTAAATTACATAGAACGATAACATTTTATGGTGAAATTTCATTACCTAAAGAGAATTTACCCATAATATAACTAAAATACATTAACCAGTCACAGTGGCCCAGTTTTTAGGTGATAAATTCACGGAAGCTGAAAATTTTTAAATTCTAAATGATAACACCATATGACTCAAGCTGCAGGAAAAAAAAATTGTGAATAAGTTTAGATTCCTTGATGTAGAACGTAGTCAAAATGAAGTGGAGCTCTGAGGCAAACAAGGACACACAAAAAAGTGGTGTCTTTGTTTTGTCTTTCATACATAACTGTCTTTTATACATACATAATTCTACCTCCTACCTTTAGAAATAGGAAAGTAAAATATTAGAACAGTTTGAATTATTTAGCTGGAAGAAGAGAACATATAGATAATATTCTAGTTTTTTTGAAAAAACAGTTTTACTGAGGTATGATTTGTACACAAAGAACTGCACATACTTAATGGGTGCAATTTGAAGAGTCTGGATGTATGCAAACCCCTGTGATCCCATCACCACAATCAAGGTAATAGTCATACCCATCACCTCCTAATTTCCTTGTGTTCTTTTGTTTTTGTTTTGGTTTTTTTGTTGTTGTTTTGTTTGGGAGTCATTGTTCAAAGTTTCAGTTATGCTAGATGAATAAATTCTAGAGATCTGCCATACAATATAGTGCCTATAATAACAACACAGTATTGTGCACTTCAAAATATTCTGTTCTTAATTCACTATGTCAAGAAGAATAGAATAATATGTATCTTCAAAGCCTATCTTTTTTTGTCCTATTCTTCAAAAGGAATTAGGATTAAACCACAGTGAGAGAGACTTATGTGATAAATAAAAGGACAAAAATGATTATTTTTATTCAAAAAATATTTTTCCTAATTGTGAAAGTAATGCATACCATGTAGAAAGTTAGGAAAAACAATGAAGAACATAAAAAGAGAATAAAGGTTGCTCAGATTCTAATCACCAAAAGACAATTACTTTAATGTTTTGGTGTAGTTCTTCCTTCCTTCTTTCTAGTTTTGAGTAGGTAATATATTCATATGGTTCAAGAGTCAAAAGAAAAAAAGCACATACCCAAGTCATCTGGGCATGGAGTTCTCCCACCTAGATGCAACTAATATACATTTCTTATGTATCTTTCCAAATCCTCCCAGAACGAATTTGTGCATATAAAAACAAATGCATGTATTCCCCCCCCCCTTTTTTCCGTTTTCAGAAATGATAGCATACTATGTACACTGTTATGCAACTTGTTTTTTTCACTTAACAATAGATCTTGGAGATCTTTCATGTCAATCCACAATGAGCTTTCTCATTTTCTTTTTTACTGCTGCTTATCCAATTCTATGGATATACAGTACCATGATTTATTTGAGAAGTTCCCTTTTCATGGATATTTATATTTTTTAAAATCTTTAGCAGTTACAAATAATACTGCAGCAAAGTACCCTACTCCTTTGCCATTGTATACCTGTGTAAGTACAGCTTTTGGATAAATTCCTATTGTAAAATTATTAGGTCAAAACATTTTGATAGATATTGGGCAAACTGCCCTCCAGAAAAAGTTCTGAACTCTTTTTTTGACCCATATTTTCTTTTTTTTAAAATAAATTTATTTATTTTATTTATTTATTTTTGGCTGCACTGGGTCTTTGTTGCTGCACGCGGGCTTTCTCTAGTTGCGGTGAGTGGGGGCTACTCTTCGTTGCAGTGCGCGGGCGTCTCATTGCACTGGCTTCTCTTGTTGCGGAGCACGGGCTCTAGACGCATGGGCTTCAGTAGTTGTAGCATGCGGGCTCAGTAGTTGCGGCTCACGGGCTCCAGAGCACAGGTTCAGCAGCTGTGGCACACAGGCCCAGCAGCTGTGGCGCACAGGCCCAGCTACTCTGCGGGATGTGGGATCTTCCCGAACCAGGGCTCGAACCCACGTCCTCTGCATTGGCAGGCAGGTTCTCAACCACTGAGCCACCAGGGAAGCCCTTGACCCATATTTTCTTCTAGAGTTTGTGACAGTAAATTTTATCTCTCAGTTTGACTGGATTGGGGAATATCAGACCACAAGACTTCATAGCCTCCATAATTGTATAAGCCAATTCCTCATAATAAATCTCCTTTTATATCCCATTGGTTCTGTTTCTTTGGAGAACTCTGACTTATACAGAGTCTATTAAAATAAAATTACACACATATATAATTTATTTACTCATTTCCAGAGAAAAATGGCAGGACAACAGAATCTCCTTCTCTCTCCCATTAAAATCTTAATAAATTAATAAGACATAGAAACAGCATACACATGCATTATTAAACTACAGGGGGGCAAAAATTTTCTCCATGTTATTTGAGAAGCATTATTCAGAAACAGAAGTCGTGGGAATCCTTAAGCAGATTTTGCAGATGCAAGAGTAAGAGAGGAAAAAAAAGCAAGAGGAAGGTACTGAGACAAAATTCTAATCCATGACTAATACATCTACTTTGGAATTGGGCAGAACTGATGGTGACAGGCATGTGATATTTGCTCATAAGGAAAGACACAGAAAGTCGCTCTAGAAGGGAAGTCCTGCTCCTCACCATGGATATGCAGTGAATCAGTGAAAGCCAGACGTAATGCCAATCACACTGGTCTATTTTTCTCTTGCTGGGAACAAGGTAGGAGAGAAATTGGGGTATAATAAGGGAAAACTATCTTCAAATTTAAAAAGTCTTGACAAATTGAAATGAAAAAAAGGAAACAAATTAAAAACTACTGCACAGGGAACTATATTCAATATCTTGTAATAACCTATAATGAAAAAGAATCTGAAAAAGAATATATATGTATATGTATAACTGAATCACTTTGATGTACACCTGAATCAACAGTAAATCAACTATACTTCAATAAAAATTTTTTTAACTAAAAAACTTAAAAACCATCAGAGACATATATGGTACGTGGAAAGTTCCATGTGAAACAGTCCTCTGTTGTGTACACAAATAGTGTCTTAGCTTGAACTGGAGGAAACCCTGCATTTTGCCCTCTCCTTTTCGTCAGAAAAAGGCTTGGGATGTGGCTCGTGGATAAAGAGTGGACAGCAGAATACTCCTTCAGAGCTAACAGTTTCTGACAGTATAAAGTCTTGGTAAAACCTAAATTAGAGGCATAATCAGGACAATAGGCTTCCTCGCCACACCAGCGCCCCTGCCCCAACTATGAGAACAGATAGAAGTACGCCTGATTAGGAGGAATAAACTCTGATGCAGTTCTTTAAACACAACCATAGATGCGAATGCAAAGACGAAAGTCTACCAAACCTATCAACTGATACTGTGCCCAGGTCTGGGAACTTCTAATTGAGGCAATAAAAATGCAGAACACAGAATACAAAAATATCGAAGCCCAGCCATTAGGCTGGTTAATAAAAATGAGACAAGACAATCAGTCTCTTTGCTAAACAAGAAATCTAGTAGAGTCATGGTCATTTACTCTTTTTATCATGCAGGGGAGAGAAGAAAAAAAATGCTAGTAATCTTCTACTGATTTCACAGAACAATCTTACAAGTATTGATACTGTATAGAAATATGGAAATGTCAAACATGACATCAAGAGAGCATCAGATTATTAAGTAAGACAATTTATCATAATTAAAGAGCATTTTGGAGATGAAGAACACAGCAATGATTTCCAGAGTCTTTGTATTATCCTTCCAAGGATAAACTTATAATAACAAAGAACAGAACAAGTTAATATATTTATAAACATTCATGCAAGTCTCAATACCACATCAGATCAGATTCTCCGAACATGTTTTATGACACAAGGATGGTCACTTTTATGCAGCTGCAGTGGAGAAACCACCTCTCCTAAATGTCTCTTAGGCTCCTTTTGTGAATTACAAAGACTTGCATTTTTAAGAGCCAACTCTGGAATTTCATTCATTACTTAAAGCAACAACCAGGCCTGTGGGATTCAATTTTACTTGAAGAAGAGGAGAAAGAGATGAACAGGATTTTACTAAAGAACAGTGAAATAAGCTGAAGCTTATTATAGAAAGAAGATGCAAACTGGTGCTTGATAAGGAAAGAAGAGAATCCAGGAGAATCCACCTGTACTATAATTAGAAAACTAGAAGGCTCAGATAAAAAGCCAAATTGCTTTTAAACTAAGTAGCCTTTAAGACAAACTGCATTATTCAGGATAAACAGGGGTAACTTATAATTATGAAAGGTTCATTTCAACTGGTAGGTTTAGCAACTTTAAGTTTCTATGTACCTAATCATTTAGCCTTAAAAATTGATAGAACTGTTAAGAGAAATAGACAAATCCACATTCATAATATGGTATTTTAACATAACCACTCAGTAATTGATAGAAAAATGGAAAAACAATTCTTAAATACATATATAATTTAAACATTATAATAAATTTGACCTAATAAACATATATTGAATACTGCATATAATAAGCACATTCAAAATATTTACAAAAATTGACCATATACTCAATACTAAAGCAACCTAAACAAATGTTTTAGGATTGAAATAATAACACAAACATTTTTCCCCTAACATAATACAATGAGTTAGAAACCAACAACAACAAAAGAGACCTCAAGAAAATCTTCGTATTTTTGGAAATTAATTAGATACATATCTAAGTGACTCATGGATCAAAGAAGAAATTATTGTTGAATTTAAAAAAATAGTTTGAACTGAGAAATAATTAAAATAGTACATATCAAAACTTACAAGATTCAGCTAAAGCAATACTTAGAAAAATTATGGTCTAAGATGTTCATACTAGCAAAAAGCTAAGAATTAACAAACTAAGAATAAAATTCAAGAAAACAGAAAAAGAAAAGCAAAATAAACCCAAAGAAAGTAGAAGAAAGAACATGGTAGAAATAAGAACAGGAGCCAATAAAATTAAAAGAACAAACACACAATGTAGAGGATCTGTAAAGTCAAAGATTGATTTTTCAAAAAACCTAATAAATTTAACAAACATCTGATGAGGCCAATAAAAAAAAATGACAGCATGAATAACCAATATCAGAAAAAGAGGACATTACTATAAAAGCTAGAAATACTGAATACAGAATAAAAAGTCATTATGGACAATTTTATGCCAAAGAATCTGAAAATGTTGATTAAACGAACAAATTTTATGAAAGTACAATTTACATCAACTGTCTTAAGAAGAAATAGAAAAACTGAGTGGTTTTAAAACCCAAATGATCTTTCAATGCAGTTGAAGGAATTGAATCAAGGAAAATATGGGGACTAGATGGATCCCCATTGAATTCTAACAGTGAAGGAATAAATAATTCTGATATTCTGAAGATTTTCTTCTGATATTATACACAAACTCCTTCAAGAATAGAAAAAGAGAGAACACTACTAATCTCATTTTACAAGGCTAGTATAAACTTGGTAATGAGAAAGAAAAATTATAGTCCAATATAGACACGAAAGTTGTGGTAAAATATTAGCAAACTGAATCCAGCAATATGCAGAGAGTATAAAACATCATGACTGTGCCAACCTCCAGGATCCCCAGTGGTCCCCACCTCCAGGTAGTTCCCACTGTATCAAGGTCGGTGTATGTGACCAACAGAATACAGTAGGTGTGATGGTGTGTCACTTCTGAGATTTGTTTATTAAAGATGTGATGGCTTCTAACTATTGATCTTCCTTGCAGATCATTCACTTTGGGTGAAGCCAGAAGCCATGTCATAAGCATCAGAGGGAGAGGCGCACGTAGTGAGGAGCTAAGCCTGCCCAGGGCCATGTGAGTGAGCTGGGAAGTGGTTCCTCCAGCCCAATCAAGCCTCCAAGTGACTGTAACCCCTGCCAAGACCTTGACTGATACCTTGTAAGACACCCTGACTAGAATCACTCAGCTAAGCCATTCCTGGCTTCCGGACCCACAGAAACTGTACGAGATGATAAATATTTGTTATTTAAGCTGCTATGTTTTGGGGTAACTTGCTATGGAGCAAAAGATAAGTAATACATACAGTGACCAACATGGGATAATTCCAGAAATGCAAAGCCAGTTTGACATTAGAAAAATCAATTAATGGATTCCACCACACTAAAGGAAAAAATTAAATTTTATTTCAATAGATATAGAAAAAGCAAATCAATTATAAAAAAAAAATCAATGGCATTTCTATACACTAGCAACAAATGGAGCCTCAGAACCAAAAAAAAAAAGGTACTTATGAATAAATATTAAAAACAGATGTGCAAGAACTTTGTAGCCTAAATAAATTTAAGAATAGAAAAATGTATTAATATAAATATGTCAATTCTCTCCAAATTAATGAAATGCAATGAAATTCTAATAAAAACTCATAACTTTTTGCAGACTTGATAGGATGGCTGTAAAATTTATATGAAAGAAAAGGGCCCCAAATAGCCAGAAGAAAAGGGGAGCAGAGATTGTGTTCTCCCAGATATCAAGATTCATTTTAAAGCTGTAATAATTATGACATGCCAATGTATGACTGATTATGACAGAGCAGCATTGTAGATCAGTGGGTAAAGGATGGACTCTTTAAAGAATGGTGATGGAACGCTTGGTTTTCTGTTTGTAAAATGTAATATTGAATCTTTACCTCCCATACATACATAAAAATTATTTCAGGGGTGAGGGGGGATTATATTTGTCAGAGTTGTCCAGAGAAACAGAATCAATAGAAGATACAGATGGATGGATAGGTAAATAGACAAACAGATAGATTAAATAGCAGGATAGCTAGCTAGATGGATGGTTAGATAGATAGTTGATAGATGATAGATAGGTAGGTAGATAGATAGATTGGTGAAAGATAGATAGATAGATGATAATAAGGAACGGGCTCACACAATTATGGAGACTGGTGAGCCCCAAATCTTCAGGGTGGGCCAGTTGTGGGGGAGACCCAGGGAAAGCTGATGTTCAGCTTTCAAAGGCCATAAGGCAGGTAGAGTCAATGCTGCAGATGAAACGTGAAGGCAGTCAGCTGGAGATTTCTCTCTTACTCAGGAAAAGGTCGCTTTTTTGTTCTACTCAGGCCTTCAACTGATTGGATGATGCCCACCCACATTAGGGAAGGCAATCTGCTTCACTCAAGTCCACCGATTTAAATATTAATCTCATCAAAAACATCCTCACAGGGCTTCCCTGGTGGCGCAGTGGTTGAGAGTCTGCCTGCCAATGCAGGAGACACGGGTTCGAGCCCTGGTCTGGGAGGATCCCACATGCCGCAGAGCAACTGGGCCTGTGAGCCACAACTACTGAGACTGCGCGTCTGGAGCCTGTGCTCCGCAACAAGCGAGGCCGCGATAGTGAGAGGCCCGCGCACCGCGATGAAGAGTGGCCCCTGCTTGCCGGAACTAGAGAAAGCCCTCGCACAGAAATGAAGACCCAACACAGTCAAAAATAATTAATTAATTAATTAATTAATTTAAAAAAACACAAAACATCCTCACAGAAACATCCAAAATAATGTTTGACCAACTATCTGGGCATCTGTGGCCCAGCCAAGTTAACACATAAAAATTAACCATCACAAGAGTTAAAGATATAAGTGGGAGCAAGAGAGCTTCTACATGCAGAAGAATATGTTTACAACCTTGGGATGAAGAGAGATTTTGAAAATAAGATACCAAAAATACAAACTGTGAAGAAAAAGATTGATAAATGTGACCACACAAAAGTGTAAAAAATTAAAACCTCTATTTAGCAAACAAGTCCATGTTTTAAAAAAGAATGAAAAGACAGGCCACAGACAAGCCACAAGCCACTCAGGGTCAGTGTCTGCTTCTAGAGAGCCCAACCTGTGATATACTGTTTATGCAGTTTT
This sequence comes from Balaenoptera musculus, assembly GCF_009873245.2. Lineage (NCBI taxonomy): Eukaryota > Metazoa > Chordata > Mammalia > Artiodactyla > Balaenopteridae > Balaenoptera > Balaenoptera musculus. Next base: position 13,412,213 of record NC_045786.1, on the reverse strand, counting down.
AAAGCATACAGAACAATATACTGTATTATTTACAGTAAACATTTATAGTCTATAATTCAGAATAGTGGTAGTGTGTGGGAGTAGAAAATACATTTCAGAAGGAGTAGTTTGGGAACTTCAAAAGTTACCTGTGATACTTTATTTCTTAAGCTAGTGGTAGGCATCAGTATGTACTTTAACATTCTTTGTACCTTTGGTATTTAAAACATAAATAAAAGACTCGGAGAAATTAAACTGTCAAGTTTATGAGATCATTCAAAGAAAAAGTGAAAGCCATCATTTTGTATTTTTTTTTCATCATTTTGTATTTTAACATACAAGTATTAGATTTCTAAATAAAACATCAATATCTATAAGTTGAATTTATTGGCTTGAATAAACTGAGTATTAAATAAACCACAAGTAACTGAATATTTCATTCCAGCCACAGCCTCTTTTGGACATTAAAAACTCACTGAAAAGGTTTTCCCCTCTTTACAAATGAAATATGCCTCCATTTTCTCTAAAGCGTGAGAACCCACAGGTCTGCTTATTGCAAAGCCGTTAAGATTAGCTGAATTAAGAATTAATTTCCAAAAATGAAAGATTTATTATGTTATAGATTAATCAAGCTTTTAAAATTAGACTTACATATATATTTTATCACTCAACAAATATTAAATGCCCACTCTGTAACAGGCACTATTTTCAAATGACATGGATCCCCGTGAACAAAAAACACTCTTAAATCATTAGCATGATTTGTTTTGAGTACTTTGTTACATCACCGAAGTATCCAATTGCTAATGTCTGACTTGGGCAAAATATTTCTATTTGAAAAGTCAAGCGATTAGATGAAAATCCCCTCGAAGATTACCCAGAAAATTAAGGAGTTAATTCCGTTTCTGTTCAATGTGGTAATGGAATTTCTTCTTCCAGACTGTTCACACATGTTTACTTCACTGAAAACACCAAGGATTATACATTTAGAATCAAATGTTTCTGACCATAAAAGTTAACTATCCAAATTTTTAAACACATTTAAACCTGTACGAGGTCCAGGCAAGGAAAAACTCGCAAACAGCAATATTTATTGAAGTAGAAACATAAATTATGAGAAACCACCTGAAAATAGAGCACAATACTCTTAGTTTTCTTAAATTGTTGCCATCCTGCCTACTATACTTAACATCAGTAACACTTTCCATTTTAATTTTTTGGTAGTATTTTCTTTATTTTTAAAAAAGCTGTAAAACTCAATCAAAGCTAAAACTGAGAAGCACTTTAATATTTCAAAATCATGAGCCAATAAATTTTTTAACTTTGGAGGGTAAAAAGAATGTCATGGGAGTTTGAGGTTGACATACATAGTTTGACAATTTAATATTCATGGATGGCACGAAAAACTAACCATTTTAGTAAAACAACACTTTGAATGATTTACTATTTCCCAATAAACAAATAAATAAAAGCCTAAGTTCAGTTTTATTTTTTCTCTTAATTGTTAAAGTAGTTGGATTTATGGCATAATAGTAATTTTGTATCTATACATTTCAATCCATAAAATATAAATGTACCTATATTTATTTTGGGCTATTTTCATGTTATTCATACAACATAGACTTATTGGGTGCCACTATGTATGAGGTACCCTTCTAGGCCTGGAGTGAGCAAAAAGACTTGATTCCTTTCCTCAATGAACTACTAGTCAAGTAGAGGAGACAGACAGTCATCAAATAATCTCCAAACCAATAAAGCAGCATGACTGTGACAAGGGCTAGGAAGAAGAGTTACACAGCACTAATCACACGCCTTAAGAGGGATGTTAAGAGGGATCTAGTCAGGGAAGGAGATCAGAGCAGGCTTCTTGGAGGAAGAGGTCCTTGAGTTGAGACCTGAAAGGTGCTTGGAGTTAATAAGGTAAAGAGGGGAGGGGAGAGGATTCTGGAAAGAGGGTCCTAGATGCATGTGCAGGGCTCTGTGGCTGGAGGCCAATATGAGGCTCTGAAAGACTGAGCAGTAGCTTGTGCAAGATGAGAGCGGGAAGCAGGTAAGGGCCAAATCATAAGGGCCCTGTAGGTTGCGGTAAAGAGTTTGTCTTTCTTTTCGCCTGTATGCATTTGCAAACATGCCTTCTGTCTGTCTGGTGGAGAACAGATGGGAGACGGACCAGGGCGGAAGGGAGCAGGAGACCAATTAGAAGGCCATGCCAATAGTCTGAGTGAAGGAGGATGGGGTCGGGGTAGTGGTCGAAATAAAGATACTTGGCGGTTGGAATTCGCAGAACTCTGTGATGGATTGATAACGAGAAATCTCGATTGGATTTGTAGTCAAAAGTGTTAATAATGAAATATAATTAACTATACAATGAAAGCAAACCATGATATCATATTAAGTCTAATTAATACTCATGAATCTTAGTAGTAGAAAGCTCAATAACTACATGAGATGTATTCCAGTAAAAATGACTTTGGCCTCATAGTATAGTTTGAGTTCACAGCTCTTTTTTTTTTTTTTTAATTTTTATTTATTTATGGCTGTGTTGGGTCTTCGTTTCTGTGCGAGGGCTTTCTCCAGTTGTGGCAAGTGGGGGCCGCTCTTCATCGCAGTGCGCAGGCCTCTCACTATTGCGGCCTCTCTTGTTGTGGAGCACAGGCTCCAGATGCGCAGTCTCAGTAGTTGTGGCTCACGGGCCCAGTTGCTCTGCGGCATGTGAGATGCTCCCAGACCAGGGCTCGAACCCGTGTCCCTTGCATTGGCAGGCAGATTCTCAACCACTGTGCCACCAGGGAAGCCCCACAGCTCTTTTATTAAAGAAAATTTACCTTTACCACACTGGCTGGCTTAGGTTCCTCTTCTCTAAATGTTTAAGACTAAAATCAATATCCTGACATTTGTTTCTTGTCAGTGACAGATTTTGAAAACATCAAGAACCTTAGGATTGTACTTTTCCTATTTAGCTTTGTGTGAATTTTTACCTTTTAAAATATAAACTCCTGGTTTAAATATAAACTTCTACTATAATCCAAATTTCACTAATTAAACACAACTCCCATCAGATGAAGGCAAAGGTATTCACTTTGACTTAACTTGGTATCAGTATACATAGAACCATAGAAACTTCACAACTGGTCTTGTCTTTTAACTCAAAAAATTCCAAATGCACTTGCAATAGCACCTGTATCTTTCGTAATGTAACATAATGTAATCTAGTCTTTCTTTCCTGTTTGGGACTGAGTCAATTTGAATGGAAATTACACGTACACTAGGGAGAGCAAGCTGATTTAATGAGAGAGCCAGCAACAGCAATGCCAGGGCTTCACAGATTCTGGTCTCTGTTAATTTTCATTAAGATGGGGTGGCAGGTAAGCTTTTCTCCTTCCAGCATTCCCCTTTTCACTCCCCACCCTCCACCCTGGGAGGGATCTTTTTTAAGTGGAAAAGAGAAGCAGAGCAAAACAACCCTTGGTATTTATGTTATGAAGGTGATCAATATCAGCAAGAGAAGGAAAAAAAGTTGGTCTGGTGGAGGTTTTCTCTTCTCAGAAGGACCTACAATCCCCTCCCTCATGCTGCATGGTCAGCTTTACTGAGAAGAAAATCAAAGCGATCAATTAACAGGGATTGGGGTGGAGGAGAGAGCCTGAGCGAGGGGTAAAAAACACCGAGGGAACAAAGACAGAAAGAAGAGATTACCAAGTACCTCTCTGATGTAGCCTCTAAGTACTGAGAGGGGACTTGATGCAAAAAGCAAACTTGTCAGGGGCTTCCCTGGTGGTGCAGTGGTTAAGAATCCGCCTGCCAATGCAGGGGACACGGGTTCGAGCCCTGGTCCGGGAAGATCCCACATGCTGCGGAGCAACTAAGCCCATGCACCACAACTACTGAAGCCCGTGCACCGTAGGGCCCATGTGCCACAACTACTGAGCCAGCGTGCTGCAACTACTGAAGACCGTGCGCCTAGAGCTCGTGCTCCGCAACAAGAGAAGCTACCGCAATGAGAAGCCTGCGCACCGCTACAAAGAGTAGCCCCTGCTCGCCACAACTAGAGAAAGCTCGTGCGCAGCAACAAAGACCCAACACAGCCAAAAATAAATAAATAAATAAAATAAATTTATTTTTTTAAAAAAGCAAACTTGTCTGTTTTGTGACTTAATTTGGCCTCTGTGCATTTGTGATATGATTATGTAAAAATAAGATTTTTCCTTCTGATAAGGAATAGTACCTTCACACCTTTCCAGATGTTATAGGCTTAAGAAAGGGTTTACACTTACTATTAATGCTGTAAATTACCTTTACTTTTCCCCAAAAACCTAGATTTAGAATGGGACACTCTGTTTCATGGTAGCTGGGCTGATCTTTCTATTTTGATACCTTGTTTTATTACCATCTTTACCACCAGAGTTATCCTAAAGATTTATTCCCCTTGGAATGTTGTAACATATGATACCCGTTCCATTCAACGCTTAATAACTCAAAGCCTAGCACCCTGGGTAGTTCCTACTATAAAAATATGAAATAATACAATAGCCATTGGATGAAAGCCAGCTATAGAAGTGAACTAGACAGACCGTGAAACTCTAGGGAGCTGACATACTTATAGGCTCCTTGGGACAAAGCAGCCCTAGCTGGTGGTTATACATAAGTTGCCAAGCTTCATGTCATGTGATCCTGGGGCCTTGACCACAGTTGATTAGAACTTGGAAATTTGCAAAATGCCAGCCGATAAAAGGCCTTTCATACTGGAGTCACACTAACCAGCTCCGTCAGGTTCTCTCACTGGGAACTTGTGCTCTAGATGTAGTGTGGAGAGGAAGCAGTGGACAGAAGCTGTGTCATGAGTATGGCGGAGCCACCAGAATGGGCAGCACTGAAGCCCACTTGGTGCCCAGTCTCCAGAACTACTGAACACCAGGAGTTACCACTGGGATAGGATGGGCCTTCATGCCCCCCACCCTACAGCTTTACTGAGGTATAACATTGTGTAAGTTTAAGGTGTACAACGTGATGAGTTGATACGTGTATATATGGGGAAATGAATACCACAGTAAGGTTAGCTAACACATCCTTCCCCTCACATAATTATAATTTTTTGTTGTTAGGATGAGAACATTTAAGATCTACTCTCTTAGCAACTTTCAAGAATATATGACAGTATTGTCAACTAAGGCCACCATGCGGTACCTTAGATTCCCAGAACTTATTCCTCTTATAACTGGAGGTTTGTACCCTATGACAAATATCTTCCCATTTCCCCAACCCCCCCAGCCCCTGGCAACTACCATTCCGCTCTCTATTTCTACGTGTTCAGCCTTTTAGATTTCATGTATAAGTGAGATCGTACAGTATTTGTCTTTCTCTGTCTGACTAATTTCACTTAGCATAATGCCTTCAAGGTTCATCCAATGCTTTAATAAATGGCAGAATTCCTTCTTTTTTATGACTGAATAATATTCCTGTGTGTGTGTGTGTGTGTGTGTGTGTTTTCACATCTTCTTTATCTATTCATCCATTAATGGACACTTAGGTTGTTTCCATGTCTTGGCTACGGTGAACAATGCTTCACTGAATGATGTAAGTGTTGAATATGTCTACAATATAGTTGTTTCATTTCCTTCTGATAAATACCCAGAAATGGGATTGCTGGATCATCTGGTAGTTTTATTTTTAATTTTCTTAGGAACCTCCATACTGTTTCCATAGTGGCTGTACCAATTTACATTCCCAACAGTGAATGAGGGTTCTCCTTTCTCCATGTTCTCGCCAGCACTTTTTATCTTTTCTTTTTGATGATAGCCATTTTAACAGGTGTGAAGTGACACCTCATTGTGGTTTTGATTTGCATTTCCCTGATGATTAGTGATGTTAAGCATCTTTTCACATACTTTTGACCATTTGTATGTCTTCTTTGGAAAAAGCTCTATTCAAGTTAATTAGATTATTTGCTTTTTTTTTTTTTTTTGCTACTGAGTTGTATATATTAATCTCTTATCTTTATATATATTAATCTCTTTATATATATATATATATATATTAATCTCTTACCAAATATATGATTTGTAAATATTTTCTCCCATTCTGTAGGTTGCCTTTTCATTTTGTTGATGATTTCTTTTACTGTGCAGACTTTTTTTGGTTGATGTAGTCCTACTCATTGATTTTTGCTTTTGTTGTTTGTGCTTTTGGGGTCATATCCAAAATAATCATGGCCAAGACTGATGTCAAGGAGTTTTTCCCTTGATTTCTCCTAGGAGTTTTATGGCTTCAGGTCTAACATTTAAGTCCTTAATCCATTTTGAGTTAATTTTTGCGAATGGTGTAAAGTAGTGGTCTGGTTTCATTCTTTTGCATGTGTCCAGTTTTCCCAACACCATTTATTGCAGAGACTATCAACTCCGCATTGAGTATTCTTAGCTCCCTTGTCAAATATTAGTTGACCTTATATGCATAGGTTTCTTTGGGGGCTCTCAGTTCTGTTCAATGGGTCTACGCGTCTGCTTTTATGGCAGTACCATGTTGTTTTGGTTACTATAGCTTCGTCTAATTCTTCAGTGAGACTAGACGGTGCTGACATGGTTTCTAGGTCTTTCTGAGTTCCCCCATCATCTGAGATAAACTCTGTTGCTCTCTCTTGCTTCCAACCTGAAAGGGCCTTATTAATATCAGTGTACAGAAGAGCATGAATACTTGGCCTATAGACTCACAGAGTCTTAGAATGATAGGATTAAAAAGAATCTGAGAGGTCAAACTTCACCTCAAAAGAAAGCGTAAGATCCAATCATTATGTTGTACACCTGAACTAATATAATGTTATACGTCAATTATATCTAAAAAACAAAAAAAAGAGAGAAAGAAAGTGGAAGTGGAAACCCAACATATAAACAAAGTTAAAGCAGAACTGCTGTGGGTGAAGAAGGAGTGGGCAGATAGGAACCCAGCTGGTCAATATTCCCTTTCTCCTATCCTGAGGGCACTTATTGGAAAACATCTTGAAAACTACAACTGTAGTCCAACCCTGGTATTTTATTTTATTTTATTATTTTTTATTGAACTATAGTTGATTTACAATGTTGTGTTACTTCCAGGTGTACAGCAAAGTGATTCAGTTATATATTCAGATTCTTTTACATTATAGGTTATTACAAGATAATGAATACAGTTCCCTGTGCTATATAGTAAATCCTTTTTTTTTTTTTTTTTTTTAGATTTTTAATTTTATTTATTTATTTATTTATGGCTGTGTTGGGTCTTCGTTTCTGTGCGAGGGCTTTCTCTAGTTGTGGCAAGCGGGGGCCACTCCTCATCGCGGTGCGCGGGCCTCTCGCTATCGCGGCCTCTCTTGCTGCGGAGCACAGGCTCCAGACGCGCAGGCTCAGTAATTGTGGCTCACGGGCCTAGTTGCTCCGCGGCATGTGGGATCTTCCCAGACCAGGGCTTGAACCCGTGTCGCCTGCATTGACAGGCAGATTCCCAACCACTGCGCCACCAGGGAAGCCCGTAAATCCTTTTTGTTTACCTATTTTATATATAGTAGTGTATATATATGTTAATCCCAAACTTCTGATTTATCCCTCCCCCCCTTTCCCCTTTGGTAACCCTAAGTTTGCTTTCTATGTCTGTGAGTCTATTTCTGTTGTGCAAATAAGTTAATTTGTATTATTTTTTAGATTCAACATGTAAGTGATATCATATAATATTTGTGTCTCCTTGTCTGACTTACTTCACTTAGCATGATAATCTCTAGGCCCATCCACGTTGCTGCAAATGGCAGCATTTCATTCCTTTTTATGGCTGAGTAGTGTTCCATTGTGTATACATACCACATCTTCTTTATCCATTCATCTGTTGATGGACAGTTAGGTTGCTTCCATGTCTTGGCTATTGTAAATAGTTCTGCTATGAACACTGGGGTGCATGTATCTTTTTGAATTAGAGTTTTTGCCCTTTCCAGATATATGCCCAGGAGTGGGATTGCTGGATCATACGGTAGCTCTGTTTTTAGTTTTTTAAGGAAACTCATACTGTTTTTCATAGTGGCTGCACCAATTTACATTTCCACCAACAGTGTAGGAGCAACCCTGGTATTTTATAAATGAGGCACCCATAATGTTAAATAACTTGTCCATGTTCCTTAAAATAAATAAAGTACAATAAATAAATAAACAAACAAACAAATAAATAAAACTTGTCCAAATCCCTACAGTTAGTTAGGGTCCAGCAGCAAGGACCAGAACCCACTTACCTAATCCCTCCCCTCAATGTTCTTTCTACCAGATTCCATTCACCTGAACCCACTGAAGTGGCTCCACCATCATAGTGGTTAGGAGAACTTAGAAGGCATTACCAAGTATTTTCCTTCAGAAACAATAAATTGCTCTCCCCAATCACGCTTTGCCTAGTAAAGCCTACTATGTGATCGTGTCTGATTCTAACTTTGGTGCCTAGAGAGTTTTGCCATTATGCCCTGTAAGAAACTATTGTATCATATGGAGACCTGAAGTTATTCTTCTACTCAAGCCCCTGTTGGCTAGAATGTGAGTCCTCTGAAGGCAGGGACTCTGTCTCATTCACCTTTAATCTCCAGAATCTAGGTCATTAATAACAGACGAATGTTCCTGTCACACATAGGAAGTGGCAAGGGCCAAAGAGGAATGGCAAGTATGTTTAGGAGACAATTCTGTGGGCAAATCATAGAAAAAAAAAAAATCAAGGAACTGTGTCTGAAATATAAAAATACAAGTTATTTTAAAATTTAGTGATAGATAATTGAAATTAATGAGCCATCGCTGATCACAGAATAGTACACCTCACTGGTGGTACTCAGTAAGTATTTTTAAATTAATGAATGAGAGAATATTAGATACAAGATAATCTGAAAGTCCTCTTGGAATTGTTCAAGAAAGTCAGATGGGTGGTCTGGGAGTACTTTTATTTGTTTGGTATGAGATGTGGGTCTTTAAAGCACATAATTTAGGGACTTCCCTGGCTGTCCAGTGGTTAAGACTCTGCACTTCCACTGCAGGGGCCCAAAAAAAAGAAAAAATTAATAATAATAATAAAATAAATAAATAAAAAATAAAGCACATAATTTGGAAGATATGAATTATGGACCTAGAGATTATCATACTAAGTTAAGTAACTCAGAGAAAGACAAATATCATATGATATCACTTATATGTGGAATCTTAAAAAATGATACAAATGAACTTATTTACAAAACAGAAATAGAGTTACAGATGTAGAAAACAAACTTATGGTTACCAGGGGGGAGAGTAGGGGGAGGGATAAATCGGGTGATTGGGATTGACATATACACACTACTATACATAAAATAGATAACTAATAAGGACCTACTGTATATCACAGGGAATTCTACCCAATACTCTGTAGTGACCTATATGGGAAAAGAATCTAAAAAAGAGTGGATATATGTATATGTATAACTGATTCACTTTGCTATACAGCAGAAACTAACACAACATTGTAAATCAACTATACTCCAATAAAATTTTTTTCTTAAAAAGAAGATATGAATTAAGAAACCAAAGTACTGTCAAGTCAGAAAATAATCCTGTGAGCATAGTTTAGCCTTCTTAGACCACTGCGTAGGGAAACAGGGCAGGGCTTGAGATCTGTTGTCTCACCTGTTAGTGCTTCTAATGGATGGAACCCATTGTTGAGATCCCCTAGGAAGCTTCTTTTGAGCTGCCTTCCCTTTGCTTTCCTCCTTGATGCTCCCATTATGCCTTACAGAATTCTATCATCGATTCTTCTTTTCCAAGTGAAAATAGCATATTGATTTTTTAAAAACAAAATCCTCATTATAAACACGCAAACAATCCAGAATAGCATTAAGAAGAAATCACAAATCCCCTGACATCCCATTGGAAGTCATTATTAACAATATTTCTTTATGTACCTCTTTTCCACAACAGACTGGAGTTCTCTGAAAGCAATGACTATTTCTTCTTAACTTTGTATCCATGATACTTAGTAACATAATAGGTGCTCAATCAGTGTTTAGTGGTGGGATAAATGAATGATCAACTTTGTTACACTCTGGATATGCAGTTGCTGTCCTCAGGGAGCTTGAGGTCAGAGGGAAAGAAAACACTGAAATAGGTGAAATTCTGGCAATAGGAACAGAGTGCTATGGGGTCAGCTAAGAGATAGTGATCATTTCTGCCTGGCAGGGTAAAAAGACACATTAAAGCTGGGCCTCTATGAAAAATTGCATTTTGCTAAATTAAAAACAATCAAGATATTTCAGAGAGTGGATATGAGAAACAGACACGGCACTGTTATGAGCACAGCATGCTCTCATAACCTGGTGTGTGGAGAACATAGGGCTCTTGGGAAAGAGAGTCGGAAAGGAAGGAAATTAGCACTTGTGAAGCACTTATGTGTCACGTACTTGGTACTTTGTGTCATTAACTTTCCTACAAGAATGTCGTGAGGTAGTAATGAGACGCATCACTACGCATTAATGGATATAGATGAGGAGGTGCTAGTGAGGTAGTAATGAGACGCATCACTACGCATTAATGGATATAGATGAGGAGGTGCTAGAGGGGGTGAGCCCACTTTGCAAAGGGCCTTGATGGTCACCCAGTCAGGGTTATGTAAAAACTTTAGGCAGAGGAATGACATAATCAGAGCCGTGTAATTTTTTTAGTTTATAACTACCTTAATAAGACATACTTTTTCTTATCACCATTAGCGATTGAGTTCACCATTCTCCTCCCATAAACTGAGTCACCAGTATCTTAAATGTGGCTTAATGTTATTCCATGTATTCTTTTTTACAGATGGAAGACATCTTTGATAATATTATGCCTATTCAGATGTGTTCCAGACCTGTTTCTATGACACTCTATAAATAGTAATATTTAAATTTTGTTTTTAAAGCATCTGCTCACTTTTTTAGCTCTTCTCCTTTTGAGCTCCCCTCATTTTATCGGGGACCTGTTATTTGTGTCTCAACTGAATGGGTCCAAATGCTTTTTCTTTTCAATTAGTTTCTTTCATCGTATCATGAATCTTGCTCAAAGCCTTAAACTTCCACATTTCTCATTAGAATGCAGCTTGGATTCTACTTTTCCGTTGTTTCTTTGTGTCTGCATCCAAACATCACGTGTCATCTATTGCTTTTCATCACAGGCTTTGCTTAATTCTAACTGTGTCTGTGAACTCATGTACTGTTACCTTTCATAATAAGAAGTTTCTCTGCTTTACTGTTTTCTTCCCTCCCTCCTTCCCTCCCTCCCTCCCACCCTTCCTTCCTTCCTTCCTCTCTCTCTCTTCTATGTTGTTACTCCAACCTGAAGAAGATCTGCTTATCTGTATAAGGCATCTGTCTGTAGTGCTCATTTCTTCTGTTTACTTACTGACTTATTATCTAACTCTTAGGAACAAACTGATTCTAAGGGATTCACATCCTTGCTTCTTTGTAGGTGGCCACTAAGAGGATTGTGAGATCACATTTTTCTTACAATTATCAAATGAATAGACAAAAGGATGTAAAACATCTGGACTGTGGGGTAAGCATTTGGTAGCATACGCATTAGAGAAATGGAGATGAATTCCTTTGGTTATTGATACTACGAAATGTATCTTAGATAAGACTGTAAACAATGAATACTTTAAAGTGAAGCAGCATGTGAGTGAACGATTTTGGTTTAGATTAGCAGACCTGGTAGGGTTTAAGGTCAAACCCAGCTTTGTTTAACATCTTCATAAATAATCTAGAAGACTGATTTAAAAGAACCCGTTATTACATGTTTAAGTGACTTCAAGGTGGGAGGTGTTAAACATGATATGAGGAAAAACTCTAGAAAAGGTGGACAGATAGAATGAGAAATTCCCCCCCACCCCAGTTAATCAGGAAAAGTATAAAATGATAGCTTTTATGGGAACAATTTCAAGTCAAATTACTCAAAGGAAAAAAACACAAGTAAAGGAAGAACAATGTTGGAAGAGGCCACAGAAAGCAATCTGTAACATGGTACAGAAGCTAAAATGATCATTATTATGTAGAGTTCTTGTAAAATGACTCTGTTTTCTATCAAGGGTACATGTAATTTGCTGACCTAAATGCCAATATGAAACAGAACCATTAAGATTTTCATGCTAGTCATAAAATCATATACCCCAAATCATGCATTTTGTACTCAATTTTTGTTTTATTAAAAAGTTACCATTTAGAAAGACTGACATGGGGGGGTTCACAGTGGAAAGGAATCTTAACACATGTCTAGGTTCATGGAACCCTCGTCATACTCAGGTGACAGAAGACTTCCATCTTTCCCAAACACTGCTTTTTGCAGCTTGCCTCCTACCCCAGACCTCTGGCAACCACTTATTTTCTCTGCTACTATAGTTTTGCCTATTGAGAGTGTCATGTACATGAAATAATTTATTATATAAATTTCCATGTAAAAACAATCATTTATTATATAACTTTGAGGTGGATTTTTTCAATTGTGGTAAAAAATGCATCTTAATCACTTTTAAGTGTACACTCCAAGTGTTATCCACATGTACACTGTTGCACAACACTCCTCTAGAACTTTTTCGTCTTGCAAAACTGAAAGTCTATATCCATTGAACAATTCCCCTTTCCCCCTTCCCGAAGGCCCTGGAAACCACCATTCTACTTTCTGTTTCTAAGAGTTTGACTATTTTAGATTCCTCATACAAGGGGGATCATGTAGAATTTGTCCTTCTGTGACTGGTTTATCTCACTTAGCGTAATGTCCTCAAGATTCATCCCTGTTGTAGCATGTAACAGGATTTCCTTCCTGTTTTAAGGTTGAATAATATTCCATTGCATGGATATTCCACATTTCCTTTATCCATTTATCTCTTCATAGACATTTAAATTGCTTCCACCTTTTGGCTATTGTGAATAATGCTGCAGTGAACATGGATGTGCAACTATTTCTACAAGATCCTGTTTTCAATTCTTTTGGATATATATACTCAGAGGTGAGAATGCTGTATGATATGGTATTTCTATTTTTAACTTTCTGGAAGACTTCCATACTGTTTTCCATAGTGGCTGCACCGTTTTATATTCCCATGAACAGTGCACAAGGGTTCCAATTTCTCCACATTCTCACTTTTTAAAAGACTTACATTTTGTTTGGAGCAGTTTAAGGTTTACACAAAGCTAAGAGGAAGGTAAAGAGACTTCCCATATAACCCTTACCCCCCCACCCACACATGCATAGCTTCCCCCATTATCAGCATCACTCACTAGAAAGGTGCATTACGTTCCATAATTATTCATGTTACCAAGAATAAACCTATATCAACACTCAAATCACTCAAAGTCTCTAGTCTCCCTTAGGGTTCACTCTTGGTAATGTACATTCTATGGGCTTAGACAAATGTATAATGACATATATCTGTAATTATAATATCAAACAGAGTATTCTCACTGCCCTAAAAATTCTCTGTGCTCTGTCTGTTCATCCTTCTCCCCTCTGACAACCACTGATATTTTTATTGTCTCCATAGTTTTGCCTTTTCCAGAATGTCATGTCATTGGAATCATACAGTATGCAACCTTTTCAGATTGGCTTCTCTGACTTAGTAATATGCATTTAAGACTCCTCCATGTCTTTTCATGGCTTGACAGCTCATTTCTTTTTAGTGCTGAATAGTATTCCATTGTCTTGGTGTATCACAGTCTATTTATCCTTTCACCTACTGAAGGACATCTTGGTTGCTTCCAGGTTTTGGCAAATATGAATAAAGCTGCTATAAACATCCATGTGCAGGTATTTTTGTGGGCCTAAGTTTTCAACTCCTTTAGATAAATACCAAAGGTATTTAGTACTTATCACATACCAAATCATATGATAAGAGCATGTTTCGTTTTGTAAGAAACTGCCAAACTTCCTTCCAAATTAGCAGTATTATTTTGCATTCCTACTAGCAATGAGTGAGATTTCCTGTGGCTCCACATCCTTGTCAGCATTTGGTGTTGTCAGTGTTCTGGATTTTGGTCATTCTAATAGGTGTGTAGTAGTATCTCATCGTTTTAACTTGCAGTTCCCTGATGATATAGGCTGTGGAGAATCTTTCATATGCTTATTTGCCATCTGTAAATCTTCTTTGGTGAGGTGTCTGTTAAGGTCTTTGGCCCATTTATTGAATTGGGTTGTATGTTTTCTTAATGTCAACAGTTCTTTGTATATTTTGGATAACAGTCCTTTATCAGATGTGTCTTCTGCAAATATTTTTTCTCCCCATCTGTGGCTTGTCTTCTTATTTTCTTGAAACTGTCTTTTGCAAAGCAAAAGTTTTGAATTTTAATGAAGTCCAACTTATCAATTATTTCTTTCATGTACAGTTGGTGCTTGAACAACATGGGTTTGAACTGCACGGGTCCACTTACTCATGGATTTTTTTCACTAAATACATACTACAGCACTACCTGATCCATGGTTGGTTGAATCTGTGGATGCAGAACGGCAGATACAGAGGGCTGACTGTTAAGTTACATGCAGATTTTTGACTGCACGGAGGTTCGGCACCTCTAAAACTCACATTGTTCAAGGGTTAGCTATATATGCCTTTGGTGTAGAATCTAAAAAGGCATCACCACTCCCAAAGTCATCATGATTTTCTTCTATGTTGTCTTCTAGGATTTTTACACTTTTGCATTATACATTTAGGTCTATAATCCATTTTGAGTTCATTTTTTGATGATTGTAAGTTCTGTGTCTAGATTCACTTGTTGAACGCATACTATATGCCAGACACTGCTTTAGGCTCTGGAGATACAGCCATATACAATATAGTGGGTGAGTTAGACAAAAAACAAGCAAACAAGATGGGAAGAAAAATAAGCTTATAGGAAGTCTATGTGATAGGAAGTGACAGAGTTGCTTGGCCCATTGTACTTCCCATTGTATAGATTTTGCTGATTGCAGGCTCCATGGTGTTGTTTAACATGTTTGTCCTCATTCCCCAGAGTTCCTGTAAACTGGTAGTTAGAGATAGAGGCTTCACAGTCAGGTTTGATTTTTTTGACAAGAACATTCCATCAGGAGATACATAATGTCTGGTATTCTCCTATCTTGTGACATTACCAGCCACTGCTTAAGGGCATTAATCCATTGCAGATTACAAAAAGGTTATATTTAATTCTATCATTCCTTCTTTGTTTATTAATTCAAATTTCCCTATAAAGAAATACTTTTCTTCAACAACTGTTTGGTTACCTTAAGTGTTAAGGACTGAATTGCTTCCCCCAAAATTCATATATTGAAGTCCTAACCCCCAGCACCTCAGAATATGACTGTATGGAGATAGGGTCCCTAAAGAGGTGATTAAATTAAAAGGACACCGTTAAGGTGGGTTCTAATTCAATCTGACTGGTGGACACACAGAGACACACCAGGGATGTGCACAGAGAGGAAAGGCCACGTGAGGACACAGCAAGAAGGTGGCTGTCTGCAAGACAAGGAGAGAGGCCTCAAGAGAGGACAACTTAATCTTGCACCTCTAGCCGCCAGAACTGTGAGAGATTTCTGCTATCTAAGCCACCCAGTCTGGGGTACTTTGTTATGGCAGTCATAGCAAACTAATACATGAAGGTAAGTCTGTACAGGAAAGGCAGGATAAATGCTTGATATTACCAGTTTGCCTTTATGTGTCTTGAGATAGTCTTTGATTTCAACTTTTTTTTTTTTTTCAGTTCTTCTTGGGTAGCTTCCTCAGAAAGAGAACATGATTGTATATTTCTCTGAGCTCTTTGTGCATGGAAAATGCCTTTTCTTTTGCCATCACTTGGCTGTGGAGTGTATTCTTGGATCTCTCACTTCCTCTAAATGTGATTTTACTATTTTCTAACTCCCAGTGTCAAAGATGAAAAGACTGTTATACTTGTTTCCCTTATAAAGTGACCATTCTCTTTGACTGAAAGATTGTAAGACTTCATCCTTGGTATATAAAAATTTTGCCATGATATGACTAACTTTTTTCATTACTCTGAGCTTTAACTTGATGATCTCGACAGGAAGAAATAAAAAGTACGAGTATATTTGCAGCAACATAGATGGACCTAGAGATTGCCATACTGAGTGAAGTAAGTCAGACAGAGAAAGACAAATATATGATATCACTTATATGTGGAATCTTAAAAAATGATACAAATGAACTTATTTACAAAAGAGAAATAGAGTTACAGATGTAGCAAACAAACTTATGGTTACCAGGGGGGAAAGCAGGGGGAGGGATAAATTGGGAGATTGGGATTGACATATACACACTACTATATATAAAATAGATTACTAATAAGGACCTACTGTATAGCACAGGGAATTCTACTCAATACTCTGTAGTGACCTATACAGGAAAAGAATCTAAAAAAACAGTGGATATATGTATATGTATAACTGATTCACTTTGCTATACAGCAGAAACTAACCCAACATTGTAAATCAACTATACTCCAATATAAAATAAAAAGAGTACAAGGAATAGGAAGGGCATTGAACCTTGTGATACGCTAGTTAACTCTAAATGGACAATGATAACGTATTTAAGGGCTATTAAGAGGGTGCATCTCACGCACATTTCTACCCCAATCGCCCTGCCCACTCCTTCTGTAATGCTTCATGTAAAGCATGCAAAGCATCTAAAACCCTTCAATTAAGTCTGCCTTCTTGGGTGCCAACTGCTTTGATTATTTGGTAGCCTGCCTCCTTGAAGCGATTACTGCTCTTTTTTGGCTGATTCATATCTTTAGGTATAAAATCCTTCAGTAGGTGAAGAAATGAGTTTTATTGGCCAATGTTAGAAGAGCGGCATCTGCTCAAGGCAGCTGGTACCTCCTCACCCTAAGCCCAACGGGATCTATTGTCTTCATCTCTGACCCACTGCAGAAACAGCCTCTTATAACTTTTGAGCTCTAACTTTGTATACAGTGATGTTCTGAACCTGTAACTTCTGCCCCAGAACTCAGATGTATTTCGGTGCTCCTCTAGGCTTCAGCAATAAAGGACAGTTGTCTGAGTGGCCTTGGAATCAAAAGGGAAGGGAGTCGGGAATCTGAGCTCAAAATCCCCTTTAATTTGTCTCGATTTGATTTTTAAGTCTGTAACTTTTAGATCATCACCCCAGAGCACAAGAATGAAATGTTGGCACATTAAATATACATACTGTGTTGTAATGTAAGGTTATATCACATATGATTGTTGGTATAGCTGTTAAGTATACATACTTAATTGAGGTGTATAATTAGTTGGAGTCATAATGAGAGCAAATTGTATTTTAAAATACATTGAATCCTAAGTACATTTTTTTTGTTTCAAGGAAGAACTTTGCCATGAAATACCACATATATGTTAAATGTCCCATTAGGGATTAGAAAGTATGATTACAATTCAGGTTAGAGTTTGTAGTTTAAAGTTACTGCATGAGAGAACTTGTGTGTTGGTTTCCAAATGATTTTTACTTAAATTTAGCTAACTCCATCAATAAGCTAACACTGAGGGTGGAAGTTTAATAGAACAGATGTTTGAATGCCAGTAGACATTTAGACACATTAGAAAACTGCAGAGATGCTGAGTTACCCATCTTAAACTCTGCTCGTTCAAAAGGTTTTAATCACCCCAGTTCAATTAATGTCTCTAAATAAATTATAAGTTAACACAATGTTTGTCAGGCCAAACTCTGATCCAGGCTTGTCTTGGTGTGATACAAACAGTGGCCACAGGCCAAGGACGCGTCGTGCTCTCACGCTGAAATACGAGCTGGGCTCCAGGGAGACCAGAGAAGCCTAAACAAACATCTGGACCCTTCTAGCTGCTTACTATTTTCAGTTTTTACAAGTCGTCTCTGGATTTCTATATAAAAACATCATATACATATACTTCTCCTTAGAAGAGACAAGAAAATACTGAGATTGTAGCACCGATTTGATTTCGATCAGTACTGACACTTCTCTTTTTCTAACAAATTATCCTTTGCCTCTGATGTCTTTTTCCCTTCCATTACCTCTCTTCCTTTCTGTTTTATTTTTTCTTTCTGCATTCTGATTTTTCATCAGATTAGAGGCACTTAATTAATACCAAGTGATGACAAATCTACAAATAGGAAAATCCATCTGTCACAAGAGTAGTTGATATGCTTTGATAACCAACAATTTAAGATAATAAACAGATTCACCATCTAGAACTAGAGCCTGGCCCTCTAACAACGAAGGTTGACCCGTGGCCTGCAGATGGGCTTGGTTTGGCCAACTCAGTGCTCGTTTTAAAAATTGAATATGGGGCTTCCTTGGTGGTGCAGTGGTTAAGGATCCGCCTGCCAATGCAGGGGACATGGGTTCAAGCCCTGGTCCGGGAAGATCCCACATGCCGCAGAGCGACTAAGCCCGTGCGCCACAGCTACTGAGCCTGCGCTCCAGAGCCCGTGAGCCAAAACTCCTGAAGCCCGGGCACCTGGAGCCCGTGCTCCACAACGAGGGAAGCCACCGCAATGAGAAGCCCGCGCACTGCAAGGAAGAGCAGCCCCCGCTCGCCGCAACTGGAGAAAGCCCGCGCGTAGCAACAAAGACGCAACGCAGCCAAAAATAAATAAGTAATAAGAAAATTTTTTAAAAAAGAAATAGAAAAAAATATTTTTTAAATAAATAAATAAGGAAAACACCATGTATACATATGTGGGAGTGATAACGTTATCAAATTTGAAAGCACTTTTCTTTCCTAGCTCCCCCAAAGGTGAGCTAGTTTAATTTCGTAAAAAACTTATTTAATGGAAACAAATTTTTAATCATAG
This sequence comes from Balaenoptera musculus, assembly GCF_009873245.2. Taxonomy (NCBI): domain Eukaryota; kingdom Metazoa; phylum Chordata; class Mammalia; order Artiodactyla; family Balaenopteridae; genus Balaenoptera; species Balaenoptera musculus. Next base: position 13,393,439 of record NC_045786.1, on the reverse strand, counting down.
AGTTTTTTTAAAGCAAAATTCTTTCAACTTCGTAATAAAGGTTGCTGAATTAAGTTGAATTGTTACCCTTAATCCAAATACTCCAAAAAAATTATTGACTTGATAGGTGCTATGTGAACAAATCTATCATTAAATCCACATTAGACAATGTCTTTGCCCTATAAAAACACTTCTTACTACCATAATTATTCTGAAAATTCAGGATGATTTTCTTTAAAATTGGTCCAGATATATATTTTCTAACTTGGAAAAGTAGGCAACATTTCTCTAAATGTTTTTTCTCCTTTTTCTTTGAAGAAAATTTTTTTCCTCTGATTTTTAAAAGTTACACATAGCATCATACCATACAGAAAGGTAGAAAAAGCAAAATATTATCCATAACTTCACTCATCTAGAGAGATATACTTTTAAAGTATAACATAATATGAAAGGTGATAAAAATCATAACATATATTTATAAAATAAAAGTCTACTTTATAAAATTAAAGAAATATTTGTGTACCACAAAAAGCCACAGTTAAACAAACAAACTGCAAATTTCACAGAACTGCATAAAATAAAAAGTAAAATTCTCCTTTCTCAAATCAATCCTGATAGTGGCTCTTCTTTTTTTAAAAAAAAAAAAAGTAACTTAAAAAAAGTAACATTATACCTTTAGATAATATACTTAGTATGTTAATTCTTTTTTTTTTCCATTTAATTTAGGTATAACTTGCATTCAGTAAGTTGCATACAAATCTTAAGTCGACTCAAAGAAATTGTATGTATGTCTACAACCACGTTACTGCTGTTACCCGAATCAAGCCACAGAACATTTCAGCTCCTATGAGGCTCCCTCTTACCCCTTCCCACGCAGTACTGTTCCCTCCAAGACAAACACTTTTCTCCTTTATCAACATAGATTAGTTCTGCAAGTCCTTGAACATTGTGTAAATGGAATCATATAGTATATACTCTTTTCAATCAGATTTCTTTCATTCAACATAACGTATGTGAGATTCATTCACGGTTTACTTTTCATTGCTGTGTAGTATTCTGTTATACGACTATATCACAATTTATTTATCTGTTATATTGTTGATGGACATTTGGGTGGTTTCCAGTTTTTGTTTATTATGAATAATACTGCTATGACCATTCTTGAATGTCATTTTGTGGGCATAAAAACTCATATCTCGGGCTTCCCTGGTGGCGCAGTGGTTGAGAATCTGCCTGCCAATGCAGGGGACACCGGTTTGAGCCCTGGTCTGGGAAGATCTCACATGCTGCGGAGCAACTAGGCCCGTGAGCCACAATTACTGAGCCTGCGCGTCTGGAGCCTGAGCTCCGCAGCAAGAGAGCCCGCGATAATGAGAGGCCCGCGCACCACGATGAAGAGTGGCACCCACTTGCCGCAACTAGAGAAAGCCCTTGCACAGAAACGAAGACCCAACACAGCCATAAATAAATAAATAAATAAATAAACCCCAAAGTTTAAAAAAAACAAAAACTCATATCTCTTGGATATATAACAAGGAGTTCAATTTATCAATCTTTTTTTGTCCTTACAAGAAATCTCTATTTGCCCAAAAGTCATAAAAATAGTCTCTTGCTGTGTCACCTTTCATATTTGGGCTTAAGATTTATCTAGAATTAATTTTGGTGTACAGTATGAACTAGAGGTCAAAATTCTTTTTTCTTTCAAGTATATGTCTACTTGACCTAGCATTCTTGTTTATTAAAAAGATTATCCCTTCTCCCACTGAGTTATAGTTAATGTCACCTCTGTCACCTCTGTCTGGATCTCAATTGCATTCCATGTATCTATTTGATTATTTGTACATCCTTACCACACTCTTAATCATTATAAACTTATAAGTATTGATATCTGGTAGTTAAAGCCTTCCATCTTTGTTCTTCAAGATTCCCTTGACTATTATAGGTCCTCTGCATTTCTATATAAATTTTAAAATCACCTTGTCAATTTTCACAAATAACCTGCTAGAATTTTGGTTGGAATTGAATTGAATTTATAGATCATTTTGGGCAGAAGGACATCTTAATAATCTGTGAACATGATATTATCATTCTGCTAAAAATATTGTCTTTAATTTCTCTCAGCAATGTTTTTGCACTTTCAGTGTGAAGATTTTGTTATTTATGTTCCTTGGTTTTTGATGGGTTTTGTGTTATTTTATATTGTATTTCTAAAATTTTTATGTTCTATTTTTTTTCTAGTATTTAGAAGTAAATTGATTTTTCTGTAATTGACCCTGTATCCTGAAACCTTGCTAAATTCTCTTATTTATTCTAATAATTTGTTTGTAGATTCTTTTGGACTTTCTCTGTACATGTCATGTCACCTACAAATGACAGCCTCATGTCAACAACTGTGAAGGGGACAGCAACATGTAAAAGAATGAAATTAGAACATTTTCTCACACCATATACAAAAAATAAACTCAAAATGGATTAAAGACCTAAATGTAAGCCTGGAAACCATAAAACTCATAGAAGAAACTCCTAGAAGAAACTTTGCCATAAGTCTCAGCAATTGGATCTGTCTCCTCAGGCAAAGGTAACAAAAGCAAAAATGAAAAAATGGGACCTAATTAAATGTAAAGCTTTTGTACAGCGAAGGAAACCATCAACAAAATGAAAAGAAAACCTACTGAATGGGAGAAGATAATTGCAAATAATATGACCAACAAGGGGTTAATATCCAAAATATATAAAAGCTCATACAACTTAACATCAAAAAAAAACAAACAACCAGATTAAAAAATGGGCAGAACACCTGAACAGATATTTTTCCAAAGACAACATACAGATGGCCAACAGGCACATGAAAAGATGCTCGACATCACTAATCATCAGGGAAATGCAAATCAAAACCACAATGAGATTTAAATATCACCTCACACTTGTCAGAATGACTGTCATCAAAAAGACAACAAGTAATAAATGTTGGTGAGGGATGTAAATTGGTGCAGTCACCATGGAAAACAGTATGGAGATTCCTCAAAAAACTAAAAATAGAACTGCCGTATGATCCAGCAATCCCACTCCTGGTATATATCTGAAGGAGACAAAAACACTTAATTCGGAAAAAAATACATGCACCCCAATGTTCATAGCAGCATTATTTACAATAGACATGATATGGAAGTAACCTAAGTGTCCATCAATAGATGAATGGATAAAGAAGACGTGATACACACACACACACACACACACACACACACACACACACACACACATGGATATTAGTCAGCCAGAAAAAGGAATGAAAATTATGCTATCTGTAACAACATGGATGGACCTTGAGGGTATTATACTTAATGAAATAAGTCAGAGAAAGACAAATACTGTATGTTCTCACTTAGATGTGGAATCTAAAAAATAAAACAAATGAATGACTATAACAAAACAGAACAGACTTGGGACTTCCCTGGTGGTCCAGTGGTTAAGAATCCTTCTTCCAATGCAGGGGACACGGGTTCGATCCCTGGTCAGGGAGCTGGGATCCCACATGCTGCAGGGCAACTAAGCCCAAGTGCCACAACGAAGAGCCCGCCCACCACAACGAAAGATCCCACATGCCGCAACTATGACCCGATGCAGCCAAATAAGTAAATATTTTAAAAAAACAAACAAAACAGAACAGACTCGTAGATGCAGAGAACAAACCAGTGGTTACCAGTGGGGAGAGGGGTGGTGGAGAGGCAATAGGAGCAGGGGATTAAGAGGTACAAACTATTACGCATAAAATAAATAAGGTACAAGGATGTAATAAACAGCACAGGAAATGTAATCAATATAATAACTTTAAATGGAGTATAATCTATAAAAATATTGAATCACTAGGTACACCTGAAACTAATATAACGTAAATCAACCATACTTCAATTTAAAAAAAAAGAACTATGAAACGTCTGAGATTTTACTCTACTTGCAAAAGGTAACAAGTTAGCTTGCCATTTCTTGCATGCTGTTGGAGACACAAGGCTCTTGGGTCAAAATGAAAGACTTTTTAAACTCACAACAAAAGCAGTATCCAGAGTGTCAGCATGTTTGTGTCAGTTCCAAGCCCCAGTTTGCACAGGGCGATGCAGAGGGGCCTCAGTGAACATCTGCACACACAGTGGGTTGAGTTACAGGAGTAGAACACTGAGCTTGGGGAACCTTCTGTTTTATAGCAACCAGTAAGCAAGACTTCTCCTTATCCCAGAAGCAGACATGATCTCATCCCTCAAGGTTGCTTGCTACAAGTACAACCCTAAAGAGTGGCCAGGGCCTTGCATTCTCGGCAGCTGTGTAGGAACAAAGAGCCTTGTGAAGTGTCTTCCGACACTACCCACCCCTCAGGTTCACATCATCTGGGCTTCTGGCCTGACCAGGGCCGCATGGACACGGGCAGGCTGTGTTCCCTGGCAGGCTTTACTTTGGGTTTGCATGTTTGTATCAGCAAGGAGGCAGACTGCCCCATCTCAACCCCAGATGCCAAAAAGACAGCTGTTAATTGGTCACAGGAGGACTTGACGTCTATTTGGGACAAAGCCACTTCGCCCCTTTGTCCCTTCTATTATTCCTTGTGAGGGTCCAGAGTTATTGCAAACTGCTTTGCTTTTTTTGAGGCCCCTCCCATTCTAGGGGCCCCAAGAGGCAAATAAGTGTCTTTAGAGGCCCCTGTCCACCCAAGCCAGGATGCTCTGGAAGGAGAAAGAGCAGAGCAAGGGGCAGGGATCTCACTGTCCCAGCTGTTGTAAATATAGTTCATCAATTAACCACCGGGCTTAGCTGCCAGCTCCCTCCCACTCTTTTATTTGTTGGGGGGTCAGGTGCTGGGGTTGTCTTGGGTAGGGCTGCTTTGGGCTGTGTTTTTCTCTGCTCTCTTTAAGCTTCCTATCCTGCTCTTTCCTCATTAGGGATTTCTTCAAACTTCCTGTCCTAAGGTGACTTCCCTTCTTGTTTTCTCTGTTATGTTTTCATTTCTTAAAAAAAAAAAAAAAAATTCCTGCTATTTCAGTGGGACCTTGGGAGACAGGAGAAGTAAATGGGAACTCTCACTTCTCTGTCTTGAAATGGAAGCCTATACTTTTTCAAGGACTCAGCATCATGAAAAGAGAGCCACGAGATCCCTTTTCCTCCCCCGTTCTTCTCCTCCCCTTCACCTTCCCTCTCCCAGCCCCTCCTACTTCCACAGGCAAACTTCAGGTCAACAAACGCCATTAAAATAAAAGGAAAACAGAAGAGCCACTATTTTCATGATGTTTGCTCTCTCACTCTTTCATTGATTGAAAAAACATTTGCTGAGTGTCTCCTCAGTGTAGGCACCAGGAATACAAGAACCTCTAAGTCCCTAACTTCCTGCGGGTCTGAAGATGAGGAAGAGAGAAACAGGCAAACAAACAATAGGCCATGTGGTTAAGGGTAAAATTCACGTTGCAGGGGAGGCCTGGGGGTGGACAGAGGACTCTGACCGAGGAGGGTTGGTGGGAAGAGGATCCAATGAGGAGGTGGGCAGTGGTGAAGACTTCTCCACGGGGTCACGGACCAGCTCAGTCTCATCCCAGACAGACAGAGGGGAAGGACACTTTACATAGCATAACATGTACAAAGGCAGAGCCATGCGATGGCACGGTAAGTTTGGGCAAGTTCTGTATTTCCAGAGCTCAAATGTGCCAGGGGATAACTGAGAGGGAGAAATCCTGAAAGGGCCGTGTGAATCGCCCTAAAGAGTTAGAACTTGGCCAGTGCTTCCCAAAGTATGGTACGAAGATTATTTTAGTTCATACGTGGGTTTTTTAAAAAACAGTTTTGGGCTTCCCTGGCGGCGCAGTGGTTAAGAATCTGCCTTGCCAATGCAGGGGACATGGGTTTGAGCCCTGGTCCAGGAAGATTCCATGTGCCGCAGAAAACTAAGCCCGTGTGCCACAACTACTGAGCCTGTGCTCTAGAGCCCATGAGCCACAACTACTGAAGCCCGCGCACCTAGAGCCCGTGCTCTGCAACAAGAGAAGCCACCGCAGTGAGAAGCCCGCACATCGCAACGAAGAACCAACACAGCCAAAAATAAATAAATAAATAAATTTATTTAAAAAATAGGTTTGAGTTTATGATGTATGTTAGAAACATGAACCAACATGTCAAATCCATGCTTTTGCAAACGACACTTAGGGCAAGGCTAGGAAGTTGCGATCTGCCTTAGATAGGTCAATGTACAAGCTAAGTGCTCAGACGTAAATGTTCCAAGCCTTCAGCCACCACCAGACTTAGAGAAACTAGAACAAAGAAAACATCAGTGAGATTAAGGAGCTTGAAATAAGAGAAGAGAAATAAGAGTAGAATGCATAATCTCGCTTTCTACTCCTGAATTCCTTGTCCCACTTACTGCGTATCTGTCAGGGTTCGAGGGATTTGGGGCTGATCAAGGGAAAGGATGCGACTGCAAGAGGCAGTAGCACACGACAAGCTTCACTGAGTGATGCTTGGACAGCGGTGCATGTGGGGACGCCCCTCACAGAAGGAGTCTGTCCAGAGGCTCCGGCGTGGGGGACCACTACCCAGAAGGCAAGGAGGGCAGGAAAACTCCCAGCGCAGAGGGAGGCCAGAGTGGCTGACGTGGACCAGCAGCATGGCAGGAGTCTCAGGTCAGAGAGCACCACAGGCCCAGCTGTAGCAGCCTGGGGCCTTATGACCACAGGCTCTGTCTTACCAATGACAGCAGATATGGGGTGAGGGTATGCAAAGGACGTGGACCCTGGAATCTGCTTATTACTTTTAAAATAACGGGATGCATAAAAATTTGAATCTGGCACTGAGCTAAGGAGTCTCGGCCTGAGGTGAAGAAATAAACAACAACGCACAGAGGGCATCTTTGGCTCATTTATAGAACAGCATTTGTTCCACAGAGTTCCTGAACCTTGCAGTTTGCAAATATGACTTACAGCAATGTATGCAAGCGAACAAGCTCACATTACAACAAAACAGTTCAGCTCTCCTTTCAAGTTGTATTTCTTTTCATTTAGTATAATTCCAATTAAACCCAAACAATTTAATTATATTTGACCTCAGAACAATTTGCATTAAGTTTAAACTAAGGAGCCGATTTGGCAGTTAAGAGCACAGACTGGAGTCAAAAAGACCTGAATCCAATGTCTAGCTTTACAACCAAGGCGGCTTCTAACCGCGTCTGCGTCACTGTACGTCACACGAGGATAAGGGTATCTATTTCATTACGACTGTAGGATTAAACAAGGTCATGCAGGTGGAACAGGATAGGAGACTGTTCTGGCCTTGATGTCAACCAAGGGGACTATACAGTGGAAATCAGAATACCAACGTGAGCGAGACACAAGGCATCCGCCACCAAGTGCAGAATTCACCGTGGGGACACAGGGGTTATTTGCCAACGACTCTCAAACTCCCTCACCCACTCAGAGAACAAGGGCTAAAGTGTGGGAGAGAATTTTGCCAGGAGATTGTTGAAGAAATTTCTTTGGAGAGGGCGGCTGCAGAACTTTGAGTTCCCAATCCACTTCTTTGCTTGGAGGGGTCAAGGTGTTACTTTCTAAGGTCAAGTTTAGCGGGGGTTAGGAGCAGGTTCGATGGGATCCCACGGAGAACCCTGAACTGTTTCCTGCGGTTGTGAAACAGACAACCGGGCCAGACCTTTGCCTAAAGTGGGCTGAGGTAGGACTCAGCTGTGAAGCCCAGAGAGAGGCTGACCGGGCTGTCGCTTTGATGGTGTTTCTCACCTTGTAGATGAGAAACAGAATGAACCCTGATTAATACACTATAGCAAGCTTTCATATACTTGTGCTTGTTCAAATATCTGATTTTAGAAATTTACAGCCATAAAGCCAATGTGTACTTTATGGCTAGCACGTAGTTTTATTCACATGAAGCTTTGAAGTTCATTGTTAACTCAGGTGTGCTACACTGGGGGCAAGTCTTTCTCCGTCTTTGTGGTTCTTTCCCACTGCACGTCCACGTCTGTTGGTCACAAGGGAGGCTGCCCGGGATGTGCCCATCTCAGGGTGGAATTCAGAGTAAAAGATGACAATCCCTATCACTATGCAGTTTATCGAAGCTCCACCGAACAAGATGCCACAGGTGAAAGTCAGGGTAGCCTCGCTTCGAGGTGATGTTGATATCTCAGAAAGCGATAAGGATTCTGGTCCTGTGGTGGATAACGGCCAGACTCAGGACAACTCTCATGGGCAAGTCCCTCCCCAGCGCTGTCCTGAGGCTGGTCCAGGCTTCTTCAGTTTGCATTAAACTTCTCCTTCCACCCAATGCTTCTTCCCTTTCTTCTCCTCCACAGATGTTACCCCCTAAGAAATATCTTGCACTCCAAATCCAGTCTCAGCGTCTGCTCCTGGAACACGTAACCTCTGACTTCCTGCTGCAGCCTGAGATAGCATCTTAGCCCTACCCCGTTCCCACATCCCACTGTCCTCCAGCACAGAAAGGGAACAGGGCTGGGGACAGATGCCACCCCAACTCCCGCCCCCTCAATACACATACTGGGAGTAGGATGTGGTGGCTATTGGGCTGTGGCATGTCCCTGCGCTCAGACCACTCCTGGGCTGGGGACAGAAGAGGTCATCTGGAAGCACTTCCAGGTACCCTCTGGGTAGCTGGCCATGCTACTTTTTCTTGCTCTTCCCTTGGGGCAAAGGCCTGCTCCAGGTGTCCAAAACTGGAGCTTTCATGATGTCGGCATTTCCTTCACGGCCCCTGGTCCCCTACAGGATGCCTCCCTCTGTGTCTCTGAGGAAGCAGCCAAGCCCTGAGGTGAAGCCCACAAATCCCACCTCAAACCCCCCACCTCTGCCCACCTCCCAACAACATCCTTGAAGCTGGAGAACCTGCACACCTCCGACGGCCAGCTCATCAGAAGAGGGCTGAGACCCCCCAGTCGTGTGTTTGCCCTGGGTCACCCCCTCTTCCTTTCCCTGTCCCCCCACGCAGCATGCACTTGAACATGTTCCCTGAAGCCTCCTCAGGACAGCAATGCCTAACGAATGCATTTGGGAGAGAGCCAAGGAAATGTTTCAAGTCTGTCTTATATTACAGGTTTGGGAGTGGTGGCCAGAGGAGGTCCAGACCCTGAGAAATAACGTCCACTACTCTCCACCCTCGGGCATCAGATTGGCTGCCGTTATCCTCCCAGCCCACTGATGCAATAGTCACCTATTCATTAGCACGCTGACAACCATAATATTTATTTTAAAACACAGAACTTGGCCATGAAAGAACTGGGGAAATGGCACTATTTCCTGTCCGACCAGATCATTTGTTCGTGGCTATTTATTTCCTTATTGGGAAAGTGAAGGGACTCATCTGTCTCGCAATAACAAAAAGGGAGATGTACTCAGTTATACCCTTAAGGGGGAAGAACAGGGCAGAGGGCAGGAGCTGCAGCTGCAGCCTGCAAGCTAGAGGTCTGCGAGGTCCAGGGACCTTCCTCGCCCCTGAAAAAGGGGCTGGGGACCCAGGAGCACAGGGTGATGGTGAGGGCCTCGCTGCACATGAAACGCAAACATCTTCGTTGTTTTTCCACGCTGGCTAATGAAGATAATTTCTGTTTGAAGTTACAGCTCCTGGCTCCACTTTAGGAGGCCTGCTCTTATTTCTTGAATCTGTGCCCACAATGTGTAGGTTTTCTACATGGCCTGTCTGGCTGGGTGACTCTGGACAATGTTTTCAGGAGCTGTCAGGCGTGTGCAGCCGTGAAAGAGGCAACTGTGTACGTGCAGAAATTGCACAAAAGTGGCAGCATCTCACAGATTGGAGACAATATGATTTTTCCAAAGACCCTAAATGTAAATCTTACACTGGGGAACCTGGGGATTCTCTGGGTAGACATGGCTTAAGTGTCGCATACCGGGTAGCTGAGGGTTGATGAGATCACTTCCCGGAATCCCTGTGACCTTTCTGCTTTACGCTGATTCTAAGCGTGGGTTTTGGAACTAAATCATCAGGGTTGGTCTGGCCACAGCCCTGCTCAAAGCCAAACACTGCACAGGCATTAGGAAGAGGTGCCGTTACAGTGGAAGGGGATGATCATTACGTCTTGTCCCGAAAGTTCTTTCAGACCAAGATGATCTCTCCTGGGTTTAGGGTGCAGAATTCAGCATTTTCAACCAGGTACCAGTGAGCAGCAGCTGAGCAGAGTCAAAGAAGCTTCCCCAAACCGTGCAGCCACTATGGAAACCAGTGCAGACTTTCCTCAAAAAATTAAAAATAGAACTACCGTATGATCCAGCAATCCCATTCCTGGGTATATATCCAAAGGAGATGAAATCCCTATCTCAAGGAGCTATCTGCACCCCCATGTTTATTGCAGCATTATTCACAACAGCCAAGAAATGGAAACAATCTAAGTGTTTCTCAATGGATGAATGGATAAAGATGTGGTATATATACACAATGGAATATTATTCAGCCACAAGAAAGAAGGAAATCTTGCCATTTGTGACAACATGGTTGGACCTTGAGGGCGTTATGCTAAGTGAAATAAGTCAGAGAAAGACAGTGCATGGTATCACTTATATGTGAAATTTAAAAAAACAAAAGCCAAATTCATAGAAAAGTGGTTGCCAGGGGCTGGAGGGGTCGGGAAAATAGGGAAAGGTTGACAAAAGGGTACAAGCTTTCAGCTATAAGATGAATAAGGTCTAAGGATCTAATGTAAAACCTGGTGACAATAGTTGATGACACCATATTGTATAGTTGAAAATTAAAACTAAAAAACAGAAAATCAAAGATGCTTCCCAGGATGAGTGCTGGCAGGACTACCCCCAGGCTCATTACCTGAGATAGCAGTAATCAACCTTGCCATTTACCTAGCGGGTCTCTAAACAACCCACGGCCGTCCTTCCAGGTAACCCCAGGGACTCCCTGTACCCAGGTTCCTCACTGTAAAACAGTGATGATAATAATATTGGGTTGGTGAAAAAGTTCATTCGGGATACGATCTTACGGGAAAACCCGAACGAACTTTATGGCCACCCCAGTGAAACTGACCTCCTGGGGGGCAGGGTGGGAGCTGCTGTGAGAAGCAGATGAGATGACACATGGAGACCATTTAGAAGTGCATCAGGGGGGCTTCCCTGGTGGCGCAGTGGTTGAGAATCTGCCTGCCAATGCAGGGGACACGGGTTCGAGCCCTGGTCTGGGAAGATCCCACATGCCGCGGAGCGACTAGGCCCGTGAGCCACAATTGCTGAGCCTGCGCGTCTGCAGCCTGTGCTCTGCAACAAGAGAGGTGTTAGTGAGAGGCCCGCGCACCGCGATGAAGAGTGGCCCCCACTTGCCGCAACTAGAGAAAGCCCTCGCATAGAAACGAAGACCCAACACAGCCAAAAATAAAATAAATAAATAAATAAAAATTAGAAAAAAAAAGAAGTGCGTCAGGCACAGCTGGATATTTATAGTACCTATCATCCTTGCTCTGCTATCCAGCATTTGTAAAGACAGTGTTCGCAACGCTTGTGCTCTCTAAACCTGGCCCAAAGCCTCATTACTAATATTTGAGAGGTATACGGTAATCGATCATGCCTTGGTTCTCTAGTTCTAACCTTTTATTTAGATAACCGGATAACCACATACCTGGACAAATTATTTTGACTGCCTGTATTTAATTATTTCTACTCTACCTTATTCTAACAAGGATGTGAAGCCACACATGTATAATGAAATACAAGTTTTAAAAATTAATATCCAGAGGAAACATAGGTAGCATGGGAGATAAATTATATATATATGCATATAATGTATAAAATAAAAATGTATGCGTATTATGTATAATATAAATTACATAATTTATTGAAATTATAAATAAAAGTGAGTGTGAAAATAAATACTAGGCAGAAATGTTGGACCTAAAGAAAAGGCTGGGCTGCAAATTTGCATCTAAGTTTCCTGGAAACCAAAGAAAAACGAGAAATATGATGAGCTACACATCTACATTGTCCAAAAGAAGAAAGCATAACCAGTTTTTCAGAAAAACAAACAAATACATAAAAAGCTTTTCCTGATAGTTGGGTATTTAAAAAAATGTTTTGCCTGCTTTTTTGCATGGGAATGCTGAGAACTGCTGTGGCTGATGTCCCCACCACACCTGGACAATGAATGCGGCAGCTGATTCAGTATGAAATTAATATAAGGTCCTTCCGTGCATTCCAGGTGAATAAGGCCAAGCATGGTGAAGGCAACTGAGGAGGCTCCAGACAATGTGTTCCAGTGTGAGAGCGCTCTCTTTTTGATCTGGCTTCATGTAGAGGAAAATATACACTATGAAGGTAAGGGTGAGGTTTCCTGCATGTCCTTTAAACTCTCTTCCATTTTATACACTTTCTCTCAACTGTTTTGACTTTAAAAAGGCCCCAAAAGATAGCAGCAGACAATTTAAGATTACATTTTGGGGGAAGGGGCTAACCTGGATTATACATTGATATTTTAAATTTTGTCCTTTATTGGGATTTGATATTAGATAATTTATGATAAAATTGCTGCATCTTTTAAAAACTGCTTTAAAAGACTTTCATAGTTAGATCCACATGATACATTTTTTCAAACTCTGTGCTAGGAAGAAATTGATAAATTGGTATGGTTTCAGCCGTTAGATAACTAGCGTTCGGTGCCAGAAACTCGGAGGTAAATTTTAGATTTAACACCAGTATTTCTCCTTCGTGTAGTTTTTCTAGAATAACTATCTCTCCCCTTAATTCAATCATATTCTGTTACCATGGTTTGAAAGGTTCTGTACTACTGGTGCCATTTATTATAAGCTACCTCAGAACGTTTTTTGAAAGAAGATGAGGCGTGAGTTAACAATTAAAAGCACAACAGCATTTTATGATGCAAAGGGGAGCATTTAAAATTTATTCACTAAATGTATTCATCAATATTATTTTTGGCTGGAAGTAATACAGAACTTGACACAACTGAGGTTTAAAGTCTTTATCTTACACATCAAGAAGTATAGAGAAATACAGTCCAGGGCTGATATGGATGCTTGATGACATAACCAAGGATTCAAAATCTTTCCATCCTTCATCTCCACCATCGGCCTGTGTGGCATTCATCCTCACAGTCAAAGGTAGCTGCTGTACCCCTTACCCTCAGCGTATCATGTATGCATACCAGACAGGAAGAAGAGGGAAGGGACAAAAGGCCACAAGTAACATGCCAGCTGAGTCTGTTCCTTTTAAAAGCTTTCTCAGAAGCCCCTGCTCCCACCACCAGCAACCTCTCCTTAGGTGTCACTGCCTAGAACTGCATCGCATCATCAACCCTAGCTGCAAAGGGCTGTATGAATGTGAATATTTTCGTTGAAAAGAAACTAAATTTCTCCTTAAACAAATTCATGGTTCTGTTAGTAATGAAGAAGGTAAGAGCAGGTACAAGGAGGCATTTAAGAGTGTCAGACACAATAAGTACTAGGGATGTACCGTACGACATGATAAATTTAATTAGCGCTGCTGTGTGTTATATAGGAAAACTGTTAAGAGAGGAAATCTTAAGAGTTCTCATCACAAGAAAAAATTTTTTTCTATTTCTTTAATTGTGTATCTATATGAGATGATGGATGTTCACTAAACTTATGTGATGATCATTTTATGTTGTAGGTAAGTCAGTCATGCACACCTTACACTTACACAGTGCTATATGTCAATTATATCTCAGTAAAACTGGAAGGAAAAAAAAGAAATCACAAAAAATGAGTGTCAGCCACAATAAATGTTCGTAATATAACATCAACAGAAAACAAATTGTCTCTTGTGTATGACCTCGACTGTATAAGCCAATAGACACAAGATGAGAAAAAAAATCACTAAAATACTAAGAGTAATTGTCTGTGGTAGGATTATCAGTGATATTTATTTTCTTATATGTACTTTTCTACATTTTCTTTCTTTTATTAAAATAAATGTCTGCCAGTTTGTAATGAGGAAAATAATTCATATTTGTAAAATAAAATGTATTTTCTTTTTCTGTTTATCTTATTACTAGAGTTCTCCAATTAATCTGTTTATCTCATTGCTAGACTTCTCCAGTTAATGACATAGGATCATCCTGAACTTGATACAATAATATCATGAACCATTTTTTATGGACAATAATAGGCTGCGTTGAGTCCTTCTCATCTAGTTTCTTCAAAAAATATGGTCCCTGTCTCTAAGAGCTTAAATATGGTGTATTATAGATTACATAATATGACAATTAGAAAAATGGCAAGATGGCAGGGTTTGGTTTAGCTGAAAGAACAGGAGGCAGAGATAAAATTACATTGGTGTACCTCAGTATCTGTTATCTTGGGTAGGATAATTAACTTCTTTAAGACCCAATGGCCTCACCTACAAAATGAGGACTTGAACTATGTGATTCCTAAAAGTCCTTTCTGACCTCAGCACCATGCTTATTCTAGCCACATGTCAACTTTGGTTATTTATCCTCACATTAAAACTGTCCTCTCGTGAGTGATGCTACCCTGTCCTGTTTCTCCTTCTACTTTTTTGAATATTCATCTCTTCTTTAGTGATTTACTTGCCTCCTTCAGACTCGGAAGTGTGGACAATGCTCAAGAATCAGCCTTGTTCTCATCTAGCTCTTCTCTGTGGTCCCCTGAGCAGTTTCGTCGGCTTTGATGGCCTCTTTATGGACCAGTCCCAAATCTATGCCTCTGGCTCTGACATCGCCAAGCTTCAGATTCACACTTCCACTTGCCTGAGATCCCTAAGTCACCTGGATAAATGCTGTCACCTGAAATTCAACCTGTTTAAAACCAAACTCATCCCTTTTCTTAGGTCAACATCCTTTCCCATGCCTTGATTTTCTGTTATTTCTCTGATTGGCACCATTCTTTTCTTAGTTTCTTAGGCTTGAAACCTTAAAGGATGTCTTTGACTCCTTCCTCCAGCTAACCCCTCTTATAAAATCAAGAGGAAATCTTCTCGGTTCTGGTTCAAGATGGCAACAGAGGAAGATCCTGAACTCATGGACACACCAAATCTACAGCAACATATGGAACAATTTCCTCCAAAAAACCTAAAAACTAGTGGAGCAACTCCTACATGTCAGGCAAATGAAGAAAAAAAAAAAAACCTCACAACAAAGTGGGTAGGAGAGGTTGAGATACAACTTGCCATAAACCCTACCCTGGCATGGCTACCCACAACTGAGAGGGAACTCAAATCCCAGAGCTTCTCCCTGAGGAGCAAAGGGTTTGAACCCCACATCAGGCACTCCAACTTTTAAGACCTGCACCTGAGAGATGAGTCCCCAAATCATCTAGCTTGAAAATCAGCAGGGCTCACGTCCACAAGACTCACAAGCTATAGTGAAATGAGAAAGGCTCTTAAAGGGCTCTTGCACTCAGACTCACCTGCCCCAGGAACCAGTGTCTAGACTTTATGTGAAAGGGGCTTATTTGCTTGTCTTAAAGCATTGGCCTCAGTGCCAGGCATCTAACCTAACACACATCTAGGGAGGGACCTGCTGGAGAACTCTCTGGGGACAGAGGTTGGCAGTCACCATCTTTGCGCTCTCCCTCTGCCTCACTCCAGTTCACTGGTATCTCCTGGATAGGAGCTTGTACCCTCCTCTGGTGCCCTGATTTTTTGCAGCTGTTGTCAGGAAACATCTCTAATTTGCTTGGCTATCGTGGCCAGCAGGGCTTATGCTTGAAGTCTCACAGGACTGTATGTATATTTACATACTTCAAAAGCTGCTTTCTGAGGGTCTGACTTCCAATCAGCCTGAATCTAGGTGCTGACTGAGATCGTGCCCTTTGGGACACTGACAGGTCTTGGCACATCCTTCATTATTGGGAGCCACTAAGAATAAAATAGGCTGCTTGGACAATCACAAAGGAAACACAACCAACAGCTAGGAGAGTGTTGAATGATGAGGTTCACTTCCTGCATGAGGCCACTCCTTAAAGATGGGGAGAGGTGGCTCTTTTATCTAATGCATGGAAAGCCAATGCAGAGAGTCAAGGAAAATGAAGAGATAGAGGAATAAGTTCCAAATGAAAGAACAAGATAAAACTTCAGAAAAAGTCCTTAATGAAATGGAGATAAGTGATCTACCTGGTAAAGAGTTCAAAGTAATGGTTATAAAAATGCTCAGCAAACTCATGAGAAGAATGGATGACCACAGCAAGAACTTAAACAAAGAAATAGAAAAGTACAAGACAGCACCAAATAGAAATCACAGAACTGAAGAATGCAATAACTGCACTGAAAAATATACTAGACAGATTCAACAGCATATTAGATGAAGCAGAAGAAAGAAAGGGCAGTGGAACTCACCCAATTAGAGCAGCAAAAAGAAAAAAAATGAAAAAAAAGTGAAGATAGCTTAAGGGACTTATGGGACAACATCAAGACCAACATTTGTATTATAGGATTCCCAGAAGGAGAAGCGAGAAAGGAGCAGAAAACTTATTTGAAGAAATAATGGCTGAAAACTTCCCTAACCTGGGGAAGGAAATGCAGAGAGTTCCAAATAAGATGAACCCAAAGAGACCCACACCAAGGCACATAATTAAAATGTCAAAAGTTAAAGACAAGGAGAGAATCTTAAAAGCAGCACAAGAAAAACAACTTCTTATGTACAAAGGAAACCTCATAAGACTATCAGCAGATTTCTCAGCCGAAACTTTATAAGCCAGAAGGATGTGGCATGATATATTCAAAGTGCTAAAGAAAAAAAAAAAAAAACTTCCAACCATGAATATTCTACCCAGCAGCCATTCAGTATTGAAAAAGAGATTTCCAGGCAAGCAAAAGCTAATGGAGTTCTTCACCACCAGACCAGCCTTACAAGAAATGATAAAGGGACTTCTTTAAGCTGAAAAGAAAGGGTACTCATTAGTAATAGGAAAACATATGAAAAGTATAAACCTCATTGGAAAAGGTAAATATATAGTAAAATTTAGAAAAATCTAATGTTGTAAAGGTGGTAGATGAATCACTTATAAAGCTAGTATGAAGGTTAAAAGACAAAAGTAGTAAAATAATTATGACAAAAATAATTAGTTAAGGGATACATTAGATAAAAAGATGTAAAATGTGACATCAAAAACATAAAAATGGGGGTAGGGGAGTAAAAATATAGAGTTTTAGAATGCATTCAAACTTAAGTTGTTAATAATTTAAAATAGACTGTTACAAATATAAGTTGTTCTATGTAAGCCTCATGGTAACCACAAAGCAAAAACTTATAGTTGATATGCAAAAGAGAAAGAGAAAGGAATCTAAGCATACCACTAAAGAAAGTCATCAAACCACAAAGGAATAGCACAAGAGAAGAAGAAAGGAACAGACAGGAGCTACAAAACAACCAGAAAACAATGAACAAAATGGCAATAAGTATGTATCTATCAATAATTACTTTAAATGCAAGTGGACTAAATTCTCCAATCAGAAGATATATAGAGTGGCTGAATGGATTAAAAAAATAAGACCCATCTATATGCTGCCTACAGAGACTCACTTCAGATGTAAGAACACATACAGACTGAAAGTTAAGGGGTGGGAAAAAATATTCCATGCAAATGGAAACCAAAAGAAAGCTGGGATGGCTATGTTTAGACAAAATAGACATTAAAATAAAGATTAAAAAGAGACAAAGAAGGACATACGTAATCTTAAGGGGTCAATCCAACAAGAAGATATAACATGTGTAACTATTTATGCACCCAACATAGGATCACTTAGATATATAAAGCAAATATTAACAGATCTAAAAGGAGAAATACACAGCAATACAACAATAATAGGGGACTTTAATACTCCATTTTTATCAGTAGATAGATCATCCAGACATAAAATCAATAAGGAAATGTCAGCCTTAAACAACACATTAGATACAATGAACTTAACAGATAGATACAGAACTTTCCATCCAAAAGCAGCAGAATACATATTCTTCTCAAGGGCACATGTAACATTCTCCAGGACAGATCATATGTTAGGCCACAATACAAGTCTTAATAAATTTAAGAAGATTAAAATCATATCAAGCATCTTTTCTGACCACAGTGGTATGATACTAGAAATCAATTATAAGAATAAAACTGGAAAATTCACATATATGTGGAGCTTAAACAACATGCTACTATACAACCAACAGGTCAAGAAGAAATCAAAAGAGAAATTAAGCAATACCTTGAGACAAATGAAAATGGAAATATAACATACCAAAATTTGGGGAATGTAGCAAAAGCAGGTTTGAGAGGGAAGTTCATAATGATGAAGGCCTACATTAAGACACAAGAAAAATCTCAAATAAACAACCTAAATTTACATGTCAAGCAACTAAAAAAGGAAGAACAAACCAAGCCCAAAGTTAGTAGAAGGAAGGAAAGAACAAAGATCAAAGTGGAAATAAATGAAATAGAGACTGAAAAAACAACAGAAAAGATCAATGAAAGAAAGAGGTGGTTCTTTGAAAAGATAAATAAAATTGACAAACCTTTAAGTAGACTAACCAAAAAAAAAAAAAAAAAGAGAGAGAGAGGACTCAAACAAATAAAATAAAAAATGAAAGAGAAGACCTCACAACTGATACCACAGAAATACAAAAGATCATAAGAGACTACTATGAACAATTATATCCCAACAAATTAGACAACCTAGAAGAAATGAATAGATTCCTAGAAACATACAGCCTACCAAGACTAAATCATGAAGAAATAGAAAATATGGATAGATCAATTACTAGTAAGGAGATTGAATCAGTAATCAAAAGCCTCCCAACAAACAAAAGTCCAGAACCAGATGGCTTCACTGGTGAATTTTATCAAACATTCAAAGAAGAACTAATACCAATCCTTTCCGAACTCTTCCAAAAAAAAAACAGAAGAGGAGGGAACACTTCCGCATTCGTTTCACAAGGCCAACATCACTCAGATATCAAAAGCAGACAAAGATGTCACAGAAAAAAATTTTTTTTCAAGCCAATATCCACGGTGAACAGAGATGAAAAAATCCTCAGCAAAATATTAGCAAACAGAGGGCTTCCCTGGTGGCGCAGTGGTTGAGAATCTGCCTGCCAATGCAGGGGACACGGGTTCGAGCCCTGGTCTGGGAAGATCCCACATGCCGCGGAGCAGCTAGGCCCGTGAGCCACAATTACTGAGCCTGCGCGTCTGGAGCCTGTGCTCCGCAACAAGAGAGGCCACGACAGTGAGAGGTCCGCGCACCGCGATGAAGAGTGGCCCCCGCTCGCCGCAACTAGAGAAAGCCCTCGCACAGAAACGAAGACCCAACACAAGCCATAAATAAATAAACAAATAAATAAAAAAAATTTTTTTTTAAATATTAGCAAACAGAATTCAACAATACATTAAAAGGATCATACATTATGATCAAGTGGGATTTATTCCAGGGATGCAATGATGGTTCAACATTCAGATATCAATCAATGTGATATACCACATTAACAGAACAAATAATAAAACTCATATGATCATCTCAATAGATGTAGAAAAAGTACTTGACAAAATTCAGCATTCATTTATGAGAAAAAAAAAAAAAACTCTCAACAAAGTGAGTATAGAGGGAACATACCTCAACGTAACAAAGGTCATATATGACAAGCCCACAGTTAACATCATACTCAGTGGTGAAAACTAAAAGCATTTCCTCTAAGATCAGGAACACAACAAGGATGCCACTCTTGCGACTTTTATTCAACATAGTATTGGAAGTTCTAGCCAGAGCAGTCAGACAAGAAAAAGAAGTAAAAGGCATCCAAATTAAACAGGAAAAAGTAAAACTGAGGGCTTCCCTGGTGGCGCAGTGGTTGAGAGTCTGCCTGCTGATGCAGGGGACATGGGTTCGAGCCCTGGTCTGGGAAGATCCCACATGCCGCGGAGCAGCTGGGCCCGTGAGCCACAGCTGCTGAGCCTGAGCGTCTGGAGCCTGTGCTCCACAGCGGGAGAGGCCGCGATGGTGAGAGGCCCGCGCACCGCGATGAGGAGTGGCCCCCGCTTGCCGCAACTAGAGAAAGCCCTCGCACAGAAATGAAGACCCAACATAGCAATCAATCAAATCAATCAATCAATAAATCTTTAAAAAAAAAAAAAGTAAAACTGTCACTATTTCCAGATGACATGATACTGCATATAAAAAGCCCTGAAGACCCCACCAAAAAACTGTTGGAACCAATAAATTAATTCAGTAAATTTGCGGGCTATAAAATCAATATACAAAAATCTGTTGCATTTCTATATACTAATAATGAACTATCAGAGAGAGAAATTTAAAAAATAATCCCATTTACAATTACATAAAAAATACCTAGGAATAAATTTAACCAAGATAGTAAAAGACCTGTACACTGAAAACTCTAAGACATTAATGAAAGAAATTGAAGAAGACACAAATAAATCCCCATGCTCAGAGACTGAAAGAATTAATATTGTTAAAATGTCCATACTATCCAAAGCAATCTACAGATTCAGTGCCATCCTTATCAAAATTCCAATGGCTTTTTTCATAGAACTAGAAAAACAATCCTAAAATTTGCATGGAACCACAAAAGAACCTGAATAGCCAAAGCAAACTTGAGAAAAAACAAAGCTGGAGCCATCATGCGCCTAGATTTCAAACTATATTATAAAGCTATAGTAATCAAAACAGTGTGGTATTGGCATAAAAACAGACACATAGATCAATGGAACAGAATAGACAGCCCAGAAACAAACACACGCATATATGATCAATTAATTTACAACAAAGGAGCCAAGAATATACAATGGGGAAAGAACAGTCTCTTCAATAAATGGTGTTGGGAAAATTGGACAGCCACATGCAAAAGAATGAAACTGGACCACTATCTTACACCAGACACAAAAATCAACTTAAAATGGATTAAAGACTACAATGTAAGACCTGAAACCACAAAACTTCTAGAAGAAAACCTAGGTGGTAAGCTCCTTGACATTGGTCTTGGTGATGATTTTTTGGATCTAACACCAAAAGCAAAGGCAAAAAAGTAAAAATAAACCAGTGGAACCACATCAAACTAAAAAGCTTCGGCATAACAAAGGAAACCATCAATAAAACAAAAAGAAAATCTACCAGATGAGAGAATATATTTGCAAATCATGTGTCTGATAAGGAGTTAATATCCAAAATACATAAAGAATGCATACAACTCAATACCAAAAACCCCCAAACAATCCAATTAAAAAGGGACAAAGGATCTGAATACACATTTTTCCAAAGAAGCCATACAGATGGCCAACAGGTACATGAAAAGGGGCTCAACATCACTAATCATCAGGGAAATGCAAATCAAGACTGTAATGAGATATCACCTCACACCTGTCAGAATGGCTAAAAGGCAGAAATAACAAGTGCTGGTGAGGATGTGGAGAAAAGGGAATGCTGTGCACTGTTTGTGGGAATGTAAACTCGTGCAGCCACTATGGAAAACAGTATGGAGGTTCCTCAATAAATTAAAAATAAACTATCATATGATTCAGTAATTCCATTTCTGGATATTTATCCAAAGAAAACAAAATAACTAACTTGAAAAGATATATGCACCCCTATGTTCATTGCAGCATTATTTACAAAAGCCAGGATATGGAAGCAACCTAAATGTCCACCAATGGATAAATAGATATGGTATATATTATACAGTGGAATATTATTCAGCTATATAAAAGAATGAAATCTTGCCATTTGTGACATGGATGGACCTTGAGGGCACTATGGTAAGTGAAATAAGTCAGAGAAAGACAAATACCATATATCACTTAAAAACAACAACAAAAAACAAGCTCATATGTACAGAGAACAGACTGGTGTTTGCCAGGGGTGGGGGCTGGTGGGAGGGTGAAATGGGTGAAGGAGGCCAAAAGGTACAAACCCCCAGTTATAATATAAATAAATCGGGACTTCACTGGTGGCGCAGTGGTTAAGAATCCGCCTGCCAGTGCAGGGGACATGGGTTTGAGCCCTGCTCCAGGAAGGTCCCACATGCCGCAGAGCAACTAAGCCCATGCGCCACAACTACTGAGCCTGTGCTCTAGAGCCCGTGAGCCACAACTACTGAGCCCGCGTGCCACAACTACTGAAGCCCGCGCACCTAGAGCCTGTGCTCCACAACAAGAGAAGCCACCACAATGAGAAGCCCGCGCACCGCATCAAAGAGTAGCCCCCACTCACCGCAACTAGAGAAAGCCTGCGCACAGCAACGAAGACCCAACATGGCCAAAATATAAATAAAAATACATAAATAAATAATTTTTTTTAAAATAAATAAATAAAATAAAATAAAATAAATAAATTATGGGGATGTACAGCATGGTGAATATGGTTAATAATACTATATTGCATATTTGGAAGTTGCTGAGAGAGTAGGTCTTAAGGTTCTCATCACAAGAAAAAAAGTTTTGTGATTATGTAAGGTGACGAATGTTAACTAGACTTATTGTGATGGTGATTTTGCAATATGTACAAATATCAAATCATTATGCTGTACACCTGAAACTAATTTAATGTTATATGTCAATTATACCTCAAAAAATTGTATATAGTCAAATCTGTTAGCCTTTTATGATTTGAAACAGTATTTTTACAATACTCTAAGATTATAAAAATAGCCATCTTAGTTTTCTTTCAGCACTTTTTCATTTTACTTTTTAAGTTTACATTCTAGTTCCAATCTAACGTGGAATTCCTGACATAAACTCTAGGATAGCACATCTAATTGCCTGCCTAACACCTCCACTTTGGTTTCTGATAGCCATCCCACAGCTCCCATGGCCAAATCAGGACATGACTCTTTGTGTCCCCCTCTACAGATCTGCTCTTTCTCGAATCTTCCTGGCCTTAATAGATGGCGCTGCCACCTCCCCAGTTGTTCAAGCCAAAAAACCCTCCATCATTGCATAGTCCTCTCCCTCACCTCCGACTCATCAGCAAAGTCTGTCAACTCTACCTCCAAACCACATCCCAAATCCATCCATTGTCCCCACTATACTGATACTCCCTAAGCCTAAGCCAGAAGCATCTTTTTCCTGGACTGCTGTGACAGGCTGGTCACTGAGATCATTGCTTCCACTCCCTCTGCCCACACATACATAATTCATTCTCTACATAGCAGCCGAGGAGATATTTCAAAACTGTACACCAGATTATATAACCACCCCCCACTTCCCCCACCCCCATTCAAAACTCTACCATCATGATGATAGAAGATCTACATAGACTTCAAGGCTCCACCACTGCCTGACAGCCCCCAGTCCTTCTTCCTCGCCCCAGGCTCCAATGTTCTCCAGATAGCTGCTTTCGGGGTTTTTGCTATTCCCTCTGCCCGGACTTCTCTCAGATCTGCACAAGTCTGGTCACTTCTTTTCACTCGGATCTCTGTGAAAATGTCACCTTTCTTAGCGAGGCTCTTCCTGACCCTATATAGAGTAGCCCCAGTCATTTTCTCCCTCTATCGTGTTTTATTCCATCGTAGCACTTACCATTACCTGATGTTTTCTTTACTTGAATATTGTCAGAGTGCAAACCAAATGAAAAGACTCCACTAAGCAGTGGGTCCCAGTTGGAGAGCTTTAAATACAGGCTGCCATGATAGGATTGGCTCTTTGGAAGACTCACTCAGGCTGTCAAAGGGGAAGGTAGACCCAGGTGGGGTGAAAGCAAAGGCAAGGGGACCCAGTGGGAGGCGAGGAGGTTAGTGGCAAGCATGCAGCTCTCAAGGCCAAGCTCTACGCCTTAGAGCTAAGTCAGGTCAGGTACCATCCGTCCAGGTCTCATTTAACCTATTAGAAAAGTGCTCAGAAGGATCCAACCGCTTGGGCCCTTGGAACTGTGACAGATGGCAAAGGTAAGAGTGGAGCAAGCAAGACCCATCGGAGAGGAAGCCCTGCGTTTCCTCTGTGGTTTTTTTAAAGCCTCAAACTTAGAAGGAAAAATCTGATAAATATATTCTTGTCTGAATTTCCCGCCTGTCCTTTGCCAGCTCTCAGCAAGGGAAGCCAAGTTCTCCTAACCTCTGTGAGGAAGGCCAATGGGCTGACAGCTGGATATCAATATTTACATTCTATTATCATGTCTGTTGAGGAACCCCAGGCCTAAGTAGCTAAACTGAATTATTCTAGTTTTATCTCCCGACTGCTGGGTTCTGAAGAGCACACTTCCTCTTTTTTGAAAGCATGGGTTTTCTTAAGACCAATATATGTGTGTGTGTGTGTGTGTGTGTGTGTGTGTGTGTGTGTGTGTATTTACATATATATATACACATGTATATGTATTATTTTTTTCTTCTCTAAAATATCATAAAGACTTCTCACCCCAAGAGTTAACTCTTCTCTAGCTCAATTGGCACTCAGGATATCTGAAGTGCAAACAGATTGACATGACTTGTTATAAGCCAACATTAAAACAATCTGCCATCTGCAAGACACATCTCCAACGCTTTGGTAAATAACAAGGAAAACAGACTTTAAGTGACCACTGACGTGAGTCAGCTGTGAGCAGCCGCAAAGAGAAAACACATGAAAGGTCTGGGAGGCCTTACTGGGGCTTAGAGTTTGTTAAAAAGCAACTGTCAAGTGAAACTTTAGGAGAGTCGGCTGACCACCCATCGCAGAGACAGTGCTCTAGATGCATTCCACAAATCACGGGAAGGTTGCCAGATACGCACTTTCATTGAAAAAAAAAAAAATCTCTCTGACAGATACCCTTGGCAAGATATCACCCACGGTATCAAATGCCAGATAGCTTAAACAGTTTACCTTTCTCCCGAGTCATACAGTCATACTTTTTCTTTTCTTTATTTTCCCTTTCTTCTCCCATTTAAATCTTTATGAGATATGCACAGATGCAGTTTGGAACACTCCAGATTTATTTAGTGTGTCCTCATCTTCTGCATTGTACGTGGGTTGGTTTACATGGGGGCAATGCTTAGCTGGTCACTCTGCTGAAGGATTTCTTTCTCTTGCAAATCATGCAAACATCCACATACATGTCTGTTCTACAGAACGTGAAGATGGAAGGAAACATCTATGGTCTTTTAGTTTGGCTTTTTAATTAGCTTCTCCTTTGCAGTAAGAACCGAGCGGAACTAGCTCAGAGGCTGATTCGCAGGGTGTGTGGCGGAGGGGACGCCCTCCCTCGTGGCAACAGCCAGCGAGGGGGCACAGCTGTTCGTGGCCCTGGATCCAGAGAGTCACTCACAAAAGGAAGTGGCGAGAAAGAAAAAAAAGAAGCTCAAGTGTCACTTGTTGGCCTGAAGGCACACGGCTTCTTGAACACCAGTGCAGAATTAGGGAAAAGGCTCATCCTCTCTAACTGGAGACTGGGGTTTTCCTTCACTGGCAATCACAGAATTTGAACACAGTTTGATGGGAACTTCTGCCACATTTTGAGTTTGGCAGCAATTAACTGATCAACCACATTCTGCATCTTAAGCCTGGTGTCTCGTGACATTTTTGGGAGGTTGTTTTTGTGTTTTTTGTTTTCTATAGCCCAGCATCCGAATAACCTCTGGGCGAGGAATTCCCTACCTTGTGAGCATCGTGGGGAAAACATGGCTGAAAGGTCTGGATCCCCATGTTCTCAGTCTCCTTTGCAGTTGGACGCAGATCAATGGAGCTGCTCCAGACATGAATCAAGTGCAATGCAGCCTATTCAGCACCGGGGGACAGCAGCCTGGGCCTGGCAGTGCTGGCGGCCGGGCGCTGAGGGCACAGAGGGGCGCTGCAGGGACACCCACCGCCCCGAAGGCTGGTTCCCTGGTCGTATCCAGAGCGGTCCCTGCCTCTTCCCAGCATCATCCCTGGTTCCCACTAATTCCCCAAAGCTAGTTCCCCCCGGCATCCCCAGCAGTCATAAGGGTTTTGCAGTATCATTTCAACACTTTGAAGAAATCACCCAGGGTGTGTTTCTTTCGCGCGTCACAGGTCAGGGGAGAGAAGGAGCACGCTGCACCAGGCAGTGGTCCAAATCTGGCGTCTTCCTAGACAGCACGTCTTGGCGTAAACACTAGGTGGACTTCATGGTCCTGCCTCAGCCCAGGTCTCCTCTTTACCGCCAGCACTGCACTCCACTCAGAAGAAAGAACACAAAACGAAACACCAGTGTTCATAGTTCATTCTGATTTCCCCCACGAGGATGAGAGCAGATTTGCAGGTGGATTTAAGAGATGCAGTCTTAATGCTCAAACTGTATGAGTCCATCTCTCCTCACTCCCTCACCAATACAGCTTTTGCACTATCTTTTTTTTTTTTTTAAATAAATTTATTTATTTATTTTTTAATTTTTGGCTGTGTTGGGTCCTTGCCTCTGTGCGAGGGCTTTCTCCAGTTGCGGCAAGCGGGGGCCACTCTTCATCGCCGTGCACGCGCCTCTCACTATCGCGGCCCCTCCTGTTGCAGAGCACAGGCTCCAGATGCGCAGGCTCAGTAGTTGTGGCTCACGGGCCCAGTTGCTCCACAGCACGTGGGATCCTCCCAGACCAGGGCTCGAACCCGTGTCCCCTGCATTGGCAGGTGGATTCTCAACCACTGAACCACCAGGGAAGCCCTGCACTATCTTATAAATAACATGTGTGTGTGTGTGTGTTATATACATAGTCTTCACTGGGTTTTTTTTAGAGTGACTCTGCAAGCTGCTACCTCTTTTCTCAATAGCTAATTTAATTATAATACAGATTTTTGAAGCAGCGCTCTGAGCACTAAATATTTATTTTTAAA
Source organism: Balaenoptera musculus (assembly GCF_009873245.2). Lineage (NCBI taxonomy): Eukaryota > Metazoa > Chordata > Mammalia > Artiodactyla > Balaenopteridae > Balaenoptera > Balaenoptera musculus. Next base: position 13,366,717 of record NC_045786.1, on the reverse strand, counting down.
TGTACTATTCACAATACAAAGCTGAGGACAAGGTTGCCGCAGTGCTCATACATCTAGTAAGTGGAGCTGCCGGCGGGGGGGGGGGTGGGGGGGGACCGAGGAGGATTTGATGACGGCTTTCTACCTGCCCGTGGACTCATGAATGGCTTCTGTACTGGGCGCGTCTCCTGGCTCCTTCTGAAGTGTGAAGAAGGCCTTTTGTAACCCGGCAGTCTCAGACGCTGTCGGTATGAAGTACGCCCTTGAGTCGTCTGTAGAGGTGAACAAGCCATCTACTTTGGGTGGTTTTCCGGCTCGAGCTTCCGTAAATATGACCTTTATTTTCAGGGCTGTTTTACTCTGCTTTGCAGAAGAATAACTGTTTGGGTGGGAAATGTATTAGGATAACAAGACAATACACCCTCTAGTAAATCTCCTGAGAAGATTTCTGGGAGCAACGAGGGGTGTTTCCCCAGAGCTTATAGCCTCGTCCGGGCAGCTATCTCGTGACTTCTGTCACTTCTCTCTGTACCCCCATCTCCCACTCCAGCCCGCGTCCACTGGGCGGCACCCGTCCAGTGTGCCCGTTCTGCCCCTAGTTGAGGTCCAGCAACACTGGCCTGCCTTTCTTCTCAGTTTTCTAGATTCTTCACATATAAACTATTCCACTGGGAATTTTTTTTATTGAAGCCTAGTTGACTTACAATCTTATATTAGTTTCAGGTGTACAGCATAGTGACTCACTGCTTTTACACATTACAAAATGATCACCCCTGCAGGTCTAGTTACTATGTGTCACCATATACAGCTCCTACAATATTATTGACTCTATCCCCTACGTTGTTCATTAGAGCCCCATGACCTGTTGATTTTATAACTGGAAGTTCCTATGTCTTAGTCTCCCTCACCTGTTTCACTCATCCCTCCCACCCCTCTGGCAACCACCAGTTCGAGTGGTTGAGTCTGCTTCTGTTTTATGTTTGTTCATTTGTTTTGTTTCGACACATAAATGAAATCATACAGTATCTGTCTTTCTCTGTCTGACTAATTTCACTCAGCCTAATAGTCTCTAGGTCCATCCATGTTGCGGAAAATGGCAAGATTTCATTCCTTTTTATGGCTGAGGAGTATTCCATTGCATATATTTTATATATACCACATCTTCTTTATCCATTCATCTGTTGATAGACACTTAGGTTGCTGCCATATCTTGGCTCTTGCATATAATGCTGCAATGAACCTAGACGTGCATACATCTTTTTGAATTCGTGTTTTTGTTTTCTTCAGAAAAATACCCAGAAGTGGAATCGCTGAATCACATGGTAGTTCTGTTTTTAATTTTTTGAGGAAACTCCACACTTTTTAATAGTGGCTGCACCAATTTACATTCTATTGGTAATATTTTTAAACGACAACAATAAAAACTAGATGAAAATTTCAATTTATATCATATAGATTACATTAAAACACACTATTTATGTTTTTTAACTCAAGTATTTTGAACTGTTCTGACTCTCAGAAACAGTGACCCTTTCTGGTCCAGTGAATGAATTCCATCCACTTTGAAAAAGTTTTTCTTTTCTCTCTGGATGTCACTAGATTTTTTATTTTATTTTATTTATTTTTTAATAAATTTATTTATTTATTTATTTTTGGCTGCGTTGGGTCTTGGTTCCTGCATGCAGGCTTTCTATAGTTGCGGCGAGCAGGGGCTACTCTTTGTTGCGGTGCGTGGGCTTCTCATTGCGGTGGCTTCTCTTGTTGCGGAGCGTGGGTTCTAGGTGCGGGGGCTTCAGTAGTTGTGGCACGTGGGCTTAGTAGTTGTGGTTCGCGGGCTCTAGAGCGCAGGCTCAGTAGTTGTGGTGCACGGGCTGAGGTGCTCCGCAGCATGTGGGATCTTCCCAGACCAGGGCTCGAACCCGTGTCCCCTGCACTGGCAGGCAGATTCTTAACCACTGTGCCACCAGAGAAGTCCCAAGATTTTTTTAAAGTCAGCATACTTGTCCAGAATCTGTTACGAAGTTTGTGAATAAATATCAATCAATCAGCTCACAAAGGCAAGCAGAGTGGACACTTTATGACAGACTTTATGTTTTCCTACCATGTAATAAGTTCCTTATGTATTGATATTAGGCTACTCATTCTTTGCCATATTATCATAAATTCTTTTTCCTAATATGTTTAATTTTTAGCATTTTAACATTTTTCTTTTTTAGCACTTATGCTAAGTTAATTATTTGTATGAATTATTGTTCAGTGTTTGTTTGATACAACATTTTACTATCTCCACGCCTACCTTCCAAACATAGCCACAGCCATCTCACCCCTGCGCTACATCGACAGGACCTCACGGGGCCCCCCGGCTTCCCCTCTTGGCCCTTACAGTCCACTCTCTTCACAGCAGACAGAAGGAGCCTGTTAGGACGAAAGTGTGGTCATGACACTCCCTTCCTCAAAAAACCTTATGTAAAGGCTTCCTTCCTATCATTTTCCTCTCACCAAGTGTACAAGGCCCTAAACAATCAATTGATTGGTCAGTGGAGTTCCTGGCTCCCTCCCTGACGTCAGTTGAGTTCCCTGACCTTTACCATTTCTGCACATAGTGCTGCAACTCTGCTATATTGAACTGACACCTTCTACCATGTTGTTTGCTTCACTTATCCTCTGAACCAAAGTTGAACATAAGAAATTAAAACTCAGACTTCCCTGGTGGCACAGTGGTTAAGAATCCGCCCACCAATGCAGGGGACACGGGTTCGAGCCCTGGTCTGGGAAGATCCCATGTGCCGCGGAGCAACTAAGCCTGTACACCACAACTACTGAGCCTGCGCTCTAGAGCTTGTGAGTCACTGAGCCCGCGCACCTAGAGCCCGTGCTCCGCAACAAGAGAAACTACCGCAATGAGAAGACCGCGCGCCACAACGAAGACCCAACACAGCCAAGAAATAAATAAATAAATAAAAGAAAATATTTTTTAAAAAATGAAAACTCATTCACTTTTACAAAAGTTATTCCACCCCATCTTACAGCACTTTATGCACAGAGAATGTATTCCTAAAACGCATATCCACAAAAGTGTAGGCTTGTTCCTAAAGAATATCAGCTCACAATGATGATAACAATGCTGGGAAAGGTGATGGCCATGTTTTTTTTTAATATTTGTTTATTTATTTATTTTCTTTATTTTTTTGGCTGCGTTGGGTCTTAGCTGAGGCACGCGGGGTCTTCGTTGAGGCATTCGGGAACTTTGGCTACAGCGCGGGCTCTTTGTTGTGGTGTGCAGGCTTCTCTCTAGTTGCGGTGTGCAGGTTTTCTCTCTCTAGTTGTGGTGCAGGGGCTCCAGAGTGCGTGGTCTCTGTAGTTTGCAGCACGTGGGCTCTCTCATTGAGGCGTGCGAGCTCAGTAGTTGTGGCGTGCAGGCTTTAGTTTACCCCGCGGCATGTGGGATCTTAGTTCCCCAACCAGGGATCGAACCCTTGTCCCCTGCATTGGAAGGTGGATTTTTTACCACTGGACCACCAGGGAAGTTCCAATGGCAATGTTTATTGAGCATTGCATTGCAAGTACAATCAAGTCCCTGCCTAACTCATACACATTTGAATCAGCAATTCCTCAAGCAAAAAGTCATTGTCCCTAACTGGAATGCTCCCAGTGAGGACATCCATCCCTTGCGTACATCAGCTCTTGTGTTGGCTCTTTAGGTCTTGATTGAGCCAACTGGGGGGCTCAAAGCCTAGAACTTCAGTCTGTCTATTAAGCTTGGTTGTACAATACACATGGCTGAAGGGACACACTTAAAAACAACAACAACAACAATAAGAATGAAAGACCATCAGAAAGAGATTTCAATGACAGTTGTGGAAAACTGAAGACACTTGGAATATAGAAAATAGAAGGGTTTTTTTTCAAAGCTACTAACAATGACATCTAAAATACTTTAAAAATTATTATATATCCTTACTAAAGAAAAGTTAAAATAAAATAAGGGAGGTTTGAAAGTGAGGCAGACTGCTGCTAAATATTCAACCAGCCTATAGAGGAATACCTCATTTTCTTTCCACATATTTTTTAAAGAGGGATACTCAGGGTCTGGGGTAAATTCAGCTCAAGGGTCTTGGGTATAAACACAAGCTACAAGCGTAGTGAGATCTCTCCAGCAGGCTAGTCTGCAATGGGCAGAGATTGTCTATAGAAAAGTAACCTAGGAATTGGATTGACCCCCAGTGGGCAGAGTCCAATGAGTGTAGTAACCCCAGGACTAACCTGTGGCTTGTGCTGGTGGCCAAACTCAGTAGACAGAGAATGGCAATGGTACCATGGTTACTAGTGGAATATCTAGTTAAGAACAAAGCCTCAGCCAGTTCCTGGGGGACATAATCTCTGAGAACAGTGATGGTAAAGGCTAGGCAGAGTACCAGAACCTTGGTCAACTGCTACGAGATTCAGGGAAGCCTCAGGTCCTTGTGCAAATAAGAAACACAAGAGGGGAGCAAGAACACAGCAAGAATAGGTTTGTGTGTGTCCAGAGTGCCCATATATAGGTTACCTTGTAGAAGATTAATTCTATATCTTAGCAGCAGATGGGTAAATCCATTAAATATGTCTGACTTACAGGGATTAACTAGAGAATTCAGTAAGAGCTTTCTTAGCCTCATTGCCTACAGTTGAGTGGGACCAAGTCATTCTGGCTATAATGAGGCTTTACCTTCTCAGGCCTGAAAAAGTGTTGGGACACGACAGGAATCCTACTATAATGAGTGCAGAACATGCAGATGAGGTACTACAGGTAATCCAAAGAAAAATATAGCTGCATTACTGCAGCCCATAGCATGGTGTATTCAGCACACTAGAACTGAATAGAGTACCACACTGTCTGTATCAGGACCATACTATTTCATATGATCATCAATGACTTAGTAAAGGACACTCTGGCATCCCTTCTAAGGGTCTGAGACCTGGGCCATTCGATTAACTTCTTGGAGTCACCTTCCCATAAAACAGGGATCTTATTTGCCTTCTGTTAACTACATCAATGTGTTATGAATATAAAGAAGATACTATTATAAAAATGTGCTGCACACAAATATTTATAAAAATAAAATAGACAGGTAATGGAAGAAAGTGAAAGATCTCTGAAGGTCTGTTCACTGGAATTTCACAACACAGCTAGAGATAATCTCTCTAGCCCTGTCCTGTTTCCTCAGCATACGAATCACATCCTCCCTCGGATAACTTTATGTATAGCCAAACAAAAACCCATGACATTTTCTCATAAACGCTCTGCTTTTTCCTATCTTACATCACCCCATCTTTCTCTTCACTCAGATTGACCGTTTTTCTCTCTGTTAACTTATGTTAATGACCACTGCATTAGAAAATTTCAATCAAAATTCAGTTTCTTCATGAAGCTAGTTGGTCCTACTTATGTTCTCCCATATACCATCACTCTTCAACATGTATTTTAGTCCACTTAAATAAATACAAACTAGAAATATGGGGAAGTGAGGGATGGCTTCTTAGAGAAGGTGGAATTTGAATTGACCTAGAATGAGCAAAATTTTTAATAAGTAGATGCTGGAGAAGGGCATTCCATTCACCATCATGACCATCATCATCATCATCGCCATTAGCATCAGAGCTAATACTTATGGCATGCTTGCTATGAGCCAAGCATTGTTTTAAGCAGTTTATATGCAATATTCCACTTCATTCTCATGGCAACACTAGGAGATAAATATTATTATTAGCTCCATTTTATTGATACATATACTGAGGCACCGATAGATTAAGAAATTTGTCCAAGACTGCTCAACTACTAAGCAGTAGAGCCAAGTCTGAAACACAGAGGCTGTGCTTGTAACCACTGTGCTACACAGCATAAAGGATTGATTAAGCAGACAATAGCAGACAAGGGGAAACATGCAGGGTCTGAAGAAAAGCCACAGATTAATACGACTAGACATAAGAGTGTTTAGTCTCTGGAGAGTTAGAATCAGGCCAAATTATGGAAGCAAATTTCACCAAATTTGCTTTTATAGGAGTTATTCTGTGGGTAGTGGAGAGCTATCAATGGTTTCTAAGTAGATGAATGGTCTGAAATCTGGTTTCGGATAACTGAAATTCAGCAGAGATCGCCAATTCTCTTCTTTCCTTTATAATGCATTTACCTAGTGAAGAACTTAGCATTCAGTCTAATTTAAATCAAATGCAGATTCTGAAACACTGTAACCCATGACACCTCCAACAAACATGAAGAAAAAGGAATTCAATTTGTCGTGGGCCAATAAGTATAGAATAATAGTGACTCTCACTAACTTTATGAAATTATTATTATCCAAATTTCCTTCTTCCAGGGCATACATACAGTTTCCCCTAATTACTGGATGTGTTTATCAGCTCCATCTTTATTAAACAAAGAAAAAATACTGAATATATTATTCTGCATAAGTCTTTCCCCTCCACTCCAAGCAAGCTGCAAATTAGCAGCCAAAGCAATGTTGAAAGGGGCTTAGAAAGAACAATCAAAGATGTGTGAATTACGTGTATAACTGAGTTTAATTAAATCCCTTTGCTGAGAGAAATGGAAGCGCTAACAGTTATGTACACTTTTCAGCTGCTCATATTAAGCTCCCAGTGGAACCCTTGAAAGGAAACTGCAAAAGGTGGAAATTCTGCTCCGGACAACCCAGTTGAACTCTGTAACAGCTCAGACCACTTACTGTGCACAGTTCCCAGTGCTGGTTTGTGGTATAGCTATGTCACTAAAACTTGACTGTTTGTGGTTAATTAGCCTAACCCATTAAATTACTGACTTGCTTAATAAGACACAGTTTGGTTAATATTTTGGCAGCAAATCAAAAAGGAGACCCTAGATATCTACTTTTCCCCCACATATCTATTATCTCGATTTCTCATCTTTCCCTTTAAAATAAAATGTATCTTACCACAAAACCTCCAACTATCCCAAAAATGAATTTTATTTCAGAACGCTAAACTCCCCATAAGAAGTCACTGTGTTTGTTACTTGGGGGTGGGGGGAGTACATTTTTCAGCTAATGTAGCCCAGTGTTCATACCAAGAGCTTATGCTGCTTAGACTCTGGCCTTTCCCTGGGTATGACTGACCTTTTGTTACAACTCTAAAAGCAGAGAATGCATTGTTTTCTAGGCCAAAATCGCTTCGTTCATGCACCATGGTGTACAAGTGGGGCATCCCAATCAAACACCTGCCAGCGCTTCTTGAAGAGGATTTTGGCCTTGCTCACAGGTTACCCCGTCCACCAGCTCAAGCCAAGGTGGGCATCCTCCGTCTGAGCGACCAGCTGCTTAAAACTCTCAACTTTCATAACAGAAATGCAGATGTGACATCCACAAGTGTTACTGATATTATGAATATGTCTTAAATCAGCAGCCACTGCTTTAAAGCTCTTGCCAGAGAGTAGAGCCTTGAATCACCTATCCAGATACACTTTTGTGAATGCTTCTTCCCTACTCCTCTTGCTTCCTTCCTAGGGGAAGAATCCAAGTAACAAAACGTCTTGGCTTTTCTCTGCCCTTGTGAGCTAATCTGACTGGGGAGTTTGGAAGTCAAAAGTGGGTATGTACTGGCTTAACTCCTCCACTTTCACTTGGGAAAAGAGCACATTTTTTTCTCTGCTCCTCCCAATCCCTTTGTGAGGGCCTTCCCTGGTCCAGCACTGCCCGACACCCTGTAGATTCATCAGTCTGTTTCTGGGGTTCAGTAGTGAGGAGTCTTCTTGCCTACACCTAGAAGCCACATTTTCCAAAATCAGCCTTACGAGTAATGAAGGTGATGTTTGTGACCTCCATCTGCTTACAGATATATTTTATTTTTCAGTTAGTTCAGAGTGTGGTTGTAAAAAGTGGTGTCTTTATTGGGCCCCAGCTAACACAAGTACTAAAGCCCCAGTGAGAAAAGTTATATTTAACAAAGACAGATTCCCACGCCACCCATTCTTTCCTTAAGGTTGTAAACGTTCCAGCCTAGAGTCACCTTATATCAATATTCATCAGGAACATATTAAAATAGACCCTCTCAGAACTGCCTTAATGGAGTCAAACATTAATGTTGGTCTTTAATGGAAGTCACTATGAAAAAGGGCAATATAAAATAACATATGTATCTGCCAACGATGGATGAAAACATTTTCTGTTTCTGTTATATTTCTATTGCTCAGTGTTCCACTTGTTTATTCCATGTGGTAGATTTACTTTAAATGTTGAAGCAGGAGAATACTGTCCTGACTCAAAAATTGGTATGCTCACTCGGCCGGGAAAGATAACTCTGTAACCCATAATATTTCTCTCTTTTGATTTCACTATCAGGAAATTCTTGGCTCAGTGTAACACTCAGGCACAATAACTATAACAACCAATATGAACAGCATTCTTGCTTCATTCTTTTCATAGCTTTAATATCTAATTTCCATTTAAATAACATGCACACAATCAGTTTTGTAGGCCATTCCCAAACTCTTTAAAATATGAATAAGGCACAGTGAAAAATCAAAAAACACAGAAAAAAGAATGCAAAGAACTTCCAGTTTCCAGTCCAGCGTGTAAGGAGCTTGAAAGTCATCACTCCTGTCTTCACAACAAGAGAAAAGCTGAACAAACAAAATCAACAACCCTTCTTAGATCCACCAGAGAAATGAGGTCACAGGGCAAACCACTGCTTCCCAAAATTGGAGAGACAGATGGGCAGATACGGAGAATACAACTTACAGAAGCAGAAGCCCAGGAGCAGAAGCTTCCACAAGAACTAGTACCAGGATAGGAAAACCTAATCAGTAACTGATGAAGTACTGGAGGCCCTGTGTGGACAAGTTCAAGAGTTAAAAATTCCAGGGGGATCCAGTATTAGGGGGGCCTCAACATTTTTGTGAGTTCTACCTCCAAAAGTCTTACCAGGCTCTTGGAAGCCTGGTAAGGGAAGTTGGAGAAAAATCTCCTCCTACTTCTGGCAAGTTGGAGAAAAATCTCCTCCTACTTCTGGCAAAAAGGAGCCATTTGAAAAAAGCCCAGAAAATTCTGTTCTTCTTCTAACAAGGCCTGCCCTCAAGAGAAACTATTTTACCAAAGCTTAACTAACTGGGGTTTTACCAGACTCTAACCAATGTGGGGAAAGGGAAATACCCAACTCCAGTCAACTGTAGCCTTCCTAACTCCACAAACCAAAGCAAAACAAAACAAAACTGAGAAGCACTTGTAAAGATCACAGCCCAGGGTCACAGGCTCACTAAAAGACTGAGACCTACAAAGCATATAATTTTAACATTCCCTTAAATATGTCTTAATATTGGAGAAAGAAAGGAACTCCTCACTCTTCTTTTTCAGGTTTTTTGGTAATTCTTTTTTGTAATTTTTTTCATGGTAATTTTCAGCCATTTTTTTCTTTCATACAAACTTGAAACTAAATTTACTAGTTACAAAAGCAAATCATATATCACTCGATGTATGACTGGAATTTTATTACATTCATAATTAATTTAGGAATAAGTGACATTTTTATGACTTTGAGTTTCCTCCAGAATATAACTGTCTTTACATTAACTCAGATCCTATTTTATTATGATATTTCATAGTTTCCTGTATTTCAATAAAAAAGTACAGTTTTCTTCACATAGGTCCTTTTATTTTCTGTTATATTTATTCCTAAGTATGTGTATTTTTCTAATTTTATTTTAATTAGATGTTCATTATTAAATATTTTATGAATTCCAATCATTTCATGTTGAATTTTTTATATTTAGGGGTTATAACATATAACATACAATTTTCAAAGATAATATTTCTTCTCAAAAAAATTTAAAAAATAAAAGACTGAGACTTAATCATAGGACTATAGAATGCTTCCCCTCCCCCAACACGTTACCACCTCATCAATAGGTCTCTTGTATAATAACGGGGGGATACAATGGAAAGAACTGTGTGACTCAGATCTTATTTAAGAAGAAGTCTCTAGGGAAACCCAAGGAATGCAGCAGAGATAAAAACAAGGACACCAGGGGCAATTTGTGCCTTTGACACCTACAACTACAGCAAGCGGTAAACACAGCCTAACCCCTAGCCTGATAAACATAAAACCTCACACTAAAGGCCTATTTACCTCAGTTCCTTTTATCCAGTACATCATGTCTGGCTTTAGAAAAAAAGAGAGACAGAGCATGTATCAGAACGAAACTTAGATATGGCAGAGATGTTGGAATGACAAGACTGTGAATTTAAAACAACTATTAATATGCTAAGGACTCTAATGAAAAAAAGTGGACATGATGCAGGAACAGATGGTTAATGTAAGCAGAGAGATGGAAACTCAAAGAATGAATCAAAAGGAAATGCTAGAAATCAAAAACACTATAACAGAAATGAAGAATGCTTTTGATGGACTCATCAATAGACTGGACATAGCTGAGGAAAGAACCAGTGAGCTTGAAGAAATATTAGTAGAAATTTCCAAGACTGAAATATAATATGAAAACCAATTTAAAAAAAAAAGAGCAGAATATCCAAGAACTGTGGGACAATTACAAAAGGTGTAATGTATGCATAATGGTAATAAGAAGGAGAAGAAAGAACAGAACAGAAATATTTGAAGCAAAAATGACTTGAGTGTCCAAAATTAATGATAGACAACAAACCACAGATCCAGGAAGCTCAGATAACACCAAGTAAGATAAATACCAAAAAATCTACACTTTGGCATATAGTCAAACTGCAGAAAATCAAAGGCAAAGACAAAATTTTGAAAGATGCCAAAGAGGAGAAAAAACGTACAATGAAAGACCAAAGATAAGAATTACATTCAACTTCTTTTCAGAAACCATGCATACAAGAAGTGTAGAGTAAAATACTTAAAGTATTTAAAGAAAAATATCACCAATCTAGAATTCTGTATCCAATGAAATTATGCTGGAAAATTTGACATATGATTCCAGTCTCATCAGGTTTTCCATGTCCTGGCAGCCCAGCAGCCTTTGTACACTTCAGGAATTCTGTCATAGAAAATGGCTGTACTTATGACTCCCTTCTCTGAGCCTTCCACCCAAGGAGCTTTCTTAGCTTTTAAAAATAACTTCTTTGCTGAACTGAGAGGAAGAGTTGTCTGTTTCTAGATGAAACTTTTCAGAGAATTCAGTATCAACCAAGCTTCAGTCCACTTTCACTTCTAACCAGGCTAACTAAATAAAAAAGAGAGAAGACACAAATTACTAATGTCAGAAATGAAAGAAAAGCCATCACTACTGATCCTATGGGCATAAAATGAATAATAAATGACTCTTAGGAAAAAATCTATGCCCACAAATTTGATAACATAGATTAAAGGGACCAAAATCTTGAATGATGCAATCCACCAAAACTCTTACAAGGAGAAATAGATAATCTGAATAGGCATATATCTATTACAGAAATTGAATCAATAACTAATAATCTGCCACCAAAACAGAAAGTATCAGGCTCAGATGAGTTCACTGGTGAATGCTACCAAACATTTAAGGAAGAAATTATACCAATTCTTTACAATCTCTTCCAGAAAATAGAAGCAGAGGGATATTCCCTAACTTATTTTATGAGTCCAGCATTACCCTAACACCAAAACCAGATAAAGATATTACAGAAAAGGAAGACCACAAACCAATATCTCTCATGAATATAGATACAAAAATCCTCAACAGATAAATTGATACCAACCATGTATAAAAGGAATTATGACCATGACCAAGTGAGATTCATGACATCTATGCAAAGCTGGTTCAACATTTGAAAATCAATGAATGTAAGCCATCACATCAACAGGCTAAAAGGAAAATTTATATGATCATATCAATAGATGCAGAAAAAGCATTTGACAAAATCCAACATCCATTCATAAACTAAGACTAGAGGGGAACTTCCTCAACTTGATAAAGAAGAGCCACAAAAAAACCCCACAAAAACCAAAAAAACTAACAACATTATACTTAATGGTGAGGAAGTAGAAAGTTTCCCACTAAGAACAAGAACAAGGCAAGAATATTTCCTCTCACCACTCCTTTTCAAAATTGTACTAGAAGTCCTACTAACACAATAAGGCAAGAAAAGGAAACAAAAGGTATTCAGATTGGGAAGAAGGCATAAAACTGTTTTTGTTTGCAGATGATATGTTTGCCTACGTAGAAAATCTGAAAGACTCAACCAAAAATCTCTTGGAACTAGTCAGCAATTATAGTAAGGTTGCAGGATACAAGGTTAATATACACATGTCAATTGCTTTCTATACACCAGCAATGAACAACTGGAACTTGACATTAAAAACATAATACCATTTACATTCACGACCAAAAGATAAAACGCTTAGGTATAAATCTAACAAAATATGCACAAGACCCATATGAGGAAAACTACAAAACTCTGATGAAAGAAATCAAAGAAGATCTAAATAAATGGAGATATATTCAATGTTCATGAATAGGAAAACTCAATATTGTCAAAATATCTGTTCTTCCCAACCTGATTTATAGATTCAATGCAATCCTAATAAAAATTCTAGCAAGTTATTTTGCAGATATCAACAAACTGGTTCTAAAGTTTATATAGAGAAACAACTATGTGGACAAAACTAAGTAAACATTGAATGTGCACAACCATAATATAGTGCTTACATTTTTGTGAGGAAAATATGCTAGAATTGAACTATAGGTCAACAATAGATTATGATATGAGAGCTAGAAATCACATTTAAAGCATCTTAAGGTCCTTATATTGTTTGGGAACAAGGTAAAGATGTTGATTAACTTCAGATTTTATTTAGTTAAATGCAGGTAAAAATACCTGAGGTAACCACTAAAAGAGTATACACAGAGCATATAATTTTCAAACAAGTAGAGGGAAAAACAGAATGAGACAGAAGGAACATAAGCAAAGTTAATCAATTCAAAAGAAGACAGGAAAGGAGGAAGAAAACAAAAAAAACCAATAACCCAGCAAAAAACAGAAATAGGACAAATCAATAGTATTACAAAAATGAGTCCTAATATGAACAACCACAGCAAACATAAAAAGTCTAAACTCTGTAATTGAAAGAGCAAGATTACAAGACTACATTTTTTTAAAACTTATGTATATGATGTTTACAAGATATATATCTAAACATAAGGCCACAGAAAGATCAAAAGTCAAAGACTGACAATGAGTGCCCAGATCAAGCTCTGTTCCTAGTACCATTCTCCAACTGAAGAACTAGAGATCCTTGGACCAATGGCTCATTCTAGGGCCGGGTAAGGGGACATACAAGATGAGCCTGGAGCATCTTGTAGTGCCAGAAAATAACAAAGTGCTACACACACACACACACACACACACACCAAACTACAGAAACCAAATTGATGGAGTATGTCAAAAAGACACAGGAGCCAACCGAAAGAGCTCCCAAGGGTCAAGGCTGGAATAATTTGAGCAATAAAATAAATAAATTAGTATTGGGTTATAACATGAAATATAAAATAAACACTCATCAGTCCCACTGATACAGATGATTGTATAAGTAAATAAATGGGGAGAAAAAGACAAATCTCCCATGCAGAGGAATTCCAAATAATTTATGTAGACACTCCTTTTTTCAAGAATGTGAGGCATAATACTGAAGTGCGGGCTGCACATAGTGATCAGTTATCAAAATGTAGTCTAAAGCGATTCTAATAAAAACAGTGTGATACTGGAAAAAATTTTAAATAGAAAAAAAGTGTTCAGGAACAGATGCACATATATAAGTGAATATTATAATATAAAGAAAGCATTTCAAATCAGTGAGAAAAAATGACCAATAAATGGGGTTGGAACAACTGGCTACTCACAGAAAAATGAAATTGCCTGAATTAAAGAGTTAAAAGCAAAAGAAAAATGAAATCACAAAAGAATTTGGAAAAGACTTGAATACTCGTTACATGATCTGGGAGGTAGCAGAAGGGAAAAGCTATTGCAAAATAAAAGCAAAGGAGGAAACCATGAATAAACAGACATAACTGACTACAAACAAATTCAATGTATGTAGACACATAGAAAACAGTTTTTTTTTCTCTCTCTGTATGTGATTAAGGTGACTTTCTTCTTCTTCATATTCTTTAACTTGTTCAGTTTTTTTAAAATAAAAAGTATTACTTGTACAGTCATAAAACTGCTATTAAATTTAAAAACTTATACAGAGTTTAACTAGGCAGCTTGCCTGAATGAAAGGTTACCCTGCCTCACCACCGAGTTGGCCAAGGGTCTACCTACAGCAGTCTCTCACAATGTCTTTTCACAATTATAATTTATTACTTGTGTACGTATTTATTTAATATTTATCTCCCCCTCTCCTACCCAAGTCCCTGTCCTTCTAAACCCGAGTTCAGAGGGAGAATTAGTTCCAAATACCCTAAGACCTCCATTGTAAGTAATGAAGTAACTTCTCTTGTAAGCATCTAGAATGGTACCAGTTAAATACCAGCCTTGGAAGAGTTGAGAATGTGCTATATAGTTCAGAGGAGAAATGGTGCTTGAAAAAGGCATAGAGAAGACCCTAAACTCCGCTTAAGCCTGAGGGCAGGAAATAGATCTGGTTTCTTCTGGGCTTGTGCTTTGTGCCTGGTATCATGTATAATATATAGGAGGTGCTGAGTCAATTGATAATCTGCTCAGGGCTCTATGGCAGGGGTACCTGGTAGGAACCGGGCGGCACAGCAGGAGGTGAGAGGCTGGCGAGCAGACCAGCAAGCAAAGCTTCATCTGCCGCTCCCCATCGCACCCCATCGCTCACATCACCACCTGAACCCCTCCACCCCCGCCGTGGAAAAATTGTCTGCCACGAAACCGGACCCTGGTGCCAAAAAGGTTGGGGACTGCTGCCCTATGGGATCTATCATCTGCTCAAAGAGAGTCTCTCTATTAGAAACAAACAGGAACTCACATCGGAACAAGGCAGAAGAACTCTTACTTTGTGCATTCTTTTATTTTGAGGTAAAAATATTCTGAAGAAGTTAGAAAAAACTGGGCATTTGGACCTCATAGGCAGTCAATTCAGCTAACTGGAATCCAAGGGGAAAATATGGATTTGTATCACTGAAAAAAGGAAACAATAATGTCTATCAGTGCTCAAGTTTTGAGAACACTGTATCAGCCAAATAGATACTAAAAATACCATGTGGTTGCTTCCTAGCCTAGGTATGGTGAACAACAACACAAGTAGAAAGGCTTCCTAGCCTAGGTATGGTGAACAACAACACAAGTAGAAAGGTTGCTTCCTAGCCTAGGTATGGTGAACAACAACACAAGTAGAAAGGTTGCTTCCTAGCCTAGGTATGGTGAACAACAACACAAGTAGAAAGGTATGAGCCATAATTTTGAGCAGTTTACCTTATTTTCTAAGTACTGGATGTAATTAAGTTAATTAGTGCAAACAAACAAAAAACTCCACCTAATTACAACTAGGAATTAGGTAAAACACCTCACATAAGTTGCTGACATGCTTTATTTTTGTAACATTATTTCTCATATGAAGCTGGAAATATAGTTCAATAAATTATTTATATAAATCTTATTTATTCCTCAGTGGTCACTGTGAAGAGTTAAGGACTTGATAACTGAATATCCTGGTCTTTGTGCTTCACACTCTTGGCATTAACAGAGACCTTTTCTTCCCTTTGTCATAATAACTTCCTCATTCATCACCACTTGATGCCCAGTTATTCACTCTTTCTTTCTGTTTAAGTCTGTTGTTAATAATCAGTCAATCGACAAGTTTCCAGTATCATGTTCTACATTCTTCTCCATTAAATCCAAAAAGGAAATAATTATCTGAAGACAAACCCCTGTGATGTCCAGCAGATGTACTTTCAGTTCTATTGATATTCTGGGTATCTGGGCACACGTCCTATGGGGTTTCTTAAAGCCATACTAATTAGTCTCTGTTTTTAACTATGCATTTCTATATAGTATAGAATTACAGGAGGAAAGTGTGTGTGTGTGTGTGTGTGTGTGCGTGTATTCTCATCTGTAGTGCAATATACTAGCAGAATGAAACAACCAAGTATAAATCTATACGTATTCCTCTAGAGAACATCAGACTGCATATCAGCCCCCATCAACTGAAGACCAAAAGAGGGTTCTTTTTACAGTATACAAATAAAGCCTTTATGCTGAAATTACCATTTTAAAAACTGCCATTTGCAACAAGGTGGTCATTTAGAAAAAAAAAATTCTCTTTCAAGCCTAAGTAATTTACATAGTGCTGCCCTTAATTATATCTCCTTTTGGTTCAGATCTTGAAACCTGAACCAACTGGAATATGCCCAGCCATGAGACAGCTGAGTGATGAACAAACCTACAGAGGGCTGGGTAAAGAAAACAAACAAGCAAACCAAAACAGAGCTCAAGGCTGGAGATGAACCAGCACACTCTTAGGTCATTATTGTCTCTTCACAGATTTAGGTCCCAGTATCTACTTTACTTCACTGAGCACCACTTCTCAGCCATCTTGCAGACAAACAATTGGGAGGCCACATGAGCAGTTTAGGATGAAATGTCAGAGTTAGACACACCTAGGTCTGGATCCCAGACAGTCCATTTACTAGCTGGGTGATCTAAAAATAACCTCTTAACCTCCAGCAGTCTCAGATTCGTCATCTGTAAAATGCTGGATAACAACAATATCTACTTTTCTATGACCTACAGTGGGAGGCGGCAGGGGAACAGGTTGATGAAGAGCAGACATTAGATGTAGGTTATGGTCCTAGATTTTGTTTCAGGTGGTGGGATCACAGGTGCTTATGACCTTATTAAAAATCAATAATTAGGGCTTCCCTGGTGGCACAGTGGTTAGGAATCCACCTGCCAATGCAGGGGACACGGGTTCGAGCCCTGGTCCGGGAAGAACCCACATGCCGTGGAGCAACTGGGTCCACGAGCCACAACTACTGAAGCCCGTGCACCTAGAGCCGGTGCTCTGCAACAAAGAGAAGCTACCTCAGTGAGAAGCCCGTACACAGCAATGAAGACCCAATGCAGCCCAAAATAAATAAATAAAATAAATAAATTTTTTAAAAAAATCAATAATTAAATAACTAAACAAACACAGGTCCTGAATGAGCCAAGGATTATTTTAATACAATTCTATGCACCGAGATCTTGATAATAATAATTATAATAGTAATAATAGTAATAACAATTGTAATATTTATTTTGCAGGACTGTTGTCAGCTTTAAATAACATGTGGAGTGTTTAGCATATTGGCACATTTTTAACTACTCTATAAAAATAGCTGCAATTAATTATGATGGAGGTGAGTGGCAGTGATGGGTGAGGAGAGGGAACAGAACTTAAAAAGTACGCTGAAGAAATGATGATGTCTCGTAAAGAATGGTCCTTTTCTATTTACTAACCTCAAATTCAGGACTTTGAAATTGTATCTAAATGACTAGACTCCCTCTCACAAACTAGATAATTAACATATTTATTTATTTTAAAGTCGAATTCTATGGGACATATAATTTAGAGTTACTGTACTATTTAAATAGCTGCTTGTTTGTTTTCTATTAAAGCATGGTCTTGCCTTCAAGAAGCCCTACATTATTCAGGGTAGAGGGGGAAACAGTACTACAACATGAAACATTTACAAAACTAGAATGTACCAGAATGTGATATGAATGACAATTCCTGAAAGGAGTCCAGACAAAAGAGAAGGCCTCCTAGAATAAGAAGCTAGCTTCAAGAAGAACAGGATTTGAAGACGCAGTGAAAATTGGGTGAAGCACAATTTCACTTCGAAGCAAGAGAGTTTTCTTTCTATTCTTTCCAGAACATGGGAGTCATGTCTGCCCCTTACAGCCACTACTTTTCCATTACCGACAAAAGCAATATGCCTAAGGAGAAAATAAGAACAAGGTAGTGGTTTGACCCCAGATTTGTATTAAACAATCTCACTTTCTTGCTTCTTAAATACTAATCTAATTTTAAAATAA
Organism: Balaenoptera musculus; assembly: GCF_009873245.2. Lineage (NCBI taxonomy): Eukaryota > Metazoa > Chordata > Mammalia > Artiodactyla > Balaenopteridae > Balaenoptera > Balaenoptera musculus. Next base: position 13,348,745 of record NC_045786.1, on the reverse strand, counting down.
ATTCTAAAATATTGCTTACAGGTAAGGTTGTCAGGGACAGGTACAGAGACAGAAAAGAAGTGCCAGGTATTGGATCAAGTGCAATGCTTGGTTGTATCTGAGGCTCAAATCACATAAGAATATGAGCAATTCTGGGAGACTGAATAAAGAGAGACACTGATATAAGGAAGAAAAGGAACATTAAAGATAGTAAGAGACAAATTAAAAATAGCAAATAATTTTGTCTTTATAGGTTATTAAAATATGGCATAAAATACATAATTTTGATGAGAGAGTATTCATTTCAATTAGCCAAACTAAATAATTTTACTTACTTTAATGAATAATCACCCTAGGAAATACACATTACACTAAAACATAATTAGTGTACATATACAGAAAAGAATAGAAACTATTCTAACATCTGAAATACCAGTATAAGAAAAAAGTAAGGATTTGATTGAAACATATAAAATTGTAAAGGATATAGTGTAAACTGATCTAGATAACCAGCTTTCTAATCCCAACACAACCAAGGGCAAAAAAGTTTTGATGAAATTTAAAAGTAGTAACTTCAGCAGAGGAAAAAGTACAGAAAAAATACACAGGATATGAGAATTGCCTCTGAAATCTCCCAGCATGAAAAACCATATAAACAAATTTATTTAAGTAAAAATAGTGTGCTATTTTGAAGAGCAGGTGACATTTAACAAATGTTAACCAGTACATATTCATCAAATATTTATTAAGCTCTTGCGGTGAACAAAACTGTCTCTGCTTTTATTGAGCTTATATTCAACTGAGAGAGACAGAGAACAAACAAGTAAAGGATCAAAAAAAAAAATCATGTAATTTCAGATTGTGATAAGTGCTATGAAGAAAACAAACCAGGAAACAAGATAGAGAGTGACTGGGGATGTGGTGAGATGGGTGCAGTTCTCTGACACTGTGGTCAGAGAAAATTTCTCTGAGGTAATATCTGAGCGTAGATCTGAGTGATGAGTGATGAGGAGAAACCAGCCACGAAAACATCTAGGGGTGTAATTTTCCAGGCTACTTAACAGGTATAAATGTCCCATAGTAAGATAGATAGAAAGATGGGGGGTGGATGGGTAGATGGAGAGATTGGATGAATAGATAGGTAACTATCCAGAACACTCCACGTATATAAAACACAGAACGCTCTACCCAAAAGCAGCAGAATATGCATTTTTCTCAAGTGGACATGGAACACTCCAGGACAGACCATATGTTAGGCCATAACAAGTCTTAGTAAATTCAAAAAGATTGAAAGCATACAAAGTATCTTTTCTGATAATAATGAAATGAAACCAGAAATCAATAACAAAAGGAAAACTGGAACATTCACAAATACGTGGAAATTAAACAACACACTCTTGAGCAACCAATGGTTAAAGAAGAAATCACAAGGGAAATTAGAAAATTCTTTGAGCCAAATGAAAACAAAACTCCATATACCAAAACTTATGGGATGCAGTGAGAGCAGTGCTAAGAGAGAAATTTCTAGCTGTAAACGCATACATTAAAAAAGAAGAAAGATTTCAAATCAGTAATTTAACTTTATACCTTATGGAACTAGAAAAGGAAGGGCAAGCTAAACCCAAAACCAGCAGATAAAAAGAAACAATAAAGATTAGGGGAAGGATAAATAAAATACAGCATAGAAAAACAATAGCAAAAATCAATGAAAAGTTGATTCTTTGATTCTTTGAAAAGATCAATAAAGTTGACAAATCTTTAGCTAGACTAAGAAAAAAAGAGAGAAGACTCAAATTACTAAAAATATAGAAAGAATTATAAGAAAATAAAAAGAATTATAAGAAAATATTATGAACAATTATTTACTAACTCATCGGTTAACCGAGATGAAATGGAAAAATTCCTAGAGACACACAATCTACCAAAACTGAATCATAAATAAACAGAGAATCTGAATAGATCTATATCTAATAAAGAGATTGAATTGGTGATCAAAAACCACCCAACAAAAAAAGGCCCTGGACCAGGTGGTTTCACTGGTAAATTCTATCAAACATTTAAAGAAGAATTAATACCTATCCTTTTCAAACTCTTCCAGAAAACTGGAGAGAAGACTTTCTAACACACTCATTAGGACGGCATTACTCTGATACCAAAGCAAGACAAAGACACTACAAGGAAAACTGTGCACCAATATCCTGATGAGATATTGCAAAAATCCTCAACAAAATCTAGCAAATTGAATTCAGCTGCATTTTAAGAGGATTAAACACCATGAGCAGGTGGGATTTATTCCTGGAATGCAATGATGGTTGAACATATGAAAAATCAACCAATATAATTCATATGCCACATTAACAGAATGAAGGGGGGAAAACTCATATGAGCATCCCAGTTGAGGCAGAAAAAGCATTTGATAAAATTCATAACTCTTCAGGACAAAAACACCCAATAAACTAGCAATAGAAGGAAACTTCCTCAACATGATAAAGGGCATTTTTAATGCTTGCATTTACAGATATACATTTCTCTCTTAGCACTGCTCTCACTGCATCCCATAAGTTTTGGTATGCAGAGTTTTGTTTTCATTTGGCTCAAAGAATTTTCTAATTTCCCTTGTGATTTCTTCTTTGACCCATAGGTTGCTCAAGAGAGTCTTGTTTAATTTCCACATATTTGTGAATGTTCCAGTTTTCCTTTTGTTATTGATTTCTAGTTTCATTTCATTATTATCAGAAAAGATATTCTGTATGCTTTCAATCTTTTTAAATTTATGAAGACTTCTTTTATGGCCTAACATATGGGTTATCCTGGAGACTGTTCCACGTCCACTTGAGAAAAATGTGTATTCTGCTGTTGTCATCTATTCTTTTTTTTAATTTATTTTATTGAAGTTTTGTTGGTTTACAGCGTTGTGTTAGTTTCTGCTGTAAAGTAAGTGATTCAGTTATATATATATATATATATACATATATATATATTCTTTTTCATATTTTTTCCATTATGGTTTATCATAGGATATTGAATATAGTTCCCTGTGCTATACAGTAGGCCCTTGTTGTTTATCTATTCTATATATAATAGTTCACATCTGCTAATCCCAATCATCTATTCTTAATTTATTCTCTATTTTCATAATAGTGTTGGATGCTGAAGTATGTCAAATTTTTTTCCTGCATATATTAAAGTCACTATATACATTTTCCCCTTTGAGCTATTAGTAATATATAATATATTCATAGTTTTCCTAATATTGACCACCCTTGCAGTCCAGGGAGGAACTCATTTGGTAATGGCATATTTTCTTAAGTACTGCTGAACTACAATTGCCATTGTTTTATTAGCATTTTTACTTAAATATTGATAAGTGAGTTGGTCCTGTCTTGTCAGGTTTTGAAGACTTTCTTCGTAAGTATAATTTGAAGGATTTCCTTTTTTGACAACAGTAAATTCTATCCAACTTACCTGTTTCTTAAAAAAATTTGAAGAATTAACAGTGAAACCATGTTTTCATGGTTTCATGACCTGGAGATTTTAAAGAGGAAGTTCTTTTATAACTTTTTCAATTGTTTCCGTTGTTACTCGTCTGTTTAGATTTGTTTGTTCTGGCTGCTATTTAGTATTTTTCACTTACATTTTCAAATTTTTTTCAGGATTTTTAATTTCCTCTATAACAATAGTTACTTTCTCTTTTTCATTTCTAATTTTTTAGAAATGTACTTGTCCTTTTTTTCTTTTTCTTTTATTTTTACTACTACACTAGCCAGTGGTTCATCTGGTTTTGGTTTGTCTTTCTGTTATGCTTCCCTCAAAGAATCTCCCCTTTTTGCAATTGAACTGTATTTCATTCTTCTAAATGTACGGTTTGATTTTGTGAGTTTTTTCTTTTATCTATTCCATAACTTTGCCTAATGGGTGAACTTATTTTCATTTATATGTATTGGTATAAGAGATATATTTAGTATTTATTATTTCATTTTAAGTTTTCTGTTATGTACTACCAATTGCTAAATGTATTATCTATTCTGTATTCAGTTTTATAGATGTCTGTATGTTTCTTTCGATAATTTTGAAGGTTTATTATCTGCTTTGAGGGTTTTCTTATTGTTTTGCAATTATTATAACTTTATTTACTATTATTAACTCTCCATTTCTTGTTAGCAACTTCAGACTGCATCTGTTGAGTCCCAGTTATAGAGGACTATGAAAGAAATGATCACAAGTAAATCTCTTTCCACATCCCTCCCTTCCCCTCCATGCTTGATTTCTGTTGTTGTATTACCATTTCCTTTACCTTGTCAAGAGTTATAACATTTACATTTCTGTGACCACATTTTCCATAATGGCTTTCTTAATTCTATATTTAAATTAATTGGGTTTTATCACCAGTCTTTTTATTGTGGTTTCTCTCTTTACTTTTTGGTTATTTGGCTTTGATTTTTCTTGTCTTTTCAAAAAGGTCATGTGGGGTCCTGGCTTGTTTATGATTGAGATTGTCTACTTGCCTATTTCTTCCCTTTATCTTTGAATGTCAGCTTGACTGAGAAAAACATTCTTGGAGCTCACCTTCCTTTCCTTAGCACTTTTCAGACAATGGATAATTCTTAGAGAAGTCTGAAGCTATCCTGATTTTTTTTCCTGGTAAATAGTTAGTATTTGCCTGGATATGTAAAGAATTTTATCTTAATCAGTGAAATGCAAAAATCATTAGGATATATCTCAGTTTAGCTGCTCCTATAACAGGTTTTTTTTCTAGGAACAACATATTCTAGATTAATTCCTTCCTCTAATCAGGAAAATTCTCTTCTACTGGTTTTTAAGTACAATTTCTGATCTATTTATGTTAGTTTTTCCAATTCCAGGACCTCAATTACCTTTATTCTAATTAGCCTTTGTACTTCAAATATCTTACTTTCTCTTTAAATTGCTTTAAGTTGTCTTTTTAAAAAATTTGCAGACTCTGTGATTGTCAAGCCTTTCCCCCACATTAGTAATTGGTTTTATATTGTGTCTGTTCTGTCCTCTGCTGTTTCTAACTTTTTTAATGGCTTTGTAGTGGAGTTGTTTCGGCTTCCAGTGTGTTTCCTAAACTACATGTCATAGTTTGCATTCCCCCAGAAGCAGATCCAAGAATATGAGTGCAAATAATTTATTTGAGAGGTAATTCCAGGAAACACTAATAAAGGGGTGGAGAAGTAAGATATGAAAGGGAAAGAATCCAATAATATTAGCAAGCAAGTAACTGCTGTGGGCAGCTGGAGCTAAAACTTACTAGAGGAAACTCTTTGAGACACTGTAGAACACGTCTCAGAGTTATCCCAACTGGCAGGCAAAGAAGCTGGGGTATTTATCCAACAGCTTCTTGTCTGTCACTGGTTATAGGCTGTTCTTGGGAGCATTAAGGTTGGACACTTCTCACTTGCCCTGAATGTGGGCTGGGCATACTGCTTTGATCAGAAGAATGACCTGGGGCAGAGTATCGCAGGTAATCACAGGAATCACAGGTTTATAGAGAAGAGATACATTGAGGGCAAGACTGCAGGGATATGGGTAGGATACTAACAGTAAACTCTCTTTATCTTTGTGTTGGTGCATCACCTCATTTTTTATCTTTCCTATTTTTTTAAAAATTTCATAGTGTCATTAAGTACTTCTGCAGCCTCACTGTCCAACACGAGTGGCCACTGTTTACAAGTAAGTGACCAATGAAAAATTGAAACACGACTAATCTTTTTTTTTTTTAACAGCTTTATTGGAGTATAATTGCTTTACGATGGTGTGTTAGTTTCTGCTTTATAACAAAGTGAATCAGTTATACATATACATATATCTCCATATCTCTTCCCTCTTGCGTCTCCCTCCCACCCTCCCTATCCCACCCCTCTAGGTGGTCACAAAGCACTGAGCTGATCTCCCTGTGCTATGCGGCTGCTTCCCACTAGCTATCTATTTTACATTTGGTAGTGTATATATGTCCATGCCACTCTCTCACTTCGTCCCAGCTTACCCTTCCCCCTCCCCGTATCTTCAAGTCCATTGAAACACGACTAATCTTGAGATGTGCTCTAAGTGTAAAATGCATGCCAGATTCAAAGTCTTAGTAGATATAAATGTAAAATATCTCCTTAATAATTTTTATATTGATTATATGTTGAAATAATATTTTGGATATATTGGGTTAATTAAAAGATATTAAAGCTAATTTCATATGTTGTTAAAAAATATTTTAAATTTGGCTACTAATTTTTTTTTAATTACATATATTCTCCAAGAATAGATTTTTCATCTCTATCTTGCATGCTAAGTTTCTTGTTCTCTTTTTACTTGGGAGGGTGGGAGATTTAGTAGGTTTAGTCAAATACCATACTATCTTTTTGTTTTTTCACCTGACTTATATTTAAGTTGTGCATATCTATCCAGAAATTCTATTTCTGCTCTGTAATGTGGGTACATTCTTTTAACATTTCGGGGGGGTTGTTGATTACATGTTTATTTAATATTTTATTTATTTACACTTATGAAAAAGGAAATTTTTACTTCCAGCCAAGACGGATTCACAGGGACCAGATTTACCCTCCTCTGGAGGTTCTTTCTGATGCCAAGTGGGTCCTGCAATTCAATTCAATTCAGAGACTAACTACTTGGAGTCAGCAGCAGACTCCACATGTCTAAGGGCTTAGTCCTACAGGACTGCCCCCACTCCAGATGTCAATCACAAATACTTCTGACCAACAAGCTATAAACCAGGGGCTCCCATGATCCCCTCCTCAGGCTCCATAATTTGCTGGAATGGCTCACAAAACTCAGGAAAACACTTTTACTTACCTTTCCTGGTTTATTATAAAGGTTACAACTCAGTAAGAATACTAACACATTATTAATTTTATATTAAATATCACTCACCTTATGCCTATATAAGGATAAACTAGTATCTACATATATTTTATGCATTCATGACATACCTAACTTTTTCTTATTTATTTATTTATTTGATATTTCTAGGCTACAAGGTTCATCTGTGAGTTTTTTTCAAATTGTTGCAAGTGTCAAAAAGTTTTTCCAACATATTTATTGGAAAAAAATCTTCATATAAGTGGACCTGTGCAGCTCAAACTCATGTTGTTCAAAGATCAACTGTAATTATTTATGAATGGGGGGACGGGTGTTGTGAATAACAAAAGACACTCCTATACTCCTGTCTCTCAGGAAATGCCAAAGATGTTAGAAGCTCTGTGCCAAGAACCAGGGGAAAAGACAAAATATAGTTCTTATCATAGCACACCTTCTGAGTGAAAAAACTCCAAAGCCAGACAAAATATATGAAACAATAGTCTTCAAGACACTGGGTGTCGGGGGGGAAGAAAAGGATGGTGATTCCTGAGAGACAGGAAACACATGAAGTGAGTTACAATTATTCCATTACTGTCTGTGGAGAGTTTCCAGGCCCCAGTGCAGGGAAGCAGAACTCAGATGGAGCTCAATAATCCCCCTAAGTTGAGGAGACAAAGCTAGGAATGTGGGGAGTCCAAGGCAGCTAGATTCTCAGGGCAAACTAATAGAGAGGAGATAGCTTCAGAGAGAAGACCCTGGAGATCTACAGAGGGACCCCTTGAGTGTTCAGCTTGAGTACTGATCAGTGCAGGCATGGAGGAAATTACCAAAGGCCAGGAAAAGAACCAACCCAGAGCGTTAGAGGGGAAAACTCCCAGAACTCATGCAGGACCAGAAGTAGTTCCAGTTCCCACAATCCAGAGAGGGAATCCTCATAATTTGTGGGCCAAAATTAGCCCTAGACTAAACACTGCTCTGGTCCTGCCTAGCAAACCTTAAAAATACAGCCCAAAAGGATCAAACTGCTTCCAAGAAACTTAACCTTGTCCCAGAAAAAAGATCAAGAATATTTATAGAGATACAAAAATATCTAGCATACAACAAGATAAAATTCACAATGTTTGGCATCCAACAAAAAATTACTGGGAATGCAAAGAACCACATAAATATGACCCATAATGAAGAGAAAAATCAATCAATTAAAAAAGACCCATATATGACACAAAGGATAGAATTAGTCAGTAAGAAACTGTTATCGTAACTGTACTATATATGTTCAGAAGTTACAAGATGATTGAATATGTTAAGTGGAGACATGGAAGATATTTTAAAAGACCCAAATCACACTTCTGGAGATGAAAACTACAATGTCTGAGATGAAAAATTCACTGGATGGTATTAATGGCAAATTAGACATTGCAGAAGAAGATTACTGAACTTGAATTTTTAGCAATTGAAATTATCCAGAAAGAAACAGAGAGAAAGACAAAAAAAAAACTGAACTGAACATCAGTGAGATATGGTAAAATTTCAGGTGGCTTAATATATGTGTAATTGGAGTCTGCAAGAATGGGGGAAATAGTTAAGAAAAAAAATGGCTCCAAATTCCCCAAATCTGATCAAATAAACCACAGAGCAAAGAAACTCAATGAACTCCAAACACAAGAAAAACAAGGAGAATTATACCAAGGTTTATCATAATCAAATTTCCCAAGACTGTTTACAAAGAGCAATTACTAAAAGCATCCAGAGAAGAAGACATATTATGTAGAGAAGAACAAATAATAAGGATGACAACAAATTTCTCATAGGAAACAATACAAGTCAGAAGCAGCTGAGCAATATATTTAAAGACCACCCCTCCAAATTATCAAACTAGAATTTTGTAGACAATAAATACATCTTTCAAAATTGAAAGCAAAAGAAAGACTTTTTAAGAAAGAAAGAATTAATCACTAGCAGGCTTGTACTATAAGAAATACTAAAGGAAGTTTTTCAGGCAGAGGGAAAATGATATTAGATGGAAAACTACACTAAGGAAGAAACAGCACCAGAAAGGGTAACTATATGGGTAAATAAAAGACTCTTTTCCTTATAACGAATTGTCTAGAGCAAAAATAACAACAATGTATTGTGACACTGATGCAGCATGTGCAAAGTAAAATGTATAACAACAAAAGCACAAAGGTCTGAAGGGGTAAATGGAAACATAATGCTGTAAAGTTCTTTATACTAAACATGAAGTAGCATAATATCACTTAACAGTAGACTCGTAAGTTAAAAATGGATACTATGAACTGTAAAGCAGCACCTAAAATAATACAAGGGACTTCCCTGGTGGTCCAGTGGTTAAGACTCCACGCTCCCAGTGCAGCCTACCCAGGTTCGATCCCTGGTCAGGGAACTAGATCCCACATGCATGCCGCAACTAAGAGCCCCACATGCCGCAACTAAGGAGTCCACATGCCACAACTAAGAGCCCTCATGCCACAACTAAAAGAGCCCACATGCTGCAACTAAAAAAAAGTCCTTCATGCTGCAACTAAAGATCCCACATGCTGCAACGAAGACCCTGTGTGCTGCAACTAAGACCTGGCACAGCCAAATAAATAAATAAATAAATATTTTTTAAAAAAATAAAATAATATAATAATTTATAGCTAACAAGCCAAGAAAGGAGATAAAACAGAATTTTATCCAAACATTTAAGGAAACATAACACCAATTATATACAAATACCCAAATAATTTTAAATAAACCAGAATAAGAGAAAAAGTAGAGCAAAGAACAGATGGACAAAAAGAAAAAAATAGCAAGATGGACCAAATCATATAAATAAATGTAATGGTCTAACCACCTAGAGTAAAAGGCAAAGATTGTTAGGTGTGATTTAAAAAGCAAGACCTAACTATGTACTACCTGCAAGAAACCCACTTTAAACACGAAGACACAAGTAGGTTAAAAGTGAAGGGATGGAAGAAGACATAACATGCTAACGTTAATTAAAACTGGCTATATTAAGATCAGGCAGAGGAAATTTCAAAGCAAAGAATATTGCCAGGAATAAAGAAGGTTTTATCCTAATAATAAAGGGATCAATTCAATAAGAGGACAAAAAATCCTAAATGTTCATGCACCTAATAGAAAAATACAAAATACATGAAACAAACAAAAAAAAACCCAATAGAATTACAAGGAGAAATAAACAAACCCAAAATTAAAATTGGAGCTTTAAATACCCCTCTATCTATAACTGGTAGAACAAGCAAACAGAAAATCAGGAAAGATACAGAAGACTTGAACAATACAACCAACCAAACTGACTTAACTGACATTTATAAAACGCTCTATTTAAGCGGAAAAGAAAAGAAATTCTTATTGAGTATACATAGAACACTTACTAAGATAGTTCATATTCTGGGTCATAAAACAAGCCTTGATAAGTTTAAAAGCTTACAAGTCACGCAAAATATGACTTCTGGCCACAATCTAAGTAACTCAAAAACCAAAAACAGTATAATCATAAAATACAATAATATCTGTCAGTTTAAAAAATGAAATACTGATACATTCTACACCATGGATGAATTTCAAAAACATGATGCTATGTGAAAAAAGCCTGTCACAAAAGACCAGGTATTATATGATTCCATTTATATGAAATGCCCCAAATAAGCAAATCTATAGAGAAAGAAAGTAGATTAGTGGTCGTCTGAGGTTAGAGAGGCAGAAAGGGGGAGGAGAAGAAATGAAGTGACTGCTAATGGGTACAAGGTCTCTTTGGGGAGTGATGAAAATGTTCTAAAATTAGATTGTGTGGATGGTTACACAACTCTGTGAGTATATCAAGGACACTTAATTTTACATTTTAAATGGGTGAAATTTATGGTTTTTAAATTATATACCAACAAAGCTGATAAAAATAATAATATAGAACTACATCTGAGAAATGCACAAATATTTTTAAATTAAATAACACACTTATAAATAATCCATGGATCAAAAAGGGGAAAGTAGAAAGCACTTTGAATTGGATGAAAATGAAAACACAACATACAACTAGTGCAGTATGAAGAGGGAAATTTATTGCACTAAAACACCTATACTAGAAAAGTAGAAAAGTCCAAAATGACCTACCTTCCACGTTAAGAAACTAGAGGAAGAACAGTCAAGGAACCCTAAAACAAGCAGAAGAAAGGAAACAAAATTCAGAGAAGAAATCAACAAACCAGAAAACCGAAAAAAAAAAAAAAAAAAAAAAGAGAAAAATCCACAAAACCAAAGTTCGATCTTTTCTATAGATCTTTGAGAATATCTATAAAATTGATAAAATCCTAATCATACTGATTAGGGGAAAAACATAGAGAAAACACAAATTTCCAATCAAGAATGAGAGAGTGACATCATTATAGATTCTACAGATGTGAAAAGGATTATTAGGGAATATCATGAACAACTTCATGCCAGTAAGAATATAAATGAGATGGACACATTTCTTGGAAGACACAAATAACCAAAACTTGCTAAAGAAGAAGTAGCTAACATGAACAGCCTTATCTCTTTTAAACAGCCCTGTATCTATTTACACTAGCTAAAAACCCTTCTCAGAAAAAAATTACAAGCCCAGATGGCTTCATTGGTGAATTCTACCAAATATACAAGGACAAAAATACTATTCTAGGAAAGTTCTTCCAAAAAACTGAATAGAAGGGAACACTTCCCAACTCATTCTATGAAGTCAGAATTACTGTGTAGTCATAACCAAAGATATTACAAGAAAATAAAATTATAGACATATTTCCTCATAAACATAAATGCAAAATTCTCAAAAAAATTTTAATCAAATCTAGCAATATATAAAAAGGAAAACACATCATGACCAAGTGGGACTTACTGCAGGATGGTAAGATTGATTTAAAATTCAAAAATCAAACAATGTAATTCACCAAATTAATAGACTTAAAAAAAAAAAAACCCTATATGATCATCTCAAATGATACAGAAAAAGCATTTGATAAAATCCAGCATTGATACTTTGATAAAAATTCTCAGCAAACTAGGAATAAAAGGGAATTTCTTTAAACTGGTAAAAGGCATTTATGAAAAACTAGAGTTAACATCATAATTAATAGTAAAGGACTGAGTGTTTTCCTCTTAAGATCAGGAAGAAGACAATGATGCCCACTGACACCACTTCCATTCAACTTTGCCTGGACTTCTATGTTCTACCCACTGCCAAAAATATTAATCGTCCAGACTGAAAAATGATTGAAATTTTTAAAAGCAGAGTAGCATCAAAAATATGAAAGGTTTAGGGATAAATGTAACAAAAAGATGTGTAAGACCTGTTCATTGAAAACTACAAAACACTGCTGAGAGAAATTTTATAAAACCCAAGTAAGTGGGGAGGTGAAATTTTGTGGTCCAGAGAAGTCAATATGTTAAGCTGTCAATCATTCTCCAATTAATTCAGTCACACTCAAAATCCCAGAAGGCTTTTTTTTTTTTTCTTGTAAAAATTGACAAGCTGGTTCATGGAGATGCCAAGGATCTAGAATAGCCAAAATGCCATTGAAAAAGAATGACAAAGTTGGAGGATTTATACCACTTGACTTCAAAACTCATTATAAGGCTACAGTAATCGAGACACTGTGCTATTGGCATCAAGATAGGCAAGCAGATCAATAGAGCAGAAGAGAGTCACCAGAAATAAATCCATACACATTGACTTTTGACAAATATGCAAAGGCACTAGGCTGGAAAAAAATAAAAGGTAATCTTTTCAATAAATGATGCTGGAACATTTGGCTATTTTTGTCCAAAACAAAAACAAACAAAAAACTTTGATCTGTACCTTACACCTTTACAAAGATTAACTCAAAATGGATCATAGACCTAAATGTAAAACATAAAACTAAACAATTTCTAGAAGAAAATTTCTGTGACCTTAGGTTAGGCAGAGATTCTTAGATATAACACCAAAAACATAATTCATAAAAGAAAAAGTTAATAAATTGGGCATCATCAAAATTAAGAACTTTTGCTCTTCAAAAAATTCTGTTAAGACAACCCACAGAGTGGGAGAAAACGTCTGCAAATTACATGTCTGTTGAACAACTTGCATCCAGTATATATAAAGAATTTTCAAAATCAATAGTAATAAAACAGACACCCTAACTAAAAATGGAAACAATTTAAACAGACACCTCACCAAAGAAGATATGTGGATGACAAACAACTACATAATCAGGTATTCACCATTACTAGTCAATATGGGTATGCAAAATAAAATCCCCAGGAGGGAACACTATGCACCTCCAAACTGCTAAAATTAAAAAGACTAATCATATCAAGTGTTGGCAAGGATATGGAGGAAATGAAACTCACATACACTACTGGTGGGAAAGTGAACTGTTATAATCACTTTTGGAAACAGTTTGAAAGTCTCCCCAAAAGTTAAACATATGTCTACCATATGATTCCACAACACTTCTCCTAGGTATTTACCCAAGATCAATGGAAGAATATGGTCATACAAAGACTTGCACATGAATGTTGGGATGCCAACATTCATGTATGAATAAATGTATGAAATTTTATTTGTCATAATCTAAAATTGGGAACAATCCAAATGTCCGTCAACAGATAAGTAGATAAATAAACTATTAGTCTCTCCATACAATGGAGTACTACCTAGCATACAAAGAAATGAACTATTAATATAGCCAACAACATGGATGAATCTTGAAATAATTATACTGAGTGAAAGGAGCCAAAGAAAAGTACATGCTGTATGGTTCTATTTATATAAAATTCTAGAAAACGCAAAAGTAATCCATGACAAAAAGCAGATCAAATTTCCTACGAATGGAGGGAATGAAGGAGAGAATAAATCAGAAAGAGACATAACGAAACTTTTGGAGGTAATTATCTTGATTGTGGTGACAGTTTCCTACATATCAAACTGTACACTTTAAATATCTATAATTTATTATATGTCATTTATACCTCAATAAAGCTGTTAAAACGTATTAAAATGAACTGTAAATGATAAATGCCTTCATTACAAATAATGCACGGTTTAAGAAATAGAGGGTTGGACTTCCCTGGTGGCACAGTGGTTAAGAATCCACCTGCCAATGCAGGGGACATGGGTTCAACCCCTGGTCCAGGAAGATTCCACATGCTGCGGAGCAACTAAGCCCATGTGCCACAACTACTGAGCCCGTGTGCCACAACTACTGAAGCCTATGCACCTAGAGCCCGTGCTCCGCAACAAGAGAAGCCACCACAATAAGAAGCCCATGCACTGCAATAAAGAGGAGCCCCCGCTCACCGCAACTAGAGAAAGCCCACGTGCAGCAACGAAGACCCAGTGTAGCCAAAAATTAAATAAATAAATAAATTTATTAAAAAAAAAAAAAAAAGAAGAAATAGAGGGTTGAAGCAGTATGTAGTAAAAAGAAAAATATCATTTGGAATTTCAAAGGTTCTACTTAAGGCTTAACATAAACCTAGATCTTTTTTTTAAATTAATTTTTGGTTCAATGAAATGCTACCCCAAGATAAAGCCAAGATTCAGTAACCACAGATGGTCATTTTTCCCCCTCAGGAAAATACACTGCATCGGTGGATTTATAAGCATTTATAGCCATCATAGAGGACTTTAAAAATGTTATAAACTGTGACATGTGGAGAAACAAAGTATATCGCTAAGTCTGAAGATGAAGATACAACTTTAAAAGTGTGTTTAAAAAGAGCATTTAAGGGCGTCAGTAGAGGAAATTAAAAAGAAGAATTAGTATAGAGGCTATGAGATAAGGTGCTTGTTAAAGGCATTTAATACTTCCAGTTTGGCAGAAACATGAGAATCAGTTTGAGCCCAATTATTAGGATAATAATTATAAGATAATGGGGAGGAGATATATCCTCTTTGACTACAACCCCCCATAACAGAAATAAAGAATTCCAAAAAGGAAGTTTTCTCCAACTAAGAGTTGAGGATCTTCCTGATGACTGAATGGAGTTGTTTTTGTTTTGTTTTGTTTTTAATTGAAATATATTTGACACATAACATTGTGTAAATTTAAGGTGTACACCATGCTAATTTGATACATTGAGTACTGAATGTATAAATACATTTATATATTGAATGGAGTTTTAAAATAAAGAGAGCAAAGCTGAAGCACTCTGAATCAAATAGCCCATTTGGTGGTAACATGCAAATTGGGTTGGGTTATAGGCTTGAGATAATACAGCTTCTCTACCATGTTCATGATTAATTGGTTGATTTATTAATTATGTATTGAGCATCTACTGTGCACTGACACTTGGCCAAGTGCTCTCCGAACTTCTGATCTATAATTAGCAAACTCTTTTTTTATCACCTTCTCCTTTCGATTTCTTGCCATAACCAAAGTCATAGATGTCCCTTAGAGATACCAGTCCTCTCAAATGGAAGACCTACCTAAACATCCTCCCTCCTCCTTATTGCCACTCCCGGCATGTTATTTCCTCTTCCTTTTGCAAAATTCCTGCTCCTTGGAGAATCAACCATCTGCTTATACCTCCTTCTCCCCCTCCCCACAGCAACCATCTGCTGCCCCTCATTCAGGAAAGACTAAGTGCTTGACTTCAGGCTTCCTCCATCCCAATTCCTACCACCATCCTGAGTCATTTCAACATAAGCTTGAATGACCCATCAGCTAGTCATTCAATTCCTTGAATGCCTCCTCATCGGTGACTTACCCTCTTCCACCTCAATAACCCACTTCCAAGTCACGCCTAGATCAATCAGGAACTGCATCATATCATAACCTAATTCATTTATGCTCCCTTCCAAACACAATTCTCTATCCTTCTAGTTCAACCAGTTGGAACATACATTTTTGTCTTTGTCCCTTTCTTTCCTTTCTTCCTTTTTTCTGTCCTCTGCTTTTTTTCTCGTCCTCCCTTTTTTCTTTCTCTTTCTCTTTTTATCATTTTAACTGATACTACTCCACCTTCTAGCCATCCCCTCTCTTCTGTATTCACTTCCTCCTTTATTCACTTTAAAATTAAATATTGTATTTAGACATCTTACTAAACTCTCACATTATTTCTAATTTTTCTACAGGTTCTTTGGGGTCTCTATGTATGTCATCTGCAAATAATGTCAATTTTTTTCAGATTCCTTATTTTCTAATTCTTGTGGCCTTAATTTATTTTTCTTATCTTATTGTTTTGCCCAGGTGATACAGTAAAATAATGAACAGGTATGATGTACTAGTAGACTTTCTCTGAAAATCTAATCCAAATATTGCCCTTCTCTCAATCTGCAAGGCAAATTCCCCAGTCTAAACCAGCATTATCTTTCACTTGATTACTAATCTAGCCTCCAAAATGAACTTCCCAATTCTACTCTGTTCTTCTGCACTTAACACCCAGAGTAATCTTTTGAAAACACAACCTAGATTATGCCTTGCCTTGCCTTAAACCTTTCATTGGTTTATAATTGCACCTAGAATAAACTCCAAAATCTTTACTAGTCTACCTCTTCAAGCCCTTCTTTTCTCACTAGATTTTACTCACAGTACTTTCTTTTATTTCCTAAAGACGACAAAACTTTCTGCCTCAAGTCTTTCTCAGTGGCTGTTCCTTCTGCCTGGAACGATATTTGCCTCACACTTCGCCTAGAGAACTCCCATTCATCCTTCAGGTCTCAGAACACGCCCAGAGAAGCCCTCCCACAACTCCAGAAATTCAGTCAGCTCTCTCTTTTTTAATATTTCATTTAACTCTTCATTTTTTCCTTCAAAGCACTTACTACCTTTTGTAATTACATATATTTATTTGTATGGCTACTTAAAATATGTCTCTCCCATTATACTAAAAGCTCTGTGTGTTTACACCATCATCCCTAGCTTATGGCACTTTGCCCAGAAAATAGTGCGCTCTTAATAAATATTTATTGAATGAATAAACAGATGAATGAGTATATAAAGATGAATAAGACACAACTCTGGCTCAGAAAATGCACTCACAAATCTTTCCTTGAAGTCTCGATGATTTGTTTTCCTTACCAGGACTAAAAATTGCAATAAGGAGCAAGATGACATCCATAATCCTGACTTCATGTTCCTTAGTGGGAGGACATTATTAGCTCAGAAATTGACTAACAGAAGCAATTATAGCAGCCTGAATCTAGACCTGATAATGGCAGGAGAAGCAGGATAAATTGGGGGAAGAAACTAAATACAAGATGTATTCATTTCCCATCCAAATCTAGAAGCTAAGACAGCTAAAATACCCATGATTGGAATTTATTAGTTTGAATTTAGACCTAAAAAATTCAATACTTATCACATATCCCTTTTCACACATTTGTTGTTTTTCTCTTAATTTCTTAATACAAGTACATTTAAAATAATGTTAAATTTGAGTGACTATGGGAAAGATCCAGGCTTTTGCCCAAAAGGAAAACAAGTGGCAGCAACTTAGCTTCCAAAGTCAGAAGCAGTCAAGGTTATCTGAAGAGAAATGTGGAGTCCCACAAGTTTAAATGCAGATCGAATGACAAAAGTTGGTTCCTTCTTAGAGATTCCACCTTTCTCCCAGTCTTTGAGGATCAGACATCCCTTATCATATTCAAGAACCCCTACACCTGTGCCCTGAATCCCATCCTCTCCTTCTTCCCCTGAGACCTTCACCTTCTATCACCCTGTACCTTCAGCCTTGTTTTCTTTCTATTGGAAATATCCCTTTGAGCTACAAATATGCTTGTTTCTCCTTTCCCTGACTTCATATTATCCTCTGGCTACTATATAATTTATATCTTCCTTTTTCATTAACGCATCTCCATGTTCATACTTCCCACTCCTTAACCCATTGTAAACTGGCTTCCACGCCACCACTCAAAAGACTTCTCTCTGGAATTACTTCCTATCTGATAAATCCAAAGAGCATTTTCTAATCTTTATCCAGTGGTGTGCCAGTAAATGTTGAACAACTACCTTCTCAGAGCAGGAGTTGAAGAGCCTGAATTTGTAATGTATTCCACTTTCGGTGGTGCAAATACATTTGCCATGGCTGATTTTAGCTATCAATTTGGCATCAACCAGCTTGCAAACCTCCTGAAAATTTAAAATATCAGCTCTGTGAGCCATTACAAGCCTGCTGAACCCTCTGTTACAGGGGAATCTGTTGATCACTCCTTCTTACTTCAACTTCCCATTCTCTTGTATTCCACAGCACTGCTGCCTTTGAGACTCCTCCTACCTTTTTGACCATTTCTTGCTTGTTACATTCTTGGCTCCTCTTCCTACTCTTGCTTAAGAGTTAAGGTTCCCTAAGGTCTGTGCTCTGTCCAATGCTGTTTTCTCAACAAACTTTTCTGGTGAAATCAAAGTCTTACAGTTTCAAACATATATCTCTTACACAAAAGCTCTACCCTAACTTGCTGATGGATATCTCTACCTGAAGGTCAGACAGGATCCTCAAACCCAAAATGTCATAATCTTTCCCATAATCCGGCTTCACTATCTCTATGTAAAGCACTGCTTTATCTCTTAAAGAATTCTTAAATTCATCTTTGCCTCTTCATTCCCATCACTTCTGCTATTTCTGAAAGCTGGACTCAACTATAAAGCCATCTACAAGATTCAAAGTTTGTTCAGTGTCCTTCCCTAGTGTCAAATTGTACAGTGGGTCATCAATCACTGGTAGTATTTCTCAAGATGTGTATTGTGTTTTAAGGGGAATAAAAGGGGTTTTGTGGTCAAGTAAGTCTAAGAATCACTGAATTAAACAAAGCAAAGTGTTGTTTTTACTTTTCATAACCTTTAATATGCTAATGGGCATTATGGATTTCTAAGAGGAATGGAATTTGCAGGGATGTTCAAATATATTAGACCAGCCAAACATTTTTTAAGGTGGGAAGAAGGAGTGAGTTAAAACACTATTACCTGAAAAAAAAAAAAAAAAAGTCAAACTCACAGAAACAGAGAGTAAAGAAGTGGCTGCGAGGGGTTGATGGATGGAGGAAATAGGGAGAGGCTGGTAAAAGCGTACAAACATTCAGTTATGAGATGGGTAAGGCCTGAGGATCTAACGTATTACATGGTGACTACAGTTGATGACACTGTATTGCATGATTGAAATTTGCTAGGAGAGTAGAACTTAAATGTTCTCAACCACAACAAAAAAACAGTAAATATGTGAGGTGATGAATGTGTTAATTAACTTGATGGGGGGAATCCTTTCACAATGTATATGTATATCAAATCATATGCTGTATGCTTTAAATATCTTACAATTTTATTTGTCAATTATATCTCAATAAAGCTTTTAAAAAAAAACCCTGTTATCTGGGAGTCGAGTTCAATCTCTCTCCCCTATTGCAACAGTCTCGAATAAAGTCTTCCTTTAAAAAAACCCACTCTTACCACCTCGCAATACATCAGCATTTCTCAGAACACAGTTCAGTGTGACTCTGGTCTATAGAACAAGAGTCAAAAACCTCAAGAAATACAAAACCCTCTTTGACTTCATCTCTGCCTACCACTCCAACCTCAAATCCTTCTGCTCCCTGCCTCACATCTTAAACTTCAACACTGCATTTTTGTAGTTCGTCATATAAACCATGTTGTTTGCCTGCATTCTTTGTTCATGCTGTCCTCTAAGTCCTCTAAGCAGGAGTTTCTCTTCATCAGCTTTCTTTCTTTCTTTTTTTTTTAAAAATAAATTTATTTATTTATTTATTTTTGGCTGCGTTGGGTCTTCATTTCTGCACGTGGGCTTTCTCTAGTTGTGGCGAGTGGGGGCTACTCTTCGTTGCGGTGTGCGGGCTTCTCGTTGCAGTGGCTTCTCTTGTTGAGGAGCACGGGCTCTAGGAGCACAGGCTTCAGTAGTTGTGGCTCGTGGGCTCTAGAGCGCAGGCTCAGTAGTTGTGGCACATGGGCTTAGTTGCTCTGAGGCACGTGGGATCTTCCCGGACCAGGGCTTGAACCCGTGTCCCCTGCATTAGCAGGCGGATTCTTAACCACTGCGCCACCAGAGAAGCCCTTCATCAGCTCCCTTGTCCAGATAACGCATACTTCAATACTCAGTTCCAGTATCATTTCTTCCAGAAATTCCTTTTTGGTTTTTCCAGCACCTGCCATGTGAGCTAGATGCCTACCTTTGGTGTTGGTACACAATGTACCTCTCTATTATTGTACTCACTGCATTGCTCTATTGAAATATATCTGTTTCCTTCCAGACTGTGAATTCCTTGAAGGCAGGGACCCCATCTTACTCATTTTCACCATCTAACATACATTAAACATGTCTTTTTATTTTGATATTTTGATCTGGGGCCTCCCTGATCCTGAAAAGACTATCCCTCCCAAGGGCTAGTCAATTCCAAGAGATAATAAAGGACTCATCTGCAAGCATGCTTTTCATATGCAAACCAACCAATCCCAATCCCATACCCTTAAGCACATCCTTTATTGAGCTCCCAAAGAGTTCTTAGGCTCCAGGCAACTATTCCCTTGTCCTCATCACCCCCAGGCCAGGTAACAGACAACTAGAGATAGTCCCTCTACCCTAGAGCCTGCTAAAATTATTCAAACTAGCTAATCCTAAAGCCTGCTTACCCTACCTCCTCAGTTCCTTCCGCAGAAACTACAATCAAAGCTCTTGCCTGTGTTTTCTCTTCACTCCCTCTGCCTCTTGACCAACTCTGGTACTTCCCACGTGGCCCTGCCTGGCACATTGCACAGTGCCTCCTGATCCTAGGGATCTGTGAGTTTAAATTTCTTCCTTCATGACAATCTTGTCCATGTCTGTGTGTGTCTTACCATACCTGATTAAAACATATTCCGAGTATCTTTTAAGACTCTGTCACATGGTAGATATTCAACAGACGTTTATTCAATTAATTAATCAATTAATTAGTTCACTGTCGGCAAGAAGACAAAAACTGCCACCCTAAGTCAGCCTGCTAGTTCTTCCACCATTTTTAAATCTAACCCTTAAATTTAGGAATAGTGAGGACAGTCCATAAATTAAGGCAATGTTAACACTGAGATGGTCTAGTTAAAATTCTGTCTGGGGGATGGCAGGAGAATCCCCTTCCAGCCCTAAGAGCCCATCATTTCTGTATGAGAAGCATGAGTGCATAAAGATGTTGCTGAAGGTCGTCCTAAAACACTCTGGCTCCTTTAAGCAAATGTGGAAGGAGACCATGCCCTTCATTTCCAGTTAAGCCTGGACACTGAATCAGTTATGAGTCACTGTGTTGCAGGTACCAGAAAATTCCACCTCAAACTGACTTAAAGAGTAATAACTCACTGTCATACAATGGATAAGTCTGGAGGCAGATGGTTGCCCTTTCAAGGTTAAAAACAACTAAAACAAAAAATTCTTTCAAGAAAACATATAGATGCCATAAAACAATATTAAATGGGAGAAAAAAGAACACACTAACACAGGCTTCAGAACAAGGGTTACATGAGGTCAGGGAAGGTCAGGGGATGAGATGGGGAGGAGGTCATATGGTTAAGATTCAGATTATTTGCCAAGGTTGTAACATTTGTTTTGCATAGTGAGTTTGAGGGTGCTTGTTACATAATTGAAAACAGTAAATTACATAAACAAGCACACTTAGTTGGAAGCAGAGCTAGAACTAGAACAAAAATTTTTTATCCTACTCCAGAGTTCTAGGTCACTCCTGCAAAAAAACCAAAGCTGTTGTCACTGGGGTGCAGGCTCTGTAACAGCGAGAAGGTTCAGGGAGACATAACCTTCTGTGCTCAGGCAGGCACAAAGTCAGGGCCTCACCCTTTGCTAAGAAAGGATTCACACGGAAGAATTTGAGATAAAATAAATAAGCATATTTCTTTTTTAATAGAGAACAAATTTAAAGAGTAGCCATTCCTAAATACAAGAGATTGATGGGATAAAATCAATCAACCAAGAACAACTATCAATTAGTGAGATGCTCCTTTCATTGTTAACTGAGAATTTGCAAATGCTGAATAATTAACTTTGGCATCAATAGTTAACACAATTTAGTCATAGGAGAGCTATCAGATTAAGAAGCTAAATCTTAGGTCACATTTTGATGAGTCAGACCCATAACAGGTAAGCCCGTCTCTTCTTTTATTGAATTAATCTCAAATGAACAGGACCTTGAAATAATATATCATGTGATATGTGAGGTTTACAGGCACTAGAAGAAAACAAAAGCATTTCCATATTTTCACCCTAACTCTTCATTGATGCTGTTGGGGATGGGGTGGAAGTGAAGGTAAAAACTAAGTGTGAGCCTCATAGGAATTTTTTTTCTCCCTCAGACCATGTTTACAGTTTTCTCCTAATGGTTGGTCAAGTGTCTGACCAAAGCTGTGATTCCTCAGGCAAAGTAAAGTGAAGCTCAATTATTTTTTGTGAATTTGATCAACATCAAGAGACAAACTAAATCACACAAGGAAAAAGAACTCTCAGAAACAGCTGTTTTACACTCTCTGCCTTCTTCCCCCACCCTCCCCCTGCCTCATAGGCTTATTCTTCAGGAAAATTTGTCTCAAATTTCCATTTACTCTTTTTCTCTACATGTAAGGCTTAAAAATAAGTTTGCTGATAGTACGGTGAGTTGACACAGTGTGGAACTTAAATATTTACCAGTAAACGATATCATCAAACATTGCAAAAGTCAGAGCACGCTTGTTTCTTTTTTGATCATGGTCAGCTTAACCACAGAGAGACAAAAGCCAGTGTGATGGTTGTCTCTGGCCTGCCTCACCAAGTTGTCCTGAATGTTCTAGAAATTGCTGAACAATCACCCTGTAGTTGTTTCCTTCTAGTCCTGTACACTTGGCCATGTCTACTAATGTCATAGTAGTTCTCTCCTGGTCAAGGACCTTGAATTCCAGGCTGGAAGTTGGAACACAAATCAGTAGAGAAGAAAGTTTTTGAACAAAGGTAATGTGATTTGTGATTTGGAGGGCAGTTCATCTGACAGTAGAATGGGGAGACATAAGTTAGGCAGTTATTGTAACATTCTTTAGAGAGAGTAATGGTGTCCTGAGCTTGATAAGTCAAGATGAGTAGGTTAGAAGGTAGGGGACAGGGAATGATGAATTCAGTACTAAAGACGTTGAATTTAAGTTATTAAAAGGATATCAAATTTCAGCATATAATAGGAAATGCAGAAGTGATACTCCGGAAGCTAACATTAGGACTTAACCAAGGTGATAGTAGCCATCACTGAGGCTGTGAAAGACACCAGGTAGATCTGAAGGGTGAGTACCTGATCTCAGTGACTTAGGAAATTATAATAATTGCACAGATACTGGTAGAATCCCCTCCCTCACTATGCTTAGAGGCTTTATCATTCAGAGTCCTTCACAAACACACACACACACACACACACACACACACACTCCAGGGTTCTCAAGGCTTTAGGGGAAGAAGAAGATGTATCTTATATCAGGGAGCAAAGACTTTTCCCCTACACTCTTAGGTTCTGTGGCTGGGCCTGAGGATTAAACTGACAAAGATAGGTTAAGGGGAGAAAAGCATACACATTCTATTTGACGTTAATGTTTCTAGGTGTATACAGAGGTCTTCATATAAAAGAAATGAAGACCCAAAGAAGTGGATAATCCTGAGAGCTTACATACCATGTTAACAAAGAGTGAGAAAAACTGGAGATGTGATAAGACAAAGGAAAAGGGGGCTGGGACTAGGGGTGGTAAACTGTGGGAAAGTGACTAGGAAGTAAATGGGGGAAAGTAATGAAGAGTAAGGGTTATGTAGTAAGGTTTTTTAATAGATTCATCTCAACATCTATTTCCTGTCTTGGGTGATAAGAGTGTTCTCCTCTTTCTGCTACAGGGAGGGCATCTTTTTCACAGGAAATTTATGCCTTGCTTTTAGGGAGAAAGGAAGAGGGCAGAGAGCCTTTCCTGCATCTGCTATCTGCCTTCAGCTCAAAATAATCAATATGCCAAAGCAGCACATTGTGGGGCAGCATGTTCTGACCCTCTTTATTTGCCATTCTTGGCTTAGCAAATTTTGTAAAATACAACATAAACAAGATTTTAGCACACATGTATGAAGTATACCACAATATAAAACAGATACATACTGAAACTAAAATTATTTTGTTACTATGTTTAGAGCATTTATTTCAGCATTGCAGCATCCTACCAAACTCGAATTTACTAAGCACTTTGGGAGTTGAGAAAATGAAACAGAAACCCAACTCTCAGTGATCATTTTTCAAAGTAAGGGAAATTAGATATAGACATAAGTAATGAATATTAATAAGTATAAGACAGGGTAGAAAGTCATGTAATAAGACAGGGATACAAAATACTATTCCAGACTTGGGGGGTGGGACAGGTGACAAGGCTCAGGTGCTTAGGACAGCTCCATGAAGGACAAGACAACCAAACTGGTCCTTGAAGCATAGCAGGACTTTGGAATGTGGAGATAAAGGAGATGGCTGTCACCAATAAGAGGAGCAATGACACGGAGCTGGGAAAATGTAGCTTGTGTGTGGATAAAAGCAAGTGTTTGGTTTGAGCCAAGGGCAGGATTTATTGAAGGGAGTAGAGGACTTTAAAATTGGAAATGTTGGTTCAGGTCAGGTCGTGACAGCCTCAAAGGTCATGCACTAAGGACTTTGGACTTGATTCTGAAGCCAGGGGAGAGCTTCTGAAGGCTCGGGGGTGGGGAGGGTAGGGGGAGACATGGTGTGATCATGGTGACACTGGGTAAGATGGAAAGAGGAGGACAACCTGGAGGCGAGTAGAAATGAGGCTCCATCAAATTAAGATGCAGGAATTATATGTTATAATAGAGGGTCCGTGTCCACACTTCACAATGTCACGGTGCCCTATTTAAAATGGTTATGTTCTCAAACTAGGATAGAGAGGCAAGTTTCTCTGTCTTAATATGGATTTCAGCCTAAGGATATTTTGTAAAGGTCAAATTACTCACAGAAATAAAGCATCTTTTTGGAATAACTCTGCTAAAACACGGGACACCATGGAAGAATCACACAGGGCAGTGTCAGCTGCTTTCAGTGAGTACAGATAACAACTCTTGAACCTTCAGAGACTCCTTTGATCCACAAGTAAGGTGACATTCAGGTTTATTTTAAGTGTTACCACTCTGTTCATGAGAATGGTAGCTAAGAGAGAAAAACAATCGAAACTGATCTTTATTCAATACCACAATCAATGGTAAATGATGTTAATTGGATAGGTTTATGGTTCTACATAAGTATTTTTTGAGGCCAAAGACTGAGGTAATATCAGGCAACACAGCCTAAGGCTTTTAAGTGAATTCCAGTGTTGGCTGTTGAAACTTTCGAATTGATTAGACCTGATGCGTCCAACTAATCCTTGATATATTTATGGGTAATGGAGAGAAATGAGACTTTGTCCTTCACACTGGCAGTTTCTTCATTCATTAAATCATTCACCTTTGTTCTTTTGCCCTTCCTGGCACTTGTAATCATATAGAGAGAGAAATATTAACCACATAAAAACATACAAGAAGGGCTTCCGTGGTGGCGCAGTGGTTGGGAATCCGCCTGCCAATGCAGGGGACACGGGTTCGAGCCCTGGTCTGGGAAGACCCCACATGCCGCGGAGCAACTGGGCCCGTGAGCCACAACTACTGAGCCTGCGTGTCTGGAGCCTGTGCCCCGCAACAAGAGAGGCCGTGATAGTGAGAGGCCCGCGCACCGTGATGAAGAGTGGCCCCCGCTCGCCGCAACTAGAGAAAGCCCTCGCACAGAAACGAAGACCCAACACAGCCAAAAATAAATAAATAAATTTATAAAAACATACAAGTAAATATAGGTTTAGAAACAGCGGTAAGTATTCTGAAAGGGTAAGAACCAGGCACTGTGAGAATGAGGGGATGGATGGATGTAGGTGATCAGAGAAAGATTCTGGAAGGAAGAGGTATTTAAACTGAAGTAGACATTAGCCATGAAAAGAAGGGCAGCATTTCACAGGAAGACAGAATCTCAAGTCTAGTTAACTGTAATAATTTACAACAAAATTACATGACCCCAGTGTACATTCTATTGGACCTAGAGGTACAACATAAAAATACTATAGATCATCTAACAATATGTGAAAATGTCACTCATTAATTTTAAATAGCAATTTGCAATACTATGGCTATAAACTATTTGGCTTGGGGCAATATATTTCCATGTCTTATGAAATTATTAATTCTCATTAAATGCTAATGATCCTTACTGTGAAGATTAGAGCTAATTACGTACTCCTTTCACCAACAGTAATTTATTAGTTAGTCATGATGAATCCGGTAAATGTTTCTGTGTTAGTTGGCCAAAGTAAGTTTTATGGACCAGATACCAACACCACAAAGCACATACATAAACAAATACTTAGAAAAATAAATACTGCCATCGTCAGATAATAAAGTTGGAAAACAGATGGACAACAGGACTAAACGTTATGATATATGAAATAATTATCCAACTAACATTAGTCAGGTGACCATACATGCTGTTTCCATGGTTACAGGCACTGGTGTAACAGGACAGTGTGGTGAGCAGGTTTACCTCATCACCCTGTCAAAATCAAAACTGAAAACAACTGAAGTCTTTAGAGCTGGATTTCTTGACTGAAGTACTAACAATAGGTAAAACTGCTCTTACAGATTCATTTCTTTCAATTTGGAACAAATTGAAGCCATGTAAGAGCATAGTGCTAACTCAAGAGCTTGGCAATAAATTTAAATTGTTAAAGTTGAGCTTTGAATATTTCAAATATGTTGTAGATTTAAAATTCTGAGGATTACATGGGATTACACATATCATAAATGTTTTTTTAGTAGTATAAATTAAGTTTCATGGTAAATAAAAATATGACATTTATCCAAGAAATGTACTATATTTTCATTTGCAAACTTTTGTATATTTTATTATATCTTACATGGTATGTATTACAATTAATAGTTGCCACTTATTTAGGAGACCCTGTTATAGAACATACCTAATTTTTTTTTAAATGTAGAAAATTCATCACTCATTATAAAAAGATAGCCTTTGGCTTTAAAAAATGTATTTTCTCATATCATTTAAAAATAAATCTATTCAGGGGACTTCCCTGGTGGTCCAGTGGTAAAGAATCCACCTTACAATGCAGGGGACGTGGGTTCTATCCCTGGTCAGGGAACTAAGATCCCACATGCCACAGGGCAACTAAGCCCACGCACCACAACTATGAGGCTTCGCGCCTCAACTAAAGAGAAAACCCACGCGCCACAACTAGAGAGAAGCCCATGTGCCGTAAGGAAATATCCCACGTGCTGCAACTAAGAAAGACCCGACACAGCCAAAAATAAATAAAATAAATAATGAAAACAAACAAAAAACCTTAAAAAATAAATCTATTCATAAAAATTAAGTGTAATAGAATGGATAAACAACAATGTCCTATTGTACAGCACAGGGAACTATATTCAATATCCTATAATAAACCATAATGGAAAAGAAAAAGTAAATTAAAAGAAAGAAAAAAAATTAAGTGTATATATAATTCTTCTGATATATATGTATATATCAACTAACTCAATCATATTCAAATACACCAATTTTAAAGTTACAAGTATGCTATAAACATATACCATATGTCATTTCCTAACACGGGGCGGAAGCCCTTTGGGAACTCTCCCCAGCGTGTACTGAATGCCCTCCTCACTGAGCACAGTCTGATTTCCTGCAGGAAGATTTTTGCCTAATCTTTCTTCTGCTCCACACGGTGCATTTTTAGAGATCTCCAAATGCTGTGAACAGTCAATTAAATAAAACAAAATTTAATTAAACCTATGCGTGAAAAATTGAAAGGAGTGTCTTAGAGCAGACCTTGCTCTACTGTCAAAGGCAGTTCTATGGGGAAGCATATCAGGCACAGTGTTTTGAGCCACTGGAAATTAATATTACAATGAATCAACCATGTAACATAAAAAAGAATTCCCCATCACCCTCGGGGAGATGGGTCAAGGCAGACTGAAGGGGCAGCAAGATAGTCACATTAATTCTAGGAGAAGAGTTTGATGAATGAAATGCAGGAGTAAGTGAGTTAGTATTTCCTATTCTTTCTTTTTTTTTTTTTTTAATTAGAGTATAGTTGCTTTACAGTGTTGGGTAGTATTTCTTATTCTTTCGATTACGAAAGTCGCAAGGATTCCCCAGGAAGAACAAGGAGCTACAGTGTTATTAACACGCTTCACAAAACTATAATTGTGATTATAATTTCTTCCTGGTAAAGACCTGGAGATAGAGCTAGGGAAAAGTTCTCACTTGGTATACAGGCAATGACACTCTTTTTTCTATGTATACTACTACAACTAAATTAGGGAGTACATCTGCTTAAAGGGAAGGCAATTTAGAATTGAACTAAACTCAAACTGTATAATTTCTTCATTAGTAAACAGGGATACCACTATGTATCTCTCACAGTGTTGAGGAGATTCTATGATGCCACGTATATAAAGTCCTTAGCACAGTGCCTGGCATACAGTAGGAGCTCAGTAAGTGTGCATGTATACGTCATCATGATCAAGAGCATCATCAAATGAACCACATCATCTTTGCCATCACACTCTATATCCAGGATATTTTATTCACAAAATTGGACAATGTTAGTATTACAGAAATATTCCAGAATCCAAACCCAACATTCGTCCCCAAACTAAATTACATTTTAACCTCCCTCTACTATAGAAAGCATGAAGCTAAACCAGCTTTAACACAGTTCCACCTCTTCCATGGCAGAGTTTCAGAAATTTTTTCCAAATAAATATTAAAAATGTTTTAAATTCAGAAAAATCAGGTCCTGCCTTAGTTCCTAAATAACTGGGTTTTTCCTATTAATTACCAGATACTTTTAGAGCTGAAAGTGAAATGATCTAGACAAGACACTCATGGTAAAAAGCATAGAATGGTTGAGAGGCGTGCCTATGACTCTGAATTCAGCACAGGACGGGACTGGCAGAGGTCCCCTGACCAAATGCCAGCCTGTCTCCATCACCACAGATGCGTCCAGTACATATCCAGCTACACCGAAGAGCTTCCCACTTATCAATTAAATAGCATACTACCAAGGACCATCCAGGCTTTCCTTCTTAACAGATACTTTTACGCAAAACACTGAGTCCTCTGAGTTTCTAACAAACCAAGTAGAGACTAAAAACACTGACTTAGGTATCGTAGTTGAAATAATATTTCCTACCAAAGAGTTAAAAAGTGTTTTTATGTGTAAACACTACTAAGTCACTAAGTATATCTGAAGCATGTAAATTATACACACTGTGTGGGAATACTTACTTTAATATTCATTTGTTTTACTGAGAATTCTGAGTGCTAGGTCAACTTATTGACTCAGATTCCAAAAGGATACCTGTAGGACAAAACTGTCTTTTTCACCAATGACCTAGTTTATTCTTCAAAAGAATTTAAAATAAATATTGTGATGTTTATCCAAGACAATCATTCCCACACTCATCTTCCAGCATCTAAAACACCTGCCCTCCTTTTCCTAAAGTAAATTTACATTTAGAGAAAGAGTTTTGATAACAGATTTTTTTCTAGCCTGGAATTTGATAAGTTTATCGATGTAAGATAAAAATTCAAACTCCAATTTCACTATCTGGCTATAAAATTGAATGCCATTCTGGGACAATATAAGTGCCAATATTATTAACTTTATTTGTACCTTCTCCAGTTCTTTTTTCTTTATATGTAAATGAAAAGAATTCCTTTGATTTACAACGTCTGTCTCAGCAATCAGCTTCCCTCTGTAAAGGAGTCTATCACATATTGTCATGTTACTTCTTTGAGTAAACTCTGACTTCAAAATTTATCCCATCCGTAGCAGAAGCATCAGTGTAGGATCTTTCTTGTTCTCATTTGTTTCTTTGTGCTCTCTCTCTTTTAAACCTGTTTATCTTGCTTAAATGGAAAACATCAGTGAATCCATCTAAGCTCAAAGGAAAAGAATAGCAGTTATAAAACCTCTGCCATAACTATGATTATTCTACAGCCCTTCTTCAATTTCCAGGATCAAAAAATAACAATAAACTTCAGAGTTCTAAATTTCTTTCACATGTCATTTTTTTAAAACAAACACAAAACCGGGAAGGTTACTATTTTTGTTCTTATTATGAAGAAGAAAATAGAACTAAGCAGAGTAAAAAACAAACAAAGTCAAAGAAACCAATAAAAGCAAGAAAAGGATGAAGAAAACAATAAAGTCTAACATTTCCAAAGAAGATTCACCCTGAAATATTTTTCTTAGTTTCATCCTCAGTTATGTCAAGGTTTAGAACAATACAATTGTTTTTTGAAGCAACAATTTAATTTTTTGTTTTCATACTAAGATGTGTTTTATGGAAAAGCAGATAATAAAACAAAAAATAATTCTTAATTTTAAAAAATTGAAGTTATAGTTGAAACTTTACAAGGAGTAAAGTTGAAACTTCCCACTCTGGAATCTCACCCCATAGTGATACCACTCCCATCTTTCTGGCTTTCTTCTAGTTTATATTACTGTATCTCAAAATAACCCCTTTATTCTGCTATTTCTTGATTTTTGTTTGCTGTTCATACTGTCCTCTGATTTCTTCCTATGGAAAATGAATTTCACACCTACCCACCCCCACCAAACAAACAAACCATCTTCCCTCCTCCCAATGCAGTTATAGCACAATCAGTCAACCTTCTATGACTCATTTTCAGGACCATGCATCTACAAAGCGAAGCCACACAAGGTTCTAGCGTGTAACCTTTCCCCAGCTATTTCCTTTGCTTGGTTTTCTCTGTATCTGCCTCTGAATCATCCATACACTCTCCAGAACAAACTGTCAATCTTCTGAAGGGTTGGGGAGAGGTGGCTGACCTGCTCTGGGAGTCCAAGTAATGTCTCTCAAATAATTCTGCAAATGTCAGTGCCACTCTGGGCCCCTTCTCTCAGAGACTCCTGCTTCCTACAAATTCCTGTGGCTTTCTGGAGCTCTGCAGAGAGAAGCTGGCTTTCCACCAACAGTCTTGGGTTTCCACCTTATTCACACTGCTAAATCAGGTATCACTCCCCCGCTTATGCAATCTTTGTTGATATCTGTTGTCTGTTGTCATTTCCTCCCATTCTCTTTGTTCTTGCGGGTTTGTTCCTTTTTAATCCTTTAATATCCTTTGAGTGTGGTTTACAGAGGGAACACAAATAAATGCATCTGTCCAATGCACCATGATTAACCAGAAGGATTTGTTGTGATTATTTGTAAAGCATGATTTTCTATGGTTTTTTTTTTAACATAACCACACCCATTTCTCTTTTGTCCACTTCTAGTTATCTGCCAGTAAGTCTGATTAACTAATTGGGATGGATTTTTTTTTTATATAACATTTTTGCCATTCTTTTGCCATTTTCCCCACTTGATGGCACCCTTCTCCAAGATCCATTATCTTCATGTTTCTTTCCCTTTCTCTCTCTCTCTCTCTCTATCTCAACAAGAAATTTCACCTTAGGGGCAGGAGAGAAACACACAAACTTATTCATACTAGGGTGTAAATGATTGACATCATTAAAAAGTGCTTCCCAAGATTTTAATACAATGAAAAATTCTAAATTGAAGTTAAGGTACACTGGAATTTCCCAAGATGTATTTTGGAAACTCTCTCTGGGAACAGGAATATGTTGGGAGAAAAGTGGAGTTGAGTAAAAAATGAGAGAGAAGGGGAAGAGAAAATGAAGTAGGAGGGACTAACAGAGAAGATAAGATTGGTGATAATGTCCAATTTCAAGAAATAATTTAATAACTGTTTTCCTAGATATGCAGATTTGGAAGAAACCAGAATAAATATATTAAGAAAACAAAGACACTCTCGTGAGATAGATAACACTCAGGAAAGTTCTTTGGAAAATACAAAGCACTATAAAAATATTAAAAGGTATCAAATTCAATAAGTATTTACTATTGTGGAACTTCCAGAAACATGCCCTTATTTATGTACAGCATTCAAGTCAAATACCATAAATTACTACAAATTTCCATTCATTCATACACACCCACTAGCTTTTCTATTTTCTCCCAGTGGCCTTTATGCAAAAGTCTTTGCCTTCTAAAAATGACTCCATGAAGCAATTTCGTTATGATGGATAATTAAGGGCTCTGTTACCTTATGGAGGCCACTGAAATTTCTTCTTGAACTCTTCTATGGAATTAATTTTCCTATACTTGCTCAGTTTTGCAAGTTTCCTAAACTTGTTCAGTTTACAGGAAGAAGTCAAATCATTTCAAGGTCCATAAAACCAAACGAACAGCAGACAGTGGTTAATTAGTCTGAAGGAATCTTAGCAGCTACAAATCTATTAGTAGCTGGACACAGGGACTTCCACCAGTGGTTTTCCCAGTATTTCAAATATGAAAACTCTGTTTGAATGCCAAAATACCTCCACACCTGAAATACATATGACCAAAAAACCCCACAAATATTAGTAATGCTTTTGAGTGCATCTGTATTTTCCTAATCATAACAGCATCTGTATACGTTTGAGAATTAGCACACAGACAAGAGTTGGTGAGCCTAGAGGCCAAGGGGCCTCAGTAATTTTTGACCCACAAGTAGGCAACCATTGACCTACAACTTACCCTGCCCGTGTTTTTTGTCTTCCAGTAGAGAATAATTAATTTCTCACTTAAAACGAGAGGAAATGAGAGAAATTCAGACATAGCTGTGGCAAGTTTCTACCTTATTGGTTCTCTTGTTAAATCTGGGAATTGATTCTTCTTTTTTTTTAATAAGATTTTTTTTTTTTTAATGTGGACCATTTTTTAAGTCTTTATTGAATTTGTTACAATATTGTTTCTGTTTTATGTTTTGGGTTTTTTTGTTTGTTTTTGGCTGAGAGGCACGTGGGATCTTAGATCCCCGACCAGGGATCAAACCTGCACCCCCCTGCATTGGAAGGTGAAGTCTTAACCACTGGATAGCCAGGAAAGTCCCCACTGATTCGTTTTTAATCCAAATTATCTCCCGTTAGGAAATACAGCTTTGCAAGTTGTTGAATCTTTTAAAAGTCCTAAGTGTAAAGCATTTACTGTCTGTGACAGTGGTTCTCAACAGTATCAGATTTAACAACCCTTTTCTATAATGAATATCCTTAATGTCCCCCTTCATAGCCTACTTTATCTATGACTGAAATAAACTAGTCCAAACAGCAATTTATTACTTCTCATGATTCTGTGGGTTCACAGGGCAGTTCTTCTGCTTGGTGTGGTGTCATGTGGGGCTCAGGACAGCTCAGAGGTCAAAATGGTCTCCCTCACACAACTGGCAGTTGGTGCTGGCTACTGGCTGGAAGCTCAGCTGGGCAGATTGGCCAAGGCCACACCTCTCTTCCAGGTGGGCCCCTCCAAGTGAGGGCTGGGGCCTCTTCATAGCATGGCAGCTGGGTTCTAAAAACCTGGCTATTTCATTAGATCTTTTAGTGTAGTCATATCTGAGCATTTACATATTGAATACATACTTTGTGAATTACTTGCTTCTATTCCTCTGTTAAATTACAGTTGGGGTGCTATTTTCATTTTTTAAAACATTGTGCCTGTAGTTAGGTTCCATTATCTAAGAATTTCATTTGAGGGTACGTGATAGATGATGCTTCCAAAGATGGCCACAACAATCTCTCTCATCGCACGGGTTCTTTGACAATATAACCTCACCACTCCAACATCAAGAGATGGTTTCCCCTTTCCTTGAATTTGGGCAGACCCCATGACCTGGTTTGACCAACAGAATCCAGCAAAAAGATGCTGTGTAACTTTGGGGGGCTTGGCTTAAGAGGTTTGCAGTGTCTACCTTTGCTCCAGGAAACAAGTGATTTCCTTGATGTTGCAGTAACTACACGACTGACTATATTAATACCCTATTCAACTAACTGTGTACATCAGAGCTGGGACTAAGGCGAGGGGAGGGGGGTACTCATCTTGGGCACAAAATTTAAAGGGCTCCTTAAATGTAAACTCAGTAATCAAGATCAACAATATTTTGATGCAATCTTTTAAAACATAAAATTAATGGATACCAAGGGGAAGGGGGAGGGATGAACTGGGAGACTGGGATTGACATATATACACGATTGATACTATGTATAAAATAGATTACTAATGATAACCTACTGTATAGCACAGGGAACTCTACTCAATGCTCTGTGGTGACCTAAATGGGAAGGAAATCCAAAAAAGAGGAGATATATGTATATGTACAGCTGATTCACTTGGCTGTACAGCAGAAACTAACACAACATTGTACAGCAACTATACTCCAAAAAAAATTAATTAAAAAAATATCAAATTAATGCCAAAAAAATCTATGATGAACAAAGTAACAAAACTTTAAAGACAGGATATACAGAGTAAGTTTTCCAGTAATTCTGACACAGTATCTTTATATCATTTAAGCTTCCCTGTCCATAATGACTTTTCCTAAATTATGAGTCTTTTTTGTGTAGCTTCTGATAAAACTCTTCAGTATTACTTTATACTGAAGGGCTACTGATTTACACTTGTATTAAAGTACTACTGACATATTTGTAGTAGGATATAGCTCAGGGTGTCCTTTTTTTTTTTTTTCTCTATTGAGATAGAGTTGACATACAATACTATGTTAGTTTCAGGTGTACTACATACTGATTTGACATTTGCAATACATTATGAAATGATCATCAGGAGAAGTCCAGTAACCATCTATCCCCACACTAAGTTATTACAATATCATTGACCATATTCCTTAGTTCAGTGTATCCTTTTAAACTCTGGCAGGACTCAGGAATATTTTTCATTGTGCAGAACTGAATCGAGCTTTGAGGGACATCAAGCACACCCGGCCCCCTCCTCTAAGGGCCAGTGGTACCTCACATATCAAATCATTGTGTCAACCCAAACTGCCCCACGTTTCCAAACCCACTGACAGCGTAGGGGCTGCCCTGAGTGAGAACCTGGAGATGATCATCAGAGTATGAGTGAAACAAATAAACAGGCTGTATGTAAGCATCTTTTGAAAACTGTCTTGGTTACACAACTAAGGTTGATTTGAACTTTAATTAAGTCACACGTGAAGGTTCTCTAGGGTTTTTAAAAATTCAAGAGCCTTTAAGATATGATATTGCACGTCCTGCTTTAAAAACTAGATAATGATAAAAGCTTAAAGCTGAAGCAACCACACACTAATCATAATATTCCATTTAAAGCTCTCCACTGGAAGCCCTATAACAACTATACTGTTATTCATCTCTTTCGTCTAGCCACAAATAAGGTAATTAAGGGTTATTATGTTTTATTTAGTCATGTCTTTCACTATTTTGTTCCAAAATTCAGGCTTTTTGATTTTGGTAGTATGTCATGCAACTCAACAAATTATTTCCTTTGCATTAGTTCACAATATAGGCATACCTTGTTTTTACTGTGCTTTGCCTTACTGCGCTTCACAGATATACTGCATTTTTTTACAAAGTGAAGGTTTGTGGCAACCCTGCATCAAGCAAGTCTATCGGTGTCATTTTTCCAACAGCATTTGCTCACTTCGTGTCTCTGTGTCACATTTTGGTAACTCTCACAATATTTCAGATTTTTTCATTACTATTATATTTGCTATGGTGATCCGTGATCACTGATCTGTGATGTTACCACTATACTTGTTTTAGCATTTTTCAGCAGTAAAGTATTTTAAAATTAAGGTGGGTACATTGTTTTTTTAGACATAATGCTATTGCACGCTTAACAGACTACAGTATAGTGTAAACATACTTTTATATGCACTGGGAAACCAAAAACTTCATGTGACTCGCTTTACGGCAGTAGTCTAGAACCAAACCCACAACATCTCTGACATATGCCCATAGTCAACTTTTCATTCCCCAAGTCCCTTTGTAGGGGAAAAAGAATAAGATTTATGCGAAGAAATGTCCCAAACTCCCATACATTAAAAAAAGCTCCTAAAACTTACGGATTTTGCTGTGGTTATCAACTAGGAAAGCGCGTATAAATTCTAGGGTTTTTGTTTTGTTTTGTTTTGGCAATGGCAAAATCTAATAAGTATTAAGTCAGAGTAACTGAAAACAATTTCAGGTGCACCTCTAAGATTTTCCCTCCACCTTAATGGTGGGCTACTTAACTCCATTTAAAGGTACATGCTTTTGACCACATCACTTCTTAACCCCATGTCCCAAACATTTAATCATACATTTAATTTAACTAACAGTTATAATCACAACACTCTGAGCACTCTTAATTGTAACTAGATGTCTTAGATTATTAAAACGAAGAGTCTTTATTAAAAAACATCCCTGTATTCTTGGTTATTTGGAAAATTAAGAATAGGGCTGGTGTTCCCAGGGCCATCAACCATAATATGCTGCAGACTAGTAGATCACTCTGTAGGTTCCTTTGGGTTCTATAGGATTTTGTGAGTTTTCCAAAACTTGTTCCAGCCACAAAGAAGACAGTTAACTTAATTAACTAATAAATAACTTGAACTGTCCATTTTTTCCTGTTGTCCTACAAGATCTTACATTAGAATTCAAAGACATTAAAGAATAAGGCAGATATTACAAATCGCTTGCCTTCTGAAATTCCTAAAACATGAAGTTTTCAGATGGCCTATAAAAATCTGATCGCTTATCTTATAAAAATGCTGTAACAGTGGGAGAGATATACCAAATAAACTGTCCAATTCCCACCCCCGGTGTTTTTTTGTAAACAGAATAAGTCCCCAGTGAGACTTTTTAAACCTAATTATTGATTTATGATCTCAAAACTATTTCATTAGGAAGCTTTCCTTCCCATTTTGGCAATCTATTTTTGGTATAAGAATCTAGGCCAAATACAAAGTTTATTGAATAATTTCTGGAATGAAAACTGTTGAAAATTCCCTATAAATATACTCTGAGTTTAGAGCATTAAAATGGTATTAAAAACTCAGTCTACAATACAAAGTACGTTATTATACGCTCCAATAAAATATATGTCTTTAAGGCAAATTTACAGGACTGTAGCCTCCATCCTGCAGTAGAGTCAAAATTATGTTTCATCTAAAGCATGAAATTTGGTGAGTACCAAATTCATCTTGCTGTGTCCTCCGTGAATACACTCCTTTGTTTATCAGCCATCACTGACATTTATTAACTATCTTCAAAATACAGTCCTTTCCCTCAAGAAGTTTAAGATATGGGTAAAAGTATAGAAGATGATATAAAGCCATTGCTATACTGTGAACATTTGTATAGAAATTCCAAAATGGAAAACTAGAAAAGTATTTAAAATATTTTCTAAGTTCGGTAAATGGCTTCTTGCATTCCTTCAGGCATTACAGAACATACTAAAAATACAAAATAATGAGGCATCATCCACAGAGCAGCAAAGACACACCTGTGAGAAGAGGTCATCTGACTCGGAAACTAAGGCCACCTCAGAGCCCTTCACTTACATGGGCTCCTTCCAAGATACAGTAACCAATTTTATATTCGTAATTTTGTATTCTTCTCCTTTAGTGAACTTGAGGACACAGGGAGGGGGAAGGGTAAGCTGGGACGAAGTGAGAGAGTGTCATGGACATATATACACTACCAAATGTAAAATAGATAGCTAGTGGGAAGCAGCCACATAGCACAGGGAGATCAGCTCGGTGCTTTGTGACCACCTAGAGGGGTGGGATAGGGAGGGTGGGAGGGAGACACAAGAGGGAGGAGATATGCGGATATACGTATATGTACAGCTGATTCACTTTGTTATACAGCAGAAACTAACACAACATTGTAAAGCGATTATACTCCAATAAAGATGTTAAAAAAAAAAAAAAAAAGCCTCCGAAACCGCATGAACTGCAGACCCCACAAAATCTGGATCTGCCCCAGCGAGAGAATAAACAATATGTGATTTCCATGTGAGTAGGATACTTGGCTGAGATAATTTCAAAACACTGTAACCAGAGAGATAGAACAGGTTCCTGGATGATAGAACTCAATCCTATTAAAATGTCAAGTCTCTCAAAATCAAATTGAACATTTAATGCAAGTGCAATAAATATTCCAACAGCATTTAGAAAGCATAACAAGACTTTGGGAAAATCTGGGAAACATCTGGAAAAAAATAAGAATCACCAAGAAATTTTTGGAAAAGACAATTGAATGTGAGATGCAGAGTTGAGGGGAAAATGACTGCTTTTCCAGAAACAAAACATATTATAAACCCTCAACAATTTAAACCACGTGGTACTACTGTAAAAAATGTGCACACTGAACCTAACTGAACGTTAGGACGTCTAAAAAATTAATAAATGATAAAAGAGGTACACAAATTCAATAGGAGAGGGAAGAAGTGTTAGGAAAATGGTGATGGTACAATTGGTTAGATCTTTGGGAGTGAAAATCCATTTAGATCTTAATCTTATACCCTTCTCTCAGATAAACTAAACAGATGAAGTAGTGAAATATTTTTTAAAAGATCAAATTAGGGGGCTTCCCTGGTGGCGCAGTGGTTGAGAATCTGCCTGCCAATGCAGGGGACATGGGTTCGAGCCCTGGTCTGGGAAGATCCCACATGCCGCGGAGCAACTGAGCCCGTGAGCCACAACTACTGAGCCTGCGCATCTGGAGCCTGTGCTCCGCACGCAACAAGAGAGGCCGCGATAGTGAGAGGCCCGCGCACCGCGATGAAGAGTGGCCCCCACTTGCCACAACTAGAAAAAGCCCTCGCACGGAAACGAAGACCCAACACAGCCATAAATAAATAAATAAATAAACAAATACGTTAAAAAAAAAAAAATCTGCACACACACACAAAACATTACAAATGAAAGGCAAGTAAGCTATGGGGATGAAATAGTGTCAGCAAGTATGCAAGATTAATATCAACTGTATATAAAGAGCTCATACAAATCTATAAGAAAAGCACCAAGATCCCAAAAGATAAATATGCAAAAATCATGCACAAACAGTCTGGCAGTTCCTTAAAAGTTCAAACATGGAGTGACCATATGACCCGGCAATTGCATGCCTCGGTATATGCCCAAGAGGAGTGAGAATATATATCCACACAAAAACTTGTACATTAATGTTCAAAGAAGCATTAGTCATGACAATCAAAAAGTAGAAATAACCCAAATAACCATCAACTGATGAATGGAAATAAAATGTGTGAAATCCATACGATAGAATATTATTGGGCAATGAGAAAGAATGAAGTACCTGCTACAACATGGTTGAAGTTTGAAAACTTATGCTAAGAGAAAGAAGCCAGCCACAAAAGACCAATGTGTGATTATATGAAATACCGTATTCTATGAAATGTTCATATGATTCTATGAAATATCCAGAACAAGCAGACATAGGGAGATAGAAAGTAGAGATGAGTGGTTGCCCAGGCCTGGGGCAGGTTTCAGGGGAGGTGAGAAGTGACCGCTAATGGGTACCAGGTTCCTCGCTAGAGTCATGAAAATGCTCTAAAATTAGCTATGGTGATGATTGCACAGCTCTGTGAATATACTAAAAATCATTGAACTATACACTATAACTGGGTTAATTGTATGGCATGTGAATTATATCAATACACAGTATATTTATTCAATATGCAATATAGATAGTATATTCTATCACTATACTATATACTATAGCAATATACAATATTACAAATAGCTTTATTATAACAATCTGCTATTTTTTAAAAGCATGCACAGTCAAATCACAGAAGAGAGAGCAAGTTCACAAACATGAGGAAATTACCAACATCCCTAGTAATCAAAGAAATACAAATCAAAGCCATAAGGAGACACTATTCTTAGCAATAAAAATAATAGGGGAAAAAATAAATAAATAAATAATAGGGGGATAGTTTTTAAATGATAATTCTCACTGCTGCCAGAAGGATGGCAAAACAGATATTCTCATATATTGTTAGTGAGAGTGCAAAGTGGCACAGCCCTTTTTAAAAAATTTATTTATTTATTTATTTATTTATTTATTTTTGGCTGTGTTGGGTCTTCATTGCTGTGTGCGGGTTTGGGCTTTCTCTAGTTGCGGTGAGTGGGGGCTACTCTTCGTTGTGGTGCACGGGCTTCTCATTGCAGTGGCTTCTCTTGTTGCGGAGCACAGGCTCTAGGCACACGGGCTTCAGTAGTTGTGGCACATGGGCTTAGTTGCTCCGTGGCATGTGGGATCTTCCCAGACCAGGGATCGAACCCGTGTCCCCTGCACTGGCAGGTGGATTCTTAACCACTGCACCTCCAGGGAAGTCCAGCACAGCTCTTTTTAAAGGTAGTTTAGCAATATATATCAAGAACTCCAAATACAGTAATACTCTGCCTCAGCAGTGTTGATTATAAAAACACCTACAAAATTCATCTTCTATATGAGGGGGGAGATCATTATATACAAAGATTCACATTTCTGTATTATGTATGACAGTGAAGAAATGAAACATCTTAAATGTTCGGTAATAGTGAAATAGTTAAGTGTTTGTGGTATACACACTAAATGGAATATTATGCAGCCACTAAAAATATATCACATACTTGTCTGGGAAAATTATTATTACATGACATCAAGAGAAAAGTGACAGCACAAAAATGTATATACAATATGATTACAACTAAGCTAAACTTTTTCTCCTTTTTTTGTATTTTTAAATTATCTTTAATAAAGCATATTTATAAATTTTAACAAATATCAAAAAAAAAGATAAAACAGCAACAATAACTACAATGCAAGGGACTACATGATGCTTGGCTTATGGATGCTATAATGAGCACCAGAAATTCAGAGAAGAGTTTCAAACTCAACGTTTCAATGTTTCATCTGCAGGTGACTTGGAGTTTCAAGGCTTTTCTTCCTCCAACAAAATCATTCAATGAACTCATTTATAGACCCCTCGGCCCTGGCATGTACAAACAAAAACCAATAAATACGGGATAATGTACACCTCAATCCATTTTATGAGATATGATTATTTTCCCTTCAGTCCTAACTCTGCTCTACAACTATATTTACAATAAACATTCACTCAAACTACTTCCAATCTAGATTTGTTAAATATGTTTTTAAAGAAAAGATAGTATATAACCTGCTTTAAATTGCCACAAATAGAATCAAATATGGCAACATCTTTAAGGAAAACTACTCACAATCAAAATAGAATACATTTTATTCTTTAAAAGAATATCCAGGTGGCAACATTCTGTATACAGTAGGTAATTTCATGTTATTTAATTTCAGAAATTTGGAATATTTCTTTGAAACAGAAAAT
Organism: Balaenoptera musculus; assembly: GCF_009873245.2. Taxonomy (NCBI): domain Eukaryota; kingdom Metazoa; phylum Chordata; class Mammalia; order Artiodactyla; family Balaenopteridae; genus Balaenoptera; species Balaenoptera musculus. The sequence continues at coordinate 13,307,627 of NC_045786.1, read as the reverse complement.
GAAGCATTCACATAATTTTCATCATTGGTAATTTGGCACACAAAACTCTTCCCCCAAAAGGTAGATTATGGATAATAAAGTAAAGGAGGAAGGAGGACAGGATTTTAATAAAAAGTTGCAATTTATAAATTGTAATAATATAATTAAACAGAGTACAAGCCTTCAGAAATTTTGAGTTTTGAAACACTGAACGTTTAATCAGGAATCAATACTATCTATGAAGTACCTCTTGCCCTCCATCCACTTTCCTCCATCCTCTCATCTCCTTCCTGACAAAAATCAATATCATCAAAATGCTGTACAACTTTCCTCAAGACTACTTATTTTATTGAAGTCAAAAACTAAGTGAATACACTTGAGCTTCAAATTTAAGAAAACAAAACTTGTGAGCTGCTTTATTCTACCTTGGCTCAGCCAATTAGAACCCAATGTTGCCTTGGAAACCCTCATGCTTATTAGCAAAATAACTCTGTTGCTCGATTCTTAAAGCATTAAATATCTACTTAGAAATCATTTAAAAATCTATTGATAAACAGTCAACATTTCAGAGAACAACAACAACAAGAACACAAAAATTTATTATCTGGGTTGCTTTCCCCTAATCATTATACGAGGACTCTACGAGATTAAGAGAACCATTTCACCCTGTTCTTATATCCATTTCTTGTTTGCCAAAAACTTTGAAAATATAAAGAGAGAAAATGCATATAGTCTGATTTTGTCTGTGTATACTGCATACCATATATTTCATTTCATCACGCACAAATGTGTTTGTTAGATTCAATTACATTTAGTTATTTTGTATCATCCTTGGTGTACGTGAGGAAAATTTTAGAAACAAAACCTCTAACTGGATAAGAAGAAAACTGCAATGAATTACAAAAGTAGACACTATATTGGCCATATTCTCTGACTACAGCACTAGAAACACAAATTAATAAAATTAATTTTGGAAAAAAAACACCTGAAAAAAATGTAACCTCTCCTATACAACTTTTAAGTCAAAAAGCAAACCATAATCACAGATTACCTATAAAATAATGAAAATAAGAACACTTCTCTGTTTGGTAAGCATGGCTCTAATTGATTTCATTATTTTTTAAAAAATAAAAATATACAAACCAGCCTGTAACTAAAAGAGGAGAAAAGAAAAAGAACAAAACCAGAAATGACTTAAGGAAGATAAGAAATAATAAATAATAAATATAAAAGGGAAAATTAGAAAAACACAACAAACAAGAAACCCTGGACTTACATACTGGCTGTTGTGCCCCCTCCTCCCAAGGCCCCCTTCAGATCCAAGGCTATTGCTGAGAATGTTGGCTGCTGCCGGCTCACAGCTGAATCCATCCTCTGGAATTACCCGCAGCCAAAGGAAGTTGCCTCGCATCAGTTATGTCCCTTCATCAAGGGAGGCCCACATACAATTACTGGTCAGCACAAGGATACAAATGCCTAGCCCTGTGCCTTGATCTGGCACATCCATGAAAGGCTATTGCAGCCTCAGTGCTCTGCGTGGAAGCAGCTGAGGCTGCCATTGCAACCACAATTCAACTTCTCCCTCTGCTTAAAGCTATTTCCCTTGCCTCACAAAGGAGTTGTTCCTGAGAGGAATCCTTAATAACTCCTACATGCAAATCTCACAGTCTCTGTTCCTAAGGTCATCCGATCAATCGGCAACAGCTGGTGCTGGAAGTGGTCCTGGGAAGGAGGCTTTAACATGAGATTCTGGAGCTGGATCACCCACTGGCCAGGTGGCATTGAAGACACATCACTGGTGGAGGATGGGGCACGGGTAGCCTCTGGCATAAGGTGGTGGTACAATTATTAAAATGTGCATGGCATGAAGGGGGGTTGCATACTGGTGAGAGGGAATGCACTGGTGAGTGCGGTATCTCAGGAGTTTGAGAGACGAGAGAGTAGTCATTAGAAGGCTGTTGCTGGGAATTCCCTGGTGGTTCAGTGGTTAGGACTCTGTGCTTCCACTGCAGGGGGCACGGGTTTGATCCCTGGTCAGGGAACTAAGATCCCTCCAGCGGTGTGGCCAAAAAAAAAAAGAAAAAAAAGGCCGTTGCTGAGGACAATGGATGCACCAGAGAAAGTCACTGAAAGACTGGAAGACTGAGGTTAATTAATCATCAATTAGAGGTGAGTGTGAAGTTAGACAGCCTCTTTGGCACCATTTAGAGACTTTCATCTCCTATGAGTGGAGACCAGAAAAGGCTGAGGCTCAAGTCCAGGACTCAATTATTATAGGAGTAGCCGAGCTTCAGAAGAGGCTGAATGCACAGGCTTGGCCCATCTGCTACTTAAGAACAGGGCCCATTAGGAAGGAGTTGACCCTAAGGCATGTGATGGGGACACCTTGACTCCCACATTCTCCCCAGCCCCTGGGCCTGCAGAAGTGGCCCACTTCACCCTGTGAAAGGTCAGCACTCCCTCCTTGCTTGAAGATGATGCAGAGTCCTTTGCCTTGCAAGAACAAAGGCATTTCCCTCAGACCCAACCCCACCTCCCTTCTGGTCCTCAGACAGATAAGTAGGGTTAAGTCTACTTAACCTACATAGTCCAGCCTGCTAAGGGAGAGAAGAGATTATGCCCCTCAAAGGAGCCTCAGGACCAAGCTAGCATGTACCATCAGAAGCCAAGAGAGTGTTTGGATCAAAGGGTGTTGGATCAAAGTGAGTGGAAGACAAAGGAAAAGAATAAAGGAAAGGTGATCAGTATGGACAACCCTATGACACAGGATTTAACCCTTACAAGCATCCTGGAAGATAACGTCAACCCATGCTGGGATGGCTCTGAGAAGCTTGTAGGAAACACGTCTGCATTCGGTGAAGAGGGAATGCCAGAACTGCCACAGCAGACAGGAAAATAAAGGTCCCAAAGGTTCAGAGGAACATTCTAGAGAATGTTCTAAGGAAGAATTCTAAGAATGCTATGTCAGGTCAGCAAACTCACCCAGGGGACACTCCTTAATAAACAGGGAAAGCACTGGGATGAGAGGCACCAATATCACAGTCAAGGTCAAGGTCAGTGTGGCTGTCTTCTGTGGGCTGGGCTGACATTGGGAATGCTCTTACAGAACTGGGCTCCGTGATAGCAGTCGGGATGGTAGAGTCTTGGAGTGATGGAGGGCAGGTTGTGGGCAATTACTGTAATCACTGGCAAGGTTAGATTGAAGGTGTGGGGGAGGGTGGGTGTCTGGCCCACTGAGATATGGAGATGCTTCACAGAACATAACATCCTTAGAGACAAGATGGGTAAACAGCCAATAGGCATAGCGCTCAAACTACACAATCAAAAGACATCAAGGATGAGATCCTCAGGGACTGAGAGCAGTCACCCCGATGAAGAATTACCACACTCTGCCTAGTTCCTGGATCTGAGCCATTCCTCAGGCTGGGAACCCACTGATGGAAGACTGGCTGGGTCCCAGGAGGAAGAATCCTGACACTCATGGTATTTATGATGAAGATTCTCCCAGTCCTTCCCTCAAAGGGACATATAATCATTTACTCCAGTACAGTGGGTGTGGAACCTGAAGAGTGCTAGCAGGCACTGGCTATTTTCTTAGTGATGGGAAGTGTGAGATGCAATATTTTGCCAATTACTTTTGGAAGGAATGCTCCCAACCACAGGATTCCTCACAACTTCACCAATATGGTGGGGCTGGGACCAGATGCCTGGCACTTCGGTGCTCCTCCACGTGGCCTCTTTCTCCAAATGATATCTCATCATTCAGGGCCTCTCCATGGGGCCTGTCTCTCAATCTGACTGTAACCACAGGAGACCCTGACATCAATCAAGGCATTGCTCAGCTGAGTCCATGGAGTCAAGAGAGACAATAAAAGGACTGTTTTAAGCCACTGAGTTTTAGAGTCGTTTATTACACAACAATAGAGAACTAAAACAAGAACTTAGTACCTGAAAATGGTGTCTGCCTTGACAAAACACTAAAACATGTGGCATTAGCTTTGGGACCAAGATGGAGCTCCTTGAAGAGATCAAAGTGAAGGCTTGAAAGACAGCGATGAAATTGCTATTGGAGACAGAAGGAAAGGGGAACCTGAGTATTATTACATCATAACAGCATGTTGTGCAAACACATGCATGACACACACCGTGGTGACACTGTCACCTGCAGTCAGGTGGGAAATAGAAAAGGTACCTAAGGAACTCATGAGTCTGGCTGAGGCTACTTACAGGCAGACTGTTGAAAGCACCAACTGTTTTTGTTTTGTTTTGTTTTTGTTTTTAGCTGCCTATGAAAAGTACATGGGAAGTAAGCTTTAAAAAAAAAAAAAAGGAAGTATATAGTTTTTGAGCAGATTTAGAGAAAATATAAAACAACCAGGATATACTGGGTTTTAAAGCAATGCTCAAGGTAAGAAATGGACTCAGAGGGGGGAAAAAATCAACTCTAGGACATGGAAAGTAAAATATGCCTCAGTGTCAAGTTCAGATTAAGGGTGGGACTGTGAGACACTTTGTGGAAACCTCAGGAAGATTTTAGGTGATGCGTCATAAAGCCTTTCAGCTGAACAAAGAGCCTTCTAAGAATCCTTTGGGCGTGCCTCATACGGCCTCTCACCCAGACAACAGGGCTTCTAAGAATGAATCCTAAGGAAGTTGTCCCAGAGGAACTTCACATGCCAGTTTCAGAAAGAAGTGTAGCTGTGGCTTGTACCCAATGGAGTTGATTGTGATTTGATACAAAAAAAAAAAGCACAATGTTTTAAATGAACTGAATCCATTTGGACTGAAAGGGATAGAGTCAGTTCATAATGAAAAGAGGTCTCGGGACCCTCAAACTTCTACAGGCAGTAAGCAGGCTAAGAAAGCTGCTTAGCTTCTAAGAGGGGCCATTTACTATGGAAAAGGAAGGATGACTCAGGGCAGAGCCAAGAGGCTTGGGAACTATTCCTACAGATCAGGACTGGTCTAAAATGAAGGACTGGGAACGTGTGCCCTGCTGGATTTCAGAAGCACTCTGAATCATGGCTGCAATGTGCCTACCATTTCCCCCTTGTGGCTATTCCAGTTTTCCTGTTCCTGCCTCATCATTGTTGGGTGAATGTTGAGCAAGTAACTTCTCTCTTTAATTTACAGTTCTTTAGAGCAAGAAGAACCTACTAAGGAGCTACATCCAAGGAAACACACTTGAGAAGATCCATCAATGCCTACACCTGATTTAGATGATGAGATCCTAGATTCAAGTTGATGCCATTATAGGATGAGACTTGTGGTCTTGGGAAAAGAGACGAGTTGCATTCTGTGTGAGGGAGGAATGTGAATTGTGGTCAGAGGGTGGACAGTGGCAGCTATTCTTCAAGGACAACCCTGAATAATTCTGCCCCTCCCTGCATGTGCCTACTGCTACTCCCATCTGAGACAAAGCTTATGTCCCATTGATCTGGGTTGGGGCCTGTGACCGCTCTGATTAACAGAATGCAAGGAGGTGATATTCTGGGACTTTGGAACCTAAGCATTAAGAAGGCCAAGCAGCTTCCAGTTCTTCCCTCTTTGACCCTTAAGACAACATGTAAGAAGTTCTGGCTATCTTGCTGGATGGAGTGGCCACATGGAGGAGCACTGAGGCATCTGGACACCCAGCCCAGCCCCATCTGACTGCAAAAGATTCCACACAGCACCAGTAGAGGAGACCCCCAGAGGAGCCCAGGCAAACCACAAAATATGAGCTATAATTAAATTATAATAACTAAGTTTGGGGGTAGTTTGTTATGCAGAGACAGATAACAAAACAGTCAGGGTAAGGAGGCCTGGGGAAGAGGGATGTGGATGAGCCAGTGGTAGTGGACATGAAATGTGAAGTTCTTTGTACTGTATGTTAGTTCCCACAAGAGAGCAACCACCAAGGAAGAGACACTCACAGAACACCTCAGCCAGTTCACCTCAGCCAGCAACTATCATCCACCGTCCCAGTGGTGATTCAGTGAGCTCTTTAACGGAACAGCTGTGGTGCTAGGGATGAGGCTACGGAAGGGCCCAACAGCGTGGGCCGCCATTCACCAAGGCTGAGGCAGTTGCTGCCGCTGCTGAATGTTCATTCTGCCAAAAAACAGAGACTAACACCAGGCAGCCCTCAATATGGCAACCGGTCAAGGACACCATCTGGTCACCTGATGGCAGGATGGACCCCTTGCACCCTGAATGGGGCAGTGACTCCTGACTCTGATATATGCTCCAGGTACAGGCTTCCCTTTGGCACCCATACAACCTAAACTACACCACCATCGAAGGACTGGTGCTTCATCAGCGACCTGGGGCCACACAGAACATTACATCAAGCCACCTTTCTTCAGAGAAGGTGCAGCAGTGGGTATATGACCACGGGGTCAACTTATCCTTTCACTCACTGCATCGCTCAGAAGCTGCTGGCCTGGCAGGGCAGTGCGATGGCCACGTAAAAACATAACTGAGCCGAAATCAAAGCCAGCTTGGAGGTGATACCCTGGATAGCTGCTCCTTGGGACACGGTATACACCCGAAATCAATGACCATTATATGGTACTGTGTCAACAGTACATAGCATACATGGGAACCAAGGTTTGGATGTAGGCATGGAACATGTTACCATCACTTCCAGTAACCTACTTAAGAAATTTGTATCCACAGTTCTAGGCAGAATGCTTCCACCAAGGGACACAGCAAGATTGTCCATAAACTTAAAGCACTGCTGCCTCCAAGTCACTTCCGGCTCCTTCTGCCAAGAGACCAGCAGGCAAGGAAAGTAATTATCAATCTGTAAAGAGTACTCATCAGGGGGTGAAAGGATAGAATACACTGACAGCCCGGTGACTCATTGTGGTGTTTCTTGGGACGCCTCTCTCCAATTTTGATGGTAAATAGAGAAGTGCAGAATTGACAGCCAATGAAGGGCATGATGAGCACGAGTTCAGACCCCTCAAGGGTGACAGTCAAGATCAATCCATCAGATAAGCTTCCAAGACCAGAAGAGATGCCAGCAGAGGGTAAAGACGCAGATGATGAGGGTCAATTACAGCCTCAAGACCAGCTGTAATGGCCAGAGCCATAATTCATCCCACTAACCTTCCTCTTGTGAATTTCCCAGAAAAAGAGACTATCCAGCATCGTGGAGAAGATGTTCCCAGATGGGATGAACTTACTATACGAAGCAAGTGAATCCAATCAGTAGAAGGGGTCAACTATACTGGACCCTCAGGACCAAGGACATATTTCTTCTGTTGCTGGTAGTGTTGGCTGTTGACAACTCACAGCTTCATCCCTCTTCAGGAATTGCCCGTGGCCAAAGAAAGATGCTTTGCCCAAGGCTCTGACCCCTCCCCATGGATTGTCCACATCCAGTGACTGCTTGATATGGAGACACAGAGGCCTTTGTATTGATTTGGGATATCTCTGAAAGGCCCTCTCAGCTCCAGAGTTCCCTATGGTATTGGTTAGGGTCTCTGCTGTAACTGAATCTCATTTTAACTCTTCCCTCAGCCCAGTCTCATTTTTCCTTAGAGCACTTCACCTCTTGTACCCAAATCTCAGCATCTCAGTATGTTTCTCTAGGAACCTGATTTGCTGCAACTTGCTAAATAAATCCAAGTTTGTATTAATGTAGATAGTCATCTCTACCAGATAATTCCACGTTTTTGTTTTCCACCAAAATCCAGCCAAGTTCAAGAGTACTCATTATTTTGGGTCCTCCCCAACTCTTGCAAGTGTTAGCCTAAAATTTTTGCCAATCTGGTGCCTGCGTAGTGGTAAGTCATTCCATATATAATTCACATTCTCCTGATTACTAATGAAATTTAGCATCTTTTCATTTGCTTAGAGGCCACTTGGATTTTCTGTTCACATCTACTGCCCATTTTTCTATTAGGTATTTTTGTCCTCCTCTTCTTCCTCCACTTCCTCCTTTTTAAAAATAATCCATATATGATCCAGTGTCAGTTTTATGAATTACAACTCTTGCCTTTCCACTTAATTTCTTTAAGAGTGTCTTTGGATGAATATAACCTCTTAATTTTGATGTAATCAAATTTATCAACCTTTACCTTTGTAATGAGTGGGACTTTTTTTCTTTTTTTTGTCTTGCTTAAGATAGTCCCTATCATGAGGTCATGAAGATATTTATCTGTATTATCTTCTAAAAGCATTATTGTTTCATTTTTCACACTTAAGTCTGTGATTCACTTGGAACTGACTTTTTTTTGTGTGGTGTGAGGTAAGGATCCAATGTTCATTCTTTCCATATAGATAACCAATTGTTCCCATACCATATATTGAAAATGCAGTCCTTTCCCCACTGTTCTGCAGGGATACCTTATTTTTTTAAATAGACTTTATTTTTTAAAACAGTTTTATATTTGTAAAAAAATTGAGAAGATAATGCGGAGTACTCACATACCCCACATTCAGTATGCCCTGTTATTAACACCTTACATTAATATAGTACATTTGTTACAATTCATAAACCAACATTGGCACATTATTGTTACTAAAGTCCACAGGTTATTCAGATTTCCTTAGTTTTTGCCTAATATCTTTATCCCATCCAGCATACCACATCACATTTACTTGTCTTGTCGCCTTAGACTCCTCTTGGCTGTGACGATTTCTCAAACATCCCTTGTTTTTGAGGATCTTGACAGTTTTAAGGAGTACTGGTCAAGTATTCTGTAGGATGACCTTCCATTGACATTGATCTGATGTTTTCATCACGAATAGACTGGGATTATGGGTTTGGAAGAGGAAGAGCACAGAGGTAAAGTGCCATTATATAAGGGTACCAACTATCAATGTGACTTGTCACTACTGAGGTCCTTGTTCCCCTGGCTGAGGCAGTGTTTGTTGGGTTTCTCCACTATAATGCTATTCTTTCCTCACCCCCACCCCCGCGGAACTTTCCATACTGTACTCTTCGGAAGGAAATCACTATGCACAGCACACACTTAAAGAGTGGGGAGTTATGCTCCCCCCGCCACCCCTCCCTGAGCGCCTACCTTCTTAAAAAATTAAATGTCCTTAAGTATGTTTCCTAAATAAGTAGGCCACTGGAAACAATTGCATCAATATCCTATTTTCTTATATGTTTTATAATTGGTCTTATATAACAAGGGGAAACAAATCCCCTAAATATAATTTCTAAGATTGTGGTAAAAATATATATTACATAAATTTTACCATCTTAATCCTTTTAAGTGTACAGTTCATAGTGTTAAGTACATTCAGATTGTTGTGCAACCAATCTCCAGAACTCTTTTCATCTTGCAAAACTGAAACTCTATACCCATTAAACAACAGTTCTACATTCCCCTGCTTCCCCCAGCCTCTGGCAGCCACCATCCATCCTACTTTCTGTTTCTGAATTTGACTACTCTAGGTACCCCATATGAGTGCCATCATACAGTATTCGTATTTTTGTGACAAGCTTATTTCACTTAACATAATGTCATCGAGGTTCATCCATGTTGTAGTGTATGTCAGAGTGGCCTTCTTTTTCAAGGCAAAATAATATTCCATTGTATGTATGTTCCACGTTTTGCTTATCCATTCATCCGTCAATGGACATTTGGGTTGCTTCCACATTTTAGCTACTGTGAATAATTCTACTATGAACATGGGTGTACAAATATCTCTTTGACACCCTGCTTTCAATCCTTTTGGGTATGTACCCAGAAGCAGAATTGTTGAATTTTATAGTAATTCTATTTTTAATTTTTTGAGGAACCACCATACTATTTTCCATAGTGGCTGTACCATCTTATGTTCCCACCAGCAATGCACAAAGCTTCCAATTTCTCCACATCTTCACCGACACTTGTTATTTTCTGCTTCTTGTTGTTGTTGTCTTTCAGGATAGCCATCCTCATGTATATGAGGTAATATCTATTGTGGTTTTGATTTGCATTTCCCAAATGGTTAGTGATGTTGAGCTTTTTCTCATGCACTTATTGGCTATTTGTATATCTTCTTTAGAGAAATTTCTACTCAAATCCTTTGTCCATTTTTAAATTGGGTTTTTTTTTGTAGTTGTTGAGGCATAGGAGTTCTGTATATATTTTATATATATATATATATCTCTGATATTAAATCTTTATCAGATATATTATTTGCAAATATTTTGTTCCACTCTGTGGGCTGCCTTTTCACTCTACTGACAGTGCCCTTTGTTTGCAAAGAAGGTTTTAATTCTGATGTAGTTCAATTTATCTATTTTCATTCTTGTTGTTTGTGCTTTTGGTGTCACATCCAAGAAATATAACCAAATCCAATGTCATGAAGCTTTCCCCCTATGTGTTCTTCTAAGAGTTGTATAATTTTAGATCTTACACTTAGGTATTTGATTTACTTTGAGTTGATTTTTATATGTGGTATAAAGTAAGGGCCCAACTTCATTCTTTTGCATGTGGGTATCCAGTTTTCCTCACACCATTTATTGAAAAGACTGTCTTTTCCACATTAAATGGTCTGGGCACTCGTTGAGAATCATTGACCATACCCACAAAGGCTTGTATCTGAGTTTCCTATTCTCCCTCAATGTTAATTTTAAAAGAGAAAAAATTTTCAAAATTTTATATACAGTATGAGTTCAGGTATTATTTTTATGTTACAAAAAATGTTATTTAACAAATAAAAATAATACCTGTTCATTGCAGATAATAAAGAACTTACTTATAGAAAGTAAAGTATAAAAAAGAAAAAAATCACTGATAATCTTATTTTGGTGTATTCTTATTTTGGTGTAATCTTATTTTGGTATAGATCTATAAATATCTCTTGATGGTATTCACCATCACGAAATATATGTAGATCATCTATGCAAGTAATTCAGTCTCATTACAAAATTGGGATCATGTTTTTTGATAGTTTTGAATCTAGCTTCTTATACCTAATACAGTATTTTAACATTGTCCAAAGGCTTTTTTTTCCTGAAACACATTTTGTAAATGGCTGTATAGTATTCCAATGTTCAAATAACATACCAAAATTTATTTCATCATTTCCACTAGTGTTGCATATTTTATCTTGTTTGTAATTTCTCACTATTATAAATAATGTTGCAGTAAACATCATTGTACTTAAATTTGTACAGATACTTATTATTATAACCTTAGGCATACACTACTTTAATAATAACAATGAAGAATTTTGCTAGAAGAAAGTAAAACTTTGCTCTAGATTCTTATATGCTGACTCTTTCTAGAATGGCTTTCCTCAGTGGTATTCAAAACTGACTTTCCACAACTTTAAACATAGCTTTTTATCACAGAGATTAGATTTTCCTTTATAGTTATACATACTTTCAAAATAACAGGACCAATATTTGTGTTCCTCCAATGGTGGACTCCAGATTAAAATTCTTAAGATTTTAGAATATATTATTTGGGAAACCAAGGAGTCATCATCTCTTACTGTACGTTTTGATCTCAAATCTCAACTTGGTTTTAAAGTTTAAAATGTATTTTCAGGGCTTCCCTGGTGGCGCAGTGGTTGAGAGTCTGCCTGCCAATGCAGGGCACACGGGTTCGAGCCCTGGTCTGGGAAGATCCCACATGCTGCGGAGCAACTGGGCCCGTGAGCCACAACTACTGAGCCTGCGCGTCTGGAGCCTGTGCTCCGCAACAAGAGAGGCCGCGATAGTGAGAGGCCCGCGCACCGCGATGAAGAGTGGCCCCCGCTTGCCACAACTAGAGAAAGCCCTCGCACAGAAACGAAGACCCAACACAGCCAATGAATAAATAAATAAATTTAAAATGTATTTTCAAAAATAAAAAATTAATTTTAATGCCAAAATTTCTAGAAGGTTGTTTTTGTTTAATGTTTTTTAATGGGTGGGGGTAGAAGCGCGTTTTATTTGCTTATAGACAAAATTAAACACTTCAAATAAATAGTAAATTTCTCATATTTTCTGGCTTAATAGCAGAAATTTATTCTTACCAAGTTTATAATAGATGATTAAGTCAAAAGTGAGTAGGCATGGAAAACTGATTTCTTTTTTTTTTATATATATATACATTTTTATTATTATTATTATTTTTATTTTTATTTATGGCTGTGTTGGGTCTTCGTTTCTGTGCAAGGGCTCTCTCTAGTTGTGGCAAGTGGGGGCCACTCTTCATCGCAGTGCACGGGCCTCTCACTATCGCGGCCTCTCTTGTTGCGGAGCACAGGCTCCAGACATGCATGCTCAGTAGTTGTGACTCACGGGCCCAGCTGCTCCGCGGCATGTGGGATCTTCCCAGACCAGGGCTCGAACCCGTGTCCCCTGCATTGGCAGGCAGATTCTCAACCACTGCGCCACCAGGGAAGCCCGGAAAGCTGATTTCTAATTTCCATTGTTTTCCCCAATCTTTATGTGTAAATACTTAGCTGATAGGGTTTGGTAGCAAACTTATTTTTGAGTCCTGATCTATGACAACTTAAAATTCACATTTCAACCTAATAATCCATATGTTTACAGTTTAAAAGTTACATTTTGGTGACTGGGATAAACACAAGAGGAGGCTTCTGGGATGCTAACATTGTTTTACATATTGACCAAGATATTGATTACAAAGGTGTATGTTTATTTTGTAAAAATTTCTTTGGTTGTACTCCTAATGATTTGTGCACATTTCAGTACATATTTAAGCTTAATAAAGAGTTTCTTTTAAAATTATATTTTAAGAGTTTTCTTAAGGATATGAGTCTCTACATTTTGCAGTTTAAATACTGAACAATGAAAATTCGAGTGGCTTCTCTTAAAAATTTAAGCTATGAAAACAATTTAAAACTGAGTTGTGTACTACGATTTTACAGATATAATTTATTCTCACATCATTCTTGTAAGTTCAACAATTATTTTCAAAAGAGTGGATATATGTATATGTATAACTGACGCACTTTGCTGTACAGCAGAAACACATTTTAAATCAACTATACTCCAATAAAAATTAATTTAAAAAACCACAAGTACATGTAAAATAACACACACACAGTTGTTTTCAATATGCAAAAATACAGACTGCATGGACACCACCAAAGGGGCTCAACATGAAGCACTTTAAATGAAGTGCTGCAGCTGATAAAATTAACATTCTTAATTATTTAAAAGGTTTCAACTTCTTAAACTATTTTCTAGTTAAATGCATTATGGCTTCTTCTACCACCAATTTATCCCTGCTCTGCTGGTTGTAGCAATAAGTTGAACATTTCAGGTGTCACATCCACCAAAATTCAGAGAAATAAAATTAAAATTCATGTTGGCATTACTCATTAGGATGTATTATGAATGCAGAAAAAAGGTAGTTGTGTTTCTCTGGCAGCTTAACGTCTTATTCCCCCTAAACCTTGTATCATATGACATCAGATACAGGTGTTAACAAATGAACACAGAAACTTATTAGCCATGTGGTCTCCTACCATCCTCTATTATCTAAAGAAATGCTACAATATAAAAAACTTTAAATTGTTAATTATTTTCAATCACATGACTATGACCTTCTCTAACAAGTTTGTATAAACCACAGCACTTGATTCACCTTTTACTGCATTACTTCAGTGAGTTTCCCTCTGATTTTATATATGAAGTTTAAGTATACAACTGTTTATCAGGAACATACTTATATGCTCAGATGCTCAGCAAAGCCTTTTAAATGCTCTTCAGCCTTTAACTAATGTCCTAAATGATCTCAACATATTCTGGGCTTGGTTGGTATTACAGACCCAAGAAACTAGGAACAAAATAACGCTCCCCAGAAATAGCACTTATTACAACATCTATACCCAATACACATTGTACAAAGCCAACACATCCATAAATAATTAAGCAATTAAAAAAAAATGTTTCCCACCTATCTTATCTGTATGCAACAGCCTAGCACAAAGAAATTCACTAAGTACCTGCCCACATAATAAAATCAACTACTTACATTAGAGGGCGGTTTTGCAGTCCTCATCCCACCTCCATTCTCATGTAATCCTCTCTATTTTCTGGCCTCTAAATCCCATTAATCTCCCAAATAGGGTGAAGTAGAACATACTTAGAAATTTAGGATCAAGTTTAAACCACCTAGGCATCTGTCAAGTGCAGATCCTGGTATTCTCTCACAAAGGTGTCCTAAAATAGAGGTCTGTCTGGGCTCCCCAACTGCCAAACACCAGCCTGGGGTGCAAGAATCCCTAGACACCAGATTAGCCCCCATTGCTTGGCTTGAACCTATTCTTCTTTCTCTTCCTCTTCCATATTTTCTCTGGGCTATTCCAACCTGCCTTTATTTCTAATCTTGTCTTCTCTACACAAATGCTATCAAATTGTTTTCCAAAGACGTGTTTCACACGAAGATTTCATGTTCCCACACAGTATTCATTTCAATAAAATGAAGCAGCACAATGAGCACATGACTTAATGCCCTTTAGTATTCCATGAATGTTCAGTGGGGTTTTTTCTTTCCTTCGTGAGATTTCGAACAAAATATTAATGAAACTTCAGAAAAACCAATTAAAGTATCACCTTTGGTTTTAAATTAACGAATCAATCAAGTAGCTCTATTTTAGAGGAGAGAACTTCTGGGTAGGTAGTACAGGAGTGAGAAGCATGGGCTCTGAAGCCTGACAACTCGAGTTTAAATCTGCACTGTGCTAGGCACTAACTGTGACTTCAGGCAAATCACTCAGTTGCACGGAGCCTCAGTTGGCTCACCTGTACAGTGGAAACAATAGGACCTACCTGGGAGAGTTGTTGCACGGATCTCACACTTTCATCCAGGAAAGCACGTAGAAGCGTGCCTGGCAAGTAGTAAGCACTCAAAAAATGTTAGCCTTTATTAATATGCTAACATGGGGGAAAACATAAAGCAGAGCATAACTACATACTTGCAGGAATAAGACATACCACTTTTCTCCAGAACCGACTTTCAAATTAATCTATGCCCAAGACAGTAATTATTATGGTGAAACTGATTACGTCACCAAGGCAGCATATATTTAGAGAACAAAGTACAAGGTAACGATTTTGGAGAGCTTTGCATTCTTTGTGAAATAAATGGTAATATGCTTATAGAATGTCGTTAATCTTTCTCATAATTTGGGTTTTTTAAAAGTGTAACAATGATACAGTTGTAAAAAAACGTTTTCTCCCTTTCTGAATATATGGGACATTTTGCAGGTTTACTCTATTCTCTATTAAATTCTAAAACTTTAGTAGAAAAAGTAAACTATAACATACAAATGCTCTTACAATAGTGTCCACACAAAGGCTTTATGACAAACATTTCTGAGTTTACCAATGCGAGGGTTAGTCAGTCTTAAGTTAAATTATGGGAATATTTGTTTACGCTGACGGGGAACAGACGAAATGCTGCACGATTCAACATTAGTTAAACAAACAACAAAAAACAAAACAAAACAAAAAAACCTGGAGCGTTTTAAGTCAATGTACAGCTTGAACTTGACACTAAATACATACATTCAGTCGACCTCTGACATCGCAGGGGTCCTGAAGCAGAACCAGGCCAGCTCGGGCCGCGCCTGGAGCCGGGGCGGCGGGTTCGAGGCCGGAACGCGGCGGCCGCCCGGCCTCTGCGCGCTCTGGGCGCCGCTGCCCGACCGGGGCCCGCGGGAGCCCGGCCAGGCGGGGCTGGGAGCTGTGAGGCGGGGGTTTCGGGGAAGAGCGAGGGGGAAGAGGGCCGGAGTTTAGGAACCCAGGGAGTGGAAATGAAAGGATGCGGGGGCCTTAAGGAGCTGGACCCACACGCCTGTTCGGGGCGGCAGGAAGCGCCCACCTGGCCGCCGGCGTTGGAGGAGGGGCCCCAGCGCGCCCGGAAGCTGGAGAGCCAACCCCTGCTGGACCGCGAAGTGAGATCCGCGGTTTCTCTTCTCCGGACCCTCGAAATCCACGCCTGCTTTGCCCGGATGCCTCAACTCCATGATTTGTGCAAAACTACCGGGAACCGACTGTAAAACGGTTAAGCGTCCCTGGGTGGGCTCGAACCACCAACCTTTCGGTTAACAGCCGAACGCGCTAACCGATTGCGCCACAGAGACGCTAATAGGGCGGCGCTTTCCAGCCATAACCTTTATGAAGAATAATAAAGGCAGCGCGTGAATGTTCGTTTCTTTTCTACTCCCTGATGCCTATCATTAAAATCAGATTTTTCCACTTAACATTTCTAACCCTTTAACTCTATTTTCCACCTTTAAAGCATATTGGAAAACTATAAAGTACAGCAAGACCAAACAGAATTTCAGATTGCAACGTGTATTAAAATACTGCTGTTCCCCCACCTCCCACCCCCTCCCGTTTGGAACGTTTTGTTTCTGGGAGATAACTATTTATTATATTTGTTTTATAGGGAAATAAAAATTTTAATCGTTAATCTTATGAGTTGAGAAACTTTCCTTTTATTTCAAACTCTTTGTCCAGTACTTTGCTCACTCATCTTCATAATTTACTTGTGTAGCATTCCCAAGGTCATCTGAATTGTGTTTGCCTTCTTTATTTTTATTTTCAGGTATTATTAAATATGTATATGCAATTCCTATTTGCTGTGTACTAACCTATACTACAATTACTTGTCACTAACATTTTGTTACTGGAAAAGGACACTGGGGGAAAAGCTACAGTAACATTCTTTCATCCCTGTACTCTGTAGTTCATTGCTAAATCCGCTCTTGATTTCTCCTTGGAATTAGCCTGTACACCCACATTTGAACCATGCCACTTAAAACGTACATTTCATGGGATATATATAACCCAGTTTGAGGAAAGAGAAGTTAGAGAAGAAAAAAAGTATGATTTATGACTAACACCTGAAAATCCCTAACACAGACACACCTCTGGCAGAAGTTACATCCCCGTAAATACCCTACATGAAAATCTTACCCTTTGTGTGACTATTTCCTGATGCCTTTTGAGGTACTCTTCAAAACTCCAGACACTTTTTCCCCCTATTCCCACCTCAGAGAACTGCTAGTTTCCACTTGACAACTCTGTACTTAAACTTTTAACAGTTACTAAATTGCTCTGTCCAGAATGCCTTGAGAAAGAATTCGTATCATGATTTATAGAAGTTGTATGCGACCTGCCTTAGTCCAGTCAACATTCTGAGTTCCTGTGGCTTGTTAAGACAACTTAAATTGGCTTTAGAACCAATTAGTGGAGTTCCTTGAAAGCTCTGAGATATCAAACAGCTGTGAATTCATACCAAGCTGTACCACTCTGGTCTCAAAAAACTTTTAGAAGTGCACTTGAAAATTTTAAATTTGAAAAAAAAAAAAATCCAGGAAGCACTTATAAAGAATATATAATGAGTCTGATTTCATTATATGATGCCACCTTCATACTTTATGTTTTATGTACCTGTTAATGTGAGCTAAAACTATTAGGCACTGGTTTTTCTTCTCTGAATACCAAAATGAGTATTCTCTCCTCTGCTACTGTGCTTGTGACTATTCAGTTAGAACAGACTGCAACTAGTACCTCACCACCCCTTCATTCAATATTTACTCTGCGGCTTAGAATATTAGGAACAGTTCTACTCATGTGACTATCTTAAGCTCCAATCTCTTTTCCTCACTTCAGTCATCATACTAACATTTTAACTTCTAAAAGAGAGATGTTGAGAAACAGTTGATGAGAAAAAAATAATTCAGAAAGAAATAATTAGCTCATTGTATGCTAAAATTTTTTTTCTATGTGAGGATCACTGTTTGTTTAAAATTCAGCTTAGTTCTGTAGTTGTTAATATTTTTAAGAAAATAAATTGCTGTGTCCACGGTTCATTAGCTTTGCCTTTTGGTCTCTCCATTTGTAAATACTTCAAAAGAACATATAAATATTAAACATACTGAATGGAATATCAACATTTCACTCCAATTATGTGTATCAAGTGCAGCTTTTATGCAAAATGCCCATTTACAAAAATAAAAGCATGTGTTGTCATCTAACTCTTTGTGATTGTCTCATTTTAGGCTTTAATATCTATGCCCAGTTTTTAAAGACAAATTAAGCCCACTGGATTAACTTTATTTATTACTTATTTATTTATTTTTGGCTGCATTGGGTCTTCGTCGTGGGCTTTCTCTAGTTGCAGCAAGCAGGGGCTCCTCTTCGTTGTGGTGCCCAGGCTTCTCACTATGGTGGCTTCTCTTTGTTGCGGAGCTCGGGCTCTAGGCACACGGGCTTCAGTAGTTGTGGCTCGCGGGCTCTAGAGCGCAGGCTCAGTAGTTGTGGTGCACAAGCTTAGTTGCCCCGCCGGCATGTAGGATCTTCCCGGAGCAGGGATAGAACCCGTGTCCCCTGCATTGGCAGGTGGATTCTTAACCACCGCGCCACCAGGGAAGTCCTGGATTAACTTTAGAAACATACGTCATTTTTCCTGAAATTTCAGAGTAACCCACAACAAATGATTCTTAAAGCTTCATTAATACTTAGGTCTTTATAATTACTAAAAGTGAAAAGGACTGGGTATCTTGCCCCTTTTTTGTATATCATACACAATGAACTCCAACTTTAACTTTTCCAAGAATGTGCCCTATCAAAGAAGCTGACCTCTGCAGATTAATGGGCCTGTATATTTTATTTCCTTCTTAGAGAGGAAAAAAAGAGAGAAGACCATCTTGCAAATGGGATACACCTGTGTTGACATCCAAGGCAAGATGGACTACACTGATTTATAGACCTTCCTGGAAGCATGAATCCAAGGCTCTCAGAAGATGTGCCTCCAGCTTCAAACCAACAGAAGAGGCAACTCACAGGATTTCCATTAACACAATTGTGCATGACCTTAATTCTTTTCAATTCCTGTATTTCAAAAGGACTGAGTTGTTAAAAATGAAAAATCCAGTTAGTTAGAATGTAAAAAGAAATCAGTGAGTTAGAGAAATCATCTCAATAAATGGGAGATTGTGGCACCAGGAAATCAGTTAAAAGAGAATGCTGGGGACTTCCCTGGTGGTCCAGTGGGTAAGATTCCGCACTCCCAATGCAGGGGACCCAGGCTCAATCCCTGGTCGGGGAACTAGGTCCTGTGTGCATGCCCCAATTAAGATCCCACATGCCGCAGCTAAGACCTGGCGCAGCCAATATTAATTAATTAATTAATTTAAAAAAGAGAGAGAATGCTGAACCCGGAGTCTCTAAGAGCAAGAGAAGAACTATGAGACCAATTTTTAAAACTAACTGAAGTCACATTTTAAAACTAATGTATAGTAAAGGGGAGTCAAATCCTTCCAACCAGGCTCAAGCTTAAATGATATTTCCTACTCGCTAAAAGTATCATTCTCATTCAAAATTGTTGACTAAGGGTCAGTTATCAATTTAGCAGGCCAGTAGCAGCATGACACAGAATAGTATTCATAGAGCGTACTTCTCCCATAGTTGACCATTAAATTGGGTCTACACATAAAATAAGAAAATTCAGAAAGGTGTATTAGAATATCATATCTTTTTTTCCATCATTTAAAAAATTGTGTCAGCTGGAAAATTTTGTGAAATTGTTCAGACAATAATCTCCATTTTATTTTTAATTAAACAGACATGGTATACGAGAAAAGGCAAAATGAGGCAGAAATAATATACTGATATTCTACTCTAATGGTTCAATCAAAATTATTTAAAAATGTAGTTTTTTCTTCATGAACCTCTGTTTTGGAGGTAGAAATCATTTTCGATGGTTTTACCAAATAATCCAGAATGAAAATATTAATCATTGCTTATCTCAGCAGTGAAAAAGTATGATTTGCTAACAGTATCGATGATTTCAACTGTGTCCAGACGAATAGAATCCTTGATCCAGCTAGAAATGGTGGGGAGAGGAGGGTCGGGGAGCAGCACAGGTTTCCACTCTCTTCAGTAGCATGGGAAAACCGCTCCAGGAGGACCCTATGGGTATCTCAGAAACTTTGACGGGTTCTACCTCTCAGTCCGCCTCTTGACCACACCACCATCCATGCGGTAGCCACAGCCTTTTATTTTCCATGATGTGTTCGTGTTCACAGGAGCAGTTGGAGGCAAGTTTTTTGCTACCCTGTCTATACAGTGAATGCACTGACAAATTCTCAGTCCTGCCTATCTTTCTGAACTCACCCATTAGAAATTAACATTAAAAAATTCAGAACAGATATCCTCTTTTCATTTACTTCGAAAGAATAAAGAGATGAGCAGACAGCAAAGAGAGATTCCATTCCTCGGCTGTGGATTGCCTGGGGTGGGAGGGAAGAGCCAGTCAGTGGAGGAACTCAGAGAGAGACCAGAAGAAAACCGGTGTGGAATGAGTCCGGCAAAGTCGGCAGATAGAGCGGGAAGGGCACTAAATATTACCAGGTGTGGAGGACGTGTTCCTCTGTTTCCTCCTCCATAGAATTAATGATATGTGCCCTGCCTTAGTCATAGACCCTATTGGAAAATAACACATTATATTTCTTTCGCTTCCAAATTGTCGTACAGATGCTATTTAAAATTTTTCAAAGATCAGTAGTTCTGTTTAAAAGAAATGAAAGAAAAAATAACATCTTAAATCAATCAGAGGGTATAATTTAGATGAAACCAGAGGATCCAAACCTCCGGTCATTAAGGCCAAGATGCTTTATTCAGGAGAAACACCGGTCACTGGCACAGCACTTCTTCCAGGGAGTCCCAATGAAGGCAGAGTGAAAAGTGAAACCACTGCTCCATTTCCACAGTTCCAATAAAATTTCAGGTATGGGGGGTGCGTACAGGCCAAAGCCCTGGGAATAGCCTCCTCCTTGCAGCTACTTCCTGGAAATGGATAGGAAACCTTGAATTAAAGTCAACCAAATCACTGAGAAGATGGTACCTGGTAAAGAGCTGGTAGTCAATGAACTGTTCACTCAATGAATAGTTAACCATAGCATCGTTAGAATTTTTGAAGGCATATAAACATTACCTTAGGTAATTTTTTAATAAAAAGAATTAAAGCAAGCTCAAATAAATCCATATTTGAAAGTTTTGGTAGTATTACAAAATGATTCATCCTAGAACATTGTAAATAACAAGTGCTCTTGTATAAAGTATGATACCACCAAAGGATGTTCTTCAAATATGAGAGATCACGAATAAAGCACTAGCCCAGTGCCCAGTGTTTATGATGTAGAGTAAAAGTTAGTTTCTTTTGCCTGTGGCCCTTTAAGGACACTATCACTCTTCTAGCAGCCCGAGCTGAAATCCTGACATCATCGCAAGTTCCTTACCTTTTCTTATATTGGGTCAGTCACAAAGTCATAGATTCTACCTTTGCAACATCTCTAAACTTTGACTTTGTCTCCTCCTTTCCACTGAACACTTTTTAAAATTTTTATTTATTTATTTTTATTTTTGGCTGCGGTGGGTCTTCGTTGCTGTGCAGGGGCTTTCTCTAGTTGCGGCAAGGGGAGGCTACTCTTCGTTGCGGTGCGCCGGCTTCTCGTTGCACAGCACGGACTCTAGGTGTGCAGGCTTCATTAGTTGTGGCATGCGGGCTCAGTATTTGTAGCTGGTGGGCTCTAGAGCTCAGGCTCAGTAGTTGTGGCGCACGGGCGTATTTGATCTGCAGTATGTTGGATCTTCCCGGACCAAGGCTCGAACCCATGTCCCCTGCATTGGCAGGCGGATTCTTAACCACTCCGCCACCAAGGAAGTCCCTTCACTACTTGATATTAATCCAATACATTCCATGTCCAATTTCCCTACATAAAACGTGAGCTTCAATAAATGTGTACCAAAAATAATAACATTTAATGAGCATTTACTGTCAGATACGTGCATTATATTTATCTTTCATCTATTCTGTAAGATGGATACTATTGTTATACCCATTTTATGGATAAAGAAACTAAGGCTTATAATGGTTTAAAATTTAAACCCCAAGCCTATTTAAACTTTAAATAACTTGCCCAAGGTACCAACTGCTGTTCCTTGTTGCTGTACCTTTTTTTTTTCCACTCATCCCTGTACTTAGAATATCCTTCCTTCGTCATCTTGCCTATTAAAGCCTTATTTCTCCTTCAAGCTCATATAGTGGCCTCATCCTATGAAACCTTTCTTGATCCCTCCAACTAGATAAAATCTTGCCCTCTTGTAAACCATCTAGCACTTTTTCCTTGGCCAAACCTCACATCATATTGTGGCCATGTTTGCACCTATTTAATCTCCGTTCTAACCTGTATACTCCTTGAGGTCAGAAATGTTATCCATCTTTATACCTCCCACAGCACTTGACTTATACTAAATAAATGTATTGAATAATTGAAATAATAATGAAAGTGAAAGAGCTATCTATAGTCAATATTTGTTCTAAAATATTAGTGGAGTTTACAGGTTCCTAATATGAAGCTGACTAAAAAATTAGTACTAGAGATTATCAAAGGAAGCAACAGGAATCCCAAGCTGATCAGAGAAGAGACTAATAAGAATCCAAATCAACTGTTTCTAGAAAGACTTTAACATTTTTTTAAAGTTTAAAATACTGCTATTTCTAAAGGTGATTTTGGTACCATTAAGGCTGAAGTGCTTTTCTAGATTTATTCATTTAACAAACACATATATAAGACTTTGTTTCAGGCACTGTTCCAAGGCCTTTGCAAATATTTACTCATTCAAATTTTATAACAACCTTGTGAAGTAGGTTCCATTATTATCATCCCTGTTTTACAGGTAGAGAAACTAAGAAGTTAAGTAACTTACCCAAAATCACACAGCTAGTAAGTGACAGGGAGAGTTCAAATCCAGGCATCCTTCTCCAGACAACTCACTTAACTGCTAGTCTATCCTGCCTCTTTTTTTTTTTTTAGTGCACAGTAATTCTCGAGTACTGTACATTAGACTTTTTAAAAAATAATTTGGAGACTTTAAAAATCTTCCACTAGTTTAAAGGTTTTTTAAACATGATTTCAGACTTAAAAGTTGCAAGAATAGTACAAAGAATTCAACCAAATTTCCCAAATGTTAGTATCTTACTACACTGACTTTATCCTTTTCTCTTTCTTTCTCTCAATATTTAATTTTTTCTGATCTGTTTAAGAGTAAATTGCAGATGTAATAGCCCCTAAATACTTCAGTGTGTTTCCTAAAGTTAAGGAATTCTATTACATAACCACAGAACAATGATCAAAACCAGGATGTTAACATTGACACGGCACTATTAGGATTAGGACTTAATCTGTAGATCTTATTCCAATTTCACCAGTTGTTCCAATAACGTCCTTTATTGCAAAAGAAAATTCAAGATCGTAATTTGCATGTCATTGTCCTGTCTTTCAGTTTTCTTTAATCTGTAACAGCTCCTGAGTCTGTGTCTCTTTCTGTCTCTTACATACCATAACTTGGACATTTCAGCAGAGTACAGGCCAGTTATGTTGTAAAATGTCCTTAAATGTCAGGTTGTCTGGTGTTTCCTCATAACTAGATTCAGGTTAGGTGCTTTTGCTCCCTCTAACACATTTAGTAAACTGGATACTGTAACATCAATCTGAAATAATGGTAAAATGAAAAGAAAAAAGAAATGAGGCTAGAACAAGCACAGAGAGATGAGTGATGTCGATCATGAGTTTGGCAGAAACAGAACTTCTCAGGATTCCTCAACATCATATGTAGAGTCTCAACTATTTAAACAGAAATATTCTTGAAATAATAATTTAAATTTTATTTAAAAATCCCCTAACTGTACCTCTTCTTTGTTTGTTTCAGTTATATGTTCACTGAATCACTCTGACCTGACACTTCATCTCCTGAGGAATAGCCACCAGAAAGGGGAACAACCGTTGCCTATGATTTTGGGGTGGGATGAAGCCCTCAGTGAATGGTCATTGAGTTTTGTGGTTCAAAAATAAAATCCTTTATCACTTGGTTATGAAGAATCAAGTCTTCCTCACCTGTTAACCTCTTGGTGAACAGATACATTTGAATTTCTGAAACTGAACTAAGACTCACATGGAGCTGCTGGGGTTTATCAGAGTTTGGACAATTGTGCCTCTTGTCCTGGATTGGCTGCCACAAAACAGTTTGTATTAGTGGGGCTCTTCAGAGAAACAGAACCAATAGGACATATATACATATACAGAAAGAGATTTATTCTGAAGTGTTGCCTCCTGAGGTTATGGAAACCAAGAAGAACCACAATCTGCCATCTAGAAGCTGGAGGCCCAGTCCACGCCCAAAGGGCTGAGAACCAGGGGAACCAATGATGTAAGTCCCAGTCCTGCCCAAGAAAAGGAGCACCAAAGTCTGAGGGCAGAAGAAGATGGATGTCCCAGTTCAAAGAGAAAGGTCCTTCCTCTGCCTTTCGTTTTCGTCAGGCCCCCAATGGATTGGATGATGCCCACCCACGCTGGTGAGGGGGATCTTCTTTACTCAGTCTACTGATTCAAATGCTAATCTCCTCTAGAAACACCCTCACAAACACATCCAGAAATAATGTTTTACCAGCATTTTGGGCATCCTTTAGACCAGTCAAGTTGACACATAAAATTAACCATCACACAGTTCTTAAGCATGACCAATAAAACATAGGGAACAGAGATTTTTCAAAGATTTAGCACTGTCTAAATAATCACAAAAATCCTTTCAGAGATAATAGGGGATCTATGAACAATTCAACAAGGGATCTCAACAGAAACATTGTGCCAAGGGTTCCCCTTTGTCAAGACCAGGAAAGAGTTTGTGATCTGTTTACTTAGAGAGAAAAAATCCAACTTTCTTTATGAGCTAAAGAACCAAATACAACTGTCTATGGCAGTTCAAGAGAATTCTTTCCCCATCATGTGAGCTTCAACTTACTACCATATTTTTTTACCTAGGGAATGTTTTTTAAACTTTTTTTTTTCCTATTAAGATTGCCAGTAACAGAAATACAAAGACTAAAATTGAATCAAGAGATTCTAGGGCTTCTCTGGTGGCACAGTGGTTAAGAATCCACCTGCCAATGCAGGGGACACAGGTTCGAGCCCTGGTCCAGGAAGATCCCACGTGCCGTGGAGCAACTGAGTCCGCGAGCCACAACTACTGAAGCCCGTGCACCTAGAGCCGGTGCTCTGCAACAAAGAGAAGCTACCTCAGTGAGAAGCCTGCACACAGCAACGAAGACGCAATGCAGCCCAAAATAAATAAATTAATTAAAAAAAAAAAAAAAAGAGATTCTATTGCCCGAGTGAAGAGATTTTTCATTTCTGAGAATTCTTACATTTAGAAGAGAGATATTTAAAATTGTTTGTCTAAGTTCACAAGGCATAACAAATACATATTTCTTTAAAATTAATAATTTGAAGGCTTTTGCTTGAAGTTGTACACTAGGTTCTAAATTAACATTAAGCATTCTAACAATAAGAAATTGAAGGTCTCAGTTCATAATTGACTTTTTAACTGCTTCATAGAATACACAGAGAAATTGCCAAAGGCCATATCATCAACGTAAAAGTAGAATTATATAAAAGGTTCATGCAGGTGAGCATTTAAATTTAGATTTATGCATATAATTTAGTTATTTTAGATGGGAGACTTTGATGCAAAGGCTTCTTTTTCAATAAGGTATGAAAGAAAATCCAAACTGACAAGTCTCTTGAATTATCAAGTAATTTGAGAATAAGAATGTCTTCAATGTAATTCACTTTACAGTTCTGGAATTGCAGTTGCGGTACTGGCATGAGGATAGACATAGAGATCATGGAATAGAATTGAAAGCCCAGATATCTGTAACCAACTGATTCTCAACAAGTGTGCCAAGACAATTCAATAGGGAAAGAACAGTCTTCAACAAATGGTTCTGGGAAAACAATGTATCCACATGCAAAAGAATGAAGTTGGATCCCTAACTCACGCCATATACAAAAATTAACTCAAAATGGATCAAAGACCTAGATGTAAGAACTAAAATCATAAAACTACTAGAAAAAACCGTAGGCCTTAATTTTCATGACCTTGGATTGGGCAACAATTTCTTTAAAAAAAAAAAATACAAGCACAAGTAAAAAAAGAAAAAAATAGATAAATTGGATGTCATCAAAATTGAAAAATTTTGTGCTTTAAAGTTCCCTGTCAAGAAAGTGAGGGGAAAAAAACCCCACAGAATGAGAGAAAATATTTGCAAATTATATATCAGATAAGAGTCTAACATCCAGAATATATCAATATAAAAACTCTTTTACAATATAAAAACTCATTATAAAATAATGAAAAGAAAATTAACCCAATTTAAAAATGGGCAAAGGATTTGTAGACATACCTTGGAAGAAGATATACAAATGGCCAACAGACACATGAAAAACTGCTCAATATCATTAGTCATTAGGGAAATGTAAATCAAACCACAATGTGATATCACTTCACATCTGCAAGGATGCAATAATAAAAAAAGATGCACAACAACAAGTGTCGACCAGGAGGTGCAGAAATTGGAACACTTCTACATTGCTGGCGAGAATGTAGAGTGATACTGCTACTTTGGAAAACAGTTTGATGGGTCCTCAAAATGTTAAACATAGTCACCATATGACCCAGCAATTTTACTCCTAAGCAGTTGAAAACACAGGACCACACAAAAACTCATACAATAATGCTCACGGCAGCATTACTCACAATAGCTCAAGATGGAAACAACCTAATCCATTAACTGATGATTTGACAAGCAAAATGTGCTATGTCCAATTAATGGAATATGATTTAACCATAAAAAGGAATAAAGTATTGACACATGCTATGAGATGAATGAACCTTGAAAACTTCATGCTGTGTTTTGTTTTTTTGTTTTGTTTTCATTTGTTTTTTCATGCAAAGGTAAAGAAGCCAGATTCAAAGACCACATAGTGTATGGTTCCATTTGTATGAAATGTCCAGAATAAGCAAATCTACAGAGAAAGCAGAAGCCAAGGACTGGAGAATGGGGCATTGGAGGATGACTGCTAATGGGCATGGGGTTTCTTTGGGGAATGATTAAAATATTCTGGGATTAGATAGTGATGATGGTTGCACACTCTGTAAATACTCTTAACTGTACACTTTAAAGGAGTGAATTTTATGGTATGCAAATTATATCTCAATTAAAATAAATAAAAACAGGAAACGTAACTTTGCCTTTGAATTGTTTACTAGTGTAGAAATGAAGGCACAGAGAATTAGCAAAATTGCCCAAAGTTAGCAGTGGAACCTGCATTCTGATTTGCAAATCTGTGTATTCTAATCTACTGTTCACTGTGACGAGCGGGATCTAACCCAACTCCCATGTTGAAACTGTCACCTGGTTTCCGGTTACTTACTGAAATTTGATGACAAATCTGGCAGGAAACATTTCCTTACCTACTCACTCTGTAAAATGCAGTGGCTTGATATCTAAATCTACCTCTGCATTATCAGCTTATTTAGGATCAAATTTTAAATCAGTACACATTGACTGAAAACCTTGCACATGCCCAGTCCCATGCACGTTTTTGGAAATGCAGAACTCAAGGTCAGAAAGTCAGGGAATTAGAGATATAGATTGAGAAATCAAGCATCTGGTGGTGTTGGTTAAAGTCCTAAGATGGGATGAAATTGCTGGGGAAGAGCAAGCAGAGAAGAGAGGAACTAGAACGGAACCCAGGGAACAGATGTTTCAGAGCCGTCAGAGATCAGCCTGCTAGTGACAGGCACTGATAAGAAGTGGTTAGTGAATGACAGAGGCAGGAGAAAGCTACCCTACCTGATAGGAAACCTTGTATCTTATCACATTACATTGTTATTATCTGTTTACATGACTGTCTCCCTTGCTGTTCCCTGAGCTCCTTGGGTTTCTGCCTCCCTCTACTGCAGAAAAGTATTTCGATAAGTCACCAAGACCCTCCAAATTGTCAGACTCCATGGACTTTCACCACTCTTTCTTACTTTATCACTGTATTGTATTTGATACTGTAAACAGACCATTACCTTATTTTTTCTTAAAATGTGGGCATAAAAATGGTGCTCCTCTCCTGGGGGTCCAGAATGGGCAGCTCCTTGGACATAAGTCTGAGTTGGTGCTGCAGAGAACCCTCCTTGGATGTGTGCCATTCACCTCTCCCGAGCCCCTCACCCTCCCAACTCCACCGTCTCCACTACAGCACAAAGATCAGTCAGAGTTCTTTGTGACGCTGCCCCTATGAAGCTCTACCCAGGGGATCCCACCACAGGAAACAGTTAGACCCAGATGTCCATAGAACAGAATGGTAAGAGTAGAGTCCTGGCTTCATCCAAACACACTGCCTTGTACAAGCTTCGTGACCCCTCTCCTGGTCCTATCCCCTTTGCAGGATCCTCTTCCTCCGTTGACTGTCTAAACACTGGCATGCTTCCTCCCTAGTCTCATGTTGCCAACCCCAATCTCTATATAAACAACTTATCAATTTACATTTCTCTTCCAGACCTGCTCCTGAGGTCCAACACCATATATCCATCTTGTCCTTAAGAAACCTCTCAAATTCAACATGCCAAGAAAAGGAACTCTTTCTCCCAAGACATATTTTTCCTACATTTCTATTATCATGTACCCTTTAACCCAACCTGCAATCTAGGAATCATCCTATCTCTTTCTCTCTCCCAAAACCAACTGATAAGGTAATCCTAACCATTCTACCTCCATAAGATATTTTAGATCCAATAGCATTCTCATTAGTATGCCACATGTTACATCCTAATCACTTCTTCCGTAAACTGCTGCCATTAACTCATGGTCTCCCTACCTCCCATCATGCCTTTACTCCATCCACGCCTCCAATTCACTGAAAGAGTGATCTTTCTAAAACACAAAACTGAATATTTAATTTACTAAATAAAAAAGTTTAACTAACCTATACCACGGTTCCCACACTATGCACAAGTCACCCTTGGGCACCACAGTGAACTCAGATTTGCTGTAGGCTATTTAATTTTTTTGAGGGAAACGCAGCAACATCTATCAGACACCACACAAACTACCGCTATTATGGCATTTGGAACTAACTACTTAATGAATGGAACTGTTATTTCTCTTGGCCTAGGGCATCATGAAAAAATTAGAGAGACACTAAGGGTGCAGTGAACTGAGAAAGTTTGGGAACCTATGACCTACCAAATGTCTTCAAACCCTCTAGCATGACATAAACTGGTACCCACCTCTCCAGCCCCATCTCTCTCCTCATCATGCCTTGTCTTTTTCCCTAGTCCTACTCCTCAATCCAGCAGACAAACTTGCATCTCCCCAGACATGTCCTTTCATGTCCTAACCTGAGTGGTTAGACTCTGGCTCTAAGAGAGTAGAGACATGGTCTACACCCAGGGTTTAGGGGTGAGACCGGATACCCTTAAGAGAACACAAAATGAAGTAAACAAACCAAGGAAGTCACTCCACAACCCCTACACTGGGTAGACTCTGTATGAGTTGGATAATCTGAAGTTAAAAAAAAAAAATTGGTTGACTATTCTTTGGAATTTCACATGTATTTGTCAGGCCAAGGAAAGGGGAGATACCAGCCCCCTGGTCCTCATCTTCTCCCCCTTTTCTATAGAGGTCTGTATTTTTCTAGGGCAAAAGACAAGGAGGCAACCAACAAAGCAACAGTAAGACTGTCTTTGTTAATGGCTGTACCACCCCTTCCTTCCCCGAAAAGGGGCCTAGCACCTGAGTTATATAAATGACTGCTCTTTTCTCTGTGCCCCACTTTATCTCATTTTATCACAGCACCTCTAATATTTTTGTACTTATCTGTTCACCTGTCTTCTCCACTTGACTATAAACTTGTGGAGGGCCAAGACTATGCCTGATTTGGTTCTGTATTCTCCTCACCTAGCAGAGTGCCTGATACATAGTAGGTGATGAGTGGATAGTTGATGAATGAATTTCAAGGAGGGTGTGGGTGAGCCCCACAAGAAGCTCAAGCAAGTTAGAAAATAAATAGTGTCCATTAGACTAGAAAGTCCAAAAGTCACTGATGATAGCAGTTAAAGATGTTTCAAGAGAGTTACAGGGACAAACTGGTTTGCACATGCAGAGGTGCAAACTAGGAGATGTGGCAGTGCTTACTAAGTAAAAACCACTCCCGCATTTCCTCCTTGCTATACAGAACTTCAGTTTTATTTAGGCGTTGAGAAGATTCCCTTTGATGTGGAAAAATGGGCCCAGTTCCTAAACTATATCAAAATTCTGACTGATGAGATGTAAGAGGAAATCCTTTGGTGGGGTGTTTTTGGAAAATATTTTACCTCCTTGACAAGGCTAAGGCTGATGAAGAATAAACTTTCTGCCTGTCTTCCCACCTTTGCACCCATGGTGAAGATGTGATACTTAAAGTGTAGCAGCCATTCTACAACCATGAGGTAAAGGTCAAGCGAATTTCAGAGCTGTGACATCACTGAACCCCTGAGAAAATATTAGCAACTCTTTACCTACGGACTTCTTGTCACGTTAAAAACAACAACAACAAAAACAACCTTCTGTTTTAGCTGGGTTTTCTATTACATTCTAATTTATACAGGAAGAAAGAAAAGAGAGACAAGTGAGTATAGACCCCTCTTTTTAATAAACATAGTACAAATAATACAGATTAGCAGCTAAAAGACAGTTTTTTTCAGTAGTCTTTGGAAATGAGGCTGGAAATGCAAATGTAATGAGGGTACAGGGGCCTCTAATGCCAGAGAAGAGATTTGGGCTGTAATTCTGTTGGCAATAGGGAGTCATAAAAGGTTTCTGAGTAAAGTTTTAGAACTTCCAGAAGGTTACTTTGGCATAATTAGCAGGATCCGTATGTGCCCAAAGAGTAATGCATCTCATGGCACTTTCATTTGACATGACTGTATTGGCGTCGCCCACCAATGCATATGGCAGGAGTTCATACAATGTGGGAACGCCCCGCACTCAGCTCACACATGAGTAAGCGAAACAATACTATGTTGCTTCCCCATGCTTGTTGGCCTAATACTAACATAAAGTCTCAAAGCAAATGAAATATTACATCATTTCAGTGCTGCCATGATATGAATAGTCCCTGGGAAAGTTACAAGCAAACAAAACTTCTGTTAATGAAAAGTAGCAATGGTAGAAATGTACATTGTATGAACTCCTGCCATGTAAAATGAGAACATGAGACCACATATATACTTCCAAAATACCAATTCCTGATACTCAATCTGCACCAAAAAAGTTAGACGTGCCAAAATAACATCTTGCATGCTAGGCCTGAGACTGATTTTTCAAAAGTGTTTCTATAATGGTGTGGAAGGTTTTTAATTTACTTCCTTTTAAAAGCATTTTTTAATGATTACATCATATAAGAATAAATGCTCTTATGCTTATTCATAGTTTCAAACATGTTTCTCTCTTCTCACTAAATGTACTCAGAAAACAAATAAGCCTACAACAGAGAAACACCAAACTAGGGAAATCTCTGTGATGTGAACATCATATAACAAACACGGTAGAGGAAAAATACTGAGGAATGGTGTTTACTTTGTCATCATATATGTGAACACCATCCTACAAAGATTATCACTAACTAAGAAAAAGAAAAGTGTCATTGTTTGGTTTTTGCACTAGGAATTGATGTTAGAGATTTTTTTAAAAATAATTCATTTATTTATTTTTGGCTGTGTTGGGTCTTTGTTGCTGCGCGCGGGCTTTCTCTAGTTGCGCAAGCGGGGGCTACTCCTCGTTGTGGTGCGCGGGCTTCTCATTGTGGTGGCTTCTCTTGTTGCGGAGCACAGGCTCTAGGTGCGCCGCACGGGCTTCAGTAGTTGTGGCACACGGGCTTAGTTGCTCTGCAGCATGTGGGACCTTCCCGGACCAGGGATCGAACCCGTGCCCCCTGCATTGGCAGGCGGATTCTTAACCACTGCGCCACCAGGGAAGTCCCAGAGATTTTTAAATAAATTATAACAATCTTTTTTTAAAAATACATTTATTTATTTACTTACTTATTATTGGCCGCGTTGGGTCTTTGTTGCTCCTCGCGGGCTTTCTTTTTTTTTTTTTGTTTTAGTTGCAGCGAGCAGGGGCTACTCTTCATTGCTGTGCGCAGGCCTCTCATTGCAGTGGCTTCTCTTGTTGCAGAGCACGGGCTCTAGGTGCACGGGCTTCAGTAGTTGTGACTCGCGGGTTCTAGAGCGCAGGCTCAGTAGTTGTGGCACACGGGCTTAGCTGCTCCGCGGCTCGTGGGATCTTCGCGGACCAGGGCTCGAACCCGTGTCCCCTGCGTTGGCCGGCAGATTCTTAACCACTGCGCCACCAGGGAAGTCCAATTATAATAATCTTATGATAAAGTACAAACAACAAAAATGTTAACATCTTGCCATAGGTGGCTCTGATCTTTTTATAAAGAATTGACAACCCCTTTGGATTCCTTCCTATTCCCCTCCTTCCTTTTCTCCAAAAGGAAATCACTTTTTTTGAAGTCGATATATATCCTTCCTGGTAATAGCACTATACTTTTACTTCACATGTGTATATCCTCACCCATATCCTTTACTTATGTAATTATTCATATGTAAATTATTAAATTCTTTATATGCTATTTACACATTCTGAATATTAATCCTTTGTCAAGTACATGTCTTAGAAATACTGTCTCCATTTGTCCTTTTATGATGTCTTTTGTCATATATATATGATTTATTTTAACATAATTCAATTTATCCTTTCCTCTATGGATTGTGCATTTTAATGTTTTAAGAAATCCTTCTCTACACCAAGGTCATAAAGATATTCTCCTGTATTTCCTTCTAATATTTTTAAAGTTTTGTTTTTCTTATTTAGGTTTGTAGTCTATCTGAAATTTAATTTGTGTGTAGAGTAAGGTAGGGATCTAATTTTATTTTTGTCCATATGAATGTTTTTAAATGAGAAAAAATAAAGGAATTAATCCCTCCTTATAGACTGTAAACTCTTCAACATCAGATACCATGTCTGATTTATACCCTCCTCCCCAATACACTGCCTCAATGGGCTTTGAACATTACTAGTACTATATATCTAGATATCTAAATATATGATACTTTTTTCTAGCCCCACTTGCTTATATACAAAGTTGTCCATCTAAAATAAACTGAGTTGTGCCTTAATTTATCTCCTTTGAGCAGGAAATAACAACAATAGGATTAACTTGGTATTAAGTACTGAATCATTCCAATTAAAATGAAGGGTAATAATAACTTTCTAACTTTGCCTATTTTTAGAAATCTTGTCTGGAAAAAAAAAATCTACCTACCCTTCCAGTGAGACTCATTTTATTTGTTCATCTACCAGGAGAAAAGCATAACAAAGAAGCAGGAGCCTGGATTAAAACCTATTTTTAAAAGACATAAAGTCAACTATTTGAGTCAGAGAAAAACACATGCAAAACTCAATTTGATAAACATATCATGAGGATAGCAATTCACAGATTTAGGCTCTTAATAAGGCCTAGCTCCATTGGTTTAGTTCTTGCCAAGACCTACTTCCTTTCTCCTTTCTTTCATAAAGAAATAGTTTGAAAGTAAGATATGAACATAGCCTAACTTTAACCAAAGCAATAAATGAAAACCAAGGAAGGTAATTTTTAAAAAGAACCATTCTAAGATTCTTTCAAAGAATACTACCCTGAGACATTTTTAAAAAGATTCTCCTTGTAAAATTTTGAAATCCTTTCAAATAATTCCAAGAGCATTAGAATCACATAAGGGAGGAGCACTTGTATTTTTTTCTGGAGGGTATGGTTCTGCCAGACCACCAGAGGTGAAACTGGCCAGAAGATTTGGGAATAAAGTGAAATGTAGTTGGTAATAAATATACTGGGAAGCAAAATCATTTTATTTTCAAATATTGTACGGAGACTAACCTTTCTTCCATGACTAGAAGACGCACTCAGGTCAGAAAATGATGTCACTGCTTTCAGATTTGTATTGACCGAAGCTCTTCACTTGAAATAGCTTCTATCAGTTGGTTCTTTAACAGAACCAAGGCAAATTCTGCCCAACCCCCCCCCCTTACCCCCCCCAAAAAAAGCAAAAACAAACCCGACACTCTCTACTACTAAGATTGAGCACAACCAGGAAATATCACCTTCTGCTTTACCTTTAACGTAGCAACATATTTCCCACTGTTTCACTGAAGAGCGCTTAGAGACCTTGAACCTCAAAATCATAATGCGTCTAGAGAAACTATCCGAGAACCACAATTGGGGAGTGTTATGTATTCAAAAGCATCGGTCTCTTTTGAAAGAGTTCACCCTCTTTTTTTAAAGGATCAAAGTCAACTATGAGTGTAAAAGAAAAAGTCATTTTCAAAAAAGTTTGGCCTTAAAAACATAAGTATCTTAGTGCTTGGGGTTCCCTCTGCTCAAAAGAAAGCAAGAAAAAATGATTAATATTGCTGTCTTCTCTGCACGCTTCTCTTAAAATGGTCTTTGGAAGTCCCTTGGGAAAATGAAATCCACCTATCCAAAGTATGCCATGCTCACGAACACTGCAAAAACGATAATCTAAGCTTAAAATATATAAAAAGGTATTCACTTCTGCGTAAGCCCTGAGCCTCCTCCTGGGCGGTGACGCCCGGCTGGTGGGACGGCGCCGCGCGAGTCCGGGCGCAGAGCCGCGGGGGACGAGGGCGCAGGGCGAGCGCACGACTAATTAAAGGAGCTGTTTGGGTTCTAAATAAAACCTGTCTCTACCGAACCCACTGGCTACCTAGCCTCACCGTCCCTACCACCCCCGCTCCCCGAAACGCAGAAAACACCCAAGTGAGACGGGCGGGGGAGCGCGAGCCCAGAAAGGGAACTGAGAAGAGAAGCGCCTGTGACACAAAATGGAGAAGGAGGAACCGAGAGGGGAAAGAAAAGAAGGAAAAGCGGGGGAAGGAGATTGTTAATCAGAAAAGCAAAAGGACGATGGGGTAGAGATTACGGGGAGGAGAGCCGAGGAGGGGGGCGTTGAAGGACTAGAAACACAAAGTAGACGAAGTAAGAGACAGAGGAGGAAAGAAAGACGTCCTAGAGGCCGAGGCTCCATTTTCAGCAGCGCCATTTCGCTTTTCCTTTCGCCGCGTTTTGTTTGGTTTTGTTTGCAGCCGGTGGACGGGCGCCAGCGCAATTCTGCAGCTTCAGCAGCTTTGGTCCGACAGATGGGGAGGGACGGAGGGCCCGGGCGCTGGCGCGGCCCCCTCCCCGTCCTGGACGTTCCGCGCATCTCCCGCCCGCGCTGCTCCCGGCGGCAAGGCGGCCTCCCCCTCGGTCCCCGGCCCGTAGGGGAGGCGGCCCCGGGGCACGCAGAGCCCTCCAGTTCGCCCGCGGGGTTGGTGGTGGGCGCGTGCCGCAAAGGGATGGAGGAACCGAGAAGCGTCGAGGAAAGAAACCGAAAAAGACAAACTGTACCGGAGGGGAGGAGGGGAGGGCGCACGCTGGGCGGGGGAGGGGGGCCCGAAAATAGACCTTTCCCGGGTAACTGGGGGCCCGGCCCGCCTTCGGCCCCGGGGTAAGCGGCCCACAGAGCACCTCCACCTGCGCCCGGCGGCGGGGGTGGCGCGGCCTCGTTCGCGCGCTCGCGCCCGGGCTGCGTCCCCGGCCAACCCGGAGCCCTGCTGCCCGAAGCGGCGCCGGGCCCAGGCCTCCAGGCCTCTCCCGGGCGCAGGCGGAAGAACAGGCAAGGTCGGGCTCGGCCAGGAACCTCAGGCGGGTCCGGAGGGAAAGACGGGCCAGCGCCAGCCTCGGGGCGCCCGTCTGGGAGGCGGCACGGGACGCCGGTCTGCGGGGTGCGAGTCCCAGGGATTTACGGTGCGGGCGGTGTCTCGAAGCTCCTTCGGGGTTAAATTCTGGAGCAATGGGAGGCGGTTCAGGAAACAGAAAATCAGATTTTCTCACCCCCGACCCTCAACTGATGGTTTCCGTCGACTGAGTGTCCATTGTAAGAGTGTCCAACGCGCCCTGGGTACATTTACTTCGTACTCCTCTCCTTTTTTTCTTCACTTGCACTTGACATTGTCTTTCGCTCAAAGTGACGTCCTCGCCGGCGCTAGAGGAGCCCCCGGCTCCCCGGCGCCCGCACCCCACCGCTAGGTCCGCGGCACTCGCCGCCCCCGAGCCTCTAGGGACGAGTCGGGGGGAGACGCCGGGCAGGGAGGCCGTGCGTCGGGGGCTGCGGCCGGTCTCGGCCCAGCTCCCCGCGCGGACCCGTGCAAGGGCGGCCGCGGCCAAGGAGGCACAGCGACCAGACCCGCCGTCGGGTTCCGCGCCGCGCTGCGCGGCGAGCCAGCACCGCCGCCTCCTGCTTCCCGGGCCCTCCTTCTTTCCCAGTGCAGGGATGTGGTGGCTTGAGGCTGGAAGCCAGGGCTTCTAAAGGCCGGTGCAGCGGAGCCCGTAAAGGTGTGGACTTGGGATCACCGCAGTGTCCCGGGGCGTTTCGGTCAGCGCTTCCTTGGATTTGCACCTAGAAAAGAAACGTCTTCACTCCTGTACGCCCCGGCTCACTGCGTCCTCCTTTCGTGGTCAACTCTAACAACACAGCACTGTGCGTGCCACTGGTCCCTGGAGTGCTCGGATAACTCAGACCCCGCAGTAAATCAGACGCGCCACCCAAACTTGGCGCCTTCGAAAATCTTCCCGTGCGGGCGGCGGGGTCCTGGAATCCACTCGCTCCGCCAACCACGCACGCGCAGGCCCACCTGCCGCTCTGCCTTGGACCTCGTAACTCGGCTCTTTTATCGCCACTACTACATTAATCGGCCTTTAAATTTTGAAGTAACATTTAGGTTATTTCCAACAGTTGATCCTTTATATAAATAGTTCTTCAGATTACAGATTTCCACAAGGAAAACATGTCTTTCCCAAACGGGGGAGGGGGGGAACCACCCAGTTTCTTGTATTCTTCAGTTAGAAAAGTTGCATTAAAATGCAGATTTCGAATTACTTCAGGGTTAAACTCTTTTCCCAAAGAGAAAGCTCGATGGCTAACCTCAAACTTTAATCTTGACATCTTTAGTTATGGTGATCTTCTCCTTGTTTTCTGTGATTTTGAAACACAAGGAGATCGATGCTAAAGTCAAAAATTCAAATTCAGAGGGCTATCTATGATGGTTTTAGAATATTCCACAAAATTAAGAAGTAAAGAATATTAACAAGCTGTAAGGCCTAGTTCACAAATAACACTGCAGCTTCGGTTCTGAAACAGATAAAAAGGACCGCAGGAGATTTTAAAAATTAAAGTATTCACAGTCTGGTATAGACATTTGCCATTTGACAATATATGAAATTTAAATTGAGCATTGTCCATAAGTCTCATGCTTATATTATATTTCTTGGATTTACTCAAGTCTTTTGTGCCTCCCTCTTTTGTGGGAAAGCTTACATATAATGCACCATGTTTCTTTTAATTTAATCATAATTTTTCTCTTTTTAAGTGCAAACTCAAAAGCCATTTAGAAAAGGATATTTTGTGACAGACAAATACAAGGGCAAATAAAACTTAAAATAAGTAACTTTCTCATCTCTCAAGGATCACTTTCTTCAGAAATAAAAGTTGGAAGTTGTTGTTTGGTAGGTACTCTATCGACTCTTAAATCTAGCCACTGAATGCAACTGATTAGGTATTAAGGCCTACTTTTTTTTTTTTTTTTTTAACATTGCACAGCATTTATTAAACTCTTAAGAGAAGCTTGGGCTTCTTTTCCTAAGTCCATGAACTGATTAATTTTCAGTGTAGAATAAAGATCACTGTGTTAAGGTACCCTACTTCCAGCATTTCATGTGTTAAATAGTGCAAAGCAGTATGCAATTCAAAAAGAAAAGCATCTGTTTGATAGATTTACCCTGTAAAAGAAGGCATACAATCACTGTCTTAGAATTAAAAGAAGAGGCAAATTTTAAGTAGAACTCTTATGTTTGATTCAAAATCCATTTAGAAAGATAGTTAATTACCTTCAGAGCAAATTTTTGGCAAGATAGTTCTTAGGAATGCAAAAAACTAAATCAGAAATGTCCAATATATGGTAGTCAACTTATACAATTTTTACAAAACTACATTATTATTTTTAACATTACCTATTGATCTCTTTGTCTTTTAAAATCTTAATATTGGTAATTTATTGAAGACTTTTAAGGCACTTCTCTATGCTTAGAATTGCCTGCTGTGTTACATCATAAGTGCTTCAACCCACTGAAATAAGTGTATTTTAAATGTTCCTTATTTGTTTTATGAATACCTCAAGTTTCAAATATCTGCAATTTTTACATTTTGAGGTACATTTTTTAGTGCTAGAATTGTTATATGTTAGCACATGGAATACTTTCAAGTATTTCATTCTAATAGGTTGAAAATGTAAATGCCTAAAATAAGGTATGTACAATCACAGGAAGCAGCAAAGCAAATAACCTCATTTTACTATAATTCTACTGTCATTTTAAGAACATTCAATTAAAAACATAAAGTAAGTTATTTGCTAAGACCTTATTTTTGTAGTAGAATATTAAAAAGTTTGCTAAGACCTTATTTTTGTACTAAAATATTAAAAAGTAATACAGTTTATATTCTCTAGCAATCCCTTCCCAGTCCATTGCTTTATTAACTACTCTTCTGATTATGTCTACTGGATACCAAGCATGATCAAACACTTAGATAATGAAATGAAATTTTAAAATTTCCCTTTTAAAAGTCTGATATTGTTTCTTAATTGTTTTATGAGAAATAGATAGTTAAAAGATTTTAACAATTTTAAACCTAAAATTAAGATAAACACTTGCACTCATTTATCAAATATACAGAATTTATTGAAGCCCAAGGTCATCTGAGCAATGAATGTGTTGAAAATAAATATTGAAATACAGGAAGTTCAAAAGTTATAATTCTTTACATTAACTGGAAATTTAGGAATAGTGTTCTTTTTATTTAATATGTCTTGCTTTAGGAGGGCTGTATATGATACAGAATATCCTAAGAAAAGTGTGTGTAGTGCTGGTGGTGGTTGGAGGGCTGGTGGTGGGAGTTATTGAGGTAATCTTACTGCTTTTTTAAAATCTACATTTGTTTGAAAACATTTTTGTTTTCAGCTAAATATTTGGCAATGGGTTCAATGCCTCAGAAAATTTCTCAAATAATTATAAAGACCTAAAAATAACAGAGTAAAAGAATGTTGATCAGCTAAAATCCTATAGTTTTCATGTCACAAATAAAAATTGCATGTTAGCCATTGATCTTAAGTGGTATTAATAAAAATTCTACAAATAATACAGAAAAGTTGTGAGTTGTGTTACTGAATTAAAAATTATTACTACAATAAATGGAATATTTTATAAAAGTCAGTGATCTTTTCAGTGGTTTTAACACATTTTAATATATTGTTTTAAAGTTTTCACTTTATTTTAGTACAAGTCTTCTGAATAGAATTGTTTTTAAACATATAGAATACCCAGCTGATTTCATACATTGGGAATAATAAGAAACTACTAGAATTCTTGGTTACTAACAATGATAAATGCAATGATAACAGAATTTCATAAATCAATTATATGCTCCATTTGAAGATTACAAAACATAATTAACTTACTTGACACTAACACAAACAATGTTTTGTTTCTTCACAGAACAGGCTATGAGCTGTTTTCAATTATTCCAATGAAATGCTGTCCTCTAAAATTAACAAATGAATGAACATTTGCATACTGTACATTGTACTGTAGACAATTTAGAGTGGGGCTACCCAATTGTTTTTCTAATGATATTTTGCCTCTTACATAATTTATTTTCCACTGAGGAACTAGTGATTACCTAATTATTTTTTTAACTAACTAACTTGGTGAAAAAAACCTCCTAAAGTAAGGTATTATTCTTATGAACGCCGTGAAATAAAATTAATCATTTGAAATGGCATCTAGAGATTGTGATTTTGCATAAAAGAGTTATGTGTACCTTGTGCCATGCTCTCCCTTACAAGAACGAAGGAAAAATAGAAACAAATATATAAATGATTAAAATAAACAGTTTCTGGTTATGTAAAACAAAGGAGAGTTTTATGCGAAGAAGGGGCTTGTGCAGAATTCCTGCCTGCCTTAGTCACAGGTGGAGTAGGCAACTTGCTACTTGGTACAATTTCAAGGGCAATTGCAAGGAGTGTATCCTCCCTAAATACTTCCGTTACCCTTTATTGATGCCTTCAAATTTTTAGCTTAAATGTTAGAACGTAGGTAAAATTCAAGTACTACTGAGAAAACTCACATTCTCAGCTGTTATCAGTAATTTATGACAATAAATACCTTTGAATAGGTGTCAGAGCTAATGTTGGTGGAAGGAAGAGAAAGTTTCATGACATTGAGTAATTAATATGAATGCAGAGAACTTGAGGAGGTGGAAGGGGCAGAGAGAGGGCTAAGGATGGGAAATTGTTGAGGAACAGAGACAAACTTTTTTGTGCACAATTTTGCCTGGTCAAAACTAACTGACGTGATAAAGACCCATTTAAAATGAGCAATTAACGATCTAGAATCCATTTTATACCATTCCTTATATCTCAGCAATTAAGTTATCAGTGTAAGGTATAATGGGGAAAAAAATGAATTAATTAGAGACTTCAGGTGCAAACGACTTGAATGTAAAATGCTCAGATCATTAAAGTCACGTGTATAAAATAGAAAGTGAAATATTGGTTGGGTTATGTATTTGACAACCAGATAATTTATCTGTCCACATACATTAACTAGACGATTGCTAAATTTCAGCTTTACTGTGAGCTGTATTCATATATATCATGACAAAATACAGTCTCAAATCATTTTTGTAAGTTTTAGATTTTTTCTTTGTATTGGTTATATTAATGACGATTTCCATAGTGTGTAGAAATTAGAACATATGACAATTCAAAAGCAATTGTTAAGAAAGCCAAACAATCATGTAATGGTTTGGTTATTTCATACATAAACCAGACTCAGCTTTTTTTTTTTTTCTAACAAACTGGTTCCAATCATTCCAGATTCTATCCTAAAAGCAATATTTTGCAGTTTTCAGACAATTTCCAAACAAATGAAGATTAACGAATCATCAGTAATTAAGTTTCGCTTCCTAATTTAAAATAAAACATGAATTGTTGGTCAAAATGCTAATGACATAAAAGTGAAATTCATGTATATCCCTTGTTCTTAAATATTGAACAAATGTCAACTAATCACTGAATTAGCCAACACCAAAAACTATTGAAATTCAATAACTTATCTGTGATCCTAAAGATGTGTTTCAACAAACTAACTCTTCTTTAAGTTTAAACAACTGGAAACCATTTCTCAATGGTGCAGCCTTTCTTAATATTAATTCAAGAGACTTGGAGACATGTTGCTGGTATTGGAAGCTGATATGTGCTGATTCGTGAGGGAATTGTTTAGCTTGTACCCTGGTGATGAAGGGAGACACACTTTCAGACACATGCAGGCATTGCAGACCCCAGACTTTTTTCCTAGCTGGTTATCTGCTTCCTGAGACCAATTTGAATAGCCGGTGAGTGTCTCCTCCCCAACCTGACTTGATTTTGGTTTCCTATTTTGTGATTGCAAGCTGAATATTTTTCACTCCCATATTCCTAACTTGGACTTGACAAGTAAACTGTGTTTTGAGCCTACTTTCTTAGTGTTTGTTTTTGAAAAGATCTTGATCTGTTTCTCCGATCCCAGCCTACCCATCCCAGCGAATGGGTAACACGAACACAGTGGCTGCGCAAGCAGTCAGTGCTCTTTGTCCTGGTAACCTGACCACCCCACCACCTGCCCTTCACGAAGAAGAGGGACCTGTCATCTGTGGACTGGGCTTCCCTCTCAGCTATGCCTGATGTCCAATGGTCCAGGAATGAGTAACTGTGTGCTCCCAGAGTTGTTCTAGGGTTTCTTTCCATTTCTTCTATCACCTAGATCAGTGAGTAGTATTTTTTGTTTGTTGGTTGCCAAAGATGACCTTCCACCAGGTTTATCTGAAAACCTGGCCAATTAGCCCATCTTCAGTTAAAAGGAATAAAGGAACTATCCCCAGTACCCACATTGGCTCAGTGCTGGGGCCAGCCCCAGCAGTGACTGGATACTTGTCTTCTTAGAACTAGACCACCAGGTATGGAAGATGGAGAATATGAAGGCCTTGAGCAAGGCCTTGTGTTCCTGGCCTCATCTTGGCCTTCATGCTGAAAGCCTGTGGACAACACCATGGCTCTGTCTGTCCTGGTATTGGATCCCCTCATCCTGGGCCATTGGCTTTGTTCTGCCCTGTGACAATTTTAGCCAAATCCCAGCACATCTGTGAAGCATCTACACCAGCAACATAACCATAGGGAGCCAAAGCCAGATAGTGTTCTTGTAGAATATGAAATAAATGTTGGTGCTTTAATTTATCACGTTTTCTGCAACACAGCTCTTTCCGTTTTTACTGACACCCAATTACCACTCTCTAGGATTCTGATGTAAACAAATGGATGGTAGGGTCTAACCCTACTACTGAGTCTTTTACATCCTTGAAGAGTTGCTTTGGTCATCTTATTCCCAGATGTACTTAGTTATAATTAACTCAAGTATAGGGATTGCGAACCTACCTGTAGTTTTGTTTTTTTAAAATCTACTTTTCTAACATGTTATTTCATTATTCCTCATAGTAAGTTTATGATGACAGTATTATTAAACTTATTTTACAGAATGCAAGCATATTTTCTTAGCTCATATAACAACTCACATTTAACCAAACCTTATATAAGTGTATGAAGTGCTTTACACATAAAGGCTCTGAGAAGTGGGTACAATTATTATGACATTTTACTGAGGAAAGAAGCCTTAGAATACTTAGTAAAGTGATGGAGATTCTTACCACTGTTACCAACAGCCTTCCATGCTGTCAAATGCAGTGGATCCTTTTTTTGTCATCTTTTTCAACCACATAACACCAGTCAACCCTCTTAGATAGA
Organism: Balaenoptera musculus; assembly: GCF_009873245.2. Classification (NCBI taxonomy): domain Eukaryota; kingdom Metazoa; phylum Chordata; class Mammalia; order Artiodactyla; family Balaenopteridae; genus Balaenoptera; species Balaenoptera musculus. The sequence goes on along the minus strand of NC_045786.1, from coordinate 13,264,797 downwards.
CATGATGATTGCTGGCTCTTTTCCCCACCTTACTGGTCTCCTTGGCTGGCTCTTCCTTCTTTACCTTAACTCTCAGTGATGACTCTCCTTTACTGTCTCTGCTCTCTTTCCCTAAATGATCCCAAACATTCTTATAACTCTATCGTAATCTGTACAATTACAGCATTTATACCTCTATCAGAGACCTCTTCTCTGAACACTAATTTATCTACCTAACAACCTACCTGATATCACCATTTGGATGCTCCATGGGTATCTAAAATCACATAATATATCTAAAGCTAAAACCTTGACCTTTTGCCTACAAATCTGCTCCTCCCCATTCTCAGTGAATGGCATCACCTTTTACCTAACTGCTCAAGTCAGAGACCTGGAAGTCATTCTTTTCTTAAAATTCCTATATCCACTTCATCATCAAGTTCTATCAATTTCACTCCAAAATGTGTCCTGTCTTTCTCTTCTTCTCTATCCTGAAGGCCACCATATCAGCTCAAGCCACCATACACTCTGTGTTACTGTAATAACTTCCTATGGGGTCTCCCCTCTGCATTGTCCCTGAAATATGTTCTCCATCCAGACATTGTAATCCTTTATATATACTTTTTTTAGTAAAATTTTGACAGAAAAATGCACAAATCATAAGTGTTCAACTCCAATTTTCACAGCCTGAACAGACCTGGATAACCAACACCTGAGTCAAGAAATAGAATGTTATCAGTATCCCCAAAACTCCCCTCATAATTCTTCCCAGTCATTACCTCTCAAAGGTAACCACTATCCTGACTTCTATTGCCATAAATTAGTTTTGCTCATTTCTGAACATTATATAACCGGTATCAACATGTTTGAAACATAAAACATATTATGACACTACAGCCTAAACTCCTCAAAGGCTTCCTTTATACTTGGACTAAAATACAAACCTGTTACTGTGGCCTGCAAGTCCCAACACAATCTGTCCTCTACGTATTTCCCCAAGATCAAGTCCTGCCATTTCCGATTTGCTCAATATGCTACAGCTCATTTGGTCTTGTATTAATTCCTTAAATATGTCAAGCTCTTGCCTTGACTCAGGGCCTTTGCATATGCTGCTTCTCCTGCTAGTTTGCTGGTTCCAGCAGGGTTGGTTTCTTCTCACCCCTAAGTTCTCACTTAAGCATCACTTCGCGAGAGAAACTTCCCATGGCCACTGTAGGACGAGGTTCCTGAAGGCTGGCATGTGTCAGGAATGATTCAGAGTCTCTTGCTTGGCAGACAAAAGAGGCATAAGAAAATTTTATCTTTGTTTGCTTTACTGGCTGTGCACACGTACAATATATGGGGGTATTTGAATTGGTTAAATTTGGTTTAAAAGGAAGCTGGAGGAATCAGAAAAAGAGTGTCAAACAGAGATGGCAGAATCTGAAGGATCTGCATTGCTGTCTTCCAAGAAGCTAAATAAAGCAGCTCCCTTATCACCTGTTTTAGATTAATTGTTGGGGAGAGGAAGGACTACAGCCTTTTCCTTTAAAATGCAAATAAGGAGTCAATCAGTCTGTGACTAACTGGGTACCTGGCAGGCAGAGAAGGGTGCGGGGAGAGAAGCAAGGATTCCTGCGTATTGGGCCATTTCCCCCAGGACCCAGGTGGCAGATACCTGGTGGAAACAGTGTCCTGTATAAGTGGAAATACTCATCAATCTGTATTAAGTATGTACATCTCAATCTGGATTTCTTGCCATTCCACCTTATTCTCTCGAATACCTTATTCTCTCGAGCTTCCTCCTGTGGTCAGCAAATACTTTCACACTATAAAAGGCTGCCTTTGGGCTGATGAAACCAACATTTGGGGGGAAGGGAAGAGGAGAGAAGAAGGCAGATGGGGAGTGGGCCCGAGGACACGGTCCAGTGAAAAACAACACTTATCCTTGGGGAAACTGATACAAAGTGGTCCTCCACGGGGGCCACAATCCCACGCTGTCCTGAGGGCTGTGAGGCAGGTCCCCGTCTGCTCCCTCCCACCATACACAACCCCTGGCCCAGGCCTGTGGAGTAAGCCTGCACAGATATATTCCCTGGACATCACTCCTCTGTTTCACAGAAATGTTCCAGTTTGAATGAAATGCCTCCTGTAGGGTTTGGGTTCACCTTGGCTAAAATATTGTCCAGGGTCATTCGTATAAAAGCATTCTATGCTCCCAAATGCTTGCTGTCTGGGATCATGGGGCTGGAGAGAACACAAAGGTGTAATTATTTGTTTACAACAATAATTCTATCATTATAATTAATTTTTGTTAATAATTATTAAGTACACTATAAGAGATATTAGACGTTTGTTACTGTTTCGGGTTTAGTTGGGCTATTTCAAAAGACAGAGCCTGACTCAAGCTACCTCAGCTCACTGAGGTATGGGGCCTGTGGGTGGAGGGTATGCAGCAAGCAGCCCTGCTCTGGGGTCACCTGGAGGGCTTTGCTCACTTCCTGGGTGTCTCTGGTGTCAGTACTGAGCATTGTCTTGCCAGGGCTGCAGCCAGCTTTCCTCCTGCTGCTTCCAAAGGGTGGGCAGGGGAAGGAGGAGGGCTGGAGGAATGTTCCACCTCCAGGGACCGAGGCCTGGCTTTTTTGTCTCAAACCGGCAACGTGGGTCTTAATTTCCCTCTCAGGCCCTCCGGTCAGCTCTCAGGGCATCGCTCTACCTCATAACTTTTAAGTTTCACCTTCCCAGGCAGATTGCTTTATTCACTTAAAGTTTTTCATTTCAAATTCCTGACGGGAGAGAATCTAAATGGTCCGTTCACCCTTTCAAGCCTAGTCGTGCCGTGTCACGCCTATGAATTTACTGTCCTTTCAGCTGGGGCTGAAACGGGAGTTGAAGGGGTCATGCGATCCGTGTACCTCAAATCTGCCCTCTTAGGAGGAGTGGGGGGTGATCCATCTTCCTTAGAAGCAACTGGTTGCAGCAGGCGATGTGTTTGGCATTCCTAGGATACTCTCATCAGCAAAAGAAAAGCCTTCGTGATGCAAGTAACTGGCAGAAAACATACAAAGTCATCTTTCTTTTTTTCACCTGATGTTGAAATATATGTATATAATGATGTAGATGTTTTTAAAGAATGCATTCTTTTAAAAAAGCTCTGGTTTGGAATGTTTATTTGACCCAGCTGTGGAACATTATCCTACTGATTCAAAAAATTAATATATTCTTTAGAAGTATTGGTATTGATATTATGCTAGTCTATTCCTGCAAGCAATAAAAACCAGAACATAATGGTTGATGTCAGGGTTTAGTTTTGTGTACCTGGACCTCAATGGAAAAGAAAGCTTTGATGATGAGAAGGCTTTGGAGAAAATGTGTATGTTCCAGCTACAGTATTCATAATAGATGTTAGGAATTTCCAACCCTTTTCAGCATTATTTAACATGAGTTTAACCCAATTTTCCCTTAGGCTCAATGGAATACAGGTGTCAAGTGAGCAACATAAAGATGTTTTTATCTTCCTTAGCTATTTCTGTAGTGGTGGGAGAATTTTCCCATGTCCTGAATGAAAACAAGATTTTACATTTCCATCCGTCATATCTAGACAAAAATCTAGAAATCATCCTTGATTTCTTCCATCCCTTACCCCCTGTTTCCAGCCAACCCATCATCAAGTCCTGGTGGTTCTACTTCCAAAATATATCCTGAGTCTGACTGCTTCTCTCCACTTTCACACCTACCACTCTTGTCTCTGCCTGAAATACTGTAATAAGTTCTGTATTAGGAATGCATTCAGCAGTAAACAACAGAAAACTCAACTATGGTAACTTTGACAAAGAGAGCTTTCCTTGTCTCTCGTAAACGTAGTCCAAGGGTAGGCAATCCAGGTCTGGTGCAACAGCTCAACAATGCCATTGAGGACCCAGCTCTACCTTTCTTTTCTATCATCCTTAGTGTATTGGCTTTCATTCTCATGCTTGTTACCTCATGTTCTCCATATAGCTGCTACATTGCCAGCCATTGCATCTGTGTTCCAGACAGGAAGAAGGGTAAGGGTGGAGAATGATTTCCTTCAGAAGTTTTGTCATTTTATTCAGAAAGGGAAGCCCCTTGGAGCTAGACATTGTCATACTAAGCGAAGTAAGTCAGACAGAGAAAGACAAATATCATATAATATCACTCATATGTGGAATCTAATTTTAAAAAGTGATACAAATGAACTTGTTTACAAAACAGAAACAGACTTACAGGTATCAAAAACAAACTTATGGTTACCAAAGCAGAAACGCAGAGGGGAGGGATAAATCAGGAGCTGGGATTAACATACACACACTACTATATATAAGAGAGATAATCAACAAGGACCTACTGTATAGCACAGGGAACGTTACTCAATATTCTGTGATAACCTATATGAGAAAAGAATCTGAAAAAGAATGAATACATGTATATGTATAACTGAATCACTTTGCTGTATACCTGAAACTAACACAACATTGTAAATCAACTGTAATCCAATAAAATTTTAAAAAGAAAAAGAAAAAAAAGAAAGGGAAGCCGTTGCACCGTTCATCAGCCAGAAGAGGATCCCATACCTATTCTCAGACTAATCCGTATCCAAAGAATTAAAATTGCTGAGGTAGATATTGTGGACTTATTTACACAGTATCTCTTTTAACCTCCTTCTACTGTGTCTTCCTGTACAGCTGAGACTGGAAAGCTAAAAACTACATTTCCCAGATTCCGTTGCAGCTAGGGAAACGGAGTGAAGTGAAGAGAGGCAGATACAAGCTGGCCATTTCGCTGGTGTCCATTAGCAGAGGTAGCTTGGACCTGGAGTGATTAAATAGGAACTTCCTTGATTGCCCCTTCTTTATAAAATGATTTAAATCATTATTAACTCCACTTGGGTTTGTCCCTTTTTGGTTTTTGTCTCCAGCTGTTTCAATACAAAATATTACCAATTTAGGTAACCCACAATAAAGCACTTTATAGCCTGTTTGGTTTCCTCACAGTTGAAGAGCTGTACTTAGAGTATAATAAATTTCTTTGGTCTCACAACCACAAATTGCTAGGCTTCTCCAAAGGCACTGGCTGCTGGTGGTGGTGGTGATTTTGATGGTGATGTGATTTTTCTAAATCATCTGGATCCTGGGAATTGTGACCAGTGGTGTTGACTTTTCCCTCTTGACTATTAAAAAGCTTTAAGGCAAATGGGTGTCCTTCTCCCTGAAAGTACTGTCTTCACTGTATATATTTTGTGTGCTAAATATATACACTCCTGATCCTATCTTTTCTACTCTTTTTTCTTGATTCCCTTACTTATTTTTGTTATTTCATTCTGTTGCATCTTTTTTCCTCATGGCAGAATCTTCTTGAAAATTGGGTTATAAGAGTATGTCTGCTAAAGAAGAAAAACTATGAAGATATTTGATCTCCCAAATTAGAAACACTATCTACAAGGACTTCCCTGGTGGTCCAGTGGTTAGGACTCAGTGCTTTCACTGCCGTGGCCCCGGGTTCAATCCCTGGTTGGGGAACTAAGATCCCACAAACTACGTGATGCAGCAAAAAAACAAAAACAAAAAGCTATCAACATACTAGATATCAAAAGTAAACATTGGGGTTAAGCATTTCATAGCTATAAGGTGACTTTAGTGGAATATTTCAAATTGGTCCCAAATGTGAGTCTCTGCTTTGTTCCTTGGAAAAAATACTCTATATGCTGTCCTTAGAAAAAATGCTGACTTTCCTCTATATGCCATAAGCTTGTGAATAGGATGAATGTGAAAGATGCTCAGTATCGGCCTTAAACATCTTACTACAGTGATACGGACTGCACACATCATAGAACTGAGCTGGAAGTGTTTGTCCCCAACACTTTAGAGAAGCTAAATGTGTATAAAAATGTTTTAAACACTGATAGACAGTATAGCAAGGTGAGAAACCCATACACAAATGCCAGTGGTGTTGTCTGAGATTATTTAAAATAGGACCACAGCACAGATGGTGGCAAAGTATGATGGTGAGGAGAGTTTGCCCTGAAGCCCTGCTCTGACTGCAGATCCCTGACCCAGACCGGAAGCTTCACAGGGTGCCATTTCCAAAGCTGGGAGATAACATTCCTTCAAAGCATCTGGGTGATTTTGTTGCTGCCAAGTCAGTTAAAAACATGAGTGGCCATCCAATAAATACATTCTAAAGTGTACAAATGTGTTTTTCATGAAATGCAATCAGAAGCAAAGATTCAGCCTCATGGCTTTATAATCAGAGCAAAATTTTGACCCCCCCCCCCAATAATATTAACCTGCTTCGTCATCAACTTTGTTGACGGAGCACAATTCCTCTCACTGGTTTCTTTCCCATCCCGCACCCCACATCCTGCCCCCAAATCCAATTCACCCTCAAAAGCATTCTCAGCATTGAGCATATTCAAAAGAATGAGCTGAAAGCAATTTAAAAGGAGCTCTATAAAGTTTTGAGCAAAGGAGCATTATCGAATAAGTGTGTAACCCGTGGGAACACTTCCTTCTTAACATCATTCCTTGGCTCACCAAGGCATTCCCAGTAAAGTCCAAAATCCTTGTAATGGCATCCAAGATTCTTCATGATGGGAACACTGCTTTCCTCCCCAGCGTCACCTCTGTCACTCCCCTCCTTGTGGCCTGACAAGATCCAGCCATACTGAATACCTATTGCCTCCTAAATATGCCACATGCTCTCCTACCTCCAGGCTCCTGCCCAGCCTGGAGCATTAACCCACCCTCCTTGTCCGTTTTCCCTGCCTAATGACTCTGGCTAACCTTTCAGGACCTGTCTCAATATTCACCTCAACCACTGGAGCCTTCTCCCACACCCATTTTTTATGGCAAGTGCCTACCTCATTGTACTCCTTAAACTGACACAAAGTTGCTTGGAACTCTTTTGTCTCCAACTGCAAATTCCTTGAAGGCACAGACTGTGCTTTATCATTGCACCCCTAGCACCTGGAATAGTGCCTGAGACATAGGAGGTGCTAACACATGTTTGCGGAATGAATGAAAGTTATTATTCTGAAGGAAACAATTCATCTGAGTGGATAGTTTCACCTGTTTGAAAAAAAAAATCACTCATCTTACGGACATAATTCGTGTTGTAGCGACATTGATGTTTCCTAATAAGTACTCAAAAAAAGTGTTGTCATCAATCTGATAATTCTGTTACTTGCATTTTTTATCCCATGTTAAACTTATGAAAACTTCATCACAGCATAAACAAGGCATTTATAAATCAAAATATTTTAAGGATTAAAAAAGATATTTTAATCAAGGTCATACTAAGGATGGAAATACTCTCTAAATAGAGCTGGCAGTTTGAAACAGATATTAGCAATAGTCCTCTGAAGAAGAGGAAACTAGTCATGCTCTTATTTTATAAAGAGTAAGTGGCTGTTTTTCAAGCTGTGAAGAAAAAGTATTCGGAATAAAAGCTACTACTGTCTTTTCTCTGACCTGATGATGATGATGATAATCATAGTAATTTACCATGTTAAATGTGTACTGGGTGCCAGGTCCTTTAAATGAATTCCTTCATTCAGTTCTCACAACAGTACTATCATTACCTCCATTTTAAAATGGTGAAGTGAGTTTTAGGTATGTTGAATGGCTGGTCCAGATTTACACACCTAATAACCAGTAGAGTCGAGACTGAAGCCCAGGCAGTCTGACACCGGCGCTGAGGCTCTTTCCTGACTTTGGAAAATGAAATCTCACCTACGGAATAGAAGATGCTATCTCTGAGTCTGGCTGGACTCCTACTCCATATATTATATAATGTTACTAGTAATGGAGTAGAATGTGGCTTAAAACTGGTTCTTCTGGGCTCTGGCCAATGGAAGTGTCAGAAGTTACATTCTGTGCTACCTTTCTATTGCTTCATAACAAATTACCCCAACCGGGGCAGGTTCAAACATCAAACATTTATTCTCTCATAGTTTCTGAGAGTCAGGAGTTCTGGTTCTGGCTCAGGGTCTTTCATGAGGCTGCAGCCATTTCAAGGTTCGACTGGGGCTGAAGGACCCAAGATGTTGGGCTGAGGGTCCCAGTTCCTCCCTGGCTGTTGACTAAAGGCCTCCCACAGTTCCTCACCACACAGACCTGGCGACAGGGCAGCTCACAGCACAGAAGCTGGCTTTCCTCATAGCAAAGAGTCTAAGAGAGAGTCAGAAACAGGTGAGCCAAGAGGAAAGCAGCAGTCTCTCATAACCTAACCTGGGAAGAGGCACACCATCACTTCTGTTGGATTCTCTGCATTAGAAATGAGTCCCAGAGTTCTGCCAAACTCAGGGGGTTACACGAGGACATGACAACCACAGATGGGGGTCACTGGGAGCCATCCCGAGGCTGTTTTCCATACCTGCTTTAATATGCAACAAAGGTACGGGCATCTTGATTTCATGCCTAAGTGCCAGGTTTCCAGGTGCGAGTGTGGGCTTTTTCTTTTTATTCAATTGAAAAGAAATTAGATCATTAGACTCAAATGACAAATCTCAGCTTACCAAAAAACACTTTCACTAGAAGACAAGGTTGGAAAGACAAAGTAAAATTCTAAATGTCTTTAATTCAAAATTACATCCAATTGCTAATAAATTTCTTTGCATATATCACATTCTTTCCTAACCTAGTTCAAACGTAGGTCCAAGCTATATGGGTCCCGAATAAAAGACCACGTAAATAAGCAAAGAGCATTTAAAAATACTGTAGAGTATTGATTCCTGAAAACAATTGTATGTCTCCATTACCTCCCCTTTATGGCTGACTAATTTCTGAAATTGCTGTGACAGGTATCATACCGGAGACTCCTTGGGGAAAGCTGAGGAACACATGTTTAAGATCAATTTGAGAAAAGGTATGTTACTGCTTTATACAGTGCAATTAATTATTTTTAGAATCTTTTAAATCAGTTGTTTTAAAAGATAAGAGAAATATACACTTTAGATCTAATGGTTAAAATGAAATAGTGATATTTCCAAATTTTAAATCCATTTGGAATGTTACATATTTTCATGCTTGGAAACTTAACCTTTACATTGTTTTAAATTAACACCTTACAGTGTCATTATCAGAGTAAGTAATCATTTGTTCTGTAATATTGTTAATGACTATGACCAAAAACCTTAAATTCTGATCTGAAATGGCATGAATCTTAATCATAAATGGTGTTGTATAGTCATATGAAGGACTATGAGATATTTGCCCTTGACTTATTATAAGATGAAAATTATACATGCTTCTGAATTTTTCCCAGTTAATCAAACATGTAAGTTTGACCCATGAATGCAAAAATCAAAGAATAATTCTTTTCTTCTTCTTCGGGTTGCTGAAAATTTGTGTCATATGTTAGTATAATTTTTTTCCCAACAGTGAAATTCTTAACTGCACTGTACATGTTATATACACTTTGCAACTCCAGGGCAGCAACTAGAATGCAGTAGCTGTGCGGATTGCCTTTTAGACTTGATCTGTGACCTGCAGAGGTCAACCCTGAACTAAGATTTTTCCAGGCTGATAGTACAAATTTGCCATTTTTATAATAATGTTCTTTCATAATGATAATATGAATTTTTAAAAATAAATTTTAGTTATTTATTTTTATTTTTGTCTGTGTTGGGTCTTCATTGCTACACGCAGGCTTTCTCTAGTTGCGGCGAGCGGGGGCTACTCTTCGTTGCGGTGTGTGGGCTTCTCATTGCGGTGTCTTCTCTTGTTGTGGAGCACAGGCTCTAGGTGCGCGGGCTTCAGTAGTTGTGGCACGTGGGCTCAATAGTTTTGGCTTGCAGGCTCAGTAGTTGTGGCACGTGGGCTCAGTAGTTGTGGCTCGTGGGCTCAGTAGTTGTGGCTTGCAGGCTCTAGAGCGCAGGCTCAGTAGCTCCACGGCATGTGGATCTTCCTGGACCAGGGCTCAAACCCGTGTTCCCTGCACTGCACTGGCAGGCGGCTTCTTAACCACTGAGCCACCAGGGAAGTCCCTTGACTGTTTTTAATAGCCAGTAGAGTGAAGCCTAATTAATGTATATCGTGTGAATTCTGAGTTTGTTGTTACTCTTATTTGATTATCAACATATTTCTACCTTCGTATGCTTTATTAAAAGGGTTTATAACTGTCTCTGAAGTGTAAATTAGATCTCACAAGAGAGTGTTTTCATACTTAAGATAATAAACTTTGTAGGACCTTAGAAGTATTTTATTCAGGAGTACTTAATAATCAGTATTATTGCATCATTATAGCAGTCTCTAAAGGATTGCTATCGTCAATAGTTATTAGCATAGCGCTAAAAGAAACTTATCTTAGTGAAGATGCTTTTTTTTTACATTTGAATTTTGTCTCCCCACTAATTCAGTCTTTCTCACGATGAATTCCACTTATTTGGTTTTATTTTTTGAAAATTTGAGGGTACTTTATTATTCAATGTAATATACCAACAATAGAATCTGGAATTTGAAAAAGTCTCCATGTCAGACAAAAGTGGATTGCTAGGCTTTTCTAAATAGCATAAAATTAAAAGTTTCTCAAATTGTAAAAGTTTCTTTAATTCCAAATAATTTTGTATATTAACTGAATTTTCAAGAGAATTATCAATATATGCTTTTATTTTCATTGCAGAGAGAGCATTCTCCAGAAATCACTTTAAAATGGAGTGATAAAAGTAGATATACATTCTGTTCATTTCAAAGTGATACAAAAATAAAATTAGATGTATAGCTGGACATATGTAAATAAATTTTTTTAAAATAAGAAAGAATTAGTTTCTATTCAATTCAAAGTTATAGAATATAATTCTATATTCAATCAATTCATCAAGCAATAAGTACTTATTGAATATATACTATGTACCCTGCCCTGGGCTAGTTGCTATTTGGTGATTATATAACTATAACCAACCATAATTAAATATATGTATTCCTGCATTCAAAGAGCTTATAATTCAGTTGAGGATATAAGATCTAAACAGCAGACAAAATTTTAAATGAAATTAAAAGAAAAACTGTACATTATAAATGCAACGGAGGTTGAGAAAAGAAAGCAGTTAATTGGTGCTGGTGTATTCAAGTAAAATTAAAAGGAGAGGGCAAACTTTAAGCAGCCAGTTAGGAGATGAACAGGATTTCAGCAAGAGACTTAAGAGTAGCAGGTGGTCTCAGCTGGAGGAAGAGAATAAACAAAATAACAGAAGTGGAAGTTCACAGGGTTTGTTTCACCGGCATTAAAGAGTTTAACCTGGGAGGAGTGAAGGCTCATTTTGGGAGCGGTGAAAATTACATTTCGTTAAACTATTGATACATTGGTTATCCAAATGAAGGAATCTACTGAAAAACAAGTCAGGAATTCAGATTTGACACGCAAAAAGTAGGAGCCCACTACCGGTTCCTGAACAAAAGACTAGGGATAAGAGTATATTTTTAGGAAGCTTTTCATCAATGACTTAAATCAAAATATAATTAATTAAATCAGTATGAGCCTCTTCCTTTGCAAAGATGATGTTAAAAGATGACAGAAAGGAAGCAAGAACCTCTTAAATTCCATTTGCTGAGGTTCAGTTACACTGTCTTTACTCCGCCAGAAAGAATAGAAATTAGAAAGAAAACATTAGGAGAGTGAGTCCAAAACAGGTGGGAAGAGAGTAGGAAGCAGCTACTTTCACAATTTAATACAAAAAAGATACAGTAATTGAGTGCCTCCTACTTTCAAAATACTTGATATGAAGCAGCCAAACGTCAGTAAGATCCAATTCATGTGACCAAAAAGTTTACAAGATAGTAAAGTGTTAAGGAATGTACATAGACAGTTTAATAAATGTCATAACAGTCAGAGGTGCAGATAAATCCCGTGAACGTTCACAGAAGGGTGAATTCACCTGTCAGGTACATGAGTCAGAGTGGCTTTCATGAAAAGAGGCCACATGTGTTGTAAATCTCAAAATGAGTATGTTGTCAGAAGGAATGGCAAGAGAGGCTCAGAAAGACAATGTTTTTCCTGGGTGGTCTTGTGTCTGCTAAAAATCAGGAGTTACTGTAGAAAAGCAGGGAGAATGGATTTTGGAGCCAATACATGGTTTGTATAGAGACTGTAGCAGGAAGATGACATCTGGCTAATACCCAGAATATATGTGTGTCCTGCTGCCCAAACTGGTTTGGAGTACGTGATTCCTTAGCAGGAGTGTTCTGGCTAACGTATTAAAGAAGTTGCTCAAGTGGGACCGTATGATGGATGGGTTATGAGGTTACCAAGATGGGGAGAGACGAGAAGAACAATTTATCTTCTGAAGAAGAGCAGAACATATTGTGTGAGCACACCCCAACATTTTCCATTCTTGGCTTTGCCCTTTTGGGTACCCATCCTCTTTTCATATTCAGACCTGAATGCTATAATCCTCATCTCCTCATTCCCTTTGCTATTTTTATATCTTCTTTCCTAGAAATTAAAACTCAAACTTCAGGCTTGGCCATACTTTTGCTCCAAACCTTCTATTATCCAGCTGCAGTGTTGACATACTTAATCTCCTTTATGTGACAAGTAACAAACTCAACTAGCTGGAAAACTTCAACGCAAAGAGGACAACCCTTAAACGATACAAACCACAGACATTTCCCTTGATTCACATTATTCCTTCAGTAAAGACCTTCCCTGTCCCCAAATATCAGTTGGTTTCTCACTAAAACCGACCACAGAGCAATCTCACTTTATGTATATTTACTTAACAAAACATTAACATCTAATTCATTGGGCTGAGAGTTTAATTTGCATACTCTCAAGCAACAATTTATTATTATTAAAAAACACTCGACCTTCTAGAGTGGGCTACAAAGACTTCCCTAAAAGTCATTTCGTTTTGCAACTGATTTTCTAAATATTTAATAGCACTCAAACAGGGTACTAAGTGGGCTATTTGTTTGTAAAAAGAAACAATGCCACTTTATACACTGCTGTCAAAGTTTTGATAAACAAGTATAATATGGTCTTGAGAAACACATGAATCTCATTTATAGCAAAATAAGATTTTCTTGTGCCTCTTCCAAACAATGGCAGTGATTTTCCACTGAATTTCCTCCTGATGCTTTTCTCAGTCGTCTCCATCGCTTCCTCCTTATCTCCTTGAGCTCTAAATGTTGATGTACCCCACGCCTAGTATCTAGTAAGTGTTCAACAGATAAACGTTGAATGAATAAATAAGTAAACACTGAGCATTTATGGCTAACTAGGGCAAAAGCATAATTAACAAGGATGCTTTCACCAAGGATAGACTCAAGAGAAGCCACCATGCCTTTCCCCTCTTTGTGGTCCCAGCATCTTTACAGAGTGTCTGTTATATTAAAGGTATTCCATAAATACTACCTGAATATTTATTAGAGAGCACAGCCTGAAGCTGGATTGCCTGTGTTCAAATCCCAGCTCTTCAACTTACCAGCTCTGTAACCAAGGGAAAAGCATTTAACTTCTCTGTGCTTAGTATCTTCATAAAATAAGAATAATAAGTATAATAGTACAGGCATATCTCAGAGATATTGCAAGTTTAGTCCCAGACCATTGCAATAAAGCAAATATAAAGTGAGTCACATGAGGGACTTCCCTGGTGGCACAGCAGTTAAGAATCCACCTGCCAATGCAGGGGACATCGGTTCAATCCCTGGTCCGGGAAGATCTCACATGCCCCAGAGCAACTAAGCCCATGCACCACAACTACTGAGCCGGCGCTCTAGAGCCCATGAGCCACAACTACTGAACCCGTGTGCCACAAGTACTGAAACCCATGCACCTAGAGCCCATGCTCTGCAACAAGAGAAGCCACCGCAGTGAGAAGCCCGTGCACCTCAACGAAGAGTAGCCCCCCCTCACCGCAGCTAGAGAAAGACTGCGTGCAGCAATGAAGACCCAATGCAGCCAAAAATAAATTAATTAATTAAAAAAAAAGAAAACCACAACCTTTCTTAAAAAAAAAAATAAAGTGAGTCACATGAATTTTTTGGTTTCCCAGTGCCTATAAAAGTTATGTTTACACTATACTGTAGTCTATTGTGTGCAATAGCATTATGTCTAAAAAAATGTACATGCCTTAATTTAAAACTATAAGCCTTAATTTAAGGCTAAAAAAGGCTAACCATCATCTGAGCCTTAAGCAAGTCATAGCAGTAACATCAAAGATCACTGATGACAGATCACCATAACAAATGTAATAATAATGAAAAAGTTTGAAATATTGTGAGAATTACCAAAATGTGACACAGAGACATGAAGTGAGCAAATGTTGGAAAAATGGTGCCAATAGACTTTCTTGAGGCGGGGTTGTCACAAATCTTCACTTTGTGAAAAACACAATATTCACTAAGTGCAATAAAGTGAAGCACAGTAAAGTGAGATATGCCTGTAATTATATATGGGATTAAATGAGTAAATATTTTTAAAGCATAGTAACCATTAGATGAAGATGGTGATGGTGGTCCTATGAAACTCACAATGAAATAAGAATATTCCGAATAAGCTAAAACCACCTAAGCTTTTTAAATGTAAAAAAGTTACATGAATTTGATCAAATAAGCAAATTATAGCATGTCACTCCCCAACTGAAAAATCCATAAATAACTACTACAACCTCCATGATAAAATCCAAACTTCCAGCATTCAAGGCTTACAATTTGTATCCAAGATTTAACTTGAAAGTCAAAAAGATTTTTTTTCAAAGAACAAGGTAAGGAATTTTTCAGAAATGTATGATGATAAATAATGCCTCCTATTTTTATAGCACTATATGATTTTCAAAGAGCTTTTACATAGCTGACTTGTTTATAACCACGGCCACATTAAAAAAGAAACCGAGACAGGCATTATTATCTTCATTTTGGAGATAAGGAAAGTAAGATTTAAAGAGAAAAAGTGATTTGTTTGAGGTTTCATAGCTGGCAATTGGTGTAACCAGGACTAGCAAACTGAATCCCCTGATACTGAATTCAGGATTGCTTTCACCACAACCTTCTATTGATAAACACTGAATTTAATGAGTGAGTTTTGTATCCTTTCTAGTGTTTAGCACATGCTAGGTATATGATAGGTGTTTAATCCATATTTACTAATTGCTTAAGGTAAAAAATATATATATTTATTCTTTTGCTCCAACTTACCAGAACTGTCATAGAAAAAAGATAATTCATACCATTTAGCAGAAAGTAAACAAACCCCCAAATCTTGCTAACTTTTATAAAAGTTGTTTTAGCACTTTTCTAAGGTACAAAAGCTATTGTAATGGGCCCATGATTTCTAACAATATTCATATTTACTATTTGTCTTTCTAACAGGAAGACACCTGATCAATCTCCCAGGAGTTCTGCAAGATTATTGCTTGGATTTTATGACTTGAGTCATTTTCTTTTGAACCAAAGAATAAATCATCGGATCTTATAAAATCTGTGTTTCCTTCTGTATATACTATTCCAGCCCCTCTTCCGTATTTGAAGGGTCAGAGAGATTTGACTTTAAACTGGCTTACAAAGGAGTATAAAATCTTATGCTTTAACATTCCATTGCTACTCCTAACATTTTCTAGGTAGCATATAGAAACTACAAACTATAAAAATATAGGAAAGAGTATGATATTTATATTCAAGACCTTATGTTTGAAAATAATCACGTTTCTAACTGAGCTATGAACAACAGCCTTCGAAGAATTTGGCACATACTGTAGATTTTTATCTTTTCTATTTCAGCCACACCAAGAAGTAGTTTCTCTAAAGCTTAGAAACACCCAGAGAATCTCTTGCTTTTCTAAGCCTGATATGAAGAGGCATCACAAACAAAAACTTTTGGGGGAAAAAAGTAAACAAAAGAAATTTAGCCTTTTGGCCCTTTGGATAATTTAAAGGAGCAAGTACAATCTTTTGTGAGTCACTTGTCTGCTGTGGTTGATCTCGCCAAAGGGGGGGAGATATTTCCTCTGGTTGTGCTACAGCCTTGCTGACACTCCTATGATGATCATGCCTCGTAGAGGGAGCTGCCCCAGTGAAATTAACCAGCAGGTTTTCAAACATTAAAAACCAGGAAGGCCACTTTCCTCAGCCTCTTCTCCCTTGACCTCCATCAAGAACATAGGATGAAAAAAAAAAATAAATAAAAATAAAAAAAAAAAAAAAAATAAAAAAAAAAAAAAAAAAAAAAGAACATAGGATGAAAAACGTGATCCAATAAAGGGGGGGGGCACACCCAGTGTCCACGTTTAGTGGACACCATGTCTAAACATTGGGCAGAGAGTACATTTACATCGTGGTACAGGCTGCTCGTGTAAACTGTTATTCTCTGGCACCTACACACTAGGGCGGGAGTCCAAACTTGTGAATGGGCAGAGAGCCATGCCAACAGATGGGCCCAGGGATGACAGCCAAGGGACTATGTATGTGCATCAAGTATAGGTGTTGAGAACAGGAATTCCAACTGAGAAGATCAAAATGACTCCCTGCCCCAAGCTTATGGTTAAGAGCTTGTCAATTCATGCCTTGTTTAATATAAATGGACTGGAATTCCAGAGAATTGACAGATTTTGAGGAAAGCTTCCATTTATTTTTATTTTTTTGTAAAAATATAAATATAAAAATCACTTGGATATTTGCAGGAAATGGTTTGGTGGCATTTTGTGAGCAGAAAACGTTTCAACTTCTCCAGAAGTTTTCATGATTTTTAAAGTTTCTCTTAAAGAAATATAGAATTGGACCCTTTTATAGAAGAAGCTCATTAGTTTCTCATATACTATTAAACTCTTTAAGTGCATTCAGCTCTGTAACTTCAATGTCACGTATAATCCTTTAGGAAATTTATCCTAACAGATCAATGAAATTGAATTTCCTAATTTAATCATCTGTTAAACCTCAAAAATGCCTGAGATCTACTCTACTTTGTTTTTGACATAGGAAAGATCATTCAGAGGGGGTACTTTCTTGATGTTTTAAGTTTTTCTTTCTAAAACTAATTTCAAAATCTTAAATCCTAAAGTTATATGATTCGAATCATAAATGGGAGGAGAGGAGATTCAGAATCCCTTAGATGGCTCACATGAGCAGAGAAGGGAACATGTGGCCTGTATTACTTCTCTATGCTTTTTCCTAAGTAATAAAATTAGGGAATCAGACTAGACCATCTCTCAGGTCCTCTCCAGCTACAAAATTCTCTATTTCTAATAGGAACAAATGAAATGGTGCTGTCCTTTCAAAACAGGAATCAAAATTTTGAGTAGAAGTTTCTCCTCGTGGCTGTTACGACCCCAAAAAGAGGGCACGATGATTTCCCTACACAACACAAGTTGCCCTGGATTCCTAAGCATTTTAGAGGCAAGGAAGTCTAGATTCATCCTCACTCTTTCAAAGACCCTCAGAAACAGGTTTCCCTGATCATCCAAAACTTCTCCATAAAAATAAATGTTGTTGGGCTTCCTGGTGGCGCAGTGGTTGGGAGTCTGCCTGCCAATGCAGGTGACGCGGGTTCGAGCCCTGGTCTGGGAAGATCCCACATGCCGCGGAGCAACTAGGCCCGTGAGCCACAGCTGCTGAACCTGCGCGTCTGGAGCCTGTGCTCCGCAACAAGAGAGGCCGCGACAGTGAGAGGCCCGCGCACCGCGATGAAGAGTGGCCCCTGCTCGCCGCAACTAGAGAGAGCCCTTGCACAGAAATGAAGACCCAACACAGCCAAATATAAATAAATTTTTTTAAAAAGTCTTTAAAAAAATAAATATAAATAAATAAATAAATAAATAAATGTTGATGTTTGAGACAGCATACTTATATGGTTTTAGAATCTCTGAAAACACCTCTGATTCAGTGAGGCACAGTTTGAAAGCAGAGTGTTAAATAATACCAGCTGTAGGTTACAAAGCACTTCTTATCGAATCAACTGGTCATCAATTAGTAAGAACTCAACAAAACATAACCTTGTAAACTATTTTTTTCTTTATGCATTCCATTAAAATTATTTTAGGGACTTCCCTGGTGGCACAGTGGTTAAGAATCCACCTGCCATTGCAGGGAACACGGGTTCAATCCATGGTCTGGGAAGATCCCACATGCCGTGGAGCAACTAAGCCCATGCACCACAAGCACTCAGCCAAAAATTAAAAAAAAAAAAAAATTTTAAAAAAATTTTAAAACAATTCTTAAGAAATTAAGTTTGAATGATTGGCATGCACTGGACATTTCTTAATAAATTACACTCCTATATCTGTAAAAAATATTTTAAAATTTTGTATTGAGGAATAATGTAACAGAAAAGGCCATGTATCATAAAAGTATGGTTCATGAACTTTCGTCATGAACTGAATACACCAGTGAAAACAGCCACAGATCAAGAAACAGAACATCATCACAGCCCATGAGGCACCACTCTCTTCCAGTCACTACCTCCTCATCCCCAACCACTGTGAGGAATTCCACTGTGAGGAAGTCAACATAGGTTAGCTTTGACTGTCTTTTGAACTTTATTTAAATGGAATCATACAGCACTCTTTTTGTGTCTGGCTTATTTCACTCAATATTATGTCCATGAGATCCATCCATATTATTGAAGGTAGTTTTACTTATGTAAATTTATTTTTTATTAATTTATTTTTGGCTGCGTTGGGTCTTCGTTGCTGCACGTGGGCTTTCTCTAGTTGCGGCAAGCAGGGGCTACTCTTCGTTGCGGTGCGCAGGCTTCTCATTGCAGTGGCTTCTCTTGTTGTGGAGCACGGGCCCTAGGTGCGTGGGCTTCAGTAATTGTGGCGCGCAGGCTCAGTAGTTGTGGCTTGCAGGCTCTAGAGTGCAGGCTCAGTAGTTGTGGTGCACGGGCTTAGTTGCTCTGTGGCATGTGGGATCTTTCCCGACCAGGGCTCGAACCCGTGTCCCCTGCGATGGCAGGCGGATTCTTAACCACTGTGCCACCAGGGAAGTCCCTGCATGTAGTTTTAGAATGTGCATTCTCACTGCTGTAGAGTAATCCATTTATCTATATGACTGTTGATAGGCATTTGGCTAGTTTCCAGATTTGGGCTATTACAAATAGTATTCCTATGGATATTTGAATGCGTGTCTTTTAATGAACATGTGTATGCATTTCTTTGAGGTATATACTGAAAGGAAGATTTGCTGGGTCATAGGGTGTGCAGAGGGTTCAGCTCTAGCAGGTATCACCAATTTTCTCAAATAATTGCAACCAGTGTATATATCCACCATTCTATGAGAGTTCCTGTTGCTCCACATCCCTGACAGGACTTAGCACTTATGTCTTTTTCAGTTTTGCTCTTCTGGTGGTTATACTAATGTGTGTGTGTTTAACATTTTTTTAAATTGAGGTGAACTTCACATAACATAAAATTAACCTTTTAAAAGTGAACAATTAATTAGCATTTAGTACATTCACAATGTTCTGCAATCACCATTTCTATCTAGCTCTAAAACATTTCATTACCCCAAAAGAAAATTCTGTACCCATTAAATATTCACTCCTTATTCCCTGATTCCTCCCCACCTGTCCATGACAGCCACCAATCTGCATCCTGTCTCTACGGATTTACATATCCTGAATACTTCATATAAATTGAGTCATACCGTATGTGACCTTTTTCTTCTGGCTTCTTTCACTTAGCATAATGTTTTCAAGGTTCGTTCACATTGTATGAGTACTTCATTCTTTCTATAGTGCAATAACATTCCATTGTATATATATATACCACAATTTATCCATGCATCCATTGATGGACATTTGGGTTTTTTCCCAAATTGTGAATAGTGCTGCTATGAATATGTATGTACATATATTTGGTTGAATACCACTTTTCAGTTATTTTGGATAGGTATATATAATACCTAGGAGTGGAATTTCTGTGTCACATGGTAATTCTGTTTAGCTTATTAGGGGACTGCCAAACTTTCCATTTTAGATTCCTACCAGCAATGTACCAGGGCTCCAATTTTTCCACATCCTCAGCAGAAAAATAACACTTCTTATTTTCTGGATTTTTAAAATAATTATTATTATAGCCATAGCCATCCTAGTGGGTATAAAGTGGTACCTCATTGTGGTTTTGATTTACATTTCCCTAATGATTAATGATGTTGAGCATCTTTTCATGTGCTCCATTGCCATTTACACATCTTCTTTGGAGAAGTGTCTATTCAAGCCCTTTGCCCAGATTTTAATTGGATTTTTTTGTCTTATTGTTGTTGAGTTGTAAGAGTTCTTTATATATTCTGGATATTAGGCCCTTATCAGATATATGAGTTGTGAAATTTTCTCCAATTCTATAGGTTATCTTTTCACTTTCTTGATAGTGTCCTTGGACATTAGCACAAAAGCTTTTAATTTTGATGAAGTCCAATTTATTTTTTTTCTTTTGTTGCTTGTACTTTTCATGTCATGTCTAAGAATCTATTGCAAATCTAAAGCCATAGAGATTTACCATTATGTTTTATTCTAAGAGTTTTATGATCTTAGCTCTATATTTATATTATTGATCTATTTTGAATTAATTTTTATATATGGTGTGAAGTAGGGATCCAGCTTTATTTCTTTGCATGTGGACCAGTTATGCCAGAAGAATATGCCATTTGTTGAAGTTATGCCATTTGTTGAAGAAAGTGTCCTTTCCCCATTGAATGGTCTTAGCACCCTTGTTAAAAGTCAATTGACCATAGATGTATGGGTTTATTTCTCAGTTTTATTACATTGGTCTATATGTCTATCCTTATGTCAGTACCACATTGTTTTGGTTACTGTAGCTTTGTAGCAAGTTTTGAAATTGGGATGTGTGAGTCCTTCAACTCTGTTCTTTTAAAATATTTGTATATATCTATATATTTTTTGTGTTTTAACAGCCCCTTGCAATTCCATATGAGTTTGAGAACCAACTTTCCCATTTCTGCAAAAATTATCATTGGAATGTTGATAGAGATTGCATTGAATCTGTAGATCACTTTGGGCAGTGTTGCCATCTTAACAATATTAAGTCTTCCGTTCAATGAACATAGGTTGTCTTTCCATTTATTTACAACTTCTTTAACTTCTTTAAGCAATGTTCTGTAGTTTTCAGTGTACAATTCTTTCACCTCCTTGGTTAAGTTTATTCTAAATACTTTATCCTTTTGGATGCTCTTGAGAATGGAACTGTTTTCTTAATTTCCTTGTCCAGTTGTTCATTGCTGACGTATAGAAACACAACTGTTCATATGTGTGTGTGTGCACGTGTGTGTGTGTTGATCTCACACTTTTACAACTTTTCTGAAATTTGTCTATTGGCTCTAGTTTCTTTTTTTTTTTTTCTTTTTGGTACAGTCTTTGAGATTTTTTATATATAGGATCATGTCATTGTAAATAGAGGTAGTTTTACTTCTTCCTTTCCAACTTGGATGCCTTTTTTTTCTTTTTCTTGCCTAATTGCTCTGGCTAGAACTTCCAGCACATTGTTGAATAGTAGTGGTTAAAACAGTCATCCTCAATTAAATAAATAAATAAAAATTTTTTTTTTAAATTTTTATTTATTTATTTATTTTTGGTTGTGTTGGGTCTTCATTTCTGTGCGAGGGCTTTCTCTAGTTGCGGCAAGCGGGGGCCACTCTTCATCGCGGTGCGCGGGCCTCTCACTATCGCGGCCTCTCTTGTTGCGGAGCACAGGCTCCAGACGCGCAGGCTCAGTAATTGTGGCGCACGGGCCTAGCTACTCCGCGGCATGTGGGATCTTCCCAGACCAGGGCTCGAACCCGTATCCCCTGCATTGGCAGGCAGATTCTCAACCACTGCGCCACCAGGGAAGCCCATAAATTTATTTTTTAAAAAACCCCGGTCATCCTCGTTTTGTTACTGATCTTCTGGGGAAAGTTTTCAGTCTTTCACCATTGAATACGATGCTAGCAATGGGTTCTTCACAAATGCCCTTTATCATGTTGAGGAAGTTCCCCTCTGTTCCTAGTTTTTTGAGTATTTTTATCATGAAAGGGTTTTAGATTTCGCCAAATGCCTTCTCTGTATCAATTGAGATGATCATGTAGAGTTTCACCTTCATCCTATTAATGTGGTATGTTTTGTTGATTCATTTTCTTATGTTGAACCACCCTTGCATTATTGGGATATTTCCCACATTGTCATAGTGTATAATCCTTTTAATAAGCTGTTGGATTTGGTTTGCTAGTATTTTGTTGAGGATTTTTGAATCTATATTTATAAGGAATATTGGTCTGTAGTTTTCTTCGTGGTATCTTTGTCCGGCTTTAGTATCAGAGTAATACTTGCTTATTGTATGAGTTAGTAAATGTTCCCTCTTCTATTTTTCAGAAGAGTTTGAAAACAATTGGTATTATTTCTTCTTTAAATGTGTGGTAGAACCAATGTGGTTTTAATTGTATTTCCCTATTGCTTAAAGATGTTGAACATCTTTTCATAGGTTTATTGGCCATTTTTACATCATCTTTTGTGAAAGTCTGTTCAAGGTTTTTGTCCATTTTCCTGTTGGTATTCTGTCCTTTTCTTTTATTAATTAATTAATTAATTAATTTTTGGCTGCATTGGGTCTTCGTTGCTGCACGTGGGCTTTCTCTAGTTGAGGCGAGTGGGGGGTTACTCTTCGTTGTGGTGCGCGGGCTTCTCATTGCGGAGCATGGGCTCTAGGCACGTGGGCTTCAGTAGCTGTGGCATGCAGGCTTCAGTAGTTGTGGCTCATAGGCTCCAGAGTGCAGGCTCAGTAGTTGTGGTGCACAGGCTTAGTTGCTCCGCGGCATGTGGGAATCTTCCTGGACTAGGGATCGAACCCGTGTCCCCTGTATTGGCAGGCGGATTCTTAACCACTGTGCCACCAGGGAAGTCCCTGTCCTTTTCTTGATTTGTAGAAGTTTTTATATGTTCTGGATGAGTCCTTTGTCAATATGTGTATTGTTATATCTTCTCCCATTCTATAGTTTGTCTTCTCATTCTCTTAAGGGTATCTTTTGGTGAACAAAATTCTTAATTTTAATATAGTCTTATTCATCATTTTTTTTCTTTTGTGGTTAGCCCTATTTGTGTTGTGGTTAAGCCATCTTTGCCTACTCCAATGTCATGAATATTTCTCCTGTGCTTTCTTCTGAAAGCTCTGTAATTTTACCTTTAACATGCAATCTACCTGTACCTTATTTTTGTGTAAGGTTTGAGACAAGGGTTAAGATTTTTTTTTTTCCATTTAGATCTCCAATTGACCCAGCACCAATTCTTTTCCTACTGGCCTGCAGTGTCCACCTTGGTCAAAAATTAGGTAATCGTACATGTATGGGTCTTTTTCTGGATTCTTCATTCTGTTCTATGTGGTGGTTTGTCTATCTATGCAGGAATACCACATTGTCTTCATTACTATAGCTTTGTAATATAAATCCTAGTATTTGAAAGTGAAACCTTGTTCCTCCTCCAACCTTGTTCTTTAAGATTGCCTTGGGTATTGCTCACTCTTTGCATTTCCATATTAATTTTAGAATCAGCTTCTCAATTTCTACAAAGCAAAAAGTCAAAGCTAACTGGAATTTTGATTGGGAGTGTGCTGTTCATAGGGCTTTGGAAGCTGAAGAAAAAGAAAGGACACATCTAGAATTTAGGAAGAAGATCAGAAGAAACATTGTGTATTCAGTTAATATTTGTTCAGTGCCTGATTTTGGCCATGCCCTCTGTGAGGTGTGGTAGTGTGTGGAGAGACACTGATAAACAAGACACTACCTACACTTAAGGGGCATTCTAGTGGATCTCTGAATTCCGCACTGAGACTCTCCATAGAATTGATGCAGTCTGTGTGTTGCTTTTTAATCATGACAGTTTTATAATGGGTGAGATCAGACACCTGTTGAGGCATTTTATGATCATTTGTAAATGTCTTCCTGATGAAACTGGGTGCTTTCCAAGTCCTCATGAGGTTCACTTAGGAAATAGAAGCTCAGAGTTTACTGAATTCTTAATATGTGCCACTGAGTATCTTACAGATTTTATTTAATTCTCATGACAACATCACCCAACAATGAGGTAAATATTATTATCCCCACTTTTACAGATGAAGAAATTGAGTCTTAAAGAGGTTGAGTACTTTGCACAAGATCATACAACAAGTATATTACAGATCTAGGGGTGAAACCCAGATCTTCCTGATTCCAAAGCCAGTGCTCTTAACCACTATAAATCAAAAACAGAAATGATATAAAATGACTTATCCCTATGATTTAATTCCTTGCAGCAGATCTGCACGGGCAATGTTATAACAGAAGAGCCATGATATGAACAGAGTCTTCAACAAAGATAGACATATATGAATTTGTTGGTGTTTCTACAGTGCTTTGGAGGGTTGGGGGGGGGTAGGGGGAGACAAACTATCCAGAGTGATAGGGAAACTAGGATCAGTTATCTGGCCAGGTTGGGGCTGAATGGAGTAAAAATCCAAGCAGTTTTGAAGGATGGGACACTGGTATTACATGGTGCAGGTGACTATGGTCACCTGGCATAAAGTGCTGTCTCATACAAGGCACTGAGAAACCCAAGGCCTATTCGCAATAAACAGCATAAAAGATGTGAAGAATTCAAAGACTGCAGGGCAGAATAGGTGCTTCTAATGGTATTGGAGAGCTTAAAGAAAGAAAATGGATTTTTATCAAGGACTCCAACTAGGGACTTTCTATGATTTTTCTTAAAGAATCTCTTATCTATTGTGCAGCAGGGCTGATAGACCTCAAAACAAATGCTGAGACTACTGAAAATCGAACATCCACTTAGATCTTGTGAGTTGTCTAATTTCAGTACCAGGTGAAGTACCAGCCTCACCAGATCCCTCATGTTCAAGTTAAGGTGCTGAGTAAGAAAGTGTAGGACTTGAGAACTGAAGTATGAATACATGGGAGGATTAGAAAAACTCAGAATAAACTGAAACTCCAACCCCACGGAGCTTCCCTTGCCGACCGAAGCGGTTGACTCTTCTTGCCTTGCTTGAAGACTCTGAAAAGACCTGACTTGAGAAATATTTTCCTCATACCTTACCTCCTTCACCCATCATTGTGTCTGTCTCTATGTCTATCTAGCTATATGGTTACATATATATGTACGTGTGCTTATGAGTGTGTATATATAACTATATATAGTTACACATACATATATAACTACACACATATATACATATGTAACTATATGTAGTTATGTAAACATATATAATTATATACACAGATATACATAAGTAACTATATATGTCATATATGAAATACATATATTAGTATATAGAATATATATAGTATGTAATAACATGTATTATATACATCCTATCATGCCTTGGAGGAGATAGGCTATAATAACAAAATCCAATAAAAGAAATACCAACTGTACATCAAAAGAATTGTAGGATTATGCTAATTTATATTGGTAAACTTTGGAAATGGATTCTGAGGGTGTTAGGCTAAGACTAAGGGACAGAATTTTAGGTCAGACTGAATTTATTGGGTGTATTGACACCAGCAGCTGGGAATGGGTCTAATGGTTTGCCCAGTTGGTTGACTGAAACCTGGCTAAGTAAAGTTGAGATACCAGAAATTCCTTGATATAATGTCAAGGAAAAATATGAACAGCAAAAAAAAAAAAAAAATGAATAGCAGAGAGATAAAAATGTTGGAGTGGATTAATCATGCAGAGGCTGCTCTCCTAACACCTAACTGTGTCCCCTTAGAGGGTCCAGAGATACACTTTGGTGAGGGGGGTACCAACGTCGAAGAACAAGTGAATGAACATTGTACTGGCTGTCGGATGTAGCCTGGGCACGTGTTGGTTGAAATGGGCTCCTGATTCCATTCCCCGATGAACTCACAATGAGAGTCCCAAGGTCCCAGGGTAGTATCACCAGGGCAAGGCGTGTGTGGCAGCAGAATGGGAGTGGTAAATAGAATGAACCCTACAAGGATTTTTGTTAGTGGCTATTTCAGTATCTAGTCCCTAGAACCAAAATAGGTAGTCAGCCCATGAAGGGCCTATTTGATCTAAGTAACAAACATCTTCCAAGTCTGGTGTAAGAGACATACTCTGAGCCTTGGCGGTGGGGTTTCAGAGCCACTCACCTGATTCCTGAACCTGAGTTGGTTCAGTGACCCAGAGTGTCTGCACTGAAAGGGAAGTGAGGACCCATGGAGGAAAAACGTGCCACAACGACACACGTAAGTACTGTGAATCTTCCTCCTGGACTTTCCCAAAAGCACCTGCGGGTCATTGATCAGGGGAAGAGTACACTGTAAAGGCAAATACCTAGATGTTTGGGGGATTATTGGAAACTGGCTCAGAACTAACTCTAATTCCTGAATGAAACTGTGGTTTACAGGATAGAAAGAGATTGTTCCCTTACTTCCTTTAACCTTAGCTGGAATACAGCCTTCCCTGACCACCCTACTTAAGAGTGCAAACACCTCCCCATCTAGAACTCCCTATCCCCCTTCCTTGACTTATATTTTGCTCCATAGAATTTGTTGCCTTCTAAGGTACTATATTATTTAGTTAGTTTATTGTCTGTTACTTCCTTTTAGAACATAAGCTCCATGAAGGCAAGGATTTTTGTCTGTTTTGTTCCTTACTGTGTCCCATGCAGCTAGAACAATGCCTTGCATAGAATCGACACCTACAATGCAGTTATTGAATAAATTAAAATGAAAAATAAAGTTTTGATCTGTGTTTGTCTCACATAAGCCCAGTAGGACCCTGATTTCATTCATCTGTTGCTAAGTGCATAAAGGAATAGATGAACTGAAAGACTGAAAGAGTGACTCCTTTTCATAGCAAGCAGGAAGGGCCACATTCAGATCCCTTGGAGCATTCCCTGTTTGTCCCTCTACACCAACAAGTCACCAAAGAGCAATTCCCCATACCTGAGGGGTCATGGTGATAAAGGTCGTCATAACAAACCTAACAGATGCAGGGATATGATTCTTTTCACATCAGCATTTAAGTCACCTGTACAGTCAGTGAAGCTGAGAGATGTTTGAAAAACACAGCATATTATCCAAAATTTAATTCAATCAAAAATTTGGAGAAGTAGACAGTGAACTGATATCCATGGGATTCACTTATGCATCACTCAGAAGTAGCTGGCCTTATGGAATGGCGGAATAATGATATGTGTTCCTGATAGATTGGTGTGCTCTCTTATGGGATGCAGCAAATGTTCTTAACCAGCAACCAATTCTCCCACAACCAAAGGGGTGAAATACACAACTGGGCAGATGCTTGTTACTCCTTTTTGCTACTCAATATCTGAACTCTGTATTTGTAGAACCTTTCACTTTATGACCACCTTTTAAGCTGAAAATGTGAAACACTTCTTTTTTTCAGATTCTGTGCACCTAAGTGAGAGCTATCAGTCAGATGCATCTACCAGTTCAAAGTCTTGGGAAACAGCAACACAAAAGACACAAGGGTCGTGGTGCTCTGGTGACAGATGCCAACTGTGGCTGTTTCCTGAACCAACAAAGGGCACTAGTTCCAGCAGGACCCTCCTGTGCCCAGTCAGTGACAGGATCTGCACCCAGCTATCCTGTGTGCCATCAGCTATCCTGTGTGCCATCAGCTATTCTGTGTGCCATCAGCTATCCTGTGTGCCATCAGCTATTCTGTGTGCAGTGCTATCTTCCATGGAGCAGTGCTGTGGGTGATTTGGGGTGCTGTTTCCTGGCTGGGTGGCCACCAAGCAGGGGTGTGCTGGAGCCAGCTTTTCCCACTTGTAAAAGGTGATTGCTAAATTTTCAGGAATTTTGTGAGCCAGTCATTAAATGTAATATTAAATATTAAATTATATAAACTTACAAGTAAATAAATTATATATAAAAAAGATAATAAACTCAAAACTCATCCTTTTCTAATTATTTTACTATATTTTACTGTTATCTATGGACTTTAAGCTTACTTACATCTATTGCATCTGTATCATACATTTCTTCCCGATTCCATGTTCACTGACATCACACTGGGAGCTTGGACATCAGCCATCCTGGGAGTATTTACACTATGGAAACTGGCAAACACCAGAAATCAAGGCCTGATTTGTTATTTTGTTGTCTAGAACTTAAGTGATGGAAAAATGTTAATACAAATCAAAAGTGTGTCATGTTTATAACCATTACTTGTAAATAACAGAGAAATTAAGAAAACATGTTTTTTCCCAGAGAGCTGGTTTCACTCCCCAAAAGCCTCATTCTCTGATCTTCCCAGAGATTCTGAGAGCAATCTACTATCCTTTAAAAAAAATCTTTTTCTGAAGAAATCAGAGTATGTTTCTAGAGACTAAGAAAACTGATGAATACACTATCTGTAACAGGATAGTATCTTTTCAGTAGCATGTAACAAAAATCTCTACCATGAGCCTACAGTGTTCAAGGGAAGGCAGGACTCTGCCTCTCATTCTGAAGCTAAGCCTTAGCTTGTAACAAGAACATTCCAATCCTTTGAACAGTAGTTCAATTCCTATTTAAAACTGTTCATCTCTCTATACATCCCAATTTAGTGGCAACATCTCTTCCACATCTTATAACATACACCTAGTGTCCCCAAACGCAAGTTTATATTTTGATGTAGGACTATTTCACATATTTTTGAGGAATTTAGCTACTCTATTAAAAGTCACAAACATTTATTGAGTACCTACTACTTACAAAATACTGTAGCAGCAGCTGTTGAAGAATAAAGAGAAGTTTCGTGTGGTCCTTGAAGAACTTTATCATTCAGTACTAGAGATGACACATACACAACGGCTGTAATTCAAAATGAAATGTTAGGAAACATAAAAGGGGTTCAAATTTCTGTGAAACCTAATTTCAGCAAGGTAACAACTAAGCAGTCGTACCATCTATAACAATAAGCCAAGCTTGATAATGTGTCATCCAAATAAAAGTCTTAATTGTTTTTTTCAACGCGAGAGGAAAGAGCCGGACAGACCTGGGCTTGAGAAGCTCCTCGGCAATTTGCTTGCTCTATGTACCAGTTAATAGTTCAATCAGGGAAGCAGAACCACTAGGAGTGATATGGACTAAGGGGTTCGTTACAGGGATTAGACGTTATACAACTGTGGGAGAAGGTGTGATAGCAGAGGTCTGTGAAGGACAGGGTAGGCGGAGGATAGATAAAGTCACTAACCTGTGAACATGAACGGGGGCCTATCAAGGGCTCTCCGGAAGGCTAACTCCTCTGCTGCTGGCCCCGAAGTCACCTGCCTGCAGAGTGGCAAGGCAGGCTGCGGGGAAGGAAAGCTGGATGCAAAGCGGTGGGAGACAAGCACACCTGCTTGTAGTAACACAGCGTGTTGGCTTTATACGCGTCTCTCGCTGCCTCTAATCTGGCCCAAGATCGAGAGCACCTGAAGGAGGAGATGGGCCAGTGCTGAGGGAGCTGCTGCCTCAAGCCAACAAGGTGAGCCAACAAGGACATCAGCAACAGCCTGCTTTGAGGGTAATGCTGCCGCTTCATCCTACATTTCAAATGTTGCACAGATTTCTCCTGGGGCCAACTTTAGACAGGAACCATACAAGTCAAGGAATTTGGAGAAACCTAATTCCAGTTTAGCTAAACTGACACAGTATCAAGCCACCATTTTATGTTACCTCAAGTAAAACCACCTTAGCCTCGGTTTCCTCATTTGGGAAAAGGAAATAATTCGGGATAGTGTAACAACTTACCTGGGAGAGTTGTTGTGAGGCTGCCTATCTCAAGGCATAGTTCATAGTATCTAGTATGTAGTCGATGATTTATATATGAAACAGATTATTTTAAGGCCCTTAATGCCAGTTTTATAGTATTTCCCTCTATATTTCAAATTACCCTCTTTTGATGAAATTACCACGATGATTTGTTATTTTTAAAAGAAATTACATTTAATTTTCTTGAAATATATTTCAATATTGTATGTCATTTTCCTTTGGATAGAAATGATTTTTAATTTTATTGAGAGTAAAACTCATATGAAGTTAACATTTATATGTATGGCCCCAAACTTGAAAATAAGTATACGATTTAGCCACCAACAGCCTGGTCTTCCACCTATACTGATAAGAATTTTTAGATCCCTCCAAAATAATTGTGATCCTCTCTGATCTATAAATTCCAATTAGTATAGGTTGAAGACCAGGCTGTTGGGACAAACTTATACCAAAAACAACAACAACAACAAAAAAAACCATTCCTTATTCATCAGAAATTCTCATTTAACTGAGCATTCTATACTTTATATGGCAACCCTCTCTGATTCTCCATTCTTCTAAGGAACCCTGATCTCACTAATCCAAAAATCTCTTCTACTGTCCTACCTTCTCATACTATTTTTGCTGTCAATTCCCATAGCAACTCACTTCACACTCAATATATCCCAAGATGAAGCAAGACCTTAACCTCTAAAAGGGCTGCCTTTTCCATCATATCACGTCTGTCTGCACTCTTGACATTCTTCTCATCTCCAGATAGAATCTTGGGTTCATTTTCGAGTGCCCCTCTCCATCTTTACCTACTTCCAGACACGACTAAGTTCTGTCAATTCCTTCTTTAAAGTGACTTCCAAGTGCTCCTTTCCTCCTCCTTTTTACTGCCACCACCCCTCCCCTGACTGTCATCTGCTAGATAGTCACCTTAAGCCCAGTCTCCTTCTTTGATCCTGTCTGAATCCTACTCATCTTCCTAAAACACTGCTGTCTCACTCTTCTCTGCTGCTCAAGAACTACAGCTGCTTGCTCTTGTCTATGGTATTAAGTACTGTAACTAATGTAAAATCTTTTGCTCTTTGAAGAACAATGTTAAGAAAATACAAAGACAAGTGGCAATTCTCTCAAGAAAAAAATAGGTAAACTAAATAGTATTACATCACCTTAAAAAATAAATGTATAGCTAAAGACCTTAAAACAAAGAAAACTGCAGGCCCAGATGGCTTCCCTGGTGAATTCTACTACATATTTATGGAAAAAATAATACTAATTCTACACAAACTTTTCCAGGAAATAAAAGAGGATGGAAGTCAGTATTACCCTGATACCAAAAGGAGACTAAGATATTAGAAAAAAAGAAAACTAAAGACCAATAGGTCTCATGAACATACACACAAAATCCTCAACAAAATATTAGCAAATCATACCCAGCAATATATAAAAGGGATAATACAAAAAGACCAAGTAGGCTTTACCCCACAAATGAAAGTTAGTTTCAAATCTTAAAAATCAATCAATGTAATTTACCATATTAAGACTAGAGAAGAAAGACTGTATGGTTATCTCAACAGATATAGAAAAAGGCTTTGAAAAAATTCAGCATCTATTCATGATTTAAAAAAAAAACTCTCAGCAAACTTGGTTTATAAGGGATTTTCTTATGTCCCTCAACCTAAGAAAATATATCTATAAAAAACTTACAACTAACATCATAGTTAATGATGAAAGACCAAAGGCTTTCCCTAAAGATGAAGAGCAAGGGAAGGATGTCCACTTTCACCACTCCTATTCAACATCATACTGGAGGTCCTAGTCAGTGCATAAGGCATGAAAATAAATTAAAGACATACAGATTGGGAAGGAAGAAATAAAATTATCTCTATTAACAGAAGACAGTTTTGTCCACACAGAAAAAAATCCCAAATGGAATCTATAAAAAGCTACTAGTACTAATAAGTGAGTTTACCAAGGTCATAGGCTATAAGGTCAATATACAAAACCAATTGTATTTTTATATACTTGCAATGGATACTTAGAAAATGAAATTTTAAAAGGTATCATTTAAAATAGCACCAAAAGCATAAAATATTTAGGTGTTAATCTAACAAAATATGTACAAAATCTGCATGCTCAACTATGAAGCACTGATGAGAGAAATCAAAGAAGACATATATATATATAAAAGTAGAGACATACCGTTACCATGGTTTGGAAAACTCAATATTATCATTTCTTCTCTAAATTGATCTACACGTTTGATGTGATCCCAACCAAAATCCCAGCAGTCCTTTTTGTAGAAGTAAACAAGCAGATTCTAAAATTTATGTGGAGAAAGCAAACAAAATAGAACTGCCAAAACAATTTTGAAAAAAAAAAAAGAAGTTGGAAGGCTCACACTACCTGATTTTAAGACTTACATGAAGCTACAGTAATTAAGACTGTGTCAGTACTGGCAAAAGGATAGACATACAGATCAATGTGTCAGAAAATACAGAAATAGACCCACATATATATAGTCAACTGAATTCTGACAAGAGTGGAAAGGCAATTCAATGAAGACCAGATAATTTTTCAACAAATAGGACAAAATAATTGAATATCCACATGCAAGAAAACCCCAACTTAATTCATATATCACACAATATATAAAAATTGACTCAAAATGGATCACAAACTCCTAAATGTGACATCTAAAACTGTAAAACTCCTAGAAGAAAATCTAGGTGAAAAATCTTTGTGACCTTGGTTAAGGAAAGGTTTCTTAGCCACAACACCAAAAGTACAATCCATAAAAGAAAAAAATGGGACTTAATCAAAAATTAAATCTTCTGCTCTTTGAAAGACACTGCTAAGAAAATGAGGGACTTCCCTGGTGGTGCAGTGGTTGAGAATCTGCCTGCCAACGCGGGGGACACGGGTTCGAGCCCTGGCCCGGGAAGATCCCACATGCTGCGGAGCA
This sequence comes from Balaenoptera musculus, assembly GCF_009873245.2. Classification (NCBI taxonomy): domain Eukaryota; kingdom Metazoa; phylum Chordata; class Mammalia; order Artiodactyla; family Balaenopteridae; genus Balaenoptera; species Balaenoptera musculus. The sequence continues at coordinate 13,232,193 of NC_045786.1, read as the reverse complement.
GCTAAGCCCCTGCGCCACAGCTGCTGAGCAACCCCCGCTCGCCACAACTGGAGAAAGCCCGCACACAGCAACAAAGACCCAATGCAGCCAAAAATAAATAAATAAAAATAAATTAAAAAAAAAAGAAAATGAAAAGACAATACATAAAATATACACAGAAATATTTGCAAAAACATATCTGATCAAGGACATATATACAGAATATATAAAGAACTCTCAAAACTCAGTGAGAAAATAACCCTATAAAAAATGGGCAAAAGATTTGAATTCACACTTCACTAATAAAGATATACAGATGGCAGATAGCACATGATAAGATGCTTAATATCATTAGACATTAGGGAAATGCAAATTAAAACCACAGTGATATACTACTACACACCTGTTAAAATGTCTTTATTCATAATCTCCAAAAACTAGAAACAATCTAAATGTCCACCAACTGGTGAATGAATAAACAAACTCTGGTATATCCGTACAGTGGAATACTATTCGACAATAAGAAGGAATGATCTACTGATACATGCATCAACATAGGTGAATCCAAAAATATTATACTTGGTAAGAGAAGACAGATGCAAAAACTGCAAACTGAATGATTCTATTTGTGAGACATTCCAGAAAAGACAAAACTATAGCGAGACAAAGTAAATCAATGGTTGCCTGGGATCAGGGGTGGGGCAAGTATAATGACTGCAAAGGGGAAGACAGAAAACTTGGGATCAAGGCAATGCTCTGCTTCTTCAGTGTGGTGTGGTTACATGACTGCATACATTTGCCAAAACCCATTGAATTGTTCAACACTTCGGAACTGTAGAGTTTAAACCTCCATATTCTAAACCGTGTGTCCTCCACTCCATGGTAGGTAAGGGTTCTTTTTTTCCTTTTTTAATATATTTATTTATTTATTTATGGCTGCATTGGGTCTTCGTTGCTGCTCATGGGCTTTCTCTAGTTGTGGCGAGAGGGGGCTACTCTTCGTTGCGGTGTGCGGGCTTCTCATTGCGGTGTTTTCTCTTGTTGCAGAGCACGGGCTCTAGGTATGCGGGCTTCAATAGTTGTGACTCACGGGCTCTAGAGCACAGGCTCAGTCGTTGTGGCTCACGAGCTTAGTTGCTCCGCGGCATGTGGGATCTTCCCGGACCAGGGATAGAACCGGTGTCCCCTGCATTGGCAGGCGGATTCTTAACCACTGTGCCACCAGGAAGTCCTTCCTTATTGTTTTAAATTTACTTTATCTTCTCAATGCCTTATGAAGCACGTGGCATTGCAAAGATGTTCCAAGCAGAGCCAAAAGGACCACAAGTTATGCATTACTCTAACTAGAGGATGAGACAGCAACTCACTGACAGTTGCTATAACAACCAGAAAGGTTTAGATCCCATGAGCTTTGATATACTTTATGAAGGCATTGTAACTTATATAACTTTATAATGATCCTTACAGTTAAGATAAAAATAAATAAGAGATGTTCCAGAGAAAAACGTGAAGATGTCTTGATTTTGCTCCTGGATACTTTCTAATGAGTTGCTAACCAAAGGAAATGGTTCAAGAAAAACTAGGGTAAGAACCAGTGGGAAGAGAAGGAATGGCCCACTAGGCCTTCGTAAGAGGGAGGTGTTTACAGGATGGCTGACCATAACAGACACTGGCCTGGATTCTGAGATTCCTGGGGGACCGAGAGATGAAGGGTAAGATAATTATTGTCATCAAGGTCTGTGAGGGTATCTTATGACTGTTGCTATTAAAAGAGAGCTCTGTCAGACTCACTGTGAAGAAGTGCTAGGCAGCCCAGAAGGTTTTTATTTAATTTTCTAAGTAGGGGCTTATGTGCTTGGGGTCCTCAGATGGTTGTATCATGTGCACCACAGCTGTAAATCTGAATGGAAAAAATCGATGCCAGTGAAAACAAAATTCAAAATTACATAATCACATTATTTGGTTATAACTGCATGCATGGAGCACATGCTAAGGCTGGGCTCTGAATGCTTTGCACATACTTAGGCTGTGAACGCTTTTCAAGAGCCATATGAAAGAGATGCCATTATTACTTCCATCATATAGTTGAGAAAAATGAGCAGAGAAAATAAGGTTAAGAACTAGAAGCAGGTAGGAAAGGGATTTGAACCCGATTTTCTCTGACTCCATGTTCTGTACTGCCTTCATTCATTCAATAAATATTCTTGACTGTTATATACCCGGTACTCGTCTAATAAAAGGACTCTTTTTAAGGACAGCAAAGTAAAAAAGTAAAGAAGTAACACCATAAAGGTTTAAATTCCATGAGCTTCAGTATACTTTAAGAAGGCATTGTAACTTATTTATATAATTTTATAGTGATCTTTACAATTAAGATAAAAATAAACTTTTAAAGCAGAGTTATGAAAATCTCCCTATTTATCCAGAATATATCTCTGGATAAGTATTCCGCAAAAGATTTTTTCCAATAAATCTTGTTATCCTAATCAAGTATATTATTTGAAAAATTGACATTCCACTTGAAACTGGAGATAAATTTTAATCCTAAATTTGCCATTTAAACTCTTACAGTTCCAAAATATTATTCATATAATTATTCAGATATCCTAAAGGAAAAAAAAGAGTAACAACTATTTTCATTCAAAGAATGGCACAATATTATTCTGATACACAAAGTAGCATTATCTACTCTTCAATTATTGTATTTAGCTGGAATGATCACATGATTATTTAAACTTTTTGCATAATGTAAAACTGTGTCTGAGATTCTGATAACATCTCAGTGAAAGGTTTTTTTTTTTTCCTTTATCATCTTAGGAATTATGTCAAGTGTGTTCAAATCTAACCAAGTCTTTCTCGTTACACTGTTTTCTAAAACTTTAATAAAATAAAGGGCAGCTAAGAGAAAAAGCTTAAGACAAACACAGTTAGATTGTCTTTATGCCATTTATGTCAATGGACAGATACTTAAGGCATAGCTAAAGGTTTAAGTCTGTTGCTTTATGACATATGCTCCCTGCTACCCTGGCCATTACTTGACAGGATGTTTGCTTGCAAAATGACTATTTTCCTATAGTCACTCTTGATTTTAATATAACAGATTATCATTATGACTCAACTTGAAGATTAGTCATCATGGAATGTCATAGTCTCTACAAACAGACAAATATTGATCATAGCAACTTTTAGAAACAGAATAAAAGCAAAATGAAATTTAAATGAATTAAAAAGTATTAGTTTGAAAATGCTTTTAGGTTTCTAAAAACACATTAATCATTGGTTAAAATATCTCACAAGCCTCTGTACTTTAGATTTTTATTAATGTCCACCTTGTTACAAAATTAATTTAAGGCAACCTTCAAAACCATAACATACATAGTAGAATATTATTTTCCTTCTATTATAATTGGCAAAGGTAAAATCAATATTTCCATTTTACACTGTTGAAAGAAAGAGTCCTTTGTAGAGTGAATATTCTCTATAGAAATTTATAAAACAAAATATGTATCTCTTTATTGATACCACTGGTCTTATAAAACAATTCTTCCTTTCAATTCACAAATATTTTAATTCAATTACTATTTTTAACCAAAACAAGTTTTCTTAACTCTCTGTCTACTACTCACCTATATATTGTAGTTGGGCCTCATTAAAAATCTTCTGTCACCTTCAGATTTTAAGAAAAGCATATGAAAATTCAGAGTTTCCTTAGGCCTCATTTGCCCATATATTACCATCTACATTATTATTCTTTACCAAATTTCTCCTCATTTCTCGGTCTATAATTTATAGAGCACTGCAAGTCAAATAAAAGTTGCCAATTATCTGATTAATTTTGATTTAGAATACTGTTGCTCCAAATGATCCAGGACTATTTACTTTAGCACAAAATAAAAAGTTTGGTAATTACCCAGACACTAGTAACTCAAGTCCAAGTTTCTAATAACATGGACTAAATTGTCCATATTAATACAACTCTCCCTTTCACCCTGTTGCCAGTCATTATTTTCTTGGTATTTTATGACATTAAAATGATTTTATAAATCTTGCTCCCCATTCCTTTCCATAATATACAGATTAGAATGCTTATAAAAAGGAATGTAATTTTGAAAATTACACTTGAAAGAGTTAGAACAACTGTGGTTATTTATGTTTTAACCTTAATGAAAATAATCAAACACTTAGGGAGAAAAAAATTGAAATTTTCATCTATTTCATAGGCACTTGTTTTCACAACAGTCTATAAAATTACTTTCTGAGCATTTACCATGGTGTAAAACTCAGTTATGTATAAACCATTTATTTTCTTACCAGAGGCGAGGGGGTTGTAGGGGGATGAATGAAATAGGTGAGGGAGATTAAGAGATACAAACTGCCAGTTATAAAATAAACGAATCACCAGGATATAAGGTATAGCATAGGAAAAATAGTCAATAATATTGTAATAACTTTGTATGCGGACAGATGGTAACAAGAGTTATCATGGTGATCATTTTATAATGTATAAAAATATCGAATCACTATGCTGTACACCTGAAACTAATATAATATTGTAAGTCAATTATACTTTAATTAAAAATAAATTAATAAAGTATTTTCTGAATAGTTCTATATATGCAAAAAATATGTGAGAGAATTGAACACAATTATTCTAAGGATTTTTTAAAAGTATTGTTGGACTGAACTTTGCATAAAATTGTTTCAAGTCTATGTTTTATTTTGACAAGGGACATAAAAATATGTATTCTCTTGAAAATACCACTCAAAACAACCATAATTAAAATGTTAAATTCTTAACCAGTATTATTTAAAATATCATGTTTCAAAATATTAAAACTTTCACCCAAGCCTTTCCTTACAAAGTAATCTCTCTTAATATATTAATTTTGGTTTAAATGTTTACTTTAAATGAGTTAAAAGCACATTTTGTATAGTTTCTTTAGTGTTTGCAATGTATTTAATTCAGATCACGCATTCTTATATATATAACTTCTCTTCTGAAATAATTCATTTGATAAATGACGGTCAAATCTTTCATTTTATAAGCAAGTATAGATTATTGTTACCTGAGTTTAGTCTATAAAATACTCCTTTTATTTACTTTGTTTCCTCTTTTTTTAAAATTATACTCCTTTAAACAAAATAAATATGAATACTTATACATTACTTAAATTTCAAATTTTAATATATAAAAAGCATGCTCTCAAAATACAAACTTTTAAAAAATGTTGGCTTTAGACAATAATATTCCATTGACTAGGCCCATTTGTTCCTTTTTGTTGTTGTTGGAATTCATGGATCTGGTCAAAACTTCAGTTTCTAAGGTATGAGAAAATGCAGTGTTAGAGTTTCCAAAGCCAGGACCAAAAAGGAAGGGAATCTCTTAGATATTTTCTGTTGTTATAGTCTAAATGTAAGCCATCTTAAAACTGGTTAGGTTCTGGACATGACAGATGATCTCCTAGTCCATTTTGAGCATGACTGAAGGCTTAGTTAAATTCAGTGGCGCTAAGAGAATCTTGGTATAATGGACTGTGTCAGAGAAAATAAACAGTAAATAAGTTTTCTGTAACATTTCTTCTCTGGAAGGGAAAAATTTTCCTCCCTCCCTCCCTCCTTTCCTTCCTTCCTTCAAAAAATATTCAGTCTCTCTCTCTTCCTCTCTCTCTAAAGATGTAAAATAACAATTTAAAGGACAGTCTGCATGCATATGGAAGAATTAGTCAGATATATTCATCAGAGTAAACTTGTTTCAACATGTCCATGCTTCACTTTCATTCTCTTCTAGCTAACCCATGGGTCATTCTGGCTGATCCCAGATCAGTGAAGTAGGAAATCGAAGCGGTGATCTTTATAAGTGAAGTAGAGAATAAAACCAACCTGTTGTTGAGGGGGAAACTGTGTTTATTATCTAAATTATCTATTTGACAGACTTTATTGGGTGGTTGGCCAGCTCCTAATTTTCATATCACTTCACTGGTGACTTGAGTAAACTTACTTTTTATAATCCATACAAAAGATAAGTACGTTGTAAGAATTTAAAAGTAAATAAATAGTTTTTATTTGTCTATGTAGAGAAATTCTAAGACACACAATTCAACCTGTTCTTTTCTCATTAAATATACTGTGGAGTATGATTGCCTTCCTTGTTTCTAATTTCTTTACCTTTAAATTAAAATTTGCCTTCATCTCTTCCCAAACTGCAGTTTAAAAATTTCATTTCCTTTTAAGAAACCAATTCCTCATTTCTTCCTAGCTGAAGACTTCACAATTTTAGTCTGTACTACTCAGATATTCCCATGTGACATTAGTTGCTTGGCTTCAAAATAAGGAATCAATCTTCCTAAAGACAGCCCTGAAGAGCAGACATGACTTTTCCAATATGCAGAAAATCCTTTCAAACCCATAGACTGGTTAGATACAAAGATTTAATATTAAAAATTATCATTTGATACTTATGTACATTCTTTTAATATTACAGAATTATTTCATTCTGACTCAAGTAGTTAACAAAATCAAGGCAGGACACTCTTGATGATAGCTCCCAAATCTCACTTTAGAAATTCAAGGGTATTCTCCTTTTTAAACATCTTGACTATAGAACTTCCTATTTGCAAAGTTTGACAAAATTATAGTTTCTTAATTTCAAAGGAAATGCTTTGATATTTATCTTTTTAAGAAACTCAGTTTCTTAGTAGTGTGATAATTTAACCTGTTACAACTTAGACTTGAAATATTTACCATTATACCACATTTTGAAGTTTTATATTTGATATTTTCCTGATGCAACTATCTGAAAAATGAAATTTAAAAAATAGTACTAAATGATGAAACTATTACTTAAATAGAAGTTGTGCTAATTAGTCTAAATGTTTTGAATAAAAGTTTTGGGGGAAAAATTCAAAACGCTTGTGCAAAACCGTAAGCATGAATTTTGTAGTATTTTAGAGAACATTGTACCACTGATTTTCATTCCTATGGTTCCAATCTCTTTAATGTGACTAGCATTTCACTTTCTCTCCCATATTAAGGCACTAGCTCCATTGAAATAAATTTGAGTTTTATCTAAAAATCCTCATATACAAGATAGGCTATATGAATAAGGGAGGGAAAAGGTTGTATTTGCCTATATTAATTACTATAGCAATGACCATTTATAAATTATTAGAGATTGGACTAAATGCTTAATTTGAAAATTAAACCTTTGTTGTTCCCTCTGAATGCTTGATGTGGTCTTTCGAAAACATGTGACACAAGACTCAATTTGAAACCACTGAACTCTGTAGTCATAAATGTGCAAAAACTTGACCATTCAAATTCCAAGACCCAATCTATGCCTTGCCAAGTTAAGATATTTAATAAAAGAATGTGTATAGATTTTATAAACTTCACTGAAATAGTTTTGACCTGTACTTTCAAATACCATATGTAACTCATTTAAGCATTCCCCCCAACTGTCCATTTGTGGTTAAAGTAGCTTTAAAATAATAAATTCTATTTTTATTAATATTTATCTCGAGGGCACTCAGTGGACATGTGTGGATTAATGAAAAAAAAAATGAAAAAAAAAATTTATCTCAAGGCTTTAAGATCACTAACCACCAAAGAATCCATACGAGGGGGCAGAGAGAAGATGTTTCTTGTGTTTAGGTAATATTTAAGCATTTTAAACTTTCTTCTTTATGGAAAATGAGAGGGTATTCCATGTGCAGGGGTAGAATAGAACCCCGCTAGAACATAATATGTATGCCAGTAAAAACTTTTGGATGCATGGGCATTTAAGCATATTGGCTTTTTTTTCCCCTCCCCATGGATATTCAAGGAACTCTTCAATCTAAAGGAATACTTTCCCTCAGCTTCCTCGGCACAAAAGCAAAAGTACTTATACAGTCTAAAAAATAAATACTAGAAATTGTTTTTTGCAACCAACAAATGTACCAATGAGGCCTTTGGGAAAAGCTGACCACATAGATCCTGTAAATGCCCCAGCACATTTAAATTGTACTCATGGTGCAGAGGCCAATATGAAATTGGTTTCTAAAAAAAAAAAATTAACTAACCAGCTCAAAGGATACAATGTATTTTAAAACATTGTAAAAACATTTAAAAATACTTTCTCATTCTTTGAATAATTTGTACATTCTCAAAAAGAAAAACAAATTTAGCAGCATTATCTTAAATTTTCAGTTTAAAAGGAAAAATACATTATTAACACGAAGACCTTTGAACATCTATTTTGCTGTTTTCAGCTGCACATAATTGTTATTTTAAAAGGCTCTTTCAGGGCAAATTTAGTCGATTGGCTTTAAGGCTGCAGAATTGTTTTAAATCTAGTGAAAGTTCCAATGCTGTTTTCAGTGATCAAAGCAAAAATTTTAAATAGTTTTTCCCCCATAGTTTCAGAATGTTTTCATACATAGTTTTTCTAATAATATAGAATATATTGATTTTATTGCTGCAACAAAGAGTCTACATCTGTGTAATGATGCCTTTTAATAATTATACTTCAATGTATTTCAATGGCTTACTTGTCAAAGATACCCATGTATTATCTACATCTGAACAAATACTTAATCCTGTGCCTCCTTCAAAGGGAGTTGAAATAAATGTAGCTACAGGAGAAAAATTCAGTTTTTCTAGTATCAGAAAACATTCTGGTGAAAATTTTTGTGTGAGCTGGAAATATACCCATCACTTGGGCCTAACACATAAACACATTTAGGTAGAAGACGGCAAATGCCTTGTAAGAGAAAGGACTTACATACGTACAGGAGAGTAACATGACAGCTATTACAGAAACAATTCTTGTGAATTTCCTAACTTTTATGCCCATGAACTCACATTTAATTGTATTTACTTTCCTCTTTTAAAACAGCATTTAAAAATCTATGCTCAAGCATTATTGCTTTCTTTTTTGACACTAAATTGAGTATGATTACAGTTATCAACTCAAATTCTATTAGAGTATTAACAATCAATGTTATGCAAGGTCATAAAATATGTAACAAATGTAATGAGCTTGGGTGTTGTTAATATTGTTTAACTTTTACACAACTCTGCCCTGTAAAATATCCCTTATGCAAATCAGATATCTGGACATTTTTCAACTGACATTTTACTACTGAGGAGAAACAAGGAGTTTAGAAAGAAAATGAGAGATGGGAAGAAAAGATGAACATGATTAATAGGTGTTTGTTTCATAAAGACTCTAGGGAGACTTTTAAATCCTTCACTGCTCCTATATGCTCACCGAAGTGGAGAGCTAGTTCACATGCCTTTCAAAGCCTTCAAAGGAAAACTGAGTAGTTACTCAATCTTTACTGATGCTAAATTATTCCATTTGCGTCCTGTTGTTGTGAAATCAGGTGCTCTTTATGCATTGGTGTAAGGTTAAATGTTGACTGTATTCATTAGAAACTTTTTTTTCAAATAAACACCTAAATTATGCCTCAAAAAGTGTTTCATGGTGAGTCTGTTTCAAATAATGCCTCCTAAGAGGCATTATGTGAAAGACTAAAACATCTTTCTCGTTCTTTATTCCTCCCCTCCACCCGGAAAGAACTTGCACTTTGACTTTCCTTTTTAAATTCTTTTGATCAAAAAATGCATAATCTACTTTGATGCAGTTTTTGTTTTGTTGTTTTAAGAATCACTCTTGTTCTCCAAATTCGTGTTAACTATGAAGGGGAAGTTAAACTTTATACAATATTTGAACCTTTAAAATTATGGGTATTCACTTCTGATAAAGATTTTGCCATTCTTAACTATATTTTACTAAGATAACTATTTGATAAAAATATGAGGATAGCTTGACTAATTAAAACAGGACCCATAGATGCTGTAAGCACAGTAGCACAAAATTTGTATCAGTTTGCTTTTGAAAGGTGTTTATTTGCAGCTGCATCTAAAATTTTTAATAATTCTGTCCAATATGTTCATGAATAAGATATTAATCCCTCAATTGTCGAAGTACAGCACCTACACGCGCGCACTATGTGTATACACACACACACACACCCCCCACGCAGGAAGGAATCAACTGCCGTATTCCAGAAATGACAATGAAAGAGGAAAAATAAGCAAGAATTATAATTAGACGTCTACAGCCTCATTCACAGAAGGGCAGTGCTTGGGGGTTAAGCTGTTGAATTAAGAAAAAGCCCCCAACCAAAAACCAACCAGTTGCCTCCGATTGGAGCTTCCCGCAGGCTTTCGCGCTGAGCGAGGAGCGGGGAAGGCGTAGTTCTCGGGGCTGGTGGGGGCCGGGATCCCGTCACCGTCACCACCTCCCGAGGGGTCTTTCGGGAGCGCTCCCGCGGGCCCCGCAGGAGCCGGTGACAGTCCTAGGTGAGCGCCGAGAGCAGAGAAAGCGCCGAGCGCGTCCACAAAGCGCCCGGGCCGCCCCTCGCGCTAAGGCACGGCGGCCCTAGCGGCGGGCGCAGAAGGAAGGACTGGACGGAAGCGGCGGCGGCGGCGGCGGCTGGCGGGTGGCCGGGGTCGCGGGCTGGGGCGCGGCCCGGGAGGCCGGCGGGGAGCCCACGGGTTGGGAGGCCCGCAGCCCGCGCCGCGCCACCGCCGCCGCCGCCGCCGCCGCCGCCGCCGCCGCCGCCGCCGCCGCCGCCGCCCCCGCCCCAGCCGCGTGCGCGCGCGGCCGCATCAGCTGAGCGCGCGGCGCGTGTCACGTGGTGCGCGTGTCGAAGGTCACGGCGCGCTCACAATGGAGCTCTCGGAGTATGTGCAGAAAGGCTTCCAGATGCTGGCCGATCCCGGCTCCTTCGACTCCAACGCCTTCACGCTTCTCCTCCGGGCGGCTTTCCAGAGCCTGCTGGACGCCCAGGCGGACGAGGCCGTGTTAGGTAAGCCGCTCGGCTCTGAGCTGGATCGGCCTGGGTGGAGGGGCGCTCGGAGAAGAGGAGCGAGATGGAGCGAGAAGGGGAAAGCCCCGGGAAGAGGAAGTCTCCGGGGTTTGCCCTTCGCTCCGGACGGAGTGTGGGGATGTGGCTCTGCCAGAACCCACATCGGACCCCGAGCATTGTTCTCTCCCCAGTTGGCACCTGCACACAGCCAGTTACACGTTCCTGGCCTGATTTCCCCTCCCAGGCTCTTTGTTCCTTTGTAAAGCCGGTGTTCAAGTCTTGTTTGTGGCCTAAACATCTAAGGTTTTCAGCCTGGTCTGGGGCAAAGGCTGTTTGACACTTGGACTTCATCAGGGCAGCTCCCTGCAATTCAAGCTTTCAGTGCTAGGTTGGCGAAGGTTTTAAAGGGTCTGCTTCCATAGTAATTACTGCGTCAAATAGTGTTGACATTTTTCAGCTTAGAGAATACCTCAAGTTCCCCTGATCATTCCAACACTCTAGTTCAATATGTTTTGCACAGGTTCCACGCCTAGACCCTTAAAATATGGTGCATAATGTTTTGTTCTGCACTAGTTTATCAGGAGGCGAGTCTCTTATAAGTGGTCGGGTCAGTGATTGCGGAGTGCGGTGTCAGTATGGATGGAGGCATATTTTAAGACAGATCGCTATTACATGATTTTCTTAAATATAAATATCTCAACAATTCAAATTTTTGTGTTTTTTTTCTGTAGTTTCACGAGCTAAACACGTGTACAAAAAGTATGAAAGTGGAAGTTCTTTAAACGAAAATAGTAACCACCACCTGGTTAATCTCAAAAAAAAAAAAAAAGGATGGCTGTCGAAACCTGAAAATATTTTGAAAATTGTATTTTATATTCTGAACTCGTTCCCTCTCCCCCACCTCCGTGTGTTAATGTCCACGGAGCCAGTTAGCATAAAATTAATCTTTAGAAGGAAAGTTTATTCATTCTTAAATTTACACCGTATAAAATATTTATCTTCTTATTTTCCTCGGAATTTACTCCATCCATCTTTAGAGTGACCACTGTATATTTTACTCTAGGACTATGTTTTTTAAAAAATAAATAAGAGTATTAAGGTAAAGTAAAAGAAGGTAATTTGACCAGGTAATTGCATAATTATTGATGTGTGATCTTTATTGTTTTGCCATTGACCATGTTGCACATCTCATTTACTTATAATTTCCAGTCCTTATAGTTGAATTCTTCTTGTTATTTTGTTAAAGAGGGTTCTTTACCCAAATTAAAATTCCTTTTTAGAAACAGGACTATAAAGAATTTATCACAGGCATCACTGGCAATTAATTTATTTTAGATCACCCAGACTTGAAACATATCGATCCAGTGGTTTTAAAACATTGTCATGCAGCAGCTGCAACTTACATACTGGAGGCTGGAAAGCAAAGAGCTGACAAATCAACTCTAAGGTACAGGATTTATTTAAATATCCATTTGTTTTCAAATAGTACCTTTATGATTCCAATTTCAGTTTTTAAAATGGAGACTAAACTTAGGCTTTTTTTTTTTCTTTAGCACTTATCTAGAAGACTGTAAATTTGATAGCGAGAGAATAGAATTGTTTTGCACGGAATATCAGGTTACTTACTTAAATTTTTAAAAATTAACAATTACTATTTTTCTTCTACTCTGTTTGCAAAGACGTATTTTCTTTCTTTTTTTTCCCTCCCAGAATAATAAGAATTCCCTAGAAATCCTACTGGGAAGGTAGGTCCTGTATAAGGTGTCAAGCTGAGCCACTTTTTACTTGCAGGTATGAATGGAGAGTGTTGGTGTGAAACAAAACAGGACAGAAAAACGGGATCTAGACCAAAAGAAAAGGGGCTAAAGGGCAAGTGAAACAATTGCAGTTAAGCTAATGTTTTTAAAGATAAAGTTTATGGAGATAATTTTTAAAATGCTCTTTTACTCTTCAGAACTTGAAAATAAAGTTTAACAATGTTTTAAATTCAGAATGGATTAAAATTGTGTGTGTGTGGTGGGGAGGTGGTAGACAACATTGTTGGTGAAGATAAATACTGAAAGTTTTCCTGTAGCTATTATGTACAAAATTATCATTGTATCTTTCAGTATAGGCAGATCTTTCCCTCATATAACTGATGTTTCTTGGCATTTGGAATATCAGATAAAGGTAAAGTTTAACAAACTGTTCTCTAGGGGAACTTAGGGAACTTTTAAAAAAAAATAATAGTTAAAGACTGAAATCAATGTGTTGTGTTGTTTTAGACCAATCAACTTGATAAGATGTACAGACCTGCATATTTGGTGACCTTAAATGTAGAGGTATTTATACATAAGCCCTGTCTAAAAATTAAATGTGTAATGAAATTTAAAATTTCTTTGATTTAAATAAACAGCATTTTTTTCTTCCCTAGAACACTGATTCCCGATCCCACCCAGAGATTAGTTTTAGTTGCAACATGGAACAATTACAGGTACAGTATTAGGATCTGTGAATATGCCTATCTTTTTACAGATTTTTAATTGAGAATTATGCCTATGGAAAGTTCAAAAGAAAATTAAGCATCTGTCAGTAGATAATGAAGGTTGGTTAAGGATTTAATGGTGAGGGGGCTTCAAAAGCAATATTTTAATGTAGGCTTCGCCTTTGAAATTACAGTGTTACTAATAGAGAATTGGTCTGCATTTGCTGTTCCCTCCAATTAAAATAAACTTGTGTAGTGTTGAGTGTAAATTCCTTCTATTTGTGATAAGTGTGAGCCAATAGGACAAAGCAAAAAGAAGAGCTTGGCTTTGAAAATGTCTTCTTTGCTTTCAGAAATTGAATTAAACTCTCAAAACATGATTTTTAAACAGTAGTTGTAAATGACTTTTTATAAAGGAGCAAGTATACAAAAATTCTAAAACTGTTTATATTGCCAGTGTAAGACTGGGGAAATTCAAAATTACATTGATTAATGGACATGACAACGAATTTATTTCTTACCACTTAAAAAAATGAAGGTCATTGCTTGAAATTTTGATGAGATTGAATTTTTCAAAAGGGATCTCCTGCAGAGTCGTTTTAATGTAACCATTAATCAAACTTTAAACTTTCAGAAGATGTGAATACAGCATAATCTTTGTTAGATAACTTGAGAAATTTAATTTTGATATACTTTGCCTGTTCAGAGGATTCAGTTAGAAACTATATCTCACATCTGAGGGCAGGCAGCCCATTTGAAGATGAGATATTTTATAGGAAAACCTTCTATTGACCTTCTTTTAATTTTTTATATCTTAGAGGAAAACCTTCTTTTGATAGTAGTTTGTCAAAGGTTTAAAATCTTTGTGAATTTTAAACTTGTTTAGAAAGTGTCCCGACTCTTTTCTTGCATCTTTCTCAAAGTTGGATACTTCTTTCTTGTTTTATCCTAAAAACGATCCATCATATACATCTTTCAGGACTTAGTAGGGAAACTTAAAGATGCTTCGAAAAGCCTGGAAAGAGCAACTCAGTTGTAACTTGGGGAAGTTAACGATCTGCCCCGGTCTAGAGGAAGACCAGGAACGCCTTGCCGTCCGCCAAACCATCGTTTCTGCGAGCTGGATGTCTTCCTTTTCAGGAGAACAAATTTTTTCTTTTGGATTTCTGTCACTCATCAATTTTGACACTTTATTTTTTTACACTTGTGAAAGGGTTAAGAGGGAAAGTCTGCCTAAGTATGTGAATCATCTTTAGTATTATCCGTACACTGATATTTGATCTTTTCCAAGTCTTCCAAAAGGAAGCAGACAGTATTATATTCTGAATAAATAAGTTGTTCCCACTAAAGAGTGCTGAGAGTTTGTTTGGATTTGAGTTTGTTAATTATTACTTTGAAAACACAGGCACGATTGGCGTTAACTTTTAACGATCGCCTCTTCTCAGGATTAAAAAGCGTAGTGGGAAAGGATGCGATCTTCGGGGTTGCCTTAAGACCCCAGCTTCGGGACGTGGGGAAAGGGCGCGGTCGCCCCGCGCCGGGAGCCGGCCCGTCCCGTTACCTGTGCCTGAGGGCTCGCCCGCAGCCCGACCCTCGCCCGCTGGGCTCCGGAGGCCCGGCCCGGCCGGCCCCGCGCGGAGCCCCTGCCCGGAGCGAGCGGCTGCCCGCGCGCGCCCCGCCTCGGCCACTGGCGGGCGGGGAAGGGGGCCGGCGCGGCCGCGGGAAGACTGGGGCGGGCGCTGTTGTTTCCGCGAGCCCAACTCGGTCGCAGGTTCCGCGCCGCGGCGCCGGAGTCTGGGCCGCAGCCCGTGGGGCCGAGCGGGGGGCAGCGGCCGGGCGTTCTCCTCGGCGGGAGCCCGCGGACGTGTGCACCACGGGCGGAGGCGGGCGGCGGAAAGAAAGAAATAACGGGGGGTGGGGTGGGCTGAACTGCTTGCGGGGCCGGAGCGATGCCCGCGCCGAGAGCAGGGTGGCGCGTGTGGCGCTGTGGAGAAATGTCTCCGCAGCCGCGCCAGCGCCGCCGCCGCGCCGAGCGAGGGGGAGGGGGCCGGGTCGCGCTGCTCCGAGGGGAGGGGGCGGCCGCGGGCCCGACTACACCGACACTAATTCCCAGGCCGCCCTTAAGGAATGAGGGGAGCACGTGACCCGGTGGGGGGGCGGCGGGGGGAGGGGGCGGGCGGACTCTGAGCCATTTTGGAGCCGGTGTCAGTTTCCACTCTGCCTTCAGCGGTGCTTTTTTTTTTTTCCACCCTCCCCTCCCCCCTCCTCAGCCTTCCTCCCCTCCCCCCGCCTCTCCGCACGCACACACACGGCGCCCCCCACCCCCCTCCTCCCCCCACGGCAACTATGAAATAATAATCGTAGTATTAAAGGCAGAGATCGGGGCGAGACAATGGGGATGTTGGCGAGGGAGCCCCGATCCGGATTAGAAACACCTCCCAGCCCCGCAGAATAATACTGATCGCGCCCCCTCCGCGCGCTCCCTCCCCCGAGTGCGGAGCGGGAGGAGGCGGCGGCGGCCGAGGAGGAGGAGGAGGAAGCCCAGGAGGAGGAGGCGTTGGAGGCCGAGGAGGAGGAGGAGGAGGCCGCAGAGGAGGAGGCCGAGGCGGAGGAGGAGGAGGAGGCCGGGCTCGGGAGGCAGCATGAGCCGAGCGCGGCGGCCGCGGCTCCTCTCGGCTGCGCTCGTTGCCCATTGACAGCAGCGTCTGCAGCTCGCTTCAAGATGGCCGCTTGGCTCACATTCATTTTCTGCTGAACGACTTTTAACTTTCATTGTCTTTTCCGCCCGCTGCGATCGCTTCTCGCCGGCTGCTTTTTCCGGGTACGTAGGAGGCGAGGCGCCTCCGGGACGGGGCCTGGGGGCGGCGGGGGTCGCGCCGGGCTCGGGCCGGCCGCCGGTGGACTGGGAGCGGCCCCCCCCGCGCCTCGCCCGCGCCGGCCGGGAGGGCGCTGACAGCGTGGGCGCCGAGCCCCGCGCCGCCGCCGCCCGCCGCCCGCCGGCCCCGCGCGCCGCCCGGCCCCGCGCGCCGCCCGCGCCCGCGAGCGCGCGCCCGCCGCCGCCCGCCGACTCCCGCGGCGCCGGGACCGACCCGCAGCCCGCGCCGCCGCCGCCAGCCGGCCTCGGCGCCGCTCCAGCCGCCGCCCGCTCCAGCCCGGACGCGCCGCGCGCGGCCCCACGTTTTAGTTCCTTTCTCCCCCGAGCGCCCCTCTACACCCTCGCGACGCACATGGCCCCCGAGAAGAACACTTCTATTTGCAGCTTCTGCGGCTCTCCCGGCCACGGCGCCTTTTGTTGAGAGGTAGATTTTGATGAAACGGGGACGGGTGCCTGAAATCGGGAGCTGCTTGGGTCAAGTGGCTTCCCTCCTCTCCCGAAGAAAGGGCTTTGGAGGGGTTTAAACAGCCAGAGAACGCCCCCATTTTATAGGGACGGGTTGCGTGGGGGGCAGCGATCCCGCCAAGGTGGATGTTAGGCTGGTGAGAGCCCGAACAAAAATGTTATTAACTTAAGTTGGAGGGACACTTGTGAGAAATTGGATGGCTTGTAAGATGGCGGTTCCCAGTTGTTTCCAAGGTCTCCTGCGTTTGTGTTTAAAATGGTAAAGTTTTCAAGGTGTTATTTGTTGAGAGTCTTGGATAAGTTCTTCAAACATTACTTGGGACGTGCTCACTGGGAAGTGGGCATTTCAAATTTGGAGCTTTTTTTGGAGTGATGATGGTGAGTGGACGTTAGTCCTGCAAGAGGTTTCCTCTCTTTCTTTCTTTTTTCCTTTTTGTTTTTTTCTCTCTCAGAGACTACAGTTTTTCTCTCAGCCTCTAGTATGGGATGCACTTAGAACCATGACTTAAGTCCACAACGTTTTACAGGTTTTGCTAAATGTCAGCTTAGGTCATGTGGTGAGGAGATGCTTTGGAAAACGAGCACTAAAAAGTTGATGGCATATGTTTACGCAGTCTTTTGGGTTTGACAGCCATATAGCATGATCTTTTCCCCAGAGATTTACAGTTAATAATTGGAAGTAAACAAGTATAGAGACTTTGATCATTCCCAATTGCAATAAAAGGATTTAGTGGGCTTAGTGGTCACGGTTCAGTATTTGAAATACAAGCATGTATTAACCCCTTCCCTTAAAGTAGGCAAAATTCTGGGCATATTTATTCAAATCCAAGTGTAGGTTGGTGATGCCTAGAATGTTATGAGTAGTTCAACCTATATTTTATAGGAAGCTTAACCCCAAAGTTCTGGAAACATATTATATGCCACGCTAAAGTCTTGAAACTTAAGGATGCCAATTGTTAACAGCATATGCTAACTTATGAGACTATATTAACATTTGAGTTTTATTTTAAGTAGAATCCCTTAGAGGTTGATTTTGTGGGCAAACATTTTTTTTTAATATTTGAGTTCATTCCCATACATCTGCCCCAAAGTGCAAAGGTGTTTGAAATAACCTACTTGTGTACATTTACACCTAGTATCTTTAAAGCCATATAAGTCACTGTGTATGCATGTGTGTATGTATACACACACATATACACACGCTTCTGTAAGAAAAGTGAGCATTTAGTTATACTTGAAAAATCCATTAATGTTCTACCATCAAGTTCTTGGATGTACATTAAGTTCCCCAAAATGTAAAATTCTCCCTAGAAGTCAAGTTATCCCCAACTTTACCCATACTTGTATTGGGCTGGGAGCCCCAACTGGGGTTATGGAGTTCATTTGCATTTGTTAGATTGCAATAGTCAAGCTGATTGTTAACATAAGAACTTGCTTCTGTTTTCCTTCATTTTGACATTACTGGTGTTAGGCCTCCAACAAAAGTGACAGCCCCAACTGAGTATGTTATAATGGCAAGTTTAAACTATTGAGTATCTTTTCCATTGTATGTTTGATGCATTTTTGCTTGCTTAACTGGCAGTTTCTGTGGTGGAACCTAGAAGGTTTTCCTTTCTAAGGTGCAAGAGATTGTTTCTGAAGCCTTATCAAGCATGTCAGATGTTTTGGAAGTCTTCATTAGGTTCCCAGTACTTTCAAGTGGTATAAAAAGATAAAGAACTGATTCTTATACAAGTAACAAAGTGGTATTTACTAGCATTATAAATGGTTATAGGGTTGTGGTCAAATTCTTGTGAATTGAAGTAGAGGAGTTGTGTGAATTAACACTTAAGATGAATTTGAAAGGGTTTTGGTCAAGTACATGAGACTTAAACGTTCAAAGCCAACAAGTAGATAACCTTTCACTGAGGTCTGATTGTTCTGTGTGTTAATATTTGTGTTTGTCTGGTGTTGATTTTATGTAAAGTAGAGGAGAAATAAAGGCAGCTGTTTTTATTGATGCCCCTTCCTGAACTTCATGATCGGTGGCATTAGTGTGATGTGCTTTTGCAAGGGGACAGAAGTATCACCTTGCTAACTATCTTTCTAGTAAAGGTCCTGCAGTTTCATAAGGAGAGTTTTCTTTGAGAACCAAGAAGGCTTGTCTTTAATCACCAAGTACAATAGAATTAAATATTGCTACTCTTTAGGGACACTGCTCCATCCACAACTCCTCTGTAATCCCACTTAGATTTATATTAACAATATGTTGACAATATTCCTCTAAACAAGTCATCCAAAGATAACTGAGGAGTCACACATGACGTTTTCTGGTTGAAGTCACTGGTTGCCACTGTGGTCACTTTTCATAAAAGAGGCTTTGTTTTGTTTTTACCGTTTTTTTTTGTTGTGTGTGTGTGTGTGTGTTTTTAGTACTCTAAAACTTTTAGTTTCAGCCATTGAGCTGTGTTGATTAGTATTTCCCTCTTCTGCATTAAAATTCCCTGAGAATTAAAACCTCAGATGCATCTTCAAGTTTCACAAGTTCCTAGATTTCTATTCAAGGCAGCTTTGAGAATGTGCTTCAGATAAGTCTGGAAGCTTAGTCTTATTTCAGATTCTGAAATGAATGAAGTGGGAGTAAGAAATGCATTTTTCAAGCATACTGCACGAAGTAATTGACTTCCCTGACTGTCCGCTGTTGTATTGTTGCTGCCAGTTCCCCACCGTGACTCTTCTGTAACATATGATATCTATTGGGAATAGCATTTCATTGTGTGGGGTTTGCATGGAGGTGAGGCTGAGAAAATGACATTTGTTTTTCTCTGCTATCGGTGCTCTGGGTTGACAAGGTGTTGATTTAGCGTTGGGAATGGGCTGGTCACATGGTCCTTTACTTATTGTCACTGTCGTCGATTCAGGTAGTTTTTCTTGCCTCTATCCAGCATAGTTCAGGTAAAACACAAGGCTTTGCCCACTCCTCGTCTGCTGTGAAACAGATTTCAGTTTTCAGCCTTTCCAAAACTTTGTATCGCTCATCCTAATCTACAGGAGAACTTCCCATTAGAGAAGAAAGCTTTAAAGAGTTTCAGTTCAATAAACATCTCTGCAATTTGAGCCCTGACGGTTTCGGGCTAAGTGCACAGTTGGCAATTCTCAAAAGATCCCTTCATGAAATTTTTGACCTAGTGATTGCTAACAGGAGAGACCGAAAGAGTAAAGATCTGAAAGAAGCTCTTCGCGCCGAGTCGACGTGGAAAGAGGCCCCCGAGAGTGTCCGAAATGGCCGGAGTGCGGTTTGCATTTTCCTTTACCACTGCACGCTCCGGGGTCCCCCAGGCTGTCTGCCGGGTCGCCTCGGGCCAGGATCCTGCTCCCCTGCGCCTCGGGCCTCGTGGGGCCGCCCCACCCCCGCGCTGCGCGCCCGCACCCCACCCCGCCCCCGCGCGGCCCCGCCCCCGCGCCGTGCCGGCCCCTCCCCCGCGCCCGCCGCTGCCGCCGCCCGGCAGCCCCGCACGCCTGCCGAAGCTACGGGCTCGGCCCGGCTCCGCGCGGAGTTGCAGCGGTGGCCGGATGCCAAGTGTAAGTGTAAGTTGCTATGGAAACCCCGACAGAGGCGAGTTCCGAATCCGGAGCGAGACGGAGCCCCGGGCGCCGCCGGACCCGCCCCTCCGCATCCCGGCCCCCCGGCCCCCGGGCGTCCGCGCGCTCAGGCCCCAGCCCGAGGCCGACTCGAGGTGCTTCTCCTGCGGCCCCAGCACCCAGCTCCGGAAATGCCAGGGATGCAGATAGAGCAGAATTTGCTTTCCCTTTGTATCGCGTCAAAACGTGCCAGGTTCTGGTTGCCGGAACTGCTTAAAACAACCAGAACCCCTGGGAAGCCAGGGCGTGCTCCTGGATTTTCGATCGAAGATCCATAAGGAAGTTTTACCCTAAATTTGGAGTCCTGGAACAAGCCCTAGCGGTTGGTAAATATCTGCGGGGAGCGTGTAGCGTCTGCAGCAGCCGTGGGGCTGCTGGGCTGGAGGACAAATGGAAGAAAGAGACCCGAATGCTCTCAGCTCCCAGCCCCCACCCCAGACCTTTTCTTCTCCCTCCTGGAATGACCTGAGGGACCAGAGATTACTTTTCTTGGATCCTTTTTCACCTTTTCAGTAGAATTGATTGAGGTCTGATCAGTGAATTCCTTCTGTAGAAGACGTTGGGACAGTCCAGCTGCACAGTGTTAAACGAGTTTTATGAACTCCTTCAGCATTTCAGAGCATATAGTTACTGGGAGTTGGAGATAATCTCGATTCTCCTTCTGTGAATTATGGCCAGTATTTCTTTGTCTTGCAGGATTTTTTATCAAGCAGAAATGCATCGAACAACCAGAATCAAGATCACTGAGCTAAATCCCCACCTAATGTGTGTGCTTTGTGGAGGGTACTTCATTGATGCCACAACCATAATAGAATGTCTACATTCCTGTAAGTACACAGTTTTAGACCTTTTCTTGTGTCGTGTATATTTAACATCTTGTCCTGAAATTTGAAAACTAACAATTCCCACTGTCCTTGAGAATGTTGGTACAAAATGAAGAAGTCGTTTTCTGCTCTTGCATTTAGTGACTTTTTGTTAATGCATATTTAATAAAATATTGTATAAATATAAATTGTATAAGTGTTCTCAGGATGTTAACTGCGTTTGTTTATTTAATTAGAAATATCTTTTGGTATTTACTATTTTGTTACTACTAGTTCTCTATTTATGACACTAATTTTATTGCTTAGCATCTACCTCCTGAACTTTAAAAAAATTGTGTTTTTATTTCTAGTCTGTAAAACGTGTATTGTGCGTTACCTGGAGACCAGCAAGTATTGTCCTATCTGTGATGTCCAAGTTCACAAGACCAGACCACTACTGAATATAAGGTAGGAAAATGTTTAAAAATATTGTTTGTAATTGTTATTGGAATTGCATAATTACTGAATTTAGTGTTTATTTCTTCACACAAAATTTACCCTTCAGTCCCCGTCTACTGCGTGTACGTTGTGGAGGAGGATAGCCCTTAATTTCTTGGCCATTTTAATGATGACTAACTTTAAACAGAGTTCAATATTATTCAAGGGATTTTAAGATTTTTTAAAATCATTTTTAAAAATGGAATTAGTTCTCCATTTTTGCATTGCTTTATTGACCTTGTGACAGGCAAGAGTGCATGTGTTTAAACTGCTTCCATTCTCTCCTCTTTGTTCTCTTTCATATTAGCTAATTCAGTAATTTGGAAGGCACACTTTTCTTGACTTAGTAAAATGTGAAGAATTTATTAGTGAATATAAAATAGAGTATTCTTCTACTAATTTAAAAACAGTGCTACTACATAAAGAAATTTTATCCTCATAATTATCATGTTGATGTAGTTATAGACAGTGTTACAATCAAGTAAAATACTATAACAGAGAAAACAAAGAATGTTTAAAAACTTATGAACATTTTTAGTGTTTGCCATATTAGTTGATAGTTTATTTTCTAATTTATTCTTTTTCAGGTCAGATAAAACTCTTCAAGATATTGTATACAAATTAGTTCCAGGGCTTTTCAAAAGTGAGTAACTTGCTTAAAAATGGATTTCTAAAAAGTATTTATCAGTTTTACCTGCTATGTTTAAGTCTTTTTTTTCCTCCTCTTTAGATGAAATGAAGAGAAGAAGGGACTTTTATGCAGCTCATCCTTCAGCTGATGGTAAACTCTTTAGAGGGGGAAAGACATTTTATTTGGAGGGAGAACTTATCCAGTAATTTATTAAAATTAAGCTTAAAGTACCAATTCCATTCTTCTGTATGTATAATATTTAATTAAATATTTAATTCTTAAAAATTGAATTTAAAAATGTTTTTATAGCTGCCAATGGCTCTAATGAAGATAGAGGAGAAGTTGCAGATGAAGATAAGAGAATTATAACTGATGATGAAATAATAAGTTTATCCATTGAATTCTTTGACCAGAACAGGTAATTCTTAAGGAAATGTGTTTTATGCTGATATATTTATTAGATACATTGTTTGCCTAATAAATTATCTGTTTCTTAGATTGGATCGGAAAGTAAATAAAGACAAGGAGAAATCTAAGGAGGAGGTATGTTCCATGATACAAAAACACATAGAAGATGCATTGTTTGGATTCTAGATTTTATGAGGGTGTATGTTGCCCTTTAGAATATCCTAGAGTCAGATGTTGCTATCAAATAGAAGAAAATCATCATGTTTGATGTTTAAGAGTGATCTATATTCGATAGTTACTAGATAGAATTTATCTTATATATGATTACTATTCTTACAAAATATTTTCAGTAATTAATGTTTAATGCTTTGATGTACTGAAGGAATCTGTTCATTTAGTATTTATAATAATAGCAAACTCAAAGTATAGCTGAGAACTTAGTCAAATCTCAGCTTTGGTATTCGTACCTTTTATCATACTCAGACATCTATCTATTTTTTTTGACTTTTAAAAAAAATCTTAAAGTTAGGAATTTTAAAAAATTATTTTTCTTGAATATGCCCTTAGGTGAATGATAAAAGATATTTGCGATGCCCAGCAGCAATGACTGTGATGCACCTGAGAAAGTTTCTCAGAAGTAAAATGGACATACCTAACACTTTCCAGGTATCTACTTTACAGTCTTCATGCATTTTATGTAAACCTTTTTAAAAAAAATTTCAATGACATTTTTCTTCTTGGATTCTAAACCCAAAAAAGCAACGGAATTTTTTTTTTTTTTAATTTAGTACTTTATTTGGAAATAGCTCGTAAAATATTTGGTATGGATTCTGTTTTACACTATGAAAACAAATCCCTTAATAATTTCAAGAAATGTTTTCCCTCATTTGAAGTTTCCAGAGGGATTCTTTCTTTGTCCAAATGTTTGGAGAAAATGTTTTTTAAAAGCATTTTTGGATTCTATTTAGACGGCAAAAAAAATCTAGATTTACCATCATTCTTTGTGATGCTTAATAATTGAAGTGTTGTTTTTCAACAGATTGATGTCATGTATGAAGAGGAACCTTTAAAGGATTACTATACACTAATGGATATTGCCTACATTTACACCTGGAGAAGGGTAAGTAGCCTACCTGATGCTCGCAGGTTACTCTGATAGACTGTACTTAAAGATCTAAGACTGATTTTTTTTTTCCCTCTTAACTTTATAGAATGGTCCGCTTCCTTTGAAATACAGAGTTCGACCTACTTGTAAAAGAATGAAGATCAGTCATCAGAGAGATGGACTGACAAACGCTGGAGAACTGGAAAGTGACTCTGGGAGTGACAAGGCCAACAGCCCAGCAGGAGGTATTCCCTCCACCTCTTCTTGTTTGCCCAGCCCCGGCACTCCAGTCCAGTCTCCTCATCCTCAGTTTCCTCACATTTCCAGCACTATGAATGGAACCAGCAGCAGCCCCAGCGGTAACCACCAATCTTCCTTTGCCAATAGACCTCGAAAATCGTCAGTAAATGGGTCGTCAGCAACTTCATCTGGTTGATACCTGAGACTGTTGAGGAAAAAAATTTTAAACCCCTGATTTATATAGATATCTTCATGCCATTACAGCTTTATAGATGCTAATACATGTGACTGTCGTCCAATTTGCTTTCTTTTGTAGTGACGTTAAATTTGGCTATAAAAGATGGACTAGATGTGATATTCATATGGACGTTAATTGAAAAGAAAGATTATTTCTCGAAAGAATTGGTTTCTGAGAAAGCAGGCAAGATGTTTTTCTGTGTGTTAGGACAGACGTGAAATGGTTTCTGTAACCATTGTTTGGATTTGAAAATCTTCTGCGGTGGATATAAACGTTGGGCCATAGTTTGTTAATCTCAACTAACGCCTACATTACATCCTCCCTGATTGTTCTTGTTATTATGCTGTTTTGTGAACCTGTAGAAAACAAGTGCTTTTTATCTTGAAATTCAACAAATGGAAAGAATATGCATAGAATAATGCATTCTGTGTAGCCATGTCACTGTGAATAACAATTTCTTGCATATTTAGCCATTTTGATTCCTGTTTGATTTTTACTTCTCTGTTGCTGCGCGAAACCGATCAAAGGAAAGTAAACTTCAGTTTTACAATCTGTAAGCCTAAAAGCGGGTACTACCGTTTATTTTACTGACTTGTTTAAATGATTCGCTTTTGTATGAATCAGATGGCATTATGCTTATTGTACAATGCCATATTGGTATACGACATAACAGGAAACAGTATTGTATGATATATTTATAAATACTATAAAGAAAATATTGTGTTTCATGCATTCAGAGATGGTTGTTAAAATTCTCCCAACTGGTTCGACCTTTGCAGATACCTATGTTTGAGCCTTATCACCACAGAATATTTTTAATGTGGATATCTAATTCTAAATTTTGTTCCATTGGAAGCGATTGGCGTATCGTAATACTGACTTTTCTCTAGTAATACCTGTTTACTTTTAAAATTAATAGTTGCATTAAAGAAAAACTTTTCACTAAGGAAATTGGAAATGCTTTCTTCATTTCCCATTGCTTATGATGGAATTAATATGTTTTTAAAATGCATATTGATCGCTGTAATTCTAAAAAGTATTTTAAATAAACCAGCAAATTGCTGGAAGAAGGCATTTTATCTAAAATTATTTTAATATGTGGCATAGTGGAAATTTCAAATTTAAGAATTGCTTTTACAGTTATAAACAGTGGAATATGCCCTCTCTGTAACGTCTGGAAATAGAAGCAATTTATTGTGAGCTTCTACAGGTATTAGTTTTTAAATAGAGTGAGCATGTTGAATTTAAAGTATGAATATCCCCAACAATTTTCACTTTGTGTTTTGCTTTGGTCGAACTTGTTCATCACCCATCAGTTATTTGTGAGGGTGTTTATTCTCTATGAATATTGTTTTATGTTTGTATGGGGAAATTGTAGTTAAACATTTCATTGTCCCCCGTCTGCAAAAGAAGCACAATTCTATTGCTCTGTCTTGCTTATAGTCATTAAATCATTACTTTTACATATATTGCTGTTACTTCTGCTTTCTTTAAAGATACAGTAAATGAAGTTTTATGAAACCACAAAATACATATATTTTTATTTTGACCTAAATTTGTACAGTCCCATTGTAAGTGTTGTTTCTAATGATAGATGTAAAATTAAATTTCATTTGTAATTGGAAAAAATCCAATAAAAAGGATATTCATTTAGAAAATAGCTAAGACTTTAATAAAAATTTGATATGAAAAGCACAATGTGCAGAAGTTTTGGAAACCCTATGGTGGATTACAACAGGTAAAAGCTGAAGAACATCCATCGCTGTCTTGGTGATGTTGCTGAGAGTACGTGCTTTGTTGTATAATTGCTTGAAAGCCCAATTGAAAGATGTATCTGTTTATTTACTCTACAATCTTTGAAGTAAAAGTTACCCATGTTTGCCAATTTTGGTGAATTTAACTCATTTTTCTAGGCTTTTCTTCTTAAGTTGTTCATGATGTTATCCAAGACAAAAAAAAAAAGTTAATGGAAGTTTCAAGTGATGTTTTTACTTTGGATATGACTGTGTATATAAAAAATGCAAAAATAGTTTTCAAAGGCTAAAAACTTAAAGTGCTAGTGGATTGTCATTTGACTTACACAAAACCAAGTCATAGGATCAACACGGAACTCAAAGATTTTACATCTCAACCTTTTTATGGACTTATTTTTGAAATTACTTAGTAAAATATCAGATATTGCATTTATGGCTTACCTAACACTATTTCACCATACTTGAAAACATGTCCATTTATTTTGTTTGAAAGAGGAATTTCCCCCCTACTCAATTTGAAAATTGCTTAAGCTTTAAAGGCTATTTCAGCTAAAATTTGTCTTTTAATAAAACAGAAGAGAGTATAATGTTTTGTATTCTATAAGCAGCCGTCACGGGTTTGACAATTAGGCTTTAAAACTTTTGCTAAACTACCACTTAAAATTTCAGTGTTACAAAAACCCATATCAAAGCTGCTAACTTTTTAACTCTTAGCAATCAAGGCAGAGCGCGTGAAAAGTCGGCTTTAAGTTTGGCTTTTGCTTCTGAACAGTATTCTGGGATTCTGTACCACAAAGTTAGAGCTAAAAATATTCCACAGAAAATGCCTAAATTGATTTCACAGATTTTAGCTTAAATGCAAAAAAAGAATGAGGCTGGTTCCTGTTGTATAAATAGTGATCTATCTTGCTTTACACATGCATACCACTTTACAAGTACCTTTTTGCTTTTAAAATTGCCGGCCGTTAATTGCTCTGAGTTGAAAAAAAAAGTTGCCCTTCAGTTGACTTAACCTACCAACCATATTGCTTTGTTTCCTTATCCATATGTGCAAATGTTAGGACCTTTGGAGGTACAATGCAACAGGCAGAGTAAGCTGATAGGGGCTTTCCTTCATCCTTTCCTCTTATTCTTTTCCCAATATTGGAGTTGCAGTTCATTTGTGAAGTCTTTCGGTACACTCGTTGTATAGGCCTATCAAAAAGTTTTGCTATGAAACCTTAATAGCAATGTAAAAGGAATCCATGTGAAATCCTACTTGAACTGGCCAAGAAGAAATGAAAATGTTTGGTTTTTGAAAAATAGCTTATGGTAGTCTTTGGAGAAGATGGGATTTTAATTTTAGAAACAATTTGCACATGGAACCTAGTCTCCTTTAGAATCCTGAGGTGAAGGAAGTGTTATTTTTGTTCATTTCTCTTTATATTTTAAAGGTTTTAAAAATATATCTTTCCCTTCTGACATTACCCTGGAATGACAGTTGGAAATTCTGATTCAGTTTGGTGCTCCATGAAATGGAGGCTCCATGTTATTTTGAAATACAATGATTGTTTCTTCCATACAGTTTTACTCGCCTTTTATCCAAAACAAAAGGTCTTGATGAAATTACATTTTAAAGGACCCTTAAAATATATATATATATACCTTTAAGACATCTAAGTTTCAAAGAGCACAGAACGCAGCTCCAACATAAGGCTCTTGGGTTAGATAAGGTCACTTCGCTTGAGGATGTTTCTTCAAGTATAAAATGAAGAGTACAACAGGTGATTATTTCTAAGGTCGCTTAAAAAAAATCCGGATTCCTCCAAAATAAAACCTTGAATTAAACTGGGTCCACAGAATTCAGATAGATGGGTTCTTTACAAGGAAGAGAAAGTATCACATATTAGAGCTTCCCAGTAGATCAGACTTGGGAAATACCACCGCGAAGCCTGTCCATCTCCTTACAAATCTCAAGATCGCCCAGTTTTGATTATGAAAGTCTCCGAAAATGTTTACACAGTCGAGTGTTTCCTGTTTCCGCACTTAATTTTTTTTAACGTTTTTTCTTCTTTTGGTTCTTGAAACGGATTTCCTTTATTTGCACCAGTTTCTTTTTCTGAATGTGCAATTTCTAGAGGTCTCACATGAAGACTTCACCATCAACTTTTTGTCTTCATCAAGTCGACGACATCAACAGTCATTTATCACTGGAAAGGCTACTCCAGGATCCTTATGAGTTTTCTGAAGAAGTTCAAGTGCCTGTGGAAAACTCACCCGAAGTCTCATTTAACCCCCTAAATGAATAGTAAGCACTCAATAAAACTTCCAATGGATGAGTTAAATTATCCCCATTCTTCTGACTGTTTTCTTAAAATATCCCTTCCAGAGGCTATTAGAAGGGAATTTCCCAGAATAGCAAGTGATGTTCCCTCAGAGTCACCTACATTTCAGTTAAAAAAAAAAAGTTACTTCTTGCTCTGATTGTTGGGTGGTCATCAACTCCAAGCTTCAAAGTGAACGTGATTTCAAGTTCGGTGCGGATTCGGCGCTCTTCAACTCTGTCCTTCTAAGTTAGCTAGAACCCAACAGACCCTCGGAAGGCTGCGGGCTAGGGTACTCGGGAAACGCGTCGAAAATTGGGATGGAAGGAATGAGAACGTTACAGAGATGGATAAAGAAGTTACTGGAGACAGCGAAGCCTGTCCAGGAGCTCCAGTCTTAAGTCTAAGTGCCCCCACGAGTGGAAATATTCAAAGAAAGCCGAAGACAGGAGCGCAGTGCGCTGCTTGCAAAATAAAGCGGGGGCGAGGGTAATTAGGGTGGAAAGAGCAACGGCTTAAAAAAAAAAAGAGAAAGAAAGGCTTCCTATGTTCAGGTGCCCGGTGGAAAGGGCACAGGACGCCCGGCTGGAGAAAATGACCTTCGTTTCCCGGCAGCGCTGCCTTCCCGATTAGGGAGCCTTTACCAAAAGGACCGGTTACAGAGAAAACGGCCCTTCTCCGTGTTTTATTTTTTAACTAGCAGCTCTCCGAGGACCGCAAAGAGCGACAGCCCAGACCTCCGCCCCCGATTGCGCCGCGGGGTTCGACCCGGCCCAACGCTCGAGCCCAGGCCGCGGGGCACCGGGAGGCCATTTTGCGCGTGCGCCGCGCGCCACCCTCGGCTCGGCGGACTCGGATCCCGCCAATTTTGAAAGCGAGATTCCCAGGCCCTGGCAGGCTGGGGAGGCGGGAAAACGAAGTCGTGTCTCCACGGCCGGACCCGGTGGCGAGCGGCGGCGACAGCCGGGTGCGCGTGATCTCACAAGGCGGCCCCCGTCCTGCCGAAGGCCTCTCCACCGGGCGGGACACCGAGGCGCGGCAACTGGCCCCTGGGCCGCGAGCTCAGCGCGGGCAGGAAAGTGTCCCACGTCCTAGGAGGCGGCGGCGTCACCTGCAAAGCCCTCAGAAGCGATTCCTTGCGGGGCCATTCCAGATTATCGCCTCGCTTTGCCCTCCTCCTTCCGGCTGCTTCAAACCCTATGCCCTTTCTCCTTCAATAACAAGGTGTCCTTGGAGTTTAGCGTTTTGTTGGAAAGACTGTAAGCCAAATTATTAACAAAACATAAAACCGCCATTTGAGGGTTCCCGAAGGCTGAGCTTCAGCCTTCCCGAAGGGTCCTCCAGTTGAACTTGTTTAATGGGTAGAACGGGCTCTAATCCCCTGGGAAGAAAACCTGACCAGGTTACAGTGTCGAGGAAGGGGTGTCTGCGCGATAGGAATCTTAAGATCTGGGCGAAGAACCACACTTTGGGACCCAAATGCGAAGCCTGGGTCTCCGGGCAGGGCGAACCTGGAAGGTCCGGTGCTCTCGCACTCCGGCGCCATTGAGACCCCGGCGGGGCAGAGGATCGGGCGGTCGGAGGTTGGGATATCGCCTCTGAAAGCCGCCGGGACGCAGCGGTTTCCAGCAGAGTCCGCGCCTGCCTGATCCCCGGGGCAGAAACGCTTCTCTGACCCAGGAGTCCCACGTGCGCCCAAAAACGGGGAGAGGAAGGGACGGCTTGGGGAGGGGGACCGGGGTAACAGCAGAGAAATGAAAGCGGCCTAAAATGGGCGACGCCCGGCGAGTCCTCTTTATCGGCGCGGCAGACTGCAGGAGCCGCCATTTGGTGGCGGATTTCGGTATTTCAGTAGCACGTTGTGCTGAACGTCACAACTGGCTTGTCTACGTGGCAAGGTCTTTTCGGAACCGCCGTTTTTAAAAATGCAAATTTCCCCCTGGCCTCCCCCCTTCCCCGGAGCACCGACCCCTCCCCCACTCGCGGTGGAGGGCGCCGCGGCTCGGCTCCCCCTCAACCCGGGGCTGGGACCTCGGGGCTGCACCGGGCTCCACCCGCGCCCAAGGGCTAGTGTGATGCGGAGTGGAGCCCAGCGCAGGACTAACGGGTGTTTTTCTCCCCCTTTTTCCCAGATTGCGAGCCCGCAGCTTTCCTCTCCCCTGCGGAGAATCTCATTTCCTTGGGGCGGTGACGGGCATTGTCTTTTTGCGGGGGTCGCGTGCCAGCCCTGGCCTCCCGCCTCACACCTCTCGGAAGTAAGGAAGAGAAAGGCGGGCCAGGCCTGGCAGAAAGGGACCCACCCGACGAGACGCGGCTCCTCGGGTAGTGTCGAGTTAGCATCCCGGACTCGCGCTTTCAGCTCGCTCCGGAGCCCTCGGGAGACCCGGGGAGCTACACACCTCTGGGGAGTGCCAGGACGTCGGCGTCCCACCCGGGGTCACCCTGTCTTCCACGGTCTCCATTAAAAGCCCCCGAAGAGCGAGGTGCCTGCCTATCGAGTGGAGAACAAAGGGCCGAGGGGCGAGCGCACGGCGAGTCGGCGCGCGCGGCTGCCCTTGGCTGGGCCCGGCTCGGAGGCGGGGGCGCCAGGAGGGCCGACTCGCGGCTGGGAAGGGAGGCGGCGGGCGCGCAGCGGAGTCCGCATCCCCCGCCTCCCCGGCGGACTGAAAAAGCCCAGTCTTTGAGCCAGAGCTGCCATGTTGCATTCGCGGAGGACGCCAGTAATTTGACGCTCCCGAGGCAGCGACACCCCCAACCCGAGAGCCTTTCGGGGCCCTACGTGCCGCACAGCAGTGGTCACAGCCCGAAGGGACTGCGGGGCGCGGGCGGGAGCGCGAGCCCTGCGGGCGGCCGAGCCAGGGCGGCCGCGGCGCCGCCGCTTCCCCTCGCCACCTTCCTTCCAGGGGCTGCGGGGCTGCGCGCTCGGCAAAGGCTCGGTTGCCAGTAGCAACCACACGACGGCGATTTGCAGCCAGGGCTGCAGCCGCGGGTACCGCCGCCGCCTCGTACATCTCGGTGTCTAGCATTTAGAACTCTAGAGGTTGCCCTCGTTGACATCTCTCGCCCCCACCCCTCCGGGTCCGCATCCTCCAAGACCCTCAGCTCCACTCAAAAGCTAGTTCGCTCGGCTCGGCCCTGCCCCCATGGCAGACAATAGATAAATAGGCTCCAAGCGCACGCTGCCGCGCAGGCACCTGAGCCCCCGAGATCCCGGCGCTCGGCTTCGTCCCAGCCCCAGGTGCCCTTGTCTCCAACTTGAGCCGAAATTCTTTGTCAATGGCCAGTCCATTAAAAAGCTTTTCTAGATATCAGCAATAAGGATGGTGGTAAAGAAAGAAGTCAAGATGCCCACTCCCTCTCTAGTAACATCGACACAAAGAGCTTAGGGTTGTGTCTGCCCTTGGTAAAGGTGGCTTTCCTCTGGGTTATAACCAGAGGCAAACGCTACAGTCTTCCCTCTTCTTTGTCTGCCACGAATATTTTGCATGAAATTCATAATATAACTGCTTGTGTAGCTCAAACATTACCTCCAGATACTTGTTCTTATACATAAGTGGATAGAGCACTTTTTTCTCCCTCATCTCATGTGATGAACCACACCAGACCTCAGCAGTGGGGATGCATAAAGAAAATGATTGACATTAACCTTTAGGAATCTTTCTGCCTTTTCTAATGTCTGTGGCTCTAGGACGTAGATTTAATGTTTGACAGAACTCTTGTTAATGTTTTAAACAAGTTTTTATTGAAGAAAAATCTTCAAAGTATCCAGCAAAATATTTTGATTAGCTAGTAGGATAACCCCGGGAAATACATGCATTGCCAAATTTCATCGCTCTTAACAACTGACCCGGTTTTAAACAGCTATTAAGTTAGCGGAGTGTTCTTTCTAGATTGACATTTAATGTAAATCACAGATGTGCTGAAACTTTTAAGTTTAAAGCTCCTTGAGGACAAGCACCTGTCTTATTTATCTTTGTATGCTCCGGAGTCCCTTTAACATAACTCAACAAATATTTGTTGAATTTCCAGAGGATTCCAGAAGTTCAACAACCCTTATGAGAAATAAAACTTAATAACTACTATAAAGCTTGGATATCTTTAATGAACTCTGAAAAGGTAAAGATTTTCCAAGCCAGTGGCACTAATCAGATATCCTCATTTGTGCATATTTTTACCTAATTATATTTCGAATGTGGTGACTGTAGTAAAAAATATCTGACAGATGTTTCCAGAATTCTAAGAATAAGAACTTGTAACTTTGTTGTTTTCCCACCAAAGGTGTCTGGAAATTGGTTAAATAGGCATAAGATGATATTTTAAAGTGACTTTCATACAGCACAGGCAGGGTGTTAACTGTCTTCACAGTTCAACAGGAATTCTTAAGGAGCTACTACTGGATACTGCAAATCTAAGACAATGCAGCTTGAAATATCCTATTTAATTTAATCTTTAAAACATACTGAAAACAGTTAATAGTCTTAGTCATATCTGATGGTAAACTCAAATCAACATGCCTCCTAGAATGCTTCTTAGGTATGATGTTATGAAAGGGGTTCACCTTTAAGCTTCACAAAACGTCAAGTTCATTAAATAAGACAGTTTACCTCAAAGAAGAAAGTTAGCACTACTTGGTTCCTGGGGGCAACATAATGACCTGTAGCTTGCCCAACACTCCCCACCTCCACCTGAAAAACACGAAAGCAAGGCTTTAGTGAAAAGTTCCTTTCTATGGTCTTTCAGGAAAGAAAAGCTCCAACAACTTGCTTTGGACCAAGTTAAAGAGATTATCTCTCTTTTTCATTACGACTGTGTCTTTCAATGAATTGAAGGATAAGATCAAAGTGCATTCATATTCATGTGAATTATTGCTATTGACTTGAATAATGATGGATTTCATTGTTTTATTTAAACTGAAACCAGAAATGCTGCTGCTTTTGAGTCTACACCCCTAAGGCTGTAGAATTTCTTCTGAGGACTCAAAAGCCAAGCAATTAGGTCTGACAACCACGTCATTTCCATAATGTACTTCCATACAGAGGACTTTTTATTGGAATTGGTTACATTTCTATAGAATCTTACCATGCAATTTTTGACTCCTTTCCAACCTTCTGAACAAAACTCCTAAATTCAATAAACACTCATCCAAAATACTTAAGTATAAATGATACTGGGAAAATGGAGTGCTGTTTAGAAAGCATCTAGCTGTTCATGAATCAGAAAATTAATGTTACCAGTAATTAACTCAGAAGAGTGTTTTTCCTTTGAACATGATATATTACAGTTTGTTTTCTAGTGTAACTGAAGAAGTCAGTCAGGGTAAGCTTGGGAAAATGTGTTTACCAGCTGTTTCTTTCTAAATATGCCTCATGACAATTATCTTAAAATATATTCATTTGGGTTCTCTTCAAACTATGCCATCATTTTCTAATGAGAAAGAGGTTACGAGATCTGAAGGACTCCACTCACTTTTACTAAATAATCATTCTGCTCAAATTATTCACCAATTAAAATTATCACTTTGGAGACCACTTCTAAGGAAATTCATTAGAATAAAGTAAGTTTACAACAGAATGATATAAGCAACCTTTAAAATAGGCTTAAGGAAATCCTTTTTCATGAACTTAATATACACAATTCGTATAGGCTCTCTAAACTTAAAGACAGACCTTAGTGCAGCCAACTCTATTATATTATCATGGTCTGCAATGGGTTCTGAGAATACACTTTCCAAGAAAGATAACTGATATCTTAATTGGTATCAGTCTTAGATGTTTGCCATACGTTTAAAGCATTATGCATAAGCATCATATTAAAAAAAAATCAAGGTTTTTCTATCCAGTTGTGCTACCAGAAGTCTCTATCTTAATTGTCCCCATTTGGTGTCCTTAGTATTGCAAGGCAATCTTTAAGCCAAAAGTTTGTTAGTAAGTTTGGTTCTCTGGGATTTGACTATAAATATACTGACTTTACTTGTATACATCTAATTTTATCTGTAAACTTCCAAGACCTTTACCCTTGACTTATAATCAAAATGATAAGCAATTACGTATTATTTCACCGGGGGGGAAAAAAAAGCACTCCTAGAATAAAAAGCATTTCTTTACTATTCATTTCCTGTCTTATTAATGGGAAAGGCATTAGTATTTTCTTCATATTGGTAGTCATTAATCTTTTCTTATGTTGTCCATATGAAAGCCTTTATTCTTCGCTTTAAAAAATAAATATGAGGTAACACTGGAGTAGGACGTAAAGTAGTTCAGCTTTAGCAATATTCACGTTTCCTTAGAAATACCAAAAGAAAAAAAAAAAGGCAGGAGTTGTGTTGTATAGCTTACTTGCACTAAGGAGGATGCAAATCATAGCGCAAGTTATCTCCACTTAAAAAATGGGAAGCTGTGCCACTGAGTCTTCCAAGTCTAGCCTACGTTTTAGCGGAGCTCTCTCGGCTCTGATAGTCTGTGGGGGGAACCGACGTGCAGGGTGGATAGACAGCCTGTGCTATTTTTGTGAAAGCAGAAACCTTGAACACCGTCTCTCTGTACTTTTGCAGTATTTCCTAGGAGTCAGAGCATACAGTCAATTATTTTTCAGAGTAATCAATGAGCAAGAAGTTTTGGCTTGAGATTTGATGTAGCGAAATGACGTCAAAAATTAAAAAAAAAAACAAACCAAAAACACGAGGCTCGCACATGCGCAGTGACATGCAGCTTTTTTTTTTCCTTTCCTTTTTTTAAAGTAAGCTTTGGGCTCCTCACTCAGCCTTTGGGATCCGGCCTGCGCCGCCGGGGTCTAGGGAGCTGGCTGATGTAAGGTGGTGTAGGATTCCCCCACCCCACTCCGACCAAGAGTCTGATCCCACTCCCCCGCCAACGGGGCTCTCTTTTTTTAAGTCCCGGGAGAAGCAAGTCAGGGGAAGCAGGGCCGAACGGAGCGGCCGCCGCGAGCTTTTCTGGCTGCGCAACGCTGCGGGGCCTTTGCTCCCGGGGTTCCAGCTTCCGCCCGCTCCGGGCTCGCCCCTGCGAGTTGGCCACACCATTCCCGGGCCCACGGGTCAGCCGCGCCGCGGGGAGGCTCGGGGCGGGACCCGTCCGCTAGAGCCCGCGCGGCGGTGCGGTGCTTGCTGGAGGCCTGGCCGGGGGAAGCAAAGCGAAAGGACAGAGGCCTTCTTCATCTTGCAACCCGCCCCCAGCAGACGCCGGCTTGCGGCATCTGCGGCCCCTTCCCTCCTGATCCCCAGGCCGGCGGCCCGCAGGGCTACGAGCAAGCCGAAGCTGGGACCTCCCCCCTCGCTCACACCCGCAGGCCCGCGGCCGCCCCCGGAGGCCCCGCTAGAGGGGGGCCGCCCGCGCGTAGCCTGCGCCACGCTTCCGCACTCTACCCCTCGGGCCGCGCACCCCCGCCTCTTCCTCCCGCCGGCTCTGCCGCCCCCGCGCCTCCTTTTCGGCCCAGCCCAGCGACCCACGGCGGGGGCCTCGCGGGTTTCTGATTCGAACGACGGCCTGACCCCCAACCCCAACAGATTCCCGCGCCCCCTCCCCGGTGAGAACTACGCGGAGTCTGCGGAGGTGCCCGCCGGAGTTTGAGAAACTCTGGCTTGAAGGAAAAGCCGAGGACATCGGAGGAGCATCGCGTTCTTCCCTTTTCCTGGGGCCCCGACACCCCGTCCACATTGAACGCAGTTGCCTGCCCGAGGCCAGCGCCGTCGAGGCGGGGACCCCGTGCCCATTGCGCGCGCGGAGACCCGCCTACGTCTAGCTTCGCGGCGTCGGCCCAGAACCTTCCGCTTGCGGCGGGCGGAGTCGCAGCGCAGCCCTGGCGGGACCCGCACATGGAGGATGCGTGAGCCGCGTCCTCCTGGGTCTTGGCCTAGATGCGCGCTTGGTGGGCTCCGGGTTTTTTTTCGTATGTGGCACCCTCCATCTTTTGTGTCTTGCATCCTGTAGTAATAAAAACGTGGGAAAGGAATAGCACCGACCTTGTCTCAGAGAAGTCCAACAAGGCCAAGATTTTAAAGGGGTGGGGGCCCTGGGGAGCGCTGAGAAGGAGTGGCTGACAGACTTCTATGGCAGGGTGCCTAGAGGGTATCTGGTGGTGCGGGGTTTGGGTACAGTCTTAAAGGAAAACACGTAAGTCTTTAAAAAGAAGATACTCACATAACACACACGCACACCAAGCAGCAATAAATTGGTCTTTATGCATGTCCCATTGCCTTCGAAAATGTTATGCTGTATTTCAGACATTAGAATCATCAACTTTTAGTATCAGTCTTTGGAAGTGGAAAGGATGAGTTCAATCTGTGCATCCACTGAATTACTGGAAAAGGAAGCCATGTACAGGTGTATCTTTAGAACTTTGGGGCCAGCAAAATCACTGTCATTTAAACATTTTATTGGCCTTAACACAAAGAAACGTAAAAACTTTAAAGTCTAAAATATAAGTTGACTTTAAAAGGCTTGAAAAGCAAAGAATAGGAAACAAGACACAAACACAACATCAGCATAGAAATGTTAATCTTCTCTTTCTGGATGGAAGTGTCCGAGTCTTTTCTGCTCTGCTGACAAACTTGATGGCACAACCGGTTGGTCTGCTAAAACCCAAATGTAAACTCCTGAGGCTTTTACTCATAAGAGGAGCAGAGCAACATTTAAGATGTCATGTTTGCTTTCATCATTATAGGTAATATTTTGAGTCCACTAACTTGGTTATGGGG
This sequence comes from Balaenoptera musculus, assembly GCF_009873245.2. Lineage (NCBI taxonomy): Eukaryota > Metazoa > Chordata > Mammalia > Artiodactyla > Balaenopteridae > Balaenoptera > Balaenoptera musculus. The sequence continues at coordinate 13,195,243 of NC_045786.1, read as the reverse complement.
TATGTAATACCTTTATTTTTCATTCAACTATGTAAATATTATTAATTTTAGATTTGATGTTGGCAAAATGATTATTGTATTCTTATGACTTGCATAATTACATGCAGTTGCCAAATGAATGCATATTTAAATACTACCATTATGTTTTAATTCTTTGGGGGAGGAGGGAAGGAGATTTCATATCTAGGTAAAAGTCAGCTAATTTTTCTTAAAAACAAGACACCTTTTATTAGTTAAGTGATGTTTTAGATATTCTCACCTCTTCCCCTAGGTTATCCTAAGTCCCTCTTCTTTGTTCCCAAGGCACTTAAAGTGCTGAGTGCAATAATAGCCCTTAAAACAGGGCAGGCTGCAGTATATGCTTATTTAATGAATTAAACTTTCTTTAGATGTCGATCTTCCACTAGGTTTCATGTCCTAGAAGACAAGCACATTCTGTTAGTAGTAGTGTCTGGCACACACTGATATTTAATGTTTTTGGCTGGGGAGAGGAATATATATACACTTGATTCATTCAACAGCAGTTTTAAAATGTGGATATTAATATCTACTTAAAACATATAAAGCTTTAACTTTTAAAATTCTTCTAGAAGCTGAAGGAAAAGAAAACATGTCTGTTAAAATTAGTAAAATTTCTTTTAGGCATGTGCAGAATATATTCCCATGATAATGGGTTTTTCTGAATTCCCAGAGCAGATTTTTAAAGAGAAACAGAACAGGATTTTTAAACTGGCTTTATAATGTTGTCTTTTTTGAGTCTCATTTTCATAAAAAGATAAATGCAAAAATGATTTTGAAATTACATGTGATTAGCTTTATACAAAAGGGGGCAAAGGCTTCCACACAAATCTTTCTTGGAAACATTTTTGCAAGTTATTCAGATAATAAGTTTCATTCTCAATCAAATGTATAGTTTAATGTGTCAAGAACACTGTATATCTGTATTAAAGTCAGCTGGTACTTTAAGAAGAGTAATCTTAAATAGCACCTTTTCTTCCTTTTTTTTTTTTTTAATTGACATATCCCTTTGAATAGTTTTCTTTCTCACTGCTTAACTGTTAGAGGTGTGTACGTCATCTTGGGGTATTCAACTAGCTTTGTAAAACAGAATGGTATTTTATTTTATAGTTAGTAAGTTGAAAAGTGAGTCAGAAAATATAGATTGGCTTTGTCAGTAAACGTAATCTTTCAGTTTTGCCATATCTTATATTTGAATTACTAACAATTCATTTATGTTTTACAATTAATCTGTTACAGTTCTCCATTTAATTTTAAGGATTTTAAAAAAGAAAGCTAGAATAAAGAGCAAAGATCTAGCTTCTTTAGTATGTCCAGTTTCAGATATAAAGTAGGAATTCTATATTGTGTTTCATCAGGAACAATACAGTTTAACCCACAGACACTGTTAATGACAAATACTCAGAATCTATAGTTAAAAATAATTTATATACCACTTGAACTTAAGTTTTCAAACTTTGCAAGGTTCCGTAAGTAGACTGTTATGTTTATAGGTTTAGCCTTTTTTTCACTATTGAGCTCTTATCTCAACACGTTTCAAGTAGAAAATACATAGTAAAAAGAATTACTAAAAATGGCAGCTGTAGTCACTTCGGAGTTTGAATTGTTAAAGGACTGAAACCAAATATGGAACCTTTTAGTTTTAAGGGGATTTCTTTTTTCACAATGCAACAAGGAACTGAAAATAAAATTACAGTGAAGGTGTATTTGCCATTTTAATTATTCAACTTCTCCCTCCCCCCCAACCTCTAAATTAGTACACACAAAAACTTTAATTCTAAAGGACCTGTTTCCTTAGGGAAATGTGGAGATCACTGTTAAACTTTATGCCTCAGAGTTAAGTAAAGGGACTGTGGGTATCATTGGCTTCTGAACTCCGGAGCAAAAGACATACACCTGTTCTGGGGGTGGTAGGGACCCGGCTGTAAGTATTTAACATACTTACTCCTCTCTCTGATTGCTAGTCCATTCCACAACTATTTGGGGCTTCACAAAATACCAGGACTTTATCAGAGAGCTCAAGTCAGAGTGAGATTTGAAAGATTATTATATAGGACTCACCCCAGCTAAGTTTGCATGCTCCCTTGTATTAAAGAAGAGATATCAAGAGGTTTCCTGTCTTGGCACTACTCAGCAGCAGCTGTGACTATCTGCTCACTTGACATCTGGCGAAATTGTAGTTTCTGATGGAGGAACATTTAAAGTTGACACCTGTCACTGAAACATTTGGTATACAGTTTTCGGACAAACTAGAAACCAGTAATAGACTACCTAACTTTTGTCAAAAGAAACCGGGTAAAGAATTAAAGTTATGTCAGCAAGGGAAGTCTGGTTAAGATAATTTCAATCAAGACTTTCCAGGTAAAGATTCTCTCAGTTTCTTTTGGAAATGTCCTTCAGCAACAGAATGAAGCCTAAATTTAAAAGACAAAGACAACATGTTTAAAAATCACATGAAAGTTAGGAAACAGCAAAGCTGGTAGTAATTTGGAGAAAGTCAAGGAAGACAGGACGTTTATCATATTGTCTCCTCGTCTGCTTTTCTCACTGAATCTCTAGGAGTGCTTATTAAATGTTTTCAATACAGTATAATTAAGTGTATGAACATAGTTGTCTTGACTCTCCAGGAATCCTGAAACCTGAAATGCCGGGTATATAAAAGCTGGACTAAAGGGGAAAACATTTGACTTTAAGGTTGTACTGACAGTAATGTATTTATCAGATTACACAGTGTCCTATGTGAGATTTTTCTCGACCGTCGAAGCCCAGGCGACTCCATCGCAGCACTTTGCTTGTCTCGCCGCACTTGGACCGGGTTCCTGGGCGCATGGGGCTCCCTCCGGGTTCGGTCTGTGAAACTCCCTGACCTCCTGGCGGACGCCTGTGCCCACAGGGTGTGACCCTCGACGGCGCACGGCTCCCCCGGCCGCCGGGCGAGCTCCGCACGTCGGAGGAGTCGCGCAGGCTGAGCTCCCTGGTGGACGCCGACCGCGCACGGGGCGCCCGAGCACCGCGCCCTGACGTCACGCCCGGGACCGCCGTTGCCGCGAGAGGGCCGCGTTCCGGTTCCGGTCGGTTGCCCGGGAGACGCGGGTACACAGAGAGACCTGGCTCCCGTCGGAGTCCGAGCGGTCGCCACGGTCGACCCCTCCGCGGACTCGCAGGCCGGGCGCGGACGAGCCGGGCGCCGCCGAGCTGGTGGCGAGGGCGCCATGAGTCAGAGGCAGGTGCTGCAAGGTAGGTCCGGGCGCCCCGACGGGGGGCGGCGGGGCCCGGGGGCCGCGGGCAGCGCGCTCCAGCGTGTCTCTCCCCGCAGTGTTCGAGCAGTACCAGAAAGCCCGGACCCAATTCGTGCAGATGGTGGCGGAGCTGGCGACCAGACCGCAGAACATCGAGACGCTGCAAAACGCGGGTGAGCCCTCACCTCGCACTCGCGTCGCCCCGCGCCCCGACCCCGCGTCCCTTGCTGCCCCGGCTTCGCCCCGCATCTCCATTCCTAGTCTCCTTGGGTCCTTGGCCCTGCCTCGCCCCTCACCCCGTATCCCCGGCCCCTCGTCGCCCAGTGTCCCCTGGCATTGCCTCGCCCCGGGTCCCCGTCGCCTCGCTCCCCAGCCGGCTGAGCTGTTGGGGAGCGGCAGGATGGGGACGGGAGGACAGCGTCCCTAAATTCCTCCAACCCACCGCGGAGGCTGTAGAAGCGTTCGGTCTCTTCAGCGGGTCACGTTTCCAGATTGGTGTGAGAGGGACCCGACGTCCCTATTTCCATCTTTATCGCAACCAAGCACATGTCAGGTTGTCTGAGTCTACCCTAATCAGACCCATTTTATCCGGATGCCCTGCCTTTGATCACCTTCGACTTGACTTTCTCACACCAAAGGAATTCCAGAGCAGTTGACCCGTTATTTCTTGTCTTGCATTAGCGAAAGAGCAAAGATATGCTTGAATATTTTCCGAGAGGTTCCAAGTAGGCAGAGACCTAGCTTTGAGAAATCCTTATGGTGCTCTTATTACACGTCTCGATCCGAACTCATGTAGACTCTACAGGGAGAGGAAGAGTGTGTGCCTGTGTGTGTGATTTGCTTCTTATCTTTTAACATAAACAGAGAAGAAAATGGTGGTACACCCCCCCCCACTCTGTCTCTGTCTCTGATTAAGGATGATTCCACCACCATCTGAAGGTAGAATTTTATTGCTGCTATGTCATGAGAAATCTTCAATTTATGGGATATGATCTTTAAAACTCATTAAATTAACACGGATTTGAAGAAAATTCAGAACATATTTTCAGGGCAAGAATGTTTAGACATAATGTTTACTCTGGGTTTCTTTGAGGGGAATTACTACTGCACCTAGCTGGCAATTTCTTTTGTCACTGGGAGGGATTCTGGTGTTTATTATTGCGTGTTTTTATTTTGGGAGGCGGATGTATTTAGAATAGAGAAAGTGTATTTTGTAATCATTTTTAAAAACTTAATTTTGAGATAATTGTAGATTTACATGCTGTGGTAAGAAATAATATAGAGAGCTAATGTACCTCAAAACTGTAGTATATCACAACCAGAATACTGACATTGATAAAAATCCATCAGTTTTTTTTTCAGTTTTCCTTGTACTTTAAGTGTATGTGTGTGTTTAGTTCTATACAATTTTATACCGTGTGTGTCCATCACCACTGTTGTCAAGATACTACTTTCATCACCACAAGGATCCCTTGTGATGCCTTTTTATAGCCACACCTACCTCCCTCTTGTTCCTAACCCTGGGCAACCACTAATCTGTTCTCCATTTTGAAAATTTCAGAGTTGATAGTCTTTTCCTCTACAGTTGTTTCATGTGAATTCGTCTTCTTTCTTCTGCACGTGTGTGTGTGCTTGTGTGCATGCACGTATACTCCTCAAAGTGCCCAGAACAGTGCTGGACACACAGTGTTTCATATGTACTGACCATGTTAACTTCATTAGAGCATATTACATTTTTTGAATGGGCTTATTTTTGGATTTTTTTTCCCTTTCAGTCCTACTCAGTGGCCTTCGTGAATGGACACTTGCTATTTACAAATATTTAATTTTCTGGACAGTATGTATACAGCTAAACTAAAACATGATTTCTTAAAAAGGGAAAATGATTGACATTCTTTTATAAATTTGATACTGAAATATGGATGTACAGATAACTCTTAAGATACAGAATATCATGTTTTAGCGTAATAGTGACAGATTATCTCTTCCCATAAGTATACAGTGTAGAATATATTGTGGAATTTAATCAATCCAAACAGGCTAAGTCATCACCAAAGTATAAGTGACTTAGATATGGCATTCTTAAATAGCCACCTATTTCCACTTATGGTCTGGCTTATGAAGGAATGGAATACAAAAGGAATATAACTTAATGTTTTGAAGTTATCTGCACTTGACTAATATCTTGATGGAATGGTAAGATTTTTCTTTCCCCTGAGGAACTTATTTTAGTGTATTTCACGTTATCTAAATTCAACTTAAGCACCCCTTTAATAACTTTAAATAGGGACAGATGAGTATTCTAATATATTTATTCTTTTAATTTTAAAAAACCCTGTAAGCTTTGTTATGAAGACTTCTCTTAATAGTCAACTTAACCATTTAAATGATTTATTTTTAAAACATCACCATGGATTTAAAAATGCTTTTGAATGAGCCACAATATTTGTACATAAAGTATATATTTTGATCAAGCTTTTTTTTTTTTTTTTCAGTCAAGTGACTTCATTTTGGTAGCATAAGATACCAGTGCATTTTATTCCTGACTTTGACATACTGTCTGCATACCTGGGAGGGTTTTGTTTTATTTTCCCACTTGTCTCCCCTAATAAACTGTTTAAATAAATATGTATCATGGATCCAAAATAATGTGAAAAAAAGTTTCCATATAGGTATCATGATAAATCAGTAGTTCACTGGTTTAGAATTTTTAAATTCATTCAGTGTGAAAGGAATCTTAAAGGTAAAAGTTATCAATGAAGTTTTATTTCATTTAAAATCTCTGATCTTTCTCATTGTGTTTTTGATGTGCTAATGAGAGAATCTGCTCTATTAAATATGTCCAAAGTAATTATAAAACAGTGTTGCAAGATATCTTCTTCAGAGTATTTGTACAAAAATAAGTTTGAGTTCCAATCAAAATTGTTACTAGAAAGAACTGTGTACAATGTGTCTATAACCTAGAGTTTTTTTTTTCTCATTGAGATTTTGTTCCTTCTAAATCAAAAGGACATACATGAAAAGATTAAAAAGTTTAATGTCTGTTATAAAATCTCTTTATGCTCCCTCAAACCCTGTATGTTTGGGCCATTACATCTTGCAGCTATTTAACAATGAATTTGGATACTTCCCCTCTTTGAATAATAACACATGACTTCAATGGTAGTGATAATACATCGTTGTACCAATTGTGGAATTTCAGCAATTGGTGGTGGTTGTTTAATTATAAAATATAAGAAAGGTGTTTTGTGGTATATTGGAGTACCAGGGCACTCTTTGGTTGTTTAGAAGGTCTTTTAAAATAAGCCAGTAAAAGCCCGAAGAACATGATTTTTAAACTGCTTAGCTGCACGAAATAAACTTCTTCTGAAGCAGCTATTTATATAAGAAAAGTGGGGGTAAAGTTTAAAATAATACTTTGTAATATTTTGCTTGTAACCTATATATAGCCAAACAGTAAACATGGCAAATCATAGTTATGCACATTTTCAGAAGAGTAGGAATAGAAAAGTTTGCCTATCTCTTTAAATATGCACCTGTATGAAGCTAATTTGCAAATTGAGGCAATTTATTTGGTTCATAATTCAAGAAAATAAGTAATATATGTTGACATAAAATGATTTTAAATTGCATGTGTCTTGGGCAGGGGGAAAATCTTCATATTAATGATCTAGAACTTCAATTTGCTATGAGAAGGAAAAGCCTGTTGTAAACATTTATAATGTATTTAAAACACATCCTGGGAGGTACATGTACAATACCATGATTCTCCTACAAAAACTGTTGTTCCAAAGGATATTAGAACTGAAAAGATAATTAATAAAGCAACTTCAGAAAACTTAACGAATTATGCCCTTTAAATTTGATGTATTTGCCAATATAAAAGGAGTCTTATAGTTCTGAATGTACGATAATTAACTCAAAGCACTGACTTTTTTTTTTTAAGGATAGGGTAGGGATAGAGGGCTTTTTTTTTTTCTTTCTTTTTTTTTTTCATATACTTAAGTGGAAAATGTTCCAGGGAACTATAAAAATTCTGAATTTTTATGCACCTACCAATATATCCTAAAAACATGATTTTTCAGAATTTTATTCTGTGTCCCAAATCGTTGTTTCTACATGGACATTTATCTGTTTTGTTATCTAAGCATTGGTACATAAGTAGAAAATAACGCAACCAGGGCTGGGATCTCACTGTTTTCTTAGGAAAAGTTTGATGACTAAAAAGAAAAATCCAAGCTGTAGATAAACCTGTAAGAGTGGGTTTTTGAAATGGCAGATTGTGGGGTTACATTTTAATGTCACAGATTAAATGTTTTTGAAAAGTTATTTAAGTGTTTCCTAAAAGGACTTTACATTTGTTGAATGTTTTTTCAAGACCTTTGCTCCTCTGACTACTAGAACCTTTTCCTACACTTCTTTGCCTGATTAATTCCTACTCATTCTTTATGGCTCTGCTTAGATGTTGATTCCTCAGGGAAACCTTCCTTGAGCCCTCCCAGCGGGTTGAGTTTATTGATTTATCTTTCCCTGCTTCTAATATTTCTCTTTCATAGTCCTTATCACAACTGTAATGGTTTAGTTTCTGCTTTCTCTACCAGATGTAAATTTCATGCCTAGCATAATGCTTAGCATAGAGCAGATGTTCAACATGTTTAAATAGAATGAAGGAAGGAGTAATTATTTTTCTAAGTGTTTTCACATCTCTTAGAAGATTAGATTCTTATAACAGCTCAGGTAAGTAGAGTAGGTATCTTCTTCACTGTGGTTAAAGCCCAAAGAAGATTGGATAATTGCCCTCATCACAAAGTGAGTTAGTGGCCAAACTGGGACTAGGACCTTTTTCTTAATTGCTGTCTGACCTTGTGCTCTTTCTGTGTTACCTCAGAGGTATCAGGAAACTATTCCTAGATGTTCTAGGAGTTCCAGATAAGCCTCAGTGTTAACTGTTAAAACAAGTCATCTATTTAGGCCTTTGGGTACCAATGACTGTCCAGTAATTGTGCATAACTGCTTTTGAGGTCTCGTTGAGGACCATTATGGGATCTTGAGTGGAGGCCCAGATGCAGAGAACTAACTTTAATTGGTAAATACCTGGAGGTTTGAGGGAGTGGAAGTTGTATTTAGGGCTTAAACTGGCCTCAGAGCTCTAGAAGACTTTTTGGTTTCCTCTGGCTTCTAAGGAAAGTCTTATCAAACCAGAAGCTCTTTAAAATCACCTGGGGAAAGTGTGTAATCCACTGGAAGTTGAGAACCAATAGAGTACTTGAGAGAGTTGTTGGACTGAGACCTCCTGTTATCAGGAAGAGTGCCCAGGAGACTTCGTCAGGGCCCAGGGAGGCCAGCTGCCCTGTGATTGCCTGCCTGCTCTCCTGGGTCTTTTGAGAACATTTGAGGTAGAGTACAGTGAAGAGGGAGGCCCTTGATATTTGTTGGTTGGTTGATGTGAATGCATACACAACACTTCCCTTTGTTCTTTATTTAATCACACTTGGTGTGAAGGGCTTTTCTTCCATGTTCACTGGGGGCAGAACTTTGGGATTTCTACTGAGTAGATTTACTGGCCCTAGGAGAAATCCAGGGCCATACCTTGAGAAAACAAATTGGCCTTGTCTTGTAGTGGGTGGAATGGCCCATTTGAACACAAGTCAGACTTCCCTAATTTTCAAAGTGAAGTATTGGTTTTGCCATACACCCCAGTTTTCTATTATAAGGGTGGCTCAATTTTAAATTTATTGTTTATTCAAGTTCTGTTAAAAAATCTAGGTGAAAACAAATGATATTTGTGCTTGTGTATGTGTGCATGTGTCTCCAAAGGAAATGATCTCTCTCCACTTTTCCATATATTCTAAGTTGTATCTCTGTGTCAAGTTAGAATCACTATTATATTATGTAAGTAAACTAGATTACATTAGTTTTGTATAAAAATGTCTTCGTAGAATTAGTCTAATAATTCTAAAAGTCCCTCTTTTTTTTTTTTTTTTTTGAGGGCTTATTTAAAAATAGATACTTAGACTTTCCCATAACTTTAAAAACCTATCATTGAAGATGTCCATTTTGCTGTTAAATTTTTTAATACAAAGATATACTCTTTTATTCAACCAATCTTTTATTAACTATTATGTTTCAAGCCAGGCCTAGGTATGATTTCAGGAAAAAAAAATTTGTTCCTGCTTCCTTTTATTTCACAAAGTGGTTCTCGTTCTACTTTTGCTGCCACAAAACTCAGTGCTATGTTCAGAGTTCAGCTGTAGCAACTATCACTATATTTCTGATTTAAAAAATAACCAGCCCCCGTCTCCACTCCATGGCTCTTAATTATTATCTTTGTATCCATATCTTTTAGAGTAAACTATCTCAAAAATAAACTAGGTAGAGTATGATTAAAGCAAAGAATTTCATCTGAAGATAGATTTTTGAACTGATTGCCTTTCAAAAGTTTCTTCTTCAAATATTACCCATGAAACCTCTTGGAGCAGACAGTCCTTTTAGAACTGTCCTCTTTATTCTCTATACTGACCCCATTCCTAAACATTCCAATCTTCTCCAGGAAGATGGGTGTAATAGGTATATATTGTAAAAGAGAAAACACATTGACAGAAGAAGACAGAACTAATTTAAAATTTGCAGCTCTCTAGAAGACTTTAAATTAAAATAGAATTATATGTATGTGGGGTGGTTTTAGGTGAGGGGATAGTTTAAATGACCCATTTGAGTTCCTTAAAGCTTTATGAATTTATGATGATGACACTTATGTACCTGACCTCGTGTACCTAAAAAAAGAACTATGAACACATGTTATCCATTTTGTTATTTTAACTAAAATTTACCTAAAAAGAGAAAATTGCACATTAATTTTCAGAGTTTGTTCGTTCATCATTCAACAAACGTTTACTGAGTGTCCAAGTGCCAGATGCATGCTTAGATGCTGATCATGCAAAAATAGCAGGCATAGACTCTGCCCTTAAGGAGCTTATTTGCTAATGGAGAGATATATAAATACATACTTTTTGATAAGTGTCTGATATATAGACATATGGAACACATATGAAGGGTAACCTAACCAAGTTTTAGGAATGAGGGGTGCTGGTCATGGGAGGCTTTTAGGAGGAGGTGTTATCTGTGCTGAATTTCTTAGGAGTTAGCTAGACGAAGAAATGGGAGAGGAGAACTGCATTTGGGTAGAGGGAACATTATGTGTAAAGGCAAATAGGCAAGAGAAAAGATGGTACTTGATAGAAAAGGCAGATGTTTAGGTATGGCTGGAACTTCTTGGGTTAATAGGACAAGAGAGAGGCAAGTCAGTGGCTGGAGAGGAAAACAGCCCTAATTATGAAGGACCTCATCTGAAGTTTGGATTTATCCTAAAATTGATAGAAAGCCATTGAAAAGTTTTAACTAGAGGGATGGAGGGATTCATTTGTGTTTTAGGGAGATGATTTTCACAGTAGTGTGGAGAATAGATTGGAGGGGATTGAAACAGGATCGGGAAGACCAGGTATCCAGTTTTGCTATAGCAGTCATGCTGGATAAGAGATGTGCCAGACTTGTGACTTAGTAGAAGGGGGCTGGCAGGGGCAGGTGAGGGGAGAGAGGAGTTCAAAATGACTCCAAGGAAAACTCTAATTCGAAAAGATACATGTACCCTAGTGTTCATAGCAGCATTATTCACAATAGCCAACACATAGAAGCAACCTAAATGTCCATAGACAGATGAATGGATAAAGAAGATGTGGTATATATATACAATGGAATATTACTCAGGCATAAAAAAAGAATGAAATAATGCCATTTGCAGCAACATGGATGGACCTGGAGGTTATCATACTAAGTGAAGTAAGCCAGACAGAAAGACAAATACCATATGATACCACTTATATGTGGAATCTAAAATATGATACAAATGAACTCATTTACCAAACTACAAAACAGAAACAGACTCACAGACATAGAAAACAAATTTATGGTTACCAAAGAGGAAAGAGGGTGGAGGAGGGATAAATTAGGAGTTTGGGATTAACAGATACAAACTACTATATATAAAATAGATAAACAACAAGGTCCTACTGTATAGCACAGGGATACACACACACACACACACACACACACACACACACATACACATATCTGAATCACTTTGCTGTATACTAGAAACTAACACGACATTATAAATTAAGTATAGTTCAATAAAATTGTTTTTAAAAATTGTTACAGCCCTCCAACTGGCAGAGGGTCCAGTACAACATAGGCACTCAATAAATGTTGAAACAGCTTTGGAATGGCAAACTTGTTGCCTGATGAAAGGCAGTCCTTCATGCTTTCACAATAAAATGACTTTTAGAAAGAAACAAAGAAACAAACAAAATGACGCCAAGGCTTCTGGTTACTTAGGCAAATTAGCACTCTTCATTAATGGAGAAGGGATACAAACAGCACAGGGAAATGGAGATTTCACTCTGTAACAGTGCTGAGGTTGAAGTGTGTCTGGGAGATCTATGTGCCAGTGACTCTGGTAAGCAGTTTGGATAGATAGGGCTCTGGGGCTCAGGAGAGAGATCTGAAATGAAAATAAAGGCTTGGATATGTGGAACTTACATGTTCATTTGAAAACTATGTTAAAAGCCCATTTTATATTTCTTCACGTAACTATAAACACGTAAGTTCTAATCATTTTTATCTGAAGTGTCATGTAAATTGAACTTGCCATAACTTTTATGCTCTACATACTCACTCAGTATAAATCTCACATATAGACGGTGGTGGCAGTGACCTAGTCAAGAGTCACAGTTGCACTGGACAAATCAATGGAATTTAGGTTTAATACAGTAATCATGGAAGAGACACAGTAACGTTAATGGCAGAATCATGTGAATTCAACAGATGGTATGCGTTCTAAACCTAGCACAGAGGCCAGTTTTCATTGGTAAATGGGCTGACTGACATTGGAGAAATAGGAGGGCATAGACTCCCAAGCTATAAATAGCATCTACCTAGTAGGATTGTAATGAGGATTAATGGGTTAATATTTGTAGATTTTTTTAGAGGAGTGCCTGGTGATGCTCTAGAAGTATATGTTAAATAAGTGAATACATACTGTGCTTCCTTGCCCTCTTAGAAGAGTTGCTGGCTGCCAGTGAGAGGGTCAGTGATCTCTGTCTCATCTTCCTCTCACCCCTCCCCACTCAACAGTGACATGTCAGGTGTGGTAGTCCTTCACTCACAAATGACTGAATTGACAGTGAATCACCAAACAAAATTCAGAGGATACTACAGTTAATGAGAATAAATTTAAAAGGAGAAAATATATTACTCTTGATCATAAGAGTTTCTTGAATCATTTATGATTACAATTGAATTTTATGTAAAAAAGACTATACATACATTTTGTGATTCATTCTGACCATTTAAATAAATTATAAGGCTCTTTGTGTGTTGTAAGGGATATAACACCTAAAATCATAATTGACTTTATAGTTATGGCAGTGAAAAAGTGTTTCACAGAAAGCAAGACAAATAGATATGTGATACCAAAATTTACTAATTCTTAATCAAATGAAGGAATAGTGGCCAGAGGTATATAATCATAGAGGATGAAAGAAATCAAATCAAGGCCTGAAAATTCTTCTCTAAAGAAAAGCAAGGGAGGAACACAAATATTTTCAAGTGAAAAATGACCAGTGAAGGAAAACGAGAACATGCTTTAAAACTCATCAGTGTCATAAAACTTGCTTCAGTAAACATATAGACATGTAAATGTAATAACTTGTTATAGAAATAAAAAAACTAAAATCAGAGTAAAGCTGATGAGTGTAATTGGAATTACTCTGTGATAGGAGAGTAGGTAGTGCTTGTAATAGTAAAAATCCAAGTGGATAGTGGTCTCTAGAGTCAAGACCACAAAGTGTTTCAATAAGAGTTAGATGTGCGTTCAGAACTGTGCTAGGTAATTTGAGAAACAGAAGAAAAGTGTAAAACATAAGCACTGCTCTAGAGATGTTCATTATTATACTGAGGAGGTAAGATAAATATTCACATAAAATAGAGAACCCCGTAAATATCAAGGATGGCTACTGTGCTTTGCACAACTTCGGGAGTGCCATTTATATCATGATCTATGTGAATGGCATCCCCTGGATTTGTGCAGTATGCAGCCTGCCCAGCCATACATGGTGGGCCCGGGAATTATTCAGAGTCTTCATTTTCGTTTATTTACTCCCCTGAGAATGAGTAGTGCAAACAGTAAAGCTCCCCATAGCTTCCCATTTCTCTTAGAACAACATCACAGAAATCTTCATTTAACCTATAGCTAAATTTATCTGGCCCCAACCAACCTCTCCAGCTTTACCCCTTGCCGCGTCACCCCTCCCACTTTACGTTTCAGACCAGTATAGATTTATCATGGCTTCTTCAACAGTCTGCAACAATCATGCATCCCTTGTCCAAGCCAGAAACTGGGAAGTATCGGTGATTCCTCCGTCTTCTTCACAATAATCAGTTTGTCTTTTAAATATCTCCTTAGACCTTTCACTTTTCTCTTTCCCTTTTGCCATTACTATACTCCAGGCTATCTTCACATCTGGCCTAGGTTCCTATAATAGCTTCCTAAGTGGTCTTCTCTCTTTTCATCCTTTCTCCCCAGTGTAATCAGAGTGGTCCTTCTTTACAGAGTGCAAATCTGATCTGTCACTGCACTGACATTAATGCTCAGATTAAATTTAGAATACTTAAAACAGTTCATTGGACCCTTCAGGAATTTTGTCTCTGTTAATCTCAGCCTTCTTTCTCCAACTCCTCTCTCCTCTCTTCTCTCTTGTACTAGAGTCAAACTGTATTCTCAGTTTTGTCATCAAATCAAACTCTTTTTGGTTCTGGGCTTCATTTATACAGTTTCTTCCGGTTGGAGTTCTCTCCAATCCCTACGCCTTCAATTTTTTCAGCAGACAATCTGCCTGAGAGCCTTCAGATCTCAATTTAGATGTCAGTTAGCCTTTGCACCTTCCCTCTGTCCCTCAAAGCCTGGGTTAGATGCTCTGCTGTGTTTTTGAAAAGCATCCTCTACTCCTGTAGTTGCACACATCATAAAGTGTTGTTTATCTCTCATGACCCCTTTATGAGTTCCTTGAGGTCAGGGACAATTGTGTTTTAACACCTTGTAGATTCTTAATATTTCTTAAATGAATGGTGAATGAGCTATTCATTCCATAGTAATTCTAAAATACATCGTAGAAAAGGCTCAATTTGTGGGGCCGTGCGACCTTAAATATTTCTCCATTACAGTGTAAGGTACTGATTGATTAATGAGTCATCTATGTTAATAATAATAAAATGTTGATGAAAAATATGGTCAACATAGGGAATTGATTCCTTTAGAGCACTTTTATTTATCAAGCATCCAACTGGTGTTTATTTTGTCCTAGCTAATCTTCCTAGCACTTTAGAAATTTTAGCTCATTTTAATTCTCACAACAGCTTTATAAGGTGGTCCTAGAATTTGTCACCATTTTACAAATGAGGAAACTGAGACACAGAGTGGTTAAGTAAGCTCGCTGAGGCCCCACAGCCCGGAAGTGGCAGAGCCCAGATTTGAACCCAAACAATCTCCCTCCAGATACATGCTATTAACCGCCTCAGTCTGTTGTCTCTCAGCATAGGCAGTCATGTACCAAGTAGGGCAAGATTCCTTCTATTTCTAAAGCACGAAGTTTCTTTCATATTTTAATTGGGCCCCAACAGAATGCCTGAGTAATGTTGATAGTTAAGGGTGAATCCTTTGCTGAGTATTGGTTAACTGTATGCAGAAATCACTTCTTCCAAAACTTGAATGAACTGTAGTAGCAGTTTCATAGTAAATGGATACATGGAAAGTAGTTTTAGATTAAAATAAAACATATTGTTTGAGTTTAAAATTTTAAAGCTTTGTAAAATTTATAACAAGTCTTTAACATATTTTATGTTTGTGATAATTTTGAATAAAATTAGAAAGTAAAAAATATTCATTTTAAGTCTAAAAAAACAAGGAGGGGCCTCAAAGTACACTATCAAGAGAGTGAAAAGACAGCTCACAGAATGGGAGAAAATGTTTGCAAAGCATATATTTGATAAGAGCTTAATATTTAGAATATATAAAGAACTATAACCACCACCAACAAAATATCCACTTCAAAGATGTGCAGAAGATTTAAATCAATTATATTTCTTCAAAGAAGATAAACAAATAGACAATAAACACATGAAAAGTAGCTCAATATCACTAGTCATTGGAAAATGCAAATCGAACCATAGTGAGATACCCCTTCACACCCATCAGGATGGCTGTTATAAACAACAACAAAATATTGGTGAGGATGTGGGGAAATTGGAACTCTTGTAATTTGCTGGTGGGAATGTAAAAGGGTGCCATCACTGTGGAAACAGTTTGGTGGTTCCTCAAAAAGTTAAGCATAGAATTATCATTTAGTCCAGCAATTCCACTCCCAGGTATATACTCAAAAGAATTGAAAGCAGGGACTCAAATGGGTATGTGTACACCACTGTTCACAGCAGCATTATTCACAATAACCTAAAGGTGGAAACAACCCAAATGTCCATCAACACATGAATAGACAAACAAAATGTATATATATACAATGGAATATTATTCAGTCTCAAAAAGGAATGAAATTTTGATACATGCTGCAATACAGATGACCCTTAAAAACATTATGCTAAGTGAAAGAAGCCAGATGAAAAAGAATAAATGTTGTATGATTCCACTTATATGAAGTATCTAAAATAGGCAAAATAATAGAGATAGAAAACGGAATAGAAACTATCACAGGCTGGGGGTAGGGGGAAATGGGGAGTTATTGTTTAATTGGTATAGAGTGTCTGTTAGGAATGATGAATAAGTTCTGGAAATGACAGTAGTGATGGTTGCACAACATTATGACTGTACTTAATGCCACTGAATTGTACACTTTAAATGGTTAAAGTGATCAATTTAATGCTATGTATATTTTACCACAATTAAAACAAAACAAAACAAAACAACAAAGTAACCAGGGCAACCAGAAATCTTTACTATGACTTAAATGAACCGAAAGAATTGGTTTTTTTTTGTTTTTTTAAACACTATTTTATTTATTTATGGCTGTGTTGGGTCTTCGTTTCTGCACGAGGGCCCTCTCCAGCCGCGGCAAGCGGGGGCCACTCTTCATCGCGGTGCGCGGGGCCCCTCATCATCGTGGCCTCTCCAGACGCGCAGGCTCAGCAATTGCGGCTGCACGGGCCCAGTCGCTCCGCGGCATGTGGGATCCTCCCAGACCAGGGCTCGAACCCGTGTCCCCCGCATTGGCAGGCAGACTCTCAACCACTGCGCCACCAGGGAAGCCCCTAAAGAATTGTTTTTAATGGAACAAAGTTGAGATGTTAAATATCTTTATAAAACACCTCAGATTGAAGTAATATCTATATAAATTATACACATGTAATATGAGAATGAGGTTTTTTTTTTGTCTTTAGAAATGTTTGACCTTTTTTTCCTGACTTACATATGCAATTGGCATGCAAAATTAAAGTGATTAGGCCTATGTTGTATTAAAAGGAATTAAGGGAAAGAGTTGTGATTATTTTGAGGCTATTCTATAATCTCTTCCACTAGATTATTAGTTTTTTGAGAGCATGAACTGCCTTTACTCATGTATGAGGTCCTATTTCTTGCCATTCGGTAAACCTTGATCTATTTTTTGAATGAATGATGGTGGGTAGGATTAGCGAGGTTGTTTTTATTTTTGTTTTTTGCAAAACTGGATTACAATGTAAGTATTAGAAGCAGTGTCTCCAGTATGGCACTGGAACAAGAAATACAGAAAAGAAACTCAAAGCTATAAAGTTGGGGGTGGGGAAGATTGTAAAGATTTAGCCTGTAGGTTAAATTTCAGAAACATTTTCACACCATTTAATCAATTTGTATAGAGAAAACAGAATTGTTTTATAGATATTAGAGTATAATACAGGAATAATTTTTACTATTAGATATAATATTGGGTTGGCCAAAAAGTTTGTTTGGGTTTTTCTGTAAGATGTTATGGAAAAACCCAAACGAACTTTTTGGCCCACCCAATATTAGCTAGTACGTGTTGGCTCCTTCAGTGGAGACCCTAATGAGTCATTAGCTGCTCACTAGAGACCTTGTCTATCAGATATTGTAGCGGTAATTCAGACTGTTGTAACTTATGGACTCTACATTTTCATGCATTCACTCACCAAGGATCAATCACCATGAATTCCTAATGGCAGACAAGTAAGGAAAATTTTCTTTTTATGTTATATATGCTTCTCGTTCCCTCCTTCCCTCCCTCCCTCCTTTCCTTCCTTCCTTCCTTCCTCAGTTCCTTTTGCATCATTATCTGTATATCTAGGACAAACCTGCAATTAGAATAACAAAGTATGCTTAGCCTATGTAAGAGATAAAAACATGTCCCTGGGGATTGAGGACTATGAAGCACTAAGAGGCAATTCAAGGACTAGAAATTTGGGGCAATATTTTCTCTAGTGAGAATGACCTTATTTTTTTTTTTTTAAAGATTTTTTTTGATGTGAACCATTTTTATTTTGTTTATTTATTTTTTTAAATAAATGTATGTATTTATTTATTTATTTTTGGCTGCATTGGGTCTTCGTTGCTGGGTGTGGGCTTTCTCTAGTTGCAGTGAGCAGGGGCTCCTCTTCGTTGTGGTGTGCGGGCTTCTCATTGCGGTGGCTTCTCTTGTTGCAGAGCACGGGCTCTAGGCGCACGGGCTTCAGTAGTTGTGGCACGAGGGCTAGTAGTTGTGGCGCACAGGCTTAGTTGCTGATGTGGACCATTTTTAAAGTCTTTATTGAATTTGTTACAATATTGCTTATGTTTTGTTTTGGTTTTTTGGCTGCGAGGCACGTGGCATCTTAGCTCCCCGACCAGAGATCAAACCCGCACCCCCTGCATTGGAAGGCAAAGTCTTAACCACTGGACCGCCAGGGAAGCCCCAGAATGACCTTATTTAAACAGATATTTTAAACGGAAACTTTAGCTTTTACTTTTATAGATTCAGAGATTTAAAATTTTTCAAAATTCTTACTCTCTGAACAAAGGAATATGATAGAGCAGAAGCATCTGCATAGAAGTCTAACTTTGATTTTGAATACTGGAGTAGAAGGAAAGGAATTGTGTGTCATTTTATTGACCTTATTTTTCCTGGGCCAGATGCAGTAGAAAAAGGGAGGAGAAAATATACAAAGCAGAAAATTCCTTTGAGTATATGGACAAGTGAAATACATCTTTGGGGGTAAAATATCTTATTGCTAAAACAGCAAACTGAAAATATCCAACATTGGGAGACTTGTGGTGTGTTAGCTAAATATAGTAACTAATAATAAATAATAATATAATAAGAAATATTATAAACTCAGACAGATAAATTAATTCTTCAAATTCATAACATAAAAGTTCAGAGTTCTTGCAGTCTAATTCAAAATTCTAGGTTGAATAACCCAGTATGGATTGATTTTCCATTTATATTTCAAAAGACAATAAGCCACTGCCTTCACATAATTATATCAAGTGAGGAGAAAAGGAAATACCCGAATCATCAGGGAAAAATAACATGAAACATATTTGTGATTCTCTTAAAACCATTCTGAGCATCCTCATTAATGTATTTATTATGAAACTTTAAATATATGTTAACAAATTTAGCTTTCCTTTTTTAGAGTATTGACTTGTTTTATTTAAAATGGTGCATATTCATTATAAAAAATATCAAGTTATACTCAAGAACAAAAACAAAAAAACCAACCCAAATAAAAAATGGGCAAAGGACTTAAATGGACAGTTCAACAAAGAAGATGTACAAAATGACCAATAAGCACATTCGCCATCACTAGTGATAGGGAAATAAAAATCAAACCACAAGGACATACCACTTCAAATCTATTAGGATGGTTATTCTAAAAAAAAATAACAAGCGTTGGTGAGGATGGGGAGAAATTTAAACACTTGTACTTTGACGGTGGGAGTGTAAAATGAGGTAGCCTCTGTGGAAAGCAGTCTAATGGTTCATAGCTAGTGGTGATGATTGCACACCATTGTAAATGTATTTAATGCCTCTGAATTGTACACCCCAAAATGGTAATTTTTATGTTATGTATATTTTACCACTGTTAAAAAACTTAAATTGAGTAATAAAGCAACTACAAAGAAGAGATCAACAAATTGTTTTAGATTCAACTTTCTAGAAGGAACCCATGTTAATGTTTGGTAGTCATTCTAATACCTTATTCTGTGCATTAAACTTTTTGTTGTGATATATTACAGAAATCATCTCTATAAAAAAGTATAGAGAATAATATAAACAACACTTATGCACATGGACATGCTGATTTGTTTAACATGAGCTGTGGCCTAGGCCTGAGGAGGGGCCTAGGCACACTGTGTGTGCCTGCAAAGTTAACCAGCCTGAGTGGGATGCAGACTTGCAACAGTGGCCTTCTGTAAAATGATCTAACCAAACCAACTTAGACGTAAAAATGATCACTAAAGGAAATTGGGAACTGCGAAAAGCCACAGGTCTCATCATTAAATGTTTCTGTGATAAGCATCATTATTCTCTGCTTATGTTATTTGGTAGTACTATTTATCTTATTTTGGTCTAATCCTAAATGTTATTGTAAATGTTTTCCTTTTATTTCTATTTCACATGTTCCTGGATATAACATTATAAAAGAATATTGGTAATATGTATTTGCTTTTATAGGTCACTGGGGTATGTTTTTAAAGAAAAGATGTAATAACATCAAGTTGAATAGCCTGCTGTAAATTAAGTTTAGAAAGTCAAGTTTCTAAACTTGTTCTAGTTTGAACTCTCTGTCATTACCTTTTTTGTAATCTTAGACTAAAACACCATCATTAAAGCACAAATAGCAGTTGACTATTTTGCATATTTTATAGTAAGGCAAAGTTAATACAGAGTTGGAAGTATCCAGTAAAATGGCCCAAATGCAATCATTTTTCCCCATCTCCTCAATTTTCCATACATATTACTTATTTAGTAAGTATCGATAAAGAATGTCTGAATTTCTAACCTTGCTCCACCCTTGTGTGAGGATTTCCCTAACCTTTCTCAGCCTCCATTTCCACATCTGTAAAATAGACATGATAATAGGGCTTACTTCCTAGGTTTGTTATGAGAGTTCAGTGAATTAATATGGAAAATAAGTTCTTAAAACAATGCATGCACAAAATAATATATAATATAAGCTACTTTTATTATTGTTGTTGTTATGATGGTATTCCTACTATGTATTCAAGCCTAGAATGAATATTATGAGAGCTAGTATTGTGATTTATTTATTTGGAGGTAATGTCAGAAATCTGAATTTGCAGCCCTTTATGAATGGGAGGCCCTAGCCAAATGGCCCTCCTAGCTCACCTAGCCCTGAAGTAAAGTTCAGCTGGAATCAGAGAAAAAACCATCGGAAGACTTGATTGAGAGGAAAGGACTGAACTGAGCCCTGAAAGATAGGATGTGCAAAGGCTGTGTGGGAGGGACCCAGCTCCCCAACACCTGCCTCCTTGCCACGTGCTAGGTAGGCATTCTACTCTGTGCTTTACAACCTCTCTCTGCGTTCATGACGTCACGCAGCTAGTGTTTGCCAAATCAGGGATTTAAACTCTGGTTCTCCAAAGCCTTTCTTATTTCCATGCTAAGCTGCTACTTTGATAATTACAGGTTGTATTATTCTGTGCCTTAGCCAGTTAGATGCTGCTTAATATCCCATTAGTTTTTAGTGGATGATTTTGTTGTTGTTGTTTTACTGATATATTCCCCTGAATTTTCCTATCTGCGTATATGCTAAATGGTATGCTTGCCTTGTAATTTAAAATTTGCTGATTTCTGTTTTCTCATAACTTAGGTGTAATGTCTTTGCTGAGGCCTCTTCTTCTGGATGTGGTCCCAACAATTCAACAGACTGCTGCTTTGGCTCTGGGGAGACTGGCTAATTATAATGATGACCTAGCAGAAGCAGTCGTGAAGGGCAACATTCTTCCACAGCTTGTTTATTCACTGGCAGAACAGAATGTAAGAATTTTTAAAAACTAAGTTATATGTTTGTTTGTTTGTTTGTTTTGGATTTTTTAAAAAATTGATAGTTTGGGTACAGTTGCAAGTTTGTAGGCATAGTATTATTAGGATGTTAATACAACCTTCAATTCTTTGAACTGCATGTAATAATACTTTTAGGGTGTTTTACTTTGGGGCTGATAGGCAGCTTTTCTCCATTACTGTTAATATAAGGAGAAAACATATTACAATTTTTAATGGAATTATACATAAAGCAGTATTTCTCAACATGGGTTTATTCAAGTTATAGGATCAGTCTTAGAAAGGTGTATGGAGCCCTGGGCAAATAAGTTATATACAATGGTGAAATCTGGTTAATGGACAATGTAAGAGACAGCTCTGAAGCAAGGGGGAGAGAAGCATCCAAAAGGAAGGAGAATGCATTTAATGGAAGGTTTGACAAAGCATTTTTTTCCAAGTATGCAAGCATGTCAGCCCTTTTAAGGGCCATATAAGAGTGCTGCCATTGTTTCTTTCATCCTGTCTGGTTCCCTCTATGTTTCTAACAATAGTTAAGGATCTTCCTGTACATAGGGTCTTGGACTGTTCATTCCATCCTGCTAGTTTATCATAACCTAGGGATGTATCTTTCTTGACGTGTCTTTAAGATTAAATTCCTATTTGTTGTAACCAAAGGACAAAAAATACAATTTAAAAAATGGGGGGACTTCCCTGGTGGTGCAGTGGTTAAGAATCCACCTGCCAATGCAGGGGACACGGGTTTGAGCCCTGGTCCGGGAAGATCCCACATGCCACGGAGCAACTAAGCCCGTGCGCCACAACTACTGAGCCTGCGCTCTAGAGCCCGCGAGCCACAACTACTGAGCCTGTGCGCCTAGAGCCCGTGCTCTGCAACAAGAGAAGCCATTGCAATGAGAAGCCCGTGCACCACAACGAAGAGTAGCCCCTGCTCACCACAACTAGAGGAAGCCCGCGTGCAGCGATGAAGACCCAATGCAGCCAAAAATAAATAAAATCAAATCTTAAAAAAAAAAAACCAAACATAATGAGATAGCACTCTACCTACTAGGATGGCCATAAAAAATAAGAGAAAGAAAAAAAGGAAAATAATAATAAAAGTGTTAGTGAAGATGTGGAGAAGTTATGTAAAATCGTGCAGCTGCTATGGAAAACAGTTTGGCACTTCCTCAGCAAGTTAAACACAATTACCATATGACCCAGCAGTTCTACTCCTAGTTATGTTTCTGAAGGAATTGAAAACAGGTGTTCAAACAAAACTTGTGCACAAATGTTCATAGCAGCATTATCCACAATAGCCAAAAGAATGACTAGATAAACAAAATGTTATGTATCCATACAATGGAATATTATCAGTCATAACAAGGGATGAAATCATGATACATTCTACAACATGAGTGAACCTTGAAAACTTTATGCTAACAGAAAGAAGCCAGACAAAGCTACATATTGTATGATTCCATTTATATGAAATATCCAGAATATGCAGATTCATAGAGATGGAAGCAGATGAATGGTTACCAGAGGCTGGGGGGAGGAGGGAGTGAGAAGTGGCTGCTTAGCATGTAGGAGGTTTCTTGTTGGAGTGATGAAAATATTCTAGGACTAGATAGGCATGGTTGCACAACATTGTGAATGCACTAAATGCCACTGAATTGTACACTTTAACATGATTAAAATAATAAATTTTATGTTATGTGTATTTACCAGAAAAAAATCCTGATTGTTTAAAAATGTGCCTTATTTTTTTAGATTGGAGAGTAATTTGCTAATAACTGTCTTATCCCTAGGAAGAGTTACAGAAATTTTATTTTTCTTGTAGGCATTCCTTCTATCATCAAATGCTTGGACTCTTAGCTCCTTCTCTGAGGGCAGGGTCTGTGTTTGGTGTCTCACATAGAAGGTTCTCAACAGAAGTTTTCTAAGTGTGAATGAGTACCCATTAGCTGTAAAGAGACAAAAAGTACTAGGGCAGAAGTGAGGAGAAAGTGAGAATGTGAAGCATCATTCACAGGCTTCTGTCTCCTTCCCCTACCAGGCCTTTAGCCCATTTCTCACAGGAGATTTAATCTCTTCTTTATGAGGTACAAAGTCCTCTGGTTTTGCTTTTCCTTCCTTTTTTTTTTTTAAAGGGTAATTCTTTTGGTGAGGAATTCTGGGAGAGAAGAGAGTTAGGAATTTGGAATGAGATCAGAGAGTGATATTCTAGGCACTGTAGTTAGTACTGACTATTGATGCCCAGTAAAGTGTGAATTTGAAAATTCTGCAATATAAAAAGTCAAATTAGCTTAAGGTAATGACAAGAAATGTGTCACTGTTATTTTTCCACAATTATGAGAAAATAATCTATGGGAAGCTACTCTAAAACTATTCTAATTTTTATAATAAAGCAGGAGATTTTTGGTTACTGACATGTAAAATTAGACTTTATAACAAACATCTTAATGCCTCTATATGTTGACATTTAAGAAACTAAAGAAATATAGCAAATCAAAACATCATTACTAACATAGCATATTTCTTATCTTGTCAATATATACTGATTTTGGAGATATAATATGTTAAATTATACTTGATGTATTTTCTCTCACATAATTTTTTATTGAATCTTAATATTTCAGCCTGCATAAATAGAATGCTTTCAAAACAGATGCTATAGTCACCTAGTCGCTTTTTTTTTGTAGTCACTGTAAAGAAATAGAAACTTAGACTCTAAAATAGGCATTAATTGGGCTCTATTAATGAAAGATAGAGTTAGGAGACTATTACTGTGTCATTATGCTAACCATAAAACAGTGAGTGTTATAGCCGAATACTTCCTCTACATCTTTTTTTTTTTTTTAGCAATATGAAGAAAAACAGGTTAGTCTTGTGTTTCAGTTTTATTTCTTAATCTGATAAAATTTACATATAGAACATATTATAAATATGAAGCATTACTTGAAATTCACATAATGGTAAGTCATTTATATCTTTGTAAAAAAGCATTTCTAAGAAGGGATAAATAACATAACCCACTGTTGGGCTGGTTTATTTGCCAGGAGGAGTTTTAAAATGTATCATGAATATTTTGCCTTTATGTTTATCTGATGATTGCTAAGTGAGCCTCAGAACATAGTTGTTATTTCAGGATAACGTGGGACACCAGAAAGGTTAGTTGAGGTCATGCTTAGAGACTGAGGGCAAGTAAAGGAAACGAATTTGTTAGGTGACAGTTTAGTTGCATGCGCTAACGATCTAAGAGTTCCCATAGGGCAAACAAATACCTTTCACTGTAATGCACAAACATGAAATCTCATTATTTTATGAATTTGTAGGAAATATAATGTTTATATTTCATTTTATACAATTTCCAAATGCATGTTTCAGAGTAAAACATTTGAAATGTATTTTAAGACTTAAATCCTTTCAGTTCAGTTACTGAACAAAAGCAACGGGGGAAACAACAAAAAATCAAAATGATATTGCAGGATGTTTTTCATCTCTTATATTTCATAGCTGTTGAGCTTTCTTTCTTAGTTTTATTTTTTATTTTATTACTTTTTGAGCTTTTTTTTTTTTAATATATCAATGTCATTTTAATGTTGGTTTTGGTCTATTTTAACTTTTAGCTCAATTCACTTTGAGTTTTGTCTATTTATCCTTGTAGCGTTTTTACAAGAAAGCCGCTGCCTTTGTGTTACGAGCAGTTGGTAAACATTCTCCCCAGCTAGCTCAGGCGATAGTGGATTGTGGAGCACTGGATACGCTGGTGATATGCTTGGAAGATTTTGACCCTGGAGTCAAAGAGGCTGCAGCCTGGGCACTTGGCTATATTGCAAGACATAATGCAGGTAATGGGCCTTACTATAAAATAGGATTGTTAAAGTTTAGATTAATTAGGTAAATCTGGCTTTGCTTAGTAAACCATAGATATGAGAGGTCTTTTTTTTTTAATTTTTAATTTTTGGCTGCATTGGGTCTTTGTTGTGGTGTGCGGGCTTTCTGTAGTTGTGGCGAGCGGGAGCTACTCTTCATTGTGGTGCACGGGCTTCTCATTGCGGTGGCTTCTCTTGTTGCGGAGCACGGGCTCTAGGCGCGCGGGCATCAGTAGTTGTGGTTCGCGGACTCTAGAGCGCAGGCTCAGTAGTTGTGGCTCGCGGGCTCTAGAGCACGGGCTCAGTAGTTGTGGCGCACGGGCTTAGTTGCTCCGCGGCATGTGGGATCTTCCCGGACCAGGGCTCGAACCCGTGTCCCCTGCATTGGCAGGCAGATTCCCAACCACTGTGCCACCAGGGAAGTCCCAGATATGATGTCTTAATGATGTTTCTATACATTATGGGAGATAAGTTTTGAATGATGGCCAAGTTGTTTGGATCACAAATTCACCAAAAAACCTATCCATTTCAGTCTTTATGTTAGTTAGCAAAAGAAAAATTTGAAGTCAGAAGGGGAATCAGGGGGATGTGGGGAGAATGAGATATTGATTAGCTTCAAGGACCTTGGTAAATTGGTTCCGTTACAAAATTGTTTGAGTTTGTCACCCCTCAGGGGACATTGGGTCTTCACTCTCACTTATGGTAGGGTGTTCCAAGCCAGCCAGGAGCCATGTTGTATGAGTGAATAATGTTGAAAAGATATGGACGTGGTAACTTGCTAGAACATATTTGTATTCAGCCCATAATCGTCAGGAAGGAGGAGAAAGAGGAGGAGCACCTTTTCTCATAAACTGAGCTCAATGAAGCCATCAAGAAGGGGCCTGGGCCTCTTGTGTGAAGGCTGTGCTGACACACCTGATCGGTAAAAAATACATAGGGAACAAAATTGCCCCCACCACTTTACAGAAGTTGCTAAACAGTATGAACAAATAGCACAACAAGAAAATAACAGTTTTAAAACAAACATATGTAAAAGTGTAAGCTTTGCTGATAATCAAAGAACTGCATATTAAAACATCAGTGAAAGTATCTTTTCCTACCTATTATTATTTGGGGGAAAAAAAGAGTAAAGCAGAAATAAAACCAAGTGGTTAACAGCATTGTGGCCTTAGGACAGGATCTGAGTTTGAGTCCAAGTTCTACTACTTAGTTGCTGTGTAACCTTCGACATGGCTTTTAAACTTTCTGAAACTTAACTTCCTCATCTGCAAGAGAGGAAGTACTGCTTCAGAGATTTGTTGTGAGGATGATGAGATAGACCAATGCTTGGTACATGGTAAAGAATCAATAAATGTAAGGTATGAATACTGTATTAATACTGAAGGTTTGAGAGGGCATGAAGATGTATCTGTCCACTGATGGAGGCACTACAAATTGTATAAACTTGTGCAAAGGCATTTGGCAAAACTAATCTAAGCCATGAAAGAGTTCATGGTTACTCTAGAAAGCCTGATTTGGGAATTCATCCTTAGGAAAGAATCCCACAGAATGAATAAGCTGCATTCATGCAAATGTTATTGTAGTATTATTTCTAATACCAAAACCCCTCAAATATTTGGCAGGAATTTAGTGGTTAAATTATAGTAGTTTACTTAATGGAATCTCACTCAACAAATAAAAGGTAATTATGAATCCTACATGACAACATGGAAAAGTGATTATAATGTGAAAAAAAGACAAAATTGCGTGTTACAATTATAATAATATAAAAATAAATTTTTATGTGGACGTAAATTACAAGGACGTACATGTTTGTGTTACTAGGGTGATAGAATTAAGGATGTTTTTAATTTGTTTTCCAGATTTTTCAGTGTGTGTGCATGTATAAAATAATAGCTACTGTTTATCAAGTAATTACCATGTGCCTGGCTCTGTGCAGTATGCTTTAGGATATTATCTCATTTTGGCTACAGATACACTTAGGGCAGGTATTACTCTCCCTGTTAAAAAGAGGAAGAAAGTGGAACTTAGGATACCTGAAGTCATGTTAATTGTGGAACCAAAATTTGAATCTAAATCTGTCTTGACTCCAAAGCCGTATGTCAACCCCTGTACCATACAGTTTCATTAAGTACTCCTTGAAAGAGTTTTGAAGAAGAAACTCAAAAACAGAAACAGGAAGTGGCTGTCCCATGGTTATGTTTAATTTGGTTTTTAAATGGTGACACTATTGGAAACAAAATAATAAGATGATATAAAAGTAAATTGAGAAAGAAAACTATTGTTATGCTTAGAATGATTCAGAATTGGTATATGAAAATTATTTCTTTAATATCTGGATTTTGGTTTTCCAAGTAGCTTCACCCTAGGACTGTTGTTTAACACATGTTGATTGAGAAAACTAAAGCAATGTTTTAAATTAGAAGCTGGTTATCATGGGGAAACTACCTGAGTATATTTAGTAATTTTTTTTTTTTTTAATGTCAGAGGACTTTACGGCAAACAGATTGTAACATGAGTATTTTAAAGAGTGGTGCGAGAGAGCTTTGAGGACAACCATACAGATACGCTGAGGCAGGTGCCCATAGGTAACCTTTCCATACCTCCCTTTTGTTGAATCTGAGGCTAAATGATTATAGTTCATAAATAGGCTCTGTCTTCGGGATTCTATTCCAATTTTTTGCTATAATCTGGCTCCCACATGGAATTCCCAGTGTAATTTCAATATTTCACAGTAGTTAGGGGCTTGGGACCCAGAAGCTCCCAGAAGAGATTACTGCATAGATTTCTCAGAAGGAAAGGGAATTGTTATCTAGTAAGCAGTTAAGTCATCATTCACATCCTGAATATCAGTGAAAATAGAAGATTTACCTCCAAATAACCTGATTTCTTTCTTGATGATCTCTTAAAAATGGAATATATTGAGATTAAAGGGATTCATTCAGTGTTTTCTTCTGGGTATTTGTGGTAAGTTGTTTGATTAGATAGTTTAATAAATATAAACCTTAAAGGAGGTGCAAAAGAAATGTACCTTTAAGGGCAATAAGAAAGGAACCTTTAAAGAAAAACGTTTTGTGCATAGGAAACAAAAATAAAGTAAGCATACAATTAGTAGAAGAGGGAAATCTATGGGCATCATCTGACTTTTCCTTATTTGAAAAATGCAATTTCTAAAAGTTACTTCTATGTATAGATTTTAAAGCATTTTACAGATAACCAAGGGAAACTGGGGGCTATCTACCAGAAATGGTGGTGGTGGTGGTTTTAACTCTGGGCAAATGGTCTCATTAAATTTCCACGATTGACTCACCAGGTACGGAATACAACTGATAATATGTACCTCTTACTCGGAAGATAAATAAGCTACTTCTTTCTACTCTGGGCTCCTTAATAAAGGTTGAGGTAGAATTCTTCTCAGACTGGTTGTCCCTCTTCCTCCGTCTTGCTACATTCTCCCACTCAGCAGAATTACTCTGGTTACATATTTACCTAATCGGTGTCAAATCTCTCACTATTTCCAAGGACTAGTCTTGCTTTTGGAGCTACAGGGGGCGAGGCAGGAGGGGCGGTGGGCTCTGCGGCCTCGGTGCTCCCACCGGTAGGGCCCAGGCAGGGGCTTCCTCGCGCTCAGGGCCCTCCTTCCTCGCTGCGCCTGGCCTCCTGGCTCTGGCCTCGCACCCGTCAGTGGCACAGCAGCTTCGTGGAGGAGCGCCGCCGGTGAACTTGTGTGCACCACGTGGCAGTCATCAGAGTACTTGGGACAGAGGTGAGAGCAGTGGCCTGGCTGCAGCCTGAGGAAGGAGGAGCCATGTACGTGTTTTGTAGGAATGATCTTCCACATTTGGGCTGAAAACTTAAGTTTTCAGTGTTTGTTTAGGAGCGTTAGCTAAAAATTCTGTCTCTTGTAAACTTGGTCTCTTGTAAACCTTTGCTGTCTCAGAATAAACTTTGGCTGTTCTCAGTCCTGGCAAAGAGGAATACGTTTGATTAGGTGTTCTAAAACATTTTAATTATTAACACATTATATTATATATATATATATAACATTAACACATTATAGGTGAGGAAACTGAAATAGGTTAAACGATTTATTCGGGTCAGACAGCAATTTATGGCAGAACTGCTTGGCAATTACTCAAAACCCTTCAAAGAGTCTTCCTTTTTATAATGTGAGAAAGGCAAGTGTATGAAAGCTCATCATTCTTCATTTTAAGCTCCTTGTAGTATCTGATAGTCTTGCCAGATACCTCTGTTTTTAATCCCTGATGACTGGTTTCCACATGTGTGACTATTCTTTCTCCCAGGGATATCATTTATATCCTAAATCAAATGAGAAATTTCCCTTCCAGCTCAATAGCAGTCAGGAGAGGAGATTGCTGCAGCCACAGATGAGCGGTGCTTGCAGGAATTGGCTCATTCTGATACTACAGAAACATCGAGTAGATTACATGCTGTTTACCAAATAGATAATGTAAGGAAGGAATCCAGACAGAGCTGGCTGGCCTGATTCTTTTCTGTGTCATATGTCAGTAGTTGCAGTATGCAGGCTCAGCAGTTGTGGCACGTAGGCTCTAGGGCATGCGGGCTTCAGTAGTTACGGCTTGTGGGCTAGAGCGCAGGCTCAGTAGTTGTGGCGCACGGGCTTAGCTGCTCCGCGGCGTGTGGGATCTTCCCGGACCAGGGCTCGAACCCGTGTCCACTGCATTGGCAGGTGGATTCTTAACCACTGCGCCACCAGGGAAGTCCCTAGAAAATTTTAAATTTTATACGTGGCTCACATTCCCATCTCACAGCACTGACTTAGAGTTCCTGTGCCTGCACTCTTGTGTTTTGTGTGTGTGTGTGTGGGGGGGGGTTTGTTGTTGTTAAAAGGCAACGTAGTGGTGATGCTGTGGTCTCAAAAAGTCACGCTTAATATTCATGCTTATTAATCAGTATAACTGAACAGTAATATGTGTAGTAAGTTAAGGAATGTGGAACTAAACTTACCATTTGAGGAGAAGTAAATGACGAGTCAACTTCGAGCAATCACCTACTGATGTAAGGGCTGAAATGTACTTCATAAGAGGCCAAACTACCAGACTCGCACATTGTTGATGGGGCCACATACTGATAATCCCCTCTGGAAAACAATATTGCAGTCATATTAGGTTGACCTTATGAAATTACCTATATTTGATTGGTTTTGACTTAACAAAAACAGCAGTTTCATGTGGTTTAATCTAAAAATATCAAGAACCTCAAAAAATGTCAACATTCTTCCCCTCAGGACCTTCACCTCTGAGCCTCTATCTTAAGTGGATCTATTAATTGTTATTAATTGTTAACATTGTTATTAAATGTTAAGTTATCTATTTGTGTGGATGTGTGTGTTTGTCTAACCTGTAGAGTATATATGTATCAATGTAGGACCCGTGGTAGCCAGCCTCCCAAATGCCCCTCAGAGATCCCATGTCCTGGCATTCTCACCCTTGTATAGTCCCCTCCCACATCATACCAGGATTGGTCTGTGTCACCACCAGAATGCTGCAGAAGTGATGGTCTGTCACTTCTGAGAGTAGGTGGCCAGCTCTGCAGGATCGAGGCTTCTGTGGTGGGGTTCTCTCATCACTCGCTCTGAGGGAAGCCAGGTGCTGTGACCTGAGGACACTCAGGCAGCCTGTGGAAAGGCCCATGTCATGAGGAGCTAAGGTCTTCGACAACCAGCAAGAAACCGGAGCTTCCTAGAACTACATGAGTGAGCTTGGAAGCAGATCCTACCCCAGTTGTGCCTTCAGACGACTGCAGCCCCCGCAGACAGTGTGACAGCAACTTCATGAGAAACTCCAAGCCTGAACCCCCCCAGCTAGGCTGCTCGTGGATTCCTGACCCACAGAAAATATGAGATAAGGAATGATGCTTTAAGCTGCTGAGTTTGGGTCATTTTGTATGTAGCAATGGATAACTAATAAATAAATGTAATCTTAATGCACAGAGAAGTTCACTGTACTGAACTTAAGAATGGCAAAGCCCCAAAGCAAAAAAAACAATTAAGTGTCCTGAGTAGCTGGGGTGGGGTGGGGCAGGTTAAGTAAATTATGGAATATTTACTCAGTGGGATATCATGCAGTTATTAACAATGTTGGGCTGGCTCATCCTCAGGAATAAAAGTGGACAGTGGAGGCCCACAGGTCGCTCCATTAACCACCCAGAGGCAGTCACCCCAAGAACTGCTGACCGGGGACCACTTGTATAAAAACACCCTGTAAACTTTCTAGCCACCCAGTGTTTCGTTTCTGTTTCCTCTGTCCTTTGTGTGTTCTTGTAGAGAATTCCACTGGGGCACTGCTAACCCCTTACTGTTTAGCCTCCTCTGTCAGCCTGAGCTCCTCGAAAGCAGGGACTTGCCTAAAACTGGGCTGGAAGAAAGAACAGATGCCAGTGAAGTTCGAAAGGTTGAATAATAAAATCTGCATTTTCCATCTAAGGATTTTTTTTTTCCCCCCAGCAGAGTGCGGATTGTAGGTGGAACGAAACTACAGCGATTGTTGCAATATTATATAAAGCAAGTAGAAATGAATGGAAACATGTCTAGATACAAAAAGCGTATTTTGTAAAAAGCTAATTCCAAGTAATTTATTGTTTTCTTCATTACAAGAGCACTCCAGACCCTCTCTGTAACTTTGCCTTTTCCAATTCAGCTTAGTCTCAGCTGTTGAGTAAAGTATAAAACTAAAAGTTGCTAAAATCGGGGTTTTAAAAATGGCTTTGTATCTTATGCTACCTATGATCTTCCAAGGCCGTACCCAACTCTACCTTTTCCCACCTTCTCTTTCTCTTGTCTCCACTTCTTGACTTTTCCTTTCCGTATTTTGAAGCTGTTTTTTATACTTGAGCCTTGTATAAGTGCGCCATCCATCCAGCTGATTGTAATTTCTTACTAAGGCCCCGTTAACTCCAGATCAACGGCTTATTTGACTCACTTGACTTTTTAAAGAAGCTAGAATTATTTAACCTTCAAAGCATATGTATGTATGTGTGTTAACCCTTAATCTCTCAGACACTCAATCCATATGTAAGGGTTAGACCGATGGCTCTGGAGATGGGGTGGAAAGAAGTGGCATGGAGATAATGGGTAGGAAAAATGACATTTGTGGGAGCGAGGGATAAATAAAAATCATACATTAGATTTTTTCATAATAATATGCAAATTCCCTCCACCTTTTCTCACTCCGACATGCGATTGGAAATATCAGTTTCTCAGCTCAGAATTATAGCTCTGGTGAGCCGTCACTACCTACAGAAGGATATTGCCTCTCTCAGATGCGTTGGTGTAGAATAAACGTTTTTTGGTAGCTGGCTTCCATGCCTGCCTCTTCTTAGTCACATCCCTGTGTAGTCTCCGCCCACGTTGCACCAATGAAATAGAGCAGAAGTGATGGCATGTCACTTCTGAGGTTAGATTATAAAAGACTATGGCTTTTGTCTTGGGTTCTCTCCTCTGGATCACTCACTCTGGGGGAAGTCTCATCATGAGCAGCCTATGAAAGAGCCCAGAAATGGGGAGGAACTGATGCCTTCTTCCAACTCCCGTGGGTATGCTGGGAAGAAGATCCTGTAGACCCAGTGTATCCCAGTCAAGCCTCAGATAACTGCAGCCCTGGCTGATGGCTTGATTGCTGCCTAGTGAGACGTCACAGCCTGAACCATCCAGCTGAGCCTCTCCCAGATTCCTGACCTACAGAAACTGTAAGATTATAAACGTTTCCTGTTTCAGGCAGCTAAGTTTGGTGTAGCAGTAGGTAACTAAACCAGTTGTAAACAGCTGAGTTAGACAAATTTCTAGACAAATTTCTTCCACTTTAAAAGTGACATTCCTAAAATCATACTGGCGTATGGTCAGTATATAACCAGTTTTGGCAATTACACCTCCATATTTGTTTTTACTGTAATTTCACCAAATCATGAAAAATTTGGTTGAATGGGATGATTAGATAACATAAGATTGACATCATAAGTGATAGCCAAATCTTAAATGTATTTTTTAACCCGCTTTATTTCACAAAGGTTTTGAAGTGATATAGTTATGTTTTACAGCCAGATGCAAAACCAGCCTATCTTTTTTTTTTTTTTCAGCCTATCTTTAAACTAATAAATAGGGCCACCTAAATGCAAAGAAATGAAGATTCATAACTTTATTTTATTTTTAATGAGAAAATAGAATATAAATTTTTGTAGGGCTTAAAACCAGTGAGTTAAAAGCAGTGTTTGGAAAATGAAATTAAAAAGCAATAAAGTTAAAAGGAATTAGAGTTTTTGAGGTGTTTGATTTGCCTAATTATTTTTGAATTAGTATGGTAAATATATATATATATTTTTTTTTTCCTTCCTTTTTTTCCTTTCAGAGAACCTCTTCATTTTGAGTCCTTTTTATGAGTTCTCATGACGGATCACTTAATTTTGCTCACATTCTTCCCTCTTACATCTCCATTATGAGCAGAAAAATTAGTGGAGTATCATAATATATGTTTAGATTAATCCTTTTTTTGCAGGCCGATTTTTAGGTTTTCATCAATTTCTTGGAATTCACCTCTGAATTTTCTTATGTAACCACTTTAGTGGTTCTTCATTTATGACTCTAGAATGTGTCTTCAAGAATCAAATGTAGAAAGAATGTCACCTTTCTACATCCAGAAAATCCCCACAGCTCGTTTTAGAAGGTGTAAGGTTTAAGCCTAGGGTTGTAAAATGATGGACGTGTTTTATTTAGACTGCACTATGTTGTCTTACACAGTGTGTTTTTAAGCTCCCAACACTTAAAAACCAGGCAATTTCACATTAAAAATCAGATGTCTGGCTTCTCTTGAAAAATCCAAGGACCTGACAACGGTTGGCCTATGTTCCTATGTGGCAGCGTTGGGCTGAAGCTGGGTAGTTGCTGCTCCTTGTAGCTGGTGCATGTACTTTTCCAGTTTACTGTGCTTCCCACTCAGTTATTTTTCTTACGCCTTCTGGCTTCACTTATTTTAATTACTTGCCTGGGCCCTGTGTTTACCACTCCTGATCTAAACAAACCACTAGCCATAACAATTAAGAGGAGGGGGTTAAGGCCATTGTGAGCACTGTTAAAGCAAAATCACTTTTGCCTGACGCACCTAGTTTTACGTGTTACAGCCGTGCCTATTATGTGCTGACGGACTTTCCTTTCTGTGCTCTTCCCTTCTGGTCAACATAAAGTCATCCCTAAATATTCCATTCCTCCAGCTTTAGATACTAGTAATTTTATGAATGTTGTTGATCTTAAATGTCCTCCCTTTTATCTGTGTCTCCTTTTGTTTTAAAAATTAAACCTAAAGTTGTACTGAGCTTGTCATGGTCCAGTGGAGGTGGCTGCCCCAGTTCCTTCACTCAGCAGCGAGGTATTCAGGAGGCCAAAGAGAACTAGTTATTCCTTTACTGAAAACAGCTGACCATCGGATTCGAGGACTGTATACCAGTTGTCTACATGCATGCCATCAATGGCTTTAATTATTATTTATGAATCAGGAAGGTGCTATTGGATAGTTATATTTCTACTGACAATTTGAAGTCTAAAAAATTGTTAAAGATGAATAAGCCTTAACATTTAAAAAATGTAATATTTTAACTGTGATAAAGGCATGAATTAAGATGAGGGAAAGTGTGAAAAAGTAAATGGATAATATTTCTAGTATATATTAGCAATTCTTCAAAGAATAATTATGCATTCTTTCCTAATATTTTGTTTTAAGGAGACATATATTCCCACCATTTTTAAAAATAAGAAACTTTCTTCCATATTGAGAAATAAGCTAAAGTGTTTAATTTTCTTTAGAATAGTAATGTTAGTATAGTTAGCCCCAGCAATAGCTATATGTATGGTCAAAGGACATGTTCATATTTCTTTTATTTTTTAAAAACAATCACATTGAAGAAAATTTGTCAAATAGAGAAGAAAATATATCACCAATAGTACCATGAACCCCATCTAAATCTTGTTAGTATGTTAGTATAACATAAAGCCTTCTTTCTCTGAATTTTTTTTTTTTTTTTTTGCATAACTACTTCTAATTTTGCTGGTTACCTAACAGTATATAATTATGTCACATGTTCTTGCATAAAAGAAGGTGTAGTCTTAAAAAATTTGTTTTTTGAAGATTCATTTAAAATTTAAAATGAGGTTAAGGAAAAAAAAATGAGGTTAAGATATTTTCAGGCACTGAATATAAATTAATTGGCTCTTTTTTTTTTCTTGATCAAACCTTTTATGAGCATCTGTACATATCAATCTTTGATTTCCTAAGTTTAATAATTAAACAACCCAGACTCATTTCCAAATTAGAGTTAAAAATGAATTCTTTGAGATTTCTCCTATAGGGAGTAACTTTTTTTTATATGAACTTTTTAAAAAAATTTATTTATTTATTTATTTATTTACTTATTTTTGGCTGTGTTGGGTCTTCGTTTCTGTGCGAGGGCTTTCTCTACTTGCGGCGAGCGGAGGCCACTCTTCATCGCGGTGCGCGGGCCTCTCACTGTCGCGGCCTCTCTTGTTGCGGAGCACAGGCTCCAGACGCGCAGGCTCAGTAGTTGTGGCTTACGGGCCTAGTTGCTCCGCGGCATGTGGGATCCTCCCAGACCAGGGCTCGAACCCGTGTCCCCTGCATTGGCAGGCAGACTCCCAACCACTGCGCCTCCAGGGAAGCCCGGGAGTAACTTTTAAGTGTACCAGATTTTTGTATGTGTTTTGGTTACTGCCGCTGTTTTTTAGAGTAGAAAAGTAGAGAGAAGAAGAAAAGGGGAGCAGGAAGGAGGATGGGAAGCACTGCCTGAAACGGCACCCCATGTGTGTTTCCCCAAACTCTCCACGCACCCGACTCCCAGCTCCACTCTGTGCTGTGGTCTGTTCACATATTCACCCTGAGCAGAGTCTGCTAGAACAGAACAATGTTTTTACTCTATTCTGCTTCCCCAAGATCTAGCAAGTTTCTAGCACATGGTAAGCACGTAATGAACACTCAATGACCAGAAAAGAGAGGAAAATAAGTACGTACACCAAGCCTGAGAGAGGACAGAATTGTATCAATATGTTTGGGGCTGTAAATTAAGAATATCAACTACAGGTGGCTTAAGCAGTGAGGACATTTTTTTATTCCACATGACACAAAGTGCAGAGTCAGGGCAGTTCCAAGGTTGGTTATGCAGCTGAACGGTGTCTCGGAGGACCCAGCTGTTTTTCATTTTTGTACTAGGCCATCCTCAGCATATTGGCAATTTCTTCTGTTATAGTTGCAAGATGGCTGTAGGAGTTCCAGATGTCATTTGCAGGCAGATGTGCCCATGTCCAGCAAAGAAGAGGTGGTGTTTCCTCCTGTGTATTTCTGTTTATTAAAGAGGAAAACCGCTCAGAGATGCTTCTAGCTGACTTCTACTCAGGTCCCATTCACCAGGATTGATTCACAAGCCCACGCCCTGACCGACAAAGGCTATGGGGTAGATGTCAACAGCGACTGGCACAGAAGTACCAGAGGAAGCAACGGTAGGGAAGAGGAGAAGGATATACCACAGGAAAAAGAGTAGTGACAGAGGCAGGATGAAATAGCCTGTGGAATGTGTAATATAGTATGGTGTGCATTATTTAGGCCTATTATATTCTTACCTTTATATACACTGTCTTATACCCAATATATGCATGAAAGTGGTAGAACAGTATCATTTATGAATTACAATGTGTGCCACCCAAGAACAGAGCTGGGTTTTGTAGGACCATATAAATTGGAGATGTAAGGTATATGAAACTGCAGGTACAAAATTGCTAGGCCCCATCCAGGTCCCTGGAAGCTTCATTACCTTCAGGCAAACCTTTCTTTGGTACCCTCCCCCGCCTTCCCCTCATTTAGCATCACTGATCCAGACAGAGTGGAAAACAGCTTTGGAGGGAATGGGTAACAAGTCAGAAGAACTGAGTTTGCTTTATTATTAGCATTATAGAGTTCAGGAAAAGGAGGATACGGTACTCAGTTACTCAAGGAAAGAATAAAATGTATGGGAATTACAAAGATGATAAATTTTGTTTAAAAGAACTTTGTTTTTATTAACACTTTGTTTTTATTAATAGTTTTATTAACTGTTTATTAATAGTTTATTAACTTTTTAAAAAATTTATTTATTTTATTTAATTTTGGCTGCATTGGGTCTTCGTTGTTGTGCGCAGGCTTTCTCTAGTTGTGGAGAGCGGGGGCTACTCTTTGTTGCGGTGCGCGGGCTTCTCATTCTGGTGGCTTCTCTTGTTGCGGAGCACAGGCTCTAGAGCGCAGGCTCAGTAGTTGTGGCTCACAGGCTCTAGAGCACAGGCTCAGTAGTTGTGGCGCATGGGCTTAGTTGGTCCGCGGCATGTGGGATCTTCCCGGACCAGGGCTTGAACCCGTGTCCCCTGCATTGGCAGGCGGATTCTTAACCACTGTGCCACCAGGGAAGCCCATATTAACTGTTTTTTAAACAGTTGTTTACTGCAGATTCTTTACTCTTAGAAACTGTATAAAAGTGAAAATACATAAATAGATGAACTTCCCGTTGTTTACTGCAGATTCTTTACTCTTAGAAACTGTATAAAAGTGAAAATACATAAATAGATGAACTTCCCGTTGTATTTCATATTTCACACTTGGGTTTTTTAATTGAAACATATTTGCTAATCAGTGCAGTGTTAATTTGTAGAAGTGTGTCATCTGCACCCGTGTTGAATGAGTCTGACACATAATAACCTTCCATTAATACTTGTTTAATGAAAGAATGAATGAATCGTTTATGCAATATCGGGACTTCTAAGATAATTATAATAATTGAAGGAAAACAAGTGTTGGACACTAACCTGTATTTTCTAACATTATTTCCTTTTAGAAAATGTGATATTACCAATCTTTTGAAAAATTAAAGACTGTATTTTCTTTAAAGACTAAGAGATATGCTGAATTGATAGCTTGGCTATTAAGACAGAAATTGCCAAGGCACTATAAATCTGAGAAAATGAGAGCATAATTTGAAAGGAAGAGATTATAGAAATGGGTATATGTGATTCGGCAAGAAAGGCCATGAGTACAGTGAGAGTAGAGTCTGTAACTGTGCACTGTTTTATGCTTTTCAACAGTTTTTACACGTATATTATATGGGTCT
Source organism: Balaenoptera musculus (assembly GCF_009873245.2). Classification (NCBI taxonomy): domain Eukaryota; kingdom Metazoa; phylum Chordata; class Mammalia; order Artiodactyla; family Balaenopteridae; genus Balaenoptera; species Balaenoptera musculus. The sequence continues at coordinate 13,156,843 of NC_045786.1, read as the reverse complement.
GCCTGCTTGTCTCCTGTTCTCTATAATTTTAAAATGTGTTATTTTTTATAGCTGTTATTTTTGGGCACACAAGTGAATCAACATGTATATACAAAAGATACTATTTTTGACGTGTAAAATGCTTAAGATAAATTTATTTCTTTATCTTACATTAACATTTATGCATATTAAAGCCTGTTCAGTTGCAGTTCTCATTTTTGAAAGTGTTTTTATATGTACAATGAAAATACACCTTTTAATATTGTACAAAGTTTTTTAAAAAATCTTTTAAAAGTACAATAAGATGAAAGGAATTTAAAAATCGACATTATTGGCACAAGATTCATGTTAATGTTTACTCATGTAAATAGCACAAAATACTGCCTAATTAGTGTGGTTGGTAAATTTTTGGTACTTTAATTTTCTCTGTTATTGTAAACCATGCATAAAATGCTTGCCTATTGAGAAGTGCAGAATTGTCAGAGCTTAAACAGCTGACATCTGCTTACTCTCTTAAAAAAAAAAAAAAAAAAGAATAGGAAGCCATTTCAGCTTAATCTACCTCAAATGTGTTCATGTAAATGGAGGTCCATCTATTGACCTGTATTCTTTTCAGCTCAGTATTGGTCCACATGGTTCATGAAACCAGGAAGCCTGATTTGAAATGCAGATGTCGAGACAGTGAAGTACACCCTCCCCTTTTCCCTTTGCTGTATCTGTCAGGGTGAAAAGTGGCTTGTACAAGGGTCAGTCACCCATACTCACTTAATTACTTTTCTTGGACCCACAGAGCTGTCACAAGCTGTGGTGGACGCGGGAGCCATTCCTCTTTTAGTGCTCTGTATCCAAGAGCCAGAAATTGCTTTGAAAAGGATTGCTGCTTCGGCCCTCAGTGATATTGCAAAGCATTCTCCAGAGTTAGCACAGACAGTGGTGGACGCAGGAGCAATTGCTCACTTAGCCCAGATGATCCTGAATCCTGATGCTAAGTTGAAGGTATTTAAAAATAAAGAAACAAACAAACCAGGATTCCGATAATCTAAGAAGATGGAAATGTGTGCATTAATATTATACATTTTTAAATAATTAGTAAATTATCATGGAAAACAGATATGAATATATTATGTATTTGGTCCTTTAATATGTGAAAACTGTGCTGTAAGGATTAGACAGTAAAGATGTGACTGGGAAAAAGTATGTGCAACGCTGAAAACTAGAAATAGCATCAGAATTAGTACTAATAATTAAAATAAGGAATCACGTAATGATTAAATCTCAGGGTTAGAAGGGACCTAAAGGTTTTCTAGCCCACTGTTATATTTAAGTTTCCTGTAAAATTTGCCATATTTATATTAGTCTTTTTTATAGCTTTCTAAAATTTAATTTTCAGTTAATAGTCACCAATTATACTTTTATATTCTAATAGTTATATTCTATAAGATTTAAAAATTGTTAATGTTAATTAAGCAATGCAAAGTTTCTAAAAATGATATTGGCAATATCCCAAAATGTTAGTTCTGCTTGATTGTTACTGTATTACATTACTGTGTTTATCATAAATTAACAATTTAAGTATTGCATAATTAAGAAATAGTATTCATCCCAGGGTCATATTCTTTGACCAGCCTCAATTGATAAGAGATTTAAATAGTCAATAGTGTGAACTAAGATGTTTAACTTGGAAATTAGGGAATTTAAGAAATTGAGTATTTAGGTATAAGAAGACTAGGATGTGAATGCCTCGAGACTCCTAGATTATGTTGGATGTGTGATTGTTTTTTCCTCTTTATAAAGGAATTTGAATGTGTACGAAGCTGTTTAAATTATGTCTGAACTCCACAGTGGACTCTGTGTAACATTTGGGTTTGGTTTTTGCTCAACAGCGTCAGGTCCTTTCAGCTCTCAGTCAGATTGCGAAACATTCTGTGGATCTAGCAGAAATGGTGGTTGAAGCAGAGATTTTTCCAGCTGTACTTACCTGTCTGAAGGACAAAGATGAATACGTGAAGAAAAATGCTTCCACTTTAATTAGAGAGATTGCAAAACATACACCTGAGGTAAAAAAAAAAAAAAAAAAAACAGCTTCAAAATACAACAGTATGCAGTTAGTTTTAGTTTTTAAGTAAAACATCAATTTGTTCACAGGGCTCAGGGGCGGTGCCACATGTTCTGAGGGTTTCTCATCCTCGGCACTGTTGACACTTTGGACCAGATCGCTCTCTGTTGTGAGGGGCTGTCCTGTACACTGCAGGATGGACCTTTAGCAGCATCCCTGGCCTCTGCCCACCAGATGCCAGTAGCACCCCTCCCCCAAGTTGTGACGATCAAAAATGTCCCCACATATTACTAAATGTTTCCTAGGGGGACAAGAGTGCCCCCAGTTGAGAACCACCGGGTTACATCAATGGAGTTTGAGTCTGAAATCTCAGTTTTTAATCATTTTCTGCTTTCCATTTCTAGACTGTAGGGACCGTGGACCTTTGTCGTCCTGTCACTCTAGGTCAGCTGGGCGTAGTGAGAGATGGTGCCCCTCCAGGTTGGGAGAGACCATCAGGCCCCCTGACCTGGCGTAACCGCTCTAACAGCTGCTCTTGCACAGTGGTTCCTGCTCTGAGGTGTGAGGTGGGAAAGGAATAGAGGCGAAGCGAACCTGGGTAGATTCTGAAGTTGTCTTTTTCTGTGTATATTTTCACTAATCAGTTTCATTTCACTAAACTTTTAAGTCCTTATTCTTTTTTTTTTTCTTAATATTTATTTATTTATTTGGATGCGCCGGGTCTTAGTTGCAGCACACAGGATCTTCGTTGTGGCGTGGGGGATCTTTAGTTGCGGCACGTGGGATCTAGTTCCCTGACCAGGGATCGAACCCGGGCCCCCTGCATTGGGAGCTCGGAGTCTTAGCCACTGGACCACCAGGGAAGTCCCAAGTCCTCATTCTTTATTTCACCCAACATCCTTATCTGGTTGAGATTTTTCAAGACTGGAGTGCAGTCAGCTAGAGATCATTGCTAGCAAAGGAGGGATAATGAGGCTAGACTATTTCAAGTCTGATCTCACCTTTCAGCATTCAGTGATTAATCCAATTCATACTCACGCATTGTGATGGGGGGTTTCAGCAGTTAGCTAGTTATGAACTAGCCCTAGGCTTAGTGTTTAGGTGAGGAATTTTGACATCCATTGTGATAAGGATAGAGTCGTGCAAGAAAAATTGAACCACAGAGAGGCTCCTCACGTGAGCATATTCTGTACGTTAGAAATAGCAGGATTGTTACCCTTGTACATTTCTTTGATAAATATAATAATTTCACTAAATGATGTTTCAGATTTTACCAGATGTTTTTTAGGTCCTAAATTTTAAAATTTGGCAATGCTGAAGTAATATTTAAAGATCATCTTACACTTTAGGGCCATGGTTATCTAGCTCTCCTTCTTTTCTCTTAGCTTTCTCAGCTGATAGTGAACACGGGGGGAGTTGCTGCCATGATCGATTGCATTGGGTCCTGCAAAGGAAACATAAGGCTGCCGGGCATCATGATGCTTGGCTACGTGGCAGCTCATTCTGAGAACCTGGCAATGGCGGTCATCATTTCCAAGGTTTGTTCTTGCTTCCTTTTCCTCTAGTTATTGCAGTGAGATACTCTAAGACAGAACCGCAGATTAATACTATCCCACAGAGTGTAAAATATAGCTGACCAGAGTCAAAGAATTACCAGCTTTCTTCAAGGCTTATTAGTAAGTTTCCCAAAGCAGTGCTTGAAGTAAAGTTTACTTGGCAGGAAGTTTAAAGTTTTACTCAGTGTTTAATATCAATAAAATGTCAACACCTCTGAGTGTTAGTATCACCTATATCTAAATACCATGTATTTGTATCTTGAAGGATTGGCTTTACAAATATGTAAAGCATACTTTGATTAAAGACAGCTATCATAAATGACATGCCCAGTGGTCATTTTTATTATTCCGTACATTCTCCCCCTTCCTGCCATTTGGGCAGGAGATGACAATGGATGGCTCTCTCTCCCTCAGCTTCCATGAGCTAATTTCTCTTCTTAGACATGGGCAATTCAGAGCACATGTTGGATCGCATGTTTCTGACATGCTGTTTCCTTGCTCTAGGGATTTGGCCTTATCTCAATTTACAACTTGGAATTAACCCACCAGATCACGTAGCCCTGGCTCATAGTAGGTGCTCAAAAAATATTTGTTGAATGAATAAATATTGATCTCCTGAAGCATGCTTCAAAGGCTGTGTGCTCCCAGTGTCTCTGGCAACCCTCTAGGATGTGGGTTTCTTATCAGTATGGAAAACCTGCTGCTGTGTGTTAAACAGAAGTGTGGATTTTTTTTTTTTTTATCCTTTGCTAATCCTCAGAATAAAAATGAGCCTCAGATCTTTATTTTCTGCCTATTCCTTGATAATTCTTTACTTCACTCCCTTTTTATGTCTAACTTTTCCTTTTGTTCTTCTATTACCAAAGACTCTGACAGTGACTAGAGCAGTAGTGCTGCTTCCTGAAGGGTCACCACGGGGAAGTGATCAGGATTCTTGATTCTCGGTGCTTCTGTGGATAGTCAGAAAGCCTGCTGTAGGAAGGATGAGGAAGGAAGCAGCAATTGCTTTTGCTTCCTGTGTTTCTTCCCCAGACTAGCCAGGAGGTGCTCCCTGCCTTTGGTCTGGGGCTGCTTCTGGCCTCTCCCATCTGGTCTGTCTTCCATTTAATTGAAGATCAAGGTGGGAGCAGCAGCAGTTTGAGGCAGACCACGCCACACTGCCTCATCCTTTCCCGTTCCATGTGGTACTGTCAGGACTGACAACACCTCCAATCTAAATAGTACTTTCTAATGTTCAAAGCACACTCAACGCTCCTTGTCTCATCTGCTGTTCAAAACAACCGAGGCCAGTAAGTCAGAGTGTTGGGCATGGGGTAAAGGGGGCTGTCTTCTCTTCCTCCTGCTTCTTCAGTCTTGGTACGTCTCAGAAGTGTGGACTTTCTGGAGAGTTGCCTCATTCTGAAGATAGAAAGATTCTGACCTTTTTTTTTTTTTTTTGTATGGGCAGACACATTTTTAGTCGTAAGAAAGAAGTCAAAGAAATATGGTGGATCTCTTCTTTAAGAAATTGGTCTTAAAAACCTAATTTAAAAAAAAAAAAAACAAAAAAAACCTAATTTAAAGGTGGAGGGAAAAAAAGTATATATGATCATTTGGCCTTTGCTGTGGTAGCATGACCCATGTGATAGTGGCTTTTGTGGTACTAAATTTAAGGTGATAATTCTTCTAGTCTCAAGTTAGTTAGAAAATTATGCCTATACAGAATGAATTATAATTTGATTTGGTTATTTGACTCTTCCTTGGGTATATAAACTGTGATGCATTTGAGGCCCTTTAGTTAATTCTGTTTTGATTATTTAGATAAAACTGAAGTTTGAAGTGCAAGATATAAGCATATGCCATCTGTGTAACAAAAGTACTCATCCCTACTTTGACATTCAATCATGTTAAAATGGGCAAAACTATCATTTAAATGTTGACCAAAATTAATGGAAATTTACTATTTCAGAAAAGGTTTTAGTGAATATATTTCACCTAAAATTTACTTAAATAGGATTCTTGCTCATATTATTCATTTGATTTTGGATCTATAGTAGGTATTTTGTTCTCAGATCTGTTATACTTGGTGAAAAGTCAATTTTTAAAAGGATTCTAAATTAACTTTTTTAACAATGGAAAGCAAAAGGTTTTATTTTTATTTTTTTAACATCTTCATTGGAGTATAATTGCTTTACAATGGTATGTTTCTGCTTTATAACAAAGTGAATCAGCTATACATATACATGTATCCCCATATCTCCTCCCTCTTGCGTCTCCCTCCCACCCCTCCAGGTGGTCACAAAGCACCGAGCTGATCTCCCTGTGCTATGCGGCTGCTTCCCACTAGCTATCTGTTTTACATTTGGTAGTATATATAAGTCCATGCCAATCTCTCACTTCGTCCCAGCTTACCCTTCCCCCTCCCCGTGTCCTCAAGTCCATTCTCTATGTCTGCGTCTTTATTCCTGTCCTGCCCACATACGGTATTTGTTTTTCTCTTTCTGACTTACTTCACTCTGTATGACAAACTCTCGGTCCATCCACCTAACTACAAATAACTCAATTTTGTTTCTTTTTATGGCTGAGTAATATTCCATTGTATATATGTGCCACATCTTCTTTATCCATTCATCTGTCGATGGACACTTAGGTTGCTTCCATGTCCTGGCTATTGTAAATAGAGCTGCAATGAACATTGTGGTACATGACTCTTTTTGAATTATGGTTTTCTCAGGGTATATGCCCAGTAGTGGGATTGCTGGGTCATATGGTAATTCTATTTTTAGTTTTTTTTTTTTTTTTTTTTAAAGATTTTTAATTTTTATTTATTTATTTATGGCTGTGTTGGGTCTTCGTTTCTGTGCGAGGGCTTTCTCTAGTTGTGGCACGCGGGGGCCACTCCTCATCGCGGTGCGCGGGCCTCTCACTATCGCGGCCTCTCTTGCTGCGGAGCACAGGCTCCAGATGCGCAGGCTCAGTAATTGTGGCTCACAGGCCCAGTTGCTCCGCGGCATGTGGGATCCTCCCAGACCAGGGCTCGAACCCGTGTCGCCTGCATTGGCAGGCAGATTCTCAACCACTGCGCCACCAGGGAAGCCCCTATTTTTAGTTTTTTAAGAAACCTCCATACTGTTCTCCACAGTGGCTGTATCAATTTACATTCCCACCAACAGTGCAAGAGGGTACCCTTTTCTCCACACCCTCTCCAGCATTTATTGTTTGTACATTTTTTGATGATGGCCATTCTGACTGGTGTGAGGTGATACCTCATTGTAGTTTTGATTTGTGTTTCTCTAATGATTAGTGATGTTGAGCATTCTTTCATGTGTTTGTTGGCAATCTGTATATCTTCTTTGGAGAAATGTCTGTTTAGGTCTTCTGCCCATTTTTGGATTGGATTGTTTGTTTTTTTGATATTGAGCTGCATGAGCTGCTTGTAAATTTTGGAGATTAATCCTTTGTCAGTTGCTTCATTTGCAAATATTTTCTCCCATTCTGAGGGCTGTCTTTTCATCTTGTTTATGGTTTCCTTTGCTGTGCAAAAGCTTTTAAGTTTCATTAGGTCCCATTTGTTTGTTTTTATTTCCACTTCTCTAGGAGCTGGGTCAAAAAGGATCTTGCTGTGATTTATGTCACAGAATGTTCTGCCTATGTTTTCCTCTAAGAGTTTTATAGTGTCTGGCCTTACATTTAGGTCTTTAATCCATTTTGAGTTTATTTTTGTGTATGGTGTTAGGGAGTGCTCTAATTTCATTCTTTTACATGTAGCTGGCCAGTTTTCCCAGCACCAGTTATTGAAGAGGCTGTCTTTTCTCCACTGTATATTCTTGCCTCCTTTATCAAAGATAAGGTGACCATATGTGCATGGGTTTATCTCTTGGCTTTCTATCCTGTTCCATTGATCTGTATTTCTGTTTTTGTGCCAGTACCATACTGTCTTGATTACTGTAGCTTTGTAGTTTAGTCTGAAGTTCAGGAGCCTGATTCCTCCCGCTCCATTTTTCTTTCTCAAGATTGCTTTGGCTGTTCAGGGTCTTTTGTGTTTCCATACAAATAGTGAAATTTTTTGTTCTAGTTCTGTGAAAAATGCCATTGATACTTTGATAGAGATTGCATTGCATCTGTAGATTGCTTTGGGTAGTATAGTCATTTTCACGATGTTGATTCCTCCAATCCAGGAACATGGTTTATCTCTCCATCTCTTTGTATCATCTTTAATTTCTTTCATCAGTGTCTTATAGTTTTCTGCATACAGGTCTTTTGTCTTCTTAGGTAGGTTTATCCCTAGGTATTTTATTCTTTTTGTTGCGATGGTAAATGGGAGTGTTTCCTTAATTTCTTTCAGATTTTTCATCATTAGTGTATAGGAATGCAAGAGATTTCTGTTCATTAATATTGTATGCTGCTACTTTGCCAAATTCATTGATTAGCTCTAGCAGTTTTCTGGTAGAGTCTTTAGGATTCTCTATGTATAGTATCATGTCATCTGCAAACAGTGACAGTTTTACTTCTTCTTTTCCTATTTGGATTCCTTTTATTTCTTTTTCTTCTCTGAGTGCTGTGGCTAAAACTTCCAGAACTGTGTTGAATAATAGCAGTGAGAGTGGGCAACCTTGTCTTGTTCCTGATCTTACTGGAAATGGTTTCAGTTTTTCACCATTGAGAATGATGTTGGCTGTGGGTTTGTCATATATGGCCTTTATTATGTTGAGGTAAGTTCCCTCTATGCCTACTTTCTGGAGGGTTTTTATTATAAATTGGTGTTGAATTTTGTCGTAAGCTTTTTCTGCATCTGTTGAGATGATCATATGGTTTTTATCCTTCAATTTGTTAATATGGCATTATCACATTGTTTGATTTGCATATATTGAAGAATCCTTGTATTCCTGGGATAAACCCCACTTGATCATGGTGTATGAACCTTTTAATGTGCTGTTGGATTCTGTTTGCTAGTATTTTGTTGGATTTTTGCATCTATGTTCATCAGTGATGTTGGCCTGTAGTTTTCTTTCTTTGTGACATCTTTGTCTGGTTTTGGTATCAGGGTGATGGTGGCCTCGTAGAATGAGTTTGGGAGTGTTCCTCCCTCTGCTATATTTTGGAAGAGTTTGAGAAGGATAGGTGTTAGCTCTTCTCTAAATGTTTGATGGAATTCTCTTGTGAAGCCATCTGGTCCTGGGCTTTCGTTTGTTGGAAGATTTTTAATCACAGTCTCACTTTCAGTGCTTGTGATTGGTCTGTTTATATTTTCTATTTCTTCCTGGTTCAATCTCGGGAGGTTGTGCTTTTCTGAGAATTTGTCCATTTCTTCCAGGTTGTCCATTTTATTGGCATAGAGTTGCTTGTAGTAATCTCTCATGATCCTTTGTCTTTCTGCAGTGTCAGTTGTTACTTCTCCTTTTTCATTTCTAATTCTATTGATTTGAGTCTTCTTCCTTTTTTTCTTGATGAGTCTGGCTAATGGTTTATCAATTTTGTTTATCTCCTCAAAGAACCAGCTTTTAGTTTTATTGATCTTTGCTATCGTTTCCTTCATTTCTTTTTCATTTATTTCTGATCTGATCTTTATGATTCCTTTCCTTCTGCTAGCTTTGGGGTTTTTTTTTGTTCTTCTTTCTCTAATTGCTTTAGGGTAAGGTTAGGTTGTTTATTTGAGATGCTTCTTGTTTCTTGAGGTAGGATTGTATTGCTATAAACTTCCCTCTTAGAACTGCTTTTGCTGCATCCCATAGGTTTTAGGTCATTGTGTTTTCATTGTCATGTGTTTCTAGGTATTTTTTCCTCTTTGATTTCTTCAGTGATCTCTTGGTTATTTAGTAGTGTATTGTTTAGCCTCCATGTGTTTGTCTTTTTTACAGACTTTTTCCTGTAATTGATATCTAGTCTCATAGCATTGTGGTCAGAAAAGATACTTGATACGATTTAAATTTTCTTAAATTTACCAAGGCTTGATTGTGACCCAAGGTATGATCTATCCTGGAGAACGTTCCATGAGCACTTGAGAAGAAAGTGTATTCTCTTGTTTTTGGATGGAATGTCCTATAAATATTAAGTCTATCTTGTTTAATGTATCATTTAAAGCTTGTGTTTCCTTATTTATTTTCATTTTGGATGATATGTCCTTTGGTGAAAGTGGGGTCTTAAAGTCCCCTACTATGATTGTGTTACTGTCGATTTCCCCATTTATGACTGTTAGCATTTGCCGTATGTATTAGGTGCTCATATGTTGGGTGCATAAATATTTACAATTGTTATATCTTCTTCTTGGATTGGTCCTTTGATCATTATGTAGTGTCCTTCTTTGTCTGTTGCAATAGTCTTTATTTTAAAGTCTATTTTGTCTGATATGAGAATTGCTACTTCAGCTATCTTTTGATTTCCATTTGCATGGAATACCTTTTTCCATCCCCTCACTTTCAGTCTGTATGTGTCACTAGGTCTGAAGTGGTTCTCATGTAGACAGCATATATACGGGTCTTGTTTTTGTATCCATTCAGCCAGTCTATGTCTTGGTGGGAGCATTTAATCCATTTACATTTAAGGTAATTATCGATATGTATGTTCCTATTACCATTTTCTTAATTGTTTTGGGTTTGTTATTGTAGGTCTTTTCCTTCTCTTGTGTTTCCTGCCTAGAGAAGTTCCTTTAGCATTTGTTGTAAAGCTGCTTTAGTGGTGCTGAATTCTCTTAGCTTTTGCTTGTCTGTAAAGCTTTTAATTTTCCACCGAATCTGAATGAGATTCTTGCTGGGTAGAGGAATCTTGGTTGTAGGTTTTTCCCTTTCATCACTTTAAATATGTCCTGCCACTCCCTTCTGTCTTGCAGAGTTTCTGCTGAAAGATCAGCTGTTAACCTTATGGGGATTCCTTTGTATGTTATTTGTTGTTTTTCCCTTGCTGCTTTTAATATTTTTTCTTTGTATTTAATCTTTGATAGTTTGATTAGTATGTGTCTTGGCGTGTTTCTCCTTGGATTTATCCTGTATGGGACTCTCTGCGCTGCCTGGACTTGATTGACTATTTCCTTTCCCATATTAGGGAAGTTTTCGACTCTAACCTCTTCAATTATTTTCTCAGTCCCTTTCTTTTTCTCCCCTTCTTCTGGGACCCCTATAATTCATGTGTTGGTGCATTTAATATTGTCCCAGAGGTCTCTGAAACTCTCCTCAATTCTTTTCATTCTTTTTTCTTTATTCTGCTCTGCGGTAATTATTTCCAGTATTTTATCTTCCAGGTCACTTATCTGTTCTTCTGCCTCAGTTATTCTGCTATTGATTCCTTCTAGAGAATTTTTAATTTCATTTATTGTGTTGTTCATCATTGTTTGTTTGCTCTTTAGTTCTTCTAGGTCCTTGTTAAACGTTTCTTGTATTTTCTCCATTCTATTTCAAGATTTTGGATCATCTTTACTATCAGTACTCTGAAGCCTTTTTCAGGTAGACTGCCTATTTCCTCTTCATTTGTTTGGTCTGGTGGGTTTTTACCTTGCTCCTTCATCTGCTGTGTGTTTCTCTGTCTTCTCATTTTGCTTAACTTACTGTGTTTGAGGTCTCCTTTTTGCAGCCTGCAGGTTCGTAGTTCCCATTGTTTTTGGCGTCTGCCCCCAGTGGCTAAGGTTGGTTCAGTGGGCTGTGCAGGCTTCCTGGTGGAGGGGACTAGTGCCTGTGTTCTGGTGGATGAGGCTGGATCTTGTCTTTCTGGTGGGCAGGACCGTGTCTGGTGGTGTGTTTTGGGGTGTCTGTGACCTTATTATGATTTTAGGCAGGCTCTCTGCTAATGGGTGGGGTTGTGTTCCTGTCTTGCTAGTTGTTTGGCATAGGGTGTCTAGCACTGTAGCTTGCTGGTCATTGAGTGGGACTGGGTCTTAGCGTTGAGATGAAGATCTCTGGGAGAGCTTTCGCCGTTTGATATTATGTGGAGCCGGGAGGTCTCTGGTGGACCAGTGTCCTGAACTCGGCTTTCCCACCTCAGAGGCACAGGCCTGACACCCGGTCAGAGGACCAAGACCCTGTCAGCCACACGGCTCAGAAGAAAAGGGAGAAAGAAAGAAAGAAAAAGAGAGAGAGAGAGAGGGAGGGAGGGAATAAAATAAAGTTATTAAAATAAAAAATAATTATTAAAAAAATTAAAAAGTAATAAAAAAAAAGAAAGAAGAGAGCAACTGAAACAAAAAACAAATCCACCAATGATAAGAAGCGCTAAAAACTATACTTAAAAACAAAGAAACAAAAACAGACAGAACCCTAGGACAAATAGTAAAAACAAAGCTATACAGACAAAATCACACAAAGAAGCATACACATACACACTCACAAAAAGAGGAGAAGGAGAAAAATATATATATCATTGCTCCCAAAGTCCACTGCCTCAATTTGGGATGATTCGTTGTCTATTCAGGTATTCCACAGATGCAGGCACATCGAGTTGATTGTGGAGATTTAATCCACTGCTCCTGAGGCTGCTGGGAGAAATTTCCCTTTCTCTTCTTTGTTCGCACAGCTCCCGGGGTTCAGCTTTGCATTTGGACCCCCCTCTGCGTGTAGGTGGCCTGAGGGCATCTATTCCCCATCCAGACAGGACGGGATTAAAGGAGCGGCTGATTCGGGGGCTCTGGCTCACTCAGGCCGGGGGGAGGGAGGGGTACGGAATGCGGGGCGAGCCTGCGGCGGCAGAGGCCGGCGTGACATTGCACCAGCCTGAGGCGCGCAGTGCGTTCTCCCGGGGAAGTTGTTCCTGGATCACGGGAGCCTGGCAGTGGCGGGCTGCACAGGCTCCCAGGAGGGGCGGTGTGGAGAGTGACCTGTGCTCGCACACAGGCTTGTTGGTGGCGGCAGCAGCAGCGTTAGCGATTCACGCCCGTCTCTGGGGTCCGTGCTGACAGCCGCGGCTCGCGCCCGTCTCTGGAGCTCCTTTAAGCGGCGCTCTGAATCCCCTCTCCTCACGCACCCAAAACAATGGTCTCTTGCCTCTTTGGCAGCTCCAGACCTTTTCCCGGACTCCCTCCTGGCTAGCTGTGGCGCACTAGCCCCTTCAGGCTGTGTTCACGCAGCCAACCCCAGTCCTTTCCCTGGGATCTGACCTCCGAAGCCTGAGCCTCAGCTCCCAGCGCCTGACCTGCCCCGGCGGGTGAGCAGACAAGCCTCTCGGGCTGGTGAGTCCTGGTCTGCACCGATCCTCTGTGCGGGAATCTCTCCACTTTGCCCTGTGCACCCCTGTGGCTGCGCTCTCCTCCGTGGCTCCGAAGCTTCCCCCCCCCTCACCCCGTCTCCACCAGTGAAGGGGCTTCCTAGTGTGTGGAAACTTTTCCTCCTTCCCAGCTCCCTCCCCGAGGTGCAGGTCCTGTCCCTATTCTTTTGTGTCTGTTTTTTTCTTTTTTCTTTTGCCCTACCCAGGTATGTGGGGAGTTTCTTGCCTTTTGGGAGGTCTGAGGTCTTCTGCCAGCGTTCAGTAGGTGTTCTGTAGGAGTTGTTCCACATGTAGATGTATTTCTGATGTATTTGTGGGGAGGAAGGTGATCTCCACGTCTTACTCTTCTGCCATCTTGAAGGTCTCATCCTTCAACCAAAATGCTGCTGCATTGGCTTTTTAAAGTCACACATGCAGATGTCTGGGGTGGTTGATGATCAATGATATTGATAACAAAGAAAGGATGTGTGTTCTAAGTGGTGACACAGAGAAGTCCAGCTCCCTGATCAGATCTGGAAATCCTTTGCCCCGGGGGCAACCTCGGATTGCGTCCTGCGCCCCCCGCTGCTTCCCTGGACTCTGGGGCGCCACCTGCAGCCGAGTCACCGGCCCGGCTGCGTCTGGGATGTGTGCGCCGGCCCCAGCCGGCCTCCCCTCAAGCAAAAGGTTTTAAAATCCTACGCATTTTTAATTTGTCACAGTGGAATCTGGTTTTGCCTAAATACTAGTCTGTGGCATCTGTTTTTTGGTTAAACGCCTCTGTTTGGGGAGTAAACGCTAGCAGAGATATTTAGTTTAGTTGGATTGTTACAGATAATTAAGGTAAATTAGTCCTAGTCATTTTATTGACTTGAAAAATGACAGCCCCTGTGAAGTGCTCATTTATTGAACCGTTTAAGAAAAGGATCAAGACCAAAATGATTCCTTCTAATGTTTGAGAGACAGGGAAGACGCTTTAATCCTGCTCTGGATTCATAACTCTTGCTCTTCTGATCAACGCTGCAGGGTGTGCCCCAGCTGTCAGTCTGCTTGTCAGAAGAGCCAGAAGATCATATTAAGGCTGCTGCTGCCTGGGCCTTGGGACAGATTGGGAGGCACACTCCAGAGCACGCACGGGCTGTCGCGGTCACAAACACTTTGCCTGTCCTGCTTTCTTTGTACATGTCGACCGAAAGTTCTGAGGATCTTCAAGTGAAAGTAAGTGCTTAATCCTTGACTGTTTTAATGAAGGTTTGTTAGATTTTGACTCATTCTTTAAAATGTGTAATTTAAAATGTTTTAATTTTCATCATGGACAATATCACTTTTCTGAGTCAAGAGATAAATTTATCAGAAGAAGTGAGGTGACTCTTTGAAAATGAGTTACGATTGTCTCTAAAAATCAGTGATATATTTTAAAGAAAGTTCTCTATAGGTACAAAGTTGTTTGTAAAATGAATGTCTGGTTGTTGCCTTCTACATTTCTATTGACTTTTCTTATGAAATAGGTTATTGAATAATAGGATTTTGGAGGTGGAATTGGCCAGAGAGTACTTTAGTCCATTTTACGTTAAAAAATTGAGTCTAAAGAAATTTAAGCTGCTTTCCCAAGGTATTCCTGAAACATGAGCTACCTCTCCTAACTCCAAGTCTGCCTGATCTTTTAATTATGTCTTATATTTGTTCCTTAAAGGAAAAATGACTGTAAGATTCACTAAACATTTTTAAATCATGCATTTAAAAAAAAAATCAAGATTTCTAAAAAAAAAAATGTTACTAGCTACTGAAATGATTCATAAAACATGAATATAAAGTAGGATGGGTTTGTAAAATAATTTTAGAATTTCAAAGAAAGAAAAATGTTTCCCAGCATACTCCCTATTAGGAAAACATGTAACTTTTTGAAAGCAGCTTTCAGAATTGACTTGGGTTGAAGGAAGTACACAGAAAAGACAATAATTCAAAATAACAGTAAATTAAATTACTTTTAAATTTTAATTAAAACGCTAAAGTAACAAATAGGAAAACACATTTGCTGGAACAACTTTAGATGGTATAACGAGGCAGGAAGTCTGCTTGAACTTACAGTTGAGAGACTCTGAAAGCGATGTAGCGAGTCATTTATTTGGTTTATAAATTTTATAGAAGTGAGTTTATATTGATTTGGTTATATTTACATGTTTTTTTCTCTACAGATTCATTGGGAGAAGTTGATTTCTAAGATTAACAATTTTTTCATTTTTATAAGACTTTCTAGATCAAAGCAATGATTTAATAGATTTAGGGCTTTTCCCTTACTTGTCTCCAATGTTGACTCCATTCCTTGGCAATGCTTGGTAGAGAGTAAGATTGACAATGTGCTAAGAAGGTCTTTTCCTGTTTAACAATTGTGTGATTCTTTGACTTTCTGGTGAGAAACCACAACTCCATTTCCAGTTTTGAATTGTCCAACTACATCTGATTTACATACATATAATTTTATTTTATTTTTTAAAAATGTATTTATTTTATTTTTGGCTGCGTTGGGTCTTCGTTGCTGTGCGCAGGCTTTCTCTAGTTGCGGTGAGTGGGGGCTACTCTTCATTGTGGTGGGTGGGCTTCTCACTATGGTGGCTTCTCTTTGTTGTGGAGCATGGGCTCTAGGCGCATGGGCTTCAGTAGTTGTGGTGTGAGGGCTCAATAGTTGTGGCTCATGGGCTCTAGAGCACAGGCTCAGTACTTGTGGCCCACGGGCTTAGTTGCTCCACGGCATATGGGATCTTCCTGGATCAGGGCTTGAACCCGTGTCCCCTGCATTAGCAGGTGGATTCTTAACCACTGCGCCACCACAGAAGCCCTACATATAATTTTAACCTATGTATGTAGTTCTCTTTTTGTGGCATATTTCTTTAACCCTTTATCATAATTGTCTTTCTTCCTCCCTCTTCCCTCTCCCCTTCCCCACTTCCTCCTCTTCCCTCCTCCCTCCTCCTCACTTCTTTTTTTTTTTTTTAATTTTTAAATTTTTTTTTTAATGACTTTATTTATTTATTTATTTATTTATTTATTTATTTATTTATGGCTGTGTTGGGTCTTCGTTTCTGTGCGAGGGCTTTCTCTAGTTGCGGCAAGCGGGGGCCACTCTTCATCGCGGTGCGTGGGCCTCTCACTATCGCGGCCTCTCTTGTTGCAGAGCACAGGCTCCAGACACGTAGGCTCAGTAATTGTGGCTCACGGGCCCAGCCGCTCCGCGGCATGTGGGATCTTCCCAGACCAGGGCTCGAACCCGTGTGCCCTGCATTGGCAGGCAGATTCTCAACCACTGCGCCACCAGGGAAGCCCCCCTCCTCCTCACTTCTCATCCTTCCCACCCTTACCTCTAGTAATCCAGGGAAATAAAAGAATACATCAGCTAGAACATGAATAATTAATAGTGGAGTCAATAGTAGTTATAGTTTGAGAAACCCTTGTAAATAGTCTCTGAGGGAGCACTATATACTATTTACATGCTACCAAGTTTATATAACTTGTTTTTTAATGAGTTATTATGATATTATATTGTATAAATATCACCAGAGTAAAATAAGTTTGGTAACTTTACTTTTTGAAGTCAGATAATTTTTATCTTGTATTAGTTTAATAACGGTGGTTTTATTAAAACATTTAGGTTTACTAATAGAAGGTTCCTTCTGCCTTTATTTAATATAATATTTACTTTGAGGAAATACAGTGGGTATTAAATTAAAAGTGATTTATCAATCATTATCCTGTCAACAATCTTTCCAAGGCTTTAAATCCATCCAGATATTTTCTTATTGTAGGGACTTAATCATTCCTTTTTTTTTCTTCCCCAAGGTCTCTTGGATTCTATCAGTTGTTGTTTTAAAGGCTTTAGAGTGAAAGTCCAAATCTGCTTGATGTGACACTATCTCAGTAGGGAAAATGTATCCAAGAGCTTTAGGAACTGTATAATGGTGTTTCTCATTTGTTACTCTGTAGCAGCTTTCAAATTATAAGGCCATGTTGAAGTTCATTTTGTTTCCAAGGCATGTCAGCTTCTGTAAGCATTCTCTAATTGGTTCTGATCCATGAGAGAGAGCCAAGGAGCAGCCCCTTGGAATTTCTTGCACATTTTCACATAGCCTTACTGTCTATACACCTATGTAATTTCAAATACCTTATAAAAACTGAAAAAAAAAATCTTTTATATAATCAGCTTACCTACATATATTTTGATAATATTCAGGCAACTACATTTTCATTTGTTTTGATTCAGAGGTATCATATCGCAATGTATCATCTTAGTTTGGCATTTGAATGGTTATAAAACTATTCAAATAGTTATAAAACTATTTCTAAGATAATTATTTGATTTAATTATTGTATTCTTATTGTCTTGGTTGTTCCCCTTTATTTTTAGCAGCTTTATTGAAATATAACTCATATACCATATAATTTACCCATTTAAACTATACAATTCAATGGTTTTAGTATCTTCACAGTTGCAAACATCACCACAGTCTAATTTTACAACATTTTCATTCTCCCATTAGCAGTCACTCCGTATCCTTCCTGTTTAGCCCCAGGCAACCATTAATTTACTATCTGTCTTTGGGGATTTGCTCTTCTGGACATTTCATTTAAATGGAACCATACAATATATGTGGCCTTTTGTGCCTGGCTTCTCTCACTTAAAGTTTCAAGGTTCATCCATGTCCTAGCATATATCAATGTTTTGTTCCTTTTAATTGCCAAATAATATTCCATTGTATTGATATACCACATTTTATTTTTCTGCTCACTGCTTAGACATTGGGTTATTTCTACTCTTTGTTATAAATAATGCCTTTGTGAACATTATTGTGCAAGTTTTGTGTGGACGTACGTTTTCATTTCTCTTGGGTATGTACCTAGGAATGGAATTTGCTAGGTCATATGATAACTCTTTTTGACATTTT
Organism: Balaenoptera musculus; assembly: GCF_009873245.2. Classification (NCBI taxonomy): domain Eukaryota; kingdom Metazoa; phylum Chordata; class Mammalia; order Artiodactyla; family Balaenopteridae; genus Balaenoptera; species Balaenoptera musculus. Next base: position 13,139,171 of record NC_045786.1, on the reverse strand, counting down.
GAGGAACTGCCGAACTGTTTTCCAATGTGACTGTACCATTTTACATTCCCACCAGCAATGTATGAGGGTTCTAATTTTTCCACATCTTTGCCATCACTTGTTATTGTCTTTGTTTTTTATCATAGCCATCCTAGTGGGTGTGAATTGGTATCACATTCTTGTTTAGATTTGCATTTCCTTGATGGCTAATGATGCTGAAAATCTTTTCATGTGCTTATTGGCCATTTGTATATCGTCTTTGGAGAAATGTCTAATCAGAGCCTTTGCCCATTTTTAAATTGGGCTATTTATCTTTTTATTATTGAGTTGTAAGGGTTCTTTATATATTTCTGGATACAAATCCTTATCAGATGTATGATTTACAAATATTTTCTCCCATTCTGTGGATTGTCTTATCACTTTATTGATGGTATTGTTTAGAGCACATTTAAAAAAAAGTTTTAATGAAGTTCAGTCTATTTTTCTTCTTTTGCTGCTTGTGCTTTTGGAGCTATATCTGAGAAGACTTTGCCTAACACAAGGTCATGAAGATTTATTCCTATGTGCCCCCCTCATTTAAATAACTATAGCTCTTTGGGTCAGAATGCTTTCAGAATAAAATTAACTTTTGAATAAGAAACATTTTTCATTTTAAGCAGTTTTCATTAGAGATCATTCATTAAGGAAAGCAACAGTGAATAATTTTTTGTTACTCCCTTCATTTTCTGTGAAAAACAAGTGAAGTGGCACCAAGTGTTTGCCTAGAATTGACAATTTTATTTTGTTAATTACTACGCTTATGTGTGTTGTTGAGGTAAAAAAAAAAAAATAGTATGCTAGTCACTTACTGTGGTTTTTACAATAGCTTTGATCAGTGTGGCTAAAGTCAGTTCTTAGAAATATCAGAAAAATTAGTGAATGTAGAACTGTAGATGCTATGCTAGTTCATAGGAAAACCAGGCTCAAATTCAAGTTGCCCTAAACAGATAGCCCATGACTCCTTCCCTCACATCATCATGTATTATATATGTCTAAGGATAAGCACTAGCTACTAAATGCTGTGACATTTAGCAAAATTCATAATCTCTTATTCGTTATTTCAAAGTAACACATTACTTGATTTCCTGAATTAGGTAAATAAAAGGGTTTGTTGACCCCATGTAATTTCTGTACAATTCACAGAATGAAGTTGTAAGAACAATTTTATTTCACTCACAGCCATAAATAACCAAATATAAGGCACATTTTCTAAAGGCTTATACATTTTAAATCCAAAATATGACGTGATCTTATATGTAGAAAATCCTAAGGAATACACACAGACACACACATACACAAATACTAGAACTAATAAGAGTTCAACAAAACCACTAGGTATAAGATCAATATAAAAATCAATTGTATTTCCATATCTTAGTAATGAGTAATTCAAATATGAAGTTAAGAAAATAATTTCATTCACAATAGCATCAAAAAGAATAAAATATTTAGGAATAAATTTAACAAAAGAAGTATAAGACTTGTACACTGAAAACTATAAAACATTGCTGAAAAAAATTAAAGAAGATCTGAATAAATGAAGAGACATTCCATGTTCACAGATTGTAAGATTCAGTATTGTTAAAATGGCAATTCAGGGCTTCCCTGGTGGCGCAGTGGTTGAGAGTCTGCCTGCCAATGCAGGGGACACGGGTTCGAGCCCTGGTCTGGGAAGATCCCACATGTCGCGGAGCAACTAGGCCCGTGAGCCACAACTACTGAGCCTGCGCGTCTGGAGCTTGTGCTCCGCAACAAGAGAGGCCGCGACAGTGAGAGGCCCGCGCACCGCGATGAAGAGTGGCCCCCGCTCGCCGCAACTGGAGAAAGCCCTCGCACAGAAACGAAGACCCAACACAGCCATAAATAAATAAATAAATAAATTTAAAAAAAAAAAATGGCAATTCAATATTGTGAAAACCATCTACATATTGAATACAATTCCTGTCAAAATCCCAGCTGGCTTTTTTCCCCCCAGAACTTGAGAAGCTGATCCTAAAATTCATATGGAAATGCAAAGGACTCAGACTAGCCAAAACAATCTTGAAAAAGAAAGCCTTATACTGCCCAACTTCAAAATTTATTATAAAGCTACAGGAATCAAGATAGTGTGGTACTTGCTTACAGAAAGACATATATGTCAATGTAGTAATTGAATTGAAAATCTGAAATAGACCCTTTTATGGTCAATTGATTTTTCACAAGGGTGCCAAGGCAATTTAATGTTAAAAGGATAGTCTTTTCAGCAAACAGTACTAGGATAATTATTATATCCTCAGACAAAAATATTAATTTGGACCCTTGTCTCATACCATATACCAGAATTAACTAAAAGTGGATAATAGGTCTAAATATAAGAATTAAGACTATAAAACTCTTAGAAGAAAACATAGAAGTAAATCTTTTTAACCTTGGATTAGGCATTGATTTCTTAGAAATGACGCTTAAAGCACAAGTAATAAAAGAAAACATTGGTAAATTAGGTTTCTTCAAAATGAAAAACTTGTATGCTTCAGAAAACATCACTGAGAAAATGAAATGACAAACCACAGACTTGGAAAAATTACTTGCAAATCATATATTCAAGCAAGGACTTGTATTCAAAATATATAAAGAGCTCTTACAACTCAATAATAAGAGGACAACCCAACTAAAAAATGGGCAAAAGATTTGAATAGACATTTCACCAACAAATGATCAATCAGCACATGAAAAGATGTTCAACATCATTAGTGACTATAGAAATGCAAATCAAAACCATAATGAGATATTACTTTACACCCACAAGAATGTAACTATAAACGGGCACGAGGTTTCTTTGGGGAGGATGAAAATATTCTAAAATTAGATTGTGGTGATGGTTGCACAGCTCTGTAAATTTACTAAAAATCCATGGATTTTAAAATGAGTGAATTTATGGTATGTAAATATATCTCAATAATGTTGTTTAAAAAGTCTTAAACCCAGAAATTGACAAGTAAACAGAATCTTAATTAACTAATATACTAATATTTCTTTCATGCTGGATAGTACAACTGATTTTTTTAAAATTTATTTATTATTTATTTATTATTTATTTTTGGCTGTGTTGGGTCTTCATTTCTGTGCGAGGGCTTTCTCTAGTTGCGGCAAGTGAGGGCCACTCTTCATCGCGATGCGCGGGTCTCTCACTATCGCGGCCTCTCTTGTTGTGGAGCACAGGCTCCAGACGCGCAGGCTCAGTAGTTGTGGCTCACGGGCCTAGTTGCTCCGCGGCATGTGGGATCTTTCCAGACCAGGGCTCGAACCCGTGTCCCCTGCATTAGCAGGCAGATTCTCAACCACTGCGCCACCAGGGAAGCCCACAACTGATTATTAATCATGATATACATCCTGATCTAGAAGTTTATAGTCAAAAATCAAGTATATTTCTTGATGAAGGATAGTGAAGCTCAGTGGATTTCTAGTGTCATTAGAGTTCTTGATTAATAAGTTGGCAGTCTATCACCAACTTGGAACTGTTAGAATTGGAGTAAGGCTGTCTGCATGGTACAGTGGATGTGATAGCTGCTGTCCCGCTGGTAGACCTTGTCACCAACAGCAGTTAAGTTCATCACAAGCTCTTCACTTCATTTTCAAATTCCAGGAACACAAGACATGAATTCTTGTCAAGCTTTCATCGATTACTTACTTTGGTATGTATTTTGCTTTGTATTTCAATAGAGTAAAAAAGCCATAAAGAATATCCTACAAAAATGCACCCATTTACCAGCTCTCGAGCCACTTCTTCATGATGCTCCTCCCAATATTCTGAAGTATGTGGTTGGACAGTTCAGTAAGGTAAGACATGCTCTCTTAGCCTAGACGTGGGGGAAGAAAATTGAAATGGGGTATTAACTTGTTTCTTCTGCTGGGTCAATGTTTTCTTCTGTAAGATGGGGGCAGGGTTTTGCTACTTAACTTTCACCTATCATATTGACACGGAAGGTAATACAGGTTAATAAAATTAACATAAGCTAATAAAATTCACACATAAATAATTCACACTTTCTTCTTCCTCATATTTTCCTCACAGCCTCTGTACTGTCTTTTTTACGTTCTTGGAGAGTAAAGAGTCAACATATAAAAATCTCATAGCGCAGATAATTTATACTGAGAAGTAACTTTTGGTAATTTTCCCAGTGTCTGTTAGTTTCACTCATCTGGGAACACTGCGAAGATCTTATAAAGGAAAGGAAAAAGGTCTCTGAGTCACTGAAATATTTTTTGCAACGTGCATGCACTTTACCGGAGATGCTTTGAGACAGTCACTTGGAGTGTATTGACTTATTCTGTGAACAGTTTTAACAAACGTGGCTGTCATATTTCTTAGACCACTGCAGATTCAAGGTAGTACGGTAGAAAGGTCAAGCTGCTGGAAGGGGCTCAGCCAGTGGGACTGACTGCTGAAAGCATAGGCTGAGAGAGAGTGAGTGCGTTCTCACAGCTGTGGATGGCCAGGAGGGGGACCCTAAGCTATCAACAACTGTGTTCAGGAGGTTGGGTTTAAGAAAGCAGGGTCTTTGGAATTAGTATCCCACTGTGGCCGTGAGCCCAGGCTCTGGAGCTGGGGTGCCTGGATTCCCCATTTACCAGCAACAATGCCTTTAGCAAGTCTTGACCTCTCTAAACCTTAGTGTGATTACCCATAAATGGGCTTAATAAAAGAACCTATTTTTATAGGGTCATTGTAAAGGTTAATGAGATGTTATATATAAAGAGTTTAGCTTAATCCCAGGCATATACTAAGCACTCAAAAAAAAGAAAAAAACCCACAAAGTCTCAAAAAGTTGTTTTTAAGAAATAAAACATGGACGTGGTTAAGGCTGATTTTTAAAAAATAATAAAAATGAGTGGCGGGCCAAATTCATTTGAATAGTCACTTATAACGCTATATAAAGGAGGTACTACTGTTTGTATATTGCATTTCTACAAATGATGAACAAAAACTATATATTGCTGTAATGTTTAGGTTAGGCCCTACAGCTAAATAGGTCTAGTTTTAGGTACTCATCTGAAAGATCATACTGTCTGCTAACAGCCCTCAGTTCTCTGAATCCTTTCCACGATCTCCAACAGCTTGGTTGCCCCTCAAGCACCATAGTCACTGGATGGTAGAAGGTTGTAAGTTGCTGAAGGCCCCTCAGGATACAATTCTGTGTGTCAAACACCTATGCTCTGTCTTCCTCCTTCTAAGTAAATAATCGAACTTTGTTTTCTTGGTGCTAAGTAAGAAAGTGACCAGCTAATTCGATCAGCTAAGGGGGAGGGCGGTGTAAGGAGATGAGTGGATCATTCACAGTCATCAGCTCTTGAAAGTGAGTAGTTGACCTGATTTCTGAAAGCTTCATTTTATCGTCTAATCTTTTCGGCTACAGGAAGTGAGATATTCTGGTTTTATTGAACTTGAACTTTACTGAACTTTATGAAAATGAACACTAGCTTGAACTGAGTTCAAAATAAGTCACCTTGTAAAGTAAATCAGTGGGATTTGTGGAAGTTAGACAGCCAAGATAAAATAAAGACAGTACTGCATATCACATGCTCTTATAAATGTGCCTTTGGGAACATTTCTTCAGGCAGAATTTTGCATTTTCTTAATCTAAGGATCCAGAGCACTAGAAAAGAGATGGGAAAGCAAGGCAGAAGGTAAAAAGGTATGAATTTAACATGGCTGCAGACAGATAGGAGGTAATAAAAACCCTCCAGGCCAAACAAAATATTTAAAACCGACACATCTATAGGCTGTTCCATTTTTAGATATACACACTAGTGCCATCTTTTACTGTCCAGTTGATACGTATTATCATTATATTAGCAAGATCCTTTTGTAGTTTTAAGTATTAAAGTTCCTACATGTACCCAGCAGTCTGTTAAGCATTAAGGGATAGGCAAAAAATGAATAAGACCAAGTTCTTTTTCAAGGAATTTTATAATCGAGCTGGGGGACCAGATGGAACAATCAGAAAACACTTCAATGTGCTAGACTTCATGATAAACTTTAAAAAAAAAAAATTGAGAAGGAATGAGTGAATGCAGCCTGAGATATTCGGGGAGGACTTCAGCGGAAGAAGTACAAGTGAAAAAAAAGCTGGTCTTTAAAGAAAGAGGAAGAATGGAGGAAGAAAGAAAGGGTGTTTCTGTCAGAGGGAATGGTAGCAATGGCCATGGAAGGAACAAAGCAGGAACCGCATCCCCAGCCCCCAGGACCTTCCTTATCTGTTCCTCGTCTGGTGGTCATGTTGTCTTGCATGATTAACCTCTTCATCTCCACTGGCTCTTTCCTTTCAACACACTAACATCCATTGTCAAACCCAGTGACTTTATTTAGTTCTCATTAGTCGCTTCTTAAAGTCTTCTCTCACATTTGTTGATTCTTTACTTCCCTGGTTTTTCTTCTGTCTCTAACACCTCCTCAATTTCATTTCTCTGCCTACTCCTTAGTATGTTCTTTCATTTCCTAAACATTTATTGAGCATCTATTAGGCACCAGGCACTAGAGAAATGAATGAATGAATGAATGGTTTCTACCTTCAATGCCATTTATGTGTGACAGACATATAAACTAATAATTTAAATATTATGTGGCAAGTGCACTGATAGGGGTTTAACAGAACTCCATGAGAGAAGAAAAGTACCCAACTCATCCTGGGAAAAGAGAATAGGGGTATCCCAGAGAAAGTTTCTTAAAGGAGGTGACATCTGAGCTGAGTCTTAAAACATAAGCAAGAGTGGGAATTTCCTGATGGTCCAGTTTCCACTGCAGGGGGGCACTGCCTCGACCCCTGGTTGGGGAACTAAGATCCTGCATGCCACATGGCGTGGCCAAAAAATAAAAAATAAAAAAGATAAGAGTGAGCCAAGTAATGGGGGAGGTGTGTGGAGGGTGGAAGGGTATTCTAGGAAGAGGAAACAGCACAGGCAAAGGCAAGAAATGGTTTGGACACATCCTTTGAGATTACTGAAATAAAATTTAGCATAGAGGTTGGTAGGGAAGGACACTGGAGAGGTATTTAGGACCTGAGTCACAGAAGGCCCTCTGTGCCTTGTTAAGGAGCTTGGAGAGACCTCCAGTTTGTATAAGACAAGAACAGATACTGCTTTACCTTGTATGTATATGAGTGGCTCTCCATTATCTTTGCTCCTGTTCATTGCCTTTATTCCATCTCCGCAACATAAAAAGTTAACACATTTCTAAAAAGGCTGCATTTTACTTCCAATGGTCAGCAAATTTAGGCTCATTACTTTACAGGTATATTGGACATAAATTCTCTTATACATTTCCTCAGATATATTACTGCTTTTCAGTAGTAAAAACCCAACTTGGAAAAGAAAAGCTGACATTTTTATGTGCTTCACTTTTCAAGGTGCTGCCACATGATAGCAAAGCTCGACGACTTTTTGTAACAAGTGGTGGACTTAAAAAGATTCAAGAAGTAAAAGCAGAACCTGGATCTCTCCTTCAAGAATACATCAACAGTATTAACAACTGTTACCCAGAAGAAATAGTAAGGTGGGAAAAATGGACTTTGAGAAAGTCAAAGTTATAATGTAGTTTTTCTGTTCTCAAACCTAGATTTTATATCTACTGTGTCAAAATGTGGACTTTGAAATAGCACATAAGACCAGTGTATACTTCTGCTTCTCTCTTGATCTCTTTTATTCCTCAAATTAAATGATGTTCTGATTGACACATACATTTCCACATCAAACTGGAATGCCATTTGAGATATTTCTGTACTAATTTAATACATGCTTTACTAAAGAGTACTCAAATACAGAGTTCAAAGTAAATTAACAATCTTTAATATGAACCTGATTTAGAAAGAGTCTGATTTTCATAGTTCCCTGCATATTATTTCTCTGCCTTAAGCTCCATTCATATCAGTGAGAGTATTACAAATAAAAAAGAGATGTTGAATGGCAAAGAGAAAGTTACTATCTATATTTGAAAAAAATTAAATAAATAATGTTTTTTATGAAATGCAGATGCTTCATAGTAATGTAGCAGGAAGCTTTTTTCAAGATTAATTTTTTTAATGAGGTTGGTTTGCAGAGCATTAAACCTAAGCCTCAGTCCCTGTAAGCCTAAAAGAGAACTACACCACTAAACCCCAAATAAATAAAAGCAAAGTTACCAAGTACAGATAGAATTATTAAGCAACTGAATCTTGAAAAGTGTCCACAAAACATGCAGAATTAAAGGCTATATTTATCTATATTTTTCTAATACTACATTCATTTCTTATTTTCTCTTAATATTAGAGATTACAAATTCCAATTTTTAAAATTTGTTATAATTTATATGTTATATAAACTATTCTTCCTATTTATTTATTTTTCTTCAATTTATTTATTTATTTTTAAAACTTTTTATTTTTTATTGGCATATAGTCGATTAACAGTGTTGTGATAGTTTCAGGTGTACAGCAAAGTGATTCAGTTATACATATACATGTATCTATTCTTCAAATTCTTTTCCCATTTAGGTTGTTACATCATACTAAGCAGAGTTCCATGTGCTATACAGTAGGTCCTTGTTGGTTATCCATTTTAAATACAGCAGTGTTTACATGTCAGTCACAAACTCCCTAACTATCCCTTCCACTCACCCTTCCCCCCTGGTAACCATAAGTTCATTCTCTAAGTCTGTGAGTCTGTTTCTGTTTTGTAAATAAGTTCATTTGTATCATTTCTTTTTAGATTCCGCATATAAGTGATATCATACGATATTTCTCTTTCTCTGTCTGACTTAACTTCACTCAGTATGACAATCTTTAGGTCGGTCCATGTTGCTGCAAATGGCATTATTTCATTCTTTTTAATGGCTGAGTAATATTCTACTGTATACATGTACCACATCTTCTTTATCCATTCCTCTGTTGATGGACATTTAGATTGCTTCCATGTCTTGGCTATTGTAAACAGTGCTGCAGTGAACACTGGGGTGCATATATCCTTTTGGACCACATTTTTCTCTGGAATATGGTCAGGAGTGAGATTGCAGGATCATATGGTAGCTCTATTTTTAGTTTTTTAAGGAACTTCCAGACTGTTCTCCATAGTGGCTGTACCAATTTACATTCCCACCAACAGTGTAGGAGGGTTCCCTTTTCTCCACACCCTCTACAGCATTTATTGTTTGTGGATTTTTTGATGATAGCCACTTTGACTGGTGTGAGGTGATATCTCATTGTAGTTTTGATTTGCATTTCTCTAATAATTAGTGATGTTGAACATCTTTTCATGTGCTTCTTGGCCATCTGTATGTCATCTCTGGAGAAATGTCTATTTAGGTCTTCCACCCATTTTTTGACTGGGGTTGTTTGTTTTGATGATATTAAGCCGCATGAGCTGTTTATAAGTTTTGGAGACTAATCCTTTGTCAGTCACATCATTTGCAAATATTTTCTCCCAATCTGTGGGTTGTCTTTTCATTTTGTTTATGGTTTCCTTTGATGTGCAAAAGCTTTTGAGTTTCATTAGGTCCCATTTGTTTATTTTTGTTTTTATTTCCATTACTCTGGGAGTATTCTTCCTATTTAATATCAGTGGTTTTTAATACATATGGTAACATTGATTTTAAAAGCACAAAAATAATTTTAAGATTGAAATTTGTTTTATATTCACATATACTCTGCCAGTAAATTCTTTCCAGAGGTGTACAAGTTCATTCACTTTGGGGAGGTTTATGAGAACTTCTTGACCAAAAGAGTTCCAATAAATTACCTTTGAAAATATTAATATATATAAAATACATCAAAGGAGTAATATATCATAACATGTATGTATACTATGTATAATATATAAATAAAATAACATACCAAAAAGGTTGTATAACATATAAATATGTGTGAACCCACTAAATGAAGGAAATATGAAAATCTTTTATGAAGAAAATTAAGTTAATTTTTGTGCATGGAATGTATGTCCCTTCAGGAAGAATGCTATTTTATATAAGTTTAAAATAACTTTCTATGCAATTTTCTAACATAAACAGAATTATAGAAAAATGGAAAAAGCAAACTAACTGGTCCCCCAAATGGATTGACCCATTAGAATTAACCAATGGTAAGGTGCTTTCTTGAATAGAAGTTTTCTTTCCACTAATTTCTAGGATTGTTTTACAGGACACCAGGGGAAATAAAAAACTCTGTCATGTTAGAATTTGACCTGGTTCTTTGTCAAAATACCATTGTAAAATTTCCACTTCTCATATTCTGGGATCTGGGATTTCATTTTAAAAACTGGCTAATTATCATGAAGAATTTTGGTTAGCTGGCTAACTTTTTCAAGTTTCTGACATATATTTTTTAAAGCGTTGGGCTCTATAGAACTTAGAGGAGTTTTATAGAAATCTCTGAAAATTTGCCTTTCTATGAAAGCAGACAAATATAATCTCAAAATTGTTTAATTTTTGCTATCATAATTCTCAAAAATGAGTTGGTGACTATTTTAGAATTATTCTTTATAAGACAGATTATCAGTGGATACATTCTCTCAGCTGTTTTTAGCCTAAACATTTACTTCACATTGCCTTCTAATTTTAGTAATCTTTAAAAATGTTTAATAAAGGTGGTTGGTATGATGAGAGGGAAGGCGCCCAGGACGAGATGTTAGAAGACCTAAGTTCTAATCCTGGGCCACTCCACAGCTGTTGTCTTCTGGATCTCTGCCTAAACTGGGGTGCGAGGCATGCATATAGTCTTCCATTCAGCACATTTCTGGTGTGATAACAGCTATTACAGTAACCCAAATTCTACATGGGTCTAGGATGAGTTAACTCCCCTATATTCTTAAAGGCCAGGAAGAAGTAGGGTGATAGCCAGAGAAAAGGCATTTCCAGTTCTTTTTTGGAGGTTCATTTTGGTTCTTTCATGAGGAGTATGGCTAAAAGCTCGGACTTAGGTATCAAACAGATCTAAGTTCCTATCTCAGTCCAAACGACTTGCTAACTGTGACTTTGAAGATATTACTTAACCCTCTTAGCCAGTTTCCTCATCTCTAAAATGTGAATAATTACCTACTTCACAGAGTTGCTATTAGGATTAAGTGAGAGGCTATTAGGATTAGCCACAGGGTTTACAGATAGGAAGAATTCAATTCAGTAAATATCTGTGTTATGGTCCTCTGTGGGCACCCCTCTTCTTGTTCTTTTTTTCTTTTTCTTTTTTTTTAAGTTGAAATACAGTTGATTTACAATGTTGTGTTAGTTTCTGGTGTACAGCAAAGTGATTCATATATATATATTCAGATATATTCATATATTCTTTTTCATATTCTTTTCCATTATGGTTTATTACAGGATATTGAATATAGTTCCCTGTGCTATACAGTAGGACCTTGTTGTTTATCTATTTGATATATAGTAGTTTGTATCTGCTAATCTCGAACTCTGAATTTATCCCTTCCCCATCCCCTGCCCTCTCTGGTAACCATAAGTTTGTTTTCTATGTCTGTGAGTCTGTTTCTGTTTTGTAAATAAGTTCATTTGTGTTACATTTTAGATTCCACATGTAAGTGATATCATATGGTATTTGTCTTTCTCTTTCTGGCTTACTTCACTTACTATGATAATCTCTAGGTCCATCCATGTTGCTGCAAATGCCATCATTTCATTCTTTTATATGGTTGAGTAGTATTCCATTGTGTGTGTGTGTGTGTGTGTGTGTGTGTTTATGTGTATGTATGTATACTAAATCTTTATCTTTATGTCATCTGTCGATGGACATTTAGGTTGCTTCCATGTCTTGGCTACTGTAAATAGTGCTTCTGTGAATATTGGGGTGTATGTATCTTTTCAAATTATAGTTTTGTCTGGATATATGCCCAGGAGTGTTATTGCTGGATCGTATAGCAACTCTATTTTTAGTTTTTAAGGAACCTCCATGGTGTTTTCCACAGAGGCTGCACCAACTTACATTCCCATCAACAGTGTAGGAGGATTATTTCTCCACACTCTCTCCAGCATTTGTTATTTGTAGACTTTTTAGTGATGGCCATTCTGACCAGTGTGAGGTGATATCTCATTGTAGTTTTTATTTCCACTTCTCTAATAATTAGCAATGTTGAACATCTTTTCATGTGCCTGTTGGACATCTGTGTGTCATCGTTGGAGAAATGTCTATTGAGGTGTTCTACCCATTTTTTGATTGGGTTTTTTGTTTTTCTGTTATTGAGTTATATGAGCTGTTTGTATATTTTGGAAATTAAGCCCTTGTTGGTCGCATCATTTTCAAATATTTTCTCCCAGTCCATAGACTTTTCATTTTGTTTACGGTTTCCTTTGCTTACAGAACCTTATAAGTTTGATTAGGTCCCATTTGTTTATTGTTGCTTTTATTTCTATTGCCTTGGGAGACTGACCTTAGAAAACATTGCTACAATTTATGTCAGAAAATGTTTTGTCTGTGTTCTCTTCTAGGAGTTTTATGGTGCCATGTCTTATATTTAAGTCTTTGAGCCATTTCCAGTTTATTTTTATGTATGGTGTGAGGGAGTGTTCTAACTTCATTGATTTACATGTGGCTGTCCAGCTTTCCCAACACCAAAGAAACAGATATTCAGGTACAGGAGGGTCCCAAACAGACCTACACCAAGGCATATTATTCTTGTTCTTTTTTCTATCCATGTTAAGTCACATTATTAGCTAGATCAAATTTAACATTATAATAATACTGGAGAAACTTATGTAGCAGCACTTGGCCACTTATCATTTTTTCGCTATTTGTTTTGATGATAAATGCATAGCAAGCAAATATTTGTTTCATTTTTGCAAGTATAAAAGACATAAATAAAGATTGTTCTGATTAGATTTAAATTGCTTTTAATTGCTAAGGTAGGGATTCCAAACTTTTTCCTGATGAGAAGCTACTTTTGAATTCCTTAGCGACCAGAGGGCAGATAGCAGAAGCAAGAAGAACTACAATCCTGCAGCCTGTGGAACAAAAACCACATTCACAGAAAGATAGACAAGATGAAAAGGCAGAGGGCTATGTACCAGAAGAAGGAACAAGATAAAACCCCAGAAAAACAACTAAATGAAGTGGAGATAGTCAACCTTCCAGAAAAAGAATTCAGAATAATGATAGTGAAGATGATCCAGGACCTCAGAAAAAGAATGGAGGCAAAGATTGAGAAGATGCAAGAAATGTTTAACAAGGACCTAGAAGAATTAAAGAACAAACAAACAGAGATGAACAATACAATAACTGAAATGAAAACTACACTAGAAGGAATCAATAGCAGAATAACTGAGGCAGAAGAACGGATAAGTGACCTGGAAGACAGAATGGTGGAATTCACTGCTGCGGAACAGAATAAAGAAAAAAGAATGAAAAGAAATGAAGACAGCCTAAGAGACCTCTGGGACAACATTAAACGCAACAACATTCGCATTATAGGGGTCGCAGAAGGAGAAGAGAGAGAGAAAGGACCCAAGAAAATATTTGAAGAGACTATAGTCGAAAACTTCCCTAACATGGGAAAGAAAATAGCCACCCAAGTCCAGGAAGCGCAGAGAGTCCCATACAGGATAAACCCAAGGAGAAACACGCCGAGACACATAGTAATCAAAGTGGCAAAAATTAAAGACAAAGAAAAATTATTGAAAGCAGCAAGGGAAAAACGACCAATAACATACAAGGGAACTCCCATAAGGTTAACACCTGATTTCTAGCAGAAACTCTACAAGCCAGAAGGGAGTGGCATGATATACTTAAAGTGATGAAAGGGAAGAACCTACAACCAAGATTACTCTACCCGGCAAGGACCTCATTCAGATTCGATGGAGAAATCAAAAGCTTTACAGACAAGCAAAAGCTAAGAGAATTCAGCACCACCAAACCAGCTCTACAACAAATGCTAAAGGAACTTCTCTAAGTGGGAAACACAAGGGAAGAAAAGGACCTACAAAAACAAACCCAAAACAATTAAGAAAATGGTCATAGGAACGTGTACATATCGATAATTACCTTAAACATGAATGGATTAAATGCTCCAGCCAAAAGACACAGGCTCGCTGAATGGATACAAAAACAAGACCCATATATATGCTGCCTACAAGAGACCCACTTCAGACCTAGGGACACATTCAGACTGAAAGTGAGGGGATGGAAAAAGATATTCCATGCAAACGGAAATCAAAAGAAAGCTGGAGTAGCAATACTCATATCAGATAAAATATACTTTAAAATAAAGAATGTTACAAGAGACAAGGAAGGACACTACATAGTGATCAAGGGATCAATCCAAGAAGAAGATATAACAATTATAAATATATATGCACCCAACATAGGAGCACCTCAATACATAAGGCAACTGCTAACAGCTCTAAAAGAAGAAGTCGACAGTAACACAATAATAGTGGGGGACTTTAACACCTCACTTACACCAATGGACAGATCATCCAAAATGAAAATAAATAAGGAAATAGAAGCTTTAAATGACACAATAGACCAGATAGATTTAATTGATATTTATAGGACATTCCATCCAAAAACAGCAGATTACACTTTCTTCTCAAGTGCGCACAGAACATTCTCCACAATAGATCACATCTTGGGTCACAAATCAAGCCTCAGTAAATTTAAGAAAATTGAAATCATATCAGCATCTTTTCTGACCATGATACTATGAGATTAGAAATGAATTACAGGGAAAAAAACGTAAAAAACAAACACATGGAAGCTAAACAATACATTACTAAATAACCAAGAGATCGCTGAAGAAATCAAAGAGGAAATCAAAAAATACCTAGAGACAAATGACAATGAAAACACGATGATCCAAAACCCATGGGCTGCAGCAAAAGCTGTTCGAAGAGGGAAGTTTATAGCTATACAAGCCTACCTCAAGAAACAAGAAAAATCTCAAGTAAACAATCTCGCCTTACACCTAAAGGAACTAGAGAAAGAAGAACAAACAAAACCCAAAGTTAGCAGAAGGAAAGAAATCATAAAGATCAGAGCAGAAATAAATGAAATAGAAACAAAACAATAGCAAAGATCAATAAAACTAAAAGCTGGTTCTTTGAGAAGATAAACAAAATTGATAAGCCATTAGCCAGACTCATCAAGAAAAAGAGGGAGAGGACTCAAATCAATAAAATTGGAAGTGAAAAAGGAGAAGTTACAACAGACACCGCGGAAATACAAAGCATCCTAAGAGGCTACTACAAGCAACTCTATGCCAATAAAATGGACAACCTGGAAGATGTGGACAAATTCTTAGAAAGGTATAGCCTTCGAAGACTGAACCAGGAGGAAATAGAAAATATGCACAGACCAATCACAAGTAATGGAGTTGAAACTGTGATTAAAAATCTTCCAACAAACAAAAGTCCAGGACCAGATGGCTTCACAGGTGAATTCTATCAAACATTCAGAGAAGAGCTAACACCCATCCTTCTCAAACTCTTCCAAAAAATTGCAGAGAAAGGAACACTCCCAAACTCATTCTATGAGACCACCATCACCCTGATACCAAAACCAGACAAAGATACTACAAAAAAAGAAAATTACAGACCAATATCACTGATGAATATAGATGCAAAAGTCCTCAACAAAATACTAGCAAACAGAATCCAACAGCACATTAAAAGGATCATACACCATGATCAAGTGGGATTTATCCCAGGGATGCAAGCATTCTTCAATGTATGCAAATCAATCAATGTGATACACCATATTGACAAATTGAAGAATAAAAACCATATGATCATCTCAATAGATGCAGAAGAAGCTTTTGACAAAATTTGACACCCATTTATGATAAAAAACTCTCCAGAAACTGGGCATAGAGGGAAACTACCTCAACATAATAAAGGCCATATATGACAAACCCACAGCAAACATCATTCTCAATGGTGAAAAACTGAAAGCATTTCCTCTAAGATCAGGAACAAGACAAGGATGTCCACTCTCACCACTGTTATTCAACATAGTTTTGGAAGTCCTAGCCACGGCAATCAGAAGAAAAAGAAATAAAAGGAATACAAATTGGAAAAGAAGAAGTAAAACTGTCATTGTTTGCAGATGACATGATACTATACATAGAGAATCCTAAAGATGCCACCAGAAAACTACTAGAGCTAATCAATGAATTTGGTGAAGTTGCAGGATACAAAATTAATGCACAGAAATCTCTTGCATTCCTATACACTAATGATGAAAAATCTGAAAGAGAAATTAAGGAAACACTCCCATTTACCATTGCAACAAAAAGAATAAAATACCTAGGAATAAACCTACCTAGGGAGACAAAAGACCTGTATGCAGAAAACTATAAGACACTGATGAAAGAAATTAAAGATGAGACCAACAGATGGAGAGATATACCATGTTCTTGGATTGGAAGAATCAACATTGTGAAAATGACTATACTACCCAAAGCAATCTACAGATTCAATGCAATCCCTATCAAATTACCAATGGCATTTTTTACAGAACTAGAACAAAAAAATCTTAAAATTTGTATGGAGACAGAAAAGACCCCAAATAGCCAAAGCAATCTTGAGGGAAAAAAACGGAGCTGGAGGAATCAGACTCCCTGACTTCAGACTATACTATAAAGCTACAGTAATGAAGACAGTATGGTACTGGCACAAAAACAGAAACATAGATCAATGGAACAAGGTAGAAAGCCCAGAGATAAACCCACGCACCTATGGTCAACTAATCTATGACAAAGGAGACAAGGATATACAATGGAGAAAAGACAGTCTCTTCAATAAGTGGTGCTGGGAAAACTGGGCAGATACATGTAGAAGAGTGAAATTAGAACACTCCCTAACACCATACACAAAAATAAAGTCAAAATGGATTAGAGACCTAAATGTAAGACCAGACAATATAAAACTCTTAGAGGAAAACATAGGAAGAACACTCTTTGACATAAATCACAGCAAGATCTTTTTTGATCCAGCTCCTAGAGTAAGTAATGGAAATAAAAACAAAAATAAACAAATGGGACCTAATGAAACTTCAAAGCTTTTGCACAGCAAAGGAAACCATAAACAAGACCAAAAGACAACCCTCAGAATGGGAGAAAATATTTGCAAACGAATCAGTGGACAAAGGAATAATCCCCAAAATATATAAACAGCTCATGCAGCTCAATATTAAAGAAACAAACAACCCAATCCAAAAATGGGCAGAAGACCTAAATAGACATTTCTCCAAAGAAGACATACACATGGCCAAGAAGCACATGAAAAGATGCTCAACGTCACTAATTATTAGAGAAATGCAAATCAAAACTACAACGAGGTATCACCTCACACCAGTTAGAATGCGCATCATCAGAAACTACCAACAGCAAATGCTGGATAGGGTGTGGAGAAAAGGGAACCCTCTTGCACTGTTGGTGGGAATGTAAATTGATACAGCCACTATGGAGAACAGTATGGAGGTTCCTTTAAAAACTGAAAATATAATTACGATATGATCCTGCAATCCCACTACTGGGCATATACCCAGAGAAAACCATAATTCAAAAAGACACATGCACCCCAATGTTCATTGCAGCACTATTTACAATAGGCAGGTCATGGAAGCAACCTAAATGCCCATCGACAGATGAATTGATAAAGAAGATATGGTACATATATACAATGGAATATTACTTAGCCATAAAAAGGAACGAAATTGTGTCATTTGTTGAGATGTGGATGGATCTAGAGACTGTCATACAGAGTGAAGTTAAGTCAGAAAGAGAAAAACAGCTATCATATATTAATGCATATATGTGGAACCTAGAATAATGGTACAGGTGAACCAGTTTGCAGGGCAGAAATTGAGACACAGATGTAGAGAACAAATGTATGGACACCAAGCGGGGAAAGCAACGGGGTGGGGTGGGGTGGTGGTGGTGGTGGTGGTGGTGCGATGAACTGGGTGATTGGGATTGACATGTATACACTGATGTGTATTAAATTGATGACTAATAAGAACCTGCTGTATAAAAAAATAAAATTTAAAAATTAAAAATAAAATTAAATCAAATGGAAAAAAAATCCCAGCAATTCCTAAGAATTTAGAAACAGAAGCCAATTTTACTAATTTCGTATTGTTTGTAAAAGTAATTATCTTAAGTGACTTAAGAACACAATATTTTAAATATAAATCCATTTTTGGAGTACATTCTGAAGACAAATAAATGTACAAAGAATCAAAAAAAAAAAGTCTACAGATAATAAATGCTAGAGAGGGTGTAGAGAAAAGGGAACCCTCGTGTATTGTTGGTGGGGATGTAAATTGGTAGAGCCACTATGGAAAACAGTATGAAGTTTCCTTAAATAAAAATAGGCCAAAAAGAAAAAAAAAGAATTCCTTAGCATCAGACAGGTTCTAGCTGGAATGGGATTTCTGACAGTTAATGGGTAACTTGATGTACTTATTTATGGTTCCATACACTGAGATACATACGTGATCTGTATGCATTTATGAGAAGTTAGGTAGTGATAAATGTACACCCTGCTGAGGGGGTGAGAAGTGTAAGTCCTGAGCACATTTCCTTCCCTGTGGGGAATCCTGGAGATTGTGGCATCGCTGAGGTCCCTGGGGAGACAGGTATACAGTGGCAATTAGCTTGGCAATTAGCCAGGTAAAACCTCAAGAATTATAGGTAAGTCCTAATTTATTTATTGGGGACATTTATTTTAAAGCAATACTGTCCAACAGAAATACAATATGAGCCACATATGTCATTTAAAATATTCTAGTAGCCACATTTTAAAAAGTAAAATGAAACAGGGTAAATAAATATTAATGATATATTTTTGTTAGCCCAATATATCTAAGCTTTATAATTTCAATTTGTAATCAGTATAAAAGTTATCAATCAGCTATTTTACATTTTTTATACTAAGTTTTTGAAATCTGGTGGGTATTTTATCACTTCTAGTGCATCTCAATTCAGATATTAAATTTCATTGGAAATACATGATCTGTATTTAGATTATATAAGTTTACAGTTAAAAAAGTAGATTCACAAGTTGTTCCAAGCACACCTAAAATTTTTCTAATAACTAATTGAATATCAGTTATTAATATTTTTAATCAAAATTAAATATAAAAATTCAGTTCCTCAGTCATATGTCTAGGGCTCGAGAACCACATGTAGCTAGTGGCTACCATATGAAACAGCACAATTTTTAAAGTTTTGGTTTTTCTAAATTCACTTTCTACCATTTCTATAAAAGTACCTATCTCGTGTCTAACACATTTATAAGACCCAGGAAGGTGAGGCCTGCTTAAAATTTGTGACTAACTCAGAGAGAAACAGTTGTAACTTCTTTGGTTTAGGAATACTTTGAAGAGACTCACTGCTGAGGGACAATTTTTTTCAAGGATAGGAGGCCTTTGGTGGAGATACATTCTTTAAGGTAGCTCTTTATGTATGCATGTATGTATCTGTTTATCTATGACTGCCTATAAGCACACTGTTGAGAAAACACAGTTTTATCCACGTTAACTTGACAAATTGTGGAAGAAATTAATGTAATATAAATTATGAGTTTTTAAGTCAAGCATCTGAGGATAGATAAAGATTATTAACAAAGGATAAAGCAAGTCTTGAATATTAGGTTTTATTTGGAGAAAACACCTTAGGAGGTTTAATTATTTTGAATGTTTTAGAAAATTTTAAATGACACTTAATAGATTTTTTTATCCATTTAGTGTATTCTAGAATGCCAAATTTTATTTGACATACTTTTATATGCATATAAATTCTTTTCATGGTATATGAAGCATCTCACAATGCATTAATCAATATATATAATACTTTTATACTATATATTTTATAAAATGATAAATTTATAAATGTAAATTTATAGTACTATAGATGCCCAAAACCAACAAAAAGGATTTATTTCCTAGGTTAGTATGATGAAGTATTTGTAAACTATTTATTGAATAGCTGTTTAATGTGAATTATACTCCCAGAAATTTTTGTTTTTATGGGTAGCCAGATCTGATTAAAACATACATTGAGGGCTTCCCTGATGGCACAGTGGTTGAGAATACGTCTGCCAATGCAGGGGACTTGGGTTTGAGCTCTGGTCCAGGAAGATCCCACATGCCGCAGAGCAACTAAGCCCATGCGCCACAACTACTGAGCCCACGAGCCACAACTACTGAGCCCTTGTGCCACAACTACTGAAGCCCATGCACCTAGAGCCCATGCTCCGCAACAAGAGAAGCCTCCGCAATGAGAAGCCCGTGCACCAAAACGAAGAGTAGCCTCCACTCACTGCAACTAGAGAAAGTCCATGTGCAGCAATGAAGACCCAACGCAGCCAAAAATTAATTAATTAATTAATTAATTTTAAAAAAAACCATATGTTGAGAATAATCTGTAGGGTAGTCAGAATGTGGAAGTTGATTAGTAATGATAGACTGTGTTGTCTAACTTACAAAAAAACCCATTGCTGTGATCATGAAAGCATCATCAGTCACTTGACATAATGAAAACAAAGTCTCTGTAATAAAATACTGTTACTGGATCCAAGTTCCTGGCTTTGAAAATACCCCTTCTTTGCCATTGCATTGATATCCCTTAAACGTTTGCTGTTTCTCTGGCACAGTCTGGTGAGCTGTTCTCTTCCTTGATCATCTCTACCCTCGTGCACAAAGCATTCCTGGAGCATAACTGGTCAGTGTATTAGAGGTTTCACTCAGAGAATTATTTCAGATAAATATCTTATATTAAATCTTTTTGCCTACTGTGCCGAATCTTTTCACAAAGATCTAATAGAAAATTTTCTTTTTCAGATATTATTCCCCTGGATATTCAGATATACTTCTGCAGAGAGTGGACAGCTATCAACCACTTACTAACTGAGCAAAGTTACATTTTTATACTCGAATTCACAGCAGAGTATTTATGAATGACAGTTGTTAAAGCTCTTTCTAAATATTTGAACTAAATACATTCTAGCTTTATTCACTGTGAAAAACCTTTGGATATTTTCTAAATTTATGGAATACTTTAAAAATTAGTGGCTTGAATGTATGAGGAACTATTCATGTTCATTTGCATAGGATATGCTCTAAAGGTAAATTTTTAAAAGACATTAAAGGATCTAAGGCATTAGTTATTGTTCCATTAAAGACCACACGCACACACACACACACCCTTCCAACTAGATACAGATGAAAGATGGTGTTCAAAAACTCTTAATTATTTTGCCAATTCCTCACAGGCACAGGCAAGGAAGGCTGGCCTTGCAAATTCCACAGTAGGATATCCAAGGGAAGTACTAGCTGAAAGAGGACACTGATGACAAAGTACAGGGCATTTGAAAGACATACTGATGCTGGTTACACAAATGTGTTAGCCAAACACATGGAATCTATCGATAACCTGGCAGGTTTTCCTAAAATTTAGGAAGTCTCCTCTTCATCCTAAGCTTCCTAAGCCTTTTCTTACCCTACCTAAACTGTTCCTTACCTTTCCTGGGGCTGGACAGGGTAGAAGTCAATATTAAGCACTATGCTATTGCAGGCATGCTTTCCATTTTCATTGAAAGGTTTCTTCTTAGTCTAGCCCTGCTCATGAATAAACAAGGAAGCAAGCAAATAAAATGGGTCCTCAGTGATCCCTTGTCCTAGCTTCACATTCCCAGGTTTCAAAAGTCAGATTTTCAGGGATTTAAGGAAAAATTTGAAAAGAATGCTGTCCGACTCAGACTTTACATTTTCACAAACAGAGCTGAGAGGAGGGTAAGAGGGAGTTGTGATAAAATTTTAAATAAAAACAGCATTAGAACTGTCCTTTTCATTTTTCCGTTGTAGTGTTTCTGACCTTGGGGAATATGTGATTAGACTCAGGAGTCTTGGTTAGTTGGCAGCTGTGTCTTTTTTTTAATCTAAAGGACATTCCTTACAATGATCTCCCCTGGAGGCCTGGAGAGGAAATAAATGGTAACCAGAGAGCCCCTTGGACACAGTGTTTCCAGTCTGGTTGGCCTTCAGGTTTCCTTCTCAGACTCTTTTTTTTTCCCCTCTCAAAAGAAACCTACCCATTTATTTTTGGTATTTTCTGGATTCATCTCTGTCATCATTTCCTAACAGTACATAGCTTTGTTGTATATTTTTAAATTTCATCATACCCAAGATTACCCCATTTCTTTTTGCCTTGTATCAGTCTAGAATTGCCTGCAGTTTGACTTTTTAATACTTTTTGAAAAGGGCCTATTTTGTTTCCTTGCAGTAATCTCTTAGATCCATTGCATAAGAAAATGTAATCTTTATCCTCAGTTTTGTAGCTTCCCTTTCTCTCCTTCCTGCCTGCCCAGCTTCTCTTATGAACCTTTTAACAAACTGAGAAAATAAAGGTGGTTTCCATCTTTCTTCATTAATAATGACAGAAATTAGTCCATCTACTATAAGACCTCCTCAAATGTTATGGGAATGGTGAATTTCCTATTATGTATTTCTTGCTATTGTATGTTGTATTTGAAATTTTTCACTTCTTAAATCATTTCATACTTATCAAATAGTTTTAAGCTAAGAAAAATAAAAATGTTTAGTGGAATTTGAATGGGTGCTTTAAGTTGTTCATATGCAATTTGGAAAATATATGCTATGAAATGTTTCTTGACATAAAACACTTAAAGCAAAATGAAGCTTTCTTTATTCTTTGCAAAGTCTATTATGAGACTTTAAAAAAAATATTTTCTATTTGTGCTAGAGGAAAAATAGTGTCTCTCACTGATGGTATTTGTTATTTTCACTCCTGGTTTGAATTTTGTCAATTCCAATCCTCTGTTTCCCCTCCCCACCCCCTGCAGTTTATTTAAAATTCAACTATCATTAGGATATCTCATTTAGCTTACATGAACAACAGTTTATTTTTATCATTTCAGGAATAGAATGGTTGAATCTTATTATTGGTTGAACCTTATTATTATTCATTCAGTTCACCTGTTGTGGAAATAGGTGTGTATCAGTGGTACCTGAAAGGAGATGGTGAAAGTTTGGGTTCTGATCACGTCTGTTAAATAGAAAAGGTGATAATACTTGCTCAGCAAACTCATAAGATGCTTATGAAGATAACTTGCAATGATGCATGTAACAATTTTGTAAACTCTTCTATTCTGTGCAAACCAATATGTGATTTATGGGCAATCTGACAGTCAGTGACAGATTACACATTTTGGCCAGCAGTTGGGCACACCAGGCCCCATAATCTTAGATCAGTGGAGTTTATTCCAGATGATTTATTATAAAGAAAAGCTAAATTTCCTGCCCTCATGGAGTTTTCTAATATAAACACATTTGCCCAGACACAGGGAATAAAATAGGCACAAGACACTGAACACCAAACAGGCATATTTCATTCAGTATGTAAAAACAAATGACAACCTCATAGTTACAGGAGGTTGACCTGTTTTTCTAACCTTTTCTCTCAAACTATCCCCTTAAAGACAGGATTAAAGATTTGCTTGTTTCTAAACTTGATTTGAGGTCCTGCTTAACATAAACCCTGACCTTAAATTCCTGGGTGAGGCCATCTCCAATCCAAGATGTCAAGTTTAGAAACTAACCTTGAAAGAATGAAGGATTTGTCTGTTGTGTTTTTAGATCTCCAACCCTTTCCTTAAATTCATAAACCTTGACCTTAAATTCCTGGGTAATGCCATCTCCAATCTAAGATGTCAAATTTAGAAACTGACCTTGAAAGCATGAAGGATTTGTCTGTTGTGTTTTCAAATCATCTAACTTTAAGTTAGGTGCTAGCAAATGTTGAGGCTTGTGTATACTGTGGCTTATTTTGCCACAAAATTCACTGTATAGAAAATACCGGTTTGTAGCTCTTCTGTTTCAGAGATTAAAAGGATCAAATGACAGTCTTAATTGTAACTATTGCATTTACCCATTGGTTAAAGCACTTTGGACTTTTTTTAGGTTTAAACTGGCTTTTATTTTAATTATTTTTTTACTTGTATAGTTGATTTACAGTGTTACATTAGTTTCAGGTATACAACATAGAGATTCAATAATTTTATAGATTATACTCCATTTAAAGTTATTATAAAATATTGGCTATATTCCCTGACTGTACAATATATCCTTGTAGCTTATTTGTTTTATACATGGTAATTTGTGCTTCTTAATTCCCTACCCCTAACTTGCCCCTCCTCCCTCCCCTCTATAACCACTATATATGTGAGTCTGTTTCTGTTTTGTTGTATTTATTTCTTTATTTTTTTAAATATTCCACAGATAAGTGATATCATACAGTATTTGTCTTTCTCTGTCTGACTTATTTCACATAGCATAATGCCCTCCAAGTCCATCCATGTTGTTACATCAACTATTAGCTTCTTTTACCTTGTTTGTCACTGACAGCTGTAAGGAGGGAAGGAGAAGAGGAGGAATTTGGACCATTGATTTGCAGCATGTCTTACTGACAGTTAAATACAGTGGTTTGTTCTGTTTTCTGCCACTCGAGGGTTATTTAATTAAATTCATGACCTAGGATGCAAACCAGCCCCACATCTAAAATAATTGCTTCTCTGTTGGTGAGATGTAAAGCCGGGATTGATTTTCCCCTGGCTGATAGCTCTCCTTTCTGAGTCATGAATGTCATCTCCACTCTCTTCCCCACATAATTTGATCTCTGTATTTGATCCCTATTTACTATACACTTCGCTAAACAGATGTCTGAGTAATTAAAATCCCACATGGGCACACTCATCAGTGAGTTACATCTATTTAACAGTCAGCTTAGAAACTTCTCACCCTTGGCCCTTCTCCCATCCTGGTGTCATCTGTCACTGGCCTTTAGCAGGCTTTAATAACTATTAGAGTTCAAACCTGCTATGTTTGTTTGCCTGCGTTCATAGAACCTCTCTTTTCGTTTTCTGATTGCATTTTCCTCACAAGTCCCTGATCTCTTTCTCCTTCAACTCACCTGGATTTTCTGTACAGTTTTCTACCAGCATTCAAATTCTCATTGGATGAATCATTCTATATTTCATTCATGCCAGCACCGGCAATTTAAAAAAAAAAATCAGAACAGTGCTGTCAGAACCATGGATTAAGAGTGCCTTTTATTTTTTTCCCCTGAGGCATAGCCAAATATTTCAGTCTGAACAATCCCCCCATTTTTAAAAACTATTTGAGGTCAAATCCTGGAAACCTGTTTGGTGGCTACAGCTCACCGAAGGATTTTGATGGCCAAGAGTTATAGAAGGAAAGAATGTGGGTTTGGAGCAGGAAAAGGAAGTTAGGAAGGACTTATTACATGAAATTTACTCACTTTTGAGAGAGGATTTAGATAGAAATTTATTTATGAAAACGTTTATACTTAGACATTGTTCTTACGATAAATCTTATACTGATATAACATTACATGCAACTTGAGGTTAATGCTGTAATTTACAATAGGTTAAAGAATTCCCTTTGCAGTTGATGACACGTATCAATTTTAGGAACATTTTGAAATGAGTATAGAGTATATATTTTCTGATACCTATCATTTGAGGTGAACAAAACCAGATAAATGAGTGGGCAACAGTCTTAGAGTAAAAGGATTCTTTATTTTCCTACTTTTAAATAGAGTTAGTTCCAGTGCATTTAATTAACGTGGATCATTTTATAGATGTAAGTTTATCAGAACATGAGAGTTTCTTGCGAAGTTCCTTTGTATTCACAACACTGGGAAATAAGGTGATCAAAAAACAAGCAACAAGTTCAGAGGTTAACTAATACTGTTTTAGTTCTATGAGAGCAAATTCTAAAAGTATTTGCATAAACTTTATTACCATGATTGTATTTTAAAACTACATGAAAATCCTATTGTGCAATGGACCTTCATTTTGGCTGTTTAGACATAACTTCTAGTCTTGTTATCTAAACTAACAAAGCCCAGGTAAGTAAACAGAGACATGAATTAACAGTATTCTTAGACAAATAGTGACATAGAGTAGAGCTAGTATTTCAGGAAGGTAAACGAGTTCAACATGATGAGAATGCTGTGGGTGTGATTTCTTTCACTGTTTATCATCCAGCATCATGACAGACCTGATGGCTGGTGAGCTAGAATGATTTTCATTCTCCCCATGCTAGGATAACCTCCCCTTGCCTGTTCCCCAGCTCCCTTCCCCTCCGTGCAGCTTGTGTTTAATCTACTTAAAGTTTAGGGCACTTCTTTCTCTGATCCAAGCCTTGTTAAGTCTTGTTTTCCCTCCAGTCATTCCTTATCACATGTCCATCCATGCTCTTTCTTCGGAGTATATATATAAAAAAAAAAGATGACTAATTCCAGTAACCCATTTCTGGCTTCCCACTGCCTTAGTGTAAATCAGGGAGAATATTTCCTGACCTCCTTACAAAGTTGTGAGGGACAAATGTGCTCCTGTGGATGAAAGGGCTTTATACATGGTTACTTGTGGCCAAGGGGTTTGGGCTCCAGCCCCAGCTGCCTGGCTCAAATACAGTTTCGACCACTCCCTTGCGGTGTGAGCTTCAGCAAGCTGCTTAACGTTTTCCGTGCCTCAGTTTCCTAATGTGGAAAATGGAGATTGTAAAAGTACCTAAGTCCTGAGGTTGTTTGGTGATGGTTACATGAGACAATTCATGCATATTGTGAAGTCGGTACATGCTCAAAACAGTCTCTGTTTTGAGCCCCCAGAAGGTGTTAGCACAAGTGAAGGCATCTGTGAACTTCCTCACAGCCTCCTCTCTCCAGCGGGGCCTCTGCGACCTGTCCTCATCCAGGCACTGCAGATAGCTAGGCTGTATCCCTTGGGCGTGGTCTGTGACAGCCAAAGATGGGGCAGGATGTAAGAATCCTTCCTGGCTGAGCACACGCATTTGAGGATCAGCAGGTACTTTTAAAAACTGCCTCTCTTTCTCTAAATCGTGTTCACTCGGCGTCGCTTCTCCTCTAATGACTTATGTCGATATTTCAGTTTGCTGCCTATTTGCACTTAAAGCCACAAAGATACATCTTTCCTAATCTGGAAAATGGGGATAGTAAGATTATCTACCCCTGCGTTTGCAATGAGATAAATCGAGTGAACCCCTTCAGAGGAGAGAGGGAAGCACAGTATTCTAGGGGTGATTTTGAAAAAGAAAATGGAAAAAAAAGCATTTGTAATCCACATATCATCACTTTGTACACATGAAATGAGGTGGAAACAAACAAAACAAAACGTACCAAAAGCAAAAACCTCGCATTCTAAAACTCGGACAAATGATTCTTCCGAATGAACTCTCTTCTTCAAAGTGGTTCCCTCTGAACTCATAAGACATAACCCATAATACAGTGATGCTGTCTTTGCCCAAAAGGTGTTGGGATTTCTTCTTTGAAAAGGCTTTTAAGGACCTTGTTGCAAATACTAACTCTTATGGCAAATATCTTTCGACTTCTTGACTTTTTAATATTGTTTGTAATTTTTGACATACAGATGGTCTAAATGCTTACGCAGATACATCTATATATCTTCTATTTCGTAGTTTTCTTCCCACTTAAAATCCCTTATTTAAGGGACTCATATTTTCTTTTAGTTCTTTCACAGTTTCGTTTTTACATTTGTGCCTTTGATCCATCTGGGATGTATTTCAGTAAATTGTATGAAGTGAGCATCTAATCGACTAAATTACTGGCCAGTTTTGAATAATCTATGTCCTCCTCGTTGGTGATGCTTCATTTATTGGCATATTAAATTTTCTTTCAGGGCTTTTTCTGAACTATTAATCTATTTGTCAAGCTTTTCTCAGTAGTTCAAAATCATTGTAATTATTGTGGCTTTATAACATGTATTAACATCTGGTACAGTGAATCTCCTATTATTATTCTTCCTTTTCAAAAGTATTCTGGCTACTCTCCTGCTTTTTCTTCCAAACGGAAATTAATTTTTTTCAACTTAAAAAAAAATCTTATTAGAATTTGGGTTAAAATCACAAATAGGGCTTCCCTGGTGGCGCAGTGGTTGGGAGTCTGCCTGCCAATGCAGGGGACACGGGTTCGAGCCCTGGTCTGGGAGGATCCCACATGCCGCGGAGCGACTGGGCCCGTGAGCCACAGCTACTGAGCCTGCGCGTCTGGAGCCTGTGCTCCGCAACAAGAGAGGCCGTGGCAACAAGAGAGGCCGCGATAGTGAGAGGCCCGCGCACCGCGATGAAGAGTGGCCCCCACTTGCCACAACTGGAGAGAGCCCTCGCGCAGAAACGAAGACCCAACACAAAAATAAATAAATAAATAATAAAAATAAAGGAATTCCTTTAAAAAAAAAAAAATCTAAAAAAAAAAAAAATCACAAATAAAGGAATAGATACATTTATCTAGAAGCATAACAGATTTCTCAATCTATTTAAATCTTTTTGCTTTCATGCTTTTTCTCTTCTCTCTTTTTTTGTATCAATCCCTTCCAGGTGTTGCCAATATTATTTATATTTTAATAGAATCTTTTAAAAATACATATTTCCCTACAGGTTATTACTGGATCTGGAAAAGTTACTGGTTTTAATAGTTATTTTATAATAGCTTTTTAATCATGTCTTGAGTTTTCTAGGCAAAAGTATTATCTGCAAATAAAGGTAACTTTTCTTCTGCCTTCAATATTT
The DNA here is from genome assembly GCF_009873245.2 of Balaenoptera musculus. NCBI lineage: Eukaryota > Metazoa > Chordata > Mammalia > Artiodactyla > Balaenopteridae > Balaenoptera > Balaenoptera musculus. Next base: position 13,110,558 of record NC_045786.1, on the reverse strand, counting down.
TACCTATTTCTGTTTCTTGTCAGAATTATTTCAGCATAATTTTAAAGGATAGTGCTGATAGAGGGCATCTTTATACCTGATTTTAATGAGAATGCCTCTCCTGTCATATCATTGAGTTTGGAAATTTAAAAATACACACGAAAGTAGACTGAATAGTAAAATGAACTCTCACGTGCTCACCACCTACCCTCAACAATTATCAATATTTTTGCAAACATTTTTAGAGGGATTATAAATTAATCCAGACTAATTTTTAGATGCTGATTTGGAAATATCTATTCAGAAATGGATCCAGCAATTCCATTGCTAGGCATTAATCCTATACTCAAGGATGCTCAGTGTAACTGTATAGAATTGCAGAAAACTAGAAAATGTTCCCCAATAGGGGAGTGAAAAATTATGGCGCATTCATATATGTGAACTGTTACATAATTCACATATATATTCATATAATAAGTTATGAAAATTTTGGGTAGATCTATGTGCTGATATGGGAAGATGTCCAAGTTAATGTATACAATGAAAAAAATCAAGTGCAGAACAATACGTATAGTAAGATTCTATTTGTTTTTTTCAAAGGGATGGTCATATGCTTTTATGTTCATGGAAGATTTCTGGAAGGACATGTAAGAAACTGTTAATGAAGGTTATGTCTGGGAAGGAGAATAAGGAGTGATGATGGGAGGGTGAGGAATTACTATACACTTTCTATTCTTCCTTACAGTTTGGCTGTCTTACCATTAGCGTTATTATTTTTATAGAACCTTATTAAAATATATGATGCTGGCTTAATATTTACTAAGAGGTCTTTTAAAAAATTTAGTTGTTTTAATCAGGAGTAGGTGTTAGATTTTTATCATCTATTGAGACAACAAAGTTTTTTCTTATATGGCCTAAATGTATGATTTGTTATTTCAATTATTTTCCCATTATTAAAATATCTTGGCATTTCTAGGATAAAAGCTACTTGATCATGTTAAAAATTACTTATTTCATTGAATGTAATCTGCTGATAGTTCTGGGGGGAATTCTGGCATTTGATTTCTTATGTGACTTTATATTTTTTGGCTATTCTTTTTGTACCACAGTTGATAGGTTTTATAATAATTATATTTGCTTCATAAAATGGATTAAATTTTAATATATTTATGCATGCAGAAAGGGAATTACATGTCCTTCAAAATTTCCAAGAATTTGCCTATAAAATCTCTAGGGTGAGCCTTTTTTGACTTCTTCCCTAGTTTTGATCTACTTAGTTTTTCTAACTTCTTCTTGATTAAATTTGGGTGATTTATGTTTTTCCTGGAAAAAAACATATATTGGCATATAGCTAACTATACATAGTATTCTCATATAATCCCCTCAGACTTCTCCATATCTGTTGTCTCCTTTCTCCTTTATAATTTTATTTATATTTTCTTTTTTTAATTAAATAGATTTGCCAGATATTTCTCTACTTTATTTTTTTCCAAAGAATTACTTTTGGAATTGATCAATAATTGTTTTTTGTTTTCTCATTCATTAATTTCTGCTTCAATCTTTTCCTTAATTCTCCTTTTCTAAGGGTTTAATTTTTAAAAAAGTATCACTCCGTTCACTTATTATTTTTTCATGTTCGGTTTTCTCCTGCTAAACAATGTCCCTCAGCTTGGTCTGGTTTCAAATGACTGTGGGGTATTTCTAAAAATTAAATCCACTCTCAAGAGAGAAAGATTTGCTATCACTGATGATGTTATTTAAAAGAATGTGACTCAGTCTCTTTCAGAACTCTAAAGAATTCTAAAAATGTTTGAGTAATGACAACTGCAGCAAAGCTTATGACCTATTCTGAAAAGGCCAAGACCTATTTGTATATATAAAACCTAGAACATTATCTGCCCTCATATATTTGGAAAGAATCAAGTGCTAGAATTTAAAGAGAAGCTCTCACATTTGCTTAATGGGATGTCCTCTGATACCGCATGTCTATAACCTAAGATATTTTTAAATGTTTTTTTCTTTCTGTGAAAATTTATTTAAATACATTATGTGTACAGCTTGGCTTCGTGTTTGTTTGTGATTGAAATTAACCCCAGATAAAAACATTTTTCAAATGTAAAGATTAAAAATTGTTCACATGATAGGATGACAAAGTTTTCTCTGCAAAAATCAATTCATTATGATGATGTAGAAAAGGCGGAACATGTTTTTAAAAATAACTTTTAAATGCTCTGGTACACCATATTATAAGCAATAAAAATGTCTCTAATAAAAAAAAATATTGTGCCAATAGAAAGGTAGATTTGCAGGTGTGACCTCTGCCAGCATATGTAGCAGATCATCATCAGAGCCACATGTTTGTAGATTATGTAACAGTGTTTAAGTGGCCAGGAAAGGGAGGATTTTGTGGTCAAGAAAGTGGAAATGTCCTGTTTAACATATGACCCTGGCCAGTCTCATCTCAAATTACTGTTGATCAAGTTACAGATGGTTGGCAAGCCAAGTAGGAGGGAAGAACAAGGTCTGACAACCCTGCAATAAACAGGAGGCCACAAAGCCAGTGGCTGTTATCATTAAAAATACAAACTTACTGTCTTCAATATTTAAAGTAATGCAAAGAAAAATTGTTTTGCAAAGCATTCAGGAACAGAAGATGTTCCTGTAAGTGGTTTTAACATATCCTTCCCTAATAATAAGATTTTAGCAAAGATAGAACATGGCTTTATGAATGAACCAAAAAACATAACCAGACCTCCCCCCGACAAAATGACAGCTTTATGATCATGATTGAAAAGCATTTTCTTGGCTTTGCACTCACATGCATCTCAAGTTTTTTAAGCTTCCAAATGTTCAAAACATACAAGTGCCTGTGCTCTAGGAACTTACTCTTGAGAGGAAACACCACTAGGAACCTATAAATGGAAAAACAAATTTTTAATCTCTACTAACTCACACAGAAGTATGTGTATATAAATGTATGTACTTAGTATTGGTTTCAGCTGGTTGCTTTTTCAAGTAGCAGTTCAGGGCTAATAGGACAGTACGCCAGAGCCAAAAAGAATCTTAATTTTGTTTGCTATTGTGGCTGTGAAATTTTCAGTAAAGCACAGAGTGAAAGACCAAAGGCTGCTAAAGGATTACCTAGAAAGCAGAGCCTGAGGCCAAGTTTAAGCGCTAAGATTTTATTAGGAGGTGCAATCCCAGGGCAAGCAAGAGTGAGGGGAAAGGCAAAGGAAAGCAAATGGAAAGCGGTGCTTCACGAGAGAAGTACAGCTGATTGCTCAGTCCCCAGGGACACCTTCCCGACAAGCCATGCAGAACCATTATGCCTTGGGACCAGCTGCCTATGGAGAAAAGGGGAGAGGAGTTTATATGTTTGCTACTTCTTGCTCTCCGCCCTCTTAGGTTGCCCTCTGTGGTGGTGTAAGTTTGCCTCGTGGGGCTCCAATGCCCCACTCTTCTGGGTGTGTCTTCTGACCCTCCCAGCAATTGCCAAGGAGACAAGAACAAGCTGAACCTCAGGGTTTTTCACCTGAGCCTGGGACTGGTGGGAGGAGCCAGTGCCTCCGACTGATCATCAGAATCGGGCTGCGGGGGAGACGGTGCTGAAGCCTGACCCTCACCCACGGGGAGGCTGTTCTGAGAGGAAACTACAGCAGTGGAGGCCAGGCCTCCGCACTGAGCTAGAGGTTAAGATGAGGGTGGACGTGGGACTGAGCAAAGCGGCGAGGCGCACAAGCTGGGTCTGGTACCGTGCCTCCCTCGAGGGCCGGAGCTGGTCTTAGTGCTGATGTTCACTCACTCCTAGGGGAGGAGGAGCCACTCAGTTCAGAGATAGCACGCGTTCAGCTTTCAGATGTTGTAAATGTAATTATTTTCCACCAAACGGTCCCATGTTCCTCGACTACCCTTACCCACTACTTTAACTCTACCCCCGCCCCCGCCCAAGATCGTTTGAGGTGTAATTGGAGTGTAATAAAATCACCCATTTGAAGGCTGCAGAGCGTTGGATTTTGCAACTGCACACGTCCTCAAAATCCACTCCCATCAAGGCGCGGAACTGCGCCATCACGCCCACAGTTCCCTCCTGCTCCTCTGCCTCCCATCCTCTCGCCTCTTTCATCCCTCCCCAGGAAACTGCTTTCATCACCACAGTTTTGCTGCTTCTAGAATTTCAGATAAACGCAATCGGGCACACTAAGGTCTTCCGCGTTTACCTCTCCTACGGCCCCCAGCATAATGTTTTTTTAGATCCATCCGCGTTGCTGCACGTATTAATACTGGGTCCCTTTCCACTGCTCGCTCTATTGGAGAACTTTACTCTGTGTGCTGAACGCCAGTCGTTTTACCTGCGTTCGCTCACTTGGAGCACTCACAACCACCCTGCTTCCCAGCACAGGGACACGAGGCTGGCGGCGCCCGGCGGGGGAGCTTGGGAGGGGGCTCCGGGCCGACCCCGGCCAGTCAGGCCGCCACGCTCGCCGCGGTTCGGGGCCCGACTCGCGGCACCTGCTGTCCGGCTGGGGAGGGGGACAGCGGGCCTGGCCGTGTACAGCCGCGGGCCAGACAAACCCCCACCCCCGGGACGGAGGCCCTACCATGGCGCCCGTGAGGCCGGAGAGGCCGGACCCCTCCAGCCGCCAGCCTCCAGGGCCGCCTGCTCCCGAGGGACGGCCCGGGGGCTCCGGCCACCAGCACAGGCTGGGCCGCGGGCGGTCGACGCGCACGAGCGCGAGAAACCCGCGTTTCCGCGGACGCGTCACGGCGGCCGGGCGTTTCACCGCGCGCCGTTTCCCTCCGCGCGGACGGCGCTACTTCCCGCGGGGTTGACGGAGCAGCGTCGTGGGCGAGGGGAGCGCGGGCTCGGCCGGTGCCTCCGCCACGGCCCGAGGAGGCGGCCCAGTCCCTGCCGCTGCAAAGGAACGAGCGGGAGGAGTGGTCCCGAGTCGCTTTCTCCTCCTCCGCGCCCGCCGCGCTACGACAGCCCGCGGAGACCGGGTCTGAAGGACAGGGTGGAAACAAAGATGCCGGTCCTCTGCCTTTCGGCGAGGCGCGGCCTGGCCGCCGTTATTGTCTGGTTGCCTGATGGAGAGCAGCGGCTCTCTTTTTCTTCTGCCGAACGTGGTGCTTCGGCGGCAGCGGAGGGACTGACGAGGAGGCTTTGTCTGCGGGAAAAGAGCTGTGGCGAAGCGGCGCCTCCTGAATGGCCGCCGGGCCGCCCTCCGCGGGCTCCGCTGGCGATGTTTTCCGTGTCAGTTAAACCCGGGAAAGTCTGCTTTTTCCTTCCCGACATTTTCATTCTGATTGGAGTCTTGGAGTTTGAGGACTGCCCTCCGCCTAAACTGACTCTGTCTCCTTTAGCGATTCTGAAACCTGATGAGACCGAGTTCTCTGTGGACTCTTAGCGCACATCTTTTCTTTTCCTCCCTCAGAAAGAATTGAATTGGGCAACCGTGGAGGTGGGCGAGGGTCACCCGGGCTTACAGTGTCCTGAGATGTGTTTTGCTGAGTCCACCCTGGTGCCTCAGACGCAGGCCTAAGGAGAGGGCTGTGCGGGTTAAAGTTATTTGGGGATCCCGTTAGTCTGTGGTTTTGTATGAATATCCAGGGAAACTGCCTGATCAGAGAAGGCGGAGGCAGCCGAGCCTCAGAAAGGGGCTTCCAGCCCGCTGCGAAGGCGTCTATTGTTTGGTTACGCGACAGCCCTCAGTGACGGAAGAGAGGGCAGGAGGGTGTTTTTTGAGAGCACCGAAGTCCAGCTTGGGCTCGCAGCTTGTGACTGCTGATCTCCCCTTTTGTTTCCCTTCGTAGCCTTTCTTGCCACCTGCTAGATGTTGCATATTTTACATACTTATTGTTTGGCTTCTCTCCCCCACTTGACCTAAACCTGGGAGAGCCGGGAGGTGTTTTGTTCACTGGGGTCCCCTGGAGCCTAGCACAGTGCCTGGCAAAGTACTGGGGTGGGGGGGACTTCGTAAATAGTGACTCAGTGAATGAAAAACACACATGACATTATTTAAAGGCATCGTGAGAGAAGCACGAAACCGAAAGCCGCGTGACACAAGAAAAATTGATCTCTTCAGACCTGCTCTTTTCGTTTCGGAGCAATCATTGGTGAGGAATAGCCAAGAGATAGTGATACCCCACTCTTAGACGTTTTCCAAAGGAGAATAATGAAAGAAGTGAGCGTTTATGTCTAGGGTGCTTTCCACTTCATTCTAGAGATTAATCCTCTGAGGTGAGCCCAACAAAAATCTGTGAGGAAAATGGAAGTCCTTTTTTTCTTTTTTGCTAGTCCTAGGTGACCCTCGGACACATGCTCAACCCCATCTGGGAGTTTCGGTGGCCTGTCTGATGAGCAAGACATGGGGCTTTGGGACATTCAGAACACTTACAAGACGGACATCAGTGAGCCCCACGTCACTATTTTTCTGTGCTGGACCCTCTATGTCATGTCTAGTACATGAAGACACACCTGGGGAGTGTGTTTCACATGAAAATTAGCTGGCTAAATCCTTCCGCTCTCTGAACGCCCTTTCATCCCCACAGGATGCTGACGCATAAATGATGGATTAGTTCTGAAGGAAGTGAAAATGGGGTGTTTTGAGAGTGAAGAGGATCAGAACAGCCAGCTGCTCTAAGGAGTTACCCGTGTCTCAACCTCCATTTCTCTGGAACTTTTGGTTGGGAAAGAGCCACACCTTGGCCAGGAAAGTTTATATGCCAAAGTATACCTGACAGATTGGAAAGTCCTTCACACAAAAAAATAAGTTTAAAATCTCATATATTAATGCCTCAACCAACCAGTAATCATATCATCCTGGTATGCAAAACTGGAGGTATCCTGTAAGATCATTCATTAACTCAACAAGTATACTATATTTATTATTATGTGTCATGCCTTGTTCTAGATGCTGCAGATATAGCAGTGGAAAAAAAAAAACAGACAAAAATCCCTTTCCTGTTTTATATTGTTCTACTCCCAGACCCCTTCCGTCTTTTCACTACATCTTTTTTCTTTACTTGTTTTCACCTTTCATTTGCCATCTACTTTACCACTTTTTTCAAAACATTTCTATTTTCTGCCCTTCGCTTCATCCAAAATATGAACATATCAAATAAAAATACATGATGAAGTACATTTTAAAAATCAAGTCCTTTTAAAAACCTAACTTTTTACCAAAAAGAATTCATTTCTAAAATTTTCCTTTTATGGCTATAATTTTTAAAAGCTTAAAAATGATTTTCCTGGTTTCCTTCAGTTGGCTATTGTATAAGTGAAGATAATTATTATTCAGTCAGCTTTCACCCTTCCATGAGAATGTTTCCTTCACCCAGACTTTGCCTGACCATACTAATCTTACAATAAAGCATACAGTAAAACATTATGTGGAGAATAGCAATGTTAAATTTTTAAAAATAGAGGTGTTCCTTTTCCAGATTTTTTTAAAAGGAGTAAACTGAATGTTGGCTTAGAGATTCGGAATATAAACGTGCAACAAGTTTCTAGTGCACAACACGGTACCAGAAGGAATTTTCTTAGTTGTACTAACTCTACTCTTTTTCAGCAGTTTTCTCTAAATTTTCTCCCTTTCATTCAATCCAAAATGCTCACTGACCCAAACGTTTCCTGAAGACTGTGGCTTAACTACAATACTTCCCTTTCCCCATTTCACATTTAAATCTGTTATGTTTCAAACTTGCTTGAACATTCTTTGGAACAATCCCTATATTCCTGCTCATTCCCTTCAGCCTGAACTGAGGAAGCAGACCTCTCTGTCCTCCCTCACCTCCCCCCCTCCCCGCTGCCAACCCCCAACTGCTCAAGCCTGGGGGTGAGAGCTGGATTACCCAACACGCCAGTGATTCTCAATCCTGGTTGGCATATTAGAATCAGACTTTAAAAAAATACTGCCTTCTTGGGCCTTCCCCTGACCAATGAGATGAGAAGCTGTGGAGTTAGAGTCTCAGCATGGGTATTTTTATAAAGCTCTCAAGGAGATTCTAATGAAAGCTAGTTTGAGAAACAGTGCAGTGGGCAGCTCAAGCATCTGTCTAAGGCAGCTATTCTCAAACGTCAGTGCTTCAGAATCACCTGAAAGGGCTTGTTAAAATGCAGATTGCGAGGTCCTACAGCCTGAGCTTCTGATTCAGTAAATTAGGGGTTGGGGCAGAGAATTAGCATTTCTAACAAGTTCCCCGGTGCTGCTGCTGCTACTGCTGGTTCAGAAGAACCACTGTCCTAGGACACTGAGGAAAACAGGGGCACCAAGAAAAAATGAGGGGAAACAAATCAGATGGATTGTATCTGATACTTCAAACGAAGCTTCTAAGTAACTATCATGGTGCAAATCAGAAACTTTGAGTTTCTTTACCTTTATTTTATGGCTAGTATGATTTTTGATTTAGAGTTGTACTTGGGGAGACAGGACTCCCATAATTCTTTCTTTGCGGGAAGTGACTTCTAAAAGTCTTAAGCCCTCCAGTTAAGTACCCCACAAGCCAATGCATCTCTTCATGTAAACCGCAGCTTTCACCCTTCCATGAGAATGTTTCCTTCACCAGATTTTCCCTGACTGTAATGAGCCATAGCTCACCATAAAGCATTTACGGAGAGTAGCAAAGTAAAACGTCCGCACACACACACACACCCCCCTCACTTTTCCCAACAAAAAGCTGTAAGGCTGAAATAGTGTTTATCTTGCCTTCCAGGTGATAGGTGAATGTATCTTGTATGTTCAACCCTGTGACAGAGAACTTGACCCATGGAGGGCATGCAAATATTGCAAGAGGACCTGTCAGAGTTATGGAAATGAAAGGTACTTTTGCTTTTGAATAACTCTTCCATCTGCTTTTGCACTTTATCTTCCGTCTACCAGCACATGAGATATTTCTACTTTATATGGAGAAGATCAGGTGCAGGAAGCTTTTAAACTTGCCCAGAACCATACAGCTCATTTGGTCTGAAGTGAGAGCTCTTTGCTCCCAAACTCTGCATTCTTTTCTCTAGAATATGATGTAATTCAAATGCCAGAACACTGGATCTGAAGGAAAGAGGGAAAGAATCTGAGATTTTTTTTATCACGTAGAAGTGAAATCTAAGAAAAACACCCTACATTTTTCAAGTCCACGTAAGTAACAGGGTTAATGTGTAGTTAGAATTTAGATGCAATGTATGATACCTTAGGGAAGAACAATCTGAAATGGGAGTAAGATGACAACGTGGATGGACCTTGAGGGCAATATGTTAAGTGAAATAAGTTAGAAAGAGACAAATACTATATGATTTCACTTATATATGGAATCTTTAAAAAACAAAGAAACAAACAAAAACCAACCTCATGGAGACAGAGAACAAATTGGTTGCCATTGGTGGAGGATAGGGGAGTGTGAGAAATGGATTAAGGAGATCAAAAGGTATAAACTTCCAGTTATAAAGTAATTGTCAGGGGATGTAATGTACAGCATGGTGACCATAGTTAATTGTACTGTATTACATATTTAACAGTTGCTAAATAGTAAATCTTTAAAGTTTTCATCAAAAGAAAATTCTATACTGTGTGGTAATGGATGTTAACTAGACTTATTGTGGTGATCATTTCACAATATATACAAATATGGAATTATTATATTGTACATCTGAAACTAATATAATGTTGTTTGCCAAATATACCTCAATTAGAAAGAGAGAAGGAAAGAAAGAAAGAAAGGGGAGAGGGATGGAGGAAGGAAGGAAGAAAGGGGAGTAAGAGAAGTAGAAAAGATTTAAGGTAAAACACTTGTATAGTTAGCTAATAGTCCTAGAGCCTGAAAGAAATTCTGATGGACCTTAAAAGAAAACAGGGCAGAAGACTCATTTTTTCAGTTAACTACTGTTGTGTTACAAGCCACCTCCAAATTTAGTGACTTAAACAAAGACCGTTTTACTTGCTCATGATTCTTTGTGTTAGGAATTCAGGCAGGGCTCAGTGAGGATGGCTCTTCTCTGCTCCATTTCCTCTTGACTGGGGTGCCTCAGCTGGAGGATCCAAGGTGACCTCATCTACTTGTCTGGGCCTTGGCGCTGATACCTGGGTGGGGCACCCTTCCACACCCAGTGGGGTTCTCTTCCACATGCTTCCTCTCTCTCTCTCTCTCTCTCCCTGCCATGTAGTCACACATCATTCAGAAGTCTAACCCAAGCATTTTTACGTGGTGGATGTCTTCCAAGGAGTGAAAGGGATTACACAGCATCAATTTCACTGTGTTCTGTTGGTCAAAGCAAGTCCAAGGGCCAGCATAGAGTCAAAAGATTGGGATTCCACTCTTGATGGGAGAATGATACAGGCACATTGCAAAGGGGATGTGGTTCTGCTGATTGAAAGAAGCCAGACACAAAAGAGTGCATTATGTATGATTCTATTTATGTGAATTTCTGGGAAAGATAAACTGATCTAGAGGAAAAGAAAGCAAATCACTGGTTGCCTGTGGCTGAAGGGTGGTGACAGCAAAAAAGCATGAGGGAACTTTTGGGGATGATAGAAATGTTCTGTACCTTGACTGTGGTGGTGTATACACAGGGAACATTTGTCAAAATGTGTGCATTTTATTACAACTATTTGGTAAAGTGTACCAAAAAAGTAGGAGGTAGGAGGGACTGTGGGACCATCTTCAGAAATAATCTGCTGCATATAAAAGCTGAGATCTGAAGGAACCTTTGAATGAAGGAACCTCAGATGATCCAGTGTCTTCACTTTACAGATAAGGAAAATGAGGCCCAGAAAGAGGAACTTACCAAAGGATACTCTGTTAGTGACAACATCAGGATTGCAACCCAGTCTTCTGACCACAGGCTTCCTCTAATCAAATTGGGGAAAAGGATTCCCTAGGCCTGTGTCCCACTGAGGCTCACTTAGACGTAAGCATGTCTGAAAGTGAAGGCTGGACCATGAGAGCTGTCAGTATCCCTTTGTACTCCAGAAGTTTCCAGGAGTCTCCAGTGCTCAGATTTCTGCTCTCTGTTCCTAGTTCTGAGAGACTATGGACAAGTTCCTGTAAGTCCTCTGTAAGTCAGCACCTGTAATAAAGGTGAATGGAGCAATATTTGTACATAGTGCGAACACTGTGTGGAAGAAATAAGAGCAGCTTTGCCACAGCTAGCTTTGTCTACTGCGCTGCCTCTGGGTTTCCTGCCAGGGTGCTGCCTGGGAAAGGGCAAGGAGGTCTGTGGAGCTAGAGAAACGTTATTATTCACTTAGGTCTTACTAAAGTAATAAACGCACCTTTTAGGCTCGTAAGGTAAGAATTATTGCTAGCTTTCATAAAGTGCTCCATAGAGTAAGATAAGGTTGAAATAATAAAAAATAGTACTGCCACTCATAGTAATATGCAAACATTAGAACATATTTAGGGAATGTGAAAAAATGAATACAGTTCATGCTCTACCTTTACTATACTGTCTTTACTCGGAAAAAATTATTTTGAACCTTGTCCAAAGTGTCTCAGACATTTATCAGATGTATCCAACTCCTTTGGATGCCAAAGAACCTTTTAAAAATTATCTGTGAGAGACGGCAGAATGCTGTGGCCTGAAATGATTTGTGGCTGGTACATAAGAGAGTAATACCCGGCTGATCTTGAGCAATTACCCAGAGAACTACGGACTTGAACTGTGAAGGGACTCTGAACTTTTTGCTAACACTAAGTCACTTTTGGAATTAGTTACCATAACACTAAAAATGAGTGATTCAGCAAGGGAAGTTTTTTCAAGAGAACATCACTCTGATAGATTTCTGAAGCTTGGAGTTTTCTTCATTTTAGTTTTAGGTTGTTGTCATTTCCCCATTTTTCTGTTACCTGTATCTTAAAAATTATTATATAGTAAGCATCTTATCAAGTGAAGGGACACTGATTTGCATCTTGAACTTGTGGTTTCTGTCTCAAAGCTGCTGTTTGAGGGGAGCCTGTTCTTTCACAAACTTGAAGGGCAGTTGCAGAATAACTCCACTGGCCTCGCACTGATGCCAGGTGGAAAGTGAGGCATTTATGGAAATAATTCAAGCCAAAGAAATCTACTCTTGTTTGGATTACCCCAGCTGGGCAGTACTTTGCTCCTGAATGGATTCCCCCTGGGTTAAGTTGGGTTAAAGAGGGCAAAACAATATGGGATATAAGGGAATCAGCCCAGGGCTCTCTTAGACTTTAACCTCAGCAATCCTATAAAGCTTAGCTTGGTCTAGGCCAGGCATTCTCAACTAAAGACCTTTTTAAAAGTTACACTTTCACTCCATGGTTGCCATGTTTTGAAATATCTGGATTACCCAAAATGTAGTAACCCTTGTAGCTTTTTACCGAGGTCCAGGCACATTTTGGTAAGGTTTTTTTGATAGCACTGGGAACCATGGACAGATCACCAGTACTACCATAAGAGCTCAGGAACCCAGCATGATAGGAAACTCACGAGGGAGATCAACCAAGACTGCTAGGTCTTCTACATCCCTGCCAACCTGGCTCCCACTTCCCACCATCACCACTGTTCCTCTGGAACCCATGGTGGTTTTAATCACCTCCTATTCACGCCATTGGTGAGGGAGGTGTTCGCACCCTAGAGTTATGGGGACGGCCAGACACACAACCCCTGACACTGGACAGAAGAGATTGACAGCAGTTTATTGGTCACCGACACTCACAGCTGGGAGGAGGAGGACACTGCCCACAGGGCCACGTGCAGGTTGCACTCGAGGATGGAATAACAACCAGGACTTGTGTGTGTAGGGCAGACTTCTTGTGTAGCGTCAAGAGGGTGAAGTGCCCCCTGATTCCCATGGGAGGATGTGACTGGCTTATTTGAATTCTGAGGGCTGGCAGGGAACTGAAACCCACCACTCAGGGATTAGCACCTGGTCCATTTAATAAGGAGGGTTGTTTGGCTGGGGGACCTTATCCTCTGGAGCAGAGTGGGGAGGGGAACTTGTGGTTAGGCCATTTGAGGTCTCCCATTTTTCCCCAGATGTCAAGGCATGCATAATATTGGGCCTTAATTTTAGGCCTTATGCCACAATAGCCAAGTCAGGACATTATATCTAGACCACCATCTACAATGTCCTCTTATAACTGGGAGGGGAAAAAAAGGTGAAGTGAGGCAAAGGGTGCAAGCCAAATCTTTCTAGTTAATACTTCCAGTTAGTCACATAGCAAATGCTCACTGAATATCTTCACGTGCCAGCACTAGACTAGGCCCTGAGACTTACAGGTGAATGGAACTCAGTCCTATTTTGAAAAAGTCAAATGGAGGAGAAACGGAGGACATGAGCAGATGGTCATACCGAGCGACAGACGCAGGAGCCAAGATTTGTGCCTGTGCTGTGAGAGCACAGTGATGGGGGCAGGTCATCCAGGGACGAGGGCCCGTGGCCCCTGAGCTGGCCTTGAAGGATGAGTAGGGGTTTGCCAGTTAGAGAAGGGAGAGATGGGGGCATCATATCAGAGGGACCAGCATGACCAAAGGTGGAAATGATCGCAACATGGTAGAAATAAGTGACAGATAGTCCCGCAAGCAGGGAGCGGGGTGGGTGTTGTTAGCCTAGTGATTGGGGCAGGATTGACACAGCCTCAGAGAGGCAGCCTGGGATAGGCAGGAACACTGTACTGCGAGGGCCGCCCTGGAAGCTTCTGCTCCTGTCACCCTCCTTCCCCACATTTCCCTCCAGTCCCCTGTCTCCTGCAGGCATCTTGTCATGTGGCAGAATCAGATTCTGCCCTTATCTTACTGGGAGCGGGGGTGATGGGAGCAAGAGGAGAGGCGCTGAGAGGAGTGTGCTTAAGGGACCAGGATAAACTTCACTCTCCTGACCATCTCACCAAAGGCGGCCTCTGAATACATGTGTGACGTACTGTGCCAAAGGCCCCAGGCACAGGCCAGGCTAGCTGGGCACTGCCCAAGCTGTGTCACGAGCGCCCAGATCGCCCGACCTCTCTCTCCTTCTGCTGCTCTTGGCATCTTCTCCACGTTCTGCTCCCCTTGGCCGTGACGGTCAACTCTGTAAAAGCCACAGACTCCTCTAGAGACTGAGGAGGCGGGAACCAAGCAGCTAATTTTCCCAGAGCAGAAATAAGGTAGAGGGAATTAAAGGTATTTTTATCCAGTTCAGGAACTCTGCCATCAGCGGTCCTACTTTAGACGGATAGATCTTCAAGCTGTATTTATCTTCTTATACAATGTTCTGCTTTCACAAATGCTGATATCTTGGATTGGAAATTGCCTTCCCTTCATCTCTCCCCAGGTTCTCATCTGGAAAACTCCCACTCTTCTTTCAAAACCTAGTTCAAAAGTCACCTCCTTAAGAAGCCTCCCTCTGGCAAGCTAGTTTCTTCCTTCTGGCACTCCCTTAGCAGCTATTTTACACTTTTTTAAAAACACTGAACACATTGATTATAATTCTGTTTGCATGCATTTTCTTCACTCTTATCTAAATTCTTGAGGCATCTTTGTTTCCATAACAACCAGCCATAACAAACATGTACATAGTAGGTATTCAGTAAAACTTAAATGAATAAAAAGCCAAAGAAAACATTAAAATAAAAATCATACATATGGATCAAGCTTCCAACTACCAATTTATAGAAAATAGAGTACAGAAAAAGATGTTTTTCTTTTCAGGCCACCCCAGGATATAATCAGCAAAATCCTGAGAGAAGAAACCCTTTAGGACAAATACCCCAGTTTCCTGGAAAATAAATTACAAGGGGGGAAAGAGAGTTGGAGGAGGACCAATAATTTAAAAGAGACTTAGGAGACCCATCAAACAACTGCAAAGCATGGACTTTACTCAGATCTTGATTTTTAAAAAATATTAGATTATGACACGTATGGGACCTTGGAAATTTGAATGTGGGACATTTGATGACTTTAAGGACTGACTGTTAATTGTTTCAGATGTGATAATGGTGATATGTTGATATGTTTACTTTGAAAAGAAAGTAGTCATTATATTTTAGAGATAAGTTCTGAAATGTTTATGAGTGAAATTATATGTCTGGAATTTGCTTCAAAATAATATGGGAGGGAAGAAGTGGATGAGAGTGTGAATGGGGCAGGTTTGGCCATGGGGTTGATGGTTGTTGAGGCTGAGTGATGGGTGGACACAGAAAGAATCACCCTATACATACTTTTATGTATGCCTGAAATTGTTATTGCATTATTTAAAAACAATAAAATGTCTTTAAAATTCTTGAATGTTTTGCATTTACACTTTGCTGTACAGTAACTATTTGCTGTACACTTTGCTGTACAGTAACTATTTTAAATAACAGAATTGAAATGATTACTCCTCACCTCAGTGTGAAAAAAAATTTGTTTAATATATGTGTATCTGTGGTTTTATTGTGTATTTGTGCTAGAATATTTTCCAAAAGAACATCTTTATTTAAAAAAAATAAGTAAAGCCAGTTAGAAAGTAGAGGGCTTATATTGAGAACTTCACTTTCTTTTTTCTTTTTTTACAAATTTATTTTATTTGAGTATAGTTGATTTAAAATGTTGTGTTAATTTCTGCTGTATAGCAAAGTGATTCAGTTACACATATATATTCATTCTTTTTCATATTCTTTTTCATTATGGTTTATCACAGGATATTGAATATAGTTCCCTGTGTTATACAGTAAGACCTTGTTGTTTATCCATTCTATATATGATAGTTTTCATATGCTAATCCCAAACTCCCAATCCATCCCTCCCCTACGCCCCCTCCTGCTTGGCAACCAAGTCTGTTCTCTATGTCTGTGAGTCTGTTTCTGTTTTGTAGATAAGTTCATTTGTGTCATATTTTAGATTCCACATATAAGTGATATTGTATAGTATTTGTATTTCTCTTTCTGACTTACTTCACTTAGATAATCTCTAGGTCCATCCATGTTGCTGCAAATGGCATTATTTCCTTCTTTTTTATGGCTGAGTAGTATTCCATTGTATATATGTACCACATCTTCTTTATCTATTCATCTGTCGATGGACATTTAGTTGGTTCCTCATCTTGGCTATTGTGAATAGTGCTGCTCTGGACGTAGGGGTGCATGTATCTTTTTGAATTATAGTTTTGTCTGGATATATGCCCAGGAGTGGGATTGCTGGATCATATGGCAACTCTATTTTTAGTTTTTTGAGGAACATCCTTACTGTTTTCCATAGTGGCTGTACCAATTTACGTTCCCAACAGTGTAGGAGGGTTCCCTTTAGAAATTCACTTTCTTAGCCAATTTTTGGGAACACATCTGTTTTTCAACATATATAGTTGAATATATCAACTACTAAACT
The DNA here is from genome assembly GCF_009873245.2 of Balaenoptera musculus. Lineage (NCBI taxonomy): Eukaryota > Metazoa > Chordata > Mammalia > Artiodactyla > Balaenopteridae > Balaenoptera > Balaenoptera musculus. Next base: position 13,094,288 of record NC_045786.1, on the reverse strand, counting down.
ATATTATTTTAATATTTATTGCCAGTTGCAGACAGTCCTCAGGTGCAAAGCAAATTTGGAAAAATAGTTTCTAAGCACAATCTCCAACAACTTTAGCAATAAGTAGATTTTAAAGTTTGTTCACTTCCATAAAGTCCAAAGTTCTATAAGTTAAACAGTGAGTTTCCAAGGGTGCTTATCGGTGTGAATAAACAAGGTGTGGTGATACTCAGACGGGCAGTTTTTAAAAAAAAAAAAAAAAAACAAAGAAAAAAACCTTCATTGAGTCAGTTTGCACAATATTGGTTACTTAGAGAGAACATTTTATTATCTGTATCTTCAACATAATATTGCCTTCAATTTTTTTTATGATAAATATCTTCTGAAACAAATATTATAAATAAAAATTTGGATTTTTTTGGGTCAGATTTGCCTAATGTAATCTGGGGATGAGGGGTCATTTTCCTGCTCCTTCTGCAACTCTCACCCTGTGAATTACGGACACTCAGTCAGTTGGTCCTTGGAACCAATGGTCTAAGTGTGTGTTTAGTTAACATAGCACTGTTATATGTAAAAGTTTAGTTTTTAAGTTAATTAAAAACATTCCTCAGTTTTTAATGTATCTTGAGATTTTTTAAGATGTGTGTGAGTATTGCTGTATGACCAAGAAGTTTATTGAACGTCTGCTGTGCCCCCTAACATGCTCAGTTGCTTTGAAAAGTCACAACTCATTCATTTAATCCTCCCAATATGCCTCAGGAAGAGTTTTATTATTTCCACTTTGCAAATGGGAAAAGTAAGACTCAGAGAGGCTAAGAGACTTGTCTAAGGTCACAGCTTGTAAGCAGTGCAGGGAGTCGAGTGTTGGCTACCCTGGTTTATACTCTTCTGCCCTGCACCCTGTTTAATTGTTTTCTCCTCAAGGTTGTGAGCCCCTCGAGAGCAGTCTTTCATTAGTCTAAACATGGAAGTGGATGGTTAGTAAATATTTGTTAGATGATCTCAGCAAGTCATCCAAGTGTCAACACCATACAGCTGTAACCTCCCTAGGCCAGGAGCTGAGGTTCTTGGCCCATATTTTCCAAGCTGGCCTTTGGGACTGTGTGTGATTATACAATAACCACCGTTTGAGAATATACCTGGAAGCTTAAACCTATATAAAGAAAAAGTGGGAAAAAGAATGATTCCAAAGAATAGGGTCCAGGTTGAAAAACATTGAGGTTTAAATTTGGAAAATGACAAATCGACCAGAAAGGTTGATACAGTTTGGTCTTCACTCTATAGTTTTACTTCAGAACAAGTAGAGAAATTAACAACCTACAGAAGAAAATTCCTAGAACACTGGGATCAAGTCAACACACCTGATGGTTCTGGAAGACAGGATTTTCAGAGGTAAAAATACAATAGATCACTCCCTGAACTCCCTTCCTCAGCCTGTGGGTGTCTTCCTGACTTCCCTTGGCCAAGAAGGAATATTTCCCTAATGTGGCCTTATCTACGGTATCCTACGGTATCAGTGCAGCCTCATCAGAGATGAGGCACTTAACTCAAACTGCCGTATGCTTTGACAAATGTGATGGTTAATTTTGTGTGTCAACTTCAATGGCCCTGGGTTGCCCAGATACTTGGTTAAACATTATTCTGGGTGTGTCTGTGAGGGTGTGTCTAGATGGGATTCGCATTTGAATTGGTACACCGAGTAAAGCAGATGGCCCTTCCAGTATGAGCGAGCCTCATCCTCCATTGAAGGCCTGAACAGAACACAGAGGTAGAGGGTGTAGAGAGAACTTTCTCTCTTTCTGTCTGTCTTTGAGTTGGGAAATTGGTCTTCTGTCTTTGGACTTGGACTCAGAGTGGAATTACACCATGGGCTCTCCTGAGTGTCCAGCTTGCAGACTGCATACCTTGGGACTTTTTAGCCTCCATAATTGCGTGAGCCAGTTAGTTATAATAAATCTCTGTCTCTGTCTCTTTTTCTCTCTCTGTCTCACTCTGTATATATCACATTGGTTCTGTTTATCCTGGAAAACCCAGGACCAATACAACAGGTGAGATGTTAAATAATAGCTAATAATACTACGTACCATTTATTGCATGCCAGTATCTGCCAGGGGCAGTACTAAACATTTTACACAAGTTATCTCATGTAATCTTTAAAGAACCAAATGAAGAAACTAAGGTTCAGGGAGTTGTGACTTTTCAGCTAGAAGTTTCAAAACTGGGTCTGTCGAACGCTAGAGCCCAGGCCTTTTCTTGCAGTTGTGATGCTGGGTGAGGATGGCCAGCAGAGCCATGAAAGTGGATTTGTGTTTAATGAGCTCTTGTGGCAAAAGTGTGTAAGCATTCAAAGTTACTGAGGAGCTGTGCCCTAGAAAGATGTAGAGAAAACCGTGAAGGTGGCAGGCCTAGGAACGGAGGCCTGGCCCAAGGCCCCCAAGGAGCTCTTGAGCAGCAACTCAGTATTTAACATTCAGAATACAAAGCCAAAAAGTAAACTCACTTTAAGGTGGAGTCTGCATTTTCAAAGAAAGGGGACTCACTTTCAAGAAAGGGGCAAACTGAGTAGATGAAGCTCTTGGAAAATTTGCCCTGCCGTTTCTAGCACCTGCTCTTCTATGTCTAGACTTCCTGCCTCAGTTCCTCCCTGTGCTGTGATAGCTCAGCACAGCTAGCAGAGTCGCTCTTCCAAAGAATCGAGGTGATTGTAGGCTCTCTGAGGGCAGGTCCTGGGGTCTTGATGAGACTCCGATCTGGGAGATCCTAAGCCAATGTTTGCCGACTGTTCCAGGGATCAGAGCATGCTGAGTGAGAACTAGGGCCACCTTCATTATCCTCTTTTTCCCATTGTCATGAATGTGTGGGACAAGGGCTGCCATCTTGCTGTGCCAGTTCCTTTCTCGCTCCTACTGCAGATGGACTGGCTTGGCCAGCGTGTGAGGACACGCTTAGCTTTCCCCAGTATCGTAATTCATATGGTCCTTTAATTTTTTCTTTTCTTAAAACGTTCAATGGGAGAATGGCTAAAATGAAAAAGGTATATAATAGCAAGGGTTGGTGAGGACGTGGAGCAACTGGAATGATCATACTCTGCTGGTGGGAGTATAAACTACTGCAGCCACTTTGGAAAACTGAGAGTACCTAGTAAAGCTAAACACATACATGCCCTCTACCCTAAGGCCCAGCAATTCCACTCCTAGGCGTATAGACCAACAGAAGGGTGTACACGCGTACTAGGATCCTCACAGGAGCGCGTATTAGCCTCAAACTAGAAACAAAGTGTCCATCTACAGTAGAATGGATAAGTAAATCATGGCATTTTTATGCAAGGGAATACTACACGGCAATGACAGGAAGAAACTACAACTACGTGCGACTGTATGTGTGAATCTCACATGTTGGACAAAAGCTGGATGCAAGAGAATCCATACTCTGTGATTCCATTTCTATAACAGTAAGATGTTTACATTAAAATATGAAAACATTTCCTAAAGATAAACTAGCCTGTGGCCTTATGACTGCGGGTCATAGTTACGTGGTGTGTGGGGGGAGGCACTGGGCGCGGCGGGGCTCTCGGGTGCTAGGAATGCTCTGCTGCTTGATAAAGTCGCTTGTTGCATGGCTTTATACACTTTGTGAAAATTTGTCAAGCTGTGCACTTATGATTGGTCCACTTTTCTCTATGTGTGTTATACGTCAACGCAATTTACCAAAAAAAAAAAATGTGCAGTGAATTATTTGAAACTTCTCTACTAAAGAAAGTCTTTTAGGGCTTCCCTGGTGGCGCAGTGGTTGAGAATCTGCCTGCTAATGCAGGGGACACGGGTTCGAGCCCTGGTCTGGGAAGATCCCACATGCCACGGAGCGGCTGGGCCCGTGAGCCACAACTACTGAGCCTGCGCGTCTGGAGCCTGTGCCCCGCAACGGGAGGGGCCGCGATAGTGAAAGGCCCGCGCACCGCGATGAAGAGCGGTCCCCGCACCGCGATGAAGAGTGGCCCCCACTTGCCGCAACTAGAGAAAGCCCTCGCACGAACCGAAGACCCAGCACAACCAAAAATAAATAAATAAATAAAAATAAAAAAGTAGCTAAAAGGAGGAGGAAATTATAAAAAAAAAAAAAAAAAAAAAAAAAAGAAAGTCTTTTAAATTGTGGGTTAACCCTGACATTGTTTCTTCACAAGAAGTGAACTCAATTGACATTGTTTCTTCACAAGAAGTGAACTCAATTCTGAACTCTTGTATCATTTATAATATACAAATATCATGGTGCTTTGTGTTACTAGCAATGATTAGTCTCAAAAATGTTCTGTAAAATAGTAGTTTTCTATTTAGAAAGAAGCCCATTTGCCAACACTTATGTAGGAATCATTTAATGAGAAGCATATGAGTTTCATCTAGTCTGAAACTGCTTTTACATCTTCTGTTTCCATAGAACAAAACTGATTGCCACTTTTTTTTTAATAAATTTATTTTATTTTATTTATTTTTGGCTGCGTTGGGTCTTCGTTGCCGCGTGCGAGTTTTTCTCTAGTTGCAGCCAGTGGGGGGCTACTCTTCGTTGCGGTGCGCGGGCCTCTCATTGTGGTGGCTTCTCTTGTTGCGGAGCACGGGCTCTAGGCGCGCAGGCTTCAGTAGTTGTGGCACACGGGCTCAGGAGTTGTGGCTCGCGGACTCTAGGGCGCAGGCTCAGTAGTTGTGGCGCACGGGCTTAGTTGCTCCATGGCATGTGGGATCTTCCCGGACCAGGGCTGGAACCCTGGACACAATGCAGGCTGTGTCCCCTGCATTGGCAGGCGGATTCTTAACCACCGCACCACCAGGGAAGCCCCTGATTGCCAGTTTTTTAAGGAACAGAAAGTAGGTCAATTTCTGAAGGCCAGTAGCTGATAATTTCTAACCCATTAGTTTGCTAATAAAATCAAACACAGGAAATCCAAAAATTCTTGGCATCAGAGTGAACTTACAATATAAAACTTCTTAAAACCACCAGTACACTGATATCAAAAGTGTTCCCTGACACTGTGAGTCTAGGGAAGCAAATACACATTTCAATATTCATCCCAATGTAAGGTGCCTCACAGGGGCTCAAAGGGAGCTGTGACTACATGTAATACAGATTCTGTAATGCTTTAAATTCAGACTCTGACAATATACTGTTGCATGGTTAAAATCAATGTGGTAAGTGTTAAGTGAAAAATGGCCAAATGGCATTTAAAATTTAAAAGACAGAGATAGCACTCAAATCCAACCCATTAAAATGTTCTTCCTTTCCTACAAGTTGAATGGTGAATCTGTTTTCAGAAGCTGATTTATTTCTTCCCAGGCCTTGCACTTACGTCCCTCTCCTTGGATATTTTGTTGAGTAGAGAAGTCACCTTAAAACTCAAGGTCCCAAGCCAACTGTTCAAAAGGGGTCTCTCTTAAAGCCCAGTGTTTCCAGAAGCACCCTCAGCATGTTCCTTCTATCGTAACAGTAGTAGTAGTAGTGGTAGTAATGACAACAGCAACAATAACAGCTAACATTTATATAATGACTTCTGTGTACTGGGAACTTGTTTTAGTTAGTTAGGGCTGGTTTAAACAACAAGGATTTATTTCTCACAGTTCTGGGGTCTGGGAAGTCCAATATCAAGGTCTAGTGAGATGCCACTTCCTGGTGTGCAGACAGCTGACTTCTCCTTGTATCCTCATGCGTCGGGGGGCAGAGAGAGAGAAAGCAAACTCTCTTGTGTCTCTTCTTATATGGGCACTAATTCCATTCATGAGGGCTGTACCCTCAAAACCTAATCATCTCCCAAAGGCCCCCTTGTAATACCATCACACTGGAGGTTAGGACCTCAACATATGACTTTTGGGGAGCTACAAACATTTAGTCCATAGCAGAACTGTTGTAGGTGTTTTCTATATATTAAACCATTTAATCCTGCCAACAACACAGTAAGGCAACTATTAAACCATCATCCTCATTGTTCCATTTTGTAGGGGAGAAAACTGAGGCACAGAAAGGGGAGGGGGCTTGTCCAAGACTGTGTAGCTAGTAGGGGAAGGAGTCAGGATTCTGGCTCTGGATGGTGATTCTCAACGTTGATTGCACGATGGATTCACCTGGAGACCTTTTTAAACTCTGATGTCTGGGTCTCAGCTGCAGTGTCCCCACCCCATGCCCTGCCCCAATTCCAGATCCTGATTTAATTTTTCAGGGATTTAAAAAATATTCCTTGGGCAATTCTAGTGAGTGGCCAGGGTTGGGCCTCTGTTCTGGGGCCCGGCATCTCAGCATCCTCCTATACAGTCATGAGAAGCTCTTGAGGAGACACTGTGCCTTGGTTCCTGTGATTTTCCCCTTTGGGCACAAATTGGTTAAAAGTCAATGGAAGGACAAATCTTGTGAATGAAATAATGACAACCCATGGGCATCAGCCAGCCAAAAGGTTTTAGGCAAGTGCCTCAGGACTTAGTTTTTTCATCTGCAAAGCAAAGGGTTTGACTTGAATAATTTCCTGCTTTCTTCCAGTCCTATGAGTCTATGAATGAAATCAATATATTAAACCCTTGATTATCCATGAGTGGATGATCCACAGAAAATGTTTAATCTGAGGACTAGCTTCCTTCAGTCAACCTTCTTATCAACTGGTGTACGCCCAGGAATGCATATCAATTTGATTTTTGGCCTAAGCAGAACATAATGAGGAAGGAAAGAATCATGTGTGTTTGCGTGTGTGTACATGTGAAAACCATGCAAAAGATAAATTAAATGATTTGGAGGGATTATCTGCTGTTTTGGATTATCCACATCATTGCCCCCTCCAAGAGCGTTGATAATTGAAAGTTGCCTGTAGACTGATTGCTGACAGCTGAAGGATCCATGTTGCCAAGGAAGCTATGGCTGTAAGCCAAATAGCAACCTGATTAATTATCCTTTTATTTGTGCTGTCCCAGCTCTCCATCCTCTTCCCTCACCAGAGTGGTGTCCAGTTTCAGGAGCTTGGAAGAGAACAGTAAGCCCCCCCCACAAATGAACAGCCCCTCTTTCCTGAGGCAGAAAGTACTACAGAGAGATTTCTCATCCCTCCTCAGGTCCTTTGCTCACTGCCCCACTTGCTGACTCTACCTAAGATAATAATTAAATCAAGGACCAATAATTAAATCATTGGTCCAGTCACACTGGCTTTCCACATGGAGGATTTCAGCAAAATGCTCTCTGTTATTCAATATGATGCATATGGAGGTTGCCCAAAATAGCACAACAGAGGCTCCAAGATAAGAACAAACTGCCACGGCTAAGAGACTAAACCTTATCCCCAGTAGCTCTATGCTGACTGGACTTAAGTAATTATCCTCAGGGTTTTAGCTTGGAGTGACACACAGAATTCTGACTGCCTTTTCTAAAACCAGTTTTAAACGACTGGTTTTCACAAGGGTATTAAATAGGCATTGAACTTACGACTGCAGGGCAGAGCATTGATGGCAGAAGGGTATGGTCTCTGGTCTACACCACCTGCGGGAAGAGCCCAGCAACAGGGACGAGCCCATGTGTGTTTCTCTACAGCCTGGGCTAACATCAGGGCTGAGGGGTACTTCTTACCACGGCCATTTGTGGATTCCAAAGGCTTTCCCTGCCCATGACTCAGTCAGTGCCCTCAGCACAGAGTCCCCCAGTCCCTGAGAAGCCACTTTCTGATTTGTACTGGGCGTCCCCACCAGGGGCCAGCTCTATACCGCTCTGCTAGGGCTTTCCAGTGCTGGCCCACCAGGGCTGGCCTCTGGGATGTGTCAACTTAACTCTGGGAAACAAGACCCAGGAAGAGGGTGGTTCTACCCAGCACCAGAGCATTTCCTGGCCGACGGCTCTCCTTGTGATGAAGTCAGGTAGACCTCAGGCGTCTGCGCCATCTGAGGCTCAATGGTGGTGATTATTTCACTGAGGACCAGTCTGATTTTGCATAGATTTTAAACAAATCTTTTAAGAGTAGGGTCCTATCCTGGGGGCAGCTGGAGGGGGACAGATTTCCTCTTAGAACGTGAGCTTTGAAGTGCACTCTGCCGGCTCTCTTGCTCTGGGCTTTTCAGGAACACAGTTGTACATTGATTTGGGAGTTTCTCCTAATGGGCTGGAAAACACAGCTTTCCTGTGGGGGTGGCTCAGTGAAGCAGCTATTTTAAAAACCAGTGGAGGCCCGCACAGAGACCCCCTCCAGTGAGGTCGTTCCAGACACTTCCTGAGGTCAATAAAAAGAAGCTAAGCCTGTGTTTCTATTAGTGGAATAGACAAGTTCTCAGATACTTGGACACTGATTTAGGCATAGATTTGTGCTTAAACCACATGAACAGATTACTCTGGTATCTAAGCCATATAGATAAGTTGATTTCACTATCTATACTTGTCTATATATGTAACTTATTAGCTTGTCTTAATGCCTTTATTCCAAAGAACAATTTATTTAGCCTTTAGAAAACACATTGATTTTTAAGTAATAATATCGTTTTATAAAATAACTTTAGCTTAGTCTAAAATTGTTTTGCTTCTCTGCACATTCCATAGATTTACTGGGGTAAACTGATCTTCTCTTTATCTGTTCACTAAATTACTTTATGACTTTACCTATTGCCCTAAGAATATTTGTTGATAAATATGGAGACCTTTTACATTTTCCTAGTCATCAAAGGAATGTAAACTAAAACTCGAAGATAATGATTTTCCCCCATCAAAGAGTCATCATAGCAAAGAAACTAATATTGCCACATATCGCTGGTGTGACATCTAGTAATGTATCCCGACACAGAATTACTTTTAAATAGGAGGGAAAGTTTTATGTACAAGTTACTCAGCACTACTCTACTTTATAATAATAAAAAAAAAAGTTGAAAACAATCTAAATATCTGATTAAAGGGGACTCATGGAATGACTGGCCATATTGCAATGAAAAATGGCTCTAATGAAGAACAGTGGAAATGTTTATGATATACAGCTAAATGAAAAAGCAGGCTATAACACAGACTATAGACAGGGGCAACTATGTTGAAAAAAAAAAACTATGTATAAAATGTGTTTCTCTTTCACCTCCTTCCTTCACTGGCTGCTCAGGGCCTTCAGAAAAAGCCCTGAAATTTGCTGCAATTTTCAGCTGGGCCCAGCCACGCCTCTACTCCCACACTGCTCTGCTTCCCTCAGCCCAGCCTGCTCTCCAGTGCATCCTGCCTCCAGGCCTTTGCATGTGCTATTCTCTTGCCCAGAAAGTGCTTCTCTCTTCCCCATCTCAGTGCATTCCCCAGTCCTCCTTGACAAGTGTTTTCTGTGCTATACGTTGATTTTTTAAGGTCTTGCCTTCTGCTCTAATTTCTCCTGTGCTTTCATTTTCTGCATATTCATCCAGGTACTTAAGAAGAGGAAAGCTCCTAGGAGGCATGTGATTTTTGTATCATATTTACTAAACATACCCTGAAGTACATTTCATGAGCAAACCTAAGAGTTACAGATGCCCAGATCTCTCTCTCTCTCTCTTTTTTGTTATTGGAGTATAGTTGATGTACAATGTTGTGTTAGTTTCAGGTATACAGCAAAGTGATTCAGTTATACATATACATATATCCATTCTTTTTCAGATTCTTTCCCATATAGCTTATTGCAGATTATTGAGTAGAGTTCCCTGTGCTGCACAGTAGGTCCTTGTTGGTTATCTACTTTATATATAGTAGTGGGTATATGTTGAACCCAAACTCCTAACTCCAAACTCCCCCCAACCTTTCCCCTTTGGTAACCATAAGTTTGTTTTCTATGTCTGTGAGTCTGTTTCTGTTTTGTAAATAAGTTCATTTGTATCATTTTTTGGATCCCATATATAAGTGATATCATATGATATTTGTCTTTGTCTGACTTACTTCACTTAGTATGATAATCTCTAGGTCCATCCATGTTGCTGCAAATGGCATTATTTCATTCTTTTTACGGCTGAGTAGTATTCCATTGTAGATATGTACCGCATCTTCTTTATTCATTCATCTGTCGATGGACATTTAGGTTGTTTCCATGTCTTCGCTATTGTGAATAGTGCTGTTGTGAACATAGGATGCACGTATCTTTTTGAATTACGGTTTTCTCTAGATATATTCCCAGGAGTGGGATTGCAGGATCATACGGTAGCTCTGTTTTCAGATACCCAGATCTGTTACTGCAGGTCCCAGGGAAACTTGCAATCAGTGCTCAGTGATCCAGCCAAAAGTGGAATAAAGTTGTGTCCGAAAAGTCTTAACTCATGTTGCATGACAAACTCATATTTGCGACTTAGATGCGCTGGTAGTAGCAGAACCAGCGATCACATGAGGAAAGGGACCTGGAAGCGATGCAGCCCCTGATGAGCGTGCACTTGGGACATTGCCCCGGTCTCCCAAGCTCTGCCCTGGGCCTGGTACTCAGTGTTTATCCCCAGCGGGACCCTGGCTCATATTGAACAGACAAGTCCAAGGCTGGTGGGAAGGAAAGTATAGCAAGTATCTATCCATCATTCAAGATAACACGTAATAAAAATCAAATGCTATATAAATCTTTCATGATTAGACACATATAGGTCAGGAGCCAGGGCAGGATGCATAATGGCAACTACAGAACGTCCCTCAACATTCTTTCTGATAATACAAAATCAGTTCACATCAAATACACTTAAAATAACCAATTCACCCAATATTATTTGATATGGCTAACAAGAGCTGAAATTGAATCTTAATATGGTTCATGAGTATATTCAGCAGTTTCTTAAAACTCTTTGTATAATCACAGTGCTTTATTGTTGAAATTACCAGGTTTTGTGATACAAATATATCAGATTCATAATTAAAACGCTGTTGTCTATTAATGCCGCCACAGCATTTCCCCAAGTAGACACTTTAAAAAAATCCTACACACTTTCAAGGATGAATGAGCTCCTTTTTTAGGAGAGATCCCTCCCTACACATGCTTTATTCATTAATATTTATTAATATTAATATTTATTAATATGACCAATCTAGAGAAGGATAAAGTATTAAGAGAATGAGCACTAATGAGGCCTAGAGCACAAAATTAAAAATAGCCATCACTTTGCCTAAACTGTGAAATAGTCCCTCCAGACTTCCCACCTCTTCGTGGTTTGACCATGGTATTGATTCTAAGGCTCATCAAACAATGTGGTCAGAGTCATCGTAGAAAAAATATAAAGCTATAATGAAAGTTTTTTTTACAGAAGGTTCCAGTATGGTCAGAATAGCTTATCTTATGCCCTACTCTGTGGTTTAGGGATGGATGAGGAGTCTGGTCCCCACCTGCTCCCCACAGGGCTCTGGGACAGGAGAGGATTTCCACAGTTGCCATAACTGGCCAAGCACAGAGGAGCCAGCTGGCAAGCAAGAGTGAGGCAGGAGTGGACCTGGGTTTAGAGGGCAGTGGAAAAGAGCTGGGGAATACTCTGCCCTCCACCGACTAGGTGGCCAAAAATCTAAAAAGGACTTTGGGGTATACTGCTCTTGGAAAGCAACAGTGCATTCTCCCCAGGAAGCTAAGCATGGGTGCCTAGGGGCTCCCAGCCTAAAAATAAAACAACAACAGATTTTTGGGTTTCCGGCAAACCAGGCATCGCCCTTAAAGGCTCATCATATTCTCACATTCTTGTATAACCTGTTTTGCCCCCTCTGATGTAATTTTCGTGAAAATCTGTAAAATGAAATTGACTAGAGCAGAGACATCCAGCCTTTTACCACCAACTACTCTTTTTAGTATCCTCAATCACAGAAAAAAAGAAGTAATCATTAATTGGTTTTCCACTTTTTAGGTTCAGAGCACCTGATCAGCAGGCAGAACAAATATTATCCCAAATTACTGATGTTGTTCTAGCCAAATGCCATGGCTCATGGCATTTTAATCAGACACGGGGTTCTTACAGCAGGTCCATGTTGAAAGCTGTTGGACTTTGGGAGATATTTTTAAAAGTCTGAGGACTCCTTTCAGTGTCATGAAGACTCTCGACAAGCTGGGGCCTGGTGTGTTAGACAGAAGAGAACCTGGGAAGCAGAGAGCCCGGAGCAGGCCGACGTAGATGCTGCTGGGGTGAGGACTTTACACGCTTCCGGTGGCCTTGGTGGAGCCGGAAGGCAGAAGTTCACACAGTACAGAACAGGTCTGTTTCCAGGGTCAGGGGGAGCTCCGCAAGAGCAAGCGAGGTGCTCCAGGGCCACAAAGGTTAAACAACAACAACACAGAGAGATATTTTGAAAGCTTTCCGAAAAGCTTAAAAAAGAAGGAGGAGAAGAAGAAGAAGGAAAGAAAGAAAGAAAGACCCCAAGGAGAGAATATATAATCAAGTGTGCCCTTCAGAACACAGGTGACAGACATGGTTTAAAGAAGGGGAGGACCATTTCCACTGGGGAAATCAGCATTGTTGAGCAGATGCCATGTGCCAGGCACTGTGCTGGGTGCTTTATGGGGCTGGGTTTTTCCAGTAGCATAGTGGGGGTCACACACATCATTCTCTTGCCTGTGCCCCTGGACTCACAGCCGAATGCCCGCATGAAGGGCAGTGTCACCTGAACAACAACCACGGCAGCATCAACTACAGCAACATGGACAGAAGCAGGTAATGTTACTGAGAGCTTGACCAAGATCAGGCACAGGATTAGCTTTCTACATGGAGCAATTAGCTCAGCCCTGAGGACATCCCGATTACAGAGGCACTATTATGATAATCACCAATTTACAGCTGGAAAAACCGAGACTCAGTGACTTCACAAAGAGACCACAAAGAGAGAGAGAAGGATATCTGGGACCCAAATCCCAAGTCTGTCTGGCTTCAGAGCCCTTGCTTATAATAATTAGAGTGGATGATCAGAGGGGATAAAAATGAAGAGCTGCTTCACTAAAGTTTCCACGGAACCCAGAGAGCAAAAAAAGCAGTGTCAGCGGCTATGGAGGTGGAGGCACACTTAACACAGAGCCTCAGGGAGCCACGTGCGGACTGAGCTGGCCCTGCAGCTCCCAGCATCCACCACGCCCAGCCATACATGGCAGCCTGCTGTGAGGGCAGAAGAGGAGGAAAATTGTACAACTGACGCGGGAACCAAGAAAGAGAACTTCCACTTTCCCCAACCATCCCTCCCCCATCCCCAAGTCCTGGAAGTGTTTGGGAGGATTCTGGGGGTCTGAGGGGAGGGCTGGGGCCCCTGCTGAGTGAGTGATACTGTGTCTTGAGAAATATGAGATTTCGACTGTTGACAGGACACTGTTTTTACTCCCAAACTGGTGGGCCTGGGAAGTCAGTCCTGCATTTACAGCGCGTGAGTAGTTTGTTTGGCTGGTGGGTCTTTTCACATCTATATAGGTATTTTCTGAGTTGGAGTTCAAGCTTCTTTCATGCAAAGGCTTCCCCTTCTTTGTACAGGATTTTGCAAAGTATTGCATGAATGTCAACGTTTTGTCTGTTTTCTATCATGATGGCAAATATGACTAAGAGAGAGGAATCTTCTTCACAAAGCTCTTTAGTTCCAGACGACCCTCTCCTTAACAAATCCTTGGTGTATTTTTCCTAGAAATGAGGGAGGTGTCCCACTGCTATTTTTAAATAATTGGGTTGAGTATGTTCACAGTGTGTTAGTTCCTTTGTCTAATACGGACACATCTTAGGTTTAGTGGGCTTGAGCCCCATCTAGACCATTATTTGCCATTTGACTGCCTGGCCATCAAGCAGATTGCTTTATGATCTGATTGGATTGTTATAGACTTAACCGAAGTAGCAAGAGGAGACCGAAAGATGATGGCTCGCAACAGGCTCTCGTGTCACTGCTCTAGGACTTACAGTGGATCCCTATTGCCCTTTGGATTCACCGGAGACTTTGGTCCCCACTCTCCCTCACGCAGGCTCCCCTGCCATGTGTACTACATTTCATGCCTCAGCCCCACTCTGCTCTGGGGCCTCTGCCCCACGGGGAGCTCTCAGGAGAATGTGTCTCCCTTCCCACAGCCAGCAGGCTGCGGTAACTAAATGAAGACATGCTCAATCAATTTGTAATTAACATACCATTCAAAGGCCTGACAAGCATCACACATTCTGAAAACCAAAGACAGGATTGGGAAGGACTGTTTTCAAGAGTGAAAAGAAAAAAAAAAAGGCTTTAAATAAGGACTGTTTACATTTGTCAGCATTTCTACCTGAAATAATAATAATAATAATTTTTTAAAAACGGAGAACAGAAGCAGCCTCTTGAAAAACAGCCTGTTCAAAAGCACAGAGCTATATTAAAATACACACCAGCACAGACGTTCTATCACTTTAAAAATGTTTTGAATGCCTGATGCCAAGCAGGATGCCGGGGGTTTCTTGCAGCCAGCACCAAGTGTTGAGGAAACATCAAAAAACAAAAAACAAAAAACAAACCCTCCATGTTGACTCAGCCAAAATAAACATTTCATTACTCCCATAATAAAGATGACTTCTCGATTGAGTAGATGAAATTCCAGTTAGCTAGCTTTCCAGGTTGTCTGTGTAGGCAGTTTTTAGAGACACAGCATAATAACATGCATGATAAAGTATTGAATTCAATTGGCTGGAGGCAGATTGAAGGAGAAAGACAGCACTGTGAGTTAGTGTGATAGGCCCTAGCAGGGAATTTGATGGATGCTTGAATCCATCCCGGACTAGTGTGCCCTGTACTGGGTGCTTTACTAACAGTGCCCAGAAACTTAAAAATAAACGAATTGTTGAAAATGTGAGGAGACTCTTTCCAAGGAACATGCTAAAAATCTCAGGGTGGTTTTTGGAATTTTTAAGAAAGAAAGAGAGAGAGTGGCGGTGGGGGGAAGGCAGGAAGGAAGGAAAGAAGGAAGGAAGGAAGGGAGGGAGAGAGGAAGGAAATAGGGAAGGAGAGAGGAAGAAAAAGGGGAAAAAACAATGATTTAAGTGGCTTTGTAATTCCCCCCCATTCTCATGAGTAGCAATCACCCATACATTCTTCAGGGCTTTCCCTCATATTTTCTCTTGTTTCATTCCCATCACAACCTTGAGGGAACCATTCTTTTAGCAGGGAAACGAGCACACAGAGGTTATATGACTTGCCCACGTTGATGCGGCCAACAGATTGAGGAGTGGGAACCACAGTCAATCTCTCCAACGAGCAAAGCCAAGAGGGCCCATTCTTTATTGTAGAGTGAACCCTCCTGCCCCTTGCCTGGTGTCCCTCTGTCCTTGTGTTGCTGTTCAGGTCACATATGGAATGATTTAGAGAAAGTCTTCTGAGGGCAGGGCCATGGACTTAATGATGACCGTAGATCCTGGCCACATGATGGTTTCCTTGTGATTCTAAAAGTGCATAGTGTGCCTCTATGGAAACAGAATCCCTTGTGCAGGAAGTTGGGATTGGGCTTGGATTCTTATTGACCCAGTTGCACATGTTGGGAAAGGGCATAAAAGGAAAGGAACTGATGTTCACTGACGGTCTGTTTTCCTACGGAGAACTCATTGCTTTCAACCAGTGGCCCTCACCTGAACTGCTCCACGTGAAGTCCAGTTGACAGAGTGAGAATTTAGGTGGCTTCTTCCAAGAGTCTGCACCAGAGGCTCCTCATCCCCTAATTTTCTGGGCTCAAAACTCTGTTGGCCTCTATACCCCTCAATCCCTTATGGCAGGTGGGGGATGGAGACTCTTAGAGGGTATGGGGGTGGCTAGGAGGGGTCTTTGGAATGGGTTTCTCTCTCCAATACTCAGATCATCCCCTGGAGAAAACCTGCTACCATTTTTGACTCTGCAATCATTTAATGTGGTGAAAAGTTGCCATAGCAACATGATTTCTGCATCAGGTTGACATAAATTCATGCTTGCCTGGTGTGAAACGAAAAATTGAGCATTCAATCTCCACCAGAGTACTTATACATAGGAGCAGACAGAAGCTACAAATCCTGACTTTATTATTATTATTTTAAAAAAATTTAGTATGGGTTTGAACATATGCAAAAGTAGAGGCAAATCTAACAAAGCTTCACTGTCTATTGCCATCTTTAATAACCATCAACATATGGCCAATCTTGTTTCATTTCTACCCTCCCTCCTTCTCCAGACCTCTCCCACTGCCTTATTGTTAAACAAATCCCAGCTATCATGTCATTTCATTCACTAATACCTCAGTATGAATCTCTAAAAGGTAAGGACCCTTTTTTTTTTGGCCGCACCGTGTGACATGCGGGATCTTAGTTCCCCGACCAGGGTCAAACCCATGCCCCCTGCAGTGGAAGTGCGGATTCTTAACCATTTGCCCGCCAGGGAAGTCCAGGACCCTCTTTTTAACAAATGATTCTCACATGAGTAATAAGTAAAAGATAAAAATAAAGAAAGATTTCAGAACACAAATTCTGCCTTTCTCCCAAACTAAATTATTTAAACTGCATCTATTCCCTTTTATTAATATCTCTACTTCAGACACTATTTATATTTTGGCTTAAAATATAATAGCACTTTGTAGCAGGCAACGTTCCAAGTACTTTACAAGAATTATCTCATTTAATCCTACCCTGTGAGGTAGATAATATTATCCCATTTTGCAGTTGAGGAAAATGAGGCACAGAGAAGGCTTAGTAACTTGGCCAATATCAAACACTCAGAATAGGTAAATGACCAAATACATTGTTTTTGGTTCCTCATCTGGGTTAATTTTACCATTGAAAAGGCTGCACATTTAGCTTACAGTTTGCAACTTGTCCAGTGCCTGCTTTCCTGTGCTTTGCGCTCCCGTACCTACTCTTAAGACTTGACATTGAAACCTTACTGAGCCCTGGGATTGACATATACACACTACTATATATAATATAGATAACTAATAAGGACCTACTGTACAGCATAGGGAACTCTACTTAATTCTCAGTAATG
The DNA here is from genome assembly GCF_009873245.2 of Balaenoptera musculus. Classification (NCBI taxonomy): domain Eukaryota; kingdom Metazoa; phylum Chordata; class Mammalia; order Artiodactyla; family Balaenopteridae; genus Balaenoptera; species Balaenoptera musculus. Next base: position 13,077,431 of record NC_045786.1, on the reverse strand, counting down.
GCCTGTATGGGAAAAGAACCTAAAAAAGAGTGGATATATGTATATGTATAACTGCTTCACTTTGCTGTACACCTGAAACTAACACAACATTGTAAATCAACTATACTCCAATAAAAATTAAAAAAAAAAACTTACTGAGCAGAAACAGGTCACTGATGACCACCTATCTTTATGCCCACAAAGTATATTTTCAACTGTGACATATATTCTATTAAATCCTGAGCACTATCCTTCAGTGGAAACTTCTGGAAGGTTTTATCCCTGAGAAGCAGAGCAGCGAGGCAGCCACCATGCTGGGTGATATCACTCAATCACTTATTGGCTGTCCTTCGGAGGGTGAGTTGCTGAACTCAGCTCCTGGCGCGTACCCTTGCCCCGTCAAAACCTTCCCACCTTGTATTGCAACCATCCCCTTACTACTAGTCTGTTTTCTCAGAGGCTTCTTGAGGGCAGGAGCCAATCTGCCATGAGTTGGTTTGGCTGTTTGTTCTTTTTCTGTGTCTGAGCATCGAAGCTCGCACATAGTTAAGTACTCAATAAATGAGTTTTTCCGGACATTATGATTCTCTGAGTTCTTTTAATTTTTCTTTCAAATCAAGCAAATAGTCATGTATCTGGCAGTGACTGAAATTCAAAATAGATAAAAGCAGCCATGTAATTCAGAGAAAATACAGATTTTTAAATTGAGGAGAAAGATGTTCCTGTCTGATTTTCCACTATGTCTGCCAACATTGACGTTATTCTATATACAATTTTCCAGTGCCTCTGTAGACATAGTCTTTGGAGTTTATCTTGGAAAAAATAGCAGTATATTATCTGAAGTTTAACATTTAATATTTTAAGATTTAAGATTCTTAAGTTGAATTGCCGCTACTAATAGTTATTTTAGGTTTCTAAGAGAAAGGCAAATATATAGAACAAGAACTGAAAAAGTACAATTAAAGTCAATATTAATAGAATGTACAGGCATTTCCAAGTTATCCCCAAATACTTGCTTCATACTTAATAATACAGTAAAAAGATCATCCAAATTTTCTGAGACTGTTCTGGTTTCAAATATTTGCCCTATTGCTCTCACGTGTATTTACCAGATCAGATACCAGGCTTTGGTTTGGAAAATACAATTACTGTACACAATGGACTAATAACAATATTAAAGTTGTGCATTGACTCAGCACTCCTCCTTCTTACACAAGCTTGTGCTTCTTTCTGTATTTTATTCCAGGTGACAGCAAATATTGAAAGTATCTCACGTGATGTTGCTGGGATTATATTGAAAATGATTTTTTTAAAAAATATAGCTGTGTAACTTATATACTTCAAGCTGTTTCCTGAGAAATAGAAATAATCCTAGGCAAGCACTTAGGTGAAAAATCAGAAGTCTGGTAATTTGCTCTGCACTTTTTGCTTAATATAAAACCAGAAAGCAATTTAACATTTAACATATATGTCACCCATCACCTAGTTTCTGCATTTTTGTCAAGAAAGATTCTATAAATGGTATTCTTCCTTACTTTTTAAAATTTATTTTATTGAAGTATAGTTGATTTACAGTGTGTTAATTTCTGCTCTGCAGCAAAGTGATTCAATTATACATATACATATTCTGTTCCATTATGGTTTATCACAGCATATTGAATATAGTTCCCTGTGCTATACAGTAGGACCTTGTTGTTTATCCATTATATATATAATAGTTTCCATCTACTAATCCCATACTCCCAATCCATCCCTCCCTCACCCCCCTCCCCCTTGGTAACCACAAGTCTGTTCTTTGTGAGTCTGTTTTTGTTTCGTAGATAAGTTCATTTGTATCATATTTTAGATTCCACATATAAGTGATATTATATGGTATTTGTCTTTCTCTTTCTGACTTACTTCACTTAGTGTGATAATTTCTAGGTCCATCCATGTTGCTGCAAATGGCATTATTTCATTCTTTTTATGGCTGAGTAGTATTCCACCGTATATATGTACCACATCTTCTTTATTCATTCATCTGCCGATGGACATTTAGGTCGTTTCCATGTCTTGGCTATTGTGAATAGTGCTGCTGTGAACATAGGGGTGCATGTATCTTTTCGAATTATAGTTTTCTCCAGATATATGCCCAGGAGTGGGGTTGCAGAATCATATGGCAACTCTATTTTTAGTTTTTTGAGGAAACTTCATAATGTTTTCCATAGTGGCTGCACCAATTTACATTCCCACCAACAGTGTAGGAGGGTTCTCTTTTCTCCACACCCTCTCCAGCATTTGTTATTTGTGGACTTTTTAATGATGGCCATTCTGACCAGTGTGAGGTGGTACCTCATTATAGTTTTGATCTGCATATAAAATGGTATTCTTGATACTGAGAGGTGTGTGTGTGCGTGTGTGTATGCAGCTCATTATTAAGGGATCTGAAATTCCAGCTCAGCTAACTGACTTCTTTGCCATCATTGAGAAATTGCTTAATTTGATGTGGCTTGCTTTAATCTGTCAAAAATGGGATAACATATGAGTCTTCATATATTATCATGCTTAGGAAATGCAGACGTGTCTAGGCAGTGATTCAGTGTTCAACAAATATTTATTTGTTAAATATTTACTCTTCTGCCTCAAAAATAATCATAGACGCTATTCCAGGTTCTGGGACCCTTTACTTCCTGACCCCACACCCCCTGATTCTGAACTCTGGGGTTCTATTTTAACTCAAGGGCAATAACCAGGCAACTAAAAATATGTATACTGAGCGCACAAGAAAAGTCGGGAACTGCAGAAGCCATAGTGACAGTCTCGTGTGTGAGAAGAAGGGGAAGCTTGCCTGCTGCCTCTCACAGGCCCTGCAGGATGCGTTGCTGTCAGAGAGCTTGAGAACAAAATTCTTGAGCTTGAGAACACTCCTCCTGGACCCTACACCCCAGGGTGCCCTCCTGAGCCTGGCCCACACTGGAAAGGCTCTGGCTTCCGTTGCAGAGTGGTGGTCCTCCTACAAGGCACAGCCTCTCACTGGCCTTGTCCCCAGATGTCTTCGCTCCTAGGCGTGAGCAGGCAGGGACTTTGGCCATACGTCATTGTTGCCAAATGCCAACTTTAACAAAATTGTTAATTGTGCTTTCCTTCGAAGCAGAGTTTTAGTGTGTCAGTGTCAGAGTTCAGAGAAGCAGCGTTTATACTTGTGTTTAACCAAAGCTCATGATGCTGCGCAAGTCACTGACACAAGCGCTGGCCTCACTTCCCAGTCTGCAGAGTTCACCCTTCAGGCCTTTTTCAGAAACATTGGGAGAGCAGGTGGAAAAGTCAACCAAACTGAAAGTCAGAAAGCATGGCCTTCATCTGAGAGGAAAAAAGCCTTTTGTTGCTGCTGCCATGATAGCTCAGGAGAAGCGTGGGGTAAGGTCTCAATTTTACCTAAGAAATGACACCTAAAACTTTATATTTGTTTTTATTGATGTAAAACTATAGTCTCTGAAATTGGTAAGGCCCTTCCTTCTGGTATCATTTATTCTAAATGCAGGCATAGGGACTTCCCTGGTGGCTCAATGGTTAAGAATCCACCTGCCAATGCAGGGGACAAGGGTTTGATCCCTGGTCCAGGATGATCCCACATGCCGCGGAGCAACTAAGCCCGTGCCCCACAACTACTGAAGCCTGAGCTCTAGAGCCCGCGAGCCACAACTACTGAAGCCCGCGTGCCTAGAGCCCGTGCTCCGCCACAAGAGAAGCCACCGCAGTGAGAAGCCCGCGCACCACAACGAAGAGTAGCCCCTGTTCGCCGCAACTAGAGAAAGCCCACACGCAGCAACGAAGACCCAACACAGCCAAAATTAAATAAATTTATTAAAATAAATGAATTCAGGCATAATTCTATGGACAGTAAATAGCAATTCCTGGGATGGTTTGTTGGAAGAAACCAGACTTTGAGAAGTAAAAAACCCAAGAGGTACCAACTTATTCTAAATAAGACATGACCCCAAGATAGTTAAGTGGGTCATCCGTAATAGCTAAATTTATTGAGACGTACTATGTTGCAGGTACTGTGCTAAGGCTATGACATGGATTACCTAGTTAAATCTTCATAATAAGTAGGAAAAGTACTAGTGTGGTATCCAGTTTTTAGAGGAGGAAACTGAGGCTTGGAGGTATAACCTTGCCCAAGGGCATACAGCTAGCAAGTAGTAAAGCCTGCCAGGATTCAGATTCCCCCCTCACTCTGTTGCCCAAGCTCTCACCTGCCGTGTCACACCATCTCTCTCTAGGCTATGGGTTTCTCTCTCCATCAGCACCCACCCCAATCAGGCCATCTGAGTCAGTAAGAGTGATTTCTTTGTTCACAGGTATTAAACTTAATACTTTGGCTCTTAGTGTGCCCAGAAGAATAAGCAAAGAAATTGGCAGGAGTGAAATGTATTTTCTATAATCCATTTTCACAATTCTTAAAACTCCTTGAGAAATTTTATAATAGTTAAACATCTTAAGCTAAATGAGGTAACTAATTCTGCACATACTTTATTTAAGGATTGGAATGTGTGTTCAATTTAGTTGTAAAGTGACGTTCCACAGAGTGAATGCTATTTTCCCACCATTAAGTCTATTTTTCACAGGAAATTTTCCTGACCTAAAAGTGTTAAGATTATAGGAATGATCATATAGGACACCCTAGAAAACCTAGAAATCACGCTTTCATCATGCTTCCAAGTTGGGTATCACCCAAGTATCCATCTGTAGACTGGAAATCTCCAAATTCATGTCCCCTGGATACCTCAAACTCTTGTATCTGAGATCAGACAAGACATCTTCCTCCGCAAACCTGCTCTTTCTCCAGGGTTCCCCCTCGGTCAATGGCTCTACCATCCATCCAGTCCCCCAAACGGAAACTTGGGGTCTTCCTTCCCCCTCATCTCTCCCTTACTCCCCACATCCAATTGCTGGCCAGGCTTTGTCTCTTCTTCCTCTGGAGCCTCCCTTCTCTCCGTCCTTCTCAGCTCAGCTCTCCTTATTACTCACCTGGATCAATGCCACATTTTTCCTCAATACCCACATTAGGCATCTTCTCTGGGAGGTTTTTTTGCCTCCCCGCACCCCTCAGTCTGGGCTCCGGTAAGTTCACTCTGCCTCTTGTGCCCTCCTCTATCAGCACTCATCCTGTCCCCTAATTGCATGTTTACTTTTGTATCTTGCCCCAGTGCACTGTAAGCTTCTCGAGGGTGGGGACTGTGTCTTATTTGTGAATAGCCAGCTCTGAACAGAGCCTGACACTTGGTCATTACTCATTAAAGTCTGTTGAGTAAGTGGAGGAGACTTTCAAGTGGTCCTGTCTTCAGCGTTCCTGGGGGAATCTTGTCAGGATCAGTGTGTGATCACACAGCTTATCCACTTGGGGCTTGGGGTAGGCTCGCCAGGAGTTAGATTTCCTTTTCGTTTATATCTCTTTTGTGATAATAAAGAAGAACACAGCAAAATCAACGGCATTTAGGACAATGTTATGAATATTATAGGCCAGAAAAAAGAGCTTGTTAAAGAACAATGGACAGGTCAAACAGGCTCAAACCTAGGGATTCGGTTTTTAGTCTTCATGCAGTAACACATCTGATTTTTACATTACTGAAAACCAGCATATAATACACTACCTGGCTACAGCAGCTATTCAAAAATTAATAACGATAAAAACAATAATAATAATATTTATCTCTTACTAAATGCTTCCTATTCTGAGTGTTATGTGCATATGTCATTTAATCCTCACAACAATTTTATAAAGCTCGTATTAATATCCCCATTTAATAGTTGAGGACACAGAGTTAAGTGACATGCTTAAGGTCACCTGCAAGTCAGTGGTGGCACCAGATATGGACCCAGCTGTCTAATTTCAGAGGCCACTTTTGTTAGTCACTGCTGCCTGACCCACTGCACACAGGACTCTGTAGTTCTACTCAGCCAAACTCTCAGCCATGAGTGACAGCTGCTGAAATACAATTTGTAAGCATGTAGAAAAACACAGACTGTTTCTGACATCCTTTCTGATAGTCACAGCTTACCCAAACTCAGGCAAATAATCAAATATCACACATGCTAACTTGTTCAACATTATGTCATTTCTTAGCTGTAAGTAAAGGTAGACTTCATTAAAAAGGCATTACTCCTCAAAAAAATTCATTCTCTTTCTCCACAGAATTATCTTTCTGGAAGATATTTGTTCATATTACTTGGTTTGGGTAGGAACTGAAATTTATTTTTTTTAGAATGGGTGGAAAATATATTTATGCTAATTACACGGATCTTTGAACCTTCTTTTTTCATGGTAAAGAATGAAAATCGAAAAAAAAAAAAAAAAAAGAATGAAAGTCATCTGCTCGCTGCTACCCACACCTTTTGAACAGTCTTCTACCCTAGCTGGCTTGGTTTTTACTTGTGGACTGGGAAAGATAACATGGGCCAGAATTGTGTTGGCACAAAATGGCCTGACTCTAAAAGCTATAATAGCCAACAATTTCTTCTGAAAGGCAGCTCCTGGAATTACTAACAGAATCATCCTCTGACATGACCAGCTTCAACTAAATGTGGTCAGGGCTCCAACCCCACTGGGCTTCTTAAAAATAGTCATGCATGAATAGTGAATAGCAAAGAGGAGAAACACAGCCATAAATTTTACATTTTCTCTCTGATGTCCATTCCTCTGTATTACCAGCCATAAAAATATGATCCACTGAGCCTGCTAGCATGAAATACCACTGAAACGAGAGGAAATTAGATTCTATTACAGGCATACCTCAGAGATATTGCAGGCTCAGTCCCGGACCACTGTTAATAAAGCAAATAACGCAATCAAGCGAATCACACAAATTTTTGTTTTCCCAGTGCATATAAAAGTTATGTTTACACTATACTGTAGTCTATTAAGTGTGCAATAGCATTATGTCTAAAAAAAAATGTACACACCTTAGTTAAAAAGTACTTTATTGCTAAAAAATGCTAACCATCATCTGAGCCTTCAGCAAATAGTAGTAGTAACATCAAAGATCACTGATCACATATCACCATAACAAATATAATAATAATGAAAAAGTTTGAAATATTGTGAGAATTACCAAAATATGACACAGAGACACGAAGTGAGCAAATGCTTTTGGAAAAATGGCACAGATAGACTCGTTTGATGCGGGGTTGCCACAAACCCTTGATTTGTAAAAAAAATGCAGTGGTGTCTGTGGAGTGCAATAAAGCAAAGCACAATAAAACGAGGTATGCTTGTAACTGAGTGCTTCACTCACCTGTTAACTCGCCTGTTACATGTTCTGGGTTATAGGGTCCATGCTCACAAGGGTATAAGACCTTTATTTCCTTTACCAGTTCTAAGTTTGTTAACATCACTTAAAATATATGTATTTGGGGGTTATACCATGTGTCAAATTCTCAAGGACTTAAATATGAAACACCTTTTTTTTTTTTTTTTTTTTACAATTAGGAGGATCAGTGAGCTATGATAAAATTGCTTAAATGTACATAAAAACAATTCCCCGAAGAGCTGTGCATGAATGAGTGCATTAATTATCACTTCAATATTAAGAACTTAAAAATGAAGAATCTGTTTTTTAAAATTGCTAAGCCACCACAGTAAGCGTCCTCAGATTGACTCATTGCCCCTCCCCTCCCGTTTGTCTGGTTTCTTAAGGAGCATGCTAGACCACTCTCCATAGAGAAGAAAACGTTCTAGAATAAAGAACAATCGGTAGCTTAAATTAAGATTGTTGAACAAACGGATCAACAGCTCATTAAGATAACAATAGGTAAATAACTCTTTAATATCCTTTGGAACTGAAAATTTTAAAATATTAAGTTGGAATTGAAAGATTTGGGGAAACATTTAGTAAATTGTGTATATATGTGGGAGAAACTATATATCGATGATATTTGTGTGACAACATTTCGAATGTAAGATTAGATGTTTTCTATGCAAAAGTGGATTATATTAGGTATATGCAATTGTCGAAACTCATAAAACTATAACTTGGGGTCTCTGCATTTCACTGTATGTAAATTACAGTATACCGCAATTTAAACAGATCCTCAGACTCTCAAGGTCATCAAAGACAAGGAAAGTCTGAGAACCTGTCACTGCCTAAGGAGATGTGAGGATTAAATATAATGTGATATCCTGGATGGGATCTAAGAACAGAAAAAGGAAAATTTAAAAATGAATGAAATCCAAATGAAGTATGTAGTTTAGTTAATAATAACGTATTAGTATTTGTTCATTAGTTGTGACAAATGTACCTCATTAATGGAAGATGTTAAAAATCGGGGAAACTGGGGCTGGGTATAGGAAAACTCTGCCACTTTTCTACGAGCCTAAAACTATTCTAAAAAATTTTAAGCTTATTTTTAAAAATAGAAAAAAAGCAGGATGAGAGGGAGTAGGGAATGGATAATATATATGGCAGTCACCCAAGACCCTACTGGAAGGTCAAGAAAATGAAAATGAAAACGTCTGTATACATTATCTATTTCAAGCAGTAAATTAGCCATAAAAAGCAAGTGTTTTTATTTACTGGACATTAGCATCGAATAGATGCCCTCCTACCAGATTTACTTTCCCATGATAAAACTGAAGATTATCATCATTACCATTATTTTTTTTAACTGGACTAACGTTAAAAAAGGTTGTACACATACAAATGGCAATGGACTGGATAAACACTATAGCTTCTATTTTCGATGTAGCAGATTCGTCATTGTAAATTATCTAGTGCCACTGTTCCGTCCTGTTTAACTCCACCACCCAAGACTTACACACATTCTTTATGTGGGTAAAGAGAAAAATTCATTTCGTGCCTGCCAAAACGTTTTCTTCTCAGGTGTGAGTGTGTATATAGAGAGAGATTGTGTGTAAAGAAAACTGGCTTACAATGCCATCCGTGTCTCTGATAAATATGCCTTTATGCTATAATCCATTATCATTATAATAAAATCCTGTTGATCACCCTTTTAATACGCTGTGAGTCTTCCTCATTTTTTGGTGTCGATGCTAACCAGCCCTAGAAGCCAATCGGATGGGCCGAACCCAACTGTGAAGCAATGTCTGGTGTCGCCACATCTGGGCCTGGGTGCCGGAGGCGAGGACTGCTTTGGTACCCGTAGGATGTAGCAGGTACCTTCCTTTGTGGCGCGCAGCTCCATCGGGAGCACCCCTTGCGACGAAAGATTCCTTTTTTCAGTTAACAGTTCTGGTACAGAGGCTGGTGGAGAGGCCCAGAGCCGACGTAGACCGAGACGAAGATGAGGAAGACCAGGCGCAGGAAGAGGCCGGCCCCCGCGGCGGCCCAAGAGAAGAGCTCCTTACGCAGCGCAGCCTCCCGCAGCCCGGACTGGCGGGCTGTTGCGAGCCCCCGCGTTGCCATGGGAACCGCGGCGGCTCCCCTGCGGAACCAGACGTTTATTACCTGAGAATCCGCGCGCGGACGCCGCCCCCACCCCCCGGGCCGGGGGACTCGCATCTTCCCCGCCCGCGTCAGCCTTGCGGGGAAAGCTGAAATCGGACGCGGCGCGAAGGACGCGTTGCAAACGCTTCGTAAGCGTTGCTTGGTGGCCTGGCCGGACGCCCCGGGTGGAGGCCCATGCGATATCGGCCCGCGCAGCCCCTCCTTCCCCGCCATTCCGGCGCGTCCCCCAGGTCCGGGGCGCGACGCGGGCCTCAGAGAGTCCCTCTCGCTCCGCCGACGCCCTGGGACCGGGCCCGGGGGAGGAACCGCAGCGCGGCGCCCCGCAGATGGAGACAGAGGCCCGACGTGGGCGTTTTAGCAGAACCGTCCCAAAGCCAGGCCGCGTATACTCCTCCTGGCCCTCGCCCCGCAGGCTCTCCAAGGGGAGGGAGGGGGCTTAAAAGACATTTACCCCCGAGTCCTAGCCTAGTTATTGGAACACTTCCCTAACACCCCGGCTGTCCCGGGAGCTAGAAACAGAAGGCAATGTGTGGGTAATTAATAGTGACAACAACGGGGCCCCGGGAACGCTCGCTGCCCGGGGCCGGGCCGAGGGCTGGGCGGGAGGCCCTGCGAGGTGCTCGGCCCGGCAGCCTTCGGGACGCACGGACAGCGGTTCCCGCGGGGCGCGCCCACACCCAGGCCCGACTTCCACCGTTCATATAATTAGGAGAAACGCAGAAGGCGGACGGTCTCCATTTTACCCACCACACTTTTTCCTCCCGGGTCACTGGCGAAGCCCCTGGCTCCGGAGACATCCGGGCTCCGCGCCTGGGCCTGAAAAATCCGCCTCCAGGGAGCGAAGGTCTTGTCGCTCCAGGCTATAAATATTAATAAGCTGAGAGGCCCGGTCATAATTATCTCCCATTAATTGCAACTCAACCAAAAATCCAGCCTCCTGCCACTCAGGGCCCACTAAGTCGGGGTTGCTGGGTTTTGGTGTCAGGCGACTTCCTCGGCGCAAAGTCGTTCTTTGTATCCTCCGCCCAACATGGAAACCGTATGCTGCGCTTGTCGGCGTGTTAAAATCACCCTCGGAGAGATTCGAGCCGACGGCCCTTCGCTAGCCTGCCTCCCCGGCCGCCTCGTGCGCCCTATTTGTCTCCCTGCCACCAGGCGACCTGGCCTCTATCCCCACCCCCGACCTTACGCTACTGAAGCAATAGTGTGAGGGATTTGACGAACGGGCGGGGCCGCTCCGGATCTGACCCGAAGGCACCTGTGGCGGCCCCGGCCCCGGGCGAGGCCTGCGGGCCGCGGAAGGGCTCGGCCCCGCTGCGCCTAGGAGGGCAGTCCTAGTGACCCGGGCGCTCCTGACGGCAGTCCCGGCCACACGGTGCCCCCGGGCGTCGGAGTCCTTCCGCCCCGCCAGCCCGCTCCTTCCCCGAGGGCTCCTTCCTGTACCCCCAAGGAGCCGAGTGCGGTGGCGAAGGGGCGTCGGGCTGCTGGGGGCTGCTGCTCCGTGGCTCAGCGCGCGCTCCCCGGGCTTGGAGGTTGGGGTGAGTACATGGGCTGCTGCCATTCACCGCGCATACTCTCATCGCGCCGCCGAAGCTGAGAACTGGGGTTTCGGCGCGACGCCGGGGATGCCCAGCCCCGCGCTGGCTGCGCCCATTGCCCAGGCCTCCCGGCGGCGGGCTCGCAGATGGCCGGGCGCTGGGAGTCGCCAGGAAAGGCCCGGGGTGAGGGCTCCCGTCGCTTCCCGGCCCGCGGGCCCACATTACGGCCCGTGCCTCCGCTCGGTGTCCCGGGGGCTCGCGGAGCCGAAAGGAGGCCCCTCCTCGCTCCCCAGGCGCAGGAACCAGCAGCGGGAGGAGGCTCTGCGGTACCCAAAGGGTCCGCGGCGCGGGAGCAGCGTAGCCGCGCTTCTCCTGGGAAAGCGGTGGAGGCCGGGCGCCCTGTCGGGAGGACGCACCACCCATCGGTGCCTCGAGGAGGCCCAGCCATCTGCGCGTGGATGTAGTCAGATTTCTAAGGCACCATGGTAGTCCAAGAGGAGCTGCCGCAATATTTCTCGTCCACTCATTTCCACTTATTCGAGGAGTTGTGTGCCAGCAAAGAGCTACCGGTGACAGAGAGGTGCGGTCCACTTCCCAGCGAGGATTATGAACATTTAAAAATATTAATGGTCATTTACTCGATTTATTCTCATTTAAACTGCATCAAGAGGAAAGTTCAAGATGTAAAATAAGGATTTAGGCAAAGCAACTACAGCAGTTAAATTAGTACCCATTTTATTTTAGCAATAAGTAAAAATGCAGACCCATCAGGGAGGCCCAATTAAAAGACGCTCACTACCTGTATGTGCTATTCAGCCGGAAGTGTCGATCAGGGTGACCTGTGGTGGTCACTGAGTTTCATGAATGTTAGCTGTCCACTACAAGGACAAAAGGAAATCCACCTCGGAGGTCAGATGCTTGGACTCTATTTGAACTGTAGGCAGTTTCTCCAAGTCACTCCAGAGGCAAGATCAGCTTTTTTGCTGATCAAATCAGTTTCCTGTAACAGTAACATAGGCGCCAGGGTCTGGCAGCAAGTAGTTAACTGAGGCTCAGCGTTGGGGAGGATCCCATTTTGGTGGTCAGGGCAGGGGGGTCAGTGCTACCACCATTAACACTGTGGTTTTGCATCTTCCCCTCTCTGCTTCCTCCATCCAGCACCCAGGTCACCTGTGTGGGAAAGTAAGCCTGGGAGGAGGAGGTGATGAGGGCACCGAGCTGCCAGACAAATGGAGGGGGCAGCAGTGGGCATCTGGACAGGCGTGGGTTTTATTATTATTCCTGCCCCCAGCAGGTGGCGAGTGATTGTAAGAGACACAGAGCTCTGTGAACACGACGTGCGGCTGGCCTTCTCTAAAGAGAAACTTTGCTTGAGTTGCTTGGCTTAGAATCAGGCCTAGAGGCTGCGCAGGGTAGCATTCATTCTGTCTTGAACTTTTCTTTCTGCTGTGGTGGGTGGAGGCAGGCGGTGGTGGGAGGTGGGCAGCTACAAGGGCCACCTGTCCCTAGAGCGCAGGAGGCCACCCGGAACTCTGCTAGTGGGAGTCTTTCTCCAGTTTTCTTGGAAACTCATCTCCACCAAGAAGGGTTTCACGAGGCTGAACAATGGGCATTTTTGACATTGTTCTTTGCTCATGGCAGTTTTGGAATCTTTCTTTTAAATAAATTTATTTATTTTATTTATTTTTGGCTGCGTTGGGTCTTTGTTGCTGCACGTGGGCTTTCTCTAGTTGCGGTGAGCGGGGGCTGCTCTTCATTGTGTGCGCGGGCTTCTCACTGCAGTGGCTTCTCTTGTTGCGGAGCACCGGCTCTAGGCATGCGGGCTCAGTAGTTATGGCACGTGGGGTCAGTAGTTGTGGTGCACGGGCTTAGTTGCTCCGCGACATGTGGGATCTTCCCGGACCAGGGCTCGAACCCGTGCCACTGGCAGGCGGATTCTTAACCACTGCGCCACCAGGGAAGCCCCTGGAATCCCTCCTCCTCTCTCTGTTTCTCTCACCGCTATGCCCCTACACTCACAAATCTGCCCTTTTTGTATTTTGTGGTAACTTTGTAGCTTGCTAAAGATCAAAGTCATGTACCAACTTGTCTGTCTGAAACCCTACACACAACTCTAAGTCCTCTCTGGCAGTAAAAGTCTGGAAGCTGTTTTTGAATTCTGCTGGCTCAGCCTCACCCTGTTCCTCCCAGGATGATGCAACACTAGAATAGGGCCCAGAAAGCTGCTGGTCTGTCACCAGCCAGCTGAGTCTGGCTTCGAGGTGCCAGACTGGACCAAACAAGAACTCTGTTGAGTGATCTTCCCTCAACCCCAGAGCTGTGACAGGAATCACAATATAACACCTTCCGTCTTTGTAGGGCTTTAGAGCCGACAGCATTCTTGCTAGTTCCTTACAACTCCTTATTATCTCCATTCACAGATGGAGAAACTGAAGCCCAGAGAGGTTAAGTGCTTAGGCCAAGGCCACATGGAGAGAATAGGGATCTTGTGAGTCTGACCTTGGGCTCTTGCTACCACACCTGTCACTTTAAAATCAGCAGTAGACACTGTGAACTCTAATCAGTATATCACCCTGGAATTCAAATTGCATCTCCGCTTTGCTTGGCAAACACATCTCTTAGCGGCAGAGAGACTAGTGGGTGCCTAACAAGAACCAGGGTGCATGCAGTGCAGCCAACAGGGCCAAAGACAAGCGGGAGCCAGGACTTTCCACAGTACGTGGCCTTCCAGCTGGAGGATGTTCCCTGAGTAAGAGGAAATCCCTTTTTATAAAGACAGCGGCAGGACAGGGGATTTCCCCCTGGTGGTGATGGGCCCCCCTGTTTCTCCTCTTCCCTCACCTCCACCCTTGCCTGACTCAGTGGACACTGGCCCGGGCAGCTGGCCTTGATTATCAGTGCAGGTCATGGACTGGGACTTTTTTTTCCTTCTCAGAAGTTACAGCGTGTGACGTTTCTTAGCACCAGACATTCAACAACCTCAGAACAGTAATGCGTCCTGAGTTTTATATAGCGTAGACACTGGGACACACCCGCCATTCCCAGTCTTGAATACGCAATCTAATCTACACCTCTCACCTGGCTAGGTCTTGAGACAATGAGACTGGGATCTACAAGAAGTGAATGTAGTCTTTCTCTTTTTTGCTTGGATTTCATATTTGCTACTTAGAGTACCTCATGTCCTCAGCCCAGTGGCATGAAAAATATTGAAATGAGGTAGGAAGGTGTATTGGAAGAAAGAAAATGGCATTTTTTGATGGATAGGGCTGGGGTTAATGAGCATTTGAAGATTTGTGTAAACTACTTATAAATGTATGAAAATTACAGCTCAGCTGCTATTCACCAAAGCAGTGAGCCTAATTATCTGGCAACTGTGCTAAGCACTTGACATGTACTGACTCATTTCACCTTCATGACCACCCTACAGGGTAGTGACTATGGCTGTACCCACTTTACAGGGGAGAAAACTGAGGCACAGAGCCATTCTGTAACAGTGCTGGTAAATAGCAGAGTCGGGATCTGACTAAATTTGGTTCACCTGTGAATTAATGCGAGCCATCAATCAAACAGGTTTAGCTGGTTTATCCAAAGCTGTGGTCACTAATGCCAAGTGGCTTCATTTGGAAAGTTAATTCTTCACTCTCTTAGCAAAAACACATTTCAAGTTTTCTTTCTCCTCCTTCCTCCCTGCCCCTTCCCCTTCCCCCTTGGAGCTGAGATTCCTGTGGTTGAGCCTGGAAGAAGGTGGCAAGTTGTTAAAATGTGATGATTTGTTGCCATTCATTCCTCTTCTAACCTCTGCCCCAAATGGCTCCAGAATGCAGCTGGGCTTAAGTGTTCAAAGAAAATACATGTTACCAGCCATTCAACATCCATTGTGCCTTAGGTCAGTGGTAACAGTGTCCTTTACACAATTGCATGTATCAATATTTAGTCTACAAAGCATATTCTCCCCCGGCCTCTCATTTTAGATGTTTCCTCTTGGCACTTGGGGCCTTATCTCGAAGTATGGAATGGAAGGCTGGTTCCCTGAAAGATCCCAGGCTAGGCCAGCCTGCCCCAGATAGAACCCAGTGACTCACTGTGCCCTCGGAAGGAGAAAATGTAAACGAGCCGGCCTCACAATCGAAAGGAGGCAGTTTTACCCAGACACTTTCTTCCAGGGTTTTCCCTTCATTACAACTTGTACTATCTGTTCACATTTCAACACGTTTTCCCTAAATTGTTCTTATCCTCTCCCCGCAAATCAGAGTTTGGAAACCCTACCATCCATGGTGCAGAGATGCTTTTCTGCCTCTTCATCTGTCCTAACAATCCATTTTGCTCTTGGGTGACATTCAGCCAAGAGACTGAATCCAGGATGTCAGAGTAATTTCTCCAGAAAGGGATGTGGGTTTGTAAAAATTTCAGATGGCTTTTTTCTCTTTCCCTCTTTATTCCCGTCTTTGGCAAGACAGAAGGTGGGATGGTCCACATGCAGGTTTCTTCCTATGAGTAAAAGAATCAAGTTAGGTTCCCATGTGCCTATGCGCTTTGCTGCTGTGTCTGCTCTATTAGGACAACTTCTAGCTTTCTGACCTCCCCCTGCCTTTTTTGCAGGGCTGGGACGAGGGTGAGGTGAATGAGGTATGTGCCTTGGGCACAAAATTTCAGGAGGTGCCAAAAAACTCAGTGATCAAGATGCATATTTCAATGCAACATTAAAATCAACATCAGCACAAAAAATCCACGATGAACAAATAATAAAAATTTTCAATAAAAACAGTATGACTGACATTTCCTTTTGCCTCAAGCTTCAGTCCATCTTGTCAGTGCACTGCTTTCTTATTTATCTTTCTCTTAAATCAGAGGAAATGAGAGAGGCAGCAGGGATAAAGCTGACTGAAATTGATGTAATAAACCAGAGAAAGGAGATGTGGACAAAATGAAACCAAAAGTAAAATAATGCGTTGAAAACAAGAAAAAGAGAATGAGAGGGAATGCCTAGATTAATATACACACAGCTTTTTACCGATGCCAATTAAAGATTTTCAGAGAGAACTGTTTGACTCTCAAGCTATCATCTTGTTTCAGTGATTATTAAAAACCTTGCTGTAGTTTAAAACGTTTTAGACACGTGTGTATTTTCCCTAGTCCTACGGACATATTTTTTTAGTAATAATACTCTGTGTTTTTAGAGTGCTTCTTTATTTTTCAGAGCACTTTTTTGCATATTATTTCATTTATTCTTCTCACATCGAAAGAGTTAGATAGAGCATGTTATCCTTTCTCAGAAAAAATGAGTAGGTGGGATTGGGGAGGAAAAGGAAAAGTTGTTTTCTGAGTGCCAGGCATTGAGCTACATGCTTTATGTATGTTTTCTTATTTATTTCCCATTTAACCCTGAGGTATGGATATGATCAGCTCCTTTTTACAGATCAAGAAGCTGAAATCCAGGGGGACTGGTTAATTAACTAGTAATATTCTCAGAATATTTATTTGCCAAAAAGCATATGGTATCATATTCTCGTGCTTTTGGTTGTTAGTAAAACTTTTAAAAGGCTGATTACACCAAGAAGTTACTGTCTAATAGCTCCAAATAATGTATAGCTCCAAAAGCTTTTTTATGCCTCTATATTTAGTAAGAGTAACTCTTAAGATTTTCTCTTTGCTTCTTCTGAATAGTTTGTATGTATCTATGCCAGAATGAGTCAACCTCTAAAGTGCTAGTTTGATAGAAATACAGAGACTCTCTTAAAGTGGAAATATTTTGAACTAAGTAGATGTAAATGATTGGTTAGGAAAGTGATTTAGTCTTTTCTCTTCTCTACAAAGTACATTTGGTTGATTTACTATGCTAAGTATAAGCTGAAGTATGGAATCATTCTTGTGTGCCCTGATCTTGGTATACAATTTATTTTATAAATAGAAGTGTGACAACATTAAAATCATGTTTAATTAACCACAATCCCCCTACCCTTATACAACTGTTTTATTTTTGAACACTGCATTCACATGAAGAATTTCAATAAGAGTAAGCATATTATTTTAGAGTTTATTTAATATATTATTGTATAAATATCTCATGATTTCTATAGACTTCATACTCAGAAAATATACACTTTAAAGTATATATGATTTCACTTTAGGCTTACAGAAGCCCCAGAAGATAGGTTTTATTCATCTTATTCCACAGACTTGGCATCTGAGGCGTTGAGTGTTGGCGGCAGACACAGAAAGGGGCTGAGCTAGGATTCAGTCGGCTCAGGGCACCCTCCCCGATGGGTGCTCAACCACTCTGTGACAGTCCAGGCTGCCACACCTCTACCTTTAGTCTTTTATTGATCA
Source organism: Balaenoptera musculus (assembly GCF_009873245.2). NCBI lineage: Eukaryota > Metazoa > Chordata > Mammalia > Artiodactyla > Balaenopteridae > Balaenoptera > Balaenoptera musculus. Next base: position 13,060,144 of record NC_045786.1, on the reverse strand, counting down.
GTTTCAAGGCAAGGAAAACATCTTTATGGCGCTTCGTAGGCCCAGTCATATCGCTCTCTGAAGGGGTTGCAAGAGTATATAATCCTTCTAGCAAAGAAGAAGGGGAACTAGCCTCAACTTCACCCTGATAACCTTGGATGTTGTTATTACTTTAAAAAGATGCTCCCCAGGCAGGTGTAAAAATCACATTGTGGGGTTGTTTTAATGTGTATTTCTTTGATTACAAATGAGGACAGGTATATATACATATTTTTTTTACTCTACTTTATCTTTTTTTTTTTGAATTTTATTTTATTTTTTTATACAGTAGTTTCTTATTAGTCATCAGTTTTATACACATCAGTGTATACATGTCAATCCCAATCGCCCAATTCAGCACACCACCATCCCCACCCCCCTGTGGCTTTCCCCCCTTGGTGTCCATACATTTGTTCTCTACATCTGTGTCTCAACTTCTGCCCTGCAAACCGGTTCATCCCTACCATTTTTCTAGGTTCCACATACATGCGTTAATATACAATATTTGTTTTTCTTTTTCTGACTTACTTCACTCTGTATGACAGTCTCCAGATCCATCCACGTCTCAACAAATGACTCAATTTCGTTCCTTTTTATGGCTGAGTAATATTCCATTGTATATATATATATATATATATATATATATATATATATATATATATATATATGTGTGTGTGTGTGTATATATATATATATACACCACAACTTCTTTATCCATTCGTCTGTCGATGGGCATTTAGGTTGCTTCCATGACCTGGCTATTGTAAATAGTGCTGCAATGAACACTGGGGTGCATGTGTCTTTTTGAATTATGGTTTTCTCTGGGTATATGCCCAGTGGTGGGATTGCAGGATCATATCGTAATTCTATTTTCAGTTTTTAAAGGAACCTCCATACTGTTCTCCATAGTGGCTGTATCAATTTACATTCCCACCAACAGTGCAAGAGGGTTCCCTTTTCTCCACACCCTATCCAGCGTTTGCTGTTGGTAGATTTTCTGATGATGCGCATTCTAACTAGTGTGAGGTGATACCTCGTTGTAGTTTTGATTTGCATTTCTCTAATAATTAGTGATGTTGAGCATCTTTTCATGTGCTTCTTGGCCATGTGTATGTCTTCTTTGGAGAAATGTCTACTTAGGTCTTCTGCCCATTTTTGGATTGGGTTGTTTGTTTCTTTAATATTGAGCTGCATGAGCTGTTTATATATTTTGGGGATTATTCCTTTGTCCACTGATTCGTTTGCAAATATTTTCTCCCATTCTGAGGATTGTCTTTTGGTCTTGTTTATGGTTTCCTTTGCTGTGCAAAAGCTTTGAAGTTTCATTAGGTCCCATTTGTTTATTTTTGTTTTTATTTCCATGACTCTAGGAGGTGGATCAAAAAAGATCTTGCTGTGATTTTATGTCAAAGAGTGTTCTTCCTATGTTTTCCTCTAAGAGTTTTATAGTGTCTGGTCTTACATTTAGGCCTCTAATCCATTTTGACTTTATTTTTGTGTATGGTGTTAGGAAGTATTCTAATTTCATTCTTTTACATGTAGCTGTCCAGTTTTCTCAGCACCACTAATTGAAGAGACTGTCTTTTCTCCAGTGTATATCCTTGCCTCCTTTGTCATAGATTAGTTGACCTTAGCTGTGTGGGTTTATCTCTGGGCTTTCTATCTTGTTCCATTGATCTATGTTTCTGTTTTTGTGCCAGTACCATATTGTCTTGATTACTGTAGCTTTGTAGTATAGTCTGAAGTCAGGGAGTCTGATTCCTCCAGCTCCGTTTTTTTCCCTCAAGACTGCTTTGGCTATTCGGGGTCTTTTGTGTCTCCATACAAGTTTTAAGATGTTTTGTTCTAGTTCCGTAAAAAATGCCATTGGTAATTTGATAGGGATTGCATTGAATCTGTAGATTGCTTTGGGTAGGATAGTCATTTTCACAATATTGATTCTTCCAATCCAAGAACATGGTATATCTCTCCATCTGTTGGTATCATCTTTAATTCTTTCATCAGTGTCTTATAGTTTTCTGCATACAGGTCTTTTGTCTCCCTAGGTAGGTTTATTCCTAGGTATTTTATTCTTTTTGTTGCAATGGTAAATGGGAGTGTTTCCTTAATTTCTCTTTCAGATTTTTCATCATTAGTGTATAGGAATGCAAGAGATTTCTGTGCATTAATATTGTATCCTGCAACTTCACCAAATTCATTGATTAGCTCTAGTAGTTTTCTGGTGGCATTTTTAGGATTCTCTATGTATAGTATCATGTCATCTGCAAACAGTGACAGTTTTACTTCTTCTTTTCCAATTTGTATTCCTTTTATTTCTTTTTCTTCTCTGATTGCCATGGCTAGGACTTCCAAAACTATGTTGAATAATAGTGGTGAGAGTGGACATCCTTGTCTTGTTCCTGATCTTAGAGGAAATGCTTTCAGTTTTTCACCATTGAGAATGATGTTTGCTGTGGGTTTGTGGTATATGGCCTTTATTATGTTGAGGTAGGTTCCCTCTATGCCTAGTTTCTGGAGAGTTTTTATCATAAATGGGTGTCGAATTTTGTCAAAAGCTTTTTCTGCATCTATTGAGATGATCATATGGTTTTTATTCTTCAATTTGTCAATACGGTGTATCACATTGATTGATTTGCGCATATTGAAGAATGCTTGCATCCCTGGGATAAATCCCACTTGATCATGGTGTATGATCCTTTTAATGTGTTGTTGGATTCTGTTTGCTAGTATTTTGTTGAGGATTTTTGCATCTATATTCATCAGTGATATTGGTCTGTAATTTTCTTTTTTTGTGGTATGTTTGTCTGGTTTTGGTATCAGGGTGATGGTGGCCTCATAGAATGAGTTTGGGAGTGTTCCTTCCTCTGCAGTTTTTTGGAAGAGTTTGAGAAGGATGGGTGTTAGCTCTTCTCTAAATGTTTGCTAGAATTCACCTGTGAAGCCATCTGGTCCTGGACTTTTGTTTGTTGGAAGATTTTTAATCACAGTTTCAATTTCATTACTTGTGATTGGTCTGTCATATTTTCTATTTCTTCCTGGTTCAGTCTTGGAAGGTTAAACCTTTCTAAGAGGACAGGTATATTTTTGAAACATTTGTTAATTTGTTTTTCCTCTTATATGTAAATTGTGGTTAATATACTTTGCCCATTTATTTACTGGGGTCAATTTTTTTAATGAATTTGACTGATCTTTTATATTTTATACATAATGATCCTCATATTTCAGAGCTGATTAAAACATTATCCCAGCCTGTGGTTGACTTTGTGATTTTTTTGTAGCTGCATTTAAAAAGGATAGCTCCATGATTTAAATGATCAATTTTGTGGCACTGCCAGATGACTCAGTGGTGATTCTATTACACAGTATTATTTATCAAAACTAACTGAAGTTGATCATTTGAAGTTAATTAGGGGTGAACTTCCTCAACTCTAACAGGTCAAGCTCAAGCTTGGGTGGAATACAGAACATACTTCTGCCATTTTTTGTCCCTGAAACCAGAGGCCCTTAAATAGAATCATGTAACAAGTAAGCATATATAGCCTCTGTGTTTTTCTTTAAAAATAATAACTTACATTTATTTTAACAGAAACCTGCATAGCTATCTCTGATTTTTATGTTTTTAGCTGTAAAGACATTTTAAAGCAAAGAACAGAAACAGTATTTCATTCAGGTCAACATGACTGGCCTGAAAGCTTAGATCGTGTTAACTCAGATTGAGTCTTCACTTCCCTCTCCCTGTACTTTCCCAAAATGGAAAAGAAAAATTTTCTGTAATCTTACTAGGTAGTCAGACAGCCTCTGGGGACTACACATGATCGTTCTCCCCTAATTATATAGGCTTTCTGACGTGGAAATACCATGTATATCAGAGTTATTTTTCCCAGTTTAATATAATCTCTGCCTACATACCTTATATATGTGCATTTTAGCAAGCATCCTTTTCCCCCTGCCCCGCCCTCCCCACATTGAATCTTTTAAGACGCAGTCACCAAGGTTTTTTATTTTTGTTTTCATTTTGGTTTACAGATCTGCTCATGGGTAGTTACCAGGGCCCAGGAGCACACCCATGGGGTGAAGAGAAATGGCCTGACCGGAAGGTGTTACTCTCCCCAGCCAAGTTCCCCCTCCCTCCACACCTCCACCACACACAAACCCCCTGTTTTGTGAAGGTTCACCCCTGGATTATTCTCAGTTCTCCAGGGTCCCTAAGAGCAACACCGGCAGCTGGGCTCTAGCCACAACTGCACCAGGGATGAATCACAGTCCCTGTCTTTTTCCTTTTTAAGGTAGGAGAATCTGTGTCTGTGGCCGTCTTGAAAGTTTTCTTTTTTTTGTTTATTTGTTTTTTCTTCTTTTTTGTTTATTTGTTTGTTTTTTCTGCAAATCTAAGCATAAAAAAGAAATCAGGAAAATAAAACATTTCTAGAGCAGCACCTGTACTTGGTGGGGTTTCAGGCAATCATTGGTCACCGTTAGCGTTTGCCCAGCCACTCTTCCTTTCCAGAGAAGTGGCTGGAAGCAGGGGCCTCTTATTTCTCTTGGAGACCATCAGCTTCTTACCAAAGCTCTGAACCCAACACTGGGTTATGTACTCTTAGAACATCTGAAGGGCTTGCTGAGGCAAAGTTAAAGAAATACAAGTTAGTTGGTACAGGTTATATTTTACTTCCAACGGATGCTACAAAATTGTTCAAAGCACAGTAGCTTCAGAAAACAGGATATCCTTGAACCATGAAGTTAATTTGACCCATGTGGTGTCCAGACTACCAAGGAATCGTACTGAGGCAGGTTTACTGCCAATGTTCATTTCCCAACCGCTCCCGCTGCTGCCCCGTATTCTGATATGCTGCACTCTGTAATCTATTTATCCTTTGGCCTTCCGTTTGCAATTTTGATATCTTAACAGATACTTTTCTTCCTGAAATGTGTCAATGAGCTGACTGTATACCTGGGGCTTGAAATGTCTCTTTAAAATTCTCAACATTCGCCTATCAAAGCAGCTTACAAAGCCCTTCTTTGAGAAATAGGAGTCAGAAACTGTGTCCTCTGCTGGGTGGTGCATCTTCCTTTTAAAGAAAGCCAATTTATTTTAAACCAATGCATTGTTTATATTTTTAAAAACTCACCTGATCTTCTTCTTACATGAAGGGAGGGGGAGCCATTTATTGTAAAGACCCAGAAAAACGCTATGGGAGGAAAAAGGGGTTTAACTCATAATTCTTCAGGTTTGAATTTGGCGGCCAAATACTTGTCATATTAAGATAGTGGCTACGTTCTCTTGACTGCATTCCAGCTTCTCATGCTCATGGAAGACCTCTTCAGCAGTGCTTGGCAATTTGGGTAGAAGACCAGAACTATTGACTCATCTTCTCTGAGGTCAAGTAGATAAGAGCATTTTCTGTCACAGGTGTTCTTCAAAACAATTAAGCTCAAGGGTCACTGGAATATAAAATGAATGCCACATTGATTTAATTGTTAGAAGCTTTTAAATGGAATGGAGGAAGGGCCTTTGTTTCATGAGTTCAGTCATTCATTAAGTAAACATTTAGTACATGCCTGTCGCATGCCCCCAGTGAAAGAAGCATCTTTCTGACACTCCACTCTTGCTGCACCAGAGGAATCAAACCACTGTGGCTGCCATTTCCTGAGCTCATACCAAGGACTCCCCACATACAATTTTATTTAATATTCTGTACAGTCTGTCCAGGTGGGTGTTATGACCCTCATTTTACACACCAGGGAGCTGAGTCTTACACAGCTTACCTCTCTCAAGCTGGTAACAGTGGAGCTGGGTTTGGTCCTACTTGGCCTAACTCCGAGTTTGAGCCTGGAATCACTTTAGGTCCCTGACAAGTTCTCCTTCAAAAGAATACTGAGAATGGAATAAACATAAGATGGTTGAAACTGAGGAAATCAAGGAAAGTGCAAACTAAAGTCACTGGATGGCCTTTCCTGTCTGTTTGATGGTGGCTGTGGATTTATTTTAGGTCATGTTATTTCACCCTGTTGTTGCCTGTTTATTTACTAAGTCATCACTCTTTAATTTAAAATTGTAGTAAATGTATCATTCTAGGCCTCTGGTCATCAGTCGCCACTGGTCTCTAACACCTTGCAGCTTCGCAGGGCTTAGGGAAACCTGACCCACCTCCCCCAAGGAGCCCTCCTGGATCACTCAGCCTTTTACCACATGCTCCTCCTGAACTATTTTCCCCCTCACGACCAGGGCGGGCCCTCTCTCCTCCACTGATTTTGTATCCTCTCTGGTGCCTTGTGCATGGTATGTTCCTAATAAATATTTGCTAATATTTGCTAATAAATATTTGCCGTAGGAACACCACTTAACTGCTTTTGAGCAATCACAGAGGTGAAAAGGGCTGAATAGATTCATGGTGTGTCAAGTTCTCTGAGAATAGTAAGACCTTGGCAGGTGGAAAGGCTCTACCAAAAATCACTGTCAGTTTGTTGATCCCCCAAAGGGACTGGCCTGGTAGAAATGAAGTCCATGGTTCATAAAGACCAGATAAATGTTTTATATGGAAAATAAATTAGCAAATTCACTGTCAAATTCCAAATGGCCAGGAAGAACTGAAAGTCACAGTTTAACTTCCTTAAAAATCCTGTCACCAGCAGCCAGATGACAGAACCTGTCAGAAAAACCACGTGTCGCTTTGGAAACAGGTTGCTCTCTGATACACGGCATTCTTTCCTGGGCCCATCCCTGAAGACTGGAAGAAGAGTGAAATCTCGCAAAACCATTTGTCATTTGACTGTACAAAAGTTTCCCTTTAATTCTGAGGGTATTTTGAAGCTAGGTAGATTTCCATCTATGAAGAGGAGTGTCTGTCATGGGAGTCTTTTATAGGAAGTAAAATATATTTGAAAATTAACTCCGATTACATCATTTCATGTAATTTGGGGTTTTGCTCATGGCAGACATGTTATGAGTCAGATAGTGCAGACAGAGCTCATTTCTTTGTCATAAAGACTTCCCAAATCTGGCCCTAACTGCTAAGCGTATCACTATTTAATCAACATAATGGGGAAGTAAGAATTGCCGCACTAAAAATATGTCAAAATATTCCAAGAGGCTGATAGAGCAGTGATGAGAGAAAGAAAACAGTATGCTGGTAGAATGAAATGCCGGGTGGAATAAATGAAACTTGCTCACAGCCCATCTGTTCAACAACAGGCATCTATTGGGCACCTCCTATTTGCCAGTTGCTATGGTAGGTGCAAAGAAGCAATATGAAGTTGATCGACTGATTGATTCTTGGTGATGTTATCTTTCTTTTCTTCTTTCTTGGCTGCGTTGGGTCTTCGTTGCTCCTCGTGGGCTTTCTCTAGTTGCAGCGAGCGGGGGGCTACTCTTCGTTGAGGTGTGCAGGCTTCTCATTGTGGTGGCTTCTCTTGTTGCGGAGCACGGGCTCTAGGTGTGTGGGCTTCAGTAGTTGTGGCACATGGTCTCAGTAGTTGTGGCGCATGGGCTTAGGTGCTCCTAGGCATGTGGGATCTTCCCGGACCAGGGATTGAACCCGTGTACCCTGCATTGGCAGGAGGATTCTTAACCACTGCGCCACCAGGGAAGTCCGCAGTATGAAGTTGATGTAGCTGCTGTTCCCAAGAAGATGGTGGTCAGCAGAGCACGCCCTGCGTCGTGAGAAGTGCTTTGATGGATGTAAGTGCCCCACGGTCCTTTAAGTGTTCCCTAAGTTCACTTCTGGAAAATCAACTTCCTTGAGTCCCTCATTCATGATACCTCACACTGAAAAATCACATGCAAATAGAATATTGATCCTTTTAGTGCCGAAGAAACGGCACCTGGTGTCTCTGAGCAGCCCTATTTACTAAACGGAGCCCTACATTTTGGGTTTTTTGCTCAAATGAAACATCAGCTTACTATGGCTCATGGGTGAAACTCAAGGGGGACAAATGTCCAACTTAAAAATAAAACCTTACTAATACAAAAGAAAGCAGGGCATGATAAAAAGAATATAGGTATTAGAGGCCGACAGATCTAGGCGCAAATCCTTGCCTCAGCTGTGTGACAGAGGGTGGATTTCTCAGCCAGGCACATAGTAATTCGTAGCTAATGTTATTGATGATTGTATTATTAGTAATGAAAGCACTTAATTTATAGGAGCAACTGCCCCCAGAAGGAAGGGACTCAAACTGCTCTGATGGTACGTCTGGGGGCTCGCAGGGAAGCAGCAGCGCTGTGAGTGATTTGGAAGAAAGGATTTATTACAGAGATTAGACAATGGCAGGCTGCTGCCGCCCGAGCCTGCGGCGACCCCGAAGTCCATGAGGTGGGCAGGGCTGGCAGTTGGGAAGAAAATCTGGAGGCAGATGGGAGAGAGTGAGGACTGACTGGAACCCACAGGGCTCTGGAATCTGCATTCTCTCTCGCTGATGGAAACCTTGAGTCCCAGGAGGCCTGCAGAGGAGCTGGTCCTGCATGCACAGCTGCCCAGGCCCCAGAGGAGTGAGGCAGGAGCTGCAGGAGCTCAGTGGGAGCCGCAGGAGCTGCCGGCCCGGGGCTGCTCCACCCTGACAGGCCAGGCAAGCCAGCAGGTCACAGGCAGGCACTGCAGGGCCTCCGCTGTCCTACCCTGACCTTCAGAGTGTCCTGGCTGCCACTTCGCTCCTGCCTTCCAAGTCCAGTGCAAATTTCTCCTGGCCGAATCTCCTTGCTGGGGAGAGGGTTCAGGGGGACAGTTTCAGCTTAACTCAGGTGACGCAGAACAAACCTCCCCAGGTGGGAAACGTGCGTTGCCCTGCGGCTGCAGAACGGGCTTCTCCGCCTTCCTCCGGTTTCCTGTCCCTCCTCACTCTGCCCCCATCCCCCCCCCCGCCCCCGAACCCCGACCCTTCACACTTTCACAGGTCTCTGTGGAGGACTCACTTTGTTCCAGGGACTACATTAGATTCAAGGGATAAGATTGTGAGAGAAAACAGCTGTGGTGCCTACCCTCGTGACTTACCGCTGAAGGGTGAGAGACATTAATTGTATAACCACACACCTAAATGTAAAATTTCAACTATGGTTAATGCCAAGGAAGAGAGGGTACATGGTCTCTTGAAAAGGCACAAAAGGAGGATTTCCCCTAACCTAACAAAAACACCTGAAAACTCAGTGATTAAAGTATCACTTCTCTAAAACCTCCAGATTTATCTAGAAGCGCTGATAATGCTATTGATTCTCATCGACTCCTAAGGCCAGTCTCAGACCACCACCATCACTGATACACAACCATCATAGTGGACCAGAATAAGGGACGCCGAAGATGATATCAAGATCTGGAGAGGTTTCTCGAAGTTGTGTTATTTGGCAAGCTAACTTTTTAGGGAATTCCAGTTCATGTACCTACAGAAAGCTGAGTCACCGAGAAGGGGACTGGAATGGAAATTTCATGTAGCACCCCCACCCCCGCCATGTTGCTTACCCAAGGTGCCAGTAGGACATCCCATTGACTGAATCATTTTGCAATGGTAAGACCTGGTACAACTCAGATTACTGTACAAAAGTGGCACCTCAGTTGCTAAATGGACAATTTAAATGTGCTCCAACTTTTTGCAAATGATGAACTACTTTTTCCGAGGTAGCATCCAAGTACTGACATAATGCATGTCAGCAACTTGTTTTTCTTGTTCTCTAACTGCAGCACCAGGCATAGTCCCTGCCTCATGGTAGGTGCTCAGTATGTGTCCTGGTAAGCTCGGGCTGCTCTAACAAAATACCATATTCTGGGTGGCTTATAAACAACAGGAATTTATTTCTCACGGTTCTGGGGGCTGGCAAGTCCAAGATCCAGGTGTTGGCAGATTCAGTGCCTGGTGAGAGTCCACTTACAGGTTCTCACTGTAACCTAATAGGGAGGAAAGGGTGAGGGATCTCTCTGGGGTCTCTTCTGTAAGGGCACTAATCCCATTCATGAGGGCTTCACCCTCATGACCTAATCGTCTCCCAAAGGCCCCACCTCCAAATACCACCACATTGGGGATTAGGTTTCAACATATGGATCTGGGGGGAGAGGGACACAAACATTCTACAGCAGTAAGTATTAGCTGAATGAATGAATCCATCCAATGATTGGTTGGATGGCAGGGTCTGCCTGGCATGTCAGGTTGCTAAACTGTAGCAAGTGTTTCACCTTCTTCCAAAAATAGGAAGAGTATAAAAGTTTTCATACTTGAGTCAGGACTTGCCCAAATCAAGATCTTTCTGTGTCTGGGAACTACCTTTGCCCTGATTACTAATTTGTCTTTGACCTTCAGCTCTATAGTGGCCTTTGGGTTCTCTAGACCTGGGTGGGGAGAGTTGTCCAGTGTTGACTCACCCCTTAATCACCACCTCTGATTCTTTGTAAGCCCCCCAGCCTAGCTTGTCCCTTTGGTTTGCCCTGCACTCAGTTTGCAGAGATTCAGCTTTCTGTTTCTTGATTTTTGTTTTATCTCTGATTTTACTCCTGCTGCCCATTCCCCATGGACTACAGTTGTCAAACTTCCAGCATATGAGGACCAGTGTACCAGCTGAGGGCCAGCAGGCTGAAACACCACGTGTGGGTTGCCCGATGTCCACAAGGCGGCCACCAGCATGGTAGGTGCTGCCGAATGGTGCTATCACAGACGTCCCAGGAGTGATTTTCCAGAGCTACACTAGGTGCAGAGTGAAGAGGCTAGTCCTGGTCCTTAAAGTTCTTTTGAAATTTGATGCTAATTTTGGTAATATTTTTGCTTTAAGAAGAGAGAGAACTTTTCTGATTATAAAAGTAAAACATGCTCATTATAGATGATTTGGAAAACATAAAATGTTATAAAGAAGTCACATCATCCTTGACTTACTATCCGGAGATAATCACCGTTAACACTTAGACTTGTTTAGATGCCACAAGGTAGGAGTCTTGCCTTTTGGTGTACATGTCATACAAGCCACGGGGACCACTTCCTTCCTAATCAAGGGCACTGCCCCTCTTGCCTCCTGCATACAGCCCCAGAGCTGGGCATTACAGTCCCCGCTGCTGTCAGAGCATCTTCCTAGAGCACGAATCTCATCTTGTCACTCCCCTGCTTAGGTCTTCCGGTTCTTGAGAGGAGGACTTGGGCAAAGTTCTGCTCAGCAGCTCACAGATGCCTCGGTAGAAACTGGGTGAGGGCCGGGGGGCTGGGGCAGGGGTCTTTCCCAATGAGAGAACAAATGGTACCCTCCGCATCATTGCATTGTTAATCTGCCCTCATAGGACACAGGCTTCCTCTCCCAACCTGCCATATTCTCAGGGAATAACCACCTTCACATCTCACACTAGGAAATCCCCACCCAAAAGTCCCACGTGTGGAAGATTCTATGATGACACCTCCCACCCCTTAAGGCAGTGTGGGCTTTATTGCTTGTTCAGACAGCTGGAAACAGCTGTGAGTGGGGGAAGCAGAGCTGTCGGCCTGAGCAGCATATTCTCTTGTTTTGATGGTCATCACCATTGTCTTTTGTTTATAAACTGTTAGAGCCAATATAAAACACTAAATTCAAATCAACTAGAGAAGCTTCCTAGTCCAGGCAGGGATTCAGAGTCCCCACACAGAACCCTGTGTCCGGAGGGGCCTCATCTGGTCCTTGTGATGGGGACTCATCAGCCTCCTGGTGAGGCTCCCAATGAGGCAGCACAGCCTCAGACCCAGACCTGGGTTTCCTGGCAAGTCTGTCCCCTCTCTCAAGGTCACTAGCTCAGCTTCTTCCTCTCTCCTCTGGCCTCACTCAGAATGGAAAAGAGCTGGCCAACCTCCTTCCTCCTTGAAGGTGGTTATTGAGTTCTTTTGCGCCTTCCCTCTGTAGCCTGTAGCCCTTCGTCACTTACTGGGCATCTGAGGTTCCACGTCAGCATGAAAACTCATTACCTGCCCACCTGGTTCCACTGGCTCAGCTCCTTCTTGGAAGCAGGTGGCGTCTCCATGACGAATACATTAAAAAGAAAAGAGAAAGAAAGAAAGAAAACATTCCGGGTTTGTTGCTAGACCGGCTTCTTATTAGAGACCCAGTCCTCATTCGAGGTTAAGTAAATCCTTAAACCACGTGAGGGAACTTCCTAGGCAGAAAATAATCTTTCTTGTGAGACTGTCAGAGGCAGAGATTGAAAAAGTGTACGTTGCAGGATAAATTAATTAGGCAGCTAAGGGAGATATAAATATTGCTTAGTTACGCAGATGCAGAGGTGTTTCTTCTTCCTGGGTGGCAGAAGTCTCGGATGGTGAAGGCAGGGGTGCAGAGAGCTGCATTGGTGAGACCTGTGCTTCCCCCCCGTCCCTCCCCCCTGGGCAGTGCTGGCCTGCAGCGGAGCTGCTGAGCTGCTCTGGGGAGGGGATGTGCATGGAATAGTGACCACTAGTAACTCAGGAAGAAACCATCGGCAATTAGTGGTGTGGGAGTGCTCGTGACAACACGAGGGCCTGGCAGAGATCTCTGAGGGGAGGGGTTTAGGGTGAAGAAAGAGCATTTCCAAATGTGGTCTCCAAGTTAAAACATTAATTTCAATGCCTTTTGATTAATTGCTACTACGTCGCTTGGGTCAGAAAGAGGATAGACTTAGAGTGAAAGGAGGAGAGAGGAGTGAGAAGTGAGGAGAGAGGGTAAAAGGACTCAGACATTTACAAAGTAAATGAAAAATTGCCGGGTGAAATTAGACCAGGCCTGCAAGGTCTTGGACTGCTGGGAAACACCAGTTCGTACCAGGTTGTTTAGGTTGTTAAAACAACTGTCACTGGACAGGAAAGAAAGAGCTGGTTCAATTTTGGCAGCTTGATAGACTTTTTAAAAAACCTCTTTTGCAAGGTTGATTTTAACATAAATCTTGAGCAGGCAGAACATGTAAAACACCACTCAGGCCATTACAGTTATGTTAAGGTTTTATTTTCTCCCGCCAACAGGATCTCTCTCTCTGCTGATATTATATGTGTCTGCCAAAACCATATAAAAATCATTCATGGAGAAAAGTTTCCAGTGCCAGCAGCCAATCCAGTCCTTTCCCAAATCTGAAGTTTAGCACTGGCCTGGAGACTGGTAGGAAATAGATGTTAGGAAAGATGCTGAGTGAGGGAAGCTTGAAGGGAAGATGAATACATTCAGTGTCCAGTGGTCCCAGCCTCAGGGGAAGGATGCAGGCCCTTCAATTCATCACAGCTAAAGCTGAAAAGAGACAGAAGTTTGCGGTGTTTCTCAGTGATGTTTATCTTCTCATCTGTCAGGAGTTGTTTTCTGCCAACAAGGAGAAGCTGCTTAAAAAACCCAACCCAGGCCAACCCTGCAGTTTGCAATAATCAATACGTACATTTGCACTTTCCCCATACATTTCCGCCTACACCAGTCATCCTGTTTCTCCTCCCCCTTTTAAAATCAGGATGTATAGAGAGGGTCATAGGGAAAAAATGATGGTCTAAAGTAAGTAATGGCTTTGATGAAACACACACATACACACAGACGTTTCCCGTGGCATTTAGAGTAACACAAACTTGCCTTGAGCTGGCAGTCATATTTTTATACTGTGGCGTGGGCCATATACTCAGGACCGTCGAGACAGATAAGAATTCTGAAGTCCCCGGTGATTACCCTGCGAGAGGAAGCCTTTGCTTAGCTCGTGGCAATGTTCACAGGACAATGGACTGCCAGTGATATATGCAGATGTGTCCTTTTCCCATTACTGAAAGTGACCTTTATGATTAGATTGGAATAGCAACATCAATTCCTGGGTTAATATGACTTATTGGCCTAAAGGGAGGGAGTGTGTTCTCCTAGTAAGATTTCAAAGTTCAGAATCAGACCCGTCCAATTCTAACCTTCACCGTGGCCCCAGGATTCTTGCGTGGCTGGGGACATCCTGCACCTTCCGTGCTGTGTTTGTTCTTTGGAAATCAGGGGAAACCACCTTTCCCAGGAGTGTTAGGAGCCTTTAGTAAGAGTTTCACATAAAAGTCAGAAGAGATGGATTAAATACTATCATGACATATCGGATCCCCCTACAGGACCCTTTTCAGATTACTTCTAAGCCCCCGTGCCATTACCTGATTCAGGCCAGATTTAGCGACATGCATGTCAATAAAAATGATTATGAAACAGAGTTAAGAGTTATTGATCATCGGCAAAACAGTCCCACTGTTTTGTGTTTTGTGGCAAAACACAAAAAATGCAAGAAGGTGATTTTCCTGGAGGGGCAGTAAGGCCTCACCGAGCACCCCTCCCCCTCCAGCCATCTCCAAACGGACTTTCCTCTCACTTCAGGGGCAATGGATTTAGCTGTAACGTTATCGCTCCTTCCATATTCATCATCAAACCGACTTTCCTCTCACTTCAGGGGCAACGGATTTAGCTGTAACGTTATCGCTCTTGCCCTGTGATGACACTTTACGTTTTTGAAATGCTTTAAAATAATTTGACCAGTTTCTCCAAGTCAACATGGATTAAGAATCAAGGGGAGACAGACTGACTTAAAGACACAGCAGAACCAGCGTGTGCTGACAAAATGCCTGCAGTCACTGGCAAAGCTAGCGGAGACGAATGTGGATGCACTTTTTACTGATTTCAAAAAAAAAAAAAAATTAAAAGTAGTGTTATCATGTAAGGAAGAGAGCATCAGCTGCTGTTAGAAAGAGGAGATTCCTGACACAAAGTTAAAACAAAAGGTAAAGACAAGGTTTGCAACTGTGTGAACATTTATACAGGTTACACTTACTGTTTGCAAATAAAGAGCCACGTTAAAGCTCTACTAAAGTGTATCCATCGAAAGAAGTTGCCCTCACCTTGTTAAAATATTGTTCTGTGTGAAAGAGACATCTGGCTGGGTTTCCCATCCATAGGGCTAAAACGGTTAAGCATTTAATTGCTTAGAAAGTAATCCTATTATTTCAGATTTCGTGCATAATGAATTCTTTTCTTCCTAACTTGAGGACTTATGAAGGGAAATTGAGATTCTCTGGTAAATTTATTTTTGAAAAGGCACTTGACAGATGTTGTAACATCTAAGCAGCCCCAGTCTCAGGAAAAGGCTCTTAGCCGCAGATTGATGATCGGGTACCAGAGGGTGAATGTGTGAGACCCACATGACAGTCAAATGAGGTGATGTCTGCCTTCGGATCTCAGCATGAAATCACCATAAAAACAAGACTTTTGAGAAGCAGGACATAAATGAATACTTTGTTTCATCAAAACATCTGATATTTCTCAGAGGAAGGTGTGCATTTGAGGAAATGTCTCAGTCCCGAGCATTTAACAGTCAACTTGCACACCTATGAGAAGTTTGGGGGAAACAGGGCATGCCTTTCTTTCACAATTTCTGTCACAGATGACTGGACCAGCAGGTGATTAGAAACAGAGGAGGGGAGAAAAGGACAGATCGGTGAGCGAAGGTGTTGGGTAGAGAGAGGAATTGCAGGCGCCACAGAGCTCCTGTGACGTAACGCAGGTGTCAGTAGGGATTTGTTGTTTGCATGGCTGGGGTGGATGGAGTGAAAGCTTTTGTGATCCCAGAGAAGGTCAATCAGTGCTTTTCCTGTAGACTCCTGACCCCACCACCTTGGATCACTGGGAAATGGGGAGTTCTGATTCAGTTGATTAATATGCCCTAAGTGAACCACTTAATTTCAGAAAAGTGTTCAAAGGCCCTAATAACATTCACACCACACAGACCCATCCAGCCATGATTGATGCGACTCTTTGGTGAGTCATAAAGCCCTTTAGGATAGTGCAGTGCCCAGGCATCATTTATCATTGCACAGTTCAGCAAAGGCATCTGCCAACTCTTGTTTTCAGATAACTTTGATTCTTGAAAAATAGGAATTTATTTTACTTACATTTTTATTCTTGCTTTTAGATAATGAAACATGCTATTATCCAATCTGTGCTTAAAGTTTTGACAGGAGAATTTTGTAGGAGGGGGCCACCACAGCGCTGACCTTTGTTGATGGGTTTGACCTTTGCTAAGTGGGATTCTGTTCAGTGGGCTGCTGGCAGCTCTGAGAACGGGATCCTCTGGAAGCGAGGATTGGCTGATTTAAGCCACAAGCAAAAAACTGAGATTTGGGAATTTATGTCATTGAGTTTCTCTTTGTGACCTTGCCTATACTTACAATTTATTGAGACTGACATCTTTTTTTCTCTTATACTTTTTAAACTTTTTCATTGCTCTTCAAAAACATTTTAGGAAGTTTTCATTATTTCGCTTTCAAATTTAGTAAAACATCTAAGGATCACTTAGTCACAACATTCAAGAAGCTGAGATTTATTCTCGCTCACCAGCCTCGTGCCTCTGACTTCTCAAGATGAGAACACACACACCAACATGCTTTCCCTGAATACCTACTACAATAAAGCTTATTTTTTTTCTGAGTTGCATCCTAGATCCTCTAAAGAATACTCTGACAGAGGGTCTGCACACATTTTACCTAAATCAGGCTGGAAGTCATTAGCCAGAGAGGAAGGTTTCAAGAGGATGTTGAGCAAGGAGCTGGGTGATGATGAGGCAAGTGAAGGTGAAGAAACATATGTCTAAGATGTTATTACGACGCCTTCAGATACAGTTCTCGTCCCAGCAGAAAACCCATCAGAGCCATGTGTACACCAGGTCCTGCAAAGCTGTTTTTCTGTCGCTGGAGGTGAGAGTCTGTCACATCATCTGCCTGGGAGAAAATTCTCATCGGAAGGTTGGTGTGTGGGGTGAAGAGTCAGCCTCCTTCCTCACCTGTGTTTTCCCTTCCTTCCCCCACAGAGCCCAGGCTCCTGAGGCAGATCCCCAGTTCTATGCAGTTATAGCCCTCTCGTTGCTGTGTTGCTTGCTTTCTTTTTTTGTTTTGTTTTAAGGCCTCATGCCGTGCAGCATGCAGGATCTTAGTTCCCTGACCAGGGATCAAACCTGTGCCCCCTGCATTGGGAGCTCGAAGTTTTAATCACTGGACCGCCAGGGAAGTCCCAGTGTTGCTTTCTGTAACTGCCTGAAAAGACATCACTTCGTCTAGGGCACAATCTGATCCTGTTTGGTGACCCATTTGTTCCTACTACCTTGGAACCTACCTTGTCGTACCTACACATCAAATCATAACCCCCAAACGTTATCCTTGCTCTGACATATTAGACGTGGCTGACCTTGCTCTAAGACATCATAAGAACACCTAAGAAAGGAAGTTTGAAAGGAAGAATGAACAGAGGGAAGGACCATTTTCTGATAATTTGATTCATAAATAGAAAGGAATGGAAACTCTGGATGAGGACTGAACGCTGACAGATCTCTTACAACCATCCAGCATCTGCTGTATGGTACTCATCTGTCTTGTTAGATGACTATATGGAAATGGATTCGATTATTCCTTCTAATTAATAAATTAGCAACATCTGATGAATACCCAGAGTCCTGAGCAATGTGGGACACACACACCTACTATGTGCTAGGTCCTAAAACCAGTGCATAACAGAGGTTATCTCCTTTCATCACAAAGCAACCATGTGAGCTATAGATCGTCCACTTTCTATAAATGTAAAAACGGAAGCTCAGAAGCCTGCCTGGGGTCACGCAGCAGAGCCGAGATTCAACCTCGGATCTGAGTGATTTTAAAGTCTGTGCTCTTCTCACGATGGGATACGGAAGAAGAACCTTAAGCTTTCCACTCAGAAATTCGGAATGTGCAAAGGAGACAAAAGATCTACCCGCAGGCAGCGAGCAGAGAACAGGGGCCCAGACCCTTAGCATAATGGTGCCCAGGGCACGGTCCCACCTCCTCAGGAACCCTAGTCCTCCAATGCTGGCAGGACATTGCCGTTATCTTTTATGCTGGGCCGCAAGCTCCTTGATTTTAGTTCATTTACTTTTACATCATCAGTGTCTCACACGAAGCTTAGCACATAGCAGGAGGTGCATACAGTGTATTAGATGAGATTATGATGTCAATTCTGTACTGTCAAATCCTAGAGGCCTTTTCCGTTCGTCCACAGATCTTGTTTCTTGGCAGCGCCTTCTCAGGCTCAGACCCGGTTTTATAAGCGTCTGGGACCCAGTCCGCGCATGCAGCCCCATCCCTTCCTTTGCTGACTGTTAAGGCTGCTCCCTGCACAAGTATCAGGGCTTGCTGTTGACATCTGATTCACATGTTTCAATTGTTTTTGCCTCTGCGAGAATTCTGGCTGGGGAATAACAAATACATGAGAATAAGTGAGGAAATAAAAAGGAGAAAGAAGGCGGGGGGGGGGGCGTCACGTCCTATTTTTCACAAGAAAAGTTATAAATGCTGAATTGACATTCACTCAAAGAATAATGAGGTAAATCTATACGCAGCTGGTACCATCCCTGACACGTGTGATTTAATTCAGCCACGAGAAGGCCCAGCCAGTCAGCACCTAGGTGTTACCAGACTTATGAAATCTGCTCGGGGGTGTGGAGAATGTGGAAGTGCGAATTTAACTCAAGGTGAACTCACAACTTTCTCTGTAAACACAAGGGCTTTAAAAGCTGCCATGCATCACCCTCTCTGCTTAATGTGCAAGCAGATATATCTAGGCTCGCAGCCACCAGGAGTAAGGAGAACTAGCTGTGTGCTGGTCCCACTGTCTATTACGAGGGCCCTTTGAAGCACAGACACCTGACTACGTCCCCCATCCAGAGGAAGCTCCAAGAAATCAAACCTTAAACCAGTCTGAGAATAAGTTGTTGGTGACTAAGGTTAATGATACTGTATCGTACATTCGAAAGCTGCTGAGAGAGTAGATCTTAAAAGTTCTCACCACAAGAAAAAAAGAATTTGTAACTGTGTAAGCTGATGGATGTTAACTAGATTTGTTGTGGTGATCATTTCACAGTGTACACAAATATCAAATCATTATGTTGTACACCTGAAACTAATATGTTATATGTCAACTATACTTTAATAAATTATTCTTTTGAAGGAATAAGACAATAATAAATAACAGAAAAACCCAGGCAGGGGCAGGTATGGCAGGCCATGTGAGGAGGGGATCTTATTCTAAGTACAATGAGAGCCACTGAAAGATTTTATTTATGTGAGTGATATGCTTTGATTTACCTTTCAGGAAGAAGAGAATATACCTTTTAGCAAGAAGGTGCTCAGTGAGGGATGATGGCAGCCTGGACCAGAATGGTAGCAGTGGAAACAGAGAAGTTGATGGAACGAGATACTGTGAAAGAACAGCCAGCAGGATCTGCTAATTGATGTTATGGGGTAATAAGGGAAAGGAATGAGTAATGGAAGTTCCCAGGTTTGTGGCTTGAGCAACTGAATGAAGCCTGGCGCTTAAACAGGGTGGGTGGATTTGGAGGAAGTGGGTGAATCTGAGGGACATTCAGGAGGGAGAATGAGGAGGATGTGATATTACTGGATGTCAGAGGGGTGATGGAATTGAGGTTGGGGAGGAATGACTCCTAAGATATTGGCTTATACGCCTAAACAGATGGGAGTAAGATAGGAAACACCGGAGGAAGCCTGGGTTTGCAGAAGATAATAGCATGACTTTAGTTTGGTATTTGCAGGATCTGTAAATTAAGGGCCTTTGAAACATTCAAATGAAGAGGATGAGTAGGCAATTGGCTAAAGTTTTGGATCTCAAAGGAGACGTCTGGGCAGGAGATATATATGTGGGAGTTAGTTAATGATGTACAGTTGGTAACTGGAGTCATGAAAGTAGTTGAGATTGACTAGAACTGGTTTTATACAGTGAGCAGAGGACCCAGGTCCCAACCCCAGGGAACACCATGTAAAGCTCAGAACTTTCAGGTTTGGAAGACAATGGTGGCTGTCTAATTCTGAATCTTCCCACTTCCCCTCCCCAAATACCTATAAATCCAATAAGGAGAGCAAATAAAACCACACATGACCCACCTCTTCAGCAGTAAGAGGAGACAGAGAATACCATGACGCTCAAATGACCTGTAAGTAGAAAACTAACCAAATTCCAACAGCTCCTGTCCTCACCGCATCCACTCACCGCTGCAAACCTATGGGTGAGGACAGCAGGGGAAAGGAAGCTTAAGAGACTCAATAAAAAAAGAGCAGAGGGGTACAGAAGACAGAAAAGTTACCCCCAGAAAGAAAAAGTCCAATACAAAATACAGAATGCAAGTCAGGACTTGGTAATTCATAGCACTGGCTACAGGAAAGCAGCTGGAAAGTGTGTAGGAAAGGAAGTGGCCTCTTGGAGAAGCTGCCAAGTCTCCTCCTCTCTTCTGGAGGAGACTCAGCTCTACAGGGAAAGAAGGTACCTATTGGAGATGTGGCAGTGAGGAACAGAAGGAAATGAGGAGAAAATTACAGATCCTGCAGAAACATAAAGCATGCCAATGCCTCCTCCCAGCCTACTGAGGAAATGCGAGCAAAGAGGAAAGCCCAGACCACATCCATACAAAACTATTGTAAAATTAGAAAACAAAGTATTCTGACAGTGAACATTCTCTCCAGAAAAACAACCGTGAAGCTGAAGAAAACTATAATGTAATACTTCAAACTGGATTAAATATGTTCAAACAGCATTTGGAGATTTGATGAAACATCTTGAACCAGAAATACAAAAATGAAGAACAAAAATGAGAAGAAAAAGATCAGATATGAAGCGGGAATACTGCACTCAGGAAAACAATAGGAAAATACAAAATCTTCTCAGAAACGAAGGTTCAATTACAAGGTATCCAAGGGAGAATAGATTCTAATGAAATTTTAATAAAGGATATTGAAGAAAAACATAGGGAAAAAATCAAGAGACAAAAAACTAGGTAAATTAAGATGTGAAATGGATCATAGAAAAAGTGGTTGAAATGGAGGGCGAAGTAGGTCCAATATTGTTATAGTTGGAGACCCTGCAGAATATCAAAGCAATGGAACTAAACTAATATTTAAAATTATAATCCAAGAAAACTTCCTGGAAAAAACCAAACAAATCCTGAATCTATCTATTAAAAGGACCTACCGGCATCCATGTTCATAGCAGCATTATTCACAATAGCCAAACGGTGGAAGCAACCCAAGTCTGTCAATAGATGAATGGATAAATAAAATGTGGTGTATACATGCAATGGAATACTGTACTTAAAAGGGAAGGAAATTCTGACATAGGCTACAACATGGATGAACTTGAGGACATTATGCTAAGTGAGAGAGGCCAGTCACAGAAAGACAAATACTTTATGGTTCCACTAATATGAAGAATCCAGAGTAGTCAAGTTCATAGACACAGGAAGTGAAACGGTGGTTGCCAGGGGGAGAGGTGGGATATGAGAGCTGTTGCTTTATAGGTATAGAGTTTCAGTTTTGTGAGATGAAAAGAGTTCTGAAGATAGTTTGTACAACAGTGTGAATGTACCTAACGGTACTGGACTCTACACTTAAAAAATGATTAAAATGGAAAATTTTGTTATGTGTATTTTCCCACATTAAAAAAAGCTGGGGGGGGGGTAACTAGGCACACTCAAAATGAACCTGAGACGATCAACTTTGAGATATCCTGGGGTATTTGTTATCTATTTTGGTATAACAAATTACCTCCAAATTTAGCAGCTTAAAATAGCAAACAACTATTATCTCACAGATTCTGTGAGTCAGGAATCTACCCGCAGCTTAGCTGGGTGCCTCTCCCTAAAGGTCTCTCATGAAGCTGCAATTAAGTTGTCAGCACTGAGTCTCACTTGAGGCTCAGTGGGATGAGACTGACCTAATAAGAGATGATTGGGGAAACTTGGGTAAAAGGACGGATGGTGAGCATGTCCCATATTTAATTGCAGATCCATGGCTAAAATAAAGATGAGATTATGGGTATAATAATAACATAGAAACATGTATGTTCTGAGAAAGTAGAAAGAATGCAACTCAAAATGGGAAGAGAAGGGAGAGAGAGAGAGGAAAGTAGAGAAAGCTTGTACGTTGCTGTACACAATGCGAGTCAAAGGACGCCTATTAAAGGATAGTGAGAGTGCGCATGTGCGGGTACAGACGCAACGGCACGCCGGGTCAAGGGTCAGCCTAGCAAGATGGCGGCGGTGGGAGTCTGTCAGCTGCTGGCCCGGAGCTCTGTGGCGCCTCTGAGCCAGCCCCAGGGCACCCGGTGTTTGGGAGTCACGCACACTCGCCAGGATTGTGACGTTAAAGACTATAGGAAAATTCGAATTGTACGTCATCAGAAAGAGGTGAGTGAAAACTTTGCCATTGATTTGATAGCAGAGCCAATCTGAGTGAAGTTGAGAGTGATAGTGTGCGACGGCGGTGGGGGGCGCTTGGTCACATGAAAGTGTGTAAGCTGAACAAAGCAACAAAAACTGGGAGGTACAGTTATTGTGGGCTACAGTTCAGACAATATCACTGACAGAGTGAATCGCGCACGCTGGCTCTTTGAATCCTTTGGATGTATATCAAACACTACTCCCTGCTAATATAGAATATACCTTCTTTTTAAGTACATATGAATAGTCCTGAAAAATTATCGTATATTAGGGCAGAAGAAAATCATTGACAGGCTTCATTAAAGTCAGATGTTACTAACAGTTTCTGAACACAGTGCAAGAAAGCTAGAAATTGAAAACGAAACTAAAAACAAAAAAAAGGCACTTATACCTGGAACCTAAAAAAAAAATTTCTATTCGACAACTCTTGGGTTAAAAGGGAGTTAGAAACAGAAATTACAGAATTTCTGAAAAGTTATGATAATGAAAAGTCCATAAAGCAAGAGCATATTACTTCTATTATAAGGATCAATGATCAGAAAAAAATTCATAGCCCTAAGCACCTATATCAAGTAAAAATTTTAAATGAAAATAAATGAATTAGATTCCCAGTTCAAAAATCTAGAAAAAAAGGAACAATAAAATGAACTAAAAGTACAAAAAGATAATAAAGATAAATGCAGAGGTTACTGAGAGTGAAAACAAAAATAGTAGATCAAATCCATTAATCAGAATTCTGGTCCTTTGGGAAAAAAGTACAAAATGGACCACTAGCTAATTTAATCAAGAAGGAGATGTGATGACAGAAGCAGAGTCAGAGAGAGAGGTGGGGAGAGAGTGGGAGGGAAAGAGAGAGAGAGAGAGATTGAAATGAAGATGCTACACTTCTGGCTTTGAAGATGAAAGAAGGGGCCACAAGCCCACAATGCAGGCAGCCTCTAGATGCTGGAAAAGGCAGGGAATAGATTCTCCCTTAGGGCTGTTAGAAGCAATGCAGCCCTTCTCTGGGGTATATACCTAGGAATAGAATTCCTGAGTCCTATGGTAACCTATGCTTAACCATTTGAGAACCTGCCAGGCTGTTTTCCAAAGTGGCTGCACCATTTCACATTTCCACCAGCAGTGTTTGTTCCAGTTCCTCCACATCTTCACCAATGCTTGCTGTTGTCTTTTTTATTTTATCCATCCTAGTGGGGGTGAAGTGATCTGTGGCTTTGATTTGCATTGCCCTAATAACTAATGATGTTGAGCATCTTTCAAAGTGCTTATTGACCATTTGTGTATCTCCTTTGGAAAAACGTCTATTCAAATTCTTTCCTCGTTTAAAAATTTGTCTCTCTTATTGTTGAGTCATAAGAGTTCTTGATGAATTCTAGAGACAAGTCTTGTTCCTTTGTTTTGAACATCTTTGCCTGATTTTCATTTTCCTTGACTTTCTGTGTTGGTATCTGTGCATTGGACAAAACAGGTGCCTCTTCCAGTCTTCATGGACTGGTCTTGTACAGGAGAAAACCCCCATCAGTCAGCCCACTTAGAGATTCTGGGGGTCTTTATCAACTCTTTCCCTCCTCAGGGAGAAGCAGATAGCTATTGTTTTTGTCAGCTACTCTGTGCTGTGAGGGGGCTGGGGGGAGCTCTGGCGTCTCAGTCCAAACTGTTGTCTCTGTTCTCTCCCAGGCAACTAGACTGTGCACGCTTGTCAGATTCAAGGCTGGTAAGACCGGTGCTCGTGCTTCGGACAGTCCTGGAGAAGTTTGGGTGGTAGACGTACACATCAGCTCTTCCCCTCCCTAGAGGGTGCCGACAGCTGGGGTTTCTCATCCACTCACTCTCTGCTAGGCAGGGGAAAGGTCTGTGGCATCTGCCAGCCCAAGCCCCAATTCTGTTTTTCCCCAGGCAGCTAAGCTGTTCCAGACCTGTCAGAGCTCCAGGACTGGCAAGACAGAAGCTAGTCAGGAATTCCCTGGTGGTCCAGTGGTTAGGACTTGGCACTTTCACTGCCGTGGGCCCAGTTCAACTCCTGTTCGGGGAACTAAGGTCCCGTAAGCCACGCGGCCAAAAAAAAAGGCAGAAGCTAGTCCTCTGAGGAGGCCCCTTGGAGGAGCTGAGGGGGTGCTGGATGTGTAAAGCAATCTCTTCTTTCCGCTGGGTTAAGCAGAGAGCAAGGGGGTCTCTTCCTGATGGTAGGGTGCTGTGCCAGGTACAGGGACTCCAGCGAAAGGGAAACCTGAGTCTTCCTGCTGACTTCAATGAGTCTAGTTTTGTGTTCTCCCAGGCGCAGGAGCCTTTCACTTGCTTCCTGGATGTCTCAGAAAGAGACTTTGTCTGTGAATTGCCGCTGAGTTGGTGTGTTTGTAGGGGAAGGAGGGTCTAGGGCCTCCTACGCCACCATCTTGCTGACTTCACTCTCACTTCAGCTCAAAGGACCTCGTTTAATATTTACATAAGGTAAAAGATAAAACACAGAGAGCTCACTGTTCTTTCCAAGATCCACTTATTTTCTTGAGTAAAGTCTCTTTCGGCTCGTGTCCAGAGTTCTGGAAAAGTTGGGTATGACAGTGTCTGCTAGTTCTGATTGCTTTCATGGAGGAGTGGATTTTTCAGAGGTTTTCATCCCACCCTTCCAGAAGTGCCTCTTCCCCTTGTTTTTGAAAAAGCTCTGGAAGATCTGTATGTCAGGGTTCCATCAGAAAAACCCATCTAGTAGGATCTATATATTAAGACATTTATTGCAAGGCATTGGTTTATGCGATTGTGGGGACTGTTTATGTGGGTCCAAAATCCATAGGGCAGACTCCCAGGAAGGGTGGGCTGGAACTCTTAGGCATGAGCTGGAGCTGCTGTCCGCAGGTAGAATTTCTTCTTCTGGGAAACTTAAGTTCTGCCCTTAAGGCCTTTCAGCTTAATTGAATCAGGCCCACCCAGGTTGTCTATAATAATCTCCCATAGTTAAAGTAAATTGATGATAGACTTCCATCCTATCTACAAAATACCTTCACAGCAACACCTGGATTAGTGTTTGATTATTTTCATCTGCTCTCTAGGGAAGCCATGGGGGTAAGTCTCAGAAGGCACCAGGTTTAAAGAGCTGTAAACAAGGCAAGCCAGCTATGACTGCCCAAATCGGATGAAGTACAATACAAAGTTGTAGGGAGCAGTTTGACTCCACATGCACTAAGTGGAAGGAAATTGGATAGGACATCTAATAGTTTGGGAAACATGAAAGTAGAGGTGATGGGATGTAGTGCCAAGAACACTGGACACAGTGCAGAGAACGCCAAGACCACCTGGCTCTGTGACTCACTACCTCAGAGTTAACCAACCTGTCTGAGCCTCGGTGTTCTCAGTTATGAAAGGAGAATAGTAATAAAAATAAAACCATGGGTATGAGATTTAAATGAGAGAAAGTGAAGGAAAGTGCTTTATAAACTGTAAAGCATAATGTAAACACCTGAGTTAATATAAAGACTGTCAGAATTAAGTTTTATCACATTGATGATGTAAACCCCGTTTTACATAACATAATTTAGAATAGCCAAGAAGACTGGAAGAAGCCAAGAACATCTATACATCAGTGGCATATGTATCCTTCACCCACATGGGAACAGTGCATGTGAGCCCAGTCAGCAAATCCCAGAGGCCCCTGAGTCTGGTCTCTAGAGCTGTGATCAGTACACACAATTCATTTGTGTATTTTTAGCATTTTTGCTGCTTCTTATTTTTGATCAGAAGAGGCGATGCTCAGTTTATGGCATTTTGTTTAATTAAAAACTAAGTAAGCCCATGTAGGAAAATATTAAAGGAAAAAATGAATGACTTCACAGTTAAACGCTCAGTGTTTGATTTTGGGGGCCTTGTGTTTGACAATGTGAGGATATTCTGCTTTCATGCCCAGCAGTGCATCTGCATTCACTGCAGTAACATGTTTTATTCACTCTGATTATTCATTTATTTTTAGAGACTTAGAAAGACCTGCTAATTTTTAGGAAATAAACTCCACAATCTGGGGGGGGAAAAAAAAAAAAGAAGAGGGCAGGATGGGAGAAGGATGGTTTCAATTTTCAGAATTTAAATGGAAAACTCCCTTATTTTGCCTGGTCAAACCCTGGTTTGGAGATATATAAGTACAACCAAAGCCAGAAGAAGGTCCTTTCTGGAATTTTGGGGGAAACTATCTGAGGTCATTTAAGGCAACGACAGCCCCCCCCGCCCCCCCCCCCCCCGCCCACCAAGAAGCTTAAGAGGAAAAAATACTAGGTAAACACAGTGCAACCAAATTCTTATATTTTAGTACTATAAGGTTTGGTAAAATTAAGTAAAAATAGCAATAGCATGCATTAGTTGCCACAGAGCCCTTAACTAATAGTACCTGAGGCCAAAAAAAATTTTTAAAGTGTGTATGAAGATATTAAAGTTGTTTCTTAAGAAAATGCCACATATGTTGAAGAACTTAGGCCTCTTTTTTTTTTTTTTTTGAGTTTCTTTAGGAGTTTTTGTTTAAATTCCTCTACTTTTTTTTAAAAAATTTATTTATTTATTATTTATGGCTGTGTTGGGTCTTCGTTTCTGTGCAAGGGCTTTCTCTAGTTGCGGCAAGTGGGGGCCACTCTTCATCGCGGTGCACGGGCCTCTCATTATCGCGCCTCTCTTGTTGCGGAGCACAGGCTCCAGACGCGCAGGCTCAGTAATTGTGGCTCACGGGCCTAGTTGCTCCGCGGCATGTGGGATCTTCCCAGACCAGGGCTCGAACCCGTGTCTCCTGCATTGGCAGGCAGATTCTCAACCACTGCGCCACCAGGGAAGCCCAGGCCTCTTTTTTCACAGGACTTTAACCAACTGACCGAATGACTTGAAGTTATGACCCTTTTATAAATGAGTTTCTCAGACAGTCAACTCCACTGGTAACTGTGATGTTAATTTAAATAACCACAGCAATTTACTAAAAAACAAATTCAAAGGACAGTATAACTTCTTTAAAAACCAAGGGCAATCATGAAATCGCAACAACTTTAGTAAAAGAATGAAAGAAATCTCAGTGTCTCCAGATGGGAGGTGAAAGATCTATGTAGATAATATAGCGTTGTAGCTGACATCCATGGTTTTGCAGAAACTACATTGTGATACTAAAACGAGGCTCTCTTTCAGGGGTCAGCGAACTTTCTCTGAAAAGGGCTACATAGTAAAATGTTTTAGGCTTTGTGGGCCATCAGTCTTAGTCACAACTCTACAAACTGCCACTATGGTTTGAAAGCAGCCATAGAAAATATGTGAATGCATGGGCATGGCTGTGTTTCAGTAAAACTTTATTTACAAAAATCATGTGGTGGCCTGGATTTGGCCTTCAGGTTGTGGTTGGCTGACCCCTGCTCTAATCAATAAGAAACTACTTTGTTCATATATTACAAGTACAGAAAAAGGGGGAGGGGGAGAGGTAGGAAGGAAGGGGAGGGAAGCATATTACAAAAAGTATTTGATAAAAAAAAAAAAGAAAGAAAAAAAAAAATAACAACAACAAAAAAAAAGTATTTGAAATTAGTGATCAGTTCATTGGGAGGGAAAACACAAGACAGTGTTTTCCAGACCAGGTCATGCATCAGAAGCACCTGGGAAACATTTAAATTATAGATTTTCAAGGTCCACCTCCAGAGTCTGCCATTCGGTAGGTCTAGGGATATTTTTATATTCCCCAGGGAGACCCTTTGATTTAAAAAGTCAAGTGACAGTAATAAAATGCTGTTGGACTAGGAGAAAATGATAAGAAACTGGAATGATATAGATTGACTCTCATAAAATGAAATGTGTGGACCATTTGCTATAAAATTCCAGAGGGTGCATGCCAGGCAGGGCTCTCCAGAGGCAGTTGAAGGGACAGGTGAAAGAAGAGCTTTGACAGAGGAGGGGTGGCCGTGAGCTCTGGAGCCCCAGGGGGTACCAGGTCCATCGCTCACACATTCAACTTTCAATCTTGAGTTGCCGCAGAGCCCAGTCCCAGCCCTGGCTTTGCTGTCAACTATCATGTGACCTCGGACAAGTCCCTTAGCTTCTCTGGGCCAAGGTTTCCTCATCTGGGACCCCTCTCCCAGCAGCATGTGTAGGATTCCATAAAACATAGACATATCACGGTGGATTCAGAGAAATCCTAACCTTTATCCTTCTCTTATGAAGTTAAACTAAACAAGTATTTAAGAGTGAGAAAATTATAGACTATGCCACGTTAATGGCCCTTTGGCAGGATTTTCACAGAATCGCAAAAACAGGACTAAACTTCTGAAGAACATTTGGTTTAGATGACGGGGTTTCCGTTTATGAAGGAACTTTCAATAATCACTCAGGGGACTTGTCAATTCTACTTTTCCAGACACTTTGCCGGTTTTCTGGGCCACTTTACGGTGCGCCGATGGTTGCAGAGCCAGGCCAGTCGCGTGTGAAGAGGGGCTGCAGGCAGGGCCGGGGCCGAGCAGGTGAGTCCCGTAACTCCCGTTCACGGGAATCCAAAAGGCGGGCAGGTTTCTGCCCTTCAGAGGGTAACTTTTTTATTTTTAACATAGCAGTCACATGATTGGAGCCAAGTAAAGTGCTATTTAAGATAGGGAGAGAGGAAGAGATGGGGTGTGATTTTAAGAGCTGGAAGAAGGCTGTACACGTGCAGGACACACATTGTGACCACTGTTTTCGTGTTAATTACAGAATTCCTGGAGAGGCCACGTGCAGTGGCGCTGGGGCCTCCAGAGTCCACGGATGCTAAGAGCTCCAGGGCTTAAACCTCTCGGCCGTGCCTTCTTTCCACTCCCCCACTTCATTTCACACACTTATATATTATATGCATTACCACTTCATTATCATTATATGCAGTTCCTAATCTCTTGTATGTAACCCTTAACCAGTGTTTCCATAAGTGCCCGCATGAAGGATTAATGCTTCAGACCAACTCTGGTCATTCTATGAATTAGCAATAACCAATTTTCTGGGACTAATGTGAATTCAACCCACGAAATTAAATAACCAAAATGAAAATGAATGTCTGTGTTCCACAAAGAAAATGGAATTTAAGCTCCCTGCTGACCACAGTCAGCTCTGCTGTAGTGTAACATATGTTCCTAAAAATCCCTGCTCTGTGCAAAACTGCACAGTAAAAACCACAGAGCTCATGGGAATGATGGAATTGGGGCACAACACCCGAAAGTGTCATTAGTGATACACTGAAAAAAAAAGGAGCCTATTAATACAAACAGCACAGTTTTAAACATACTAAATGGTCAGGAAATATATAAATACCACAATAAATGTGGCACATTATCTTGAAAAAGACCTGGAGGATGCCTGTGGTTATGGGTAGTGGGTGTCAGAAGGGCTGCAGCTCTTGGGTTGTTGGAAGTGAGGAAGGGAGAGTGATGTGAGGTCAGAGGCAGAGCCACAGCTCCAGGTCCCAGCCACTGTGCCCTCCAGTGTGTGGAGCTGAGGGAGATGTTTGAGGGTGTGTCTGACGTGTTGATACTGGCGCAGTTCAGCTGGGTGCAGTCTTCCGTGTTCATCTAATGTTCCGTGAGGACCAACATGCATGCAGCAGATGTGAAAAGCGCATGACGCTCAAATGATTCCCTCACATCTCAATCGCATTCCAACAGTTACACATTTTCAAAACAAGTGCTACAGCTGAACTGTGTTTGCTCACCTGGCACCAGTGACAGTGGAACGCTCTAAAAAGCCTTCTAGCCACCAATGGTGTCCCAGTAAAGTTTCAAAAAAAACGCTGACACACAGAACTATGGTTGGTAAATTTTAAAAGTAAGACTGTGTAACTTTAAAGGGTATTCAGTGAAGAGATTTCTTTTCTCTGCCCATCTTTCATTAAGTTGATTTTGTCATGGAAGTCTCTATCATTTATACTAATAAAATAGTTCACAGGTTGAAGGCTAAGCTCTAGTTCGTGAAAAGATTCAATTTTACTTTTACTTCTTCAGGGATCAGCTAAAGACACTCTGAGTACCGAGTATTTAAACTTTGTTTGCAATAGAGACACACAATTGAGAGAGAGGCACGAAGGCTCCACCTTGTGAGTCATCAAAGTGCTTTATTTTGTAAAGCCTGGCTCATGACTGGAGTGTACTGTTAGCACTAGGAGATACAAGGCAAACTTCCTCACTCTGTCCGAAGAGTTGATCAACAGAACGGATGACAGAGACTGTTACAGACAAAAATAAAGCATTCTGTAAACTTCTAAAAGCATACACAGATTGGCCACATAGGAAAACAGTTACTCAAATAATGTATAGGTACCTTCTTTTTACTTCAGGGTCTCGCTTTTGTAATCCTGGATCAAAGAAACTACAGCATAACTTCAGAGCACTGAAAGGGACTCAACGCCAGAATGAATGGTGGGGGGGAAATACTAAATCACCATCTCAATTAATTTAAACACATAGAATACAGATTTGTACAACAAGGTCACAGTGCTGTTGACATCGTCTGTTGAGGCTAACAAATCTCTGTGAAGTCAGTAGATGTAGTAGAATGGCCTTGCTGCTGGCTTTCCGGGATTTCGGCTGCTGTCACCTGGTGTTTTCTGAAGTAAACCCACATACGTTGGGCACAGTTGCAGACTTGATAAGCCCTGAAGGAAAGTCACTGGCAGAGGCAGTATGGTGCGGGGTATTTGTTGAGCTGTAAGTAATTACTGAGGGGTGGATTTTTTTTTTTTCTTTTCTGAACCTGCCTACAAAAGTCATCTCACGTTTTAAACAAAGAATTTCAAAGGCACAGCTTTAGCACAGTGTATAAGTTGATAACCTATTCTAAGCAAGTCTAATATTTTAGCTTGACACCTTTCAGAAAATGCCAGGAAGTTGGTAAATACATGATCGATGTTGGAAATTTATAACTTGATTAGACACAGTCAGCACAGTTTAGGGCAATGAACTTGCATAACCAGATCTGGGTTAAACATTTTCTTAAAAAAAAAAAAAATCATTAGGTCGATAAATGTGCATCGGAGGAAAACCCTTTTCCTTTTACTGTAAAAGACCGCCTACCATTAAAATGTGACTGCAGGATACATTTCAAAATATGACAAACATTATTTCACCTACACTGTAAAATGACTTTACATGTAAACTTCAAAAATCACATGCTGTACATTAAATTTTTAGATTCAAAAATATCCCTGTTTTCCTAATAATGTAAACAGTAATATTGAGGGTTTCAGTTAAGGGCAAATTCATAACAAAATACCACTGTTTAACTGGAAAATTGAGAGCTCTAAATGCTTTGCTCACCTTCCCACCATGGGAGATGTAGATGCCATTGCCCAAAACTGCACTTTTCAGGTAAGCTTTATTTTTATTTTGTAGCATTAATTACTATATTGCAACGTAAGAGTGTGTCAGTGAAGAAGCTCCAGGCAAGAAAAGAGAAGTAAGCAGTTTTCCTGGGCATATTTACTGAGGTGAAAATGTACAGAGAGAGACACTAGGGGCATCAGCTTCCTGCTGGAGGAGGGGCATTTGTCCCCAGACACTGTTGAGTCCCGACACCTGAACCAGGATGCGCGGGAGATGCCAGCCTCCTCCGTCCAGCGCCCGGGGTGCAACTATTAAGGAGTGTCAGCGTGCGTGGTAGAAGTGTAACATCTGCAGTAAGTTCTTTTTCCTTTTAATCACCATCATTATTATTATCATCATCATTATTATCTACATTATTATTACGATTACCGTCTCACATCTTTCAACTCCAAAAAATAAACTGATCCACAGTTTATCGTGTGGTGCCAACCTGGTTGGTCTGACATGCATTGCCTTCTCCCCTCCCCCCTGCATGTGCTCACTCATTCATTCATTCATTCATTCGTCCACAGCTGGAATCAGAGGGTTACTGCCCCAAACACACTCTGACCAAAGTCGGTTTCCATCAACCAATCAATCAGTTTTGAAGATGCTCACGTGCGCGTGCGCACGCACTCCCCCCCGCCCCCCCCTATACACACCCAAGTCAGAAATAGCTAGAGTGATGCTGGGAAATATCAGGTAGCTGTTAAAGCAAGTAGTCCCCAAATCAGTCATCTTGGCCTGAAGATGTAAACGAGGAGGTGTGCTTCACTGAGTTTGGTTTTCATTTTTCCTGTGCCGAAGCCACCTCTGTCCTTCCCACGCTCACGTCCGTCTTCGGCCATGCAGGACGTTACGTCAAGATGTGGCCAATAAAGTCCAAAAAGCGCTTGGAATACTGTTCTGGGTTCACGGTGGAGATCTCCGCACCAGCCTGGGCAGCGTGAGAGGGGAGGAACAGTGACAGAATTACTATCAGTACCTGCAGGAACTTCCACTTCAGCTGAATATGAAGCCAGGCATTTTCAAACCTGTGCAGCCTCTACTCGTAATTCAGAATATCTTGGATATTGGTCTGAATAGCCAAGGCTCTTAGGAATCTGTGTGTGAAAACGAGGCAGAGTCATAGGACCAACAGATGCCATTGTCACACACACTGTGACTGCTGCCACTAAAAAAAAAAAAAATCCAACCAGCCACGTTTGAGATGCTCCCATCAAATGTGGAATCTGCGTGGCCAACATTCAGAAGCCACGGGGAGGGTGCTTCTGTTTCTCAAGAGAGCAGATTGGAGACACCTTGAGAATGACACAAACAGCAACGTTTGGCCAGAGGGAAGCTCCAATGACAAGGACACAAGGACCGTGTTCATTTTTCAGGACCGAGGTAAGCGGCTGGGTGCTCAGAAATGAGGGGCGACAGCCGCAGCAGCAGGGGCGGTGTCAGCTGCCGGGACTCTTTCCTGGCCCCGTAAGCAGGCGAGACACAGCGCCGTGACTGCGTCTCCCCCGGAGGGGCACGGGCATGGGGGTGCCATCGTCCCCATTCGCAGAGACCTGCTTGGAGCTGGGAAGCCGGCCCCTCGCAGAGGCTCAGTGGGGGGTTTCCTAGGACAGGAGCACAGTGCGGGCCAGCAGAGCCCCGTGGTTACCAGCCAGCCTCCTGAGCTGCAAAGGGCAGGACCAGAGTTTTACTAAGTCACCAGATGCTATTTTTACACACGCAGCTCACAGGGGAACCTGTAATTTCCATGCCTGGCCTGGGCCCCTGGGATCTCCACGGAAGAGCCCCGGTTTTGAAGGCAGAGAATGGTTCCCAGCAGCAGCTCGACACAACATTCCTTTGCAGAGGAATGTCTTGCTCTTGCAAACTGCACCCAATTTTAGGCCGTGTGCCATATCATGGAGCTGAGCTGGTGACTTACAGGGGAGATGCAGATGAAGCCATGTTTGCTATGGCCTGTTTCCAGTTTCACGTGGTCTAGAATATCAGCAGGTTTGAGGAGGGGTGGGAACAAACACGGAGCATCCCCCCACTGTTCAGTCTATTCACCACAAAAATCTCATCAATAAGGCATTAGGACCCCTTCATCAGCTGGCAGAACTGAAGTGCCAGAGCACTTCCTCCAGGTCACACACTGGAAAGGTGAAATAGGATTCTGGCCCAGCTGTGTCCTTGCAATACACCCAGGTTGTTCAACCAGAGATGAGCATCAGAATTACCGGAGCCTCTTAGAGGCCCCTCCCGCAGCCTCCTGAGCTGGACTCAGAATCAGGGAAAGGGGTGGTGCATCTGGCAGGCACACAGTTTGCAAACGGTGCTCAGAAGGCTGCGGTGCCAACCCCCGCATGAGAACTACTGTGTACCCTTCTCTCTGACTGATAGAGGATTTTTATCGTGTTCGGTGGGCCGGGTAGGTCCTGGTCCGTGCGCTGCACACAGCGGGAACACCAGAAAGAGCTGACGGTGTGACTGAAATATTTCTGTGGCAAATGGGGTATGGTGTTAGGCTGGTTCCATTGCTGAAATGACAGCCTGCTTGATTTTAAAATAGAGAAAAAGAGCCTTTAGAAGAGGTTGATGTTCTGCTGGATCTTGGTTGGCTCCACACTGTGGGGAAGCATCTCTCCTGCCAGTGTGAACGAGCCAGGGCACAAGTTCATCCCTGTGCGATGGGCTCTGTGGCCTTTTTGGCACGCCTGAAAGCCAAAATGGGTCCCTACAATGCAAGCACAGTGGAGACTCACGACTTGTGAAGTCCAGCTGGCCAGGCGGGCCTCGCTGGGAGATCGGGGGGCGGGGCTGGGTCCTGAGGAGCAGTCCTCTCTCTACCACTGCCTAGGACGTGATCCTGGCTGGCAAGTTACTCCGTAAGCTCCCGTCCTCAGTTTCTTCACCTGGTAAGCAGGAGTGCCCTGGTTATCCCTCACAGGCTCGTCCCGGGGATTCAACAAGTTACCATAGGCCGGGAATAGTGAGAATTCTGAGCAAGGACAATAAAGGTGAGGGATTCGTATTATTAAACTTTGATCCTGCACTCAAAACATTTCTGTAGTAGAAAAAATTACAATCTGCTGTGCGGAAAGGAATATAATATTGTGTATCTTGGAAGCACGTGAAGCAGAGAATAGTGCTTCAGTTCTGAACATCTCAAATTAAAACACTCAGTTGTCATCATTCAGCCCTTTTGTCTTTGAAACATTTTTTGAACAAAAAAGAATTTGTGTAATATTCTCATGATGCATGTGTCTGTTAATAACCCCGGTGGGTAAAAGAAGAGCCGCGCCGGGTTTAAGTGACTTGGGAGTGGCGGTCCGAGCGCGTGCTGGCTCTGACTCTGCATCAGAGCGTGACCCCTGCAGGGAACCAGAGCCAATGAAGGACTGTGGGCAGCTCAGCGGAAAGGAGCGGACCTGAGCTGGTCCCTGCACGACAGGAAGCAGGGAGCAGAGAGGGAAACCAAACGGAGATACTTACGCCGTGTTTAACAGTTTTGCAGCGTGGGCAGCTTCTTTTTGCTCATAATGAGTCAGAATGTCAATAATTGCCATAAAGTACACCTCTTTCCTAGGCGAATCTGTAAAGGGATGAGAGCGATGATTGTGGGACACGTGATGACAGCACCTGGAAAAGTGCGAGCTGCTGATGGAGGAAGAGGTGAGGGATTCAGTGGGATGGGGGTCGAAGGGGTCTGAAACAAAGGCAACAGAGGCTTTTAAAAGTCTTGCATATCCCTATGAAACAGCTTAACTTTCTGTCCCCAATTCTCTCTCAATTTAAAAAGTAAAAAGAGGATATAACCTCAGGATATTGCCAGTAGAGGTGCAGGGGGTGAGATTGTTTTGTTAATCTTCATTTTCCTTAGTGACTGTGTATTGCTTTGGTATAAAGAAAAATGCTATTTAAAAAATACTCTCTAAAACAAGTAGAAGTAATTATGCTCCCTAATACTTTCTACCATTACATACTGTTCCTAATTAGCTGTTCCTAATTCTCATTGGATCTAGTATCAGAACTGGATAAAGGCATATATCATCTACAGTACCCATCTTCTACATATTTCCACAAATATGATGATGTTTCAATTATGAACAATATGAAAAAGTACATTTGACTATATCTAATTTTCTGTGTTGAAGAAACAATTTTGGTGAGCAAAATAAAAAACATAACTCAAACTCACCTGGCTGCTATGCCATGAGATTTTTTTAAACAATGATGAACCACAATTTTTATTACTCAAAAAATCAGAGGCCTGCTTTTATCTCTAAATTTTTTTTTCCATGTATAAGTAGCTACGGTAGCATGTAATATTCCTACAAATATCTCATCACCCAGATTTTGAGGATTAAGATGGATCTCACTTTAGAGAAGAGGGCCACAGACACCTTAATGGGGGAAAGAGCAGAGGACAGACACAGCAGCAAATCGGAGATTCTCATCCCACACCCTGGGCCAGCTTCAGCACTCCCGAGAAGGAAAGGGCTGGTAGCAATGAGATGCCTGCCCTACACGATGTCCACAGGGGGTTTGGAGTGGACCACGTATGTACCTAGCTCAGGATAGACTTGTGACACTTGAGATCCACATAAAAGGTAACTAAGAAAAAGAATATTTTAAAACATTTCTTATATATGGTATGGACATTTACACAAGCATGTGCATATGTGTGTTGTATATGTACAACACACACTTGTGTGGTTTCACTCTGTTCCCTCAACATCACACAGTTCAAGGACCTCATCACATTACAGTTCAAAACCAGAGGTTACAGTTACCTTTAACATACTTTGTCCCGAAATCAATCGATCGGGACTCTTGAGAAGGAGTCTTACAGGGCAGCATGCTTTAACCGGGGTTGATGATTACCAGTAGATAACAATGCAAAAAGAAAAATCCAACTAACGGTAAAAAGAGTTGATAGTAACTCAACTTACTTTCATGGCATTTAATTCCATAAACATCAATGTTGGATCAAACTCGCCCGGAGCCAAGGGCGGCGAGCTGTTGAGCGTATTTCCAGGACTGTCGGGAGGGGTTCCGACAGGGTGGTGCCGTCGCTCTCCCCCCTCCTCCTCTCCGTCATTCTCTTCACACTCCACTTCTTCCTGTTCGGCTCTCTCCACATCGTGGATGCCCACCAGGGAGGCTGTAGTCCATGAGCTTCAGCTGGGCAAGAAACTGGAAGGGGGGAAGCGACGTGGTCAGTTATATCCTAAACACAAGCCCAGATTTAAAGGACCGCAAGCTCACAAAAGGGCGGTAGAGGCGAGAGATTTCCCCAGGAGCAGCCAGGAGCCTCTTTAATGGTGCTGTCACGGTCCCTGGCAGTTTCTCCAGCCAAAGCTGTAGCCTCACACTTCAGGCTGGCTCAGAGCTGGGATTATTTCCCTGAGATGCAAAGCTGGAAGCTGAGAGGGATGCACTTATCACATGGAGGCTGTACTGCACCAAAGAGCAGAGAGCATGGCTGGCAAGAAGGAGACACAGGGAAGAAAACGTTTCTCCGAACAATTAAGACTGGCTAATGGGGAAACCAGGGACCTCCCACGTAGCTTCCAGGGGAGCCTCTCTGAACGGCTTGTGAAAAGCACTTTGAAATGCAGCACACTCCGTGGAGGAGAGTATTATGCTGTCCATCACAAGTAAGCACAAGCACCAGTGTCCCAATCAACCAGCAAATGCCTGTGTCGCTGCTCAGCACTCTCCTTCAGGCCTGCCTGGGGGTTTCCTTCTGATGGAAGCGGGAGCCGGACACGCTCCTCCATCGCCCCCTCCCATGCCTAGCACAGTGCCTGCCCCAACCGACCCCTTTATCTGGGAGCTTTCTCTGGCCCGTTCCCCTCGCCCCCACTGCGTACCCTGGATGCCCTCCAGAGGTCTGGGCACAGCTGGAGAAGCTGGATTGCTGGGTGGCAACATCTCCCACCCACATGTGTGTAGTGGGTGCAGCGTGGGTGGGGCGTGGTCGGGCCAGGTCCTGCTCCGCGTGCAGGGTGGCAAGGCAAGAGCCCCCTCGCCCCATCCCTACTTCTCCCTCTGGGCCCTTGGAAGGTCCCTGGGAAGTGGCAAAGGTTGGATGCTGCCCGAACTTCCCCTTCTGGTCCTTTGGCAAGGGAAGAATTTGATCTGCTCACGCCCCTACTTAAGACCTTTCAGTGGGGTACCGTTTCTTACAGGGTGGAAACAAACTCTCACACTGTCCACGGGACCTGGGTAGTTTGGCTTCACCGCCTCTCGGACCATCCTGAACCCTCTTCTGGCCTCTGGCCCCCTCACTGCGCCCCTTCACCTCCCACTTGACCTTCAGGTCTCAACTGCAGGGCACTTGCTCACGGAAGCCTGTCCCGACTCCTGCCGGGCATGTGTGCACTGCACACTTTCCCCTAAGGACACCTGGTTTAGCTGCACACTCATCTTATTAGATTACTTGAGTAACTTCTATCTTCCCCAAACACTGCAGCCCCATGAGGACAGGGGCTCTGGCTGATTTTGCCCTTGAAACTGCCATTATTAGTCAAATCCATCTCACCTGCCTTCACTAATCAAGGTCTTTTAAGACTTGCATGTCCTTCAAGGGGCACGTAGCCTAAACAATGATATCTGCCCAGCTGCTTGCTAGGAACTTGGAGTCAGCTGTGTCTAGTTTGAGCTGAGTTGGTTGAGACTGGATAGGACCACTGACCCTCCAACTGGGCATGCGTGAGTGTCTTTTTACACGTGCAGAGGATGGAAAGCTCCACCCTTGGGTCGTGCAGAAGCCAGTAGCCTAGTTAAACCTGTGCAGAACGATGATTCCTGTTCCTTTTCCCAGTCGCCTTTCCTCACGCTCCCCACGCCTCAGACAGCACTGCTGCTGCTTATCCCATAAACACCTCGAGCCCCTTGCCTTGGGGAGGCGAATTTGAGATTTGCTCTTCCCGCTTGGCTGCCTTGTGAACAAACCCTCTCTGCTGCAGACCTCAGCGTCTCTGCGTTTGGCTTGCTGCACGTCGGGCACAAACGAGCCTGGTTCGGTGACACCCTCACTGCGCTCCTGACTCCCAGGTAAGTGATGTAGCTACTTGGTATTTATTGAACAAGAGAACAGGATGCCTGCTGCTTCTTCCCCAGTCCCCCTTACCTCTCCCTAATTTCCCCTGACCCCTTCCTCTAAGAAAAATAACTACCCAAACCAAATAAAAACGAAGAACAAAGCAACAACAAAAAGACCTTCCTTTGAGACTGCAAGAGGCAGCACCTACTGGAAGCAAAATGAGACCATTTACGATATATCTTTGCTCATCTTTGCTCTACGTGCTCTTTAACACGTAGGTCTGTTTGACCTTCAGATGGTTGACGTACAAATACACTTTCAAGTGTGCTTTATGTATGAGAGTACAAAAGGGGCTGCCTGTAATTAACCTGCCAAAGGTTAGGCAGGGAAGGGGTGATGACCAGGGCTGAACTGCCACACGAAGTAGGGTGGGTCTCCAGGCCCACGTCTTCCTCTGGCACTTGTGCTGCTCTCACAACGTCGGCCAGGCCCAGAGCTTTCCTGGGTCTCTGATCTGTGGTCAGACCACTGCTTAGCCTCCTCTCCCAGTAAAGAAACATTTGTATTCAGTAAATAAAAGTGAAGTTAGCTCCCAGCATCACCCACTAAACTATAAGTGAAATGAAAAATGCATCTCTTGACAAGAAGTTGTTCTGACATACCCAAAATCAAGGAAACCAATTGCAGCCCCAAATGGGGATTATATAAGAAATGGGGATTATATAAATCTTCAAATCTGTGCGGCTGAGACAGAAATGGAAAAGACCAAGGACAGCACAGTGGTTAAGAGTATGGCTTTTGCTGATAAGGGTGACCCATTAAAGTATCAGATAATCTTAAATAAAATTAAAAAAAAAAAGTTTTGGAGTCAGGTGGGCAGTTAAATTTTATGTTACTAGCTCTGTGCCTTGATGATAAATTCACCTCTCTGAGCCTTAGTTATTCTATGAAATGGGACAACACCACTAAACTCACAGTGGTGTGGAAAGGATTAGAGAGAATGTAGTGGAGGCAATGAAAAGTGCCTTGCGTGTAACAGTGGACGTGGTTTTATCATTGTCCGTGTGGTTATTGTGGTAAAAACCTTTTTTTCATCAAGTAGGTAACTTAAACATGGGGAGAGGTTCAAGTGAGGTGGGCCAAGAGGGGAGATGTGCTGAAGAGCCCATTGACTCCTCAGCTCTTATTGTCATAAAACGTCATTTAAAATCTCTTCTAAAGTAGAGGGAAACACAAGGCAGCAGCAGACCTGAGATTCTTGCTAGAGAAAGTCCCTGCTGGGCATCACAAAACTACTGTGGGCTGAAGATGACAGACCCCAAAGAGAAGAGGGGTTTGGGGCTCCCTGGAGGGTCTACCTCCAGCTAACATTAGGAACTTAATACACATTTGCTATTTTCTGTCATCCCTTTAAGCTTCTAACTCAAATTAGTGATTTCTAAATACATAAGATTTCAAAGCATGAAGATTTTAAATCTTTATAATCTCTAGGTCCCATGCTTTCCAACTTCTTAATAATTATCCGCCAGACCTTGATCAGCCTCTTTTTCCCTCAGAATATCCCACCTAATCTGCTTCCCTCATAATTAATTCCTCATTATACCAAATCTGAGCTAGTATCTTCCTCAAGGTTTTTATGAGCCCTGTCACACACAAACCCTTCTAGAAAACTGTGGCTAAAGAGCTGTTAATAAACTCTCCTTCTATGTGTCGTCTTTGGAGAAATGTCTATTTAGGTGGTCTTCCCATTTTTTGATTGGGTGGTTTTTTTGTTGATGAGTTGTATGAGCCGTTTGTATACTTTGGAAATTAAGCCCTTGTCGGTTGCTTCGTTTGCAAATATTTTCTCCCATGGGTTATCTTTTCATTTTGTTTATGGGTTTCCTTTGCTGTGCAAAAGCTTGTAAGTTTGATTAGGTCCCATTTGTTTATTTTTGTTTTTATTTCTATTGGCTTGGGAGACTGACCTAAGAAAACATTGGTATGATTTATGTCGGAGAATGTTTTGCCTATGATCTTGTCTAGGAGTTTTATGGTGTCATATCTTTTAAGTCTTTAAGCCATTTTGAGTTTATTTTTGTGTATGGTGTGAGGGTGTGTTTTAACTTCATTGATTTACATTTGGCTGTCCAACTTTCCCAGCACCACTTGCTGAAGAGACTGTCTTTTTCCCATTTTATATTCTTGCCTCCTATGTTGAAGATTAATTGATTGTAGGTGTGTGTGTTTTTTTTCCTGGCCTCTGTATTCTGTTCCATTAATGTCTGTTTTTGTGCCAGTACCACAGTGTTTTGATTACTGTAGCTTTGTATATTGTCTGAAGTCTGGGAGGGTTATGCCTCCTGCTTTGTTCTTTTTCCTCAGGATTGCTTTGGCAATTCTGGGTCTTTTATGGTTCCATATAAATTTTAGGATTCTTTGTTCTAGTTCTGTGGGAACTGTCATGGGTAATTTGATAGGGATCACATGAAAAGATGCTCAACATCTCTAATTATTAGAGAAATACAAATCAAAACTACAATGAGGTATCACCTCACACCAGTCAGAATGGCCATCATTAACAAGTCTACAAATAACAAATGCTGGAGAGGGTGTGGAGAAAAGGGAACTCTCCTACACTGTTGAGGGGAATGTAAATTGGTGCAGCCACTATGGAAAACAGTAAGGAGGTTCCTCAAAAAACTAAAAGTAGAGTTGCCATATGATCCAGCAATCCCACTCCTAGGCATATACCCAGATAAAACTATAATTCAAAAAGATACATGCACCCCCTGTGTTCATAGCACTATTTACAATAGCCAAGACATGGAAACAACCTAAATGTCCATCAACAGATGAACGGATAAAGGTATGGTATATATTTATATACAGTGGAATACTACTCAGCCATTGAAAAGAATTAAATAATGTCATTTGTAGCAACATGGATGGACCTAGAGATTATCATACTAAGTGAAGTCAGAAAGAGAAAGACAAATACCGTAAGATATCACTTACATGTGGAATCTAAAATATGATACAAATCAATATATCTACGAAACAAAAACAGACTCACAGATACAGACAATAGACTTGTGGTTGCCAAGGGGGGTGGTGGGGGAGGGAAGGAGTGGGAGTTTGGGATGAGCAGAGGCAGACTATTATATAGAGAGTGGATAAACAGCAAGGTCCTACTGTACAGCACAGAGAACTACTGATATATTCAGTATTCTGTGATAAACCATAATGGAAAAGAATATGAAAAAGAATATATAGGGCTTCCCTGGTGGTGCAGTGGTTGAGAATCCGCCTGCCAATGCAGGGGACATGGGTTCGAGCCCTGGTCTGGGAAGATCCCACATGCCGTGGAGCAACTGGGCCTGTGAGCCACAACTACTGAGCCTGCACGTCTGGAGCCTATGCTCCGCAACAAGAGAGGCCGCGATAGTGAGAGGCCCGCGCACCGCAATGAAGAGTGGCCCCCACTTGCCGCAACTGGAGAAAGCCCTCGCACAGAAACGAAGACCCAACACAGCCAAAAATTAAAAAAAAAAAAAAAAAAGAATATATATATGTATAACTGAGTCACTTTGCTGTACAGAAATTTACAAACAGCATTGTAAATCAACTACAATAAAATTAAAAAAAAAGAAACTTCTTTACAACAGATTTGAAGTTACTTTTTACTAAGTTTATTAACACACTTGTTCTACTGAATCACCACCTCCCAACACATCTGTGATGGAGGATTAAAATTCCAACCATCCCTATTTAGGTTATATTTAATCGCTTGTTGAAAGCCGCAATAATCCTCTCTTGGAGTACTTTATCTGAAAACAGTCTCAACTGTGCTGTCACAAACATCTTTAATCTGCATGTTATATCAGCAGTTTAGGAGTGTGGCTGCCAGTGGCCTCAAATCCCAGTCTGAATTTAGTAGCTGTGTGTCTTTGAGCAAATTACATAGTGTCTCTGGGCTCAGTTTTCTCATCCATAAATTGGAATAACAGCACTCAGCCTCAAGGAGTTAGAAGAATGAAGGGAGACAATGACTGCGCAGGAAGGACTTATGCTCTACATGCTCTGTAAGTGTTCGCTGCCAACCATCCTGCTGCCCGCAGTGCTCCCTCCCCTCCCCACCCCCGACCCAAGACGTCAAGGATGAGATTCCCTGTGATGGGGCGGATGCCACAGGACACAAAGCACAGTTTTGCGTTGTGTGAAATTTGGATCCCAGTGTGAGCCGATGAGAGATGAGCGTGGGCCCTGGTCAGAGCTGACGAGAAGCAGGTCAGAGGGCAAAAGTGACTTTTCACTCTCCATAGAGTGCTTTCTTCTGGAGAAAAGGGTTCACATATACTCATGTGTAAAGCTATCAGAACTAAAGTACTTTGAGCGACATATGAATAGAACAGAATTTCAAATGCAGAAAAAACCCCTAGGTTCTAATTTTCCTACAAAAATATTTATTGAGCTGTAGTAAACTCATCTTTTACTTAAAGCATTGAGTCACCCCCGCCAACCCCCAAATCCTGTACTTAGGCCAGCCAGCTAAATTAGAAAGCATGGACCTGATGGAAAAATGAAACGAGATTACATTCTAGTCTCATTATCAAGATCAGATGTCAAGCTACTTCACCATAATTACCTGCTTAAAAATTTAATAATGCTTCTGCATGAATTTCAAAACTAGACACTTACCAACCATTGAGAATTTATTAAAATGAAAGAACGCCTTATGCCCTGCCTCCATTTCAACAAAACAGCTAAGTGCGAGAGCCATGGATGGGGTTAAAATTATCCAAATCCTCTAATCAAGACACTATTAGAGACAATGAAAGGGCAAAGAGAATCCTTGTGTAATTCAACTGTAAATTTGAACGGCTTCAGTTACATTATTTGTGGGGTCTAAATATCATAGTAATATACAGCCGACAGAAGAAAAGATGAAAACCATCTTTCTAGCAGATCAGATAACCCTAAGGGCTATTTACCATAATTGCTAAAACAATATTATTCTTGGGATCAAAGACTTGCAGAATAATGAATAAAATTCTCAAAGAGCATGTCTACCTGTGTCACTTTGTTATCAGATCAAGTTGACCCCAAAGTAAAAGGGAAATACTTAGCTAATATGCATTTTAATAAAAACCACTGACAACTGAGGAAAAATAAATGCTTAATAATGAGAAACTGGAGAAAAACTACTTTTTAAAAAAGACACTTGTATCCTTCATAAATAACCAATATCTAGGTTCTAATCAAAGCATATACATGATGTAGGTTAAAGTGCAAAAAAATTTCTTAAAATAACTTATAACCTAAAAATAATCATGAACTAATTTGGTCAGTCTGCATGTCTTGCAATGAAAGATGTTAGAAGATTAAAAAGAAAATTATAATACTGCTCTTACCCTCATGGGGGATATAATCTAATCCATGACATTTGTTCTTTGGCCCAAGTCATTTTGTTTGGGTTTTTTTTTTTTTTTTGGCCATGTGGCTGGGCTTGCCGGGGGGTGGCATCTTAGTTCCCTGACCAGGGATGGAACCTGGGCCCCGGCAGTGAAAGAGCCGAGTCCTAACCACTGGACCGCCAGGGAACTCCCAAGTCATTTTGTTTTTAATGACACAAGAAAATCTTTCCGCAAAGCCTCTCTGAGTAGCAGATCTGTACTGGTATGTGGAGAACTGTACTTCAAAGTTAAAAAAACCAAAACAAAAACCGCACACACATGAACAAAAGTAACAGCTAAGAAAAACATAGCTTAGTAACTGTTTAAATTAGAACTCTCTTTGCACTGTTTTGTAACCTAACAAACTTCAAGAAAAGAACGGTTTTCCTGAATTTATTTCTAGAAGAATTATATATAAGGAAGTTGAATGGGAGAACTGCAATGCCATTACAATAAATAGAAGACAGGGAAAGGTGTATTTTTAATTCGTAAAACAGCATTTACAAAGAGAGCTCCATTATAGACTCAAAGCCCATTTCCACATAGTATTTTATTTCTCACAACATCCCCCATGACCCTGGTGTCCTAAACTGCCTTTGTGCCGTTCCCATGCTGTGGCAAGTCTGTCTTGATGGGCCCAACGTCACTAACTTCACAGAGGCTGGTGGAAATATGAAGCATTAAGCGACTGAGGCTGGGTTTTGCAACACCAAGATGTGGTTCAGATGGAGAAAACCCCGAATTCAGATAGTGACTATCCACTTGTCGACACGCTCTGCTCTTTGACAGGATGCACTCAGTCCCCTGGGCCCCGGCCCTGGCTGCCGTGGGCAGTCAGTCTACCCCCCTACCCAACAAGGAAGATGGGAAGTGGAGGGAGGGGAGGCCAGCAGAAGAGGCCGCGTGCTTGCTT
Source organism: Balaenoptera musculus (assembly GCF_009873245.2). Classification (NCBI taxonomy): domain Eukaryota; kingdom Metazoa; phylum Chordata; class Mammalia; order Artiodactyla; family Balaenopteridae; genus Balaenoptera; species Balaenoptera musculus. The sequence continues at coordinate 13,015,235 of NC_045786.1, read as the reverse complement.
TTGTTTGTCCTCTAAAGGGGGAGCTGCTGAATTGGCACACTTCTCTTTTAAACCAGATCACATATGAGATATACCTGTTTATATCTGCTTTGGATAATGTACAGCGTATGTTTTTGCCTTGGTTGCCGATTTAAATAGATGGTTTTAAGAGCTCCTGAAAACCCAGTACTGCTGACATTCATACAGTGGGCCGTCCCTTATACTGAGTTCCTTTTTCTTACCTCCACATCCTTCTTCAGTTTTTCCAGGAATACCTTTTTGTTATTGTCATCAATATAAATCTTTTGACCCTCGTTAATGAAATCATTATCCTTTAAAGTTGGCAGTTCTTTGGCCTAAAAAAAAAAAAAAAGAGAAGAAGAATAAGAAAGAAGCTTGACTAAAATCTAAAAGACATGTATGCCCTCCAATCCTGGAGGTTAAGTTTCCACCCCTGGAAGCTGAGTTTGCCCTGTTCACTGCAGAGGTCTTACCCAAGGCAACGACATGTGAGGTGGCTTGAGTGCCGCAAGGGGGCACCAGTGAGCTATGACCACTGGAAGCATTTCCACTAGGAATGGAGGGTCAGGTATACTCCATATTACGAGGCTTTTGTAACAGATTTCATGGTTTTCATATGAACGAACCTGACTGCTTTCTTAAAGAAGATTCACAAGAAGTCTCCTAGGTATAGAATTCATATCCTTGGAATTCTTTGTCAGGAACCCTCAATTTTCTTACTGGTATAACCCAACTCCACCCCTCCCTGACAACACACACACACTTCTGGGATAGCTTTTGCTGGGTTCATGTTACAAATAACATGTTACCTTGCTCAGAAAAGCACCATCCATAATCATATCTAATTTCTGAGTCAGGGAGAATATGCACCCAGAGGTTAGCTATCTGCCCTTCTAAGCTTTCCTGCACACCACTCCAAGAAGGAAATTCTGTTTTCATTTGGGCAATGTCGAAGGAAAATGTCTTCTAGCATAAAGCATATTAAGATGAGAAATTCTACCCTTTAAAAATAAACAAGAGGGTAGTGAGCTGGCAACTAAACTATGCTTAGGCTGAGCAACACAAAGTAATGGGTGATTATCAAAATATGGGTCACAAGCAAAACAAACAAACAAACTAGCTTGTACTGCAGCATATAAGATAATAGAGGCATATAGCTTTAACATAGCATGGATTATTCAACTTCGTGCAACCTGCATTCTGGGAGAGTTCAAAACCCCTCCCCACACCTTTTGGCTGACCTTATAAGAAATAACCACTCCTGCTTATTTCTTCCAGTTGAAAGGAATCCAACATAATACATTGCCTTTCTTAGTATACTAATGAATGCCTCCTTTCCATAAGTGTGAACTAAATGGGGAGGGGAAAAAAAAGGAAAGAACATACTGTCCTTCCTGGTCTCCACACTACCTCCCCCTCATTCAGAGTGATTAAAAGCTCACTAGGTACATCTCTCTACTGAACCACCTTCCAAATTCCTAAACTGCTCACTTTTTCCTTGCTATTCTGTAAGGTACACACATGTATGTAGACTACTCACATCCATCTGTACACACACACACATGCATGTATATTATGCAATTCTAAATTAGCAGCTTTGCTACTCATTTTAACTTTGAGAAAATGTGCAGTTTTGTGAGTTTTGAATTTGATATAACTATTGCCAAAATAATTATCCTTACAAAGCAGGTATAGCAAAGCTCAGAAATCCAAAGATCCCATTCAATAAGCGGTTACTGAATGACTGTCACGTATAGGAATATAAAAATGAATAGGTCAACATTTCTATCCTAAAGGAGTTTGTAATCTTGTATGAGACACACCAAAGCAAGTAGGTAAGAAAACAAGGCAGCATGAGTTTGTAAGGCCTATAGATAAATAATACGGTTCTTAGGGAGAGACTGATCTACTTTCAACTATTTTATGCCGAGTCAGAGTCTGAGGAAATGAAATGCAGTGCCATTCTACACAAAAACTAGAGAGGGGCCTGGTAGACTAACTCCGTAAGTTTGTCATTAATCATTAAAAAATGTAAAATGTGAAAGAAAACCCTGAATGCGAAGATGGCGTCTTAATGTTAAATGTTTGAGTCAAGCACACAGACCCGAAATTGTTCTTTTCTTAGAACTGAAACATAGTTTCACAGTGAATGAAATGCAAGGATCTGAAGTTTAAGAAACTCAGAGGCCAGTGAGAAGCTTTGTCAAAGGTACAAAACTGGGGTGCTTTAGAAAGCGCTGAAGCCAGATGTATGCGCAAACACAGGAGATGGAGAGGGTCGTGATTCTCCAAGCAGACAGCTCGGGCATTTGTCTGTTTAGGGGACGGTGGTGTGTGGTTGGGTGCATTGCGGATTGAGAGCTGCCTGAACTCTGCAACTCATTTTATATGTGCAAGCAAAGAAGGGGAGAGGGATTTTTGTGCGTGCGTGCGTACGAGAAACCTGAAGGCAGGGATGACAGGCTACAGACAGAGCGGTAAACGACCCGTGCTGATGATACCTGTCTCATTAATGCAGATGAATGCCATTTCAGGGTCACCCCAGCAGAATTACCTCATGTGACAGGGAGAGTATAATCCTACCTCATAAAACTCTGGACACCCTGTACTTTATTACTAGGCTTACTTGTGAATTTCGCAGGCACTAGGGATGAATTTAGATTGGATCAAATTCAAAAAAGGGCAACCAGATTGGTTAAAAGACTTAAGGGCGTATTGAAAGGCTCAAGAGGCGCAGGCCGGTCCTTAGGGCAGCTGCTAGAGAAACCCAGCGCTGGTCCACCAATGCCCACCCCCCGGTGTCAGCAGGATGGTAGAGCCTTTAGGAGCACAGGGTTTTGGAGACATGAATCCTGAGGTTCCCACCCTCCATCCACCCCTGACTTGCCAGGGGCCAGTTCCTGGACCCCCTCCAGGCTGTTTGCATATGTGTAGAAAGGGGGAGACCCTGCTAAGCCCTTGATGTGCATCCATTTATTTAAGTGCATTATCTCATTTACTCTTGAAACAACCTTAACTCTTACTATCCACACTTCACCAACAGGGAAACTGGGTTAAGTGAGATAACACAGCTAAGGTCTCAGAGCCTGGTAAGTGGAGCTGGTAAGCCGGCTCCCGCGCTGAGATGCGGACCCGGGCTGCCTGACTCTTAGTACAACTCGACCTTTAGCTGAATGAATGACTGAGGATTCGACCAAAACCCCTGTGACATTTAAATAGTGAGGCGAGTGGCACTTAGTGTCATCGTCATTGCTGTGAGCATTCAGTAACTTGTATGGATTTAAAACTGGTCTTATAGGTTGAGAGCCTGCATAGAAGATGTTTAAAAACAGAGCTGAACTTTTTCTACTAAAAACTGAATGACGAAGATGAAGTCACCTGACAATAATGCACCCTCAAGAAAACCTTGTTGCCTGGCTTCTTAAAAATTTCAATATATCCCTCTGATAATGAGTAGCATTTATATTAAAGACACACTTTTTTTTTTAAGTGAGGGCAACCATTTTGCTATGAATTAATGAACATCATAAACTCTCAGTGTGACACTGCCCACAAAGGTGATGTCTGCAGAGCAGCACAGAAATAATCGTGGGCAGCAACCGATCCCACCCTTTGCTTTGTGACACTGAATTACTTGCACTTAGAGGGGAGTTTTGAAAGCCTCCGAGTCACTGGGTCTGGTTCCTTTAATGGGCATCTTTCATACCCTTTCTAGCTCAGTGCAGATACCAGCCAGAGGGCAGAGGAAAACACCAGGGCTAAAGACATCAGCTCAGAAACACTTCTGAACTGTGGACTCGGATGCTGGCTTCCAGCCAGCGGTCAGCCGCCTTTCTGAAGTGGTCGTAGGTTAAGTCTTCACTTATTAGCTCTGAATTAAGTTTTCCTGGCCAGTTTCATGTAGACTGGGAGCCTCCAAATGTGATGGGGAATTGCAGTACCTCACGTGGTACTTACTGGGAGGCAGCACCAAGGAGGATGCGCCACGGGATGGGCCTGCTCTTCCTACACGGCCCTCCCCAGGCTGTCCAGCCTGGCCAGGGGAGTGAGGCTGTGTACAACCAAACCCAGGACCGAGGCCAGCACAGCCCAAGCCTAAGGCTAGTTCCCTTTTGCAGGAAGTGATTGTACTAGGGTGGGTTGGACTCATAATGGCATTCATCTCTACTAATGTGATGTGTCAACGTACAAACACAGCTAAAGGCATAAGCAGAGCGATGCCAGTCCCCCTGCAACCGAGCTATCCTTATTTTGTTGTGTGGATAAAATTGGCAGAGTGAATATCCCTGGCACTTTCCTGCTGGGTGATGCCAGACCCCAGGTAGATTCAGTATGGCCCAGATTTCTCCTTGGGACACTGAAGCATGAGCTTCTGAGCACAGACTGGACCCAGGCCGCCAGGGTTGTACCTCAGCTGCTCCAGTTATTAGCTGTGTGACTTAGAGCAAGTAACTTAACCTCTCTGTGACTTGGCTTCCTCATCTTTAAATGGGGATTAGCAAACCACACTGTTGTGAGGATTATACCCATTTATACACCTAAAAAGCTTAGGGCCCTGCTTGCCACGTGGAGAGTTATATATAAATATTCTTGTTATTTGCTGGTCATATTCTCAAGTATGGCGTGTGTATCTAGAGAAAAGTTCATCACTGATAAATCCAGAGCAAGATTTTTTTTTAAAGTTGCATATTTTTAAAGGATATTTAACACTTTTATAATAGTTGGGGTGGTTAGACCCAGCTGTTCAATCTGTCCAAACCTCAGTTTCCTCATCTATATAGTGGAATATTAATAATACCTATCCAATAGGGTTAGCGTGTGAATGAAATGACATGAAACACACAGTGCTTGGCAATGAGAACTCACTAGATATTAGTTTGTGTCTTAGTTACACATTAGCTTTGACCATGACCAATACTGTTACATAGTGTTTCGAACTACTAAAGAATACAGACTTGCCCATCCTCTTCTGATTTTCTAAAAGAAGTAGGCTCTTTAAATTTGGGATATCAGTAACCTAAGCCATGTTTAAAATTGCCTGTGTTTTCAGGTTTTATCATTAGGCACAAACCTCACGTGACTTTTCTACATACAGCCTTTAAGTTCTGAAGATACTTTCCTTATTGCGCACACACCTAGCACACACAAGTGCAAGGTTATTTCACTTCACTGTATCAGACAAGGTGCATTAGAGGCGACATTGGCATAAGCCCCTACCTTGCCTGCTGTCCAAACCTTGACTGTGAATTCTCTTGGCCAGAAAGACCTCTGGTCACCGCAAAAGTTCTCCCTAGCCAGAAAACCTCACTGAAACCCAAGTGAGAATAAAATGTTGCTTTATAATAATTGGGTAAGTTAAATTTTTAGAGTAATAAAGTATATTTTATTACTATGGAATAAAAATACTTCGATATCTATGGCCAAAGACAGAAATTTGCTGACTTTTGTCTTACCTTAATTTTTCACGTGTTTAGTTTTTCTCAGCGAGTAGGTGATAATAGTGGGTAATTTAGTGAATGTGGTTTTGCTGACCTAAAGCAAAAATTCACTAGTTGGAATCCCAGTAGCCAGAAAACAACCCCAAAACTAGAAAGTAACAAGCTCCTTGGGAACACTTCACTTGCTATGAGCTGTAAAAAGAAAATTGTTTCATTATAAACATTCCCTCCCCTGCTTTTTGTAACTACACTATTGGGTGAAAAGTCTTTTGTTTTTGGGGGTTTTTTTGGCTGTGCCATGTGGCTTGTGGGATCTTAGTTCCTTGACCAGGAATCGAACCTGCGCCCATGCAGTGAAAGCACTGAGTTCTAACCACTGGACCCCCAGGGAATTTCCAGTTTTTAGTTTCTTTTAAGGCACAGTGTTATATAGGCTGTCGCTCGGCAAGTCCACATTCTTCAATAGTAAGAAACACACTATTAACAGTGTCAGTCATGGTCAAAGATGCTTTATGTGCAACTAAAACACAAATGGACGTGAGAGTTGAGGTATACACACAACTGCATCAGGGCTTGAAGATAACCAGTGTGTGGATAGTATTCTAAATGTATAAATGCTTCTGAATATAAGTATTCCCTAGGGTTCAATAAAAGATATAAATGATCTCTAAGGAGAGATTTGGCTAGGGGTTTGAGATTAAAAAAGGAAAAATATTCAGAACGAAGAGCTATAAAGTCCAGAGCTTTCGTTTCTAGAACTGTGCCTCTGTGGCCAGCTCAGCAAAGACCCAGGCGTAAAGGCAGTGGCCAGAGAGAAATTACAGATTCCGGGAGGGCAAAGGAAGCACGGGGCTCTGCTTCCTCCCGTTAGAATGGTAGACAGGAGATTTTTAAAGAAGACAAGGCATTAGAACTTCCCTTCTAATATAAAAATATTTAGCACTTTTTATAAACTTTAAAATTTTAAATTACTAAATTTTGCACATTCTCTGAAAACAAAACATAATGCTTATCAAAAGGATTTAAATCTTCTGTTTCAAATAGAAGTTAACTTGTTTGTAATATATAATTATTTCATTGGGTTCTGTGACCTGTGCATGATTGCTGTCATTTGCATGGAGTTTAGTAATATTGAATGTGTTAAGAGTTAGTAAAGCCAGAAATTACATGGAAATCTTAATTAGATCTTTAATGTCACTAAAATATCTTTTGGATGACTCAAACATTTTTAAATCAAATATTTAAAATCTATATTTACAGCCAAAAACTTCAAATACAGAATTCAAACTACAATGTACTGGATTTAACATCATTATACAATTTACTTTTACAAAGAGTCTATTAAATTGCCACTAACAGGAAAAAGAAAAAAATACATGTACTTAAAATGCACAGAGCCAAAATTTACATAATACAGAGTCACGTTTAAGCATGGAAACCTTAACAGAAAGATGGAATGTACTTCTGTCACACTCGAGTGTTTAATGCAAACAGGATTCTGGCACCAGAAGGTTTCAATGCAAAGGATAATGCATAGCATAGCACTCCGTGATTAAAGGACTTGTATTTCAGAAAGAAATGAATTTTTCCTCAATGTGCTCACTTGACAACCTGTTTTTAAAAAGTCTAACTGTAAGCTTCGACGTCTAAGATTGCTGCCTGGTGTCCCTTTGATGGGCCATATTATGACACTCAGAGCTGAATGCACAACATAAAAAACATGTACTAATTATTGTCTCAAGTTAGGGACTGCTTATTATGTTCCTAATTTACTTCTTAGTCCAAGCTCACCTAAATAAAAATAAACTTGCAAAGAAAGAATAAGCCCCTTTTCATCAGGCTTGCCAAAGTAACTTCATAAAAATCAGAGTCTGGAACTGCTGAACAATCATCGACAGGAAGACACTGGAACTCACCAAAAAAGATACCCCACATCCAAAGACAAAGGAGAAGCCACAATGAGACAGTAGGAGGGGCACAAACACAATAAAATCAAATCCCATAACTGCTGGGTGGGTGACTCACAAACTGGAGAACGCTTATACCACAGAAGTCCACCCACTGGAGTGAAGGTTCTGAGCCCCACGTCAGGCTTCCCAACCTGGGGGTCCGGCAATGAGAGGAGGAATTGCTAAAGAATCAGACTTTGAAGGCTAGTGGGATTTGATTGCAGGACTTTAAAAGGACTGGGGGAAACAGATACTCCACTCTTGGAGGGCACACACAAAGTAGTGTGCGCACTGGGACGCAGGGGAAGGAGCAGTGACCCCATAGGAGACTGAACCAGACCTACCTGCTAGTGTTGGAGGGTCTCCTGCAGAGGCGGGGGGGTGGCTGTGTCTCACCATGGGGACAAGGACACTGGCAGCAGAAGTTCTGGGAAGTACTCCTTGCTGTGAGCCTTCCCAGAATCCACCATTAGCCCCACCAAAGAGACGGGTAGGCTACAGTGCTGGGTGGCCTCAGGCCAAACAACCAGCAGGGAGGGAAACCAGCCCCACCCATCAGCAGACAAGTGGATTAAAGTTTTACTGAGCTCTGCCCACCAGAGCAACATCCAGCTCTACCCACCACCAGTCCCTCCCAACAGGAAGCTTGCACAAGCCTCTTAGATAGCCTCATCCACCAGAGGGAAGACAGCAGAAGCAAGAAGAACTACAGTTTTGCAGGCTATGAAAGGAAAACCACATTCACAGAAAGATAAGACAAAATGAAAAGGCAGAGGACTTTGTACCAAATGAAGTAACAAGATAAAACCCCAGAAAAACAACTAAATTAAGTGGAGATAGGCAACCTTCCAGAAAAAGAATTCAGAATGATAGTGAAGATGATCCAGGACCTCGGAAAAAGAATGGAGGCAAAGATCAAGAAGATGCAAGAAATGTTTAACAAAGACCTACAAGAATTAAAGAACAAACAAACAGAGATGAACAATACAATAACTGAAATGAAAACTACACTAGAAGGAATCAATAGCAGAATAACTGAGGCAGAAGAACGGATAAGTGAACTGGAAGACAGAATGGTGGAATTCACTACTGTGGAACAGAATAAAGAAAAAAGAATGAAAAGAAATGAAGACAGCCTAAGAGACCTCTGGGACATATTAAATGCACAAACATTCAAATTATAGGGGTCCCAGAAGGAGAAGAGAGAGAGAAAGGACCCAAGAAAATATTTGAAGAGATTACAGTCTAAAACTTCCCTAACATGGGAAAGAAAATAGCCACCAAAGTCCAGGAAGCACAGAGAGTCCCAGGCAGGATAAACCCAAGGAGAAACACACCAAGACACATAGTAATCAAATTGACAAAAACTAAAGACAAAGACAATTATTGAAAGCAGCAAGGGAATTCAGCACCACCAAACCAGCTCTGCAACAAACGCTAAAGGAACTTCTCTAAGTGGGAAACACAAGAGAAGAAAAGGACCTACAAAAACAAACCCAAAACAATTAAGAAAATGGTCATAGGAACATACATATCGATAATTACCTTAAACGTAAATGGATTAAATGCTCCAACCAAAAGACACAGGCTCGCTGAATGGATACAAATAGAAGACCCATATATATGCTGTCTACAAGAGACCCACTTAAGACCTAGCGACACATACAGACTGAAAGTGAGGGGATGGAAAAAGATATTCTATGCAAATGGAAATCAAAAGAAAGCTGGAGTAGCAATACTCATATCAGATAAAATAGACTTTAAAATAATGTTACAAGAGTCAAGGAAGGACACTACATAATGATCAAGGGATCAATCCAAGAAGATATAACAATTATACATGCACCCAACATAGGAGCACCTCAATATATAAGGCAACTGCTAACAGCTATAAAAGAGGAAATTGACAGTAACACAATAATAGTGGGGGACTTTAACACCTCATTTACACCAATGGACAGATCATCCAGACAGAAAATTAATAAGGAAAGAGAAGCTTTAAATGACACAATAGACCAGATAGATTTAATTGATATTTATAGGGCATTCCATCCAAAAACAGCAGATTACACTTTCTTCTCAAGTGCACAGGGAACATTCTCCAGGATTGATCACATCTTGGGTCACAAATCAAGCCTTGGTAAACTTAAGAAAACTGAAATCATATCAAGCATCTTTTCTGACCGCAACTCTATGAGATTAGAAATCAATTACACGGGAAAAAATGTAAAAAACACAAACACATGGAGGCTAAACAATACGTTACTAAATAACCAAGAGATCACTGAAGAAATCAAAGAGGAAATAGAAAAATACCTAGAGACAAATGACAACGAAAACACGACAATCCAAAACCTATGGGTGCAGCAAAAGCAGTTCTAAGAGGGAAGTTTATAGCAATACAAGCCTACCTCAAGAAACAAGAAAAATCTCAAATAAACAATCTAACCTTACCCCTAAAGGAACTAAGATGAACAAACAAAACCCAAAGTTAGTAGAAGGAAAGAAATCATCAAGATCAGAGCAGAAATAAATGAAATAGCAACAGAGAAAATGACAGCAAAGATCAATAAAACTAAAAGCTGGTTTTTTGAGAAGATAAACAACATTGATAAACCTTTAGCCAGACTCATCAAGAAAAAGAGGGAGAGGACTCAAATCAATAAAATTAGTAGTGAAAAAGGAGAAGTTACAACAGACACCGCAGAAATACAAAGCATCCTAAGAGACTACTACAAGCAACTCTATGCCAATAAAATGGACAACCTGGAAGAAATGGACAAATTCTTAGAAACGTATAACCTTCCAAGACTGAACCAGGAAGAAATAGAAAATATGAACAGACCAATCACAAGTAATGAAATTGAAACTGTGATTAAAAATCTTCCAACAAACAAAAGTCCAGGACCAGATGGCTTCACAGGTGAATTCTATCAAACATTTAGGAAGAGCTAACATCCATCCTTCTCAAACTCTCCCAAAAATTGCAGAGGAAAGAACACTCCCAAACTAATTCTACGAGGCCACCATCACCCTGATACCAAAACCAGACTGACATACTACAAAAAAAAGAAAATTACAGACCAATATCACTGATGAATATAGATGCAAAAATCCTCAACAAAATACTAGCAAACAGAATCCCACAACACATTAAAAGGATCATACACCATGATCAAGTAGGATTTATCCTAGGGATGCAAGGATTCTTCAATATATGCAAATCAATCAATGTGATACACCATATTGACAAATTGAAGAATAAAAACCATATGATCATCTCAATAAATGCAGAAAAAGCTTTTGACAAAATTCAACACCCATTTATGATAAAAACTCTCCAGAAACTGGGCATAGAGGGAACCTACCTCAACATAATAAAGGCCATATATGACAAACCCACAGCAAACATCATTCTCAATGGTAAAAAACTGAAAGCATTTCCTCTAAGATCAGGAACAAGACAAAGATGTCCACTCTCACCACTATTATTCAACATAGTTTTGGAAGTCCTAGCCATGGCAATCAGGAAGAAAAGGAAATAAAAGGAATACAAATTGGAAAAGAAGAAGTAAAACTGTCACTGTTTGCAGATGAGATGATACTATACATAGAAAATCCTAAAGATGCCACCAGAAAACTACTAGAGCTAATCAATGAATTTGGTGAAGTTGCAGGATACAAAATTAATGCACAGAAATCTCTTGCATTCCTATACGCTAATGACGAAAAATCTGAAAGAGAAATTAAGGAAACACTCCCATTTACCATTGCAACAAAAAGAATAAAATACCTAGGAATAAACCTACCTAGGGAGACAAAAGACCTGTATGCAGAAAACTATAAGACACTGATGAAAGAAATCAAAGATGATACCAACAGATGGCGAGATATACCATGTCCTTGGATTGGAAGAACCAGTATTATGAAAATGACTATACTACCCAAAGCAATCTACAGATTCAATGCAATCCCTATCAAATTACCAGTGGCATTTTTTTACAGAACTAGAACAAAAAATCTTAAAATTTGTATGGAGACACAAAAGACCCCGAATAGCCAAAGCAGTTTTGAGGGAAGAAAATGGAGCTGGAGAAATCAGACTCCCTGACTTCAGACTATACTACAAAGCTACAGTAATCAAGACAATATGGTACTGGCACAAAAACAGAAACATAGATCAATGGAACCAGATAGAAAGCCCAGAGATAAACCCACACACCTATGGTCAACTAATCTATGACAAAGGAGGCAAGGATATACAATGGAGAAAAGACAGTCTCTTCAATTAGTGGTGCTGGGAAAACTGGACAGCTACATGTAAAAGAATGAAATTAGAACACTCCCTAACACCATACACAAAAATAAAGTTAAAATGGATTCGAGAACTAAATGTAAGACCAGACACTATAAAACTCTTAGAGGAAAACATAGGAAGAACACTCTTTGACATAAATCACAGCAAGATCTTTTTTGATCCACCTCCTAGAGTCATGGAAATAAAAACAAAAATAAACAAATGGGACCTAATGAAACTTAAAAGATTTTGTATAGCAAAGGAAACTACAAACAAGACAAAAAGACAACCCTCAGAATGGGAGAAAATATTTGCAAGTGAATCAACGGACAAAGGATTAATCTCCAAAATATATAAACAGCTCATGCAGCTCAATATTAATAAAACAAACAACCCAATCAAAAAATGGGCAGTGGCTTCCCTGGTGGTGCAGTGGTTGAGAATCTGCTTGCCAATGCAGGGGACACGGGTTCGAGCCCTGGTCTGGGAAGATCCCACATGCCGTGGAGCAACTAGGCCCATGAGCCACAATTACTGAGCCTGCGTGTCTGGAGCCTGTGCTCTGCAACAAGAGAGGCCGCGATAATGAGAGGCCCGCGCACAGCGATGAAGAGCGGCCCCCACTTGCCGCAACTAGAGAAAGCCCTCGCACAGAAACGAAGACCCAACACACCCATAAATAAATAAATAAGTAAATAAATAAAAATTAAAAAAAAAAAAAAAGGGCAGAAGACCTAAATAGACATTTCTCCAAAGAAGACACACAGATGGCCAAGAAGCACATGAAAAGCTGCTCAACATCACTAATCATTAGAGAAATGCAAATCAAAACTACAATGAGGTATCACCTCACACCAGTTAGAATGGGCATCATCAGAAAATCTACAAACAACAAATGCTGGAGAGGGTGTGGAGAAAAGGGAACCCTCTTGCACTGTTGGTGGGAATGTAAATTGATACAGCCACTATGGAGAACAGTATGGAGGTTCCTTAAAAAACTAAAAATAGAATTACCATATGACCCAGCAATCCCACTACTGAGCATATACCCAGAGAAAACCATAATTCAAAAAGACACATGCACCCCAATGTTCACTGCAGCACTATTTACAATAGGCAGGTCATGGAAGCAACCTAAATGCCCATTGACAGACGAATGGATAAAGAAGATGTCATACATATATACAATGGAATATTACTCAGCCATAAAAAGGAATGAAATTGGGTCATTATAGAGATGTGGGTGGATCTAGAGACTGTCAATACAGAGTGAAGTAAGTGGGAAAGAGAAAAACAAATATTGTATATTAACGCATATATGTGGAACCTAGAAAAATGGTACAAATGAACCGGTATGCAGGGCAGAAATAGAGATACAGATGTAGAGAACAAACGTATGGACACCAAGGGGGGAAGGTGGCAGGGGGGTGGTGGTGGTGGTGGGATGAATTGGGAGATTGGGATTGACATGTATACACTAATATGTATAAAATGGATAACTAATAAGAACCTGTTGTATAAAACAATAAATAAAATTCAAAAAAAAATCAGAGTCTGTGGGGCTGAAGATATACTCCAGAAATATTTCTGTAAGCGGGAGACTTTTTAGGTAATCCTTACATTGGAGCTAGGTTAAAGATAATTTGCTTGAATAACATCACATATGTGGTATCAATTTTGGGGTAATAAGAGATGTTAAAGATTTTATAATAAAATCAGTTCTGCTTCTCAAAACATCCAAGCCACAAATTTGTTACATGAAAAGGCAAATTAGTGAATATGGGTAAAGTTCAGACAGAAGTAGCAAAGATAGCAGGTGTTTTCTTACAAAAGGTACATATAACCTTTAACAACGTAAGCAGAGTGTCTACACAAGTTCACAGCTTGGGAAATGATCCAACATGTCATTAATAACTAGTTAGTTCCACAATGAGAATGTACACATTTGTGACCAGCATCTGGATACGAAAGTCTCATAATTTTTATTCTGAATCTCTTTGTGTAAATGTAGAAGGAGAATATACCTCAACATACGTGTAGAAATAGCGCTGCAACTAAGAAGCACAAAACCGGAAAAGCCCTATCATAATTCTACAATTTAGAACGGTTATGCCTGGTGGAACCCAGCTGTTGGTTATCTATTTTCCCTAAAAGCTGATATTTAGAAAGTGAAACTTACTCCTTTTCTAATACTGTCAGACTTTTCAGAATGGCCCTTTAACTCTAAGTGACATGGTGACAGTTTGGTTTTCCTCCATGAGCTGTGATGTGACAGTTAAACCATGTGCAAACCCTACAAAATAGATTTGTTTCCATCTGATTGGAAGATTCTGTTGCACGGATGTTGATGGTGATAATCTCAGAAATGTCAAAATCTGAAAATGCAAGAAGTTTGCTAAATCGTATAGTTTCTGGTTTAATACTAATCTAGTGAACATCATAATTTTATTGTTTTATTATACATCTGCAGCAGGTTGGCTTAAACTCAAGCCACATACTATATTTTGGAAGTTGTGTCTCCGCCCCAACTCTTTTTGAATCCAACTGCGTAAGTTGTCAGCTTTAAAAAAAAATTCCCACATCTAACAACACTGCTTCTGTGTGCTTGGGATAATTTGCGTTCAGTTCATTCCAGTGAAACTGAGTTTATACACTGCCATAAACCAGTCTGGCCTGAGGACTAATGCTGTCATCTGGGAGATGCTCACAGGAATTACTTCATGTTATCTTTCTTCTTCACATGCCACTCTTACCAAAGTCCAAAGGAATCAAACTTTAAAACTCCACTTCCCAGAATAACCTCCATGGTTTACATTATAGGGTTCTTAAGGCTTTGCTCAGACATCTGCAAACTTACGTAACAGTTCAGACGATTTTTTCCATTAGTAATAGCAATCACCTTAACCCATGCCTCAAGCAGACAGGATTTAAGTGATTGTCAAGTCTGCTGAAGTGCACCTCTGTGGGAGGGAAAGCCTCATCTGAAACAAGGGATTCTTGCAAACACTAAAGCATGAGGACCAATGAAATCCTTTAATAAATGAAGACTAAGTCAGATGATTTATCCCCAAACCCCAAACTTCCATTAGTGCCAGAGCAGGGGCTGGGACTCAGATTTGCTAGGGCTCTGGTTGGTGCTTTTCCCCTCCAAACCCCCTTTTATAAAACATGTCCGGGCCAGGAGGCAGATGGCCCTGCTTCTGCCCGGATGGCCTGTTTCCCCCTGCACTCTGGGCGCCGGGATAGGTGTGTCTAACACTGGCTGGCAAAGGGAAATGATTCACAGAAGAAATGAACCTTTCTTCATTCACAGAAGAAATGAATTTTACAGGAGGTTAAAGCATTAGCTGAGTTGAGGGCCTAAAAACCTTGACAATCTCCCATTTACTGATCATCCACTGACAACGGAAAAGGAAGCGCTTTTTAACTGAGCAAAGGAAGATTCCCAGAAGGACACACTGCTGTTTTTGTACCTTATGCTCCAAGCTTACCATCTTTTGTTACCTTGCCTTTAACTCATCCTAAAGAACCAGATGGAGGTGGTAATTAATTATAATTCGTTACAATTTAAAGATCACAAAAGAAATGCTGAAAACTGGTTTAGGAAAGCATTGTTTTGTTTTTTTTTTTTTTGATGTGAGGGTATTAATGATGAATTTTCCTGAACCTTCAGTCAGTAATAGGTAAAATGTCAGAGATGGTGACAGTCACTTAATTGCCAGTGCAATTCACAATTCCTAAGAATCGACCAGGCAGCTTTTTGTAGCCCATTATCAAAGTGTCCACAGTGATTATTGCCAATATAGTTATACAAATGCCAACTGCAGGGCAGCTGTTTTCTTTCAAACGGGTTCCAGGGAGAAGGTTAGATGTTAAAAGGAATCTTCTTATTGTGACACAATGACTCCATTATACAGGCTTTATTTACTTTACTTAATAAAACCAGACATGAGTTTTGAGAAGAACTGCATAGAACGATGAACAAAATGCATATCTGTGTAAATCCCCAGGACTCGCTCTCTCTCCCTCTCAAGAACATGGACTCTTTAAAGAGTCAGGTCAAATCCCCCAGAAATCAAGTGAGTCCAGTTATGTTTTCTTTTACTTGCCCGGATTCCCTGCTGGGTAGCTTGCTTGCTGGCAGCATGCTAAGACTGTCATTTGTAAAAAGCGGTCCGCTTAGCTATAATTACTAATTTGATGTCACACTGGAATTGCAGTGCAGCTGTGAAAAGATGGACCACCAGGGAGATTCACATTTCTGTCTCACTTAGAGGGGGCGATACTGCTGGAGCCATGAATGTAAGATGCCCTTCCATTAATAAAGGAAAGAATTAAAGTATAAAACAAGTCATAGCAGCTGTCAGAATCTGACAACGGTTTAAAAAAAAAAAACACACACACCGTTCTGCTCTTTTTAAAAAAAAATTCAAGACATCTGTACATGCATGTTCTGATACTTGTTGCCATGAAAGCGATTCCATTATTGTTGGAATATAACTTCTTTATTTCCTTCAGTTCCATCTTCATTATTATGCTAATGCAAATCACACTAATTACGTGTCAAGCTCAAATCGTAGGGGGGGGACCTTTCTGCACCTATATCATGAAATATCTGAAATGACAGTTTTAAAACTTACCATCAACAAGTGAAAAGTATGTGAAATTAAAACAGCTACAATGATGCAAATGAAAGAAAAACTAAGAATTCAGATTACTAATTAAGCCACATCAATGGAGAGTCTCTGTGAAAATTGTTCTTTGCAATTTCGTAGAAAATGATTATACAATGATTGCAATGAAAATATTCTTGCAGGCCATTTGGTTTCATTTATAAAAGGCTAAAATGTAGAAAATAAATATTTTCAGCCTTCTCCAATTATTTCTAACTAGAGATAACAGTGATTGCTTTGATAATTTATGGTTTTATTCGTGAAGACAAAGAACAGCATGCTTTTTGGAAGAGTCAAAAATATTAACTGATCATGGAAAGAAAGCCTGAAAACTGACAGAAAAAGGAAAGCAAAGAAAATTTTTTGAACTTAAAAACCCAAGGGTTTTAAGAGTTCAGCTTCATTAATACATTTCATTTACTGTTATGTGTTACAGTTTAGTAAATGTTACCTTGGTTGTCGTCAAATTATAAACAAACTGCCATATCAGAGAGACATCATGTCCTGTTGTCAAGGCAGGCACAGTCTCCAAAAATTACCAGTTTTGATTACTTTCACATCCCATGTCTTCAAGCTACTTCCTCTTGCCTGTGCCCAGTGAGTGCCAGTAAGCTAAAAGGGCAGGTGGATGGTGCTTTGGAGCTGCTCCTCCTGGAAGAAGAGCTATCAGGAACCCCAAGCCCAGAAAGAAGTAGAAAGCATTGAATTCTTCCTAGGGGCTACTGAATAGACAATCCTAATGTTTACATAGTGTAAGATACAGTGACACAGACTGTATTTACATAAATACCTGCACTTCTCAAATGGAGGAAATATGAATTGGTGGTTTTTGTCAACATGGTATGAGGCCAAACGATTTATTTCATTACTTTTTTTTTTTTTTTACTTTTAAATCAAGACTCAATGAACTGCCTTAGTACCATATTGTTTTGGAGTTACATGTTTTTGTCAATGAAACACTGTAGTTAAATGTTTCCTTGTTCATCTTCATGATTCATGAGGTTAATATGAATTTTTGATAATAAATCCTCTTTTTTTAAAAAAAGAAAGAAATCTCTCAAACATTTTAGAAGGTTAGAAATGTGCGCTCTGGGCTGGAACCCCGGCTGGGTCATGTCAAAACTGTGGTGCAAGTTACAGCCTGTCTGTCAAGTAACTTCATGTACGCAAAGGAAGTAATAACAGCCTCCACCTTAAAGGTGGTGGTCAGGATGACATGAGCAAATTTGTGTAAAATTTACAACAGGCTTGGCATATAGTATACATTCCGTTCAACAAACGTTGGTTACTATTACTTACCTTTTAAATCCCAGTACATCGAGATTAACAATAAAAAAAATAACCCGCAGTTAAGGTAAGGTTTTGCCTCTGCCACCGACTGTGTGATGCAGTGTGGGAAAGTAAGCTTCTGGGTCTCAAATCGATCACATGTGAGGTGGGGAAACGGGACTCTGACCTCTTAAGGTACCTCTTGTCTCTGACGTCTCTAAGTCCACTTCCAGGGGTGATGTTTTGAGGAACAATTTGTACACATTCAATAGACGATAAAAGCATCCTAGCAGCATCCTCAGAAAAGTGGGTTTCTGTTAAACACATTCTGTAATTTCATGTCTTTTTCACAGAAACCTACACCAATGAAGGGCTAAACATTTTTGGTGAGGCAGGGAGTGGAACTGCGGTAAATGCCCTGGGTTCCTGGAAAGTGTCTAGAGGCAGAGCTGGGGAGGGACAGACGGGTAACTGAATGTTCTGCTCCTGATGATGAGCCATCAGAACCACGTCAAATACTGTGGCTTTCCTTCCTATGTATCCTTGTTTTAGGACTTCGGATTCTGCAGCAATCACCCCATTGGCTGTAACTGTCTTTCTTGGCATTGTTATTGTCATAGCAGACCAAGCCCCTGGGGATAGAACCTGAAGAAATCAAAATGAACAGGAAAAAAAGGCCACTAGCAGTAGTCTCAAGAGACTTGGGAACGAAATAAAAACAGAGCAACCCCTGTGGAGTAGCACACAGCATCAGGGCCACAGCTCTTACTCCGGGGCTGCCTTCTTTTGATGATGCTGAAAAAACCTTCTTTCAATGCTAGCGTGTGGTTCTTTAAACAGCCCAGATATTTTCTCCTAGCAGAAAATCCCAATGATACTAAGCCTCTGAGTTTCTCATGGACTAAAACTCAAACACCCGCTTGAGTCTTTGGCACCTGGAAAAAATGTTTACATAGCAACATGTAAACAGAAGTTGACAGTCTGTCATTTCTGCTGCTTTTGGCCAAAGCCGGTGCCTTCACGGTGATTTACACAGAGGTTGGAAGTGTGAAAATAGAGTCTCTGGTGCACAGTAAAAATATAAACTGTCAAAGGAGCCACCGTTTCCTTTTTCTCTGCCTCACTTCTTTTTTTAAATTTTTATTTATTTTTTAAAATTTTATTGGAGTATGGTTGATTTACAATATCATGTTAGTTTCAAGTGTACAGCATAGCGATTCAGTTATACATATAGATATATTAATTCTTTTTCATATTCTTTTCCCATATAGGTTATTATAGAATATTGAGTTCCCTCTGCTATACGGTAGGTCCTTGTTAGTTATCTATTTTACATATAGTAGTGTGTATGTATGCTAATCCCAAGCTCCTAATTTATCCCCCCACCCCTCACCTTTCCCCTTGGGTAACCATAAGTTTGTTTTCGAAATCTGTGAGTCTGTTTCTGTTTTGTAAATAAGTTCATTTATATCATTTAAAAAAATTAGATTCCACATGAGTGATATCATATGGTATTTGTTTTTCTCTTTCTGACTTACTTCACTTAGTATGATAACCTCTAGGCCCATCCATGTTGCTGCAAATGGCATTGTTTCATTCTTTTTCATGGCTGAGTAATATTCCATTGTATATATGTACCACATCTTTATCCATTCATCTGTTGATGGACATTTAGGTTGCTTCCATGTCTTGGCTATTGTAACCAGTGCGACAGTGAACATTGGGGTGCATGTATCTTTTCAAATTATGGTTTTCTCTGAATATATGCCCAGGAGTGGGATTGCTGGATCATATGGTAGTTCTATTTTTAGTTTTTAAAGGAACCTGCATACTGTTCTCCATAGTGGTTGTATCAATTTACATTCCCACCAACAGTGTAGGAGGGTTACCTTTTCTCCACACCCTCTCCAGCATTTATTGTTTGTAGACTTTTTGATGATGGCCATTCTGACCAGTGTGAAGTGATACCTCATTGTAGTTTTGATTTGCATTTCTCTAATAATTAGTGATGTTGAGCATCTTTTCATGTGCTTTTTGGCCATCTGTATATCTTCATTGGAAAAATGTCTATTTAGATCTTCTGCCCATTTTTTTATTGGGTTGTTTGTTTTTTTGACATAACAGCATGAGCTGTTTGTATATTTTGGAGATTAGTCCCTTGTCGGCTGCTTTGTTTGCAAATATTTTTTCCCATTCTGGGGGTTGTCTTTTTGTTTTGATTATGGTTTCCTTTGCTGTGCAAAAGCTTTTAAGTTTCATTAGGTCCCATTTGTTTATTTTTTATTTTATTTCCATTATTCTAGGAGGTGGATCAAAAAAGATCTTGCTGCAATTTATGTCAGAGTGTTTTGCCAATGTTTTCCTCTAAGAGTTTTATAGTGTCCAGCCTTACATTTAGGTCTTTGATCCATTTTGAGTTTATTTTTGTGTATGGTGTTAGAGAATGTTCTAATTTCATTCTTTTACATGTAGCTGTCCAGTTTTCCCAGCACCACTTATTCAAAAGACTGTCTTTTCTCCATTGTATATTCTTGCCTCCTTTGTCATAGATTAATTGGCCATAGGTGTGTGTGTTTATTTCTGGGCTTTCTATCCTGTTCCATTGATCTACATTTCTGTGTTTGTGCCAGCACCATACTGTTTTGATTACTGTAGCTTTGTGGTATAGTCTGAAGTCAAGGAGCCCAATTCCTCCAGCTCCGTTCTTTCAAGATTGCTTTGACTGTTTGGGGTCTTCTGTGTTTCCATACAAATTAAAAAATTTTTTGTTCCAATTCTGTGAAAAATGCCACTGGTAATTTGATAGGGGTTGCATTGAATCTGTCGATTGCCTTGGGTAGTATAGTCATTTTGACAATACTGATTCTTCCAATCCAAGAACGTGGTATATCTTTCCATCTGTGTCATCTTCGGCTTCTTTCATCAGTGTCTTATACTTTTCAGAGCACAGGTCTTTTGCCTCCTTAGGTAGGTTTATTCCTAGGTATTTTATTCTTTTTGATGTGACGGTAAATGGGATTGTTTCCTTAATTTCTCTTTCTGATCTTTTGTTGTTAGTGTATAGGAATGCAAGAGATTTATGTATTACTTTTGTATCCTGTAACTTTACCGAATTCATTGATTAGCTCTAGTAGTCTTCTGGTAGCATCTTTAGGATTTTCTATATATAGTTTCATGTCATCTGCAAACAGTGACAGATTTTCTTCTTCTTTTCTAGTTTGGATTCCTTTTATTTCTTTTTCTTCTCTGATTGCTGTGGCTAGGACTTCCAAAACTATGTTGAATAATAGTGGTGAGAGTGGACATCCTTGTCTTGTTCCTGATCTTAGAGGGAATGCTTTCAGCTTTTCACCATTGAGAATGATGTTAGCTGTGGGTTTGTCATATATGGCCTTTATTCTGTTGAGGTAAGTTCCCTCTATGCCCACTTTCTGGAGAGTTTTTATTATAAACAGCTGTTGAATTTTGTCAAAAGCTATTTCTGCATCTATTGAGATGATCATATGGTTTTTATTCTTCAGTTTGTTAATGTGGTATACCACACTGATTGATTTGTGGATACTGAAGAATCCTTGTATCCCTAGGGTAAATCCCACTTGATCATGATGTATGATCCTTTTAATGTATTGCTGGATTTGGTTTGCTAGTATTTTGTTGAGTATTTTTGCATCTATGTTCATCAATGATATTGGCCTGTAATTTTCTTTTTCTTGTGGCATCTTTTTTCTGGTTTTGGTATCAGGGTGATGGTGGTCTCATAGAATGAGCTGAGTGTTCCTTCCTCTGCAATTTTTTGGAAGAGTTTCAGAAGGGTAGGTGTTAACTCTTCTCTAAATGTTTGATAGAATTCGCCTGTCAAGCCATCTGGCCCTGGACTTCTCTTTGTTGGAAGTTTTAAAATCACTGTTTCAATTTCAGTACTTGTGATTGGTCTGTTCATATTTTGTATTTCTCCTTCCTTCAGTCTTGGAGGTTGTACCTTTCCAAGAATTTGTCTGTTTCTTCTAGGTTGTTCTTTTTATTGGCATATAGTTGTTTGTAGTAATTTCTTATGATCCTTTGTATTTCTGTGGTGTCACTTGTAACTTTTTTTCATTTCTAATTTTATTGATTTGAGTCCTTTCCCTTTTCTTCTAAAGGTTTATCAATTTTATCTTTTCAAAGAACCAGCTTTTAGTTTCATTGATCTTTTCTATTGTTTTCTTGTTTCTTTCATTTATTTCTACTCTGATCTTTATGATTTCTTTCCTTCTGCTAACTTTGGGTTTTGTTTGTTCTTCTTTCTCTAGTTGCTTTAGGTATAAGGTTAGGTTGTTCATTGAGATTTTTCTTGTTCCTGAGTTAAGATGTGTTGGTATAAACTTCCCTCTTAGAAACTGCTTTTGCTGCATCCCATAGGTTTTAGATTGTTGTGTTTTTGTTGTCATTTGTCTCTGGGTATTTTCTGATTTCCTCTTTGGTTTCTTCAGTGATCCATTGGTTGTTTAGTAACATATTGTTCAGCCTCCACGTGTCTGTATTTTTTACAGTTATTTTCCTGTAACTGATTTCTAAGCTCATAGAGTTGTGGTTGGAAAAGATGCCTGATATGATTTCAGTTTTCTTAAGTTTTACAAGGCTTGATTTGTGGCCCAAGATGTGACCTATCCTGGAGAATGTTCCATGTGCACTTGAGAAGAAAGTGTATTCTGTTCTTTCAGATGGAATGTTCTATAGATATCAATTAAGTGCACCTGGTCTAATGTGTCATTTAAGGCCTGTGTTTCCTTATTGATTTTCTGTCTGGATGATCTGTCCATTGATGAGAGTGGGTGTCCCCCACTATTACTGTGTTACTGTTGGTTTCTCCTTTTATGGCTGTTAGCATTTGCCTTTTATATTGAGGTGCTCCTATGTTGGGTGTATATATATTTACAACTGTTATATCTTCTTGGATTGATCCCTTGATCATTATGTAGAGTCCTTTGTCTCTTTTAACAGTCTTTAAAGTCTATTTTGTCTGATATGAGTATTGCTACTCCAGCTTTCTTTTGATTTCCATTTACATGAAATACCTTTTTCCATCCCCTCACTTTCAGTCTGTATGTGTCCCTAGATCTGAAGTGCATCTCTTGTAGACAACATATATATGGGTCTTGTTTTTGTATCTATTCAGCCAGTCTATGTCTTGGCTGGAGCATTTAATCCATTTACATTTAAGGTAATTATTGGTATGTATGTTCTTATTGCCATTTTGTTAATTGTTCTGCATTTGTTTTTGCAGGTCTTTTTTCTTCCCTTCCCCTTTTGTTCACTTCTCTTGTGACTTGATGACTATCTTTAGTGTTGTGTTTGGATTGTTTTTTCTTTTTTGTGTGTGTATCTACTGCAGATTTTTGGTTTGTGGTTCCCATGAGGTTTTTGGTATAGCAGTCAATATATATACAAGATTGTTTTAAGTTGCTGGTCTCTTAACTTCCAATGCATTTCCTGCATTTGTACTCTCCTGTTCTCATGATTGCTAGTTTTGACATCATATTTGTGTGTGGATGATCCCGTACCTTTATTTCATGTTTGCCTTTACCAGTGAGCTTTCCCATTCATAATTTTCTTGTTTCTAGTTGTGGCCTTTTATTTTCTGCCTAGAGAAGTTCCTTTAGGATTTGTTGTAAAGCTGGTTTGCTGGTGCTGAATTCTCTTGGCTTTTGCTTGTCTGTGAAGCTTTTGATTTCTCTGTCAAATTTGAATGAGAGCCTTGCTGGACACAGTATTCTTGGTTGTAGGTTTTTCCCTTTCATCACTTTAAATATATCATGCCACTTCCTTCTGGCCTGCAGAGTTTCTGCCGAAAAATCAGCTGATAACCTTATGGGAGTTCCCTTGTATGTTAACAACTGTTGCTTTTCCCTTGATACTTTTAATATTTTTTCTTTGTCTTTAATTTTTGGCAGTTTGATTAACATGTGTCTTGGTGTATTCCTCCTTGGGTTTATCTTGTATGGGACTCTCCGTGCTTCCTGGACTTGAGTGTTTCCTTTCTCATGTTAGGCTCATCCTAGGTGACCTCATTTACACTTCCCTGTCTTTGGTCACCCTTCCCGGCAGGTTTCCCAAGCCCCCTTTTCCAGCTGAAGCCCTCTCTGCAGCCTCTCATGCCTACTGGACATCTCTGTTCTGATGCTGTGCTGACAACTCTAACTACTCCGCCTGCTCCCTTTTTCCATGAGTGGAATCAGCACCTACCCCACTGTCCAAACCAGAAAGTGTGCAGTCACCCTCCCTCCACACACACTCCCTGGCACTGTTCACCTCCCATATTCAATCTCTGAGTTCTGTGGATTCTTCTTCCTAAATCTCTCTATACTCTTCCACCACCCCAGGTCGAGCCACCATCTATTCTGGATTATTTCCACAGCCACTCTAGATGACTCTTCCACCACCCCGGGTCAGGCCACCATCTATTCTGGATTATTTCCACAGCCACTCTAGATGGCCCTGCTTACCTCTGTGGCCTCCTCCCACCCTGCAAGTGCTCCCCCTCTGCACACACTGCTCCTTCTCTAGCTAACGCCTACTCATCCTTCAGGTTTCCAATCATCTCTTCCAGGAAGACCACCGAGCCAGATTTAGGTGCCCTTGCTATGTGTTTCCTATCAAAGAACTTACAACACGATACTGTCATTTCCTATGTAATGTCTGTATCGCTTTGCAGGACATGTCTGTGTGGTTAATTATTTTAGCCCCTGAAGCTAGGACAGTAAGCATAAAGACATTCACAAACTTCTGGATGAATAAGTAAAAGGAGATTTCCAAATCTATAAAATTCAAACCCAAACTGAGTGATATCATCCTAAATAATTTAATTGAGAAACAAAAACCTTGAGCCCAGCTTTCAGATGGTTTGGTCAAGAAAAGGCACCTCAACATGATGAGGAGTAAGCTGAGAGTATAGAGGTGCCTTTCCTGTAAGCAAATCCCCATTTGGGGCAGTTGAGGTTTGCACACAGAAAGCTGCCTCCCAAATTCTTAAACTGATTCCAGTTGAATCTGTTTATAATCCTGCATAATTAACAAAATGTGGTTCAAGTATTACCTAATGTCCAGTGACTCAGAAAAAAAGAGTCTCCTCGTCCATCCCTAAGTCTTTACACACAAAAAATACTCTAATTAGATCTTAACATTTTACAGTTGGAAAGGAGTTTGAAGCTCATTAAGCCAATATTTTATTGGTGAATTTGAAGCTCAACACTGTCATTTTACAGGTGAGAAAACTGGGGCTCAGGGAGGCAGAGAAACTGACTCAAGGTCACACCTGGCCTGTTAGTCATAAAGTGGGGTTAGGACTCAGGTGCTGGGTTGTACCTGCCAGTTTGGAGCGTGCTGACAGCAGAGGCGGCTGTTTTCTCAAGATCACATTGATGGGAAATGTTTCACACACACCTCAAACTAATAACTACTTCACTGTCCAACAGGGCAGCCAACCTGAGGGAGAGAACTGGAGGGGAACGTTCCTCAGGCCCGTGAAGAGCTTCTCACTGTAGTGGAGGGGAAATGGCTAGAACCGCATGCCCGCGGGAGTGAGGTGAGAGAGCCGCCGGGCACTTACCTTTTCTTTGTCACTTGCTTCCCTAGCCACTGTAGAGCCCTGAAAGAGAAAGAGATAATGAAAACACGCGCATGCGAGGTATCAGCTTCACGTGAAATATGCAAATGCTCCAGGGCAGAGCACGGAAATAAATGAGCACCGACTTTGCTCTGGCCCCTCCCCGAGTGCGCTGCACCCTCTGCAGGGATTTCCGTCCACCTGTCTCCAACCCCTTCCCTGCCGTGTCACCTGTGCTCTCTTCTCCCTGGTTCCTGTCCTCCTGCTGGAAATCAGAAAACCCAACAATCACGTGAACAATGACTTACTAAACGTGGAGTCAAACATCAATCGCCACAAATGGTTGGTTTGAGGGTCTGCAAAGTGAAGTGGGCCGTCAGCTGGCCGCAGTGACCACTGGGGCATAGAGGCCTCTTTCCCACGCTGCGTCCTCTAGGTGGGGGCGTGCCCTGGGCCCCGACTGCCCGTCTCCCCTGGCTTAGGGTTACTGACGAATGTGCTTCCTCACTTACCATGACTAAGACCCAGTGGGTACTTCCCGGCCCCTTTCACTTTGGAGGTCCCTTCAAACACACGTCTCCTTGCACCGCTTCTGTGTCAGAACCTAGGCTGAGCACAGAGGTATAAAGTAGAAGAAAACACAGTTCTTGGTCGCAGCAATTTCTACTCTACCGCACTGGTTTTCAAAATGATGCCCTCGGTTCTGTGTTGTCTGAAATGACCGAGTCCTCCTGATGCCAACAGGGGTGCTTTGGGGTAGAGTTCAAGAACAGAAACTGTCCTTTGTTTGTGGAAGATCTTAACGCAAAAGAAAGATTAGGAAACAAATGGCCAGTGAATTCCTAACTTTGTTAATACAACAGTGAGCATTTATCCTTTGTGCTCCGTGGTGACCATCGCGGTGTCTCACCCAGCAACGCCCAGTGTTTGTTTGCTGAGTAAACGGCTGGAGGAGGGTCACAGCCCGACTGACTGCTCTCCCTCCCCTCCCAGCACTGGATGCCCAGACTATGACTAGGTCAGTGGAGCGATCCATTTACCTGACTATCTTTTAAATAGATATTTATTGGCCTGGAATAC
This sequence comes from Balaenoptera musculus, assembly GCF_009873245.2. Lineage (NCBI taxonomy): Eukaryota > Metazoa > Chordata > Mammalia > Artiodactyla > Balaenopteridae > Balaenoptera > Balaenoptera musculus. The sequence continues at coordinate 12,988,947 of NC_045786.1, read as the reverse complement.
TTGCATTAGCCAATCATTAAGAATGTGTATGTGACTTGGGAAAATTTAAAGTAGCTTCTAGGTTGGCCACTCTTAACATTTTTGCTGTATGACCATCTTGCCTTCGAGCAGCTCAGGCATGAGTCAGGGTGTGTGTAACGTGCTCACAGATGGGGAGCCTCCTTTCACTGCGGAAGGGGGCTGAGCCCAGGCCAGGGGCTCCCTGGGGCCACTTCTCCATCTGCCCCACACTCAGCATTCCCAGGTCTGGTGGATCCGAAAGACCCTGCTGCCAACCCAGGGAAGATGCTCGAAGCTTCTGGGGGATGTGTCGGAGGAGCACAGAGCTGACCCAGCAAGTGAAGATGAACTGTGTAAACTGTTCGTGAAGGAAAGCCCTCTGCCTGGCTGAGCCCAGCAGCTGTCACTTGCAATGGTTTGTTTTTTCCTTTACAGATTCTTGAATTCGGGCCATAGTATCTTCCTCTATACACTGACTGCTAACAAAGAATGTTCCCAAATTTAAAGGGGAGGGGGGGCTTAATACTCAAGTATTAAATACTTGTAATACCTGGGTCTCTGTATCTTTAACCAAGTTTTTTAGTCTCTGTGTGTGTTTTCCCTCTAGGATATAATTTACTCTGCTCCTGATTCTCACTGAAGCTTCGTCTCTATGTAAAAATGCAGAGCATTAGCCTGGAAAAACTCATCCAAATTTAAATTCATTCAGAATTTTAAAATTAAAACAAAATTAGAAACGTAAGTCAGTCAAGGCTGAGAGTTTGAGCCATGAAATGATGCCAGATGCCCAGGTTCCCTCACAACGGCAAGTACTGGCAAGAAAAGTTTATTCTACAAGCTAAAAAGGGAGATGAAATCATGACATCCAAGGTTAAAACTATAACATCCAGTCTATAAGCATAATTTACATCAGGATATGCTTGAACAGGATATGCTCAAGCAGGATATGCTTAAGATAGAGGCACTACCTTAAGCATTTCCGGGGGATAAAAAAGTAGAACCAAAACAACTGCCTTTAAGGGATTATTAGTAGAATGGATGAGACAATGAACATTCATCCACTCCTCCCCATATGCCGTGCGTTATGCTGGACGTGACACATACGTATCTCATTAATCCTCACAGCAGCGGAGGTAAGAGCATCTCTGTTCTACAGATGAAGAAACTGTGGCTCATAGAGGTTCAGCGTCTTGCACACAGCTAACAAGTAGTAAAACCAGGACATGCGGCTTCAGAGGTCATCTGGCTTCTTACATGGGAGAGTCAGGCCAATGAAAAGACCTATAATACTCAGCAGAGTGAGCTAAGTAACACTGCAAAGGGCCTCACGAGAGAGATGGTTCCAAAGAGCCCCGTAGCCCTGTAGGCTGGGATTTCCACCTATAAAATAGCTACGACTTGGAGGCAGGACAGAGCAAAGCTGTATTTGGGAAGCTTATATAGTTCATCTGAACTCCACAGGGTAGGAGATAAGCCTAGAACATTCCCCCTCCCTTAGACTAGCATTTCTCAAAGCATAGTTCAGCACCCAGGGGCCTGCAAAGTCAAAACTATCTTTATAATAATTCTGAGACACTATTTGCCTATTTCACCATCTTGATATTTGCATGGATACTGCAAATACAATGGTGGGTAAAACTGTTGGCAGCTTAGCACAAAGCCAGCAGAGGCACCAAATGGTATTAGTAGAGTTTGTCATAAAACATATGAATAGCCTTGAGGAAGCAGTTCACCTAACTCAGTGAATCCATCATTCCAAATAACCAAAGCATCATGTAGCCAGACCAATGCGTGCAAACAGACTGACGGATCTTAAAAAGCTCACTGATGGGATTTCAGATTCCACACTGTAACTCAGCCTTGAGAAATTACCACTTGTCAGGTTAAGGTGTGATATCAAAGGAAAACATCCACAAATTTCTGAAAAAGTTATTAAAAACTCCTCCTCTCCTTTTCCAACTACATATTTGTGTAAGGTCTGATTTTCTTCATACACTTCAATCAAATAACTTGGCAACAGGTGGACAGCCAAACCAGACAGGATGTTCTAACTGTCTCACCAAACCTGACATTAGACTTGCAAAGATATAAAACAATGCTACCTGTTCCACGAAACTTTTTGATTTGGAAGATATTTTTCATAAAGATATGCTAACATGTAATGGTTTTACTATTTTAAATAAGTTTTTTTCAATGATGTCTCATTTCTAATATTGTAAGTATTAGTAGACATAACCTACATAAGCAGAAGCTTTTTGGGGTCCTCTTTTAAGGGTGTGAAGGAGTCTGAGGTCAAAAAATTCGAGATCCACTGATGAAGACCAAAGGTTGGAAAACTTTTTCTGAAAAGGGTCAGAGGGGTAGTGTTTCGGGCTTTGTGGTCCAAAACGGTCTCTATGGTAACTAACTACTCAACTCTGCTGTTGTTATAGTGCAACCACATACGATACACAAACCACAGGCATTGTGGGGTTCCAATAAAACTATTTACAAAAATGGCCATGTTGGCCGTGCCATGGAGGCAGGTCACAGTCTGCCTGCTCCTGACCTGGACGTTGCCTATGTCGGTGATGCCAGAAGTCAGATCCCCTCACTCCACAATCAGAATTTCCAGTGGTCTGCCTCTCACTTGAGGTCTCTGAAACAGCCTGTCTCCAGGCCCGCTCCTCAGCCTATCCCTCACCTCCTTCAGGTCTGCTGAAGCAAAACCCTGTTCAAAACTGCATCCCTTCCCCGTACTTCCTGTCTTTACTTCTGCCCATGGCACTGATCACTTCCTAGTATACTCCATGATTTACTTACTCCTTTTACTTATTACCATCGTCTTCATCCACCAGAATGTCAGCTCGTTGAGAGCAGGTTTGGTCTGTTTTGTTCATCAAACTATTCCCAGCACCTAAAGCAGTGCCTGGCACATAGCTGGTGTTCAATACATACTTGTTGAATAAAATAGACGTGGTATCTCTCGTAGGTACAAGTGGTCTTCGCTTAACACAAAGGAGCGCTCCTGGCAGCTTTGAGCTCTGGGTGCCTCCTAACTGCTCAGCGTGATCAATTACATACAACGTGGATGACCAAGCTTAATGAATAGAAGTTAATAAAAATCAATCTTACCTTTAAGTCATATTTCCTATATACAGATAAACGGTGGCTGAACACATTTCTTGTAACAATCACATATATTTCAACTCCATCAACATTAAGCCGGTACATGCCCAGGAACTGGGGAAGAAGGGTGATCCCATGACATTCCACTATATACTGCATAGGAGAGAAAGAAAAAAGGGGGGGAAATGATCCAGTCAAAAGGTGTTCATTCAGATGTAAAATGTAACTCTTCTGCTATGGTGTTTATACAAAGTGATAATGGTTTATACAACTATTAGCGTCCTGTTTACAGAAAATGACCATGTTTGTACTGCCTTCAGCAGTACAGGTCTGCGTCCACTGTGCAGACACAGATAAGAAAATTCAACTCTATCTCGAGAGATATCTTCTCCCTAACAAACATTCCAAACTAATTTGTAAAGTCAAAACTTGGATATAATGGCGTAGGGTGAGAGGACAAGTGATTGGTCCTTTCTGTAATTCCTTTAAAGTGAAATCACACTCTACCTGGGGCTGCCATCTTCCTCCCTAGAAGCCTTTACGATGATTTCATGAGGTTGAGGCAGCGTGACTTGGCCACTAAAATCAACTCCTTTAACGGTGTTGAAGTCGAGGTTAAAAAGGAAATTGTGGAGAAAGGTCAGTGTTAGAAGCTGGGAGAGTCGGGCTCCAGTCCTGGTTTTCCTGTTTCTTATTGAGACTCTAATGTTTAAAGTGCCCACTGGTCTCGCAAGGCAAAAGGAATAAAAACAAAAATAAACAAAAGGGACCTAATCAAACTTACAAGCTTTTGCACAGCAAAGGAAACCATAAACAAAATGAAAAGACAACCTACAGAATGGGAGAACATATTTGCAAACGAAGCGACTGACAAGGGCTTAATTTCCAAAATATACAAACAGCTCATACAACTCAACAACAGCAAAAAACCAACAACCCAATCGAAAATTGTTTTTTTGAAAAACACTTCTCCAAAGAAGAAATACACATGGCCAACAGGCACATGAAAAGATGCTCAGCATCGCTGATTATTAGAAAAATGCAAATCAAAACTACAATGAGGTATCACCTCACACCAGTCAGAATGGCCACCATTAAAAAGTCTACAAATAACAAATGCTGGAGAGGGTGTGGAGAAAAGGGAACCCTGCTACTGTGTTGGTGGGAATGTAAATTGGTGCAGCCACTATGGAAAATAGTATGGAGGTTCCTCAAAAAACTAAAAATAGAGTTGCCATGTGATCCAGCAATCCCACTCCTGGGCATATACTGAGAAAAAATGATACTTTGAAAAGATACATGCACCCCTCTGTTCACAGCAGCACTAGTTACAATAGCCAAGACATGGAAACAACCTAAATGTCCATCCACAGAGGAATGGATAAAGAAGATGTGGTGCATATATACAATGGAATATTACTCAGCCATCAAAAAGAATAATGCCATTTGCAGCAACATGGATGGACCTAGAGATTATCATACTAAGCGAAGTAAGTAAACAAGAAAGACAAATGCCATATATCACTTATATATGGAATCTAAAATACGATATAGATCAACATAGCTATGAAACAAAAACAGACTCACAGCTATAGAGAAGATTTGTGGTTGCCAAGGGGGAGGGAGGGCAGGAATGGGAATTTGATTTTAGCGGAGGCAAACTATTATATATAGGATGGATAAACAACATCATACTGTATAGCACAGGGAACTATATTCAATATTCTGTAACAAACCATAGTGGAAAAGAATATGAAAAGAATATATATATGTATAACTGAGTCACTTTGCTGTACAGCAGAAATTAATACAACATTATAAATTAACTATACTTCAATAAAGTTAAAAAAAGTAATTTATGAAAAAATATTCTTCTTTTTTTGGACACATTAAAATGAATACTTTGTATATTTACAAGTGACATTGAATAAAAAATTCATGTCAATGAAGAAATAAATAAACTGCCCACCAGAGCAGCGGTGTGAAAAAGGGCTTGCCCTCGCTCTACAGACAGATGGACACTCTCTGGCCCCATGTTGGATTCATCAAATCCACTGAACAAGTCCCAGAACCGACACCATTTCCAAGGAGAGTTGCAAAAACACAACATGACTTTATCAGTCTTGAATGACCATACTCTAAAAGGCCACAAGATGGAGACACTTCTCCTCAAAAGACCATCCTTACAAACTGGGTCCCATTGCACCTTCCAAAGGAAAGTTAGGTTTTCCTTTCTTTAAAATGAAGGGGAAAGAAGATTTCAAAAAAGCTCTTTTATGCCCATGACATGTGTGTGAACTCTCTAGGATAACTGAACAGCATGAGTAACATGATTCCAAAATTGTAAAAATTGGACCTATTGTGCCTATTTACAGAGATGTGTCTGGAAGAATGGTCACCATGGTAATGGTGAAATTTAGGGTAACTGCTTTCTTCCTTTTTCAAAAAAACAAAAAAAATATTCTCGAATTTTTCTGTTGTACAGTGAACATTTTATAAAAATATGAAAGTAATCAGAATGCCCTTTCAGACTTCTTAGTGGTAAATACTGTAATAACCATCTTAAGATTTTTTTTTAAAAAAGCCTTTAGTTTTTATCATTAAAGAAAAGATGAACAGCATCAGTAGAGGAGTTTGATTTTTGCCACCCAGAGTTTTGGAAGACTTTAAAGATGCTCCTGCCCTTAAAAAAAAATCTTACTGACCATAATTGAGCTACATATTTTAGTTTGATGGATTTTTCTGAGTTTCACCCCCAACCTGTTCTTAATGTGAAGTCTGATCAGAGGAACATTATCTATTTCTCGCCTTTCAAAAAACAGTAAATTAACTTGATTTTCGCTAATGCAAAACAGGTGGTAAAGAGCTCTTGGCTGAAATGAAGATTTCTCACATCTGATGTAAAGAAATAAAGAGTGGTTGTCTGGTACCTCTGAAGAGAGATGGTTGGATGGGCCTTAAACACATGGAGGCACACAGGTTTCCGTTTGGCTGTTCAAGTCCCCTGCCTTTGTGCCATTCTGCTCAGTTATTCTCATCATGGCCTATCTTTTAAAAGTCCTGCTGGCAGAAGATGTCTCTTAGATCAAAATCTTGGTACAGAGTCACAGAGCACCCGGAACAGAGCAGACACTGACCACTATCCATGTTGATGAGTATGTTAAGGAAACCTGACTACTACACAGGAAATCACCGACAAGCTGTTTTCTTCCCCCAGGGGAAAACACACGTACAGATTACATTCCACAACTCCTCTATCTTTAAGATTAAATCAATTACTCCATGTTAAAAAAATAGATCAAATTTGATCCACTTCATCAGCAAGTTTCTATGTGCACTTGTTCTCAAAGGCAAGGCTCACCTATGAGGCTCTCTGATGAACACCTTGAAAAATAGAGATTTAATAAACTTAAAACTCCTGAGTTTATAAATATGTACAAAACCACAACCACAGAAAGCCTATCGTGTTAGAGTCCAGTATTGACAAGCAGCGGTTGGTAGCAAAGGTTTAGAAAGCATTTATGCGTCCAAACTTTGCAGAAGAGAAAACTCTCCCAGTGAACTGAATTTCTGGGTGCGGGCACTGGGAAGACACCGTTTCCTGTCAGTGGAGGAATGTCTCACTGGGTCTGTGAGCCCCCGGCTGGGGCACCACTGCACAAGGAGTCACTGCGTGTGGGAGTTGACACAAACAGGCCCAGATATGATTCCTCTCAGATTCTTCACCAGCTGACCCGGGAAATGCTGTGCACACACCCCTACACCAGTGGGCACATCTATGAGGGTTCCCCCGCCCCACAAACTGCTGGGCGTTATCCCACATCTAGGGAGACCGTAAACTCATCGCCACACCACGCTGCTCGAGCCTTCCTGACCCAGCTCCACATTCACTAGCTGTGTGACCTTGGGGAATTATTCAACCTCTCTCTGTCTCTGCATTTGGAGATGACGCATAATATTAGTAGTTAGAGCACAGGGGTTTTGTGAAGGGTGTGAAGATCAGGGAAACAGCACTGGAAGGACAGCGGTGATTCAAGCAGGAGCCGATGAAACCAGGACCCTGGGGCGAGGGGTGGGAAAGGAAGTAGGGAAGGAGAGGGCGAGGGAGGCGAGGCTTCCACCTGACGTGCTCCTCAAATGCTCCCTGAGAAACGGATTCTATTTAAAGGTAGGATGGGAACTCCCAATTTCAGGGGATCTCCACAGAACAGACTTTCCAAAAATGAATAATGTTGCATGTGTGTGTATTTGTTTACAAAGTGAGGCAATATTTTTGTAAATATAAAAGAAACACTAAACAATTCTATTTCTCACTCATGTTGCTTTTGGGATGAGAACTCTAAGCACTTCCCCTTCAAAAGCTTGATCGCTGACAAATTAACAAAACCGCCTGTAAACAAATGCTGCAAAAATTATTGTAAAAGCGTGTACTGGTGGCACTACAGTATCATGATCAGTTTTTTGGCACGAGCAACCTTTTCTTAATAGTTAAAAACATCCTCAGCATCTATTAATTTCTTTTTAACATTGTTGATTTGATTGCAGGACAATCTAAGGATGAATCTTTGCTTCCTCCTTTTTACATGCTTAATTTCCAATTCTTGTAATTATGAGAATGGAGAAATAGCGACTTAATCCCGAGGGTCACTCTTTAAAAAAGGTGTAGGGGAATTCCCTGGTGGTCCGGTGGTCAGGACTCAGCACTTCCACTGCCAGGGTGCAGGTTCAATCCCTGGTCGGGGAACTAAGATCCCACAAGCAGCTCGGCGTGGCCAAAAAATATAAAATAAAATAAGATAAATGGGGACTCCCCTGGTGGCGCATTGGTTAAGAATCCGCCTGCCAATGCAGGGGACACGGGTTTGATCCCTGGTCCAGGAAGATCCCACATGCCGCAGGGCAACTAAGCCCGTGCACCACAACTACTGAGTCTGCGCTCTAGAGCCCGCGAGCCACAACTACTGAGCCCTCGTGCCACAACTATTGAAGCCTGTGCGCCTAGAGCCCGTGCTCCGCAACGAGAAGCCACCGCAATGAGAAGCCCGCGCACCGCAAGGAAGACTAGTCCCCACAACTAGAGAAAGCCCATGTGCAGCAATGAAGACCCAACGCAGCCAAAAATAAATAAATAAAATAAATTAAAAAAAAAAAAACAAAAAAAATAAGATAAATGAAATAAAATAAATGAAATAAAATAAAAAATAAAATAAAAATAAAATAAGTGTAGGTATTTCTTTCACTTTCAACCACTGTCCTGATGTGGCTACGAGGCAATCCTGCCTCATTGGCAAAGGACATAACGCAGATGTTCCTTGTCTGCCATGTTAAAATCTCAATTTACAGACTCAACAGGTGCAGTGCCCTAGTGCTGCCCAGTAGACTCTTTCCTAGAGGTCAGATGAGTCTGTGGACTTCTGCCCTCTGCCACTCTGAGGTCCCAAGGGAGATAAGAGGTCACAAGTGTACCAAACACTTGGCAAGGCTGGTCCTCCACGTGTGGATCAGGAATTAAGAGCGCACATCTGCCAGAGGGATGACTGTTATGAGAGCCCCAGCTGTGTATGTACGAGCCTGCAGAGCCTTCCTTTCAGCGGCTCCTTAGATTCGGTCCTTTCCCAGAGGCCTTCCCATCTGCGGCCCAAAGCTGGCCCGTTATTTCCACCCCTCCAGGCTCTCTAGGTCACCTTCTCTCACATCAAACAGGGAAAGTCTTGTCTGGCACACGAACTGGCAGCTTTCAGATGCCTGCAATTCAGCGACGACACTGAGCTTCCATCTGAATAAGTCATGGAATAGTTAGTCCCAAATTTTTAACAAGTGACCTTGATGGTCATCAATTCTTCTTACACTTACTGTATGGAGCTAAAACCATCACAAGTATTCTTGGGATCAGCGTCCATATTCTCAGTGTTAAACTCACATTACCTACATTTGCATTTTAATAATATTGCTTTTTATTAAGTATTTTTCACTTTTGCATTTTCATAGCCGGATGCCTCGTGTCACCTTGCGTTGTCATTTATCCTGCGGTGGCTTCTGATTTTTCCAAGAGTGCTTCTCAGACACTTGTATTTGCTGGCAATGTTCATCTGTAACCAATAACAGTTTTTACTTTTTTCTGTCTTCTTTTAAAAAATATCTTCTTGTACAAAACTCCATGGTGGCACCAGTAAAGGCAAATTTTATCTCTTCATTAGTCTCCCTTAGAGCTTTTTCCTGTATAACAGCTTGTCAGAACTGTAATGTAATGACAAACTGACGTGGTGAAATAGGAATTTTAAAAACATAAAATGCAATAGCCACAAGATCTCGGTTTCCTTTGCTCTTGGGTGCTCAACAAGAATAACAAGTATTATGAATCCCTGATTTGTTGCTTCTTCTCATGCAAAATGAAATGCCATTAAAAGATTCACAGCTGACTGAAGGTTTCAGCAGAGAGGATTCTAAGTGACGTACTGGAACGGATAAATATTTATATCTCCGCATGATAGTGTGAACCTGGGCTCCAGCTCTTGGAAATTGCTGTTATTATCATGTTTCACTCATTTTTTTTAGAGGCTTGAAGTGACAATTTAATATAGCATCAAATTAATACTTCAATGTAAAGTCTTGCTTCAGTTAATGTTTTTGAAAGGTTAAATTATTTGTCATCCTTATTGTGCCTCTGCCTATGTTTATAGATCGTTCCAACAACATTCTTTTCATAAGGGTGGGGGGGGAGAGAAAGAAAGAAAAAGGGAAAGAAAGAAGGAAGGAGGGAAGGAGAGAAAAAGGAAAGAGGAAAAAAAGGAAGGAAGGAAAAAAGAAAGAAAAGAAAGAAAGAAAGAAGCCAGCCTGAAATTAAGGATTGGTTTGCTTTAAAAGGACCGAATAAATAAATAATCCAAACATTCCTTGAATATTTTGAATTATCCTTCAAAATTCCTTGAATTTTGGGATAATGGTCTGTGTCCGTTAATATGATATCTTTTGGTTTCAAATAGTTTTAAGTCATAAAAGAATGTAAGGATGACTCCATTTAAGCTAATGTAAGTATAAAATTTTACTGCTTTTCTTAAACTTAATAAAAAGCAGGCTTAAAAGGAATAAACATTCCTCTGCAGTATTTACAAACATTCTTAGTACTGAGATATTGCAGAATATACCTGAATGCAAACATTGGTGCTCCTAACTCTGTTTGTTATGCTGTTCTAAAGACCCATACATAACATCACCATTAAAGATGAAGTGACTTTGTAAAAAACACCTTATCAGGGACTTCTCTGGCAGTCCAGTGGTTAGGACTCTGAGCTCTCACTGCCACGGGCCCAGGTTCAATCCCTGGTCGGGGAACTAAGGTCCTACAAGCCGTGCAGTGTGGCCAAAAAGACCAAAAAAAAACCCAAAACAAAAAAACTCACCTTACCGTAAGTACAGATGGAGTTGACTCAGCGGTTACAACTGAAATGCAGACGGACTGCCCCGAGCATCCCGGCGCTACGCGCTCTGGGAGGCCTGGCTGCCCGGCTCTGGAGCGCAGTCGGCAGCCTTTGGTTGGCAGCTCCTTCTGGGCCTGCCTTCCTGTCCCTTTGGCCCAACATGGCAGCATCTGGGTAGAGGACCCCAAAGGGCCCCCCCAGGTTGGCGGTGTCCTGGGGGGGCCTGCCTGGCAGCCTGCCCTCCCCTCTGTCCAGTCCTCCCCCCTTCCTCTTCCTGCACTGGCTTCCATCCCCAATTGGTATCCTGACTCCACATGCTGTGGGCTTTCTGCTCGGACCAGTCACTCCCGAGCAGCAGACACAAGAGGCAACAAATGCAGGACCTCCAGGGACGGCAGAGCTTAGCACTACCGGAAAGAGAACTTGAAGAGTTAGGCATAAAGCGTTTGAAGAAATAAAAGGATGCAAGTTCAGAAAGGAGCATATTATATAATGAAAAACGATCAGGAGTGCACTGGTGGATTTTTTTAAATGGAACTTCTAGAAGGAAAAATATGATCTTTGAAATAAAATATCATTGGACGGAGAGGCAACAGATTAGAACAGCTGAACAGAGAATTAGGAGTGGGTGACACAGTTGAGAAATTTACCCCAAACTGAGCAGAGATGTTTGGAGACGGAAAACGGGAAAGGAAAGTGAAGTGCCGTGCAGGCTAGAATGAAAATGTCAAATCCGTAGATGTTGGAGAGAGGCGGGGAGACAGGCGATACATGAAGAAAAAAGAACAACGGGAATTCCAGAAACTGGAGATAACGTGCTGCAGGAAACACGTGCTGATGAGTGGGCCGCGCAGCTGGAAACCTGGGGAACGACGGCTGGGACGCTGGGAACAGGCGGTGATGCCCCCATCTGCAAAGTGTCTGCAGAGTGGAACTGGAAGGGGCGCTCCCCAGGCCACAGGGACCCTGGAGGTGGCAGCGCCTTCCAGACTTTACTAAGAGAGAAGCAAGGAAAGTATGTGCAGCTTCTGAAGGCACAGAGGCTCTGCTGGGAGTTGCCCTGAATCTCATAGTTCCAGGTGCTTATAGGGCTTAAAACTTTAATGTGTTTTTCACATTTCGACTGGCCTTTCCTCCAAAGAGAACAAAAAAGCCAAAGAGCAGACTCGGAACCTTTCTCCTGCTCTGGAAAGCTGGTCCTGTGCTGCCACTTACAGGGGCTTCGTCAGCATCACCCGGGAGCACGTGAAGAACACAGCATCTCAGGTCCACCCAAGATCTACTGAGTTGGAATGTAAATTTTTTACAAGATGCGCGGGGGTTCCGTCTATAATCGGCAGTTTGGGAAGCGCTGACGGAGTGTGTAACTTCTTCTCTTTGGGCACCACGCCCTCAATTTTTAAATTTTAATTTTTGGCTTTTATGGGACCTGTTTTCTCAGTTTCTCTGTTTGTGGCCAATGTGACTGTCCGTGGGAGGATAAAAAGATGTACTCCAAGGAGGTTCCAAAAAAGTCAAGCATTCACCCCCAAATCCTTTACTGAAACTTGAGGTACTAGCTAGCTTTTTCAACAAGGATTTCAGATTTTTAGGTGTAACTTCTAGATTTGGCTCAAGTTACTGTCTCCCAAATAACAAAGGATAAGAAAGGATTTTTAGGTTACTTTATCAACTTTGTCAATTTGTCAACTCAGTCACTTTGAAATAAAAAAATAAATTTAAACACTACATTTCAAAAACATAAAAGATATTCCTAACACTATTTTCATAAGGCATTTCTTGATCGTTTGCATTGGCATTGGAACTTGTTCCCTCCCCTAAAATTTCTAAAATTTTATTGACATCGACTCTTAATTAAAGCTGAAGCCACACGATACCAAAACTCCCAATGAATTCAGGTCAGTCAAAAAAAAAAAAAAATCAGTCAATTTAGAAGAAATAAGACGTTCAAGAAGGTTCTTGACCATTTTTTCCTTTTTGAATGCTCTTCAGCATTGCTCAGCTAATCAGGTGATAACTGTCATTCATTTATTATATTTTTAAATTTTTATTGGAGTATAGTTGCTTTACAATGTTGTGTTAGTTTCCGCTGTACAGCAAAGTGAATCAGCTATACGTATACATATATCCCCTCTTCTTTGGATAATCGTAATTTATAAGACCTGAGTTTGTCCTAACCTAACAGAAATTTGAAGAAAAGGATATTTACACCAAAGCACTAAGTTATTTTCCCAACCATAAAAAAAGAGAAAAACAAAGGAAAAGAGACATAAAAGTTTACTCTGCTTAATATAAATTTTCCACTGGTCTGAAAGATGATGCTACGCTTTCTTAGCGAACAGTGGAAATTAGGGTAGGATTTGGGCAGCAAATAAGGACTAAGGCAAGATGCTGGAGCTTGGGGAAAAAAGTCTAACTCCTTATGCTTTGAATCTTCAGGTTTTTCTGCACCTGTGCCACTCTACCAGAAACCAGGCCCCCTAGTGGATTCAAAGAGCAAATGATTTCGACACCGGGACTACGGCGACTAAGTATGCGCAAGAAAGGTATTTAATGATCTTATTCGATCATTTACATAGCACTTATCATATACCAGGCACTGTTCTGAGCAGGTTCTATAATAAATATCAATTCACCTGATTAGTACAACACTGGATGAAGGAGGTACTATTATCCAAATTGTACAGACAGAGAAGCAGGTGCAGAGAGGGTAGGAAACTTGACCAAGGTCACACAGCAGGTTGGGAGCAAAGCAGCCAGCTGCAGAGTCTGTGCTCTGGAAACCACCTGTCACACAGCACTGCTGGTGAGGTTGGCTCATCAGAAAATTAACCCCAGGAGGAATTTATTTAAATATCTAGCAATGTTCTACTTCTCCAGAGGCTGGCCTTAGGGTAATTTTAACCTTCCAGAATACAGCTGCACCTCTGGATATATCTTACTAAAACAAAAAAACAATGAAAGAAAAGAAAAAAGAGACGTCAAGCGCCATAGAGTAACCAAAGCTGTCAGAAAGCCCATCCAATTTATTTCGCAGGAGCCGCCCTCTCTGAGAGCCTGTCCATCTACTGATCTGGGATCTGAACACGCCTACTGACTTGTCCAGACAGGGGGGTTCAGAAGCAAAGGCACATTCGAAGGTAAAAGCAACAAAAAGCAAGAAGAAATAAATGAAATGACAGTCCCCACCGAAGCAGGAGACAGAAAAATTCTGACTAGACATAAATCCTAAAAGTAGGCTAGGCCACCTTACATCCTCTCTGGAATTAGGTCAAGAGTAAACACATGGCACAGGGAATACAGTCAATAGTATTATAATAACTTTGTGTGGTGCATAATCTATAAAAATATTGCAGCACTATGCTGCACACCTGAAACTAGTATAATATTGTAAGTCAATTATACTTCAATAAGAAAAAGGGTAAATACATGCACAAACGAATGAAAGGATGAATGAAATGCAGATGGGGAAACTGAGGCTCAGAGATCGCTTAAGTAACCAGTTTGTGACAAACTATGACTTAGGTCTCCTGACCTTCAATGTAGTGTCCTTTAAATAAATCATATTAACAACGGTGATTCTCAATCACTAAGACCCTTTACCTCTGTTTATTTAAAAGTTGTTTTCTCCCAGTTTCATTGAATATAATTGACATACGGCACTGTACAAGTTTAAGGCGCACCACACAATGATTTGACTCCCACATACGTCATGAGATGATGATCACAGAAAGTTTAGTGAGCATCCAGCATCTCACAGAGACACAACATTAAAGAAATGGGAAAAAAATATTTTCCTTCTGACGAGAACTCTTAGGATTTCCTCTCTTAACAGCTTGCATATATAACCTAGAGCAGCATTAATATTTATCATGTTGTACATTGCATTCCGAGTACTTATTTATCTTACAACTAGAAGCTTTTACCTTTTGACTACCTTCATCCATCCAATTCCCCCACCTCTGGTAACCACAAATCTGATCCCTTTTTCTATGGCTTTGTTTGTTTTTCAAGAATAATTGACCTACAACACTCTGTTTTAAGGTTAACACTAAGACCCTTTATATTTAAAATACTTTTTATAAGAAGCAAAACACAGATGCTGAAGAAATGAGAAATGAGCTTTTTCTGGATAAAGAATATACCAAGAAAATACCCATTCTGTAGCACTGAAATGAAATATTTAGTACTGTGACAGCCCCTGGAGCATGTTAATAGACTTATTTTGGTCCCCAATGTATTTTATGTAATAATGATGATATGTCAAATCTGCATGTTTGTTACAGTAACTACCCCAGAGGAAACGTTTCAAACTGTAATTTCTGTAAAGTCAAAAAATTCTGAACTCAAAGATGTCATCAAGAAGTTGATATTTGAATTGCATGTCACACTGTATTAGAATAGTATCATAGTCACTTATCAGAATAATATGTTTTCATCAGTCATTGAGGTATCACATTGCTTTGAAAGTTCTGAGACAATTTAAAGAAAGCAAAAAGGAATGCATCAGCGCGACATTAAGTTCCTGAGAGGAGTGAATGGCTAAAGCTGCATCCTAGAATTCCATTTATTCAGAAGCCAACGCCTGAGCGTTTTTACCCTCATAGGTACTAACCCAGCACTTTAAAATATCCTTCACAATCGGCAACAGCGTAAGTGCTGTACGACAGATTTCAAAAGGAATAGATGTTATAAAAGATTGATTAGATGCTTAATGGACTTAGAGGCTGACCAGTGTTTTTGAAAAAAACAAATGAGGGGCAGTCCAAGTTTCCAGAAACAGAAAGTAGCTTGTTCATAGACCTCACTGCAAGCAAAATGCAGTTGATCAAGCTCGGTGCTTTGTGTCCACCTAGAGGGGTGGGATAGGGAGGGTGGTAGGGAGACACAAGAGGGAGGGGATATGGGGATATACGTATATGTAAAGCTGATTCACTGTTACACAGCAGAAACTAACACACCATTGTAAAGCAATTATACTCCAATAAAGATGTTAAAAAAAATAAATAAAATTAAAAAAAATGCAGTTGATCATATTTGAGAAGAAGAAGCAACTGGCAAGAAATAATTCCTGGGACTTCCCTGGTGGCGCAGTGGTTAAGAATCCATCTGCCAATGCAGGGGACACAGGTTCGAGCCCTGGTCTGGGAAGATCCCACATGCCACAGAGCAACTAAGCCCGTGCGCCACAACTACTGAGCCTGCGCTCTACAGCCTGCGAGCCACAACTACTGAAGCCCATGTGCCACAACTACTGAGCCCGCGTGCCACAACAACTGAAGCCCACGTGCCTAGAGCCCGTGCTCTGCAACAAGAGAAGCCACCACAATGAGAAGCCCGCGCACCGCAATGAAGAGTAGCCCCCGCTCGCCACAACTAGAGAAAGCCTGCATGCAGCAACGAAGACCCAACGCAGCCAAAAAATAAGTAAATAAATAAATAAATTTATAAAAAAAAGAAATAATTCCTGATGTTACAGCAGAAAGCGTGACAGTAAAGGAAGGAAGCTGACTTTTACAGGCACCTCAGAGCCTACAAATCCAACCAAGCAGTGCCTTTGAAGGAGTCACTTTGAGAGGCTGGTACTTGATGTGATGGTTTAAACACTTGAGAAGCCTCTGGTTAACAGCAACAGCGTGTGTGTATGTTTGTGTGAGTGTGTTTCAGCGTGTGGTTTAAACACCAGTTCTCAAGGTGGCTGCTGCGATATTGCCATCAATGGTCACATTCATGCCATAAGACTACACTTTCTCAAGGTGACACAGTTGTTACTGGCCACTGTTGTAGGACTTGATGACCGCTATGACCCCACCACGTGTGGAGAGCCTGGCGTGTGGCAGACACTGTGCTGAGTACCTGCCCTACAATCTTCAGGGCTCCGGAGTCAGCTGATGTTTCCATCTCCACCGTATAAATCAAGAATCTGAGGCTTTAAAGTCCAGAAGTCATGTGGCTATTAGTAAGTGACAGGGCTGAGATCTGAACCCAGGACTGTCTGACGTGGGACTTCATGCTGTTACTACTTCACAGTACGACCTCATACAGCTCTAGCTGGGGGCTGGGACCGTGTGCTCTACCAGGCCTTTGTGCTGGAATTTACTGAGGAAGAGAGTGGGGGAGGGGGGTTTGGGGGGTGGGAAAGAAACAGAAAGAGACGGCTGTTCCCAAGGGTAGTTTCACTTTATCCCCAGGTGATGATGAGGGGATAATGCTGACGTGAAAAGGAGGTAGTGAGTAGACAAACACTTTCTAAAATCAGAAACTCTTCTGGGCAGGAGACTGTGAGTCGGGGGGTGGGCCTTTCTGGGGCCAGGACAGGAAGAGACCAGTGAAAGCAGGAGAGGATCTGTAGGTGTAAATGTATAAATACTCAGAGGTCAGCACCTCATTTCCAGCACGTGCAAAATAACCTCCGAAATGTTGCCAAACCTTAAGCAGAGTGATTTTAAAATCAGAATGGTAATCATCACAACTATTGTACAGAAGGGTATTTAGATTAAACGTGTTACGTATATTAACTACCGATCTATCATTCCTAAATGTTAACTGTCGGTAATCCAGCCACAGTAATTTTTAAAAACACAGCTAGAGGGAATTTTTGTGTCAAATGTGTTCTAGTCATGTCCTAACTATATATTTAAATCTTTGGCCTTGATGATAATTTGTCACAAATGTCAACCTTCTCAGAGTTTCACATAAAGATAAACATTACCTGGTGGTATTTCTTTAGGATGTTGTGCATTTCGGCCACATCTTCACTCGTGATGGTCTTGATGATGTACCTCTTGTCGTAGGATGTGTGGAACCGGGCTCCGCTGCGGGCTTGGGAGTCGTTGGGAAGGGGTGCACTCCTGGTCAGGGAATTCTTCCCGTGGGATGACAGGGGAGGAGGGAAGAGAACCGGTTAAAGACTAATTTCCAGGTCATTTGTTGTCACCACAAGTTTTCAAAAACATCTGTGTTTGGAAGAAGTTGATAAGTAGGAGGACAACATTTTCTATTCATTGTAACTCAAATGGCAAGTCCTTCAGAAGAAATGAAAACAGCGATTCTAATCTAATGTCTAGAATTATAATCAGAGTTACTTTGTTCACCTTGTTCTTTTGAGTTGGACAAGAGCTGAGATTTCCCTCTCAATAAAACTAGGTTCCAGCCATGAAAGGACATTTTACTTTCCCTGAGTGTTTCCTTATATGACAGGTATTCTGCCAAGCGTTATACACAGAGGACTTCTCCCAACTCTGATAACATTCCCATGAAATGGTTACTATTGATATCACCATTGTTTTACAGATGAGGAGATGGGGATCAGAGAGGTATAATCATTGGGGGAAAGTCACACAGCTAGTAAGGGGAAGAGCCAGAATGCCATCTGCAGTGTGGCTGGCTCGGAACCCAAGTTCTCAACTAGTCAACTACTCAAGTAGTAAACAACTTAATTACTAAACCCTGTGGCCCATGGCTGCCCTGGGAGGGCCTGGCCTGGGCAGGTGTGCTCCAACACAGCTCCAGAAGTTTCTGACCTGGTCCAGCCTCCACCCCACTTCAGCCATTTTTGAGGATGATTCATCTGGAGAGGATGGGGCAGGGCTCTGAGTGGGCGCTCTTCTGCAATCACTTCACTCCAGGATCTAGTATTTCGTTCCATACTCACTGTCACTCCCGCTAAGTCTCCCCTGCTCTCACCTGTGACTCCCCTGTTTGAATCTGTTTTCCTAGACCCTCCAGGAAGTCTGTCCCGCTTTCCCCCAACCGTCTTACGCTGGTCACCAGACTAGTGGATCAGCAAACCCCCAGCATCTGAGGAAGTCTGGTCTTCGCCTCTGCTAACTGTGCCCTTGAGAACTGACCTCCATTCCCTGCCCAGCCCCACTGGACGGCGTATGAGGGATTCACAGGGAAAGACAGTCCCACTTCACCTTCCTCTCCCAAAGTGGGCATTCGAAAGCCCCAACGAACCAAAGTCTGTCTAGTTAGCGGGACACAGATGTCTTTAGAGAGGCAGGTGGTATCACTGCATCATGATTGTCAGTGAGAGTTCCCCATCAGTCTAGAATGTTCAAGCCTCCTTAACCTTTCCTTCTTTTCCAGATGAAATCCACCAGGACTGAGCCGTATGAGGTCTTAACGACACTGCGGTGGTGCAGCAACTCGTGGAGGGCGTCCTTGGGCTGAGGGAAGGGAGCGCATTCTCATCTCCAGGACCAGCCCTGGCACCTCGGCTGCTGTCTTTACATCCTGAGACGGCACATCCTTATCTGAGTGCAACCGGCACAACTGCCAAGTGCAGAGCCGCTCCTGCCAATTAACTGAATTTGCTTTCCTTAGCTTATTAGAAAACGTGAGAGGAGGGGGAGAAAAAAATAAGTGTAACTCCCAATGATTTTAAATAGCAGGATCTGGCCATGTTCAATGATGACAGCTGAAATTCATCAGATAGACTGAGAAGGAGGAAAAGGATTTTCAGGATGAAAATGGCTATATCAACAAGAGTTTGATTCTTACTTATATTGATTTTTTTCCTCAAACATAAAAATCCTCCTTTATACCACTTCCTACTAAGAACAAAAGGGAAGAAAATCAAAGTGAATGCCCTCTTTGGGGGTTTTAAACACTGGCCAAAAAAAGCAATCATTGCTCTTGGCTAACGGTCTTTTTCCTCCCAAACATTAATTTGTAAAAGGTTATTCCAAATAAAACAAGAACACTAGGAATTGTAAGATTACAAATTACTTTCAGGCATAAAAATCAAAGCAGGAACAATCAACTTAATGAAAGACAGACCAGGACCAGGTTATAAACTTTGTAAAACTGACAACACATGTAAAATAACTTTTTTGGGGGAGGGGGGAATAGTAAAGGATAATTATATTCAGCAAAGGACAGAATTACAGCAGCATCAGTTTCATAGACTGTTTTCTTAGGCGTATTGGATATGAATATGTAACATTCTGTTACGGACCAGTGGGAAAGAACAGAATTGAAAGCTGCAGAGTCAGTGCTTCTCAAACTCTAATGAGCAGCGGAGTCACCTGGGGATCACGTGACACTGCAGCGTCTGACCTGGCAGGTGTGGGATGGGGCGTTCGAAGCAGCAGAAGATGCTGATACAGCTGCGGCGGGTCTGCGGACCACACGTGAGAACCAAGAGTCTACTGAACTGTGGCTACGATGGGATTTGTCTGGTGCAGAGTGTGGAGAGTCTAGTGTATTAAGTGTGTTATAATTACAAACGTACCTGCCTGAATGCCTGTCCCATTATAGTCTGTCCAACCCTGGTTTGATTAAAATGTGAAACTTTACAGTGAAGAATAATTCATTGCATTCACTATTAATTCATTAATGAAATGTTTAATAATACTACGTTCAAAGCAACGTATGGATTTACAAACTAAAGGGCTAGAAAGGCAGAGTCAAAAAGGTACTAACTCCTTAGCACAGATGCTATCTCCTTCCAAATTCTTTGCCTTTCCCTTCAGTTTCAGACATGGATAATTATTCATTACAGATTTTGTATAAGGATACAGGCCCTCCCATAATGGCCTGGCCTATAAAACTTTACAAATTCTCATCTTGATTCTGCCTTAACTCAATTTTTCAATAATCACATAAGTAGTCCCAACCCACAATATCTACTTCCAATGTGTGGAAGAATTTTTTTAAGGCTCATTGTTTTCCAGTAACCAGTGAAATTAGGAACAAGCACACTTTGTCAAAATTCAGAATGTACCTTTTATAATCACTATGAATATAAAAATATATGAATCAGATTTACTGAAAGCCTTAGACAAGCAGACAATCAGAAGAGTGAATGCAATTTTACACAAAATGTGTGATCCTTGGAATGACTGTAAAGCCTGGAAAAATCCATATTCATATTTATTTCCACAACATTCCTATGTGATAGAAAGAGCCAGGTGCATTTTTCCACTCGAAAATAATAAAACTGGGGTACAATGGAGCCAAGTGACGTGCCTAAGGTTCCCGCCTAAAAGCTTCCTCTGAGGTAACCAAAAGGGGCAATTTACAAAGGCAAGGCTAAACTTTTGCCATTAATTAATACCATAATCATTGACTTTTTGTAACCTTTGACATGAGATAGAAGTGCGTGTGTGTTGGTAAGGGCAGTACTGAGTAAGGCAGGGTGCTGGTCTGGGACCTAGAACATTCTCTCCACTCACCGACCCTTGGATACGGCATTCAGCATCTTTGAGCCTCAGTTCCCAGGACTATAAAGTGACAGAGGATAAGCCCAGGGGAGGGGGCAGGCTGAACTAGGTCTCTCCCTCAGACCTCCTATGACTCTAAAAAATGTATTTCCTCGAAGATATGGCTCTAGGAAGTGCAGGGCAGCACAGGCCTCAGAAGGTGATTTGATGTTTTCCAGCAGATGTCCAGTCAGAAGAGAGTCCAACCACCATCTGAGCAGGGGCATGATGATGGCTTAGGACATCTGGGCCAGGATTAAAGAGGGATGGCAATAGTTCTTAGAGCAGCGTGGAAATAACACATCAGAGGTTCCAGATGTACTTGGACAATTTCAGCAAGAACCAGAGGACGAGCTAAGGGAAGGAGTTCACGGACACACATGGAATGTAGTCAGAACAGTCTGCTATCTAGAAATTGAATATTGAAATTCCTCAGTGTCCCTTGTTGTGTCACAAAGGAAGAGTGAACCATAGCCTCATACAGGATGCCTGGGCAAGTCTGGGATGCCAGGAGGAGAAAGGCCTGAGAGAAACAGAGCTGGGGAGTGACCTCCAGAAGCCTCAAAGGGTCCCCTTATGTGTAAATAAACGTCATAATCAAAGAGCATGACAGGTGGAGGCAACCCTGGAGATTATTCCAAACCACCCAATTTACAGATGAGAAAACAGAGGCCCAGAGGGCAGAAACCACTTGCTTTGAGACCTGAGTGGGACGGCGTCCGTGGAAGGCCTTGCAGAGGCCTCCACCCCCTGACTGGTCTTCTGAAATATCCTAATAGAGCTACCCAAGTCTAGAAGCCATCAGAAGAGCAAACATTCTAAGCCCACGACATACACACTCATCAGAGGGTTCTGAACATCAAAACTATCTCTCTGTGTTACATTTAGTTTATTCATACTCTTATTTAGTTTATTCATATTCTCTCAGGTTCATATTGTCATAAGCAGAGGTCTGATGACCTTTCAAGTTCCAAATAGCACTGATATTGAAGCCAGAAGACAGTATAAGCATCACACACAGGTGCTCTACGTCAAGATTGTGTGACTTTGGGCAAGTTATTTAAGCTCTTTGTGCCTCAGTTTCCATACTAGTAGAAAGGTAATAATGATGAGAATCATCATCATTAAAAGTTTGCCTGGGGGTTAAATTAGATAAGACAGAGTTTTGATAATAGTGCCTGGAACAGTAGCACTCCTTAATGGTAGCTATTATTATAAATAGCAAATTTCAACCTGGAAGACAGTTAGAGGTGCAGATCAACATTAGCCAATTACTCTGTAAGTTGGTGAGTCAAAAATGAAGGACTTACAGAATGGGTTCTTCCTGTTGGCTCCTTTTTTTTTTTTTTTTTTTTTTTTGGCTGCACAGTGTGGCATGCGGGATCTTAGTTCCCTGACAAGGGAACGAACCCGTGCCCCCTGCAGTGGAAGTGCAGAGTCTTAACCACTGGACTGCCAGGGAAGTCCCTTCAGTTGGTTCTTGTTCCACCCTGGCCAAGCCTCTGGTTTGTACCCAGTGAAAATCAAGAACCACATTCTCGCCACTCTCATACTCTCCATTTCACGGCTTACTTTCTACAGCCCTCAATAAGAACCACTTGTAGTTTGAAAAAGAATTTAAAACATTTTACACAAGGAAGTTTCAAGTCAAAAATTCCTACCCCACTAGGTCTCCCTTCTATCCGTGGCCCCTGCTCAGCTCCCAGCATCCTCTCCAGCCAAAGGGCAGGAGGGATGGCAGAGGAGTGGGCCAGTTCTCTAAAGGATGGAGAAAGCATGGGGGAGGTAGCCCGGAGAGCTGGGGTGACCCCTTCCCGAGGAGGAGGAGGGGAGGAAAGCAGGCTGGCTGAAGATGCCAACGGACTTGAAGGTACAGGGGAGGGAACGTCAGGGAGCCTGACGACAGGGCCTCGGGTGACCTTGAGGTGGCAGCAAGGGCAAGGAGGGTGAGCAGGGGCGGGCTGTGGGAGGGCTTGAGGGGAGAGAAGGTTTGGAAAAGCAACCTTGGGATGCCGGTCTGGAAAGTCATTTGTGTAACATGCTGGGCTACCACAAAATCCACAATCCCGTTCAATGCAGAGCTTTAAAAGGCTTAATTCAACACTGAAAATACAGACGTAACAGAAATCTGACATACCGTCTGCCCACAACAGTCACTCCTTTACTACCTTTCTATCCTTTTCAGGGTCTCAGCACGTATGGCAGAAAGAGAAGCAGTGAGAAGTTGAGGGCAGTCAGACCCCCCACTCCTTACTCTGTTAGCTGATTATCTGCAAGGAAAGACAGTTGGACTTAATGGTCTCTAGGTTTCCTTCTTGCTCTACTAATTAGGAGCCATTAATGTGTTACCGCTTTCAGTTTGTGGAGACTTAGCAAATGGACTGTGATTTGCTTTTAGTTTGGGGGGAATCTAATGATAAATGTACGCAAACCGCAACAAACTTGCTTTTATTCATTGGCTACCCTTTTCTTCTATACGTTTGATAGTTGTATATTATAAAGTATGTAGTTCCTTAAATTCACTTGTTCTAAGTGGAAATACTATTAACATAAGCCCCTACATCAAGAAAAAGGCAGCCAAAATCAATGGTGGAGGGGGAAAAAGTTCTCATATTGAATATAAACTAATCTTAAACTCCAAACATTCTTCCCTAATGGCTTTACTGAGATATAACTCACACACCAGACAATTCACCTATTTAAAGCACACAAATCATTGGTTTTTAGTATGGTTACAAAATTAAACAACCATTACCACAATGAATTTTAGAACATTTTCATCAACCTCAAAAAGAAACCCCATACCCATAAGCAGTCCCTCCCATTATCCCTCCACCCCCCACCTAGGAAACCTCTCATCCGCTTTCTGTCCTAGAGATCTGCCTGTCTGGACGTTTCCTACTGCACAATCATCCAGCACACAGGCGGCTGTGGTGGGTCCAAACATTCTTCCTCCGAGTCCCCGGAGCACAGGCGTCACCCCGAGGGGCCCAGCTGTAGACCCTGGGCGGTGTCTGGGCGAGCGAGGCGACATCGCGGGTGCCCCCTATTCAGTCCAGTGCGGCGGACGCGTGCCAGCCAGCCCGTGCTGCTCCAGAGGATGCTGCCAGGCTTGCTGCGGAGCCGGGGATACCGTAAACCGCTGGGCCAAAGTGCAAGTTCTAGGGCCAAGCTAGTGGGTGCAGGGCACGTAAGACTAGGGTAATTTAGTCCATTTTGCCGGACGATCTTGCCTCTGGATAAGTAAGCTCAGTGTCCACCACTCCTGTTTTCCACAGCCAAGTGCATCACAGATCTACAGAGACAGGCTGGGACCCGGGACCCTCCGCTGCACTGCTTGCCCCTGGACAAGCCTCTCCTCCAGCAACCGATACAAGGAAACTGTAAGGGACTAAAAACAACTGCATGCAGTCGGGGCAGACTGTGAACAAGATAACAAAAAGACCAAAAACCCAACTGCCACTTCTGAGGTGTCGGGAGAAAAGCAGGGTCCTGCACACGATCCCTGCACCCAGCACCAGCGGGGGGGCGAGGGGGGTGACCACCCTAAGCACCCCCTCCATCCTGCCCCCACCCTCACCCCGTTTAAAGGACCGGCTTGCCCACTCAGTGAGTGAGCATGGGCACCTGTTACGTGCTTTCGCTCCCTAGTGCTGCGCTACGAGTCCCAGTAAAGCCTTGTCTGAATTTCTCGTCTGGCCTCTTATCAATTTCTGCTGATTAAGGAGTCCAAGAACCCTGGTGGGTAGCATTACAACACCCCATCTCAAACCTCAAGAGCTGTGTTTGAATCTCTAGTGCCATGTCAGCCCTCAATGAGAAATAAAGGAAGATAATGAGAGATGAAACTCACTCCTGAATGGCCTTCCTACATTTATAATTGGAAATTTATTCTCCTTTCCCCAAAGAAAGGGATTAATGGTGCTCGCCTTCCTCCCCAAGCCTCTAAAAGTCTGCATTGAAGATGTTTATTTCCACAGTGGGAGGTCCAGGATTACTGGGGCCTCTAGGGGGGTGGAGGAAATGTCAATTTAATTAGCTCATCTTTGCCACCAACCTTTCTATACTTCTCATAAAAATGCCATGATTTATCAACATCAACCATTACGGTCCCCTACCCATTTTTTAAATACCCAAGCATTTTGAACATTTAGTACCCTTGAACTACTCATATAGTCTTACAAACATTTGGTTTTTTTTTTCCCCATTTTGATATGAGTTTGTATTTCTGCTAAAAATAATGTATGAAAGTTTTCCCATTTAGTCAACAGGAAGGCCATGTACAATCAATTCTGCCATGCTCAAATGTGTAAAAGCCAGCACCTTACAAAGGAGACACGGCAGTATCATGTACAGGAACCTGAGTGACAGTCACCTATTGGCCGTGACTTAATAACAGATTCAGAAATGTGACAGCTGGGAGGGCCTCAGAGAGCATGGAGTCCTTCTCCCTCATTTCAGAGATGAGAAAATTGAGACCTACCAGAGCTAAGCGACCAGATTAAGTCACAGTATCCGTCACTGAAGATCCAAGACGCAAACCAGCTTCCCAACTCGCAGGAAAATGTTCTTTCTCCCAATTCGGGCTACCTGTTTCATGGACCTGACACCTGCCCTGCTGACAACTCAGGATTACGATTACACGCCTCAAATCACACGGCCCAGGAGCCGGGAGCCAGAGCCTGGACGAGGCTGCTTTCTGGGTTTGCGTTTGACGGACCTGAGCGAGCAGATGGTCCTCTGACCTCATCAGGGAGGGAAAGACCAACGTGGTAACATCATCATCAAGGATTTATTAAAAGCCCACTGTGTTTAAAGCCCTGTGTTATGCTCTTGGGGAATTTCAAAGAAAGTCTGAGCTGTGATCCCAGGCGTGGAATGGCTTTCATTGCAGAGGGGGGCAGAACACAGTGCAATTGAACACTTATTAATAATGAAACAACTTACCAGAAAAGAAGGAAACAGAAATGAACGGTAATGACCAGCAGAGAAAGAAGAAAAGTTGCAGGAACGTCACTGAGCGCCGTGAGATCGCCTTTACAAAGCTCAGGTTGGTACTTGACTCAGATTAAAATACCAGAGGCCTGTGTCCGAGGCTCCTGATAAGCAAACGGGCAGCACCTGACCTGACAGGAGCTCCCTGGCAGGGATGATTGTCAGTGCTCGGCTGAAAATGACGAGACTTAACCCAACGTGGGTTCAGGAATGGAAAACGAAGGCAAACAGCAAGCCTGAGTTGTCAGGTGGGGTCAGTTTGTGGTGGGGCAGTAATTGGTTCAACACTTGAGAAACAGCAGAAAAAGCACATGAAAAAAATCTGAGGGTGCTGATGGGCTGGGAGGGAGTTTTCCCAAAAGTCTGGCAAGAGAGTTGTCCAATCTGAGGGGTGCCCTTCGGTTTCCAGCCCAGGCAGAGTTTCCGTCTGCTATTCATCGTGAGGTTCCCAGTAGCTAAGCTGAAAGGCCAACACGTGTGAGGAGAAACTGTGAAAGAGCAGGCAGGGCAAACCCAAGAGACGACAGACAGTTACACAGGAATAAAAGAGCTTATCTGGCTCGAGTCAGCAAATTTGAGACAGTACAAGAACCTCTGTGCCCATCACTCCCAGATCTGGGCCTCTGCTCCCGACCCCAATCCTGGGATGGCCAACTACACGCTGACCAGCCTCACACAGGCACCTCAAGGTCACCTCCACACTCACAGGCTAAAAACTCAACTTCCTTTCTCCCCTCTCCCATCCCCACACTTCCCTTCCCTGGTGACTGGCACCTCCACTCTCCCGCTCTCTCAGGGCCCGGCACCTCGGCTCCTGTCCTTTGCTCCTATGTTTTCCCCTCTCCCCGTCCCGTAAAGCTGCTCTCAGCTCAACCCTGTCAGTGCCAACTGCCCTGGTTCATGCCTCTTCTTCACTCGTTGGGATATTTCGTAGCCTCCTAATTTCTTTACCTCCCTTTTATGCATTCTACGCATAACCGCCTCCATTTGCTTTTATAAAATCCAGGTGTCATCACATCACTCCCCTGTGCAAAATCCACAGGGCTGCTCTTGGGCTGAAGAGTCCGGCTGAGGTTTTCCACCCAGTTCCCACTTTCTCCACGTTCCCTTCTTTAGCTCCCCACAGCCCGCCACCATCTGGTTCTGGCCTCCATGCTTTGGTGCAGAAGGCCCACTTCTCCGGGGATTCTCCCCTCAGCCGTCCCTCCCTTTCTTCCACAAATATTTCTTAAGTGCCTGCCCAGAGCAGGCTGGTGCTAACCTTTGGGCCTGCAGCCCCGGTAAACAAGCTAGACACAGCTCCTGCCCTTAGACAGTTTCCATTATATTTGGGAAATCTACATTTGCGAACACCATGATAGACTTTAGAGATACTGGCAGAAATTTTTTCCCAAAGTTTAGTATACTCTAAAGGTCTTTAACACTGGAGAATTTTATTTTTAAACTTGAAACAAGAACATCAAAAGTTTAAAACGTTAGCTTTTAAAATTATTTTAAAATTAGAATGCTCTGTTACCAATACAAAGAAGAAAATGCATCAGATGTGAATAACAAGGGATTCTAATTCAGGAGATGCGGCAGGGGAAAAGCAAACCTAATATTTTCCTCCACAAAGAACCAGAGGGCTGAGTTTCTATTATATGGTGTATTTAGCTTTAACTGCATCATCGCCATCCTGTATAACTTTTTTGGTTTCTGGTGGGCAATCCTTCCTGCAGCTCAGAAACTTCAACCGAAGCCTCTAGTTGACTTCCCAGGCCTGTCATAAGAGGTTCTGATACTATGAGAGACTGGAAAGAGAGATGCGTTTTTCTTGAAGAACATTAAAAATCAAGATGCCTGGGTTTCTGTAAATCTCATTAGCATCTAATACAGAATCTGTCATGTAATAGTTAAAAAAAAATTCCTTCATCCTTTCTTCTCTTCTGCATTCCCTATAATGTCTACCACAGAGCCTTACACACAGTAGGTGCAAATAAAAACACACTGGGTTGATAATCGTGCATGAAATCATCCACCTATGGGGAGCGGAGCTTAAAGTGGCAGAGGAGATGGAAGAACAGAACTGTAGCAACGGTAACAGCCAGGCCTCTGGGGGAGCATTCATCTTGAAAGACATCTTAAAAAACGGTCATGGGGAGTCACATTGTCCCAACAATGATCAATGTAATATGCACAGTTCACCTCTGTGCATATTACAAACCAGTGAAGTGACTTTAAGAAGCACTAACAAGTTGGAGAAGATTTTGAATCTGAAAGCACTGAGCATACACGCATACACATACGCACACAGGTTTACACATGCATGTTCAGTGACACTGCTGTTAATAATGAGTATTCTAGAACTGTTGCTTGAATTTATCTTTAACAGCAAGAAAAAGAAGTTGTTTTTAAAAGACATTTTCAAGAAATCAAAACCAGAGGAAAGATACAAATGTTTACGGAGACAGCAGGGATGTTTCTCAGTTCCTTTCAAGAAGTTTAAGTTGGCTGACGGAGGTCAATTAAGTTGGCTAATTGCTATGTTCTACTTTGATCAGATGGATCGATACTGACTTTTTTCAGGTGCAGCAAAACAGCATTCACACACACGCAAGGCAGGTGGCGAACATTTATCCATCTGATATAGCATGAAGGTTTGAAGACTAAATGAACCGCCCGGTGGAGGCTCCTTTTCGCCACAGAGATTTCAAAGTCATTTGTCCAATAAGCAAGCGCTTCAGAAAATTAAACAGAGCAACGCAAGGGGAACAGTGAGGGGCTTGGGCCCCTTCAGCAATCCAGCGCCTCCAAAGATGATGAGACGCCGGGTCATTGATCCCACTTTTCAAATCAGATTGAGAAAGAGAGTTCAGTTTGGCACTAGGTGTCAACTGATACCTGTTACCTGTTCTGGCCATGGTGAATGAAGTGTCCGGGCAGTGGTGAGCCGAACAGCCGAGACCATGGCCCCGCCGGCCCCCGCAAGCGCACAGCACTCCGCCTCCCTGGCTTGCGCTGCGCAGACACTCAGACGCACCAAGCCAGAGCCACTGTTGGCACAACTTCCTCCGTTTTCCAAACCAAGCAGCCAACAAGGTGGGTTAAGCCCCATGTGTACGATGTTACCTTCAGTTTAAACTCAGGGGCCCTGCCCCAGCTGAAAAATTTTTAAGAGGTACAGACATTGGGAAAGGAACATAGAAATGGGGAGGGAAGCCAGTACAGTCGGCCCTCCGTATCCGCAGATTCCGTATCCGCCGATTCCAACTGCAATTCGATCTGCAGTTGGTGGAATCTGTGGATGCAGAGGGACTGTGTATGTCTGGTTTACTAAAGTTACTGTAAACACCCACTTTATTTTTAAATAGAAATACAGTTGCCAAAGAGAAAGCAACAATCTAAATGTCAAAAGCACCTGGCTGAGGGAAGGAGTGGTGTTCAAATGATTAATTACACTCACACCGGTTCTCCCTTGTACTGATCTCTCACGCTAAGAGCTTAACTTGCCGATTAGTTCCGTGTGAATCATCCTCCACTCGCCTAATTGGCCTTCAAAGTTTGTATCAGCAATTTGCACTTACTTAAATATCAACTTACATGGTTTTGTTTTTAGGGGGAAAAAAGAGAGGGAAACCCGGTTCGTGTCTTAGTATTTCAGCAACTAAGGATCTAATGGATCCATTTTGGATCTCATTTAAGAGGGCTGGTTCTCAGAAGAAATATAAGGACTTCACTGTGGTAATGACTTGAGGAATTTAACAAGATCCTGTAGCACAGGGCCTGAAAGTCAGTTTCTGTGAAACGCCAGTGTAGCTATTTTATTTTTAAAAATTAAAAAAAAAAAAAAAGGAGGGGCACAAAGGAAGGAACACACTTGAATGTAGCAGCAGAGTCAGAGGAGATTTTCTTAGGGTGTCAAAGTTATCAGCTGTTCATTCTTTTCAAAGCACACTATTTTCACATGGCCTCTTGAAACGTAACAGTTCTTACATAATGTAGAATTATTCCTTTTTATTTTATACAAGGCTTTTTCACTATTCCAAAATTTATTCTTTAAAGGTGACTTGGCTTTTGCAGCAGTAAATTCAAGTCCAAGTGTGATCGAAGTTCTTTCTCTCCTACACATGAAGCCCACACCTGAACGCTGGCTCCATCGCAGTTTTTAAAAGCAAACCGAGGGCTCACATCCTCCCCGCCCGCTTCCCCTCAGCCCTCCCCGGGGCGCACCCGAGCCTCTGCTCAGAGCCTGGACCTCCGTGGAAACCTCGGCCACGTCCACAGAGGAGGGAACGTCACCGGCAGCCTGGCCAGCATTGCTTTTTCAAAACGTGGCAGCTTCAAGGCTTCTCATGCCTGAGTGAGCCTGTGAGAGATTCTTGGAAACTTTCAACAATGGGGCAGGGCAGGGAGGCCCACAGATGTGTAAGAAAGCATGCTAGCTAAGCTTGATTCGCCTTAGGGGCCTGTTCTTTAAGGGAAAGTACAGGGTGAGCTGTGCCAGTATTCACCTTGTAAGGTCACCCAGGGCGGCAACAGGACACGTAATGCAGGAGAAGTTAGGATTTCTGGTTTGGGGCAAACGAGAGAAAGTGTTTACCGGATTTAAAATAAGTCAGTACTCTTACAGTAAAGTGAACGGCCTGCCGTAAAAGACTAGAAAGCAGCCCTTGTATCTCCTGACTTAGATTTCTGCTTTTAAAAAAATCCTTGGCTTTTACGAATCTGGCCAGCTCTGTGAAAATCAGGTACCTGACGCCTGGTCCGTTCTCAGGAGAAATGACCAGGGATCAGCAGATCTGACGGCGATTTTAAAAGTCGAAACTGAGAACTGGGCAAACGTGGGGAGAAAAGCAACGGCGCACATCTTTACACGGTGGGTCGCAAGAGCAGGAGACGGTGTTGCACAGAAGCGTCCCCGGGACTGGCGGGCTCCTGACGGTGACGGCGGTGCTGCAGTCCCCAGACCGCGGGGCACTGCGGGCTCTAAGGGGGCCTCTGACAAATACCGCGGCGAGGGCCAGGGTGGGCCAGTTCGAAAAGCGGCAAATCAGCAAGAACGGAAACAAATTTCTAAGATTCCTAAGTGGCCTCTACAAAGAAAGGAAATGCGAATTCAACACACAGACACAACCCTAGGGGCTGCCAACCCGTTTGAGGGCAGAGAATCAAAAGGAGGCTCTGCGGCGGGCAGAATCCTTTCATCTGTAAGTGAGAATATTATATAAAACTCACAGGCTTGCTCCCTTCCCAAAGAATAATTTCTTCTGCGGACTACTGAAATCATATTGTATAGTGGTCCCTGACTGAAAGAACCCATTATTTCAGAAAGAACACTGAAAAATTCTCATACAAAATGAAAATTACTATTATCTAATTACTTGTCATGACAAAAACGTGAATCCTATTTTACAGAGCAAAAGGCACGATGAAACCCATGTGAAACGAATGTTGTTACGAAAGCAACTCACCTGGAAATCCTGATCATCGATTCCAAACCTCTCCCGCAGGTTACGGAAAACCATCGGGCAGTATTCCTTAAACTTGAAGTGGCTCGGCATGTTTTCTCTGAAACAGGTTGTGGAATAAAGTTCAGACGTACGAAGAGTGAACCAGACTTGAATTTGCCACCATCATGCTCTCCTGCAGCCAAAGAAACGCTTGGGGTTCCCGACCCGACCCACAGAAGGCACACGTGGGTTTCATGGGGCCAACCAGAGCCCACAGTAGGATCCGGGGGACAGGAGGGACAGACACGCAGGGGAAACGGTGAAGGAAAAGCAAAGAGCTTGGCGAGTCAGGGAAGGGCAGCACAGAGAGCCACTAACAGTGCTCCCACACTGGTCCTGGGTTGCCTGCTGATGAAAGCTTACAAAACAAGACTGCTCTCACTCCTGGATCGACCTGTTTTATATTTTATATAAATACCACATTCTATATTCGCATAGAAAAGATCACCTCAAAAGGTCAACCTTTAAAGGGCATTATGAGAATAATTAACACATCAGCTTCACATTAGAACAATGGCCCCATTAAGGAATTTCACAATTGATCTTCACGTGGGAGGGATTTCTCTGGGGCTCATCCCACTCATTCAGAATTGCTTCCCCCTTTGTGTTCACACACACGCAAACACACACCCCCTGCCCCCACTGTGGTACTCCACACACTAAGTGATGGTAATTTGTATATGTGTCCATTTTCAACCACCCGCCTGACTGTGAACCCCCGAGGGCAGGACTGTTTCTTATACATCCGTGTATGTCTGGCTCTCAATGGACTGCCTGACACAGAAGGTGGTCCATAATGATGTCTAAAATGATATTCAAAAGAGTGAGAAATAGTCTCAATGCCCAACATGGCATCCAATTATGTTTTATAAAAATGCACCTTCATTCTTTATTGTTTTAGGAAGTAGTCATTTCTGTTCATAAAGGAATCATCAGGAGAGTTTTGTGTAAGAGAGCTGAGGTCCATAGCTGCCCAAAAAAAAAAAGAATCCAAGCAATTTACAGCTTCAAACACTTAAATAGTAATGAGAATATCACTTTTAACATATAAGATATTCATAGAGAACAATATGCCATATGCAAAAAGATATTACCCAAGAGGGCCTGCTGTTGCTTTTCTGAAAATGACAGATGGTTATGTTTATCACAGGATAAACTTTATCAGCAAAACTTCACTCCCACCCATTGAAAAATAACGTGATTATAGAAATTCACAAAAATTCAAATTCAAATTCATACTCCTGGCAGCCACGTCAGTTCTACAAAAGGTCGTGCTTCTACTTACTTGTTAAAAAGGTGATTGTCCACCTTTATCTTTGAATAGGCCTTGAAGTCATCTGGCATCAACATAACAGGGATTTGAACATGGCTCAGTTCATTGATCTAGAAAAATATAAAATAAATGGCACAGGTTGTAAGTATCTAGGTGGGAAGTGCTTGACTTAAACATGTAATTTACCAAGAAAACCTCGTGGATGCTTGCACTTCCTGGCCCACCTTCCTCCCTGTTCCGGTCCCGAATCATCTCTTCTGCCGCTTTCCCCACTCTTTTCATCAGCCGTCACCACTGCCCCCCAGCACACATCGGCTGCAACTCCCTGGCTCAGCCCTGTCTGCCGCTGGCCCCCGGGATGGCAGGGGCAAGGGAGGGGTTCTGGAGGGTGAACCCTCAGGGCCAGCGGTCCCTGCTTCTCCCCGTCCACCCTCCCACTGCCCCTCCAGAGCCTTGACCCAGAGCTCCTTTGATCCCATGTCCAGGTCAACTTCCTTCTGTAAAGAAAATATTCTCTGAGAAAGAGGGCTTTTTAATTTCTGATATAAATATTTGTTGAATTAATCAATAAGACTATTTCTTTACACTTTGGGGTACTAAAAAGGAACACTGCCATTCATGTGGTCTTTACCTTTCTTGTGGGAACTAAGTTAAAAATAAGTATTGGGATAGGGCATGAATTTACCAGAAGAGGAACCTTCATGAAGGAAAGGAAGGAAGCATATGGCCCTGGGATTGGATGAGAGGGAGGTGGGTTGGCCAGGGGTCAAGACAAAGGCACATCTTTATGTGGTTACAGAGAACAAAAGGCTAAATTCATTTCGGTTTACATTCCAGTGAATGGCAGGGACAGGGACGGCTTTTGACACCTGACTTTGAAAAAGTTGAACCTTCTCTTGGTTAATTATTTTTGCATTTAGCGCCCAAGTGATAACTCCCTGGTTGCTAGTAATAAAAACCACTTTAAAGGTTTATACTTCCAGTAAATGTAAGATACTTGGAAGGGTTCTCAGTTACAAAAACAAACAAAATGAGTTTCTTGATAGAGCAGAGTTGTTAACCCACTGCTGGGTTCACAGAAAGTAGAAGGAAATTTTCAAGACCTTCTTTCCCCTAAAGTGAGTTTAATCGTCCATAGGGCATGTGGTGACCATCAGGTAAGTGTGAAAGGAGGGGCTTCTCTGAAGGTAGATGCCAATTTCACACTTTGGGTCAAAGGATAACTGCGGAGCTCAACCCAAGACTTCAACATTAAACTAGGACCCCTGAAGGAAGTGAAAGTGGTCCCAAAACCCAGTGGAAGTAAATGTAAATGGGGCCTGGAAGAAAACACCCTTAACGCAGACCTCCAGGATTCCCACAAATTAAGTTCAACCAAATATGAGTTCACAAAGACAACAAGAGTGGGAGTCAACAGAAACAAAAACTGATATTATTTTCAAGGCTTCAGCTGGTAGGACAATCAGATACAGAATAAAAAATAAAAACTATGAATAAAATGTATGAAGATAGTAAGAGATGGACTAGCAAAAATGAGTAAACTATGAGACTTTCAAAATGACCAATCAGACTTGAAAAAGAATCAAATAAACATTTTACAAAATGGAAACTATAATGGTTGACTTGAAAACAAAACAAAAAGCCTCTCACCTAGTATTTACACAGCAGATTGGATAACTGGTATACCAGACGGTAGATCTGAGAAAACTACCTAGAATACCACAGACAGAAAGAATGGAAACGTAATATATGAGAGAATGGTTTAAGACAGGGAGTGGAGTGGGTTTAAATGGAATCTTAGAGGAAGAGAGTAATACAGAATATGGGGAAGAGATAATATTTGAAGATGTAATGGTTGAGAATTTTTCGCGACTGTGAGAGTTCTAAATCTGTAGATGCATAATACCTAATGTACACAGAAGAAATCCACACCTAGAGACACTGCAGCTAAACTAAAGGACACCAAAAACCAAGAGAAGAAAAGTGGCCAGAGAGAAAAGACAGAACACAACAAAGAAATGACTATCAGACTGACAGCTTACTTCCCAACAGCAAAACTGGAAGCCCACAGACCGTAGAATGATATCCTCAGAGTGGAAGATTACTGTCAACATAAAATTGTATACTGTGCTATAATAAGAAACATATTTTGATCATTGTCCGGGTTCCTGGCACAAATCTCCTAAAACCCTTGCAATTTCCTAAGTGACAGGAGTATCTTTTGTCGTTCACCAGAAGCCCTTTCGGGGCATACCTGAATTTATGCTAATGAGGTGACTTAGGTTTAGACCCCTAGATGGCCTCAGGATGGGGCTGGTCACCAGAAAGACCAAGTGATTGGATGGTTGGAACTTTCAGCCCTACCCACTGACCTCAGGGAAGGGGAAGGGAGATGCTGGAGATGAAGTTCTATGTAAACTTTTGAACAATAAGAGTTGGAGAGCTTCTGGGTTGGTGAACACATCCATATGCCAGGAGGGTGGTGCACCCCAGTTCCATGGGGACAGAAGCTCCTGCACTCGGGACCTATGTACCTCTGCATCGGTATCCTTTATAATATCTTTTATGATAAACCGGTAAACATATATAAATGTTTTTCAGAGTTCTGTGAGCTGCTTAGCAAAATAATGGAACTGGAGGAGGAGGCTGTGGGAACCTCTGATTTACAGCCAGTTGGTGAGAAGCCCAAGTAACAACCTGGACCTGTGAGTGGTAACTGAAGTCGAGGAAGGGGCAGTCTTGCGGGAGTGGGCTAATAACCTGTGGGGTCTGATTCGATCTCCAGGAAGACAGTGTCAGAACTGACTTACTGCTTCAGGATACTGGAAAAAAACACATGTGGGACAAACCCATTAAAACTATCTTTCAATATACTGGAAGATTGGATTGGGATTGACATATACACACTACTATATATAAAATAGATAACTAATAAGGACCTACTGTATAGCACAGGGAACTCTACTCAGTACTCTGTAATGGCCTATATGGGAAAAGAATCTTAAAAAGAGTAGATGTATGTATATGTATAACAGATTCACTTTGCTGTACACCTGAAACTAACATAACACTGTAAATCAACTGTACTCCAATAAAAATTTAAAAAACAAACAAACTATGTTTCAAAAAAATGAGAGCAAAATAAAGGCTTTTAACTGAGAACTTATCTACAACACACCTCCCTAAAGGAACTTACAAGCTTTAGAAGCACATTATTTAGACTCTATTACCTCAGAAAGAAGGTAAACATTGTGGGTGGAAGGTCTGAGATAACAAAAAGAATTAGTAAGTAAATAAACTGGTAAATATGAGGACAAATATAAGTAAACATCATCTATATAAAGTAATAATGCCTAATTTATGAGATTAAAAAGGACAGAAATACACACTGAATAGCAACAGGATGTAAGCTGGAAAGTAGATGGCCACGGTTATAATGCTCATGTATTGTTCAGGAGGAGAGGTAAGATATTAATTGCAGACTTTCAGTATTATGCTACAATTTCAAGGGCAAACATTAAAAGAATAAGAAACACAGTAGATAACTTCCAAACTAGTAGAAGGGGAAAAACAGAATAAGAAAACAAAACTCAATTTTTAAAAAAAGGAACGTGGGGCTTCCCTATTGGCACAGTGGTTAAGAATCCACCTGCCAGTGCAGGGGACACAGGTTCGAGCCCTGGTCCGGGAAGATCCCACATGCCGTGGAGCAACTAAGCCCGTTCGCCACAATTACTGAGCTTGTGCTCTAGAGCCCGCGAGCCACAACTACTGAGCCCACGTGCCACAACTACTAAAGCCTGCGCACCTAGAGCCCGTGCTCCACAACAAGAGAAGCCACTGCAGTGAGAAGCCCATGCACCGCAACAGAGAGTAGCCCCCACTCGCCGCAACTAGAGAAAGTCTGCGCACAGCAACAAAGACCCAACGCAGCCAAAAATAAATAATAAATAAATAAATAAATTTTAAAAAAAGAAAAAAAGAAAAATGAAATGCAAGCAAGAGAAAAAAAATTTGCACAACAAAAGTGGGACAAATAGAAAGTTAGTGATATAAATAAATCTGGATATATACATAATCACAATAGGCATAAATAGGCTAGCAGTTAAACATAAAGATTGTCATAATGAATTAAAAACTGTAAGCTATGTGCATGAGACACACCTAAAACATAAGAACTCAAATACATCAAAAGCTAAGGGACAGAAGAAATATATTAAATAGTACTAAAAATTACTGAAAAGCTACCTACTTTTATTAGTATCAAATAAACTAATAACTTTAAGACAAAGGATTACTAAGGATAAAGAAGGTCTGTGCACAATGATAAAAGGTTCAATTAGCCAGGAAGACAGGATTCATATTTTATAAGTACCTAATTAGCCTGAAAGTATAGAGCAAAAATTGTTAGGACCTCAGGGAAAATGGGCAATCCATCATTATAGAGGAACATTTGAATGTGGTTTTATTGACAGTTTAGACAGACACAAAATTAAGAAAGATACAGATTTTTAAACAACATATCGAAGTCAATATGTTGCATACCTATTATATTATGGCCAAGTATTCTTCCAGATGCTTGGGATACGTTGTGGAACAAAACATTAAAATGACTGCCCTCTGGAGCTTCTGTTTTAGTGGAAGAGCCAGAAGATAAAACAATAAACTTAGTAAATTACTGTGTTAGAAGTAAATTATCTACTATGTTAGAAGGCTATGGAAAAAGGAAAAAGAGCAGGACAAAAGAGCTAGGGAGCGCCCATCAGTGCACAGGTGAGGGTCACTGAAGTATTTAAAATAGGGTGGATTCAAGTAGGCCAGAGTTTGGAGGAGATGAGATTTAACATTGCAGTGCAAAGGCCCTGGGGTAGGGACATGCCTGGTATGCTTGGAACAAGGAGACCAGTGTGGCCGGAGCAGATTATGTGAGGGGAGAAACAGTAAGAGCTGAGATCAGTGGTAAAGGCAAGGGGTTCCAATAGGGCCTTCCGGGTCACTAGAAAGACTCACTTTTACTCTGAGAGATATGGGAGCTCTTGCAGCTTCTGGGTGATAAAGAGATGATATCAATGAACTCAGGGCTTAGAAAGATGACGGGGTGGTGGGCACAAGCATAGAAATAGGGAGACCAGTTACACCAAGTGTAGTATTAGCCTGTTTGTTTGTTTGTTTTGTTTTTTGGGTTTTTTTGGCCACGCCTCGTGGCCTGTGGGATCTTAGTTCCCCGACCAGGGATTGAACTCGTGCCCCCTGCAGTGAAAGCGCGGAGTCTTAACCGCTGGACCGCTGGGGAAGTCCCGTGATACCCTGTTTTGACCAGGACAACAGCAGTGTAGTTAGAGACGGGGAGTCAGATTGTGGATATTTTCGGAAAGTAGAGACATGATTTCCTGGAGCTCTGAGCGGGGGTGTCAGAAAGACAGAAGCTCAGGCCCACTCACAGGCTTCGGTCTGAACAATTAGAAGATGCAGCTGCCATCAACCAAGACGGGGGAGACTTCTCACCGTGTTTCTCTTTACGCTTTTTGATTTTTGAATCATGTTAAAGAATTGACTGGCCTAAAAATTTAATACTTCTTTAAAAACCCTATGACAAAAAAACATACATGCAAACTATCAGCTACAGTTATAAAATATATATTACATTACTATATTCATACAATACTTACTACTTATAATAATTAGTATAGAATTATGTTGAGCACTGCACAAATTTTCAGATTGGATACCACCACCCTCATTTCTGGATCCACGTTGACTTTCGCGTGGTACTTGCTTTTTTCCCACATAACCGTTGAGATTCCAGCTTCCCAAAGATTATCACTGTGCTACAGGAAGCAGTACAAAGTTGACATTGTGAACTCCCTCAAAGTAACAGTTTGCATGGTGTCTCACGGATGCAGAGAGCGCCATGTTTCCCTTGAAATTTTAAAATCTCCCCCCGGTACTCCTTGTGAATTTGCTGCAGTGCCCCAGGGCACCGTTTGGGGACCACAGCTATAAACAGCAGCAGATGTTTAAAACAGCAAATGACATAATCTAATTATAGAATAAGATAATCAGAATAATCCCCTAAGTGCATTGTACTGGATTATAACATATAACCACTTTATATTCATCTCAAACGACCTTCATTACAACCACCAGTTAATCCTCAGCCCCTATAAACTGATGATCTCTATAACCTTCCCAAGCAAACAGTTTTCTTGGGATAACGCTATATCAACTGCATTTGTGCAAAGCCAAATTACAATTCTGTTCCTATCAAATTATGGCAATAACTTAATCAGGCATCACTTTTAGCCCATTCTATACTATATTATTAAAATCTCCTTTGTGTTATGGCCCATAAAAATGTACGAAACTTCCACTTAACCAAAACACTAGACTGATTTAAAATCATATAATCTCTCCCATTCAGTTTACTCAAGTATCTTATAATATTAAATAATTCTCAGAGTATATTTGTAAAAAATTAAAATCTATATCTCTTTATGCTAGCACTGGAATATCAAAGTTTGGGAAAAAAAAAAAAGAGAGAATAAGAACTGGAAACCAAGACTTGTGACAAGTACAGTTAGAATGAAGCTGGATGGCAATTAAATCCATTTCTCAATATCTTACGGAAATAGAAGAGAATAAATAAAAACAAAGGAAATGTACAGGGTAAAAGTGAAAGAGCAGCCAACTTCATGCTGCTTTCACCAAATTATACAGAAGAAAGTTGGAGAGAGCATAATGAGTGATTCCTGTCACATCTCTGCTTCCAGTGATTTCTGAGAAAGCAAAACCCCATCTGGGAGCAGGAACATGGAAATCCAGCCATTCCACTCTTGTGCTCCTGAGATCTGTGTTGGTAACAGTATCTTCCTTAGAAAGCCAGCAGGGAAAGAGGAACTTTGGAGATCCTGCTCTGAAAAATGTTTTGTTCTAAAAACATGAAAACCTTGCAGCCCAGATGGAATGTGTGATCGGTGAATTTCCCTCATCGATACGTGTTCCGTACCCATCCTTGTTATGTGAGCATCCGCTCTGCTGGGCGCCGTGCGGAGACCGGTGTTCACCAGGTCCACAGGCCAGAGGGGCCCACATGTTAGTTGAAGAAGTGCACAAATGTAAAGCTCCAACAATGACAAGTGTCAGAAGGAAGGAGGTCGTCAGGCTATGAGCAAGTGGGACGGAGGCGTGGCCCAGGGCGGGGATGGAGGTGACGGAGGGGCCAGCCTGGAGCAGGAGGGGGCAGGGGACAGGGGTTCCAGGAAGCAGGGTCGCAGGTGCAAGGCCCTGCAGCGGGGTTGGGGGGGGTGGGTACAGTTAACTGGAGAGACGGCAGCTTAATGTGTTAGGAGTGCAGGAATCCAGGCGCACGAGACGGGATGGCGCTGAACCGCCTAAAAGGGCTGTAAGAGGCCACAGGAGCGCTCCAGGAGAGGACGGACGGGGCGGAGGGGAAGGGAGAAGGTTCTGGCGATACAGCACGGGTATAAACACGGGCTTGTGGGACAGGACAGCGCAGAGCATCTGTCGAGAGGGCGCACTTCAAGGGAAGAGTCCAGTTTTGAACTTGTGAAATTTGATGTGCTCTTGAGACACCTTAAGTGTGTCAGGCAGGCAGGTGGACCTGTGGCTCTGACATTCCCAGGGGAGGCGAGGAGTGGGGTGGGAGGGAGGAAAGCAGGCACATTGTGTGTAAGACACAGGTTATCCACAGGGGCAGCCCCGGAGAGCACCGGGGTTCACAGCCTGGAGGAGGAGGAGGAGCCTGGGAAGGCCAACAGGAAGAACGCCGGCGAGGGAGGGAACGAAAGCAGTGTCAGCCCGTGGGCAGGCAGGAGCGCGTGAGTCGGGAACAGAAGGGGGCGAACAGTGGCGAACGCTTCTGAGAAGCGGAGCAGGACGACGATTGTAACATGGCCGCTGGAAGCGCCTGGGGCCCTCGGGCTGGGGGCTCTGCTGGAGGACGGCGAAGGAAACCAGGCTGGGGAACGCTGAGGAGAGCAGGGGCAGGTGGGAGAAGGCAGACCCGGATCTGGCTAGGTTTTCAGAAGTCTGGAAGGAGAGAGATGCGGAGGGGTGAGGGATGGAGGAAGGGGCTGAGTCTAAAGAGGGGATGTTCCTTCTTGGGGAGGTGCGGGCTCCGGGCTCCCAGCCTGCCTGGAGGGAATGGCTTTCGGGAGGCAGTTCCTCCATCAGGAAGAGGGAAGGGGGGCAGGAGCTGTGCAGCGTGGCAGAACCTGCCCCAGGGGAGACGGGGTTCCCTCCACTGGCTCCTCTTTTCTCTGGGAAGGAGGAGGGTGAGAGGCAGGCCGAGGGGTGCGGGGGCTTAGCGAGAACACAGAGAACCGGAAAAAGTGATTGCAGGATGTGGGAGAACAAGTCTGAAGAGAGAAATGGGCTGGGCTCTGGGGCAGAGCTGGGAGTCCGTTGGCAGCGATGGTTAGTGTACAGGGCACCAGGGGGACCCGAGGAGTGGCATTCCCCAGAGCCGCGCCGCAGGAAGAAGCTGCTGATAGAGGAGGATTCGGCTTCTTCCGGTCTGAGGTTTTTGCTGGTCGGGTGTGCCAGAAAGATGACACGAAGTGTCACGGAAAGAGCAGTGGAATTAATTCTAGGATAATCACTCAGAAATGGAAGGTCAGTACAAAGCACTCATCCCTGACCACAAAGGGTTTCCCACTGTAGCTGATGGGGCAGCACATACACAGTGTGAAGGACAAAGCAGCAGAGAAGGAAAGCTGGAGTCCAGACAGTAAGTGTCCCAGGAACTCAGGGCAGGGACCTGTGACAGGTGTGCGGAAGGGCTTCTGGGAGGGAGTGAAGCCCGATGTGGCTCTGGAGGGATGGAGAGACGTGACTAGTGTTTCATTTAAATACATTTCGACAAGTTCCATCTTCACAAACCAAGAGCTCCCCAGGAAGGAGGGAATGTTTGGCCCTCGTTATTTGAGAAGAAAAGAGATGAGAAATCAAAGCCAATTATGATGAAATTAAAAGAAACCCTTAGCAAAGGAGATATTTTCATGAGTTCCTGCCTCATCTTTTACAAGCACCGCCAAGTTAATAGCTCTGTATCTTTTTGGTGTTTGCACTATGTAATGCTTTTAATACCTGTTGATTCTGTTGTGCTTTGTGTATTAAATATTTTTCATCTTGCCAAATAAATAAATAAATAAACAAACAAACAAATAAATAAATAAATAAAATAGCAGAGACCCGTAGCGATCCCCGAGTCTAATGCTAATGTCTCACTGTGCAGATTACAGCACCTCCTGGCACGGCCGTGCCTTCTATTATGAAGGCAACATTTAAAGTTCCTTCAGGTTGCAAATATTTAATAAACTCTCACAACAAAGGTGCAATACCACTTTATACTTAATAGTTGTCAAACCACTTGGGCAAACAGTTTTTCATTTTCTATTGTGCTAATGTCTCACTGTGCAGATGACAGCACCCCCTGGTACGGCCGTGCCTTTATAATCGAGGAGGAGCTGGTCACTGAGTTGTACTAGACAGCGACTGCATCCGCATTTCTTCCGCACTGCCCTTCCTTCACAATGCCTTCATGTTTCCTTTGGGTTTCTCTCCATCCGCCCGCCACCACCCCCACCCCTCTCCCCGCACCCCTTGGTCAGGTGAATAGCTAGATTTAATGACTTGTGAACAAACACTTCACAAACCACAGGCTCTACCACTTAAAAGAAGCTCTTAAGTAGTGAACAATATTTTCAATAGTGTATCCGTGAGCCCCCTTTTTTTTTCTATAAGCACATTTTTTTTTTATATATATAGGGCTCACCAGTCATTCATAAGTTTTACCAAAATATTAATAACAGCGCTGCCTGATCATTGAAAGGCCTGGATAATTCTCTCCTGTAGCCCATTACTTCGACATCACACCAACTAAAATATATCCTTGTCTCTAATTCACATTAATGAGCTGATGCAGATAATGACAATGAGCTATCATCTTGAATAAGGCTGAGTTGATTCTATTTGTTAACTTCTGTCTTCCACATAGGGCAATGGGCTGTGAACTTTCAGACTTTAGGACAAAATTCTTGGGTTTCAAAGTCTTCAGTCTGAGAAAATTTTAATTTATTAGTTTGGCATTCTACCTAGCTCAACCATTCTATTGCTATATGGCCTACCTCGAAACTGGTAGCACAACTAATAATGGTTTATTATCATTAGCTTACATCAGTATTTTAACAAGGCATTTATACATTTCTTCCTGTCTTTATAGATATTCTATACATATAGGAAACACACACACATATATAGTTTCATTTATATATGCTGCATAATATTCATGAAAGAAAACAAAAAGATTTGTGTTAACCATTACTATTTTGAAGGGAAAAATAACACACCCCACAGGAATAAGCATGCATCATGAAATCCAAATAGTTTTTAATTTATGGAGATAAAAGTGCTTTTGGAGTTTACTTATTAAACTTTTATTAGGTTAGTTAAATAATAAATTGGAAGCACTAGTTCTATTATGAAGGCAACATTTAAAGTTCCTTCAGGTTGCAAATATTTAATAAACTCTCACAACAAAGGTGCAATACCACTTTATACTTAATAGTTGTCAAACCACTTGGGCAAATAGTTTTTCATTTTCTATTTGTGCTGACAGTCACATTCATAGTCCTATAAAGCTCATGATCGTAAAAGTATACTGTAGATACTCCCACACAGAGAAGCTGTAGGCTTCTCCCCGGTGCCCTGGGAAGGGCCTCTTGTTCCTGTTTATACTGTGCCAGTCCAACAGACTGGTGTGGACCAGCCCAGACTTTCCGCTGAGCCACTGGGCATCAGTGTGGACAGTGCCGGAGCCCAACATAAGACATTAAATAAAGAAGCTTTGTTGTGAATGTCAACAGACACAAGGGCAGAGTGGAGGGTGGGAGGGTGAGTAAAAGGTTTAGTACAAAGTGCCCAAGTGTTCCTGATTGTATTACAATTCTAGAGTCGGGGGAGAGTGTGTAGAGGGGAAGATATTGTTGACATGGAGGATGGTAGAGGGAGGAGGATGGGGGGAGCTGGTGAGGTCTAGGCTCCCCTTGGCCTTGACTCACATTAATACTTGGCATTAACCTTGCTGCTCATACTTAGTGGACACCTGCCAAGCATCACATTCAACATTCTAGACACAGTATCTCATCTGATCTTTAACCAAATGGAGTAGCTACTATTATTATTATCTCCATTTTCCAGATAAGAAAATTGAGGCTTAGTAAGATTAGGTAAACTAGTCCAGACTAAACCTTCCTCAGCCAGGCAACTCACATGAGTTACCTCAAATATGCAAGTCAGAGAGCAAGGCTGGCTGACCCTAAGATCCTTTGGAGATCCTGACAGCCTCTGAGGCAAGAGTCACAGCAACGTCAGAAACCGTCCACCTGAAATTCAAGTTTTCATCATGTTAAAAACTTTTAAAGGAGTCCTTTCCTTTTTTTTCTTTAAGGAGTAATTAAATAGATGTTTAGAATAAATGACTAAATGCATATTTAATTGAATATGCGCCATAATCTACAATGACATCAGCTGTGATTTTAATAAGTGCAATCTAAATTTGGAAAGACCTGTATCACCGAGAAGTTTTCATTTCTCTGACATCCCTTGTCATTTCAAAAAAAGGGAAAATACTGTAAATTAACTATATTTCAATAAAAAACAAAAAAATACACAAAAAAGAGAAAATAAATATTCCTCAAAGTTTCATTAAATCCTAATGAATCATAAATAGTATCCTTAAAGGATATGAAATTGATTTCCAAAGCAATTATTTATTAAAGCAAATTGCTGAGTTTTCCCTTATGAAAAGTATGATTAACACATGGTACAGTAAAACTCATGTGACTTACTTTTCCTTTTATAATACTATATGACCCAGCTCACAAAAGGTATCTTGATCGCTCTCTTCAGCAAAACATTCAAACTTCTATCCCACTCAAGTCACCTCCAATGTTGCAAAACATGGCTTTTGTTTATTTGTTTTGTGTATTAAATCTGCTGATTGCAACGGGTGTCATTCCTGCAGAGGTAACACTGAATTCACACTGGCAAGAAAACCGAGTTTGCAGTTAAGCTGCAAAAATGGGAATAATAAACAACTAC
The DNA here is from genome assembly GCF_009873245.2 of Balaenoptera musculus. Lineage (NCBI taxonomy): Eukaryota > Metazoa > Chordata > Mammalia > Artiodactyla > Balaenopteridae > Balaenoptera > Balaenoptera musculus. The sequence continues at coordinate 12,944,333 of NC_045786.1, read as the reverse complement.
TGGACAAGGAATAAATAAGCGAGACCCAGCTGGTAATGGTTCTGAAGTGAAGGCATACAGACATGTCACCACATAGCCATTTCACACTGAGACATTTAAAAAATCAGCTTCACTAATTTATATGACCTTTTTCAGTCAAAAACATGTTTATAAATTGTGAGGCGTTATTAATGACACTTCATTAATTCAGATATATGCACCCTAGATACTATGTTCCCAGACGAATGCAGAATTGTATTGGTTTTCATTCAGCCAAGCTTACACAAAAAGGACTGAAAAAAAACAGAAAAGGAAATCTCTCACATGTAGTAGACACTGAGATATTTAATCTGATTATAATAGACAATTCACTACAAATTATGGCACATTCAGATGAAACAGGAGGCATCCAGCATGTCAAGCTGCGGGGTTTGGTGCTGGGTATGGAAGCTGGTACAGGGGCGCTGGTGGGTGGAGCACGTCCCAGATGGGAGCAAGTCAGACATGGCAGGAGTGGGAATTATCTTAAAAGGCCTACTTATTCCTCAAGATCTCAAGACACAGATTGAACCAGGCGTATTTTATCTCCTGAACACTTCCTACCACTTAAATATGAATGCATATTTTAAAACACAACTTGATGATAATAATAATAATAAAGTGGGTAGACTGAACAATGAGAAAACTGAGCAAGATAAGCACAAAGGATTCAAGATCAGTAACGACCCAATGGGAAAAAGAACTACAATGTGTAACGTGACATGACTGTAATTTTGGATACTATTTTAACTTTAATTAATTTCTTAGGGAAATCAATAAATATGTCATACCAGATCCCCTAGACTTTACAAGTTTTGCAATTGCATCTAGCTTCTACAAAAGAATCCTGACTTCACAATTTAAAAAAAAAAGGGATACAAATTCACCATTAACGTTAAAAAAAAAAAAATCTCTTTCCTCTCCGTATCCCTTCATATCAGTGTCTGAAAATAGATACTTTCCACTTACTGGACTCATCCTAAAAAACACCCACAAAATTCCTTTGTGACTCTATGGTAGATAAGCAGAGAAGGATTCCTCCCACCCAATAATTTACTCTGAACATTTCTGCCCCAGGGTTCATTGGCTTTAGGAAGTGAATGAGTCGAAACTAAAATTACTACTACCAAGAGATAATAGTTGAGGGTGTTCCAAGAGCGATTGGAACAAATTACAGCTGGATGGTCTAATGCTTTGGTCCCTGTTCCACAAACAGCAGGGGTCGTTTAAATGTGAATGGGAACTTTCCCTGGTTCTCCCCCAAAGGTGTACAAAATGACCTCAGGCACAGTTTTAAGAAAATAGTTTCCATAGCGTGACCTAGAAAAGGTCACCAAGATTGTACAAGTCTCTCCATGCTCTTGTCCAGACCATCTGCCTCCCTATTTCTGGAAAGGGTGGGGAGCGGGAGCTTGGGGAGGAGCCACGAAGCAAAGAGATATAATAACATTAAGGGTTATAATAACAAACTTTAAGAAATTAGGTAGACTGCCTGGCGTATACAGAATTGTCCAAATTAGGTGCAATACCTATGACCACCCCTTCCAAATACCTTCTAAAGAAGACTTCTAAAAAATTCTTGAATTATATCTGTTTGTTTGTAAAATGGGGATACCACCACCAATTTATATACTGAAGTTTCTGTTTTATGATGGTGGTAGTAACCATAACAATCTTAGAACAAAGAATATCATAAAAGGACTTTTTTCTACTAATTTTCTTAACAAGTTTGTGGCAGTGGGAGAAGATCACCTAAAATTTTTTATCTTATTTTTACTTTTTGATACCGAATTTCTTATTCCATATTTTAAAATATATATATTAACTTGAACATCAGCTCTCATTTGGAAATAGTTTTATAATCTTGTAAAGAATATAGGTTGAAATAATTAAGAATTTAAAACACTGATGTCTCAATATGATTCTAGCATGAAGCCCGCTCTTGGAAAGGTGTGGCTCTCATTACAACTTAGACTGCAAATTGAACAGCAATTTGAAAGTTCTGAGGTTTCAGAGGAGCAGACACAGCAAATTAGAGTCAATTACAGAGGTAGGAAAAAACAAGCAGTTAAAAATGTTTGTGAATTGTGTTTTTATCTGTCCTGAGGCAAGAGGTCAATTTTCAACAACTGCTCCATCAACACTCATTCTCTAAGACCATATTTTAAAAGTTAATATCTTTCTGTGTGCAGATAAGACAAAAGCAAAGATACAAGTATACTTCAATTAAAGCCTTCTTTTGAAATGTGAGCTACCTTTAGATGTCTAGAAAAGGAATGTTTTATTTTGACGAGCCAAATAAAAGTGTTCCGATAGCAAAGCTGGATAGAGATGTGAATCAGAGTACAAAGGTCTGCGGTTCCAGCATCTATGAACTCAAAAGCCCAAGTTAATAGCCTTAAGGGGATTTTTCTGTTGAACAAGGATCATTAAATCAATCTTTTGATTAATGGCTACTTGACTAAAATTAAAACATCATCAGGAATACTTAAACTCTTGCTTAGAATCTTACTTTAAATTGTATCAGAGACGTACACTCTACCGTAGACCATCTGTCAACGTGGTATCTTCAAGCTCGATCAGACACTTCTGATGGGTGTTTCTTACTGGTTGGCCTCTGGCCAACTTCAACCAAAAGAATGAAGTCACATTAAAATTTTACCTCCCAAAGACTCTGACATGAAATTACTGAAATAGACCAAAGATTTAGAGGCTATTACAGAGGTAATACAGGCTTTAAAAAAATTCAAGAAAAATTTGCTGATGAAAACAATGTGAATGTGGTCCATTCAAAAGGAACCCGGGCTTGGAGTCAGGAGACCTATGACAGAGCCCTGGTCCGCCTGCCACTTCATCACTGCCTACCCTTGGGCAAATTGTTCCAACTCTCTTGATCTCGCTTTATACTTTTAAAAAGTGAGTTGGAGAAGAGAAAGAGATTGCAAATGATGTACTGTTTGGCCTAGACTGTGACTTAGAAAATATCTGAATTAATCGCCAATTTTTTTCAGACTGGAGAAAATTTACATACCGATTTAGATTTCTGGCTTCTTTGAAAAAAGGAAAGATCTGGCATCCTGCCCAGCATCACTCAGCCGGCGCTGAGTAGTGGCAGGGATGCACCCCTAGTTGGGCACAGGCCCCACCATTCCCTACAGTCTTCGGCCTAATGTCTTTGCTCATCCCAGGGTTTCGGCCACCCCTGGGCTCCAGTGCCTGGCATGCAGGAGACAGTCTCCCAAATATAAATGAATCGTGAAACAACTGTCCACAGAGATTCTCTTAATCCTAGAAGAAATAGAAGACCTCATGAAGTGTGGCGTTAATATGGGTGGAGGAGGGCAGGAACAAGGTAGAAAGATAAGCCACAGCTCCAGTATTATGATCAAGAACAGGCATGATCTTGGGCCTTCCTTGAAATCGACGTAAAGACGTGGAAGGGGTGCTAAACGGAGAGGTACGCCTGCAGCTGCCTGTGATTATGTCTCCAGAGGAGCATCAGGGTGCTCACAGGAAAGTTGGAATGAGAAAGACAAGAGCCAGGTGGAGATGAGAGGACCCAGTGTACCTTGAGGCCAGCCTACCCACGCCGTCCCTCCCAGATACGCAAACCAACCAACCCTCGAAGCCAGCGGAAGTTAGGTTTCTGACACTTGCCATCGAAGACATCCAAATACAACACTCAAACACTTAGTGAAGATAGAATGAATATAAACCTCCTTCATGTGGGGGAGATGAATGCCAGCGGCAAGGACACAACACTTCCGGAAACTGATCCTGAAAGTTTCAAATGAACATATTTTACTTTTCATAGCCAGAGATCTAACATGCCAAAATAATTTAATACTTCCTGATGGCTTTCTGGATATTCATCCTGCAATGAGGTCACCCTCAAAGGAGAGTCCCCCAGATGGATTGTGAAAGAGAGGCTTCCATAAGGCACTGGAAGACCCGATGCTGGCAGCAATTCTGGCAGGGGTCCCTAAGTCCCACAGCCCTCCAGGAGTGGGGCCTGGCTGGCTACGGAGAAGACAGGGAGGAGTCCGGTGTGCAAGACAGCTATCTCCCCGGTACACCCAGGGGACCACATCTGCTGAAAAACCAGTGAGAGGGCGCATGCATTTAGAAAACCTATCACTCACACATGATCAATAAAACCTACCAGATGATGGAGAAGGGGATGAACATGTATAGTTCAGCATTTTTTTTCTTAAAAAAAGGATTTTTTCAGCAGTTGGGACCTATATTAAGATTCCAGAAGGGAAGCACTGAATTCCTGATTTGGTTAGGGCTGAACTTTTGTTTTCCTTTCCATCAGCAGAACAGAGGGGCGGCTTGTTTTATTGCACAAGAAAGAACAATATGAGGAAGGTTACCATTATGCAGTTTATATAGCTTTCCCGGATTCCCGTGTCAAGTGATGAATTGACCATGCATTTTTATCTCCTTCCCTTCCAGAAACCCTGCTAAAATGACAATAAAGGAAGCTTGTGATGGAAAAAACAACCCTAACAAAGAAAACTGTAACACAGACAACATAAGAGGAGTAATGTCAAAGAATCTTTAAGAGACAACAAAATAAAGGGAGGATTGTTAACTGATAGAAGAGGAGAGAAAGATGCTACTTCAGTGCCCATGGCCACTTTGCTTCAGAGATGCAGAGGCCAGGCGCCCAGGGTTCAGGTAACAGAAAGTGCATTGGCCGTTGCCAACCACGGCTCCCCGTGGGAGACAGGGGATGGATTCTTTAGAGAACTGAACCCAGGAGGCTTCAGAGTTGGGAACACCAGGCCCAGAGCAGGGCTGGGCTGGGGCACGGGAGGAGTGGAAATCTCCGCTGTCACCCCTGGGACCTCAGCCCTTGCTCCCTGCTCTGCTCCAGACACACCCGAATCCGGTGGCCACGCCTTTCAGAAGGAAAGACCCCAGAGAAAGGCTGTCCCACTCCCCACCCACCTTCATGTAAAAGCCCAGCAGGTCAGGCGCTGCCACGTGTCCAGAGGGCGGGATCTGTTTTCCAACATCTCATTCTGAAATCTGAACGGATAGCAATGAACCACCAGATATAGAAGGAAAGCTTCTAATATGGAAGAAAAGGACTGAAAGAAATCCACAATTTTTAGTGATATTTAACATCACATAATATTAAGTCACCAAATTCAGTACTTCACAAAGTACTCAAAATAACTGAGGCAGGGAATTCCCTGGCAGTCCCGTGGTTAGACTCCGTGCTTCCACTGCAGGGGGCACAGGTTCGATTCCTGGTCAGGGAACTAAGATTCCCACAAGCTGTGCAGTGCAGCCAAAACCCACCCCACCCGGCAAAAAAAACAAAAACAAACAAAAAAATCTGAGGCCTAGTAAGGCGAACACTATTCCTTTAACCAAAAGCTGTGTATTATTTTAGCCAAAAGGAGGGAAGGAAGGAGAAATGAAAAGGAACAGGAAAGCTATAGCATCATCTATCATGGCAGAAAGTCAACAGGTGATATCTATAATTGACAAATTCATAAACAACAGGATAAGCTTATTACCTATAAATATAGGGGTAAATACCAGGGGAAATTATTATTATGAATATCTGTGTGTGCTAATATGGAAAGTTCTCTAAGAAACAGTATGAAATGAAAAGAGCAAGATGCCTTTAATACACCCCCATTTCTGTTTTTGAGAAATGTTATACATTCATATATTTGTATATGAAACTTATAGGAAGTACCTAAAAGCTAGAGGAGCAGGTTTGGGGGTCTGGGGTGGAGGTGAAGTTCCTCACATGGTTATTCTCATAATAATGATGGAGGGGAAAACCAAAGCACTCGTGAAGTTTCTACCTCAGGGGCATATCATGTAACTCCAAGTCAATGGTTCCCCGCAAGGGGGGCATGTTCCCCTGCAAGGAGATTGGAGTATTTCTATTTCTATTTATCTTTTATCTAAGAAAATTAACCTTCGCAAAATTTATTTTACAGTTTGACATATGGCCTCAGCAATCCATATATCAAACTGTCATGAGCTGTATATTGTAGGGGAGATAACCTGAAGAAATAGTAGGAACCCACATCTTGGCAGTGGAGGGGTTGGCAGTGGGAAACACCCCAGCTTTGTCCATGACTGGTGTGTTGCAATGGCTTGCATTTTACATGTGCCCACCTGGGTGGATTTACAGAACATACCATCTGGATTTAACTAAGCTAAATCAACCCTCGAAAAACAGACCTGTGCTTAAGAGGATACCTGAAAAGAAACCACCAAGTGAAACTAATACTAAAAACACAAGCACCAGTTAACAAGACTCTGGCAGCGCTAACAGAGAGCTGAGCTTCTGGCACATTCTCTCCACTGACTATTTATGAGGTCAAAGAACTGATGATTTAATCAGATAGGACAAGAATAGTTCGAGAACAACTGAAATTATTGAGAAGACTTTAAAATGTGGACTCCCATACATTTTGGTTAACTGATATACGTGCACTTCCCTAAGTCTTAGTGTGTTGTACCTTGAGACATTAGCTGATGACAGATGGAGGACAGCTATCAAAATGGGCAAGTCGTTTAAAAACTAAGCACTCAACCAAAGACAAACAGCTGTAGTTTTTTCAATGATGTTTAACATCATGTAATACTAAACTACCAAGTTTAGCACTCCACAAAAATGTTAACGAATTTAATGATTAACATACTGAAGCTACTTTCTAGGTTCCTTTAACAGCCGAGGATTAAAAACCACATACCACTCATTATTCCCACTTAAGGTAAAAATGGCCAAAAGTACATGAAAAACCAATATGGCACTAAATTCAAATGAGTTCCTTTGTCAGCAAATACTACTGGCAGACACATAGAAAATACTGGTCAGTATTTTAAGACTTGAGGATGAGAACAAATTATGCAGCCTGCGTGATTTGCTTTATAGCTGCATCAAAGTGAAGAGGATTCTAACATGTTTCTGCTTTTGGTATTTGCTAAATTATCCCATATATTCAAAGAACCACTGTGTGTGGTTGAGAGGGAAGCAGAGCCCGTGTACTTTAAAAAGTTGTGGAATTTAAGGCACGAGTCATACACTTTTCCTTCGCAAAAACACAAATGTTCCAAATTCATGGACCTTTGCAGGGGTGGGAGGTGCCTGTCAGTAGCATGCTACTGAGAAGCAAAAAAATAAACACGTGTTAAGCTTCCTTTCAAAGTAAAGGTAAGACTCAACATGGGGTAAGAGAATAACTGCTTTTTAAGAGAAACCAAAGCTTTGAAAAGAGAAGATTCTAAGAAAACAGATGTTGGGAAATGTTTCCACTGTTTTGTGATCTTGTAGCCAAAAACAATGTAACTGTGCCATCTGAAAACTCCTATATCAGCACACTCAAAAACTTGGAAGTAGAATATTCTAGCCTATTAGAAATCTTGCCAAAGAGTTTCAAAGCTTATTTGTTACTGGGTGCTGAACCCATTTGTTAAAACTTTAAAAACAACAATACCTTCCAGTAAACTTAAAAGTTTTCAGGGAAATTAAAATTTAACATCTGAAAGTCAACTAAAAGCTTTGTCAAGTCAACTGAAACAGGCAGGATGGGCCGAGACAAGGCATATGATGATTTAGTGACAATGGCTAGTGATACACCTCTTCTTTTTCCATTTATAAATCTTTGTGAGTATATTTTTCAGCCATTAAAAGCCATTAAAACCAAGAAGCGGGGGGCGGGGAAGACTGGGAGTTTGGGATTGACAGGTACACACTGCTATATTTAAGACAGATAACCAGCAAGGACCTACTATAAAACACAGGGAACTCTGCTCAGTATTCTGTAATAACCTAAATGGGAAAAGAATCTGAAAAAGAATAGATACATGTATATGTATAATTGAATCATTTTGCTGTATACCTGAAACTAACACGACACTGTTAATCAACTATACTCCAATAAAATCAAAATACATGGAACCTTAGAGGTAGCTTTAAAAAAATCAATATTAAGACAAATTTTCCTTCAAATACACACAGTATACTTCTCTCACTAAAAAATTAATCTTTTATAAAAAATTAATTAATTTATTTATTTTTTTGGCTGTGTTGGGTCTTCATTTCTGTGCGAGGGCTTTCTCTAGTTGCGGCAAGCGGGGGCCACTCTTCATCGCGGTGCGCGGGCCTCTCACTATCGCGGACTCTCTTGTTGCGGAGCACAGGCTCCAGACGCGCAGGCTCAGTAGTTGTGGCTCACGGGCCTAGCTGCTCCGCGGCATGTGGGATCTTCCCAGACCAGGGCTCGAACCCGTGTCCCCTGCATTAGCAGGAAGATTCTCAACCACTGCGCCACCAGGGAAGCCCAAAAATTAATCATTTTTAATGAGGGCAAAAGACCTTTTTATAGTGTTAAAATTATTTTAAACTATTTAATCTTACCATTTTTCATTTTTGGAGATGCTGTAACATGTACACAACATTAATATTTGCATACGAACATTATGTATAAAGAAGTATAGATGTTAGCATGCTTAAATTTCATCCACATGAAGTGTGATCAAAAATAGCTGGAGTAGTACATCGTTGTATGGGGGATTTTTCAAAATGCACCGATCTTTACCCATCCACTAGCCCTGTGGTGGGGAACAGGAATTTGGCTGTGTGTTCTGCAGAATAAAAAGTCCCCAGGTATTTTTGACAGAATCCTCTCCCCCTCTTTTCCCCCGCACCCTCCCCCCAGGAAGCCAGCGGGCCCTCTGCTGCTGGAGCACTTAGTGATCACGAGTGAGGAAGAAGCTTGATCCTGATACATCTGTGCTGGCCAGAGGCAGGTATACGGCTCAGCACTCGCTTGGCCATGGCAACAGCTCATTTTAAAAACTGTCCCCACCAAAACCTTCTTATATACCTGCTTTTTCCCTCGTAACAATGACGTAGGATTATTCTCACTGAGCAGATGAGAAATAAAGTTAAATAACTCAGCAGAGAGGGTGAACGGCCTCCCTTAGATCATGAGAAAAGGTAGAATCAGACGCCTCTCCGCTAAGCCCTATGCTCGTGCCAACCTCGCACACACAGTTCTGACACTGGACCCTACGGTCCCGAAGGGGGTGCCCCATGGAAAGAGATGGTATTGCAGCCACCCCTGTGGCCCCATATTTTACAGAGGAGCAGGGGTCCAGCTGAGCCCCTTCTGTGGGTCTGTGGGAGGAGGCACGCAAGGAGTTTGCACAAACTTTTGAAAGTTGGGAATATAAATGTATATCAAATGACTGCAAGGGATTAACCGCACTTTTGGTATCTAATCTTCTAATCACAATCTTCTAGGTTAATTTCTCCTTCCCCCTCCCCCATTTCTAAAATACATTTTGTTCAAAAACTTTAGAGTAACTTGCTTCTGAGCTTTTTTTAATCTGATGTGCTGAATTAATCATGTTTTCCTGGTGAGTTACATTCTTTAGCCTAAAAGACTATTTCAAGCATGTGTAAATGCATTTTCTAAAAAATGAAAGCCAATAGGCCACTCAAGTTTTGTCCAGAAAAGAAATAATTGTTTAGCAAACAACAGTCCAAAGCTATTTTATTCAGAACAAGAGGATACTGTTTCTAAGACATACCAAACTACATTTCTTACATAATTTTCTTTTGTCACTGAAAATGCTTCTGAAATTTGAGGATAAGCTCAACTTAGATTTCAGTTAAAATACCTACACTTCCATCACACTGAACTGCAGAAAATCACTTTTTTGTACAGAGACAAATTTATTTTCCATTTGCTGTAAAGCACAGGGGTGTGGTTTAAAAAATAATCATTAGCTCGGCTAATTTCTTTTTCATGGCTGAAAATAGGATCTTTTTAACCCTTTACTTAGATGCATATATACTCACAAATAAATGTCCTGAAGTGTTTTACAAATAATACAAGTAACAAGCACTTTTATTTAACCTGGTTTAAAAAAAAAAAAAAACTGTCACCATTTCATGATTCATTAATTTTCAAAAAGATGTCACACCAATGAATATAGATCTCCTATCCACAAATACTCCTAATTCATAAACTATCAAAAGAACAAAAAATGCTGTTTGTTTTCATTATTTTAGGAAAAAGAGTACTTGTCATCACATGAGTTTTGCATAAATTAATCTCTCCTTTCCCCACCTCCTCCCACTACATTCTATGTACTCTATCAGCTATAAAAATAGGTAAGCAAAAACCCCCAGAGAATTAGATGACAGAGAATCTTAATTCCTAATTAGCTCAACCGACATTAATTTCTCATTCTCCACATGCTATGAACGTGAATTAAGGATGCAACACACCAGATTTAATCCAGGCACTGCTCATTTGATTTTTTTTTGTCTTCTTTCTTTTTCTTGTTTGAATTTTATTTTATTTATTTTTATACAGCAGGTTCTTATTAGTTATCTATTTTATGCATATTAGTGTATACATGTCAATCCCAATCTCCCAATTCATCCCACCACCACCAGCCACTTTCCCCCCTTGGTGTCCGTACATTTGTTCTCTACATCTGTGTCTCTATTTTAAACCTGGAAACTTCTAAAAGTCTGGACAGGGAACTGTACTCTTAGCTGTTACAAAACATCCAAATGTTTCTTTCCTCATTATTTTTCTTTTTCATTTTCTTTTTTCTTTTTAATTTGGCTGTGCTGAACGGCTTGTGGCATCTTAGTTCCCTGACCAGGGATCAAACCCAGGCCCACAGCAGTGAAAGCACGGAGTCTTAACCACTGGACAGCCAGGGAATTCCCCCTCATTATATTTTGATCATCTTTTTTCTCAATCATTTGAGGCTAATAGTGTCCATTAAGATAAGGAAAAGACTGCAGGAGGGCATTTAATCCACTCCCTGCGCCAGCATCACAAATATATTCCCAGGAACAACACAGGACACAGGGCTGCCCTAAATGGTCTCTCCAAGGTAAGGTATGAGGTTTAAGAGGCAGATCTTAAAATAGTGCATTAGTTTCTTTAATATTTTCTCAGGAACATCTTCTTTACCTTAACTTCAGGAGTCAACTTTTGCATTCACATATATTTTCCTCTTTGATCTTAAAGGCTAAAGGTTCAGTGTCTGAAGCATGCTTGCCTTTGGAAAACATGACTTAAAGAGCTAAACAAAGTTTATCAGTCACTTCTCAGGTAGAAGGCATATTTACGAGAGAGAAATGTGACGTAACTCCAAATTCATGTGTTGTCAGCTCTGAATAAGTTCATTCCTGGTAATTTGTTTTTTTCTATTGATATCTCTGAACCTACTTAAGGTAAAATCAAGGAAATGCTGTGTGAAGTTCCATGAGAATCATGAATATTTTTTAATTCTAGTAGAGAAAGACCAAAATTTTATTGTTTCATTGTTAATTATTAATTTTTCTCATGCTCTTTTTTTTTCCCCTTTTGTCACAGGTCATCACAGTATCTCAGGAGAGGCCAAAGGACTTGAATTTTCCTATGTTCCTCAATAGCAGGAAAGGACACTTTTGGCCACAAGCAAGTCATTGTGGCGTGATGGAAATGTTCAGTGATGACACACAGGAACCACTTACACCTTTGAAAGTGAAGAATGAGAGTTTTAACCAATGCTCACTGGTACCAATTCAAGATAAAAACAAAAACAAAACTCAGACTCTCTGTGGTAGACCATGAACAGGAAGGCAGCCAAAAACTACTGTATTGCGTTTTTCTGCTCATTGAGGATGTGAGATCTAAGAAATATTTGAAATAAACCTGCATTTGTTAAACCAAAATCTAATATGTGAACAAAGAGAAGGAAAGCCACTTAAAACCCTGCTACAATACATGACAAATTATGCTTTTCATCGCTGCCCTCTAACTATGATCAAGGCCTTTTACTGTTGAATTTAAGAATCCCCGTGAGGGCTTCCCTGGTGGCGCAGTGGTTGAGAATCTGCCTGCTAATGCAGGGGACACGGGTTCGAGCCCTGGTCTGGGAAGATCCCACATGCCACGGAGCGGCTGGGCCCGTGAGCCACAACTACTGAGCCTGCGAGTCTGGAGCCTGTGCCCCGCGACGGGAGGGGCCGCGATAGTGAAAGGCCCGCGCACCGCGATGAAGAGTGGCCCCCGCACCGCGATGAAGAGTGGCCCCCACTTGCCTCAACTGGAGAAAGCCCTCGCATGAACCGAAGACCCAACACAGCCAAAAATAAAATAAAATAGGGCTTCCCTGGTGGCGCAGTGGTTAAGAATCTGCCTGCCAATGCAGGGGACACGGGTTCGAGCCCTGGTCTGGGAAGATCCCACATGCCGCGGAGCAACTGGGCCCGTGAGCCACAATTACTGAGCCTGCGTGTCTGGAGCCTGTGCTCCGCAACAAGAGAGGCCGCGATAGTGAGAGGCCCGCGCACTGCGATGAAGAGTGGCCCCCGCTTGCCGCAACTAGAGAAAGCCCTCGCACAGAAACGAAGACCCAACACAGCCATAAATAAATAAATAAACAAATACTTTAAAAAAAAAAAATAAAATAAAATAAAATAAATAAATAAAGTAGCTATAAAAAAGAAAAGTGCTTTAAAAAAAAAAAAAAAAAAAAAAGAATCCCCGTGATATTCAGTGATAGCGATTATTCAAGGGCCCCAATGACCCCTTATATAAGGACAAACTAAGGAGACTATGCGGCTATAGGCATTTGCTGTAGCAGCAGAATAAAGCAAAATTTCTCATATTAAGAAAAGTTGGCCCATAGTCATCTTTTTTACCCTAATAGATTATAAGCACGTTAAGGGTGGAAACTAGATTTTATTCATCTTTGTACATTCCTGCCCACCCCAGGGACCAACTATAAGAAATAGTTGCTGAACAAATTTTAAGCTAAATCTTTCACTTATAAACTTAAAAGGGACTTTACTATTTTATCTAGCAAAGACAAATCCTGATATTTGTATCAATCCCTCAGAAAACCAAAACCTACAATGCCAATTACCAATTCCTATTTACCAAGTTATCAAAGTTTGGGCTGATAGAATGCAAGATGACTTATGGAAAGATCATTTTACTGGCATAAAATAAAGTAAATTAAATATTCTCCAACCCTATCTAATTCTACCAGCTGAGCAATTCTTGAGGAAGATAACGTTTGTTTTAGTATATCTGCATAGCATTTCAAATTTACAAAGAATGTTCATATCTCTTATTTAAATCATCATTATACTGTATGAACCTCTGACATCATCCAAAGGCCCAGAAATCACAGAAAAAAATGGTACCCTAAGTCAGGGGTCCCCAACTCCCAGGTACTGGTCTGTGGCCTGTTAGGAACCAGGCCACACAGCAGGAGGTGAGCAGCGGGGTGGGCGAGCGAGCGGGTGGGCGGGCGGGCGGGCAAGCGAGCGAAACTTCATCTGTATTTACAGCCGCTCCCCATCGCTCGCATTACTGCCTGAGCTCTGCCTCCTGTCAGCATTATGGTGAGTTGTATAATTATTTCATTATATATTACAATGTAATAATAATAGAAATAAAGTGCACAATAAATGTAATGCGCTTGAATCATCCTGAAACCATCCCCCCACCACCACCGGTCTGTGGAAAAATCGTCTTCCACAAAACCGGTCCCTGGTGCAAAAAAGGTTGGGGACCACTGCCCTAAGTACTATAAAGTGTTACTTTACACTAGGGAAACAGTAATTCCTCACACTAACAAAACAAAACAAAACACAAATTCCTCTCCCACTCCCATATAATTTGTTAACAGCAAATCAAAAAGAATAGAGCATTAATCGAACTTAGTTCAATAAAGCTTAAGAATGTATTGTTTTAATACACAAGCACCTTTAATCTCACCATCTCTAAATAAACACTATCGAAAGCCTGAAAAAGAAAAAAGAAAAAGAAACCAGCTATTATAAGCATGCTTTACTTAATACTTTACTTAACACGTGGTTAAATGTTTCCTACTTGAGTTCTTTAAAAATGTGGATTCATAAAGAGCTCAAGAGACCCTGGATTACTCTAAGACAAGGACAGTAATATCCCAAGTGACACAGTAACCTAGAGGAGGATGACCATTTTTATTTTAAGGAAAGCAAAATATCAACCGAGTTAACTATAAAAAAAGGCTGTCCATTAAAAAAAAAAAAATTCTATGTTATATTTCAAAAAGCAAGAGTGACTTTTAGATAATAAGTAAACAACACTGTATATAAATTTAAAATACAAATAATAACATAGCCAAATGTAATATTTGAGGTGGTTTACCATTTTCACTGAGAAGATAGGCCTAACCTCACCACAGCTTTAGAAAATGTCATTTTCCTAATTTGTTGATTTGTTAACCCAATCTCACCATTTTCTCCTATCTTTTTTTATTTTTTTAACACCCTAGAGGGATATATACTTCCTATGTAAAGTATTACTTCACAACAAAGATAACAGAGCCTGTAATTATTGATGGCAATAAATATGCTCAATTCTAAAGAGGGGGGAAAACCTTCCTTTCTAAAAGATTTCTTTCAAAATAGGATTAAGAAAAAAAGATATTTTACCTTCACTAAATGATGGAGAACAGAAAGAGGTATTAGGTATTGCTATAGTCTGAGTATTTGTGCCCCCTCAAAATTCATACGTTGAAATCTTAACCCCTAAATATGCTGGTAGTAGAGGTGAGGCCTTTGAGAGGTGCATAAGTCATAAGGGTGAAGCCCTCATGAGCGGGATTGGTGCCCTTATAAGAGACCCCATAGAGATGGCTACACCCTTCTGCCAAGTGAGGACACAGAGAAAAGATGCCAGCTATGAACTAGGAAGAGGGCTCTCACCCAAACGTGACCATGCCTGTGCCTTGATCTTGGACTTCCAGCCTCCAGAACGTGAGAAATAAATTTATGCTGTTTATACGCCATCCAATCTGCGGCATTTTGATACAGAAGCCCAAATGGACTAAGACAGATGTTCTCCCCAAAAGTCTGACCTTTTAGTTGATTGAACTTGATAAGCAGGCTCCTCCTGATTAACTGCTTGCCCACTAGGGTAGGCTTCCAACCAGAGGCCACAGCATGAATAGAGTATATAGGACAGACTGCCCTCTTGTTTGATAGGAAGCTGTTAATGATACAATACCATTTCCTCCACCCAATTGCCAATTTTAACAATGACTTATAGTACATCGATGATTGCAATAACAGTTTAATTATGCAGCTTATACTCTTTCCTCCAACCCTACGACACAGAACACTAAACACTAAAACTGAGAGTCCTGACTGTGTATTATATACCATGATGTTACAAAGATTGTTTCAAATGCTCTACTTTGCAGCCATTCAGAATATGTTACACGTTTCTAATTAGATATTAAAATACAGAATTACTAAATGACTGTTAAACATCTACCTAGATAGAGATGATCTTTATAACACATGGAATGGAGTTCTGCTTTACCTTGTAAATGTGAGTCCCCCAAGTCAGCAGCTTCTAGAACTGCTGCATTTATTCACTTTACACCAGTGACCATGGTGTTCTGTTTTTAGACATTGGCAACTGTGTGATTATCAGCAAAATTTTAGAAAGAGCCAGAGAAGAGAGCAAAAGACTCGAAACGACTAACAGAAAACTCATGTTCTACAAGTCTTACTTTCAGGAACCACAACACCCACTAAAGCTCAGACACGTGCAAATTTGAGGTCTGACTCATCACCTGCCAGTTACTGCGATGTACCTGAGTTCTGAGTCCTCTCACCTCCCTCTGTCCTCCATCCCAATTAAGCCAAAGACTCAGGCCAAGTTTGACACATCAACTCTCTCACTCTTTTTACAAGAGTAAAACACTAGTGAATGGAAAGAAGGTTGGCAGGAACTAAGATGCCAACTTCTCACAGGTCAGGAGCCAAGTCGTGTACACTGCCCAGATAAGACCATGGTACACTCCCCACACCAAACAATGTGCACTTGAACTTGGTATTGATAATCCCTCTCCCAAATATTTTTTTTAAATAACCTTTTTGTAAATAACGGTAATAATAGATTGTAACCCAAAGGATAAGAATCTGTGAGTTCATGCTAAGGTAACAAACAGACAGAGGAGAAGAGGAAGTGATTCCTTACAATACAATTTCAACTAATAAATGTAGAAGGAATGACAGCAATTTAAAAAAAATCACCAATTGGCAAATACTACAGTAATAACTGTTTCAGGCAAGAATCATCAATGGATGCTAAAATTAATGAGAAAAAGTATGGTGAGAAACGGGATATTTACATAGTCTCCAAGTATCTCCCCACAAAATGCTTATTAAGAACAAAGGGAAAAATAACTAACTGTACAGTGGTGGAAGCTGATACCACTATTATCAAGAGATCAAAGTTAACATCACCAGTACTGAGATAAATCAACATCACATGTCTTCTGATATGATGCACTGAGATGGACACAGTATCGATAATCTGGTATTCTGATGAAAAACACATAATCTGAATCCAATCATTAGGAAGCAAACCTTAACTGAGAGCCACTCTATTAAAAAAAACTGGTTAGTGTTCTTCATCAAAAGCGTAAAGATCCAGAGAGACACAGAAAGATGGAGAAACTGGTCCAGAAGGAAGGAGGCTAAGGAGATAAGACAAGCAAATGCAACATGTGATCCTGGACCAGAAAGGAAACCAAAATGGGACAACTGGGGAAATGTGAATAAGATCTATTAATTTCATAATAACATCGTATCAGTGTTAATGTTCTGATTTCATTCATGTATTCTTGGCTACGTACGATGGTAACATCTGGATGAAGAGTATATGGGAATTCGTTGTACTATTTTTTGCAATGTTTTTATATGTCTGAAATTATTTTAAAATAAAAAGTTAAAAAAAATTAAAATTGTGTTTTTAGTATAGAACATCCACTGTTTCTCTCCTCAATCATCTGCACCCTGTTCACTGAAGTTAACTTGGTCTTACGTCAATTTGCAGCTCTTATGCCACATATGCATTTTATATAGTATTAACTGGAATATTTCTCTCATGCCCCATTGGGATAAGAGTACCATCTGTTCTATTCCATGAGCAAGAAGCATGTCCCTCAGGGGTAAGACATGTATCTACAGCCCAGGCACCAGGCTCAGTGCCTGGCTCAGTGTCGAATGAATGAATCAATGAATGGATCCTTAATGCTTGTATTTTTAAAAATTAAAATTATGGGAAAAAAGTCAAGGGGAATAGGAAATGATATATTCTTGACTCTGTTCATTATCAAGTTTTATGACTAATTCCCAGTCAAGAGGGGAAAAAAAAAGCCTTACTTTTGGAAAGCAGTTGGGTTTTATTTTTTGTTTTATTTTTATTTATTTATTTTTTGGGTTTTCTATCTATGAAGCACCTTTTCATCCTCGGCATTCATCATTTCTAAAAATTAACAACACCACATTCTCAAGGCTAACATTTATTTAGGGCTTACTATGTGTCAGGTATCTGCAAACTGCTTTATAGTCTTTCTTAGGTAATCATTTTAACAACCCTGTGAAATGAACAGGACTCTTAGACTCCCCAGCCCTCAAAAGATAAGAAAACAGAGGCTGAGCAGTTCAGTGACTGGCTCAAGGTCACAGTGACCTCTACACAGTGTGGCCTGATTCTGCTCAGCCGGTCAGAGCAACTCCAGAACCTGGGCTCTCAGCCATGGCACTCAACTGCCGCTTGTCTTATATACACATAAATAAATAAAAAGGACACAAATTTAAAAAAGAAACAAACAAACCAAAAAACCGCCTGTTCAATTACTTAAAGTAAGCAGAGGAAAACTGCTTAAGGGGCAGATGGCAACGAATTAAAACAAACCAAATGCTCTGTGTAAAGTACACTTGTCCACTTTAAGTTTACACAGTTTTCTGCTCTTTTTAGGTTACCCAGTCACCCACAGTAAAAATTCCTCATGGAAAAAAATCCCAGCTCTGCCTGGTCTGCTGGTAAAGAGAGGGGAAAAAACAATGTTACCCTCATCATTCAGTGTAGGCTGCGGCTTCTGGGTGCTCCTCCGAGCCCGGAGGAGAGGATGCAGGGAGAAAGGGGTGGGGGGTGGGGGAGGGGGAGAGGGACATGGGGCAAGAAGCCCACGAGGGAAGGGGTGCCGTGGGGGCCCAGGGCAGGCCACCCCCAGATGCGCCTCAATGGCATAGTGACTATTTTGAATTAAAGTGACTTAAGAAACTGCCAACCCAAGACGGACACTCTGACCCTCCTTTCTGTCTCCCTGAAAGCAAGAAATAAATTCCCATGAAAGGTGCCCTCCTTGCCTGTGGAGGTGGAAGGACACCCTTATCACCAAAGACAGGGAGTTGCGGCCAGAAGCCTATATAAACAAACCTGGTTACTTCTTTCATTGACGACCCCAAGCCCAAACTCTGTTCAAATTCTTCACTAATTGGGTACTCCAAACCTAAGTTTCTTTGTCCCATCAATTCCTTGCAAATCGGTTTCTTTGTCTAAAACATGTAAAAGCTGCCTGCTTTGGCCCCTCTGTAGGTCCCGTTTCTGTGAGACCTCCGTGCGCATGAATTAAAATGTGTTTCTGCTTCTCTGGTGAATCCGTCTTGGGTGGATCTGATTCTTAATCCAGCTACGTGAACTCAGCAGGGGGAGAGGGGGAGAGGGGGAGATTTCCCCCGCCCGGACGGCGCTGATTCCTTCGCAACTGGGCTGTCATTCCGTGATGCCACACCCAAAAGCTGTTCATAATTTTATGCTCTAAAAACACTTCATACAAGTGACAACCGAAGAGGTGAGACAACAAATACTAAGCATTTTAGGGTAGTTTTGTTTTCTCAAATTCTCGCCCCAGCCTGGGGACAACTGGCCATAGGAAGTGAAAGTTCTACACGTAGACAAAGGTAATGTATCTCTTCGAGGCATCTCAGACGCAGTGTTCGGAGCACGAGCCCATGTGCTCGGGGTTGCTGGGAGGACCCCACTGAGTCTACAACACTGCCTGGCACTTGTCAGCGAGCCTGGCTGTCACTGTCATCAATATCCCCGGGACGCTGCTCCAGAGAAGACCCTTAGTAAATCTTTGCTCACTTTCATGTAAAACAAATTGTGGTTACAACAAAATGCGATTATTTAGATAAATAATTACTCGGGATGCCATGTACAACATGATAAATATAATTAATGCTGCTGTGTGTTATATATGAAAGCTGTTAAGGGAGGAAATCCTAAGAGTTCTCATCACAAGGTAAAAAAATTTTTTTTCTATTTCTTTAATGTTGTGTCTCTATGAGATGATAGATGTTCACTAAACTTACTGTGACAATCACTTCATGATATATGTAGGTCAAATCATTACACGGTACACCTTGAACTTATACAGTGCTGTATGTCAATCACATCTCAATAAAACTGGAAAAAAGAGAAATGCTTATTTGGCTTAGAGACCTGATGAGCTTGCAACTAAAGCGAGAAACTACAGCGGACATTCCACAGAGCAGATGCACAGCAGCTGAGAGTCCAAGGCAACCCCGAGCGCCTGGAAAATTTCTGGCCACAAATTACAGCCCGGACCAAAGAACTCAGTCCAAAGAGGATGGGGGAAGGAGGCTTGACCGAAACAGGATTGTGTTCCAGAAGTTACGTTGCCTGTTTCCTTCATGACCATTAGCAAACCTAAGACAACGGTACATCACACCTTTTGTTCTGAGAAACTGTGATGATGTCTTTCTCTGGTGTCTCCCCTTCCTTTCCTATAATATCTCTTGTTTACTGTGAACCTTCATTTCCTTAGTGGTTGCAGATTTGCAGAACATTTAGACACTTGCTGACAATGCTGTTCACACAACTTTAGAACTCGGTATATGCTTTTGTTGAGCTCTTTGCAGCAGTATCATGCTCTGCATATACTACTGCTAACCTGTTTGGCATTTACTCGCTTTTTAATTATAATGAAACACCATCTTGAAAAAGTCTGAATTTAGAAAGCTAATTAAGAGGTGCTTATTCCACATTAGAAAAGGAGGTGGCTCTAAAGAAGGATTCACTGAAGTGTTCTTTTCCACGGCCCAGCTCTCTGTCTCTGTCTCTCAATTCAGCAGAGTGCAAAGTTTTTAGGAAGCATAGATTTTTTAATCGGTGGAGAAACCATTGAGGAAGGAGCACAGCTGTTACACGAAGCAAAGATTATCTCTAATTTCACCAAATACTTGTTGACCTGAACTAAGCTGAAGAATGTCTCCCTAACTGTCAAGGTTCATTGTTCTCTTCCAAAAGCAACCTCGTAAACTTGGTGCTGTGTTCCCCCCCAAAAAATACCAACTTGTGTAAAATCCAGACCTTCCATAGGAGACATTTACTGCTCTTTAAGTGAGATTTTAAAGATGTAATCTACGTATCCATATTTTTTAGAGATCTATGTAGTGAAGGGAGACTAAGGCGAGGGGGTTCAAAACCAAGTGACAGAAACAGACATATGTAAGTTGAGTGAAAACTACCAGCTTTGTGGGGGAGAGAGGGAAAAATAAGTGGAGCACAGGGGGTTTGGGGGGGCAGTGAAAATACTCTGGATAATACTATAATGCTGGATACATGTCATTGTACATTTGTCAAAGCCCATAAAATGTACAATGCAGAGTGCACCCTAATGCAGACTGCGGACTTGGGTTGGTAATGAGGTGTCAGTGCTGGTTCATGGACGGGAACGGAGGTGCTGCCTGCATGTGCAGGATGCTGATGGTAGTGGTGCGCCTGGGGGCGGGGGGTGGGGGAAGAACTCTGTAACTTTTCCCTCGACTTTGTTCTGAATCTGAAACATCTCTAAAATATAAAGTCTATTAATTAAAAAAAAAAAAGTGCTACCAGCATCAAGCAGGAAGAGACTGTTATCCACGGAGTTTGTCTGAGGCAATGCTGGAGCTGGACCTTGGAGGAGGGAAAGGACTTGGGTTTGGATAAGAAGAGAACGCGGCACTGACTTGGGAAATGACGTGCAGTTTTCTTGTTTTGTTTTGTCTGCGCCACGCAGCAGGCGGGATCTTGGTTCCCCGATCGGGGATCGAACCTGCGTCCCCCCGCCGCCGGCAGTGGAAGCGCGGAGACTTAACCACTGGACGGCCAGGGACGTGGAGGACTTCAAGGGGCCAACTGACAGGACTCTGCGTGCCAGGTCGAGAGGGCTGGTTTCTGTCCTGTGGGCAGTGAGGAGTTACAGAAGGTCCTGGGCCAGAGGGTTACAGGACAAGGACCATCCAAGGATTCAGCTCCTTACTATGTGGGTTGGAACCTGGAGCAAGGATGAAGCCTGGAGGCCTCAGTGCGCGGCCTGAGGCAATGAGCTGGGGCACAGGATGTGGCGGCAGGGACCCAGGAGGGGAGGGGGGAAGGGAGGGGCTAAGAACGCTTAAGAGGTTTTTGAGCCTTTGAGACTAGAACAGTGAAGCCATTACCGAAAATAGGAAACACAGAAAGAGAAGTAGACTTAGGGTGCATAGAAGATGTATTATTTTGGGTGTGCGCAGATTATTCATGTGGAGAGGTCTAACACGCAGCTACAGATGTGGTTCTGAGGCCAAAAATATTTAGAAGTAACCTGCAAAGAGATAGTAATTAAAGCTTTCAGAAGAACCGCCGTTACAGAAATTGATAACATCGAAAAGGGACTCATTCAGAATAAAAGAAGAAAATGGCCAGAATCTTCAGGAAGAGGAGTCAGCAAAGGAGTCTGAAAAGGAGTACTTAGAGATGGAGGAACCAGAAAGCAGCAGGGAATGCTCCCTCCTGGCCACACTCGGGGATACAGACATCTACCCCTATCATCACAAATCATTCATATGCCCCCTCCCCATTTCACTACAGGGCATAGATATTGTTAAGCAAAACCTACACTGTTACTTCCTGAAAGTTTACTATCTAGGACAAGGAATACAAATGTGTACTTCAAATTTGAAGTACAGACTTCTAAAATATAAGTTCAGGGGATAAATATGTGGTAGACTGCACATTAGTGGTCCCCAGTGGATCCCTTCTCCCACATTCACACCCTCACGTAGCATCTGCCTCACTGACTCTGGTCTTGGCCTTGCACGAGGCTCGTTTTGGCCAGTGGGACATCAGCGGAGGAGACAAGACCATAAGCACAAGCCTGACAAGTTTCTGTGCCCTGGGCTTGTCCTTCTGGGCTGCCGCTGCTGTGACAGCCTCAGCTGACCGCTAGACACTTGAGAGGGGCCATCAGGGACCAGCCAGCCTTGGTGGGTTCCCCAGGTAACGGCAGCCGCATGAGACCAGAAGCACGGCCCGGCAAAGGCTGGCCCAAACTGCAGGATCATTACCAGATAAAGAGTTGTTGTTTCTAAGCCACTGAGTTTTGGGGTGATTTATTGTACAGCAATAACGAACTGTTGCAGAACATTTTAAAGATGGGGGCAAAGCACCTATACGTGGGGAGACAAGAAAGAGCAAATGTGGAAGAAGCTTGAGGTTCAGAATGAAAGGTTAACTCTCTCTCGCTCCACAGAAGATTGAAAATGGCCCCATGATTTGAGACTGGGGTTCATCCCTCTGGCACTGAGCACCTTTACCAGATGGCTCTTTTTATTTTTTTAATTTTTATTTATTTTCTGGCCGCGCATCGTGGCTTGCAGGATCTTAGTTCCCTGACCAGGGATCGAACCCACGCCCCGCAGTGAAAGCACCAAGTCCTAACCACTGGACAGCCAGGGAATTCCCAGATGGCTCTTTTTAAACTGTTACTTTCTCACCTGTTCTTTCCATCCATAATAATCTACAAATATGGATTTCAGAATTTAAGAACAGAAAGGTTCTAGAGATGACCAAAAGACAAGGAAATTAAAACCAAAGAAGTGACTCATTTCTAAAGCACCGCAAATTAATTACTTCTAGCGTCAAAACCAGAATCCAGAGCTGCTACCCCTCAGCCCGATGTGCTCTGGGCTGTACAAACCTGCCCGGTCATAACCAGATTCTAGGCATAATTTACTGTGTAAGGACTCTATTCATAGACTCACTGTCCTCAAGACAGCCAGCCTTTTTCATGCCCTAGTGCACACGGGGTGCATGGTCTTTTCCTCTTTGTCAAGTCAGGCTCAATGGTTGGATGGAATCATCCAGGTGGTGCTCAATGAAGTAACACGGAGCAAGGCAAGGAGCATGAAGTGCACAGGCTAAAGGGTGGCAGTAACCACGGGGCCGAGACAAGCCCAGACTCTGGCTGCCACCAGCACCAGAGCAACTGAAAACCACGCTGCTGCAACAATTAGCCTTGATGCACACTGAGTCCCAGGACGTACAGTACTTGTTTACTGAAAGGGTTTCACAATACACTTTGAAACAGGCATTTCTGACTCACAGGATTCACAGGATGATTCGAATGGATAATTTGAAAATAAGCGCAAAGGCAGTTCTGTGATGGCTCTACAAACAAACATTGTCTCTGGAAAACCTGCCCTTTGGTGACCCAGCGCTCCGCAACTTGGCTGCCTTATTCTCTCCTCACCCCTCTTCCTGAACGGTCCCCCGGGTTCATTGTAAACCTACAGTGGAATTTGCACTAATGATCTCCATCGGGGCTCCAGGAGGGCTGCATTTTGGGTAATAACCTGCATTTTGAAGCAGGTTTCATCTTCCTGGTTGACTGTACTTGCTAAGAATAAGTTAATATAATTAAAGTAAAAAGGATTGGGACTTCCCTGGTGGCGCAGTGGCTGAGAATCCGCCTCCCAATGCAGGGGGCACAGGTTCGAGCCCTGGTCCGGGAAGATCCCACATGCCGCGGAGCAACTAAGCCCACGCACCACAACTACTGAGCCTGTGCTCTAGAGCCCGTGAGCCACAACTACTGAGCCCATGTGCTGCAACTTCTGAAGCCCGCGTGCCTAGAGCCCGTGCTCCGCAACAAGAGAAGCCACCGCAATGAGAAGCCCACAAACCGCAACAAAGAGTAGCCCCCGCTCACTGCAACTAGAGAAAGCAGCAACGAAGACCCAACACAGCCATAAATAAATAAATAAATAAATAAATAAATAAATAAATAAATGAAATAAAAATAAAAAGCATTAGGTTTTGACTTTAAAAACACTATATGATATAAAGTTAGGTGTAGAGATATTAAAAGCACATCATATTAAACGAACTCCCTTGTTTCTACCACACTCCCTTTTCTTTGAATAATCTCTTTATAGCTCCCTGTTAAGTTTCTATATATGTGTGGCCATGTTCTTTGGTTGATTTGACCTAAACTTATAACCTCTCTCAGTAACTTCTCTCCTCCCCTCTCCACAGAATCAATTTTCCTGACTTCCTGTCTTCAATTATCCTTAAAGGATGTCTTGAAAGTATCCCATATTTAGGTGTGAAACCAAAAGGAAGGGCAGGAAGAGTCCACCACAACTCCTGTCCTTCCTTCCCTCTTCTTTTTTTCCTACTTTCTCTTGATCTCATCTAAACATTTTTCAAAATAAACATTTAAAATAGAAATTGTCTGCTACCATTTCCTTAAATGAAGAATTTTTTTAAAGGGAAGGAAAAAGAAAAACAGTTTTCTACTATTATTCTACGTTCAATCACAAGAAATTCTGACACACTTTTTTGGTTTTTGTTTTAGAAGAATTCTGTGGGGACTTGAAGTTCAAAGAAGGAGATGGTCTAAAAATCACAGTGTCTTGGAATATTTATTATAGTTTTTCTCTAAAAGATTAGCAGTGGTATACCCAAGTAAAAATCTTTCTTTTAACTATCCACATTTTTTAATCTTCACTGATCTCCGGCATCTGTTTGAAAATAAATAAAAGTATTTTTGTTAACAGCACCCTGAGGGTGTGCTGTGACTAACAGGGTAGTTAAGCTGGCAGGTATATTCTTGAGGCCAGAGCCAGATGCACTAGCCCGTATCTTCAACCAGAGGCAGCAAAATCAAATTAGTCTGATTAACAGACAGAGAAGACAAACTTACAGTTACCAAAGGGGAAAGGTGTGAGTGTGGAGGGGATAAACTGGGAGCATGAGATTAACAGATACACACGACTATACATAAGATAGATAAACAACAGTGACCCACTAGATAGCACAGGGAACTATACTCAGTGTCTTGTAATAATCTATATATCTATCTATCTATCTATCTATCTATATATATATATATATATATATATCTGAATCCCTTTGCTGTATACCAGAAACTAACACAACATAGTAAATCAACTATACTTTAATCAATCAATCAATCAATCGTCTGGTTATACTGATAGGAAAAACAATTACTCAAACATGTGATCAGAGTTGGCAGGGTGGGGCGGGGGGAATCCTTAGTAAAAGGACACCCATCAAATCGAAGATATCAGAGAAAAAAAATAAAGTAAAAGGCAAATACAGATAATCCAATGAGACCAGGAAAAAATACCTGAAGCACATTTAGATCACTGTCAACTTTTACCCTGAAAGGAAGCAAACCAAAAAGTGCTCACAGAAACCACAGCTCAGCTTGCCAAAAAGCCCTCCTGGGCGCCCCTGTTTATACTTAAGAGAAATCAAAGGAGGTTTAAAAAGAATTAACATTTTAATTAATTGAGAGACACAAAATAAATGCCTTTCTCTTACTTTCACCATTCAAGGGTCATGATCAAGAACTTTTTTTAAAAAGTATGTATAACCTCAACTTTTATCAGGTCCAAATAGACTTGGAAATGAGTAAGGAAAAAAGTGGATAACACACCCAAGAATGCAAATCGGTAAAAACACAGAGCATGCACCATCACAGACGAATACCATATCTAAAATTTCTTTAAAATTAGAGCACAATTTTTCCAAGCCCAAAATGCCTCTAATTTTCCCAATCAAAACACTTATTTGCTATAGCTATAAAAAGAAGTACCTATAGCTTAAAACTGAGCATCTTTTTTAGTGATCTCTTACTTCAATACGCATAAAAGGACTTTTATGAACACCGACGAAACTAAAAAGTTGTATTTAATTCACAGAAGCGGGAACAATTAGTCGTGCGATGTCTTCATCTACACAAATCCACAATCTCTCCAAGCAGAACACACAGAACACGAGAAGGAAATTACTATGCTGAATTTCATCCAACTCACAGCTGTATTCCAATTTTCAAACTTAATTAAAACTGGCAGTTTTACTGAGAAGAATCAAATTTCAATCAAATGGGTATGTTGTCTTTTTTTTTTTTTGTAAGAAAAAGCAAAAGAAAAATCAAGATGTCCCAAGCAAAGGATTAACAGAGCTTTGATTAGAATTGAGAGCCACGAGTTAAACAGGTGTTTTGAATTACCACTTTTATTAAAACACAATCCTTTACATGAAGCTCACTGGATTTTTCATTAGTTCTAGAATACTGAAAGAAAATGTTTGTTTGGCTTAACATAATAGGGACTCATAAATCATGGAAGAATGATGACGGTATTACATCTGGGAAATTCACGCCTTCAATATCTCCCTTGGTAGCAGCACCAGGTATTTTAGAACCAAAAGAAACCTTGGCAACAATCAAGTGCTCTTTCTACAGACACAAGAGGATCCCAGTCCTGGGGCGGGGCGAAATGAGAAATGAGATTCATCCCGTAGATGTGTCAGCTTGTTGGCCAACGCGTCTTTTTCATGGGAATAAAAAATTAGGGGAAAGCGTTTAAGCAGCAGCAGAATCGGCTGGCAGGACGGCAGCTGTGGCAGGCAGACAGGCTGGCCGAGACCCCCTGCCCCACAAGGGACCCCGCGAGTGGATTATGCTGATGCTGTGTAATAAGGCAGCACTCCCAGTGACCTGGGCACCGCCTTGGGGACTTGCCTGCCCTCTTCATGGAGTTCTGGTGAAAAAGACAATTATGGGCACATCCTAATATTCAGGCTTCTTGCTCGATCCAATTTATTTACCTTCTTCTCAGCCTGTGGGAAAATGGAATCTAGACTCCAGTGACTGACACTAAGTTGCTTAAACATGGCTCCGTTTTGTATTCCCTATTGCAAAGCAGAAGTAAAGTGCAGCTTAGATAAAGGAGAAGCAGTTATAGTTAGATGAAAGAGAACGATATTTAAGACTCTATATAAACATGTAGCAAAGAGGTGGATCCCAATGAGATCTAGAGGAAAATTATCAAACAAAAAGGCAATACACAGTTCCAAGAAGCAAGAGAAAGATTTGGGGGAAAAAATACGTAATATGTTTCACATTCCACTTTGAAAAAAATATTGTAATGCCTCTATCATATCAAACCTTATCAAATAGACAAGTGCAACGTATGCTTGTAGGGCAACAGCACTTTTAAATTTTATCATCAAATCTCATGGTAAATTTATGATATTCTGTAACAAATGATGCTGCAGACAGAAAAGCAGTTTTAGATTCAGAGGGTACCCAGTACCCTGCAGACCCCCTAATATAACTCCCTCATTTTATAAACGAAGAAACAGGGTCGAGGGCATTCTGAAATGGTCCTGAGCTTACCAAGGCCACTGTGTCACGACAAACACAGTCTGTCTCAGAAAATGGATCCTCAGAGATCACATTAAGCTGATGACACTGGCATAAAAAGTGAACTGTTATTGTCTTCAAGAGACCTCATATTTACTCATCTAGTGCACACTCAGCCCTCTCTTTTGAATGCCCTGCTCACCACCCACATCTCTCCCCACACCCACCTGTTTAACACAGGAGTAAGGACTCTACTGACATATACTAGGACCCTATTCCCTGGTCGTCAGACTTCCCCACTCCCTGCCAAAGCTGCCCTGTTCAGGGCTGGCCCCAGCCCCACAAAGGTGCAACGAATCTTCTTCCCTGGGTTGGACTGGGGACCTTCACGCTGGCCTCTCCCTGCCGCTGAATGATGAGATACAAAGAATGGAGGCTGTCAGCATCCTCCACAATTTGGCCTGGAGGAGGACAAAGCAGAAGATGAAACAGACAGGTCCTAGCAGCGTCGGTAGCCCTGGTCCCTGCCATGCTGCAGGCTTTGGCCTCCAGAAAGCACCCTAGTATCCTAGAGACAAAGCCCTCTTTCTGCTCAGCTACAATCGGATATAATATTTAATAATATAATTAACCCAGTTAAAACACTTTTCATTTCATGATCAACTCCCCTAGGAGTTGATAGTGCACAGCACTAGGAAACTGATAGTGCACAGCAGTCAACAAATAGGACCACATCTGAAAGCTAACTTTCCATATGCACTATAAAGAAACAACTTCTCTGTTTTCTGCAGGCTGGCTCTCTGGTCATGAGGGACCCACCTCTGGGGTCATGATGTGTCTCTCAGTGAAGACAGGGCCTGTCCCCAGATGTAGCTGGAGAAAGAGCCAAGAGAAGAGAAGGGAAGGTTAAGATTTCCTTGGAGTTCCAGCTCTATTCTTACTTTAAAAAATAATTTGATAAACAACAAGGTCCTACTGTGTACCACAGGGAACTATATTCAGTACCCTGTGACAAACCATAATGGAAAAGAACATGAAAAAGAACATATATATAAAGCTGAGTCACTCTGCTGTATAGAAGAAATTAACACAACATTGTAAATCAACTACACTTCAATAAAAATTTTTTTTATTTAAAAAAAATAATTCAAACAGTCTGATACTGCATTTTTATTCTTTCACCTCACACAAAAGAAGTTAACTGAGAACTCTTATTTTGCTTGCATTTTGCTTCTAGGTGGGTTTAAGTACACACATTTTTCTTACTAACAGCCTTGGGCTCTGAGAGACAGGAAGCAGAGGAGTTTGGATGTCAGGAAATCAAGACCACCCTTACTTCTGCTGAGAATAATTGTTGGGAATGCCATCTGTTTATCAGAGTAAAAGCTACAGTCTCTACACTGAGTTTCTAACTTAAGAGGGACATGTTTTCCTCCCCTTGTGAACCCGAGCAGGGGTGAGAGCCAACGTGATCTCCCTGGAAGAATCTCCAGGAAGCTGCTCTCTTTATAACCCCTACCTGCAGAGTTAGGACCGACCCCCAAGTGTTAGACGCACACATCAAAGAAAGATCATGATCATTCTCAAGATAAATTGGCTGACATAGTCTTTTCTTTAATTACTGCCTTCTTTTCTGTAAGAAGACTGAGTCTTCTTACAGAAAAGAATCAGCAGGAAAAAAACAAACAGGATGAAAGTTGACTAGTCTGTCAACTCGGCTGACCCCCATGGATGTTTTCTCTCCTTAAAATAAATAAACAATATTGTTTACTTACACTACAAAGTTTTTTCAAAACAGGATGGATACCCACTTTCTAAAAGAGGCTTTATGGCTCTCTGGCAAAGGCAGAATAAATACAAGGCTTTGGGACTTCCCTGGCGGTCCAGTGGTTAGGACTCTGAGCTTTCACTGCCGAGGGCGCAGGCTCAATCCCTGGAACTAAGATCCTGCAAGCCTCGAGGCGTGGCAGAAAAAAAAAATCCCACAAACAATACAAGGTTTCATAACTCCCATTGTCATTATCCTTTTCATTGTTTCCTGAGCTCCAAGAAGCCTATTAAGAGTGCGTATTTGTGCCCACATGCCTGTCATTCAGTAGTACCAGCAGGGAGGCAGGATCACATTCTAAGTCTTCCCAGATAATTCGGTGTCTAAATACTGTGTGTGTGTTGCGTGTGCGTTTTCCTGCTTTGTCATAAAGGAGATGTGCCATTATTTTGTGAAAGGGTTTAGGATGTAGGTAGAGGCAAGGACACAGACAAGAAAATGAAAGGAGCACCGGGAGGTTTTAGTTAGAGATAAACACGCGCTCGCACAATTCGATGGTTAAGGCAGCCCCTCTCAAACCCCACCTGAGACCCATCACAACGTGAAAGACAATAACAGAAAAAAAGTGACAAGTATTCAGTGTGCCTTCGACTATACGGAAAAAACGAAAAGTGACTGGTGCAATGGTTGACAGGGAATGCTTCTTCCCACAACTAGCCCTCGCATCTGTGTTCCAAGTAACAAGGGAATCGCCCCTGAAAGGTCACAGAGGATGGGACTGTGGAGACTTTCTGCGCATCGGGTCCATTGAGGAAGCTGGCAAATTAAGCCACAGTGACCCAATGAAAATATGCTACTGACAACAAGCATATGCAAAGCGACCCTTTGGGATTTCATGCAATAAAATCTCCAGTGAGTAACAGAAGTCAGCCTTAGCCCTGGAAGCAGAGGGCTGAGAACAACAAAACAAATACAATGTGAGAAAAGAATTAAGATTTATGTTCCAAGAAAAGCATTTAGAAGATAAAAATAAAATATCAAGGAGAACATCTCAACCATATCTTTTACTCCTGGGGGATCATTCTAAAAACCCTCCCGAATCCTTTCCTACATCTACCCATCCTTGAAGGCTGTTCAAATGTGATCTCTCTCCGCCTCAAAGCCATCCTGGGATGTTCCAGCCTGACAGATCTTCCTGCCATTTACTGAGCCTCTGCAGGATATTAACAGACCATTCAGTGTTTACACATATAGTTTTCTCTCTCTTTTTCTGCAAAGGTTGTATCTTAAAATAGACTGAGTGAAGTAAAAAGAAAAAACAATATTAGGCACCAAATAATCAGTGATGTTATGAATAGAAAATATTCGGACAACAAAAACGACTAGCACTCATTTAAATGAAAGGGCAGATCTGCATAATGCAGTCATTCTGTGAATATTCTGTTAGCCAACATTAAATGGCCATTAGGTTATTACTGTATCAAAGAAGAGGAAAAGTAATATCAAGGAATTTTCTTCCATGGAACAGCTTCTTTTCATTATTCCTCTTATTCAAATTTTTATGAATATCTTTGAAGATCTTTAATCACTTGTCCCAGACAATGAACTCTCTGCGTCTTCTAAGTATTTTTCCTCAGACTGAAAAACAATCATTAATTTGAGTTTGACTCTTTTCGGTCATTTCATAAATCTCTCTGATTTTATGGGAGGGGATCCTGGAACACTTTTTTTTTTTTTTTTTAAATGCAGTTTAACTCCAGGAAGAACAGAAGACTGATTAACCACAATCAAACATTACAAAAATTTCTTGCTCTTTGTGGTCTGAAACAGGCGTGTTTCTTCCACTTGCTTCAAGGCAACAAATATAATTGAATGTAACTATTTAAAACCTACTCCAAGCCTAACTAGCAAGAAGTGTCTTTGCCAGACCACAATGTCTATGGGAGATCAATTTGGCCAATAAAAGCTGGAGAAACACATTCCTGAAATAAGAAAGGAGAGAGATGTTTCTGATTATGAGAATGTAGCCCAAAGATATTTGCTTAGGGGCAATAAGCACATTCTTGATACCAATACATTACCATCAAGAAGTAATCTCAAAATCTCATTTTTACAAGTCGGAAAGCCCTGATTTAAAAAAATCACTAACATAGGCACTGGGATATTTTCATTCATAGTGCTAAATTGGAGTTTAGCTTATGTGTCATTCAATTTTTCAGAAAATTTCTCCAGAAATTCTTGCAAATGTGAGATTGAGCACGCACGCATTTGTTTAATGGAGTCTCTAGAAGGCTTTGCCAAATTCTAAATGTTCCGTCATGCATTTATTCACCAGTTAGCAAGCAACTTATGAATAATTTAACATTTTCCAGTATTCCACTGACTATCAGATGAATCTATGATGTCTCGAAGTTTCTTTCTCCTTCGAATGTAACTTTTCGATTCAAGAAAAGTTTCTTTGTTAGGTTCACATTTTGAAAATATTAACTTGGCTATCAAATGATTCATGTTCCACATATAAAGGGCAGAGTGATGGGAGTCACTGTGGAATGTGAGAAAATATTCTGAGCCACAATACATGCCAAATTGCCATTTCTTTTCTACGCAAGTGCCATGTTGCGTCTGATACCTTGTCTAGCCATGGGGCCCATGGCTACACAACGGAACAGGGGATTAACTCGATAGGAGGAACAAAACATGACTCCTTGTGCAGTGTAGGAGGGAGGTCTGACCCTGGACAAAATTCTTAAGTAGATTTTTTCTTCAGCAAACGACCACCAGCCACTTCTTTTCTGTGTTTCCCTTACGGTCATTCACACCACCCTCCCCTCCTATCTGGCTGCAGGAAACCAACAAGAGCACCCCGGGTCTCTCTGTTATCTGTACTTGTTCATCCCTTGGGGACTTCTCAGGTGACAGACAGCTGACCTGATGATCCATCAGAGGAATTTATTAGGGGGTGTCAATGTTCGGCTGTCAGGTCACTCTTTTTTTTAGCCTCAGTTTTCTCAACTGTAAAATGGAAACAGGCACCATGAAATATCAGGGCACACTATAACAGTGCTCTATCGATGTGAGGCCATATTTGAACTGGATTTTGTTAATAATCGGGATTTCTGGTCTCAAAAGTATAGTCTTACATTTAGGTATCATTCACGGTATGCCGTGACAGTTAACATGACAGAAATAAATTCATTATTTTATTTTTGTAATATTTATTTATTTTATTTATTAACATTGTTATTTGGCTGTGTCGGGTCTCAGCTGCGGCACACGGGATCTTCGTTGCAGCATGTGGGCTCTTCGTTGCAGCGCGCGGGCTTCCCTCTAGTTGTGGCATGCGGGTTTTCTCTCTGAAGTTTGCGGCACGCGGGCTCTCTCGAGGCGCACAAGCTCAACAGTTGTGGCTCGCAGGCTTAGTGGCTCCACAGCATGTGGGATCTCAGTTCCCTGACCAGGGATCAAACCCACGTCCCCTGCATTGGAAGGCGGATTCTTTACCAGTGGACCACCAGGGAAGTCCCAAATTCATTATTTTAAAGGCACTTTTCTAGGCGTGGTCTAGCTGCTAGCAGAACTGGACATATTGAATTCATCTCTCCAGTTTTTAGAAGTCGTCTATTCCAAAAAATAAAGATTCCCCACCAAACTTGATGAAGGTGTTTCCTCTTTTTTGGAAATACACTGATTTTGCTTGAATTTTTTTTTCCATCTTTTACTGGCTGTCCCCACTCTGGCCCATTTCTACATGTCAGGGTTGGCTGGGCTCAGGCCCTCTCGTGCTACATCCTCTCCCAAGGCTCCCTCTTCCGCTGCTGGGTGTGACAACTTCCGAGTTATAACCCCAGCTCACACTTTCCTCTGATCCAGTGGCTTTCCCGACAGCTCCATGGAGATGGGTCAGAAGCACTCACTACGCAGTTAATTATGGCAGAACCCAGGAAACTTTATTCTTGACACTTCTTTCACACTGACCCGTGACACTCAGTCACTCCCTGAGTCCTGGAGAGCCCGTTTCCTAAATATGCATCCATATCTGCATCTCTCCATCTCCACCACCGTAATCCAAGCCAGCCCCACCACCTGGTCTGTCTACCACACCAGCCTCAAAACTGGTCTCTGCTGGCATCATTTAAAAACACTCATCTGCGGGACTCCCCTGGTGGTCCAGTGGTTAAGACTCTGCGCTCCCAATGCAGGGGGCCCAGGTTCAATCCCTGGTCAGGGAACTAGATCCTGCATGCCACAACTAAGAGTCCGCATGCCGCAACTAAAAGAGCCCGCGTGCCACAACTAAGACCTGGCGCAGCCAAATAAATGAATAAATAAATAAGTAAACAAATATTTTTTAAAAATCGGGGGTTGTTTAAAAAAAAAAAACAACTCATCTGCTATCACTGTATACTCAAAAGATGACTTCCGATTGCTTTTAGGAAACAATCCTTCTTGGGCTCTCAAAGCCCTGCCTGACAGGACCCCGCCCCACTCTGCAGCCCTGTCACCCGTCACTCCCCCAGCTGGCCTTCTCGCCTCCTTCCAGTGAGCCTCAGGTCTCAGGCGTGCTTCTCTGCCTGGAACTCTCTTACCCACCCCACTTCCTGCTTCACCTGGCAAGCTCACCTCCATCTTTAAGGCTTAAAGGCATCTTCCTTAAGAGCCTTCCTAGCACCCCACCCCAACCTCCAGTTCAGATTAAGTCCACTTATTATTAAGTTACATCTTGTACATGCCCTTTTCGGCCTCATCGTGACTGTCCTTATCGCTACTGGTGTCATGTGTTTAGTGTTTGTCTCCCCAGGAGAGCAGACCAGGACCCTTAAGTTTAGTGCCACCCAGGAGTCCGCTCAGGTTCAAGCTCAACGGATCGGACAGCCTGGCCGGCACTCATTCCCCATTTTCACTCCTTCTTGTGTGCCTTCCTGTACTGCCAAGGCTGGGGGCTAAAAACTACATTTCTCAAACTTCCTTGACAGTAGCCATCTGGGTATAAAACCAGAATCCCAACCTCCAGCTCAACCTAGAGCCGCTTCTTCTGCATTTGCAAAGATTCTTCGAGTCAATGTTAATACCCACTAATCCATTTGCTTACTTATTATCTATCTATTTATCTTTAGCAGCGTTGGGTCTGGTCTTCGTTGCTGCGCGCGGGCTTCCTCTAGTTGCGGTGAGCGGGGATTACTCTTCGCTGCGGTGCGCGGGCCTCTCATTGTGGTGGCTTCTCTTGTTGCGGAGCACGGGCTCTAGGCGCACGGGCTTCAGTAGTTGTGGCTCATGGGCTCAGCAGTTGTGACTCATGGGCTCTAGAGCTCAGGCTCAGTAGTTGTGGCGCACGGGCTTAGTTGCTCCGCGGCATGTGGGATCTTCCCGGACCAGGGCTCAAACCCGTGTCCCCTGCATTGGCAGGTGGATTCTCAACCACTGCGCCACCAGGGAAGCCCCTTTATTATCTAGTTATATCAGCTGCAGTAGCTTCTGATTTCCGTAACTGAACTCTGACTCGGACAGTGCTTGACGTGGGTTGAATGACCACTTGATATTCATGAACAAATTTATAACCTACACACATGGTAATTTTTAACTATCCACTTTAGCGACTGTCTTATAGACCGCTGAACTGTGATATTTTGTGGGATGATTCCTTTGGCAAAGCAATGTCTTCAGAGTGATGTAACACTGTGGTTATCTTTCATTAAGAAATAATTAAAATCAGAAAGTTTAAATATCTGTGATAAAAAGTCATCAAGCCTATTATTTTATGGGTCGAAGGTGAACGATTGCTTTTAAGATAGTCAAATGTGTCTTAAAACTCAGAATCAAAAAAGTCTGTCACTTGGATGAAGAATATGTGGTACATATATACAATGGAATACTGTTCAGCCATAAAAAAAAAGAATGAAATAACGCCATTTGCAGCAACATGGATGGACCTAGAGATTATCATACTAAGTGAAGTAAGTCAGAAAGAGAAAGACAAATACCATATGATATCACTTACATGTGGAATCTAAAATATGACATAAATGAACCTATCTATGAAACAGAAACAGACTCACAGACATAGAGAACAGACTTGCAGTTGCCAAGGGGGAGGGGGTGGGGGAGGGAAGGAGTGGGAGTCTGGGGTTCGCAGATGCAAACTAGTATATATGGAATGGATAAACAACAAGGTCCTACTGTATAACACAGGGAACTATACTCAGTGTCCTGTGATAAACCAGAAAGGAAAAGAATATGAAAAAGTATGTATATGTATATCTGAATCACTTTGCTGTACAGCAGAAATAAACACAACACTGTAAATCAACTATACTTCAATAAAAAATTTTTTTTTAAAAGTCTATTACTGTGTGCTAAGTTCAGTCTTAGAACTCAGGTTATATTTATTATGTGCGACACAGGGAAATGGAAAATGATAGCTGGTTCAACGAACAGAAAACAAATAATTCTCAATGGAAAATGCTGCTCTGTGCTCTACTTCAAAGCTGCTTTAAAATGTTCATGAGAAAGGCCACCCCTGGGGGTATGAATCAAACTGGATGTAAGTGAAGTTCAGGGCCTCGCCAAAGACAACTCTGAGAAGGAAAACCTTTTAAAGAACAGATAAGGAAGTATGTATGGAAAAGGAGGAGTGTCCTCCCCTCTTGCCTCAGACATGGGGGTGTGGGGTGGTGCGTGGGAGAGAAGGAGGGGAACACGCAGACTGTTCTGCAAAGCAAAGCCCTTTCCTCCACGTCCTCCCCACCCAGTCACGGTAAGGGGTCCCCCGAGACCCTGAGCCAGGTTGATGCAGAAACCTAACTCTCCAACTTCTCAATCCTTCTGTCTTCTCTGCACAGCCCAGTGTCGCTGGGGAGGTGAATTGCCAGCGCCAGCAGGCTGCAGGTTCCACCCCGCAATCTTCACCTTTTCTCAGAGACTTCATTCAGCAGAGACACTGCGCACGCTGCCCTGAGACAGAGAGAAGAGGGGAAGGTGCTTTCCGCCCATCAGCAGCTTCTAACGTGGTGGTGAGAAAACGACTGGGGGTAAACCTGCAGACACCTCTTCTGTCGGCTTAAAGAATCCTGCTGGGAGGCGGTGCTCTGAGATTCCCACCACAGCTCTGACAAGATGTCAATCTGACACTCCCAAAGTTGGCGGAGACTTTGGTGAAGGTCTGCAATCTGAATAACTGTAGGTCAGAAGGACCTGTAGGTCAGTATTAATGCCAAGACCAAACAGCTGTAGCCTCTGAAGAGACCGTACGTTTGGTAAAGTTGGATTTTTGGGCAAGTGCATCCGTGTCCCTGCTTGCCAAGGGGCATAGATTTTAATAACTCGGAATAAAGGAAATCCCCTGGCTAGGGGTTCTGGAATGGTAAATGACTTTCTGCTGGGCAGAGATGCCCAAGGCCATTCCTATTTCCAATTTAATTTTGGAAAACAGATGTTTCAGGAAATTTTTCAGGAAAATTTAATCTCGTAATTATTTCCAGAAATGCCATGAAAACGTTCCTGAAGGATGAAAATGATTTGATTTCCCCAAGGTCGGCTGGTCAGTTACTCAGCACTTCTTGAACTTTCCCCTAGGAGAAACATCAGCTGTTAAGGAAATGGAAAACACAGCTCTTGCTTTCCAAGAACTTACAGTGTAAGGAGGAGGGGAAAAAACAGAGAAACACAGATCCTTAGTGGACAAATGATTCCAATCACAAAGTACAAAAAATTACAAACTAGAGAATTCTATTAACAACTACATCTGTGAAAGGTGTTCTCAACACGGGCTAAGATTTCAGCATTTAAAAGGTGTTGGGAGGGATGGTGGTTAGCTAGACTGAAGAGAACTAATTTAGTTGTCTCTGAGAAGTAACACCTTCAAATGGTGGTAACTTATAAAGAGATGCAAGGGGTGGGGGGGAGTCACCATGTAATTCCCAGCAAAGGATCTGGTCCTTCTGCTGGTGAGACTAAAGCACTCCCTAAAGTTTGAATCAACCCAGTGCCATAGAAAGTAAACTGATCTGGAGCCACAGGACCTGGTTACGTAATTCCAGGCGAGTGAAAACACCTTAGCCATCTCCTCACACTTTGAAATAGGGGTTAGAACATTGTCTGGCTGTATCACAAGGCATCCAATGAGATGTGTGAGACTGTTTTGAAAACTAGGAAAGGTTATGCCTGCGACTCTTCAAGTTAAAGCCAAAGAGGAAGGCCATGGCAAAAGCAGGTCTGGAGCTTCGCCGAGGAAAAAGCAGGGGAAAGAAATCAGAGGATGAAGGAAACAGTGCCTCTTAAGAGGGAGGAGATGGGGCGCATGCAAGATACGTTGATGGAGGTCTTGGGGTACCACCAGGTGGAAGAATGATTGGACCCAACGCCAAGGAGGCAGAGCTCCCTAGATTTCTAGGGAAGGAGGAGTTCTTAAAGCAATGGGACAGGCACTGTGGAAAGTTTCGCTATCACTGCGCCTGTCTCTGCACACCTGGACGGCATCTTCCAGGCTGGAGCTCTTTGCAGGAGTGGAAGGCCTGTCTGTGACCTCTGCCCTGACCTTCACGGCTGCAGAGATTCCTGCTCTGCCTCTGCAGAAGCCTGATGCTCCATGTTTCAGACACCACCACCTCCTGATTTAGCTGCTTCACAGCTGTGTGGTCCGTTTTATTTGTTTTGAAAATACAGGTGAGTCTCAAGAACAGAGGCAACCACATATCATTTTGATGGATTTCCTTCTACGTTTTTTGGGTTCAAAGTCGTTTGCAGATGGCTGAGCCCCTAACTGTAGGGGTTTACTGAAACCATCCTGCAGCCTACTTTTCTCCTTTAAAAAGTCTTCAAAATATTTTGGTGCATAGGTACTCAGGAACTATTTATTGGAAGGTAAACATGACTAAATGGCTAGAAAATATTCTAACATGCATCTGAACCATAATTTGTCATTTTTTAAAAAAATACTGTTGACCCCCATATTTTGTCACACCCATGATTTGCTCAGGTGGAGGGTTTAGTTTCTCAGTTCCTTTATCAGGCTAATGGCTGGGTCTATTACGTAGTGCTGCGTTGTTCCACTGGAGACTCACAAAGGATTGGAAGGGACACCATTAATTCTGACAGCATGAGCATCCCTGCCATCAGCCTCGTCAGCATCTTGGGAGAGTCAAACCAAGAATTCTACCCACCTTTAAGGACCAAGTTCACGTTCGTCTGCTCTAAGAAGCTTTAATGCCCTCATCACTCCAGCCCTCAGTTGAGAGCCCTACTCTCAACTCCTATAGCACATTTGATGAAATAATTATATAATCGCCCCCAACTGTTTAATGTCATGCTATTTTTTTTTCCTCTTGGATTAGTCCTGTCTCCCTGTGATGGACACCTTCTGTTCTTGCCACTCAGCATCTATTCAGCTCCTGGTGACGGCATCCTGTGTCCTTACCTGGGGCAGCCAGCCCCTCTCTGTTTTCCAGCCCAGCCCCAGAAGTGGAACACGTGAACGCCATCAGGGATAGAGGACCCAGTCTGAACCAGTGACAGACCCAAGACTTTTATGCAAACTTTTATTAGGGCAAGAGACACTTTCCTGCTGGACTCAATGATGAAAAATATAGAGCTGGGGCAGTCCAAGCCATCTTGCCACCACCAGGGTGAAGATAAATCAAACACCAAGCAAGCGGCGTTGAGATAAAAAGGAAGACGCGGGGAGAGGTGAACTCTGGGAGCCTCTAGGCTGAACGACACCTGGATTCTGTACATGTGGGTCAGGAAGTGCCCTTCTTGATCAAGCCAGCTTGAGGTATTAAAACTGATCTTAGAGTCCTAAATTATTTGCCAATTGGATTTTAAACTCCCTGAGCCTAAGTAAGTATCCTCTGGTTCCCAACAATATGGAGAACGGTGTTCTATGTTTAATGTACACCTTGGGTCTACGAATATGTTTTATTTTGCTTTGTTTCTGTCCCAGCACCTAATGCTGCGAAGGACACACCGAACATCTGTTTGTTACTTTTCAGAACTCATGCTTCCAAATGGAATAAGACACTCTCGTAAGTATCAACCCCATCACAGCCTGCTGGTGGAGACGGTGCTGTTGGTAACGCCGTGCTTCTTGCCCTCTGCCTATCCCTCTGGGCGTCCAGGAAGAACAGGTGAGAATAACCCCAGATCACTTAGGGCGATGAGTGATTTTTTAGGAACAAAGCACCAATCTTCTGTCAACACCTCCAAATTTCAAGGGACTAACACTTGCCTTTTCAAGGAACTTCTTAAATTTTATTTTTTACTTCTGTGGGGCTATAACAATTCCTCCAAGAGCAATTTCAGATTTCTCTCTTCACCTGAAGGATTCCAAAAGGATGTCTTTAATCTCCACACTCCAAAGCAAAGACAAAGACCCATGTCACTGAAAGAAAGACTATTTTTACAAAAACAAAACCAAAAAAGACTAAAAACTAGAACTAATTTAGAGTCTATAGCACTAAACGTTCCGTCCTTCTTCCTTTTTTTATATTGTGGAAGGAACACTTAACATGAGATCTACCCTCTTAAATTTTTAAGTGTACGATACAGTATTGTTAACTTATAGGCACAATGTTGTACAGCAGATGGCTAGAACTTAATCATTATTTACTTATTTATTTAGTTTTGGCTGCATTGGGTCTTTGTTGCTGCGCACGGGCTTTCTCTAGTTGCGGCGAGCAGGGGCTACTCTTCGTTGCAGTGCATGGGTCTCTCACTGTGGTGGCTTCTCTTGTTGCAGAGCACGGGCTCTAGGTGCATAGGCTTCAACAGTTGTCTCTCGCGGGCTTCAGTAGTTGTGGCTCGCGGGCGCTAGAGCGCAGGCTCAGTAGTTGCGGCGCACGGGCTTAGTTGTTCCGCGGCATGTGGGATCTTCCCGGACCAGGGATTGAACCTGTGTCCCCGACACTGACAGGCGGATTTTCAACCACTGCGCCGCCAGGTAAGTCCTGAACTTAATCATCTTGCTCTTTGTTCTTAATATAAATGTGTTCTAAAAGAATATACCCACCAAGGAAGACATGACTTGATGACACAGCTTGAATTTTGGAAATGTGTTCTCTACCACGTGTGACTCTTTGAAAGGCATATAGTATAGCTGGCCTGTCTACCTGCAAAGCTTAAAGCCCAGGCATGAGACAGGAGATAGTTGATGGGAATATCATTATTACTATGACTTTTAAATTTTAGAACCAGTACCCTTTTTTTTTTTCTTTGATGGATATAAGCTGGCACTATTGTGAAATCATTTTCAACTGGACTTACAAAAGGGACCAACCTAGTTTGGGGGTTACAAACCATACTGAGGTCACTGCTACAGAACTATGTGACACCAAAGGTACAGACAGAAAAAGAAACGTGTAATTTTTTTCTAAGCAATCAGCTATGAGTAAAATACAAAAATACTTGACTCAACCCAGAGGGAAATTGTTTTCGATAAACTTTTGTTGATCTTTTCAGAATTAGACTTTCAAGGCTTTGCTCTAAGTTGAACATGTGGCAACAAAATGTCATGCCACAATATAAATCATTTTAGAAAAATATTGCCAATTAGAAAATGCAACAGTTATGAAAAATGACTCCAAGTGTTGAATGTGACATAAAGTACAATGAAAGAGATTTTTTTCATTGTTGGAAAGAATTGCAACACTTTGCAAGTAATACTATCTTTAACACTTGAAGTCCATGCTCTGGTGGAGAAATCAGCCATGATACGTTAATGTTTTGCATACATATAGGAATCTGAGAACTTTAAAAAAAATTTATGTTGAACTGATGATGCAAATACACTGAGAAGAAAAACAAGAAGGATAATCGGTTTAAACCACAAAAAGGTCGAAATACAGTGAGGCAGTGAAAATTACTCAAATTCAAGAATCGCAATTAGAAGAAATTCCATACCCATCTGTTAAAAAAAAAAAAAAAAAGAAAAACCTCAAAAAAAAATGAGAAGCTTCTTTCACTAGATTTTTACCAGATCTCTATCTCATCAACCCACAGGGATTATATAGTTGCTATGTAGTGAAAGATCCCAAAGGGATTTAGATGAGAATGTCCTTCTTTTTAATTAACTCTAAGCCGCTATCCTAACCCCAGTAATATCCTAGGCATTTTACATATATTATTCCCTAATGTCTGCAGAACAATTCCATTAGATATGAATTTTTATCTCCACTTGAAAGAAGAGGAAACTCAGTTCAGAAAAGTTAAATAACTTACCCAAGATCACAAAGCCATATTTAATCCCACACAAAACCCAAAGCTTTTCAGGTCCTTTTGATAAGGGCTCCAGAAGGCCCCAGAGCAGATCTCCAGGCTCCTGGAGGCTGCCTGGGGCAGCTCAGGGCTGAGGAATGTGCACCAACCAGAATCTCAGAGATCTGGAGCTGTCCCTGGCTCCCCTCGGGCCAGACACAGCACCAGCCCTTGGGCCTCAGCTCACGAGGAGGTTGGACGGGGTCGGTCCTGGCTCCTTCTCATTCTAACAGTTGAATTCAGTTTGAGAAATCTAGCTTTAACCAGGTGTCAACGACTTTCTTTTTCTTTTCTTAAGCATATATCACCTAATATACGCACAATACATGTCACTCTACACCTTTTAGCCACAAAATGACTCACCCTAAGGACAAACTGGACAGAGGTCATAAAGGACAGATCTATTGGGGATCTATTGGGGATCTTTCTAGAGGCTGTTTTCAGGGTGACAGGGCTGTGGTAGGGTTGGTGATCTCACATAGCTGAAACGTCCTAGTCTTAAGCAGCTTTCCCTCCCAGCCCACATACCTCCCACCCACAGAAGAACTCAGTCCCTCCCAGCTGCAAAGTGCGGACAGTGTGCCCTTATCACACCCTGCAGCAAGCTTTGATGGTTGTTTCCATGACTGTCTGCCCTGCAAGATGTGGGCTCCTTGACGGCATGAACACCATCTCACTTATCCCTCCATCCTCAGCACCTCCTCCTTGCTACAATGCTGGGCACACAATCAGGGTTCAATAAATGTTCACGTGAATATTGAATTTTCTTTCTTTTCTTTTCTTTCTCTCTCTCTCTCTCTTTCCTTCCTTCCTTCCTTCCTTCTTCCCTCCCTCCCTCCCTCCCTTCCTTCTTCTTTTTAAAGGCAGGCAGGAAGGCAGATGAGAGAAAAGAACCTAGGTGATCTATCTGCTTTATGACTCACAGATCCCATTCAACACACACCCGAGTACAGGCCTGTCTCATTTTGCACAAAAGACCTATTCCTGAAAGACAAGGAGATTTATACATTGAACTCATATTGCTAATAATTTCCAAGAATCTTAACCTTAATTTCAGATGGAGCATTTCCTTACATTTTTCTTTAATAATCTGTACATCTTCCATCTCCTGACAACAATAAATACTTAAATATACTTGACAGCCTCTATCACTCAAGAAAATTTGCAGGATTTTTTTAAAGCAAAAAATGTGCCATGGAACCTGGACACCACCTCAGTTAATCTACGCTGTTAAAGACTTGAGTGTTTTAACTGAGACCCTTTGTTTACACCCACAGTTGCAAACCACAGCATGACAAAATCATTTGTTATCTGCAAGCACCTAAAATGAATCAGATGGAGTTTTCCCAGGAAAGATACATGCTTATCCTCCAAATTCATCTTGTTTTTAATTCGGACTTGTGTATATGAGGGTATACTATCTGTATGAATGCTTTTAATACATGAGAACAAAGACAAGCAATGTCACTTGTTCTGAAGCGGGCCATGGAACCCCCATCCTCAAGGACACCTTCCTCCCTCCAGACCCCGTCCCCAAGGTGGAACCAATCAATAAGCCTTCAGAG
Organism: Balaenoptera musculus; assembly: GCF_009873245.2. NCBI lineage: Eukaryota > Metazoa > Chordata > Mammalia > Artiodactyla > Balaenopteridae > Balaenoptera > Balaenoptera musculus. The sequence goes on along the minus strand of NC_045786.1, from coordinate 12,901,385 downwards.
GAGGCCATTTTAATCCAAGTTTGAATCAGAAGGCAAGAAGGAGCAGACTTTGAGAGCGATGTTTCCTAATAATGGAAGAGCAGGGCTGACAATATTAATGAGGAAACAGAAAAGCAATGTGCCTGGACAGCAAAGGGACTCCCTGCCAGAAATGGAAAATCCCACCCACAGGGTGATGAGATCACCTCATTCTAATTGTCGAAATCAATGGTCTAAATCGATATGTTCTTTTAAATTAAACCATAAACTCCTTGAGGGCAAGGAACTTGCTTTTCACTGATGTTCTTCCCCTTCCCCTGACACCTGGTATAGGCAGTAGGTACCAAACAAATGCTGTTTGAATGAATCAGTCAATAAATGAGTATATTCTTTTTGGTATTTCTGAGCAGGGAGTTACAGATACTTGATGCAGAATCTAGGGTTGAAGACCAGAGAGAAGAGGCTGAAAATGAGAGAACAAGTCACAGGAGGAAAAGCATAGATGAACACTGGGGAAAATGAGGAAAGGGGATGGGATGTGGAAAGAATCCTATGAAATTCAGTCAGAGGCCAAAATGGAGCTCACAGTTTGTTAGAATAAAAATTCCTTAACCAGCAGAGACGACAGCATCTGACTCGGAAACATCTGACTCTGAAAAGCTGGGCACAAGCCATGACAAGAGGAAAACCCAAGTAAGTAACCACGATTACTCTGGAGGAAGCAGAAATGAAAAGCTATCTAGTCTCCACACCAAATCAGTATCAGGTCAATATCAGGTATCTAGTCAATACTGGATCTGCACCATTTCTTATCTACTTACATTCTCCACTTTCCTATTCCACCACATTTTCATTTTTATAGATAGATTAAAATCGTTTAATCTCATTTTTCTATCAGATTTCATTGTTCCATCAGTTCTATCTCCTCTCTTCCCACATTCCAAATCCTTTCCTTTTCCACTTTCCTAAATATAACTCAAAGATCCAAGAGGCTTTTGTGAGATCAGAAGCTTTCTCTCTGGTTTGGGTCCAACATTTCAGTGGGATTCTGCTGAATGCTGAAGAGGATTTCTGAAATGTAACGCTGTGAGGTTTCCAAGAGGCAACCTCAACTTGATACTTGCGAGCATGCCAGCAGATGCAGTTGAAAACATTTTACACATAATTAAGGATTCTTGCCTTCAGTGTTCAGCTTTTGCCCTTTAATATGCAAGGCACATCATTGTTCATCTGGGGGGAAAATACACTCCTGAGCCAGATTAAAAGCTTATTTGACAAGATGTGAAGTCAAGCAACATATAAGGAACCTTTGGCCTGATCTGATGACCACCTGAATGGCTTAGAAACGAACAGCACCTCCGCCAGGAAACAGAGAAATTATACTAACAGTGTATCTGGACTCAGGGAGGTGGGGAAATGGCTAAAAGCCAATGGCGGGGACATCTAAACATGGTGATGCAATTCTGACCAAGTGACCACGCCTGGACACAGGGTGGAATGCACACATGAAGGAAGGTCTGGGACAAGCAGTGTAGCCCACATGCGGTTCTCCAACATCCAGAATATGTAGCCCAGGATGAGAAGAAAGGGGAGGCACCTGGTAAACTCCAATATTCTGGGATCACCCTGGAATTAGGATGCATATTCTGCTAATCCTACCAACAGTCTGGTGACCACTGGCAGATTAACCATTCGGGCTTCGTGTCAGTGGTAAATTGAGAGGATCCTGGCGATTCTAACTGGATGTCAGCCCTTGGCTTTCCAGTTAACGTGCCATATGATCTCCAAAGACATATTTCTGGGTCTATTTCTTTTTCTGTAAAGAGGTCTGTTTGTTGTGACTGTAACACAGTAGTAGGTGTTTAATATATATTTGCTAAATTAGTAAATAAAGGAATACTTAACTGAAATAACGTATGCAAAGAACTCGCACACAGTTGGGGCTTAATAAATGTTCACTACTTTGACCCTCCTCTTCCCCTCTAACTTTGAACTTTGTGTGTATTTTCCATGTGGTTTTCCACTTGGCTTTTTCTTAATCTATCAAATGAACAAAATCACTTTATTCTAATTAAGTAAAATACACGTTCACTGTAGAAAGTGAAAATATTACACGCTACATTTATAAGTCGAGAAATGCACTTGTATGTAGGCACCACATTTCATTAAAAGTTTGAGGTTATCTCAGAATGCTTAAAAAAAATACAAAGAGAAGAAGATAAAAATCACTCACTCTATCATCCAGGGATATCACTGTGTTTTGACATATATTCTTCTGGACTTTTTTCCATGCAATACTCTATAAATATTTTTTTTTACAAAAATGGAAATCAAACTATATATATTATTTTGCAAATTTTTGTACTGATTTTCCATATAAATACAGTTACATCATGATTAGTATTAATAAGACTCAACTATGTATAGCCATACCATAATTTAACCATCCTTACTGTTGTGCATTTATAACTTTCATATTTGGCCCTTATAACAGAGCTGCATAATAAAGATCACTGTACATACTTTTTTTGGAAGATGTTTCTAATTAGCTAAATCATGATAAATTCCAAGGAGTGGAATTACTGGGTCAGAGATATGCATAATTTGAGGCACTAAAAAATATATATATATATATATAATTTTATATACATATATACCAAACTCTTGCCCGGAAAGACCTTATTATATTCTTATCAGCAATATATAACTGTTGTTTTAATTTATCTTGCTTACTACTGTAATTGAACATTTTTGTGTTTACTGGTTGTTTATATTTCTTTATCTCTGGTTTTTTTTGTTCATGTTTATCTTGTTATTTTCTACTGAATTGTTTTTTCTTGATCACACACACAAAACAGTATGCTTTTATGGTTGCCAAGTTTTCTCCATTGTTTTCTTTTGATTTGACTATAGTAAGCATTGATGATAAGACATTTTCATTTTTATGTGGTTATATCTATGTTTTTCCCTTTATGTTTTCAGTCTGGTGTCCATGTGTTTTTAAACAAAAATTCTACAATTTTGAAACTTTTACCTTTTAAGTTTTAATACTAATAAATCGTATTTATTACACAGATTTAACACAAAAGAAAACAGCTTTATGATGTATACAAATTACTATCCCAGAGCCAAAGATTATTTTCATTTGAAAAGAAATGTATTTCTGCATAGGCAGCACATTTCATTAAAGGTTTGGGGTTTATATCATAATGATAGGAACACACAATTGAACATTAGACATCATTGTTCACTTGTTCCCTGCTGTAAGAAGTTTTATTTTTGTTCACATTATATAGACATGGGGTTCTTGGAAAAAAAAAAAATTCAAATAGAGAAAACTTAGGAAAAAAACAGAAAAACATTACTATAATACTAATACCTAAGGTAACCACATTAATATTTTAAACATTTTTATATACATATCTTTATGCATATACTCAATACATTCATATAGAGACACATATACATACATATACACACATAGATACTTCTACATAAACAACTGGCTCTATAGCTGTCTTATCACTTCACTTTTTTCCCCTAACCTTCCTGCCCCTCCCAAGATATGACAGTAAAAGCACTGCAGAGAGGAAAAAAAAAAAGCCACACATTAAAAAAAAGAACGCAATGCAGAGAAATATTCTGTGTCTTTAAAATACGGAATCTTATTACATACACTTCTCTGAAATTTCTTTCCCTTAACTACATCATAGAGTTCACCCAACTGATCTAACTCTTACCCAATTGGTCTAACTCACTTTTAATAGCTGCCTAATATCCCAGAGTATGAGTGTATTACAGTTTATTTGGTCATTCCACTCCTGAAGGTTATTCACTTTGTTTCCAAAATTTTGACACTATATACAATGATGCCATAAATGTACTTGTATATATAAAACCTTCCTACCCAGTGCTTTTATTTCTAGGAATAGACAATCAGGAGTGAGACTGTGGCTATGGTCTATATATACTTTTAATGTTGATAGTTATCTCTAGATCATTCTCCAGAAAGACTATAAACATATAGCATTCTCTTACAATGTTTGAGATAGGTTTCTAATAAACTTGACCATGTAGAGATTGACTTATCACTTATATCCTGAGGAAAAAATTAAATACCCACTGACCACATTTTAATTATTCTCCCCAAATTCTAATGATACGGTTTGTGCTACTTTTAATACTGTCTTTGTTTGCCACTAATACTCTATTTTCTTTTTAACATCTTTAACACTCTAATTATTGATACTACTTAAGGAACACAGAAAATAAAATTTTCCACCATGAATTTCAAAATCAACATCTGAAAAATGTTGAGCGTTATAATGACTTTAAAATATATTGACGAACTTACTGATTATCAACCACAGTTTTTTATGCTGGCCATCTAAACTCCAGGGGGGAAAACACTAAGTATATACAAAAGTCACAAAGGAAACCAGGACCTTTCAAGTCCTCTCTCCCCAGTTTATCAAAGAACAGCTTTTTATGCAGCAGGAAGGCCTTAATTTAGAAGTCTGTTTTGAAATTTTATCAATCCAAAAAGATATACTCAAATACTTAGGGAGAACCAAGGAGCAGCTCTAAAATTCTACGCAGAAGGCAACTCCAAACCCAAAAACATCTTGCAGCTGGCTTATCATCAGACGCTTTGCTTCAGTGGCCACAACCCCCAGCTGCAGGTCTGCTCAAGGACCTAAGCGCTCACTGCACTGTTTCCGGGCACTTACTTTTCCACAGGCTCCGTCAGACACGGAGTTGAAGCCCCATCTGAAACAGAGCTGCTCAAGCAGTCACTTGCATTTGATAAACGCTACTCCTTTGCTCCCCAAATACATATTTTCCCACTACCTTTGCAAAGAGGTTTTAATAGTTCTATGCTGATGAGTGATATGCCAGTACAGCATCAGAATAGCCAGCAATCGAATCTCTACAGGAAAGTTCATCATTGGCTGATGCCATTCTATGGGCCATATGTAAAAAGGGCAGGTGAATCCAATTCACTACTTACTTTAGGAAAACTTACTTTTAAAAAAGGAAAAGACTTTGACAATATTAATAATTATACCAAATAAAATGAGAAGAAAAAAATACTCATGCTTCTAACACATAGACTGTAACTTTGTAAAATAAAATAATAATAATAATAAAAATAATGTGTAACTGGCACAAAAATTCTTCATCAGATTCAGAATAATATTTTCCACATCATGTAAAACACCTTATTTTACCATGTATGAATGTGGGTACTAATGGTTTCACATGATGCTTGAAAGAACAAGATCTCAATCAAGTAGCAAGGAAATTAAAGTAACTATACAGTTCAATTACATTCCATTAAATAGTCTTAAATTAAATTTCCCATCTAGGAAAAAGAAAGTAACCAGCAAATTTTGATGTGTGTATTCAAATACAGCATGCTACTCTTGAAATACTGCGTGATTATTTCATAGAATATCAAATCACAATTATGGTAGCAAATACCTTAAAATCTCATTATAAACTCCTTGGCTTTGAATGTGTTGGCTTTCATCCAAAAGTTTTAAGTGGGAAAGTCACATCTATGTGGTTTTTAGTCATTCTTCAACAAACAAAGGATCATTTATAAAACTAATGGTCATAAAAACAATTAACACCTAACAAAGGAATGAATTCTCATGTTACATGTTTCCCTGGACACACATTTTCACATCAAAACATTAATATGGGAGGGTTATAAGATTAAAACTCTCTTCTAAAGTGAATCCTTTACTTGTATTTCTTAATTAGAAAATATATGTGTCTTTCAGACACTTTTCCCCACTTGTAGAAAGAACCTTGGAAAAAAACTTTGAACACCAGTTTTAAAACCCCTCTGAAATATTTTAGAAGTAGGTCATGCCTTCATGATTGATATGACTCTTAGCCATGGAAAATCCTGAAGTTTTCAGTGGACTTACATAAGTAATATTTTTAAATTGTTCTTTTAAAATCTCTGCATTAAAATTTTCAAAATTCTCTAGAAGTTTCTCCGTAGGTGTTTTTCATCAGCGAATTAAAAGACAATGGGTTGTCAATGAAAACTACAGCCTTTCCTGGCTAATTACCAACAAAAGCTTTCCTTCTGCTAGATGAACTAGATGCTTCTGGGTCGCGTTTCAACATGGTACAAAGTAAAAGCCCTTTGTTGGCTTACAAGTTAAGTAGCTCCCAATTCAAAATGCATTTTCCCTAAAATTTAATGTTATAAATAGAAGTTGGTTTTCTAAACGAGTCCACAAAATTCTATGACCCATATGTAAATGAATACTATTACATGGGTTTCAGTGCGGAAAATACCAGAAAATAATTTCCTTTGCAATATCCATTCTATCATCAACATTAGACATTAAACAACATCGAAACACTAATGGAAATTATATTAGAAATTTTTACTCATCTTGAAGCCTGGTGCTTGAAGCAAGACATAATTTGGGCTGTTTTTGTAAAACAAACAAACGAGACAATTTAATAGCAAAAATTTAGTAGCAAACTTTGGGGATGTATCAAGTCTGGCTTCTGTTGTGTTTTTTTTGAAAATCATAAGTATTTATGAATTTGTAATGCATATATATATTTAAAAGTAATACAGCAGAAATTAATACAACATTGTAAATAAACTATACTTCAATAAAATAAAAATTTTAAGAAGGTAATACAAAATTATGGTGGGAATTTAGGGAGTTAACAAAGTATAGAGAAAAAACCATTTGTAATTCTGAAGTCTGGCTTCTGTTAACTTCTGTTTTACATGTTTCATTTTTAGTGAAACTCTGGTTTCAATACCCATTCTTTTCTTGCTAGTTAATAATACACTACTATTATATAGAAAATTATCAGTTTAAATTTATTTAGGAAAAACATGTTTAACTGGAGAGAAAGACAATTTAAACATTTCTACGGAGCTTTCAAGAGCTCGGGAGACAGAGGACACTACTTAAGCCTCACTTTAATTCAGAATGTATGGTTCTGAAATTCTCTAATAGGCGTCACAAGTGCTAACCATACGTTTTTCAACTATAATTAGGGGAGACTTTTTTGGTACACAAAGAGAAAGAGGAGAGGTTGAAGATCAAGAAAAGAGGGGGGGGAAGGTATGTTTATATAAATGATAAAAAAAAAACCCAAAACTCTGAAGTGGAAACTAAGTTATGAAAGAAGGAGAGAGGACAACCCTGGCCCATAATTCATCTCCACTGAGTTAGAAGAGCAAGGCTTGTGGTGGAACGAGGCAAAGCTCTGGCTGGAAAGGAGGTCACAGCTCAGAGAACAGCAACGATACCGATGGTTTTCAACTCACGAAGTTCCAGGCGTAGGTACCAGGGCAGTGCAGGACTGGAAGATTCGGCACATTCACTTTTTAAATTTTTACCAAATAATCATTGCTAGCAAAAAATAGGACTGGTTTTCTGATTTCTGATCTGCACAGTTGTTTATGTGCAGAAGCGCAGTGTAAATGAATGTGATCTGTTTGCTGACATACTGACCATGGTTACAGAAAGGGAGGTTGTGCTAGCTGAGGCTTCATCACCGTGTTGGAGGGGGTCTCAGCATGTATCCAGGTATAAATGATTATGCAACATTACGATGACCTATACTGTCTCTTAGTGCTTTCATCAATTGCAGTCTTAACAGAGTAACCATAACAACACACATAATGTAACTCATTCTGACAATTAAAAAGACTGCACACCCATTCTGCAAGTTCTACCTGATCGATTAATTTCTCCCAGATGTAAACAGCTGTGCCCTTATTTCCTCTGCAGGCTCCCTTCTATAAAGTCCAGGGGTTCATTTATTCATCCTCTCATTCAACAACCGCTTATTGCATATGTATTGTGTTCCAGGATCTATTCCAGGGGCTAAGCAGTGCAATTAATAATGACTGTAATTTTTATATTTCTTGCTCATCCATATTTTCTGCTTTTACCATAAGATTATATTGCTTATATAACTTTCAAAGCTAAATCAGTAAGAACTCACTTTTATACTTCTCCATGGTACCTAAAAACAGTTTACTTCACACCACTGAAATCTTAAAAAATACATTATAATATGACTACTTGACATAATGAACTGGTATTTATCATTAATCATAAAAATGCTGGGTTATCTTTTTCCACTAAAAATTCTTGCCAGGGATAGTAATGTAATTCTAACCTTTAATTAAAAAAAAAAAAAGGCAAGACAGTTGATTAGTTTCACTTCTAATATAAGTGTGACACTGGAAACTATGATTTGATTGCAAGTATGGTTGTAGCTGCAATGAGCACAACGGTCCTGAAATGAATGGACTCCAAGTGAGAGAGAGCGGGAAGGAAAACATCACACTGGGCATCCAGTGACTAATGACTGTTACGTGAATGCCCTTCCCTTTACTGAATACTCACCAGGCACTGTGGTGAATTCTGGTGCTTACAGTAATCTCTTAGTGAAGAGTTGGGAAAAACATTTTATATATACCTATGTGTGTATATATAATACATGTATATACATAATACACATATATACACATATGCATGTATATATAATCATATATATTTATAAATATACACACATATATATGAAATAAGAATATATTGGTCTAAAATATTATCAAAATAGCTAATTCAATACTCTCTATTTAATGTCCTTGGTAATAAACAACTGTAGAAATATGAATAAAAATGCAAAGAACGAAGGGGGAAGAAAAACCGAGTGAACCTTAACTGCTGGTCTCTTCTGGACGGAGACAACGCGCTGATTAATTTTTAACAAGAGTTAATATTCATTGATTACGTACTATGGTCAGCCATTGTTCCCGGGTGTTGACCTAAACCATCTCATTTCATCCTCAGGACCATGTGACTAGGGCACGCAGCTGGAAGGGGGCAGCCTGAGTCCTGGCACTGCTGGGGATACAGCGGTAAACAAGACTGCAAGGTCCCGCTGCGTGGAGCTTCCACGCTGTGTGAGGAATCATGGGCGTGATGTAAGCAATTACACACGCGGTGCCGGGGGGCAAAGGGGTGCAACCAGATCTAACAAGCCAGGGCAGGACTTCTTGAGGAAATGTCATCTGAGACTTGAAAAAAGGTTACTGAGAAAAGACACTTCTCACTCTTATTTGCCTTAGTTTCCAGATTTAGTTAGAATCTACACATATACGCACGCACGCACACACACACACACACACACACACACACACACACACGAATTAGCGGTCCAGGACTCTCCTCCAAGAATCTTCTTCTAGCTCAATGCAAAAGAAAAGCTGTTCTTTCATGGAGGATGCAGGCCCATTACCATTAAGGAACATAAAAAATGTTTGGACTAGCACCCACTGGGAAGAATAAATTATCAAAATAACTAATAACATGTTAATATGAAATAATTTCTTTCCGCAACCAAAGCTCCAACGTAGATCAAAATTATTACAAAAATATGCAGCTACGTCTTACATATATTCTAACAACGAAAACCATATAAGGTATATCTCAACCTAAAGCAAAGGTTCTCCCTCAGAAAGACTCCTTGTAATTCTAATTCTTTTAAGGATAAAGACCAATCAACAATATGCAGTTATTGTTAAAAAAGAAAAAAGGAGCCTAGCCATCCAGCACCCTTAATTCCATTACACCATGGATAATATATTAGCAGGAGCACTGGGAGACCAAGTTTCCCCTGGCTGCCCCAGTGGCCCTTAGGGGAGGAAGGGGGCTAAAAGCACAGTCAGAACCAAGGCACTGTCCTCAAACAGTGAATCTATTTACACCTTCACATCTGCTTCCAGAGAATTTCAAAAATGGATAAAGAGATCCCTTGTCCACAGTGATTTAACCTTAAAAACATGCTCACTTCAGTTTCTTTTTATGCATATTTCTCACTAGTGCAAATATTTGAAAATACAAAAGAATACCTGAGGATATGCATAGGGACAAATCCAGCCAAATGTGTGGGACAGCTACATGTATGGGGGATGGGAACTGGGGAAGGACTAGAGAAAACAGAAACAAACATTTAAGTCCAGAAGAGATGGATGCAGGGATAAATTCCAGAAGAGATTAGGAAGGGGCAAAAAGAGACACATGGAGACCTATAGAACAAGACAGACATGGAGATAAAGACCAACAGATACAGACAGGGAAACCTAAGGAAGAGTCTGACATCTCAAACCTGAGTCATGCCAACCTTGATTCAGGATGTGCTTGTTCAAAGCATTGCCAAATGCCAGACAGTAAATACCCAGCCCTCAACGTCCTAAAAAGGTGGGCTGAGGGTTAATATGTTATCAATCAAGAAACAGCAAAGGCGATCAAGACATGATACCCCAAAATATGCCACTTTGACATAATAATTATTTAAAGCTGAAAGGCATCTAAGTTCCTGAAATCCTGCATCTTCTGCAGCTTCTGCTTAAAAGCAGAAGCTCTCAGAAGAACTCACAGTCATAGACCCCCATCTCTGGCAGCAGCTCTGATCTTCCCTTCTTGGGAAAAAGAAGCCAGCACCAAACCCAGACAGATTTTGTTGTCACAAACTCTTACATCGCCCATCTATTCTTCTAAGGGCCCATTTCCAATGACTTCCAGTGACTTCCAAAAGGTCATTCGCTTTTCCAAAAGTACCTTCTGTCCCTCCCTTTTCCCTTCTAAACTAGGGGTATGGACCCCCAATTCTCACCAGCCCTCTGAATTACTCATCACTGGGTACTCACAGGTGTGTGCACCATGCACATGTTAGAAAACTTGTATTTGTTTTTCTCTTGCTAATCTGTCTTTTGTCAGCCTAATTTACAGGGCCCCAGCCAATGAATCTATCATGGCCAAAGGGGAAAAAAAGACATTTTTCTTCTCCTATAGGAGCAATGTAAAATTTTTCAAGAAAATTAATGAGTTCTTTAGAAGTGTTCTAATATTAACTCAGCCTCTTTTTCAGGCGCAGAAACAGATCCAGGGATCTCATGTCCTGCCTCCTGGTCTGGGAGGTGGACCAATAACTCCTCTGAAAATACCCAGATACTATTTGACTTGCTCTGCGACTGCCTCTGGCCTGAATATCCTACAAATCGCCTGATCCCCCAGGGTGGCAAATTCCACTGAGTTCAGGTATCACCTCCTCCAGGAAGTCTTCCCCACTGTTCCCCACCAAGAATGGTTTGGGTTCCTTCCCTACATCGCAAAGTAGTCCATACACATTATCATCATGACTAAACTGATTTTTTAAGGGCAGGAACTGGGGTCCAGTCCTTTGCTTTCCCAGAAATTAATGCAGGAACATGCAATCAATGTTTATGAATTAATTAATTAAAATGACCACAAAAGTCAAAGGCAGACCTAGAACTAGAACCAGGTGTCCCCGTTCTGGTCTGGGGGTCTAGTTTCAAGTCGAGGACATATTAAACTAAAAAGTAGCATGCAATACCCACAAAGAAATTTTGAAAGGTATACAAGTCACTCTAACAGCACTCAAACATATACCAAACACAATCCCAAAACAACCATAACTGCCTTTTCTGGTCCTGTAGCATCTCACACCAGACCCTTAAGAAAAAAGGGAAAAAAAAAAAAATCCCACTATTCACCTAATTGTGGACTATTATGTAATAGGGAGATAGAAGACACTGTTCCCAACCCAGCCAATAATAAACTAGACCCTTACACAGAATGATTGACAGTCCTTTTAATTTTTATCCCAGGGAGAACAATAATAGATACTATTTTTATTCATACCAGTATTTAATCCTTTTTCCTCAGTAATATACTGGATGGCACTAATTTCTATGGGTTAATTATATATTCCCTCAAACAGAATAGGTTTTTCTTTAGCTTTGTTTTATTGAATTCACAGAGCCATCCCAGAGGAATATTACAGCCAAATGAAGTCATCTCACCAACTAAAGACCAACTTATTTTCTGCAGAAATGTGCTGTGCAAGCAAACCTTCTCTACTCCACCCTCTTGGTTCTACACAGAACCTTTGTTTTGCTTCTGCTTCTTCCTCTTTCTAATGTGGTGTCATGTCTATTTCATGCATGCTGACAACGAAACATTTAACCACCGGCACGCCGACTCTCACTTTCCTTAACATCTTAGACTTAAAGCAACTGGAGATAGTGCCTTGTTCATCGTGGGCACTTACAAAATGTTAACTAGCCTTGACATCTGTATCGACACTTGTCTCCCTAGTAATCCCTTTCATCTCACATCACTTTCTTTGGGTGAATCGTCCCTTCAAAAGCAGTTTCTATGCTTCTTAGACACCTCTACTCCTAAGAATCATGCTACAGCAAAGAGAGAGAGATAGACAGACAGACAGATAGACTGACAGACTTGGAAGCAAAGAAGGGGAGGCTAGCTGCTTTTCACAAGTTACTTACATTTCTCTTTGACATACTAGTTAGGGCATTCTGTTCATTTTTTTTTAAATTATGTGTGTAGATTGTTTCTGTAATCTGAGTTTCACATCAAGATAGCAAAGGAGATTACAATTATGTTTTGCAAAAAAGGAGGTGTCGGATCTACCTGGGTTGAACATTCCGACCATGGAGCACTCGCTCACCGGGTAGTCACCAGCGAATCACCTGCGTGTCCATGCCCGGCCCCCCACCTCCTGCAAGTTACATTACTGTGGGAAGTCAGACTGAAACTTACCAAGCAAGTCAAACAGTTAAATAACCACCAGCTGTAAAGTTGTGGTTATAAAGGAAACAAACAAACAAGGGGTTTGCAGGGAAAAGGGGTGAGGGAAGGTTAGTTTAGATATGGGAGTCGGGGAAAGATTCCCTGAGGAGGGAGGGCAGAATGTCCAAACGGGCTGTGAAGCGGTATTTTACACTCAAGGCTCATCTAAATTCAGACCTGCCACAGTCCAGGTGTTCAAGAGCCACAGCCCTAGTGGCCGCCATGCAAGATGACTGCACAGAACGATGAGACAGAATTGGCTCCAAGATGCTAAATGCTGAAGATGAGGAACAGGTTCATGGGGGGTCAGTACACTATTCTCTCTACTTTTGAAAAGTCTTAAAGTTTCCATTAATAGAAAGATTTTTTTTAAATGCCCTCAAAAGCACCTCTAGTTGTTAGTTTCCTACAAATGATTTACTTAGTTTAACTCGTAACAGGCAACAACAGATTCTAAAACCATCAGAAAAAAATTTTTTAATGAAGCTAAAATATAACTCTCAGCCAGTCACTGAGGCATCAAAGTGGCCCTCTCACCAGAGTCTAAATAACAGCAATGATACGAAGATTTATTAAAAGGACGCTGAGTGTGTCCCACGGTAGAGTCAAATACGACAGGCCACTAAGGGCTCTTAAAAGAATCTAAAAATACTAAAACACACCCTGCCACTCTGGTACTTTTAAGTGAAAAGCTGACCAGTAATTATGTTAAAATAGATTTTACAGGGCCAGGACATCAGTTAAAACTCCTCTAGGTTTTTCACTCCTTTTAAACCAGTAGGAATAAACGATACAAAAAATTATATTTGATTTTAATTGCTTGACTTTCATTTCTAAAATGTCTTTATTTTGTCACAAACGCCTGAAAAACGTCAGGTACATCCTTCTTAGCCCTGCCAATCCCCCTTTCAACAATACATAAGAAATTAAATATCAGTTACAGGACCTCAGCAAAGAACCAGCATGGGCTCCACTTTCCCAGAGCAATCCCATTAGTTTATACATCAACATACGCTGGGTATGTGTGTGTCCTTATGTGGACCACCAAAATAAATCCACATGGAAGATGGGGCACACTGAGATACTGTTCTTAGTGGCTACTGCCAAACCTTTCTGCATCTCTTTCACTCTGTTGCACTATGGAAAACAGTCTATTCTCCCACCATAGAATATTATGAAGCTATTTTTAAAAATGTGCTTCATATGTATTGTCCTGGAGGGGGTCTGCATTTAAAAAAAACAAAAACAAAAAAAACCAACCCCTGTCAGTACTAGCTGTAGAGTTGAAAATAAATGAATAAAATAACATACTTTAAAATTCTCTAAAATCTTTGTAAGCTTGGCTTAGGCAATCATTTCTTAGATATGACACCAAAGGCAGAAGCAACAACAACAAAAAACAGATAAACCAGACTAACATCAAAATTGAAAACATTAATGCTGCAAACAATGCTATCAAGAAAGGGAAAGAAAACCCACAAAATGTGAGACAAGATTTGCAAAGTACATCTCTGATAAGGGACTTGTATCCAGAAAGAATTCTAACTCCATAATGAAAAGACAACCTAATTGAAAGATGGGCAAAATATGTGAATAGAGATTTCTCAAAAAAAAAAAAAGATATAAAAATGGCCAATAATCATATCAAAACATGCTCAACATCATTAGCCATTAGGGGAGTGTGAATCAAAATCACAGTGAGATACCACTGCACACCCACTAGGATGGCTATAATCAAAAAGACAGTATTAAGTGTTGGCAAGGATGCAGTGAAATTAGAAACCTCATACACTGGTAGTAAGAATGCAAAATGATACAATTGCCTTGGAAAACCGTTTGGTAATTCCTCAGAAAGTTAGACAGAGTTACCATCGTGACCCAGCAATTTCACTCCTAGGTATATACCTGAGGAAAACAGAAAAATATGTTCACACATAAACTTGTACGTGAATGTTCAAGCGGCATTATTCGTAATAGCCAAAAAGTGGAAACACCCAAATATCCATCAACTGATGAATGGATAAATAAAATGGGATGTATCCATATAATGGTATATTATTTGACCAGAAGAGGAATGAAGTACTGCTATATGCTACAACATAGATGAACCTTGAAAACATTATGCTAAGTGAAAGAAGCCAATCACAAAAGGCTATATGAATCTACAGACAAGAAGGAGATTCATGGTTGCCTACTGCTGGGGATGGGGGTTGGGAGGGTGATAAGGTTTGGTTTCTTTCAGAGGGGATGAAATTAGATTGTGATGATGGTTGTAGAATCCTGTGAATATACTAAAAGACACTGAATTGTACACTTTAAATGGTACTTAAGTTGTACATTTGTATGGTAGGTGAATTATAGTTCAATAAAGCTGTTAAAAAAAAAAGTCTGCTGTAAAAAAAATTCTCTAACTAGCAAACCTAGAAATAGAAGATGAAGACCTTGTAATAAATACCTTTGAATTATGTGAATTTTTTATAATCCACTTAAATAGGCTGCTGTGGTCATTAAAAACCATGTTTTTGAAGTATATTTAATGATGGTATAATAGTAAACAAATACAGCAGAGTACAAAACTACATATATTTATAATTTTATAAAACAAGAATATATTTGTAAAAAAAAAAAAGGCTGGAACTAATAGGGATTCTCTCTAGGATGGCAGAATGGTGAGTAATTTAAATACTGTGCTTTAGAATTTTCTATCCTTTTTCTAAATTTTATCCAACAAGCATACATTATCCTTACAATCATAAAAACAGCTATTTAATTTTTCAGATGAACCACATGCACCAGGAACTCAAGCATGTGACTGTAGTTATTATTTAACTGCAGATCCTTCATTAATATCGCGTATTAGAGAATATTTTTCCCTTTCACCTTTCACCGTAAAAAGTCGCATATATCCCCCAGCTTTTCCCATTGGCTAATACTGCATAACAAAGCACTCCAAAGCGTAGTGGCTTAAAACCACCACCATTTTGTTGGCTCACAATTCGAGAAGGGCTCCACTCAGCTCTCCAAGGTGACCCCACTCTGACTTCTGGGTCTTGGTGATGGCTGTCAGCTGGAGGGCCTTCCTTCTCCTCCACATCCCTCCTTCCCCATGGGAGAGTCCAGCTGCGGCCTCTTTTCCTGGAGGCTGGTTGTCAAGAGGGCGAAAGTGGGCTGCAGGAAGCCTGTACCTGCAGCCATCCAGCACCACAATCCCCATATTTCACTGGTCAGAGCAAGTCAGATGGGCCAGATTCAGAGGGAAGAGCGGCAGACTCTGCCTCTCGAGGAGAGAAGCAGTAGGTGACGCAAGAATGGGAGGGATTGTTGGGGAACCTGTCTGCAGGCAGTTTGGAGACACACCCAGAGAAACCCATTACCAGTAGAGTCAGCCCTAACACAACAGATAAACTTTGTATTTGGTGAAAGGTTGCTATCTGGCCCCTATTTTCTACTGTTCTTGTAAGAGATGCACTCTACTGAAAAAATGCTGGCCCCTTCATTTGATAAAGAATCACACTCCATTTGCTAAAACTTCACTATTTAAAAAAAAATCACAGAAAAAAAGAGGGAAAACTCGATTTTAGTCATATTTGGCTATAGCAGAGAAGACAGTAAATATTCTAGGCTTTGTGGGCCATACAGTCTCTGTCTCGACTAGTTGACTCTGCTTGACTGTTAACACAACAGCAGCTACAGGCAGTATACAAACGAAACAAGTGTAGCTGTGTTCCAATAAAACTCATTTATGGACACTGGAATCTGAATGTCATATCATTTTCACCCGTCATGAAATATTCTTGTAATTTTTTTAAACCATTCTTAGGTTGTATGCAGAAACCATGCTTGGCTCAAGGGCCATACAGAAACAGGCAGGGGGCCAGATTTGGCCCACAGGCTATAGTTTGCCAACCCCTGTGCTATAGTTAATTCAAAAGATATATTAAAATGCCAAGAGAGGAAATACTCCGCTGAGTACCTTATACACACACAGCCACATGCATTTCCTGTGTAGAACCTTCAACCTGCAGCTACCAAATTTCTCACTGCCCTCAAACTGCTCTACCGAAGAGCCGTTTTACCTTCCGTTCAACTTTTCTCACTACTTCAACTCTTGGTTTCTTTTCCTTTGTTTTGCTACTGACAACAGTAAGGCCTGTGCTTTTCCTGTGTCAGCCTTCCAACCTCAAGTGAGCCCACTTTGCCTTTATTTACTAGAAAATGCCAGCAACCTAAAAATGACAGAACTACCCTATTCTGGTTATTTTATTCCTAGTGTAGTGTTTTATTCAAATGATTAAAAAAAATACTGATGATCACATTAACAGTATCCAGGAACATAAAAAAAAATGTGCAGGCAACTAGACACTTGTCAGTTTAGCTAAAAACATACAAAAGGAACAAACAACACTCTTGGTGATGGTATGGTGGCAGGACCAAGCTGCCAGGTACAGAGGGAATGACAGCCTCTGAAATACTAAGAGAACCTGCCTAGTCTGTGAACTCCTCGCATTTGAATTTGGCTCTTAGTCTTTATTCAGTGAGGGACAACTCGAACCTGACGTCAGCTAAGGGGTCAACATACCACATTAACCCTTGTTTGGAACACTTGGCGTTCTCACCAGGCATCTGAAGAGGCACAGATGGTCCGGTAATCTTTAAATACGCATGATCTGCCTCTGAAAACGCTGCCATTGCCCCTGCCCCAGGAAAGGAGCAGTGTTCCATCATCTCCCGTGTTACCTGCAGTCCTTTTTTCAAACAAGACTGATCTTTTGGATCCTTCAGCTTTTTTTTTTTTTTGCCTAGCAGAGGCCATCTCTGATACCAAAATTAAAAAAACAAAAACAAAAACTTATTTTACATGATAGTACAGTACAAACAAAAATGACAAGACTTTATATTGGATCAAGTCAGTAACCTTATCCTATTCGGTCCCCAGCCTTTCACCAAGGGAGCTAAGAGATGACAGGTTACTGCCTATGACCTTGACTCTCCAAAGTGATGCTAATACCACCACAGAGTCAAGGCTTCCCTTTAGGATCTTAATACTATCCACATTTTACATTTGCAATTCATTACCTAGAGTCTGCCATCACATTTTAAGTCACCGAAGAGACAGGCTCCACATGTGGGGCGTATTGATCCTGAGTTTTTCCAACACGGAGGTGGGACCACTGCCCAGGGTCTGAGTCAGAGCTGGGTTTGCTCCCACCCCACTCCCCAACAGTGTCTGCTCAGCCAACTGGCTCCCTGGGCTGTTTTCTCATCCTTCAAACGTGAATGATGACCCATGCCCTCTGACCTCTCAGGGCTGTGTAAAGGTCAAGCCAGTGACAAAGGTACAGCTGCTTTGTAAACACTAAAACAAAAGCTATTTTCTTTTATTATAAACCTTCTTCCTCAAGCATCAACAACTAACTTTTGTTCAGGTCTGCAGGGGCTGGGAAAGAAGTCAGTTGAGCCTATGTTTTTGTTTTGGTTTGTAAGAGTCCTTTTTGATTTTAATTTCTTCTCCCGGTTTGGTAGGTCTTTTAGTTGGTCCTCTTAACTCTTTCCAGCTCTCTTGTAGCCCTTCTACCAAACAGCAACACACACACACACACACACACACACACACACACACACACACACACACACACGGCGCATACACAAGCGTGCACACGATTCAAATCATAAGATCTTGAAATATTTATAACTGTCCTGGAACCGCCCAGCATTTCCTGGACATCATCGGCTATAACAGGCAGCACATCAGCCAAATACCTGTTGGAAACAGCCTGAATGATCCTGAAATACAACTCTGGAGCCCGATAACTTGCTACATATAACGTAGGCTCTTTTTTTGTAGTGGTTCTAAATGCACTACTTTACAGTTTTCTTTCTGTACACGACCTAGTAGGCTGGCTTGCCCACTCCTGCAGCTTCAGAGCTGGGACAGATCACCTTCAGCCTTATCTTCCCCATTGGTTTGCTGTTTTCCTATCTGCAAATGCTTAATATCAAAACGTAAATTCAGGCAATCTCAAAGATATTACAGACTGGGTCTCCTTTTATTAAAAACCAGCATCAACGTCTGTGATATTAACAGTCAACACTAAGTATCCCTTGTCCTGTCCCTTGTTTCTTCTCTCACAGCCAGTCCCTCCACTTCTTTTGCCAGAGAAAGTTGTTGAAAAACTTTTAAGCCTCTCTCTCTGTGCCCCCCACCCAAACCCCAGCTTACAGCCAGTGTGTTTACCATTATTCTTTGAACTGTACTTGTTCGTGTCATTATACTCTTCTGTATACATATGTTTATAATAATATATAATTTTATATATATATATATATATATATATATATATATACACACCAGCTCTATTTATCCCCTTAAAGATATTTCCTACCTCAAAAGGAAACTATATTAGTGAAACATCATTTATGTCTATCAGAAAACTGGAAGCTCCCTCCCAATATACACTATCAGCTCAAGCTCCCTGTTATCAAAGGGATTCCTGGTCTACAGGACACCAGAGTCACCTGGGGCATCATCCTTGGAAGCAGAGTCACCTGCTGAAAACTGTTACGATGTCTCAGGTGGATGGCAGAGGGACTTGTAAAAATACCCTCAAGTTCTTTGAAAACTTCTGGGAAAGAGCCCGGTCTATTACTGCTGTTTCCTAGCATTTCACTGCCCAGCCAAATCATTTCAAGTTGTGCTTTGGTGGGTCCTTAGAGCATTTCTTATGCCCATCTTGCTCGCAGCTGTTTCTCTTTAGCCCAACATGTACAGCTGCTTGACTGCTCGTACTGTCGGCTGTTTTCGGCAAGTGTCCAGCCTCGTAAAACAGTGGGTTAAGAAGGATTACTTTCATGCTCGTGCAACAGATGCAAAGGAAAAAATCCTCATTACTGGTGACAATCTTGTCATTTAATGTCAACTATGGCAGATAGGCCATGTGTACTTTTTTCTGGAATTCTCAGGTTTACATTTTCAATAGGATTTTGATTCTTAAAATGGTTCTGCTTTCATTTGAGAGTGTTTAAAGATATGGAATGAAAATTATAATGTATAATGACATAGCGTAAGAGATTTTATGCCTATAATTTTTAAGAGGAGTTTAACAGAGTACCTGTGCATATTCTTCAGTTGATTTTCTCTTATTTACCCAGTGATTTGTATATTTAGCATTGGGTCAAGTACTTACTGCTACATAGGTACATAGGCAGAATGGGCTAGGACATAAGTCTCTACTTCTCTGAATCATAATGTCAACGGTAATAAATTTCACAAGAAAAGTGAGTCATTAAAATAAAATTTTCCTTGTGAATTTTTGGTCATGACACAGAATCAAAGCCCCAGGGCCAAGAAAGTTAAAACTTGACCCTGTACAAACAACGATATATAAAATTAGATACAGGGCTTCCCTGGTGGCGCAGTGGTTAAGAATCTGCCTGCCAATGCAGGGGACACGGGTTCGAGCCCTGGTCTGGGAAGATCTCTCGTGCTGCGGAGCAACCAAGCCCGTGAGCCACAACTACTGAGCCTGCGCGTCTGGAGCCTGTGCTCCGCAACAAGAGAGGCCACGATAGTGAGAGGCCCGCGCACCGCGATGAAGAGTGGCCCCCACTCGCCGCAACTGGAGAAAGCCCTCGCACAGAAACAAAGACCCAACACAGCTAAAAATAAATAAATAAATAAATAAATTTATTTAAAAATAAATAAATAAAATAAAATTAGTTACAAGGATATATTGTAGAGCACAGGGAGTACAGCTAATATTTTATAATAACTTTAAATGGAGTATAATATATAAAAATATTGAATCACTATGTTGCACACCTGAAACTAATATAATATTGTAAATCAACTATACTTTAATAATAAAAAAAGAAAGTTAAAAGCTACCTAATCCCATCACCTACGTGGTGCTGGCACCCCTGGATAAGGACAGGCCTTGGGGGCAGCCGCTGTCAATTCCAATGCTGGAAACCGGGCAATGCTCAGTTAGCAACTGTGTTCTTGGTCATTTGACACCAATAATAATTACAGTTTTGTAATAATTCACTTTTTTTAAAAAAATTAATTAATTTATTTATGGCTATGTTGGGTCTTCGTTTCTGTGCGAGGGCTTTCTCCAGTTGCGGCAAGCGGGGGCCACTCTTCATCGCGGTGCGCGGGCCTCTCACTGTCGCGGCCTCTCCCATTGCGGAGCAGAGGCTCCAGGCGCGCAGGTTCAGCAGTTGTGGCTCACGGGCCCAGTTGCCCCGCGGCATGTGGGATCTTCCCAGACCAGGGCTCGAACCCGTGTCCCCTGCATTGGCAGGCAGATTCTCAACCACTGCGCCACCAGGGAAGCCCAATAATTCACTTTTTATCTAGGAATGTGAGTAGATTCAAGACCACTGTATCTCTTTTCCTCTCGCTTTGATATTCATTCCTGACCGAGGGGTAAGGGGTGGGCTTAAGGCTGGGGGTCAGGAAGGCCACCCAAACCCAATGTGCCCATGGGAGTTGCTCCGGGTGTGAATGTTTATGAGTCTTGTCTACCACCGTGGAAAAAACTGTGAAATGTGCTGACCCAGCAGTGTCGGAGAATTTCAGGAACAGGAAACTCATTATTCCCAGGCAGCTGACTTCATCCTTGGACAACTTGACCTCCTAGACAGTTGTTCTTATCTACCGAAGGAAATCTAATCTCCAATCAGCTCTGCGTATTACATCTTAATCAAACACCACAAAGGAATGGAGGGAGAGGACACTGAACCCCTGGGTTCCTTTCAGAGACTTGAAAAGTGATATTAATAGGTGTCAAAGACTATTTTCTTCCTGGCAGTTATTCTAGATTAAAGAGACAATCAGTAATTGAAGCAAGCAAGCAAGCAAGCTCTTCTTTCTGTTTTAATCTACGGATAAAGGCCAGTGTGGTAACGAGTGGGTTAGCACCATTTTAATATTTTAACTTTGAAAATGAATACAGTTCACATCTTATTAGAGAGGAGTAAAAGGGCCCACCAAAATCAAAACAATATGAAACATTTTCCAACTACATTAAGGAAGCAATATGAATAGAAAAATTTGAAATTGATCACATAACACGCAAGAGTTAAAATATGGTGTCAATAGAAAGCAGGATTCTGTACAGACTTAAAACAAAGGACTGCACAGTAGGAAGCTATGGTTTACTGCATACATTTAGTTTACATACTGTCGTTTTGTATGAAATAAACACTTTAGTTCTCTCTTAGTCTCTTTAAAAAAAAATTAAAAAAAAATAAAATAAAGTAAAAAATAATTTAAAAAAAAGGACTGCACCTAATAAACCTGTACACAGTCTCAAATATCAAGCACAAAGTTAAAAACCACCTTATAGAATTTACTTTTATATTTCTTCAGTTGTAGTGCTGGCATATGATAGGAAAACTGCACGGTTTTTAAAAGCATGAAATGTTTTACTCACAAAAGCCGAGGCACTCCTATTTCCATTCAGTTCTTTACGTATGTGCATGCCCGGAACCCAGAGCAAAAAGATCTGGGCTTATGATAATTTATCCACGCATCTCCAAATAATCGGTTACATCAAGACTTAGATTTGAGAAAGGAATCACGTAAGGATTCGTCTACATGTCTGTCTACAACTTGAAAGACACCGACCTACCCTTTTCTCCTTTCTGGGCAAGGTTTTTCTTCTAGGAGAGTTCACAAAGCGGGGCTTGCTGGAACCCTTCACGGGGCTGCTAGGGCAGGGACCCCCTGAGCTCCAGGTCCTTCCTTCCTTCCACCCCCCACTCCCCACCCCCGCCCTTTCTCCAGGCCGCTCCACCCAGAGCCCTTCTTCCCCTTTCACATACCTAGAAATGTTAACAAGCCGACTGGTCTGCAATGTCACTGATCCCTCAGATGAAACAGACACAGGCATTCCTCCCTGAATACCACGAAAGGAATATATGGCTTTGGTGTATCTACCTTGGGAAAGTGGAACCCGAGGAGAGCAACTAACAAAGCGTAACCATGGCAAACGGAGGGTGTTGGTACAACGCCCGGTAGGGTCTTCACTGACAGCTCAAGCTTTACCTTCGCAAAAGCTTTCATGTCAAAAAAAAGATGGATCACTCTAAGGACAGCCCTGAACGAGGCCCAAATTTGCTTACTACTCTTTTTGGACAATTGAGCCCTGAAGAGTGTGAAAAAGAAAAGAGTCTTGTAGTAATTGCTTATCCCTAGAAAATATTTTATTCTAATTATTTTTTTAAATGTGTATTAATCTTAACCTTATTAGCATTACATCAGTGGCAGCAGTAGAATCATAACAACAATAATAATAAAAAGCAGTTAGTGCTACGCACTGTCCTAGGAGTTTTATGTATACGAACACATTCAATTCTCAAAACTACCCTATTTTGGGGGGAGGGGAGAAGGACCCTATGAGCTAGGTGCTAGTACTATCCCCCACCATTGTACAAATGAGGAAACTGAGGCAGAGAGAGGTTAATCAACTTGCCCAAGATCACAAAGCTAACAAGTGATGGGGTCAGGATTGGAACCCAGTCAGTTTGGCTCCTAAATCTGAACTCTTGGGCACCATGTGACTGTCTTTCATAAGTCTTCAATACAGGATCAGGTCCCATTTAAATGATTAGGGTACCCCCTCCTTGGAAATCATTCAGTTTCAAAGATTTCCTTAGATTATTTACCATCGTAATGTGTAGTCCACGAACTAGAAGATTTTAAGTAAAAATTTGAAAAATTTCCATTTCTGCCCTGGTGGAAGAGTGATGTAAAACTAAAGTTATCTCCTCTTTCAAGAGAATTTTTCTTCAAAGAGCACAAATATGGAAGAAAGGGAACAAAAATGAACCTTTACTGAGAGCACTACGGCTATTAATACCACCAGACACTTTTATATTCTTTATCTCATTTTGCCCTCAATAGCAACACGGCAAGAAGTATCAACCCCATTTTACAGATGAGAAAACTGAGCTTGAAAAGATAATTAGCTTGTCCAAGGCAAATGGAAGGGCGAGAATTTGAAACAGTCTGGTTCCAAGGCCAACCCTTTGTTTATTACGCAATGCTGCCTGGATTGTAAAATCAATATATATGTATTTCCTCCAAAGGAGAAAAAAAATTAACAAAGGGATTCAATGTAAACACGAGAGCAGTGGGTATAAATTGGCTGTGGGGTGCTCAAGCAAACACTTCTACCACCCCCGCCCCTTGGTCAGCACTTGCTCATGCTAAAGGATTGGAAGTGTCCTTAATCTCCGAGCTCACACCATCTTATGTGTCCCCACAGAACATACTGGGAGAGGCAGAGGAGGTGATGGTACTCACACTTGACAAATAAGAAAACCGAAGAGTTCTGGGGAAGCCTGAAGAAGACTGGAGGCTCAGACGACGCTGATGTTTTGTACCTGTTGCCAAATGACAGCCGCCATCCACACTGCCCACGACACTCCGTGTTCACTAGCAGCGTTCAGGATGGTGGCTGGGATTCAGCTGAACCCTGAGGTCTTTCCCTGGCAACCTGCCCTCGGCCTGACGACATCAGGCTTGTGCCCTCCTAAGTCCTTGTCATCTTCCCTCCTGCTCTGTCTCCCAGGACCTTGGAGGTCAAAAACCGGGAGTGCTTTTCCAGATCCATCACTTTTTTCTTCACATCTGTATATGATGGAGCCCCAGGTTTCTTCTCATTCTCTCACACCTTCTCCTCCTTCTTGGGATGACTGACCTCTATCCCAGTGTATTTCTGTGTATATGCGTTGTCGCATGAGAAAGAGGGGGCTGGGCTTTTATTTCCTCCAGAAGGACTTAGAGAACTTTTTGGTTACTGAGTTTTAAAAATTTTTTACTCCTTACTTTTCATCATCATATATAAGTCCTTACACCATCATTTGTACAAAATACAAGTTCTCTAACACTTAGAATTGTGCTTTATTTATGTGTGCCCCACCTGATGCCACAAAGGATGAGGTGGCTTATCCATGACTGTGACAGGGGGATGTCATTTCCTGCATTTTCAGTTGTGAGCTCCTGATAGAAAGGAAACGCAGCTCTTGGCAAAGGCTGGACCCACAGGGCTTTCGTAAGTGACTTTCAAGAACACACTTCAAAGCAGCACACGGCTAACGTCTCAGAAATAAGCTTTCTTCATCACATTTCTAATAATTACTGAAAATGAATTACTGTCATTGTGCATCTGGACCATGTATCAGAAAACTGTCAGTTTCTTAGACAACAGAAAATAGTCTAAAATCTACACCAGATCATTTGCGGAAGAGCGTAGGGTAGAATATGCTCCTAAATAAGCATATTACGGAAGCTGTATTTGGATTCTTCTCCTGTAAGGTAGGTACTTGCTATCTCTACCCTAAACATTGTCTTCCCTGCTCTAGAGCTCAGAATTTGGGGGCTTCAGCTCAGTATTGCTACTGAACGCTTCTGAGAAAGATCCAGGTCCTGCCTGTGACCTTGCCTTAGACAGAGATGGCCCTTCATTATGACGGGTCCACAGTCAGGTTCTCATTTTACATGGTCTTCACTACCTACCTACCAACATACCTACAGTATATGAAACTTCTCTCAGTCAACGATGTAGAAAACATGTCCTTAGCCACTCAAGAATGATTTCATATTGTCACCAAGCCAGACTGGAAAAACTGATTCCTTAAAGCAATCATTTATTCAAGCTTTATCTCTGTATAAAGCCAGACAAGGGGAAGGCCATACACTTGGCCTACATTACTAAGTCCCCATGTCACATTCTGCCCTTGGCTTTCACTGAAGTCAGTAATAAATAGTTATGCATATCCAATAATTTTAATCCTCTTTTACTCAATCGGGGTCATTCATTTTGTCATTTAACTCCCTTCATAGCAAATTCCCCTCAGAACCAGGGAGTGGAAATAAACTAGTATTTGTCTTCCCATTAGACAAGAATAGTTATATAATAGCTTTCTCAGGGCTGCTATGAAATTCAAACCTAAGTCTCAAGTTCAAACGTCCTAATGTCCTTAACCAAGACTGCAAAAATTTATGGTAAATATATATGGCCCTCTCCTTCTTTCCAGCTTGATATTTTCACCCCGCTTGCTTTCTGTTTTATTTTACCTATATTTTCATTGTTAAAAGCCTCAAAGGTTTTTGGAGAGCTGACACTTACAAGGATTTCATCTTCATCAGGAAAAAGAGTCAGAGTAATGATACACTGCATCTTGATTCACTTAGAAGCCTACTTCTCAGGAAGGAAGACTCAGTAACATCTAGACGAAGCATATGTGTCTATGATAAAAGGAAGGAAAAAGAGAAGAATGAAGATGATTTCAAGGCCATATGCTTGGGAAGCAAAAGAACACAGCAGAGAGATTTGGGAAGGAAATTAGTCTTTAGGAAGCTAGTTATCAACAGATCTTCACTAGTTCACATCTGGGTAGCTGTTGGTCATCTACACACTCTCCAGAGATAAATTTAACAAAAACTAGCCTGGTGCGAAGTCAGGAAACGTCAGCTCTATCACTGAGTGTTGCCTCTTTATTTCTGTGTCTGCTTTCTCATCTGTAAAATGAAGCCATTAGGGGAAAAAAAAGTCGCAAGTACTATCCGGTTCTCACATTTTATGATTCTTGAGATGGAATCTAAGAAATGAAAAGAATCTGATGAAAGAGATGTAAAGCTGGAGTCACTCCTTCATTTACATACTGTACTAGAAGAATCTCCTTAGGGGTGTGTATGGGGGGGAGGAGTAAGCAAGACAATCTACTGGTGCAAGAAAAAACGACCAGAACATCAGTTCATAGTTCTTTTTACCTTAAAAGGAAAGAAATGCATCTTAGATCAACATCAGCGCCCTCATTTGGGTTCAGTCGTTAGATGGCCCTATGTCAAGCGTCTGGTTTATTTACGGTAGGGGGTCATCTTTGTGGTTTTATTAAAAAAAAACAAAACAAAACCTTTAAGCAATGAGGTGAAGAGTGACCACAAAAATATTTTGTACTATACAGAGGTGTTATAGTTACTTTATGGCAAAATACATAGAAGAATTTGTTCTAAATTTACTGACCTATTCTATGATCACAACTGGACTGGCAGATTTTTTTTTTTTTTTTAAATGAGCTTACTTAATCCCTTCAAGGTAAAGATGGGGTTTTAACAAGTGCAAGAAAATAGCTGCCTTTTGGAAAGAAACATACTATGGAGAAAGCATTTTGAAAAGAGATGTACTTTTGTATCTACAGAGAACTTAGAAATACTTTTCTAATCTATTTTAACATTTTCAATAAATATAAAAAGTTTTTTCTTATTTTGAACTCCCTCATCCTTATTAATATAAACTCTAATACCTTTTGTGAGAACATAATGAAAATAGAAATTTACCAGATAGATTTTAACCAAAACTTTTGCATAACTGGTAGATTGTTTAAAAATGAAATCACTAGTTAAAAAATTTAGCCAATAATGCTCTTCATCCATTTGGATCAATAAACCTTTGCGAGGTAACCTTTTTTTCAGCTATTCTAAGTTTTAAAACCAAACAGCAAAATAAATTGAATGTAGGACTAGACTTTCAAATTGCTTCCCTGCTAAGTGTTTACCGAGATTTTTAAAGACAACGGTATAAATTCATCCATAGTACCTTCATTAAGGTAAAAAAAAAAAACCCACAACATATCAATGATAATTTTTAACAAGAACAAGTTCTTAGCTTTAATATTTATTTTATCTTTAGTGCATCCTTTTAAAATTCCTGTAGATTATAAAACATAAAATAATGCAGTAGTACACACATGACACGTATAAATTAAAATGCAAATGTTGAGAGCATGTGTTTCAGATTTTTTCCCTGATGTGATGCACGATAAAACTTGGACACCTAGTAATCTGTGGTAATCACACCAATTTATCTTTGTTTTCCCAAGCTCGCAAAAAGTAACAACCTTTAGAATCATTATTTACTTAATCATTTCTCCCAATACAATCAATAACGCCTTAAATCAAAGGATTTCCTGGGATGGCTCCCCAAAGAAAAAAATCCCTTGTACCAAGCAAGTATATCTATTTCACAAACAGAAATTTACAAGTTATTTCTGCCTCATCAAATTCAATATGTAAAAGATTTCTTTCCACCCATCACACCTTAGTACATGTCTTGTTTTTCTAAGTGTAAAAGTACTGCAATGAGTAGTAGTGGGGAAAATAAATCAAACTATAAAAAGACATAAGTAATCACACACAGAAAAAGATATAAGTAGAAAGTGAAAAATTATCTATATTCCCTTCCCTCCTCAGAAAAGCATGTAATATTTTTAAAATTCACTGGCTACTTTCTCACTCAATATTCAAAGTCACTTCTCCATAGCAGAACATTCACCTCCATAAACATGTTTAATAGTTTCAATGTATTTCAATATACAGATACATCTTATTTCACTTAGCCCAAATATCACACTAACGGATGTTCATGTTATTTCCAATTCATTTATTACTATGAAACATCTGTGTTTTGGTTTTTGTTTTTTAACGAAACACAGGGTAGAAGGTCTCTCCTCAGTTGGTGTATCCAATAATTTTAGGTAAATATTTCTAGCTTATAACTCATTATTTAGCACTATTCTGCATATCATCAGAACAGTCTTTTCTTCTCATAAATAACCAAGTTGAAATGAATTCTTAAATGGTCTTTTGTTTTGGATTTGCAGAAATGGGGATGAATTTGTTCTGAAATAGTATTTGGCCGCTCTGGTTAAGTGGAAAACAATTCCTTTCAAAATGTTACTGTGCACTGAAGCTTTTTCGAACTCTTGCAAAAATTTTTCACATGAGGAAACAAGGTAATTTCTTTAAAACAGAAAGAATATGAAAGATTTATATTCATAATTCTAAAAGTCCTTATTTTGAAATTAATGAAAAATTGATATTGTTTATTTAACTGAAGTCATACTATGTTCTCATTCAACACACTTCCCAAAGCCTATTCAGAATGGTCTGTGGACTCATAACACATGAATTAAAGAGATTTCTTTAATAAGATATAGAATATTTCTGCTTTTTGTGTCAAGCATTTAATATTTTAAAATAATAATAGGATAGGAATATTTCTCTCTTAGGTAATCAATCACTCAAGTTAAATATATATTACCATCTTTCATAAAAGGCCCTTAATTTTCTTTCTAATTCAAGCTTAAAAAAATAAAAATCAATTAAGGTTCATTTTTTAAACAAATGTATTCTCCAGGGCTAATTTTAAAGCCTGCATCCATCTGAAATAGTCAGTAATTAGGCCTCCCGAAAATTGGTAACTGTATCTACTACTGTCACAACAAAACACATCCACATAAAGTGGAAATAACAGCTAATCTGGATGGCTCTGGTTTATAAGCATTCCTTTCTTTCTAAGAGTTCTACCTTTGTTCCTTCAATTTTCTTCAATGTTCTCAGTTCTTTTTCTTCAGCAAAAGAGAAATGTCACTTTTTATATTGTGTAAAAGAATTAAAATAGGTAATTTTATTATATTACGAAAATACACAGTATACTCATTCATTTCTGCCGAAAAGAAAAATTACCTTGCTTTCTCCTTTCTGTATACCAGTTATCTAAATAGTAAGGAGCCGGGCACTCACAGTTAAAATCGGCTAAAGGTTCAACCTCCCCTCCCCAGCCTTGCCAGGCTGCAGGATGGCTGTAAAGTCAGCACAGGTGACTGACATGTTTACATCGGATAAGGCTGAGCAGAGCAGACAGCACACAGAATCAAGCTCCAAGCCAACAACAGGACTACACACGGGTGATAAAAAGCAAACACATACACTCTGATTGTGGACTCCGGTGGACGCCCATGACATCTTCTGAACAGATTCATCTGAATCATTCATAAGTCAAGTCCGATGTGAAGCAGCAAGACTAAATAACTAATGACAAATTCCTGACTAGGATACTTCTAGCTGGAGAATTTTGCCTGCTGATAAATGCCATTGGGTTGGGTGTAAGCATAAGTTACGTCGGATAGGACCAGTTAAAGTGAGTCAACCACAAACAGTGGATACCACATTGCTTCTGAGATCCAAGGACTCTGCCTGACAAATCACCAACTTCCAGTGACCCACACCACCACTGTCCCACTCTATCTCAGAGCAAAGAGGAAGGGAAGGAGTGAGGAAGGAAAGAAGGAAAGGAAAGGAAGAATGAAAGAGAAGGAGGAAAGGAAAGGAAGGAAGAGAGAGGGAGGGAAGGAGGAAGGAAGGAAGGGAGGGAGAGGGAAGGAAGGAAGGAAGGGAGAGAGAAGGAAGGAAGGAAGGAAGGAAGAAAGGGAAAGGAAAGAAGGAAGGAAGAAAGGAAGAAAGAAAGGAAGCTAGAAAATTATCAAGCTTTATTTTCAGAGAAACTGAGGATTCTAACGCAGAAGGAAGAACGAAATTGTGAGAAGTGGGTCAGCTGAAAGCGGCTCTCCTTAGAGGGCAGAGTCCTCTGTCAGTCAGCCTACCTGGCAGCCGGTCCTCCATCCCCCAGACATGACGCCCCCGTACTGCCCATGCGGGCACCCCTTTTATTATTCTGCCTAAAACTTCTCTAAACACAGCTTGAAAAAGTTAGCATCCTCTTAAAAACATATATGTAAAGAAAAATGTATCTTTTTATTCCAATCTTTCCTGTTCAACTTAGAAATACTCAATCAAGAGTAGGAGATGTGCTAAAGGGCTCTCACCCACACTGCTGGGGACTACAAAACTGGTGCAGCCCCTCTGTGAGGCAACCTGGCAACATGTACTGAGAGCCTTAACACAGTCATACCCTCTGAACAAGTAACTCCCCCAAAGGGGAGTCCGTTCTGAGGAAATCATCCAATATAAGAAAAAGTTTATATAAAGAGATGTTGACGACAGCATTATTTATGGTAGCAAAGAACTGGAACCAATATATAGGCTATTAAAACTTCATTATGCTTTTAGGCAGTCATTAAAAATTGTCACTGTGAAGAATACGTAATGATACGAGGAAATATATAGACAGTATAATCTCAAAGAGATTTTTTTAAAAAGATATTGGAAAGATACCCACCAAAACACTGACATTGATTGCTTCTGGATAAAATGATCATGGTAATTCTTCACTATATTTGTCAATATTTTTCAAGTTTTTCATATAGAAACTATACCACACACACACACACACACGTCTCTCCTCTTAAATGCCACTGAAAACCATGAACAGCTCTAGTTCACCTAAACAGACATAAGAAAAAAGAAGTTCCATATAACACAAAATAAAAATATTCACTGTGGCCTATTTACTGGATCAAATTTTCACTGACATGTTTTTAAATCTGTGAATATCTGATGCTGAAACTGCAAAAAGAAAAGTAAGTCAAAGGGGACACACTAGCTTCTCCTAACCTGTATTTTTCATTTAAAATGCCTCTTAAATTTGCCCCTGTCCTCCTACTTTGGCTCAATGTGCCAAAAACAAGAAGCGTCTTCTGGGTTTATCACAGTTGTTTCTGAACAGTGCTGGCTATGCCAAAGCATTTGAACTTTGCATCTGTGTGCAGGCACAGTCTAGTTTATGAATGGGTTGTGTTCCAAGTGTTCATTTGGAAGGCGGCTGTTTGTTTCAATGGGGAAATGTATTCCAATTCCTAATGGAGTAAAAGCCTGGGGTCTTGGTTCTATGAGGGAGGGGTTAGTTGACGAGAAAGTTTCTTCTCAGGCTTCTGGGCACAGAAGAAAGCTAGAGTACAGTTTCAAAAAGGTAAAGGTGATTGGCAGCACAGTGAAACCGGTCATTTTGGAGCATGGAAACTTCAGGAGCCAGGGCAGACTTGTGAAAGACGCATGAACCCCCCAGACCCTGGGTGTGTGAAAGGCGGAGAGGGCAACGTGGTTGGGCTGGAGGAGGATGACTCAGGAAATTCAAGAGTAAAGAAATTAAGTTTCTGCTTATTTAGATGAGGGTCTTCAAATTTTTTAAGACTATGGATGACTCAGTCAGCAAGGCTTCCAGCACCATTCATACCTGGTTATCCCTGGAAACAAAACAACGACAGCTGGGCTTCCCTGGTGGCACAGTGGTTAAGAATCCACCTGCCAACGCAGGAGACACGGGTTCGAGCCCTGGTCTGGGAGGATCCCACATGCCATGGAGCAACTAAGCCCGGGCGCCACAACTACTGAGCCTCCGCTCTAGAGCCCGCGAGCCACAACTACTGAGCCTACGTGCCACAACTACTGAAGCCGGCGCACCTAGAGCCTGTGCTCTGCAACAACAGAAAGCCTGCTATGAGAAGCCTGCTCTCCACAACGAAGAGTAGCCCCTGCTCAGCACAACTAGAGAAAGCCTGAGTGCAGCAACAAAGACCCAACGCAGCCAAAAATAAAAATAAATTTATAAAAAAAACCCAAAACAAACAAACAACAACAAAAAAACAATAACAGCGATTGTGTGTGTGTTTGGGTGTAGCGGAATTCCAACCTGGGTGTACGGGTATGCAAAATAAACTGTAAATACAAATGTTTCTATTTATAATGCGATAGGTGTGTTCTTGAAAAACTTTAGGTTCTGCCTATCACTAAAACAGATTTTAGGGAGAACACTCAAAACCTGTGGAAGGCTTAAAAAAATAAAATGTTAAAAATATACATGTCAGTCTTCAAAACTGTTTAATTCCTAAGAAATAGAGAAGGAATTTTACCTTTAAAAATACAATTGTGAAGATCACTCAACGCAAATAATATAAGGAACGATTGAGTTCATACAGACTAGAACCGAATGCACATAGACTGGACAGAACCATGAAATTAGTT
Organism: Balaenoptera musculus; assembly: GCF_009873245.2. NCBI lineage: Eukaryota > Metazoa > Chordata > Mammalia > Artiodactyla > Balaenopteridae > Balaenoptera > Balaenoptera musculus. The sequence continues at coordinate 12,868,955 of NC_045786.1, read as the reverse complement.
CTTCCGAGACATTGGACCTGGCCACCTGAGTCAAGCAAAGAGCAAGGACACGGGGGAGAGGTGTCCCGCTGTCCTACCTGGTCTGCTGCCTCTGGCCACGTCGGGTATTTTTGCATCCAGTCACTGTTATCTGGAGGCATTAAACAGTGATGTGCCCAAGGAAAACTGTGTAGGGACCAATTTCTGCCACGTATGCCAGCACTCCCCATTGACCAAACTTGTGTAAACTAATTTGTGTAATGTAAACACGCACATAGCAGAAAAGCCTGCATGATTACGCATTTTCTAAAGTAGATTCAAATCTGTAAAGGAAGCCCTACTTTCTTTTCTTCTATCCAGCCTGACCACCGCCTGAAAGCTTCCTCCAGGATACCAACACTTAGGAATTCCAGATGAGAAATCTGGGATGCATGACCTGAGAAGAGCAGAGTAGCTGCTAGCACACAGGGCACCTCTGTGCACGTCAGAAGATGAACTTCCTCTGTGCAGGCAGACTACAAAAGGGAGCTGTGGCCCTCTGCCGCGGGTGGCTGGCAGTATCCGCCCTTCCACCCAGGTGCCTCTGTGCAGGTCACGTGATAGCAGTGCCATCCAGGTCCCTCATTCTGGGGTTGGTTAATACAGAATACCTTCCCTCAACATGCAGGTGGAAACAAAAACAGAGCACTGTTTATTACAATTACAAATAGCACTAAGCTCTGAATGTTAGGAGGTTCCAGCAACTTGCAGATAGGATTTGAATCCTAAGTGACCAAGCCCAAAGGAATCAATGTAAAACAGAAGCAATTTAAATAGGAATACGTGGGACTTCCCTGGCGGTTCCAGTAGTTAAGACTCCATGCTTCCACTGCAGGGGGCACGGGTTCTATCCCTAGTCAGGGAACTAAGATCCTGCATGCCGAGAGGCACGCCCAAAAAAACAAAAAACAAAAAAAATAGGAATACATGCGAGAGAATGGAAACAAACAAAACTGTAAAAAATAGAAGATGGAAAGCATAATGGCACGTGAGGAAAGCAGGTCCCTGAAAATGACACAGGCCCTTTATGCTTTTTTTTCCTTTCTTTTTAATAAATTTATTTATTTATTTTTGGCTGCATTGGGTCTTCGTTGCTGCGCGCAGGCTTTCTCTAGTTGTGGCGAGCGGGGGCTACTCTCTGTTGCGGTGCGCGGGCTTCTCACTGCAGCGGCTTCTCTTGTTGCGGAGCACGGGCTCTAGGTGTGCGCGCTTCAGTAGCTGGGTCTTGCGGGCTCTAGAGCGCAGGCTCAGTAGTTGTGGCGCACGGGCTTAGTCGCTCTGCGGCATGTGGGATCTTCCTGGACCAGGGCTTGAACCCGTGTCCCCTGCACTGGCAGGCAGATTCTCAACCACTGCGCCACCAGAGAAGCCTCCTTTATGCTTTTGTACATGCTACTTCCTCTGCCTATGACCGTCTTCTCCAGCCTCTTCGAATGCCAACTCATTCATCAAGATCCAACTCAAATAGCACTAACTCTCCCCGGGCAGTTTATGAAGCCTCTGTTGCCTGTAGATCTGTGCACACAACCTGGGGAGAGGGGTCCCTCGCCCAGAAGGATTCCAAGGCTTGAGAACTATCACTGCCCCTCCACCCAGGTGCCACCCAGCAGCCAAGCCTGCACTGCAGGAGACCCAATGGCCGCAGCTGTCAGATCTGATGGCCGCTCTCTTTTTTGTCTCTCCCCTTCTCTCCCTCTTAAGAAATCTGAAATTAGGATGCAGGGTGGCTAAATGCCATCTGAATGGACCTGGATGTGGGGGCAAATAAGCACAGTTGCCGTGTGGGGTCTACTTGTACAAAGCAGCTGAGAAAAGACAATATTATTAGAGAAAACGTTTACGAAAAGCGATGCAAAGATTAGCAAGAAAGTGAGGAGGGAGGAGCTTTGGATCTTGGTCTAAGTTTGACTCTCAATGCCCATCTGTTCCAGGAGTTACCCCATCACCCCTCCCTGTTTTTTCTTTTAGCTAATCTGACTTCCACGACTGTCATTTACAACCAAATAAACCTTGAAGGCAGTTCTGTTAATTCACCAATTTAGCACCTTGCTTACATAATTACATGCCTATCTTCCCACTAGGACTAGGAACTCCTTACAAGCAAAAACTGTCTTTCTCATAATTCTTCCTCTAAGGCCTTAAAGAAAACACCTCAAAAAAAAAAAAAAAAAAAAAACCCTAAACCAATTACAGGTTATTGGTAGTAGAACTTTAGATATGAAAATGACACTTTTTACAAAATGAAGTACATCAAATGCTGAATTATTCATCAAATGCTGGATTTACCTATAAATTGGAAGATTTGTGAAAACATCAAAATAGGAAATAATATCATTTCCACATATGAGTAACCTAAATGCAGATAATAAGAACTCCTTTTGGCTAATAGCCCAAAAGATAACCATTAATGTAATGGAGAGTATGAATGGAAGAAAACTATTTAGCTACCCAAACTAGAAAACCTGGGGTCCCCCTCGACTCCTTCCCATCCATTTCCCCCAGGTAGTTACCAAATCCAGCTCAGTCAACTTCCCAAACATCTCTGGGGACACCCTCTCTCTGCCACCACGGAACTGCCCTAGTTCAGACTCTGGTCGCCTCTTACCCAGAGGACAGCAACGGATTTCACAGAGTCTCCTCTGGTGGCACTGAGTCCCGTCACTGACCCATCCCTGGGGTGGCCACAGACATACCCGAGCACCCCGGGGCTCTGACTTCTCCCTTACTTGTTGCTTGCCGCTCCCTCTGTTTAGAAACGTTGATGCTGATTTCCATTTCCGCTAATAGGGTGGAACTAGGTTATTCAGATCAACTCTGCCACTGAAAACAGCTAAACATCCTGAATAAAATATTTTTTCAAACATCTTCTTAAAGGCATCAAAGCGCTGAAGAGGCAGGAGTTACCTTGCCAAAATCTGAGTGAAAGCAGAGTGCGAGAGCCGTCAACTCCCACGGAAACCACTCACTCTGACGGCTTTGATGGTCCCGTGGGTTGGGAGGAACAGAAGTCAGATCCCCAAGGTGGGGATCTAATAGGAAACCCTTTCTCCATAAGGGTAGGATCCGAAAGGGTCACGGCCTCAGCGTAAAGGTGATCCCAAAATAAACCCATTCCACCACCAGGGGACTGCAGCCCAAATGTATATCACCAGCAAGTCCAAAAAATCCCAAGCTGTGAGTTTAGTTTAAAATGGCCTTGGTCTGTAGTGCCCCTAGCCATCTGGCCACAGGAGACAATTCTCTCTAGAGGGACACACTTTCACTCCAAGACTTGAAAATCCTCCTCGAGTAATGGTTCAAGGGAAATGAGCAGCTCATGGCCAAAATTACCAAGCAAACATGGGAACAAGGCACCATGATTAAGAACCAGCAGAAACGTAACATGGTAGAAAGATACCCAGGAAGATTTGAGGTACTAGTATCATCGCTATTCTCACAATGCTTGAAGAATCTTAAATTTAACTTATGGCACGTTTCTGAACACTAGAACTTTGAGAGGCGTACCTGAAGCTGTTAACAGACCCCAACTACGTGGAATAAAGCAGAAATGACATTGCAGTGCACTCTTCTATAAAATAAGGTCTCGGATTGTTCAGAAAGGCTTTCATAGCCTCCACACAACTGACTTGGTGAGGTTCTAGGAGAGAAGCTGTTGACTCCCTGAAACTTCTCTGCCACGTTCACAAGGCAAAGTTCTCGCAGGCGGCTGTGGCCATCAGCTCTTGGTTTGTCATCAGCTTGTGGTTACCCCACATCTCTTATCACCGGCTTGCAGCGAGTCCTCCCCTACTCTCCCAGGCGTTGCTCAACCCGCCCAGCAAACCGCTCTGAGCACTCTGCTCAATCCTAGCAAAAACAGAGCTTACATGCTGATGAAAATTCAGCGTGGAAGGGCTCACAGCACACCCGTGGAGCACTCAGTGGCTCCACTCAGTAATTCAACAGTATTTATTGGGTGCCTACCACATGCAAGCACCGTTCCGGGTGCAGGGAGGTGGCAGCAAATAGGACCTGGTCTCAGCTGCTGGGGAGCTGAAGCTAACAGGTTCACAGCCCAGCCGGGGGAGAGAAGTAACAAACATGTAAACACCTCCTTTTCCGATAGTGGCAAGTGTCACAGAGAGAATAAGAGCTGTGTGAGAGTGGAGGGGCTTCTTTAGATGTGGTCAGGGAAGCTCTCGGAGAAGGCAAGCCTTCAGCTGACAAAGTAAAATGACAAGGGGCCCGAGGGAAGAACTTTCCAGACAAAGAGAAAAGTAAATGCAGAAGCTCTGTGGCTGCTCTGAACTTGGCTTGTGTAAGGAACAGAAGAAGACTAGCATGGCTGGAAGGGAGAAGGCACAGGGGGAAGTTGGGGCCAGGCCAGTAAGAAGTCTAAGCCACTGAAAAGAGCTCGGGTTTTTTTTTTCCTCTTCAAGTTTGTGTTTTTTGTTTATTTGGTTTGAAAAAAAAATTTTTTTTTTATGTGGACCATCTTTAAAGTCTTTATTGAATTTGTTACAATATTGCTTCTATGTTTTGGGTTTTTCGGCCGCGAGGCATGCGGGATCTTAGTTTCCTGACCAGGGATCGAACCCTCACCCCCTGCATTGGAAGGTGAAGTCTTAACCACTGGACCGCCAGGGAAGTCCCTCAAGTTTGTTTTTATTTTTTTACTTATTATTTTTTTTTACAATGTTTTGTAAGTTTCAGGTGTACAGCAAAGTGATTCAGTTATACGTATATAGGGAGGCCTCTGGAAGGTTTTCTCTGAAGAAGTGACAGGACATCATTTACGTTTCAGAAAGATCACTGCCACCACTGTTGAGAATTGGGACTGAGACAGGGCAAAGGGACCACCGGGGGACCTGAGGGCCCCTGCCATGTTCTAGAGGAAGAGAATTCATATGGGAAGAGAGAAGTATGCAGAGTCAGAACTCAGAAATGCAGTTCGGAAGGGAGAGGTGAGGAAAAGAGAAGGATCAAGGTTGGTTCCTGAGTTTGGGGCTTGAGCACCTGGGTAGATGGTGGTCCACTGACTGAGATGAGGGAGAAATTAGTTTAGGGCATGATGGGAGGTGGGGCAGGGCAGGGGGAGGAAACCAGGAGTCCTGGTGGGGACACATCTGAGGTGCCCGTGAGGTAGTCAAGTGAAATATCAAATAAGAAATTGAAATATGGAGCCCGGCTGGGAGGTCAGAAGGGAAGATGTCCATTTCTTAACTATCAGCGTGAAAAGCCACGGGACTAAATAAATAAGGTCATGCAGATGAAGTACACTCTGTAGTTCCAGAAGAAGACCCTGGACAGAGCCCTGGGGCACTCTAACATTTAGAGGCTGAAAGGAGGATGAAGAGCTCGATAAGGCGCCTAAGGAGTGAAGGAAAACAAGAAAAAAACCAAGAAGGTGGCCTCTGGATCTGAAAACATGAAGGTGAGGCTGACAGGAGCAGCTTCCTGGGAGTGGTGAGGATGGAAATGGCAGGTGGGAGGTGGGGGAGGGGGAGGGGAGGGGGAGGGAGGGGAGGGGAGGGGGGGGGGGAGGGGAGGGGGGGGGGGGGGGACAGCAACTACAGACCACGGGACACAGCGGCTTCAGGCGAGGGTTTTCAACTCCTGCTCTAACAAGGAACAGAGAGGCAGAGTGGACGCCAACATGAGAGATGTGACACCCAAGGAGGGTTTCTGCTGTCAGGGCTGTTTATTCTGTTTCCGAGATGGGAGGTCCCAGAGCCGGGAACGCCGTCCAATACCAAGTGAGACAACGATGGAAAAAGTCTTGTTTTCCAATTCGGTGGCCACCACCCACGGGTGGCTATCGAGCACTTTAGGGAAATCTGAATCTTAAGATTTAATTGAATTAAATGAGATTTAAATAGCCATCTGCGACTAGCAACCAGCAAACTAGACAGTGCGGTGCTCCAGCGCATCTGCAGGCCGATGGATTCGGTGTCCAAAAGCTGGCGGACTGGGTAGCAGGGAGAGTGGAAGGCGATACCTTCTACTTGTTCAACGCCTTCTAAAGCCTTAAAGGTAATCAGCTGGGGGGTGGAGGAGACAGAGGGACAAAACACCAGGGGGAAGTTCAAGGAGAGTGGAAAAGTAAGAAATAGATTCAAAGAGCAGAGAACACACTGAGAGAGAACAGTACAGTTCCAGGGTTGAGTACCACTTGCTTTTTATGGTAAATTTTAAAGTGGCCCTTGTCAGAACTGTTAAGTTTTTCTCTGGCAAACAAAGGCTACTTGGCCTTTGAAAATCTGCCCTCAAACTACCTTTTCAACCATCTCCTAACACTCCCCCTCATTTACCTCTGTGGTTTTCGATCTCCTTGGTGGCAGAACCTTTTTTCCCTTGTACCTGTACAGTATGTATTCCGTGCCCACAATTAAAAAAAAAAAAGCTGACAACGATGAGAACAAAATCAAGCTGCTCTGGATGAGGCTGAGGCGAGGGATGAATTCCCCCACCAGCTCAGCCCCCTTCCACCAGCCTCAGAGGCACCTCCAGGGAACCCCAGGGTTTGAAACCAAAGATTTACCCCAGGCAGTGCTTCTCAAACTGGAAGGTGCTTCCAAATCACCTGTCTTATTAAAACGCACACTCTGCCCCAGAAGGTCTGCAGAGAGGCCCACAGTTCTGCCTTTCCAGCAGGCTCCTGGGTGACGGCTGTTGCCAGGCGTCTGTGGATTACACTTGGAGTGAGCGGCAAGGCCTGAGGCCACGGCCACAGCAGAGCCCTCAGCATCACCCAGTCGGTCGGCTTACTTTTGCCAGTATTGTCCCCTTGGCCACACACACCCTTCCTCGCCTTCTCCAGCTGGGAGATTCTATTCCACCTTCAAGGGCCGCTCAATGTCAGATCCTCTTGAACCTTCTCCAAGAGTCCTGGGAAGAAGTAATCATGACCCAGTCCCCCCACCTCCAACCCCCCCAGCACTTTCCCCCTTTCTCACTCTGCTCCAGCCACACAGGCTTCCTTGCAGTTTTCTAATCATGCCAAGTCAGCACCAGCCTCAGGGCCTTTGCATGAGCTATTCCTTCTGCCTAGAATGCCCTTCCCCCAGATATCCTCACGCCCAACCCCTTCATCTCCATCTCTTTACTCAAATGTCTTCTTCATAAGGTTTACACTCGGACCACCCTATGTAACACCCTCCACCCCAGCATTCCTGATACTCCAGCTGCTTATACACATGTTTATGCATATGTCTGTTTCCCCTGCAGTTATGAGCAGTTTGAAGGTACGGTCTACAATATATTCATTTTGCATCCCAAGCGTCCTGCACAGTGCCCTTATGTTAAAAAAAAAAAAAGGTGAAATATCAAATTAATATCTGACACAACTTGTAACTAATGAATCTGAATTAAATTTTTGACACGTTGAACAACCTGATCAAGGCGTTAAAGATACAAAAAAGAACATTATAACAAAGCAGATAAAGACATCAAAGCAAGGGCACAAAGATAATTCTAAAATGATTAATTTATAACTCAAAGATGCACAAGCATGCCAAGTGCAATGGTGATGTTTTGTCTGTGAAGCAGGATAACAGAACAATTAATTTAACATGCACTCTAGTAATTTTCCATGTTTTGTCATTTAACATACTTCAAAAATGATAAAATGAAGGCTAACATTTATTATGAACTTGCCATGTGCCAGCAACTCTTTAGGCATCTTACAGGTACCAACGTATTTAACCCACATAACAAATCTCCATAATAAGCACTATTAATATCTCCTTTCATAAAAGAATTGTGACTAAGGTCACACAGCCAACTAGACAGTGTGGCTTCAGAGCCTGAACTCCTAACCACTGCGGACCAGTGAAAAACTATGCTTACTTTGAATGTCAAGGCTTATCTTTAGGTAGGTTACTGTTTTTAAACTCCCTACAAGACTTCTCATAAAGAAGTTTTATATATGCCCTCTTCCTACGTGCTTTGAATATAAGCAATGCTCTTCTTTCTGTAAAGGAAAAACTGTTTTCTGTTTTTCTCCATATTAATAGCTAATACTTTGTCAAAGCCTTTAAGACTAAGGAAGGAAAGAAAAGATCTCCAAGAAATGAATAACTCCCTGGCCTGGCCCAGGTAGCACAGTTCCACGGTTAAGGGTACGGGATTGAATCCCACCACCTACTAGCACTGTGATCTCAGCAGGTAATTAATTCAACCTCTGCCTGTTCCTACTATTCTTCCGAGCTGCTGGGCTTCCCACCCCACACCATCCCCAACCCATTCTTGCGAGGGTTCTTAACTGGGTTCCATGAACCCTCAAGTGGTCCGTGGATAGAATTCAGGGAATCTGAGAACTGGGTAGGATGTATCCTATGTGTTTTCATTAATTTATTCGAAAGCATTGTTCTAAGAAGGGATCCACAGCCTTCACTGGACTCCCGTGGGGTTCCTGGCACAAAAAGCGGAAATGTGGTTAAAAGTACATACCGAGAAATAAGCTAGGAGGTATTTTTAACAGTTCAAGAAAGGAAATAAACCTGGTTTGGTTGGTAGAGGTGAGAATGTTAAGATATGGAGTCAAGGGAAATACCTAGGTATCCCTAAATAAAACGGCATCTTTTACCTCCCTTCTAACCTTCTAGAAGAAGCTGCCCCACTTCTACGCATTGGCTCCATAAATCTTTAAGCTCTCACACCTGCACACACACATCCGAATCAACCACTGTCTCAAAAGTACATCCATGAATACCGTGGTCTCTGGCACATCTAATTCTGCTAACCTTCCAGCTGACTTTTCTCTTGTCTCACATTTCTTCCTTCTCCATCCCTCCCTCAAAGCCAAGTGTCCCAGGTGTTCCTATTTCTCCCTCAGAGATTGAATTTACCCCCATGGCTTCAACCACCGATCCTGCATGGACAACTATCAACTCTCCATCCCAGCCCTAACCTTCTCCTGAGCTCCAATGCCACCTTCCAACACCCTGCAGGTGGGCACAGTCATTAGAATGTCCACTCACCATCACCTGCAACTCAACACGTCTCAAATCAAAAATCTGTGTATCCTTTCTCCACACACAATTCCTTCTCTTAACTTTTCAAACTCAATCACATGGTCACCATTCTTCCAAAGATTCATCACATGCTGTCAGAGGACAAATCCTGAACATTTTTCCTTATTTTTAACGATATTCCTTCCACTGTGGCTACTCAAAGTACAGGCTGTAGACCAGCAGTGTCTCATCACCTAAGAGTGTGACAAAAGCAGAATCTCAGGACTCGCCCCAGACCTGCTGAGTCAGAATCTGCATTTTTAAAATGTCCCCAGGTGATTCAAACATACATTAAATTTTAAGAAACACCTGTCTAGCTCTTATTAATATGCTACCAGCCTAACAGCATCTGAATTTGTTCATTTTAGGTATCAATTACTGAATCCTTATTATGTGCCAATTACAGTGCTAGGCTTTAAATACATTATCTTACTTACCCTCAAAATAATACTGCGAGGTAATCATCATCATCTCCATTTGTAAGAATGAGTAAATTGAGGCTCAAGAGAATAAATCATCTATCTGCTCAAACAGACCATCAAGATGGAGGCAGCATTTGAACCTAATCTGTCTGAACACAAACCATTTGGCCAAATTGCACCAATTCCCTTAAATTCCAAAATTTGTATCTCCAAGGGTATGTTGGCAGATTTAATTACTTTGGGTGACTGCATTTTCTAATCAACATAAGGTAGATTTTGTATGTTTATTTACAATTCTTGCTGAAAATCTTTCTAAAGACATAGAAGACAGCAGACAATCCTATCATAGAAAGAGAAATCATGGTCTTGCCGAGGGCATCATTCTGAATATTCAAGTTCATTCTAAGGTAGTCAATAAATGGAGAACAAAATGTATTCTGTTCTCAGGATGTAATCCCAAGTTTTAGGGGGTATGAAAATATTTCCCTAATAATAAACTTCGTGTGTGTGTGTGTGTGTGTTGTGTGTTGTGTGCTTGGCATTCTTCTTTTCTCTAAAGTAAAGGGAAGAAAGAAAAATTGTGTGAGACTAGTTCTTGAATGAATGGTTATTTGGGTTCCATTCACTGGGTTCATCTAATGTCTAGCTCATTACTGTTTTCATTTAATTGCTTCATTACATTCCATTCAGTCACTATTTCATAGTTATTTCATTTTTAAACCCTAGTTTCCTTCTTTTACCTTTTTCAGTGCCCAAATATAAACCCATGAACCTAAAAGACATCACTATTTCTTCAATATTATTCCAATTCCAGGACCTTGTTGAGAATATAACAAAGGCTACGATGCTCAGCTCAGAAAACCGCGTTATCTGCCAAAACACACAAAACATGGCACATGGGCACCAAGACAATCTTAGACGAGTACTAGATAAGTACTAGCTCTAATACTAGGATGGATACCTGCCTGATGTCGCCTGTCCCTTCTCTGGGAACTGTTCTTCCCCAGCTCCAATGGGCAAGAGCTGCCACCTTTTCTCAGCGGCTTGGTCTAGGGAAATGCCACAACTGATGGAAGCCAAACCAGTCAGAATCCTTCCATGGGACTTTTATAACTGAATCGGAGACAGAAAGACCCTTTTGGGGGGTGGAAATTACAAAATGTGAAATTCAGGAAGCATTAGTTCCCTGCCCTGTGGAGGAAACCAGACAGCAATGAGCAAGAATATAGCCAAAACGGACAGAGAAGTCCCAACAACACCCAAGCACCTGGTTCCAATCATTCCCAAAGCCCAGCCCCAGCCCTGCTCTCCTGGTCTGCTTACCAGTTTGTCCTTCCACTGTGACCTCCAAAACCCTCCTAATATTTACAGATTTTGCCTATGCTCACCCACATTTCCACAGCTTGCAACCAAAAAAATGAACACTAATGTTGATTACTTCGAAACACTACGTTTGTTTTAAACAAGTTTTATGCCCTTTAAAGTTTTTCTATGCAAAGGTCTTCCTTTAGATATTTACATAGGCTTTTAAATACTCATTTCTAAAGGCCCCCATTTCACTCCGCATAAAAATCTTTTAGAATATCTATTAAAACAAGGCTTGACTCCTAACATTCTACATGCATGCTTCACAACACTATTAAAATATAATTGTAAGAAGCTAACTGCCTGATCGTTTTAGTTTAATTCCAAATGTAACAAGACAAAATTGCCTTAAGTCATCTTTTCCTTTATGTATTCAATTATATTCTCCGCTTAAAATACTTAAAATAAAAATTGTCAGTGATCCATTCGCTGATGGGTAGTCTAAGTCAGAAAGCAGTAACATATCGAATTAACCACACAAAGTCAAGCTTATTCTTGTCATTGAGAATTACCACCACAATGGACTTGAAATTTTCCACCTTAACTGCAAGTTTCTGTATTTCAATCAAATAGACTTGGACTTAATAGAATGCAACGCAGTCCGACTACAATCAATCCCACAAACTCTTAGTTCACACATCTCTTGCAATCACCACAGATTTCCTTGCCCCTAACCATGGCCTTGAAAATTCCCTGAGTGTGGCTGCATTTGCAAGGTTATAATAGTCACGCAACTTTTGTTATATGCTATTACTCTTCCTAGTCTGGGGCTCCTAACTTAATGGTAGCAACCTACTCGACTGTAAAAGTAGTCGAATCTTGAAGTTAGAAAAAAAGTTGGAAATCATCCAGTCCAATCACCTTACTTCACAGATACAAATATCGATATAAAAATAGTTAATAGGCCCAAGGTCAACAGCATTGGAGAAAGAATTAGAACATGGATCCAATGAGCATTTTACTATGGTATGTAGATGACTCCCAATCTTGTAAAATGCTTAAATGATCCTCCATGTAGTAGATGACTATGGTTCCCCTTTAGTGCTCCAAATATATGGTTATTTCTAAATGTCCTTAACACAAATGCACATGAATTTTAAAAGCAAGAAATTGCTATGTTCATGACATCTTTTCCCATTAATCCTGATCACATTAGAAATGTAGGGAAGGACTGATTTGAATGATCTCTTCCTGCTCTACTAGGCTTTCTCAAATGTCTCCATTCATATACAATACAACTGACAAATTTATTCTCATATTATACTGTAGACTTTGGTGCATACAAGGTCATATGAAAACATTTATCTAAGACTTTGTTACCTAAAATGAAATCAACCAGAAACACATGGCATCTGGGTGTAGATTTCATCTTTATATACCCCCCCGCCGCCACCACCCCCCCGTCCTTTCTTTAAAAAAAAAAGAAAGAAAATAAACATTTTTAAAAAGAAGCCTGTGAAACAGACCTTTCTTATGTCAACTCGAGCCCTAAAAATAAAGATATTTGGACAAAAATATGAGGGGCATTTTTAGCAATCTTTTGCACAGAGGCTAGCACAATGTACCTGATATATATTTGTTGAATGAATAACATGGTTATACTGCATACTATGGAAACCTGACTCCTCTGGATGACTACACTTAGACTGGCTAACTTTTCTTAAAAGCAAAAGAAAATGCACTGTCTACAAATCACATTATTTTTATAAGCTTTAAGTAGTTTCAAAATATTTCCAATTAGCAAGAAACTCTAAAACAAATGTAGCGATTCAAAAGTATAAAGTAGCAACAGAAGTGGGTACAGTAAAACACCGCACAATTACAAGGTTTTCTAAAGTAAACTGGAGTTGGGACTAATTCCCAGACAGCACACCCTTTCAGTGGCATATTATCACCACTACTTTACTAGATTAAACGCTCAGACACACTCTCCTGACCAAAACACCAGAACTTCAAAGGAGATAAAAGCACTCATACATACAGAACTAACAACATTACTTTTTTTAAAAAAGCAACTAACAGCAACATAATAAAAAAAACTTAAATTTAGAACATAACTCTAAACTGTACACTTATTACACAGGAAAAATAACATTTTATTTACTTTAATAAAACGTAGCGGGGTTTTGATGCACTAGTGTCCGCTGTTGCAAAAGCTTGCATTCCTAATTGCTCAAGAAGTTATCAGGAAGTTAAAATGAACTCCAGGCGATCAGGCATTAGGCTGATAGGAATAATCATGTCTCAACCTTCTTAAAAACAGTCACTCCTTGCAAGCACAATCGATCAATCCTGATACAGTTTCACCTTTTCCCCAGCTCAGCCTGGGAAAGAAAAATACAAATACGATGCTTTTGAGCCATTTCAACCAACTTCATTACACCGAGAATGTTCTTTCAAAATCCAACATGGTTTTCTGTCATTTCTATTATGCTGAAAAGGGCCCACAGACATCCATCGAAATCAAAAGTACGGAAGGCAAGCGTACACTTCTCCTCAGACGCTAATCGACTGCAGTGGGTAAGGCCACGGTCAAAATTCACAGGCTCATTTAAACTTTCATGGCTCAGCCAACAGCTCCTATCAGATTTCCTGATCCTAAGGAGATGAAAACTGCAAGAGTTTCTCGCTGGAAGATCAGCAGTAAGCTATACCGGACCCTCAGACCGCAGTCCGCAGAGCCCGCAGCGGCGCATCTCCAGCACCTCGGGCTAGTGGGTTACGCTAACCTTTCCAAGCCGTCTCCTCCAACCTTTGAAACAAACCCCCCAAACGGGTGCAGTCAACTCAAGACAGCCGTCCACCGCGCCCGCCGAGACCCCCTCCCGCTGTCATCCCCAGGCCGCCCTTCCGCAGTCGGCGATTTCGGCCTGGCTCCCCAAGGTGGGGGAGGAGGTCTGGGGAGCACGACTCCCCGCCAGGCAGCTCTTCAGCGGGCACAGCGGCAGGGCGATGCGCGAGAGGGGCAGAGGAAGATGCTAAACACCAGAGCCATATTTACATTGGCTTTATCTTTGCCAAAAAGATTCCTGGCGTCCAAGAATATCGCCTTTAAAGGGAAAAAAGGACCTAAGCACTAAGCCGCTGCCCAAAGCTCCGCGATCTCCAGTATTCTCACCCCTGTGCCCGGTGCGGGGAGGCTTCGTACGCTCCCATCCTCGGACAGGTACACCTGCCGGACGGCGGAGGACCGCCCCCGCAGAGGAAGCAAGCGCCGGGACTCTCGCCCCAACAGTCCCCGCCGGGGTGACAGCCCAGGCGGAGTCGTGCCCCGCACAAACTTCCCAGTTCCCGGGCTGCGGGGACAGATCGGCCAGCGAGCGGACGCACGGACCGGGGGCGACACTGGTACACGCCGCAGGGCTCCAGTGCAAATGGGACCCCCTCGTCCTGCATCCGGCCCTAGGTCCCTAGGGGGTCCAAGTGGCGCCTGGGCGGCCCCGAGGGGCGGGCGCGCGGCGCGGGGCTGGGGGCACCGAGGCGCCGCGGCGAACGGGCAGCCCCGGAGGGCAAGCAGCCGGAGGGCCCGGCCCCGCTCGGGCTCCCCCGCCCCGCAGCAGCTGCAGGGGGGAGGAGGGGGAGGAGGGAGGCGGCGGACGAGGACGACGACGACGAGGAGGAGGACGAGGAGGAGGAGGAGGACGAGGACGAGGAGGAGGACGAGGACGAGGAGGAGGAGGAAAGGGACCGCGCGCCGCAGCCCGAGCCCTTACCGAGTGGTTTACCCCCCACATCAGGACGCTGAGCAGCGGATCGCTGGCCCGAAAGAGCTTCACTTTCTGCGCTACGAAGTGCTTCTTCTTGGTCTTGGTCTTGCTCGCCAGGACGGAGGACCCCAGGTTGCCGGGGGTCGCCATGGCCGCCGCCTCTGTCCCCTCCACCGCCGCGCTCCCGAGGCCGGGGACCCGCCCTCTCTACACGCCGGCCCGGGGAGGCAGCTGCATCCCCCCGGCGGCGGCCCCGGCGCGCCGTGCCCCGCTCCGCCTGCCGGCACGCTCGTTCCCGCTCCGCCCGCGGTGCCCGCTCTGCCCGCTGGCGAGGGAGGCTGCGCTCGGCTCGCGTCCCTGCCCGCTTCCCGCGCCCGCCGCGGCTCCGAGCTCAGCCCGCGGCTGGACCGGGCGCGCAGCGAGCGGCTTCCGCGTTGGGCGCCGGCGTCATGACGCAGGGGGCGGGCGGGCAGCAGCTGCGGCGCCGCCGGGCGGGGCGCGGAGCGCGAGGCGCGGCCGCGGGACCGTTAAGCTGCGCCCTCGCGCTCCGGCTCCGCGGCGGCCCGGCCGAGGAGGCCGCGGGGTGGGCGTGCGGCGCGGGGAGCGTGAGGACTCCCGCAAGGTATCCCTTCTGCAGCTCAGGAGAAAACAGGGAAGGATGGGGAGAGCAGGGAGATCGGAGGAGAGGAGCCCCCAGAGACGGTGGTCAGGCGAAGGAAGGAGGCTCGGGGCACCGCCGCTTACCGGTGCCAAGAATCAGGAGAGCTAGTGAGACTTGAAACGCTGCGTGGAGACCAGGGCTTCCCTAGCACCGAGGGAAAGGACCTGGGCACATGGTTGGCCGCCTCCCAAAGTAGCCCTGCAATGAACTTATTAATCCTTTTGTGCCTTTAACCATCGGGCCTTTCGGACTCTGAACTTGGGCCTTCCACATGCATGCAGAAGGGAGACTCCCACCTAAGCCGCTGGGCTGTCATTCCCACCACCACTAACGCCCTCCCTAGATGGGACCCTGATTCCTCATCTAGAGCCCTTGGTTTGGCCAGGAGAATCATGCCCCAAGTTGCACCTTCTATGTCATATCCTCCACGACGTTTCCATATCCGTTTAATTCATCTCACTCACCTTCCGCGGAAAACTTTTCACTGTCTTCATCCACGTACACCTAAATGTAGCCCTTCTTAATGCTGGGAATACCTGACCCACCTCAGGAAGCTGCCATTCCAAGTATGTCTAACAACCTGCTGTCCCTGTATCTTCCCCAGTAATCATAACCCTGTTCTAGGCACTTACTCTACTCAGCCCACTGGGCAAGTCATTATATGTCTATTATCATTAATACTCCCCTCAAGTATAGTGGTCTCCTACTGTGTACCAGTTAACCTGCTTGGTTCTCCCAGGGAAAGAAAGCATGACAGATCCTGATCCCTTAAGGAGCTTGATGAGTCTCACGGGGTGGGAAGTGACAGGTCACGTGGTCACCTTCATTTGCTCCTTTTTTCTTTGACTGTTTTTTAAACATAAGGGTTGCCCCAACATCCTCTTATTCTTTCTCTCTTGCTTCATACTATTGTCCAAAATGTTATCTGCTCCCCCAGCCTCAACCATCACCACTCTTAGTGGTTAAAAGAAAGAACAACCTGAATTTGCAGTGAGAAGAGGTGGGGTTGCCCAGTTCTCCCACCTACTTGAGCAGATAACCTCTCTGAGCCTCAGGTTCTTTGTGTTAATAATAGAATAATCAGGGACTTCTCTGGTGGCGCAGTGGTTAAGAATCCGCCTGCCAATGCAGAGGACGCGTGTTCAAGCCCTGGTCCGGGAAGATCCCACATGCTTCGGAGAAACTAAGCCCTTGCGCCACGACTACTGAGCCTGCGCTCTAGGGCCCACGCACCACAACTACTGAAGCTCGCAGGCCTAGAGCCCGTGCTCGGCAACAAAGAGAAGCCACTGCGATAAGAAGCCCACAGCACCTCAACGAAGAGCCGCCCCCGCTCGCCGGCAACTAGAGAAAGCCCACACGCAGCAACGAAGACCCAATGCAGCCAAAAATAAATAAATGTATAAAATAATAGAATAATCAGACACAAAGGTCACTTTAGGGGCTACTCTGGGCCTGGTAATTATCATCCTGCCCTACCTACTTTATAGGATGTTCGTTAGAATCAAAATCAACAGTAGACAATGGCTCTGAAAAGCACTCTATGAATCATACAGCACTGTATACATACAAGATGAAATGGAGAGTACTTGTAGATAACCCACAAACTCTCCCCTGACCTCAGAGAAGTGCCTGGTTGAACATCTCTACATCAATTGCCCACAGACAGCTTAAAAAATTGTCTAAAACCAAGTTCAACATTGTCCTCCATCTCACATGTTGGTTCATTTTTCTATTATATTGAAAATGGCATTCATGTCACTGCGTTACTCCAACCACAAGTTCATTCGTTTAACAAATTTTCATTGACCCAGGCTTCAAAGCTTAGGATCATCACTGATTATTGCCTCTCATCACCCCTCCACATAAACCCTGTTACCAGGTCCTGTCCATGAAAAAAATTGTGCTCCAATATTATCTCTTCCCTGGTGCTCTCACTGGTCCCCCTAGTTGAAATTAATCCATCCACCTCAGTGCTTCCACAGCACTTTATTCTATGACGGCTCTATTGGGTTTAACTGTATATTAATAATGGAAGACGACAGGCTAGCTGTGAAGGCTTAAAAGCTGCATTTAGTGATGACAAAGTGTTGAATGAACCTACAGGAAGGGAAGATGGGTGTGTGTGGGCATTGTCAGGTGAGGTTTCACTTAGGAGGGCGCAAGGTCTGGAGGGCACACAGTGTCATCCCTGTTAGGGGCAGACAGAGGCGCAGGCATGGAGATGAAAATCCACGTGGTATTTTCAGATAGTAATGAGGAGACGTAGCTTTGAAAGGACAGAAATATTTTTCCAACCTTATTAAGATATAAGTGACATATAGCATGGGGTAAGTTTAAGGTGAACAACTCAATGATGTATGTATGTATACATATACAAACATATATGTACGTGTGTGTATATATATATATATATATATGATTTCCACCGTAAGTTTAGTTAACACATACATCACACATAATTACCGTGTGTGTGTGGGTGTGTAAGTGTGCAGTGAGAACATTTAGGATTTACTCTCTTAGAAACTTTCGAGTTTGTAATAGAATAATGTTAAGGGACAGAATTTTGGGTGATTTAACTTACTTTGAATGGCATTTACGATAATGCCATTCAGGAATAGGTCATGAGATGATTTTTGCCAATGACCTTTCACACTACCTTTGTACTCTGCAGAGGATGTATGTGGTGTAGGAGTTCTAGAGTCGCAGAAATGACCTCAGAAAGTACCTAACCCAGTTCTCAAATTATCTACATTAGACAATGGAGATCTAGAGAAGTTTAAGTGATTTCCTGACTTGTTGGGAGACAAACTCTTTGAAGGCAGGGTCTGTGTTATACTCACTCTGTATGCTTCCAATGAACCTAACATACTCCCTTTCCCATAGCACCTATGGCAAACTTTTGATGAATAAATGAAAAGGAAATTTTTATCTCTCACATCAAAGTTACAAGATTCTACACCCAGGAACTGTGAGTGGAGGGGTCCATTTAGAAATACTTTATTGGGAAATTAGGTTAGGTTAGACATAATATTTAAACTTGAGGGTTAGATACATTTGGATTTAACAACCTAGCAATTTGATCACTGTTTTCCTTTGGAGTTTGTGTGGTAACAAAACAATACACATGTCTTTGGTTCAGCATCTAATTCAGGCTGCTTATATATCAAGGGTGGAAGCACGCCAACCATCAACAATCAACAATGGTCTTGATGAGGGGTGTGGCTAGAGAAAGGAGAGGAAGGAAGTTCCATCTTAGGATGGGCATGTGGTCATGTCAGTCAAGGAGAAGGCCATTCCCACCTCCTTGCATTTGGCCTGTTGGGCTGTTCATCCAGCTTCCAAGGCCATCACAGCTGCCAGAAATGCTCCAGCAGCCAAGTTCACCAAGAAGAAGGAAAGAAATGTTGGGGAAGATTGAAAGTCTCCCAATACTGACTTGCTTCTGCTTGTTGTTACTTTTTAAAAAGAACTTTCTCTTACTGTAATCAAGTTTATTTACTGTCCTAGAAGAGTATGGTGAAAGTGTTATGTTAACTAAGGTATGCAATACCAGAAATGGAGGTTGAAATAGGGTGGAAGCTCTGACTTTTTACTTTATTACCCTTTTCATCAAAAAAATACTTCCTCAATTGAATAATTCCAATTAGAATTCTTCCTTGAGAAAATAAATTCAGTAACTTCCTTAGTGCTATTCGGAAGCTGTTATGCTTCCATTGCTCTCTGAAGAGATCAGAGCAAAACGTGGGACAAGGACATTCGATCTTCTGTAGTGTCATCCAGAGCCTTGCCATTAAAAATGGTATTATTTTAGAAGACCATTATTAAAGTGCATATACAGTCAAACTCAGCCAGAATGCCAGCCAAATAAATGGGACCCAAGAATTCAATTGTGACATATGAGTTACTTTTGTGGGGGGAAGGTGTTGACGTGATGCAACACAGCTTGCCATCTGGGAGTTCTGAGGGTCTAGCCGTGCCGTCCAAATGCCTCCTGAGCTGGCTGTGGTTTGGCACCAGCTGGCAGGGGTTGTCCACCCATTTGAAAATGATGGTGATTCTTCTGGCTTCTGCAGCTGGCTGGCACTTCCAGGACAGTGGCAGCAATTCCAGAAATCTTCCTCTTGGTTGGCAGCTATTTTGTTGGCCTGACTTGGGCAGATTGGACAGGGAAAAGACAGGATATAAAAAAGCCAACACTAGGGTGACCACTTCCCAGCCTGCTTTGCCTTCCCCTCCACTCCCCAAGCAGATAAAGAGGACTTTAGTCGCTCCCTTGGGAGACAGGAAGCTGAGTGGAGGACAGGAGTCAATCTCCAATATCATCATATCTTTATTATGTATACCTTCATAACAGAAATAGAAATTTCCAACATTGACAGAGCAATGAAATGTATTACAGTAGATCCCTATGGCAGACTATAATGCAACCAATAAAAATGGTAATTTCACATAAAATGTAATGACATTAATCATGATATTAAAATAAGTGAAAAAATAGGATACAAAATTGTATATTAAGATTAGAAAATGTATTTGTGTATGTATACATGTAAAACACTAAAAGAAAATACATCGCACTGTTGTAAAAATTCATGTCTTTTATAATAATTTTTAAATTATTGTCTAAATTCATGTCTTTTATAAAAAGATGCAACCATCTTCCCTCATTAAATAAATAACACAGTAATGGCATTTAACACAGTAGCTCAATTTTTATAAGAGAACAGCTTTTTAAGTTACTTCTTGCTATTTATCATAGTTATTGTTAAAATAAGTCTTAGTGGAACAGGCCATTTTTCTACATGTAGAGGGGAGGGAAGCTTCCCTGAGTTCACAAAAAGTCCTTAAGAGAAAGGAAGGCTACAAATACGAGGAAAATAGAATAGTGTTGTTTTTATCTATTAGACATCATATCCCCAATGCATAGGGTCTATGAATTTTTATTTTTTATTTTTTAGAAAAGTTTGAAATCAGGAAAAAAAATACAGACTCCAAAAGAAAACTGCAAAATTAATATTCTAATAAACATTTTATTAACTGTACACAACACATAACAATACTAACAAGTTTTTAAGATTTTATATAAATAATATCATGACAGAAGCTGTGTGTGAGTTAGGTTTTGTGTTACAAGTATACATAATGATTGCCTAAAAATATAATAGCCAATCAAAAATTAAATGTCAGTCATAGCCAAAAATTCTAAGAGTAAGAATGCGGGGCACTTAGTTCTGGGAAGAAGGGAGGTTCCATTCTTTGTTGATCAACAATGTCCATACAAATTGGTGTGACCTTCAGAAGTCAAGGTTGAATGAAAAGACCAGAATCAGAAGATTTTAGCCTGAGATTTTGGTCCCGGCTAAGGGAAAAGTCCACGGTGTCCAGATGCAGAAAACACGGGAACCCTAGCTGTCGGGAGGCTGGTGAGGACCCTACTAGGAAGATAGGAAACCCTGCAGGGTGCCTGTGACTTTGCCCCAATCCCTTATGGCTGTGGCATGAGTTAAGTCTGACTGTTGTTAAGGCGGTTGGTATTTTCCTAATTTATTTTTTCATTGACGCTTAAGAAAAACTGTGTTCATGCAACTACTATTTATTGATTGCACCTACTATGTGCCAGGTACCATTGTAGGTACTGCGTATGACCTCCTCCCTCATAGAGTTTACAGATCGAGAGGATAGAGTAGAAGCAAGTAAACAGACAATCCTATAATTACGGATTGTGATGAGGGTTCTGAAGGTAATAAACCCGGCACCTTGATAGAAAATAGGCAGAGTGTCAGGGAAATCCTCTCCAAGGAAAAGATACGTAAGCCTGAAAGATGAGGAACAGTCAGCCATGTAAAGAGTGGGGTGAAGAGCAGCCTGGACAGAGGGGGCCATTAGGCATGAGAACTCCTGTTCTAGAACCCCCAGGAGGCCTAAGTTGGCAAGGCAGGCAGGGCTCAGCACCGAGACCCTGGCAAGGATTTGAATTTTACTCTCAGTGCAACGGGAGCCCTTGGGAAGCTGAGGATTTGTTTATAAAAAGATCCCTGTGGCCCCAGTAGATTGAAGGAACATAAATGTCAAAATGGAGAGGCAAACAAGGTAAATATTACAGGAATCCAGGTAAGAGATGATGGGGAATTGGACTAACATCTTGACAGTAAAGATAAGGGGAAAGTGGGCAAATTCATCTAGGAGGGGCAGTCGCGTTTTAACGTGGATGGGTGTGGAGAAAGTGCTGACTTGGCATCAGCTTAAAGGGGCACATAGTGGGAGATCTCAGCCACTGCCTCGTTTGCCCTTTTTAACATTCCTGCAACCAAGGGGCACCCTGGTTTAAGTGCCTGCTGCTCTTCACAAAAAGGCACCTAAAGAGAAATCTCCCCTAAAGTCTGCTTTCACGGAAGTATTTTTAATTATCATATCTAGTATCTGCTATACTGATGCTACACTAAAGAAACCCTAGAGAGAGAGTTGATGTGTATATTTGAAACACATCCAAAGAAATGTAACCTGAAATCAGCATAAAGAAAATGATCACAGCCATCTTCACGCTGCTGTGTCCAATAGTCAGAGATGGGATGGTTCCCATAGTCTTTGCTGCGCTTGAGAACCAAATGGAAGATAGAAAACAACAGCCTTGAGAGTTAACAAAGGACAAAAGCCTTCCTATCCTGGTAGCAGCCAGGGTCTGAGCTGGTTAACCCCGGGCGGGTCTAGTCCTTCAACCCAGGGAGGGGAAGAACTGAAGTGGGAAAGAGGAACAAGGGGCTCCTGAGAGATTCCCAGTCCTACCCAGGCTGTTTCCACTTCCTCCTCGCTGCTCTCAGTTCCTGAACTTAGCTGTTCCTGCTTCCTGCGTAAGCAGAAGCAGCTCTCAGTCAGGAGGTGTGCTGTAAAGGCATCCCTTAGACACATCAATGTTCTCACACCACTTCTCCCAAACCTGGGGAGCCTCCATTTTCGCACCCCAATTGTACCCCTGAAAGTTATATAGAAGTATGCAAAACCATTGAACCTTCCCTGTTACCTGTACAAAGATTTCAGAATTCTATACCTGAGTTTTCTCACTGTTTTGGGTTTGGGTGTCTAGCCTGTAAAGTGCTGGTTAATTTCAGTCATCATTATCTGGTGTCCATTCTGTCACCCCAGACATGCCTTAGTCATGTTTCCTAAATTTTAAAGAGGTGGGGATGGACTTCCTGGGTTGCTTAGACTCAGAAGAGTACCTTTTAATTCCCCTAAATATTTTTGTGCCAGCTAATATTTAAACGTACTAAAAGGAGGCTATAGATGAAATCATTATTACGTAAAATTCTAGGCCTGAGTTTTAAAGATCGGAGATTGCTGATCATTCATTATATTCATGGCCTTTATTCGTGCTTTCATCTTAAATATGACTTGGCTCTTCCTTAGAGAGTTGGCAGAAAACTAACTTTCAACAAAGAATGCTGCTTTCCCTTTATTAATTTAGGCTTTTTATGTTTTAGCTTTCATATTCAAATTTTAAGTAGATCATAACAGTAATATTTTAAAACCTGATAAAATGGAACTCAGGGACAAATCTGAAGTCAGAAATAGGTTTATGATAATTTTTTTCCTCATTCATCACATATGTGTTGAGGTCCTAGAAGATTCTGGGCACAAACATGACTAAGATGCATCCTCGCTTTGAGGAGCGCATAGTTTAGTGGAGAAGATAAACCCATGAGCCAACTGTTTCCAATGCTATATACATGCTATAGTGAGACTATAGGGGTACATGGAGGAAGACCACTGGATCAGGTAGAGGAAGGAGGGAACTGGGTGGTCAGAGCCAGAGAGGGTGGTCCTGAAATGATGGTGCTTGAGTAAAAGAGAAAAAAAATGCAGCATAATCATTGCATCTTTTTTATTTCATTGTTGTATTTACATAAAAAGTAGTTAAGTGCATTTCTGTAAAAAGTTCAAGCTGTATAGAAGGTCATGAACTAAAAAGAGAAAGTCTCCCTCCCACTCCTCCACCACATCCCCCTCTCCTTTCTCCTTCTCCCTCCCTCTCCTACTCCCTTCCCCCTCCCACTTCCCTCTGCTCCCATTTGTATAGAGTAATGTGCCCTTATGCTGGGGGATGTGTTCCAAGATCCTCAGTGGATGCCCGAAACAGTGGAGAGTACTGAGCCCTGTACATACTATGATTTTTCCTACACATACATACCTATGATAAAGTTTAATTTATAAATTAGGCACAGTAAGGGATTAGCAACAATAACTAAAAATAAAATAGAAATTTCAGTTGCAAAATAAATGAGTCACAGATATGAAATGTACAGCATAGGGAATATAGTCAGTAACTATGTAATATCTTTGTACAATGACAGATCAAATCTAGACTTACTGTGGTGATTATTTTGAAATGTATAGAAATATCGAATCACTATGTTGTGTACCAGGAACTAACATAATTTTGTAAGTCAATTATACTTCAAAAACAAACAGACAGGGACTTCCCTGGTGGCACAGTGGTTAAGAATCCACTTGCCAATGCGGGGAACACGGGTTCGAGCCCTGGTCCGGGAAGATCCTACATGCCGCAGAGCAGCTAAGCCCGTGTGCCACTACTGCTGAGTCTGTGCTCTAGAGCCCATGAGCCACAACTACTGAGCCTGTGTGCCACAACTACTGAACCCACGTGTCACAACTACTGAAGCCCACGTGCCTAGAGCCCGTGCTCCACAACAAGAGAAGCCACTGCAATGAGAAGCCCGCGCACTGCAACGAAGAGTAGCCCCCGCTCACCACAACTAGAGAAAGCCCGCATGCAGCAACGAAGACCCAATGCAGCCAAAAGTAAATAAATAAAATAAATAATTTTTTAAAAACCCAAACGAACTCATAGAAAAAACAGATCAGATTTGTGGTTACCAGGGTTGGGGGGGTGGGGGGTGTAGGGGGTCAGGGGAGGGAGAATTGGATGAAAGTGGTCAAAAGGTACAAACTTCCAGTTGTAAGATAAATATGTACTGGAGATGTAATGTAACATGATAAATACAATTAACACTGCTGCATGTTATATACGAACATTAAGAGAGGAAATCCTAAGAGTTCTCATCACAAAGAAAAAAATTGTTTTCTATTTCTTTAATGTTGTGTCTCTATGAGATGATGGATGCTCACTAAACTTACTGTGACAATCACTTCATGGTGAGTATGTCACATTACTGATATTACGCTGTACATCTTAGACTTACACAGTGCTGTATGACAATTATATCTCAACAAAACTGGGGGGAAAAGCATTTGAAGAGAGAAAATATTTGCAAATGGCACATCTGATTAAAGACTGTTATCCAAAATACGTAAAGAACTCTTACAACTCAACAATAAGAAAATAGACACCCCGTTTAAAAATGGGCCAAAGACCTTAACAGACACCTCACCAAAGAAGATATACAGATGGCAATTAAGCATATAAAAAGATGCTTCATAGCATATGTCATCAGGGAAATACAAATTAAAACAACAGTAAAATACCACTGCACGCCTATTAGAATGGCCAGAATCAGGAACACTGACAGACCCAAATGCTGGCGAGGATGTGGAGCAACAGGAGCTCAAAATAAATGAATAGGTAAATAAATACATTTTAAAAAAACAGAACAATTACAACCATATACTGTAAAAAAAGTTATGTGACGGTGGTCTCTCTCTCGAGAAATATTAGTGTACAAATTTAATGCCTTTTCCACCTTAACTAAGCCCTTATCACCCACTGTGTCCTTAACTTTGCAGTTTGAGGTGCAACAGCAAAACTAGCATGAGTTTCTTTTTTCTTCTTCACAATTTCACAGATAGACTTGTGCTTACCGTAGACTGTAGCAACCTCAGCATATGATATTTTTCTTTCCTTATTAAGTTGAGAACTTTCACCCTCTCACAGGAAGCACTTTGCAGCTTCTCTTTGGCATAATCCGAATTGCCAGCATCCTCTTTTGCTCTTTGGGCCATGAGTAAGTGAAATAGGGGTCACTTGAACACAAGCACTGCCATATGCAACAGTCAATCTGATAACCAGGATGGCTACCAAGTGATTAGCTGGCCGGATATGCTGAACAAAGGGATGATTCAAGGCCTGGGCTGGACCGAGTGGGAGGGCACAAGATTTCATCATGATACTCAGAATGGTGCACAATTTAAAACATATGAATTATTTCTGGAATTTTCCATTTAATATTTTTGGACCCAGGTTGACCATGAGTAACTAAAATGGCAAGAAGCAAAACTGAGGATAAAAGTGGGGAAGACTACTGCAAAGGGGAATATACCTTACATATTGTTTTATGACTTGCTTCCTTTCTTCTTAACACTATGCCTTGGAGATCTTTCCATAGGTTAGTAACAGGGACTGATCTCATTATCAGAAATCTCATGTATACAGAATTGTCTTTTTTCTTAATCCATTGTGTACTTCATTTAGCTTTTAGCTCAGTTCTTAGCTGAACAGCAGAGAACTTGGTCGAGTCCCTTCTGGATAAACTCGGTCAACTCTGAGTTATTCTCCGTCTCCAGTACGTAAATCCTCAGTGAAAGTCAATTCCCCTCTTGCTAGGAGTGACCTGGGATGGGGACAGGGGGCTTATGCGCTGTGGCCTGGGGATGGAGACCACTGATGCATTGTGGGCATGCCCTTCTCCTGGGGTCCACCGAGATGACCCCCCTCACCGCGCAGTCTCTTCTACTTAGGCCCCTGTGGTCAGGAAACTTCCCGGCCCAACTCCAGTTCCTTTCACACCTACCCTTCCCCCCTCAGCCACCCAGGCTCCCTAAGAGAATCCCCGGGGCTCTGGGCTACCGGCCCTTCCACCTGGAGCCTCAACCAGTCAGCACTGCTCCATGCCCTGGTCCTTCCCTGGCTGTTCTCTGTGAGGCTCTCAGCCTCCTGGGACACACCCAGTCATCAAGGCCTGGATCTTCTCTGATCTGGGACTCCTACCCCTTACCAGGGACAGATTCTGCTTCTCTTCTACTCTGAGAAAATCTCCAGGCTACACGAGAAGTGTTTTTACCCATCTCTCTCTAAAAGGCATATGTTCATCCCCAACTATCATTTAAGGATAACCTTTATGCTCAAATCCTTTGGGTACTTGGCTTTTGGTTACATGAAAAACTCACATTTCTTATTTTTTAAAGTTCAGCTCTTGCAAGAAAATGCCCTGGCTTTCAAGATGATTACTTTCTCTGAGTTTCAAGGACCTATTCTGGAAGGAAAAGTCAAGGAATTTCGGTTTATACTTTCTGCTCTTTGGCCTTTCTCTGTGGAAATAAGTGCCAGCATTGTCCCTTCCCAGATACAGATCAGAGATATAGTGGTACCTACTGTAGATGGTCGTTGCGAGGATTAATGTAATGAATAAAGCACTTTTCACAGAGCCTGGCACAGAGTAAGTGGTCAATAAATGGTATCACTTTTATTCATTCATTTAACAAATATTTATTGAGCATCTACTATGTGACAGATCCTGTTTTAAGCATTGGAATAGAGAATAACACAGAGTAAAAGACCTGTCCTCATAGAGCATTCAGGGTAGAAAAATATAGAATATGTATATGGAGAAAATAACTAAGGAGAAACAAAGCAAGGGAGGAAGAAAGGAGAGTGCTTGCAATTTTAGATAGCACTGCCAGGGAAAACCTCCCTGAGGAGACATTTGAATCATGACCTTGAAAGAGAGAGGGAGCCAGCCAGGCAGGTACCTGCAGGAAGACTATTTCAGGGAGAACATCTACAAGTGCAAAGGCTCCAATGCAGAAAGGTTAAAAGGAATTACTGAGAATGAAAAGCTATGGGTTTATGACACAAAATATTATCCTACTACATGAGTATCTATAGAAGAACATGACTTTTTAAATACTTCATGGTTCCATGGTACAGTAAGTCTTGGCACACTGTTTCCTGAGGGCCAGATCCAGCTGCCACCTGGTTGTTTGTTTGTTTGTTTATTTGGCTTCGCCGGGTCTTAGTTGCGGCGTGTGGGATCTTTTAGTTTCGGCATGCAAGATCTTTTAGTTGCAGCATGCAGGCTCTTAGTTGTGGCATGCGGGATCTAGTTCCCTGACCAGGGATCAAACCTGGGCCCTCTGCACTGGGAGCATGGAGTCTTACCCGCTGGACCAGGAGGGAAGTCCTGCCACCTGGTTTCATGAATAAAGTTTTATGGGAACGCTGCCACTCTTAACATTTACATCTTGTCTGTGGCTGCTTCTCGCAATAGCAGCAGAGGTGACCACAGACTGTATGAGCTGCAAAGCCTAAAGTAAAATGATTACTCCCTGGCTCTTTACTGAAAAAGTTTGCTGACTCCTGGTACACAGGTACTGTCACTTATTTAATGTGTCACCTAATTATGGTCATGAATGCTCAACAAATTATGTTAATACTCTTTTGGTTGCAAGATTTACAAACACTTTAAACCAGTTTTAGCAAAATTAGGGGAACTGCTGATTTTTTGAAGTAGAAGATTCAGGCATAGCTGGATGTGGAGACTGAATGATTGCTTCAAAGATCAGTGTTTCCGTCTCTTGATCAGCCTGTGTGGGTGTGTGTGTTGGTTTCATTTCACCAACAGGCTTCTTCATGGGCCAGAGAAGATGGTCCCTGACAGCCCCTGGCTTAACTCCTCTGTACCAGTGTCTATCCATCAGTTCCAGACCAGGTCTCAGATTGGCCATGGTGGAATCAGGGTACCCCTCTGGATCTGTCACTGGTGCAGGTGAATGAGATGCTGTGGTTGATCAGGACCCAGTTCTGTGCTTGCCATTGTGCCTAGATAGAGGAAGGGGCTTGTATTAATCAGAGTTCTCCAGAGAAACGGAACCAAGAGGATAGATACAGATATAGATATAGATATAGACATAGGTATAGGTATAGATATAGATCTACAGAAAGAGGTTTATTATGAGAGAGT
Source organism: Balaenoptera musculus (assembly GCF_009873245.2). Taxonomy (NCBI): domain Eukaryota; kingdom Metazoa; phylum Chordata; class Mammalia; order Artiodactyla; family Balaenopteridae; genus Balaenoptera; species Balaenoptera musculus. The sequence continues at coordinate 12,840,854 of NC_045786.1, read as the reverse complement.
GGCTTATGTGATTATGGAGGCTGAGAAGTCTCATGATTGGTCTAGGAAAGCTGGTGGTGTAGCTCTAGTCTACACCCAAAGGCCTAAGAACAAGGGGGCCAATGGGGTAAGTCCCAGTGTGAATCCAAAGGCCCAAGAACCAGAAGCACTCATGTCCGAGGGCAGGAGAAGATGATTGTCCTAGCTCAAGCACAGAGCAAATTTGTCCTCCCTCTACATTTTTGTTCTATTCAGGCCCTCAATGGATTGGATGATGCCCACCCACGCTGGTGAGGGGGATCTTCTCTGCTCAGTCTACTGATTCAAATGCAAATCTCTTCCAGAAACACCCTCACAGACACTCCCAGAAATAATGTTTTACCAGCGATCTGGGCATCCCTTAGCCCAGTCAAGCTGATACATAAAATGAACCATCACAGGCCTATTGTGAATGACAGCTACACCTGCACTAAGTGAGATGCAAAGAGGTGGTTCCCCAAAGGAAGGAAAGCTGAGCAGATTATAAACCAGCACGCATACGGTTGTTTGCAGTTTTTCGCTATTAAAAATGTTTCGATGAAACATTTTTATATATGTCTTTTTATACAAAGGTACTAGAATTTCTCTAAGATAGGTACCTATAGGTGGAATTAACAGGTTATGGCAAATTGCTTTACAAAGATAATGTACCAGTTTACTTTCTGATAGTGTATGAAATGTTCTTTCTCCCACACCCTCACTGACCCTGATACTATCAGTTTTTGAAAATGTTTCCAATCTAATGAGCAAAATAGGATCTTTGATTTAAAAAAATTTCTTTTTCATTTCTCGAATTAGAACTGGGGCAAGACGTCTTTCCATGTTCACTGACTGTTGCAGGTCAAGTTCTAGGAAGACAATGCCGAGACAGAGATTAGGGTGCAGAAAGTTATTAGGGAGTGCTCTTTTGATTACCATCCATGGGGGAGGGGAGGGAGGCAGGAATAGGCAGAGGGAAAAGTTGGGCTGCACAACTAAGGCCTCAGCTGACCTCTTGGTGATCTCTGAAGTCAGGATGGCCCTTTGGAGTTGTCCTGAGTAGCACATGGTGCCAGGCCCTTACACCCCTGTGCTGCCCGGTCCTTGGATGAAGACTGCCCTGGGAAGGCACATACCCTTGGATGAGGCAACTATTTTCCACTGCGGGTCATTTTCAGAGAGGCTGACAGCTGAGGGCAGTCAGCCAGTAACCCTCTCAGCAGCTGGGGGAATAAACCCTTCAGGACTAGGCACAGCACAGCACGCATTACACTGACTGTATTTATTAATTTGTGAATTGCCTGTTCAGAGTCTTTCTGATTTTTTATTGATTTGTAGTGGTGCTTTATTCTGGATATTCATCCTTTATATATTGCATGTGTTGCAAGTATTTTATCTCAGTCTACTGCTGATTTTCAACATTAAGGGGTCATTCATTTTGAAGATCTATTACATTTTTAGATAATCAAATTTGTCCATTTCTCTTCTCCAAGATTATAAAAATATTTATATTTACTTTGCATGGTTCCATCTTTTTAAAGAAATATCTACAGCTCTTTAATTCCTCTGGAGTTTGTGTTCATGGTAAGAGGCGGTGTCCAACACCATGTATTTAGTAGACTATTCTCTATAGATAGATGTAAATGGGTATACATACTAGGATTAAAATTTTCACTTAAATGGGAATATTTTTTGACTCTGCAATTCCAGTAATCCGTTATCCGTACTTAAGCATTTTCCCTTTCTTATGAACTTGAGAATAAACTTGTCTTATTGATTGTATTAAATGTGTAGACTAAACTGAAACATTACAACTTTACAACATTGAGACTTCTCACCAAAGAACACCTCTCTCTCTCTCTTTTTAAGATTTTTTTAAAATTACCTTTAGTAAAATTTTATAATTTCCTTCATATAGAACTTTGCATTTCTTGTTAGGTTTGCTTCTAAGAATTTTGCTTATTTCCCCCCCTTTTGTCAATGGAATCTTTTTTTTTTTTCTTCCAGTGATGTATTATATTACATATGTAACAATCTGCTGGTTTGGTTACTAACATTTTAGTATATCTATGTCCATAAGTGAGACTGGTTTATAATGATATTCTTATTAACAAATCTTACATAGTTTTGGTAACAGATAAGTTTGAAACTTTACATGTTTTTCTTGTCACATTTAAATAAAATATGAGCCATCTGTTCATCTGGTATAGCAGAAACCACTCATAAAACCCTCTTGTCAGAGTGTCTATTTCTGGGTTTGGAGGGTAGTTATTTACCTGTTCAGTTTTCTGGACTCAATTTTGATAAGATACACGTTTCTAGAAAATTATCCACTTAGGTTTTATATTTTATTGATATAAATTTCTACACAGTAATCTGTAAATTAATATCTTTTATACCTGGAGTTATGTACAATTTCAAGTTGTATTTTTTTTGGTTTTTTCTTGATCTTATTTGATAGAATTCCAAGTGTTTTATTCTTCTTTTCAAAAAAAAAAAGTTTTATTGATTAAAATAATTTTATAGTTTTTAAATTTCTTAATTACTTTCTGTGGATTACTTTATTCTTTTTCTAGATTCTTGAATGATTAGATGTTTTGTTTATTAATTTCTAATCTTTCGTCTTTTCTAATATATGCCTTTACATCCATAAATTTTTTTCAGAAATTCCCTGGTGGTCCAGTGGTTAGGACTCCGTGCTCTCACTGCCAAGGGCCTGTTTCAATCTCTGGTTGGGAAACTAAAATCCCACAGGTCTCACAGTGCAGCCAAAAAAATTAAAAAGGACGTAAATATTTTCTAATTACCACTCTGCCTGCATCTCACAGGTTTAATGTTTCCTCATTTTTGTTCTTTTCCAAATAGTCTGTAACTTTATTTTGAATGTCCTTTTGAACCTAATATTATTTGGAAATGCAATAACAAAATATAACAAAAATATTTTTAGTAAGTAGCTCAGCAGAAATAAAAAAGATACCTTAAGAAGCCAGAAATAAAGAATGAAATGATATAACTAGGTGAGAATGATGCCATGTTTGCCCTGTTTCCTAAGGCTGATGGGAAAAAGGCCTGAGGGGCCATCTGCTAAGGTTTTCAAATCCTAGGAGTCATGACCTAGGTTCTGCACAGGTTTGAAAGCTAGAACTGAATCGTGTGCATAAACCTGAGCTCAAAAGTCAGCCCCACCCATGAAGAGAACAATAGAAAGAACTCGGGCCACTTTCCTGGTGAAGGGCCAAAAAAGTTTGCCATTCATCTTGGTAAGTGCTGGGCAGGCTACTTTCTGCAAACCGACTAAGTCCACGGGAAAACTTAAGGCTTTTTGCCAGACTTTTAGTTTCCTCCTGATGCTGTAACAAATCACAGTAAATCTGACAGAACACTGTGACATGTCAGGGGGATGCTTCTCCCTCAAGCCAGGGGTCTGTCCAAGAGAGCTTGGATTGGGAATGTGGGCAGGGGAGTTTAACAAATGCGTGGCTTAAAACAACAAAATTTATTATCTACTGGTTCTGGAGGTCGGAAGTCTGAAATGGATTTCACTGGGCTAAACTCGAGGTGTTAATAGGACTGTGTGTTTGGAACTTAATATTTTGGCATTCCTTGGGACCTATGCTTAAAGTATGTTCCTTTAGAGACGATGCCAGCTTGGACCTTTTTTTGCCATACAAATAGTGTGACTCTGGCTCCCCAAGCTGCGTGAGTACACACTGTGGCTAAAGTGCTACAGACTTGTCAATCCTCTCTTATTACTCTACCCAGAGTCAAGGCCGACACAGGCAAATACTTTTTTTCAAGGTATATCTTTTCTAGTTCATCCATTTACAAAATCATCTTTAGCGGAAGGTTCTGGCTTTTGTGGGCCTCCTCCAGTCTGCCCTTTACTCTGCTTGGCCTTCAGATTCTGGGCCATCAGGGATCTCCAGATGCCCTCAGGTTAAATGCTGGTTTGAGTGATTTGAAATCATGCTTTCAAGTGCTTTACAGCCTGATTGTTTTCCCTTACTTTCTCGACAGCAGAGAAACATCTTTTTGAAACATATTTTTTCCTATTTTTATCCATAACTTAAAAAGGGTTCTGTACCTGGATGGTTACACCAAGTTTTACCAAACTGCTGGAAACAGAAGTCAGGAGACAATGTTTTAAAAGATAATGATTGAGAATTTTTCAATCATGACAAGTTATAAAGGCTCTAATGTAAGGACACCTAGTCTAGACCAGAATGAACTAAAACATCAACACCTAATCATGTTATAGTAAACTGCCTAATGTCAAAGATAAAGAAAAATATTAAAGATAGAGAAATAAGTCACCTAAAAAGGATGACAGTTAAACTGATATCTATCTCTCAGTTGCAACATTAGATGCCATGTGACAACAGATTACTGAGTAATCTAGAAATCTAACCTGAACTAAACTGTTCCATATCTCTTCCATCAGATTGGCACCGATTTTTAAAAATCTAATTATGCAAAGAATTAGTCAAGATGTGAGGAAATCAGAAATCTTAGCCACTGCATTCCAGTAAATGTAAATAGGTGGAATGTAAATTTGTGCAACTTCTCAGCACAATCTGACAGTATCTAGGGAAGCTGATGATGTAAATTGCCTATTCCTCAGCAATCCCACTTCTCTGGGAAATGCCTTTACATATTCCTACAAAAGTGCATACAAAGGTGTACACTAAAGAATTACTGTAATGGCAAAAAATTAGAAGCAACCTAAATTTTCTCAGTGGGAGAATGGATGACTGAATTGAAGACTTCACAGCAGCTAAAATGAACGAACTTGATCTTATGTGTTTAAATGGATACATTGCACGTCAAATACATCTCAATAAAGCTGGGGAAAAAATAAAGGGATACAGCTTGGCTACTTTATTTTGAATTTAAAAAATATCGCAGAAAGATACATATTTAAATAAATTAAGAAACAGCAGACAGGAAAAAAAAAAAAAAAAGCTCTCTGCCCTCCCCGTCTGGCTAAAAGCAGGACATACATTTCCATTTGTAAAGGAAATGTACTCTCTCCAGTACCAGGAAGAGGAGAACTTTTTGCTGTTGGTTTATTATTTTTAAAAATTTCCATTTTATTGAGCTACAATTGACTTATAACATTGTATTAGTGTAAGGTGTGTACAACATAATGATTTGATATATGTATATATAGTGAAATGATCACCACAACTTTAATTAACATCCATCATTCCACATGGATATAATTTTTTTTCTTGGATGAGAAATTTTAAGATTTACTCTCTTAGCAAATTTCGGATACACACTACAGAACTGTTAACTGTAGTCACCGTGCTGTACATAGAGGAGAACAACTCATTATCACCTGATCACTCTTCATGTCCGGGGATGACTAGAGACTCGATCTATCAGCCTGGAGAGGATTTTGCCTGACAAATCTCACTCAACCGCCCTTGTCTTCTATTAGTTTCCCCATACATTTACCTTCCCACAGTTTGCCACCCCTAAAAGCCTAACCACCTTTTCCTTTGTCTTGTCACTTCTCTACAAATGTATTATTCTTTGTTAAGATGCTATATAAACCCCAAGTTCTAACGCCACTTTGAATTACTCATCACTGAGTTTCTACCACATGTGTTAATAAACTGTGTTTTTCTCTTGTTGATCTGTCTTTGTCAGTTTAATTTCCAGGGACCCAGCCACAGAACCTAGGAGGATAGAGGTAAAGTTTTTTTTTTTCCTTCCCTACAGTGTATATATTAAAAATACATAAAACAATCCTATATATTACTTATGGAGACATATATATGTAATAAAAATATAAAAACAGGGTGGGAAATTCACCATTGTAGTACAGATAGTTGTTACCCCCAGAGAGGAACAGAGATAAATGGGATAAGAAAGTGTTGCTGTACCTGCAGTATTTTATTTCTCAAAAACAAAAAAGTAAGAACTGCTTTAATATTAAAGGAAATTTGACAAAACACCTTAGAAGTAAATAGATTAGAAAATGTTAAAATGTAGATTAAATTTACATAATCAATAAACTTAATCAAAGAGTTATATTTTAAGAAAATCTGTACCAGACATATGGGAAAATGCATTTAAATAGTCTTTAGTTATTCTCATTTGTACATACTATTTCCAACATAAAAAGTACAGGGTGGGCTTCCCTGGTGGTGCAGTGGTTAAGAATCTGCCTGCCAATGCAGGGGACACAGTTTCGAGCCCTGGTCTGGGAAGATCCCACATGCTGTGGAGCAACTAAGCCCATGAGCCACAACTACTGAGCCCGCGTGCCACAGCTGCTGAAGCCCGCGCGCCTAGAGCCGTGCTCTGCAGCAAGAGAAGCCACCACAATGAGAAGCCCGTGCACCACAATGAAGAGCAGCTCCCGCTTGCTGCAACTAGAGAAAGCCCATGTGCAGCAATGAAGACCCAATGCAGCCAAAAAAATAAAAATAAATTAATTTTTAAAAAAAGTATAGGGTACAGCCTTGTACATGCCAATGAGATTTTTTTAAAGTCTAACTTTTAAAAAATATTTGTTTAAATCTTTTTGTATTTGGGAAAATCCCTACACTTGGTGTCAAAAGCACTGAGAGTGTAGTAGTAGTGTGTGGGGAGAGTCAGGGAGAACCAGAGGAGGAAGACAGTTTTTCCTGAACAGAGCCCCATAAAAAGATAAATGGAATATATGGAGATTCTAGAAAACTCAAACTATCAGTAAGGAAAAACCTCCATATTCCCATTCTAATTCTGGAACAATGAAAACTAAAGTTTAGTCACTCTAAATCTCGTAATATAGCCTCCCACAACTAAGGGAACATTCTCTTTGATTACTTTGCAACCCAACTGGCTAGAGCCTAGATGATCTAGAATTTTTAGTTATAATAGTGATCAGCATACCAAAATCCAAATCAGCTTTTAATCTGACAGAACAACAGTACTTGGAACAATTACAGAATAGTAATTAGAACACAGCTGGTACGTAACCTATTTTGATTGTTTTTGTCCATAATCTTCATTATATTAAAAATGTGACCTTTGAGAAAGTTGTGGGACTTCATTGTGCTTTAGTTTCTTTTCTTAGATAAAAAGGATAATATTCTTTTCTTTCTAACTTAGCTTTGTTTACCAAACATTAATATGTCTCTGATGGTTTTTGTTCTCTCTCCCTGAATGAGCTAGGTTTTGCTGGGTAACAAACCACCCCACAACTCAGTGGCTTCAGTTAGCTCACAAGTCTGTGGATCAGCAATTTGGACTGAGCTCAGTTCTACTGGTCTTGGCTGGACTCACTCATGGATCTATGGTCAGCGTCCAGGTACAATGGGAGCTCGTTAGTCTTGGAGGCTCAGCTGGGATGGTTCACCTCTTAGCTGGGACCACATCACCTAGTCTCTTATTAACCAGTAGAAATCCCAGCCTTTTCCACACGGTAGTGGAATCCCCAGGAGATAAAAGAGAGCAGGCTCTAATGTGCAAGTGCTTCAATCTCCACTTGTGTCACATTTGCTGATGTTACATTGGCCAAAGCAAGTCACATGGCCAAGCCCAGAGTCAAGGAATGGAGAAATAGACTCCATCTCCCCAACAGGAGAACCTGTAAAGTTACTTCACAAGGGAATGCATGATGGGAGGGAAGAATTTGTGGCTATTTTCACAATCTATCCATTCTCTTTAGATTAACATCACATTGATATGAAGTATTATTTACCACAGTGTAGCACCAAGTTCTCATTAACATTTTCATTGTTAAATGATGTTATCAGAACCTCTGGTTGAGTGTAAATATTGAAATGTTTTCTAATGAACTCCTTGAAATGCAAATACTATGTAATCTTTCACTGACATACCTTATTAAATAACACAACAAGAACAAGATAGCAACATTTTAAAAGGTTTCTTTGTTTAAAAAGTTATTCTTCTTAGATAATGTTATCCTGCTAGATTAAAATAACATTTGATTTTTAAAATTTATTTATATATTACTATAAATACTTATATAGTAGGGTGGGGAAACCAGGAGGTAGAAGACTTGGGGGCTAGTCTTAGTTTTGCCTCTATCCTTTGCCATCTTAGGCAAATCATTTGATCTCTTGAAGGCTCAGTTTCTTTATTTATAGAATAGATGCTCTGGGGAACAAGATCACTGTTTTATTTCAGCAGTAAAATTACAGCTTCTTTTTTGAGGAATAAATCTATGGCAAAACCAAAACCCAGGTATCTATAAGAGTAGAAATATCAAAGTCTTTAGTTAGAGCCTCAATTATTGAAAATTATTGGAAAAATTTTTGTGTAGCTACCTGGTTGTAGGTAGAAGTCAGACTATTTCTCTTGCACTACGTATCCCATTTTGTTACAGCTCAATTCTATTTAAAAATATAATAAAATAAAATAATGGATCTGAAAGCCTTTTGATAAAATAACTTCTAAAAAGCCTTTTTTTAAAAAAATTGCTGAACAATCATGCTTCTGATTAGTTCAACATTAGAAAACAATCTACAAAGGAAGAGGTGGGCTTCCTCAATACTTGGAACATTCAGTTATTTCTTGCTTAATATTTCCTCTCTTTTCATCGATTTTATAATCTAATTGTACTGTAATTCTCTGAAAAGACAGAACTTAGAGGAGAATTCTATACATTTTTCAGTTGATAGCTCAACAGCCAACATTTATTTAACAACTGAATGAATTTGTACCAGCTCTGGCAATAGCCTTCTCACTTGCTGGTAGAGATCGAACATGTCCTATTTGCTTTATTAGACAGTCTTTCTTTTTTAAAAAAAAATCTGTTCTTAGAGGTATTTTGCCACAATGATATTTAACTGAAGTTAAGTGGAATATGGGAATAAATTATACTTAAGCTATACTGGTATTTTTTACTGATGCAAGTGGCAGTGAACATTATCAAAATAATTTCACCTATGCATATAAATGAGAGGCCAAACAGCACAGGGGGAAGGGAACAGGAATTTGAACAGGGCTTACCTAATCAACCAAAGTAGAAGTCCATCCACAAAACGGACAATATGTGAATTGCAGTGCTTGTAAATTGTCTTCTTGCAACTTACACAGTATTTAAGACTTTTAGAATATACGCATCAGTGGAAATAATCCTTTGAGGGAAAAGAATTCATCACCTTAAAGCGTTTGTCGTTTGGAAACCAGTCTTTCTTGCATCTTATCTTCTTGCCCTCTCAGCTGCATTCAGAGCTAGTGGCGCTTCCTTCTTCTTGAGGCCCTTTCCTCCTTTAACTTCTGAAGACTGGCTGTTTCTTAATTCCGCTTTCATTTCTCTGAGCGTCCCTCACTGCTCCTTGCTTGTTCCTCTTGCCTCTTAAATAGTATTGTCCTTTGGGTTCCACGCTTAGGCTCCTCTTCTTTCCCTGTCCAAGCTCATCTACTCCAATGGCTGCAGTTACCCACCAGTGTCTACACTGTAAACTCCCCAGCCTCCTCAATCTTGAGCTGTCTCCCAAGTGTTAGATTCACGGATGTTCTCTGGACACCTTAAACTCAGTTAATTTACAATGGAACTCATTTTCTTTTCCCAATAACCTGCTGCTTCTCCTGGGCACGCATGTGCATGTATATGTGTGTGTGTACGTGCATGTGTGTTGCCTCAATTAACGAGAAGACCCTAAGAGTCTTTATATATTAAGTTCTGAAGCTACTGTCCAGCCCCCAGTGGCTCTCCATGCGGTTCTTTCTTTCTTGACCACATGTCCCAAAGAGGCGATAACTCTCACTTTATCACTTGGAGGGTCTGCTGTGGACAGGACTCAATATCCTCTGGCTCCCTCCCCCATATAAGCAAAAGGTCACTTTTTTTTTTTTAAGCATTTTATTAAGAGACAGGGAATCTGTTCTAAAAATAACACAATGTAAAGTAAAATAATTCATTAAGCAAATATTTATTGAGTACCTACTGTGTGCCAGGTGCTGGGGATACCAAGGCGAGCACGAATGGACATTAGCTTTTTATTGGCCTCTTAAGTCTGGGAAGAAGCAGGGTGGGTGGGGAGGGTAAGAAACAGACCTTAAGCAAAAAAACCACACAAATACATGTGGAATTCCAACTGTGACAAGTGCAGTGAAGGAGTGGTTCCTGGAGCGAGTCCGTAATAGTGTGATTTAATCTGGGCTTCCCCCAAGGAAGCTTATCCAGAGCCAAAATCTAAAAGATAATGTGGTAGATGATTGCAAAATTGTCCCAATTATTTCTGTCCTTTCTCAAGGTGACTTGCGACTCCTACCATCAGGGGAATCTATTCCATGACCGTTTTTATCTGGGCTGACTCTGTGATATACCTTAGCAGAAGAAGTGATGGTGAGTCAGCTCTGAACTTAGTCCTTAAGAGGGTTCACGGTTCTCCCTCTGAAAATTCCGACACCGCTATATGCATAAGCTGAGCTAGGCTGCTGGATGTTAAGAGACACATGGCCCAGTCGCCCCTGACCCCTTAACTAACAACAAGCTAACTGCCAGACATGTGAGCAAGGCCATCCAAGACCAGCTAGGCCCCAGCTGACCTGTTAAGCAAGCACAGACCTACGAGCGAGTCAGCTGAGATCAGCCCAGCCTGGCCCAGAGCAGCTGAACCATCCAGCTGACCCACTGATCTCGAGCCACGATCAAGCGATTGTGGTTTTAAGAGACTGAGTTTTGAAATATTTATTAGCCATAACATCTAACTGATACAGATGGGTAGGGATAAACCAGGCAAAGAGCTTTATTTTATAGACAGAGGGCCACACGTGCAAATCCCAGTGAGAGGAGGGAGCATGGCAGTTCCTGGGACTGAAAGAAGGCAGTGGGGATGCATCAGAAACAGCTCGGGGAAACGATGTGAGCCGGGGCTGAGTGGGGAGGGGCAGGGCTGTGCAGAGCCTGGGAGGCCCTGTGAAGGACTTGAGTCTTGATTCTAAGAGCAATGGGACACCACACGAGAGTTTTAAGCAGGAAGGATGCATAGCTAGATGTGGGTTTGGGAATTTGTCTGCAGCACGAAGAACAGATTCAGTGGGGCCAGAACAGAACAGGGAACGTGTTGCAGCAATCAGGCAAGAGACCATTAACAGTGTATGCTAGGCTGGTGATAGTGACAGGGCCATACCCTTGCCCAACCCCAGGCAGCTCTGCTATTCACTCTGTTGTTTACGACAGTGGCTGTCCCTAGATTTGTGCAGTGCATCCCTTGGGAGCAGGGAGAATGGATGGATGCAAGGGAGAGTTAGGAAGTAAGATAACAGGTGTTGCTGACTGATGAGCTATTGCAAACAGCAGGTTTCTAGGGACCTATCAAAGGTGACTGCTATGTTTCTTTTTTATTTTTTAATTTGAAAATTATTTATTTGCATACCTGTAAAGTCTAAAGAGCATTACAGTTAATTCTGTTATTTTTTAAAATTTGTTTTAGGGTCTATTTTTTAAAGAGCCCTTTTAGGTTTACAGCAAAATTCTTTATGCCCTCTACCCCTACACGCATAGCCTTCTCCATTACCAACACTCCCCTAACCCGTGTAGCACATTTTTCACAATTGATGAGCCTACATTGACACAACATAATCACCCAGAGTCCATAGTTTACATGAGGGTTCATTCTTGGTGTTGTACATTCTGTGGGTTTGGACAAATATGTATTGACATGTATCCATCATTATAGTATCATACAGAGTATTTTCACTGCCCTACACATCCTCTGTTCTCTACCTGTTCATCCCCTCTCCCATCCCAACCCCTGCCAACCAGTGATCTTTTTACTGTTTTCATAGTTTTGCCATTTCCAGAATGTGATATAGAAGGAATCAAATAGTATGTAGCTTTTTCAGTTTAGACTGCTAGGCTTCTTTCTTGGTGAATGAAAAGAATCATTGAGAGAGAGAGAACAATGAAAGAAGATCAAATTTGGAGAGAATGATCCTAAGTTTGGATTTAGACACGTCGATTTTGAAATGCTTTTGAGATTCCTGAGAAGATATCCAAGTAGGCAGTGGGGTAGATGGGCTGGATCTCAGATGAGAGGTCTGGTTGGAAACATACTTTTGAGCCATTTGTGTATATGGGGTCTAAAAGTTCATACATCATCTTTCTGACCAATGGTTGGCTACTGTCTCCTTTTTGTATTACTTAATCCCAAATAAACAATAAAAATGGTGCTGCGTTTTGAAACCACGGGACTGGATGCCATTCATCTAACTAGAATTGGGGGATACACCAAAACGATCACTTTTGTACTTTTCCCTACAATGATACACTTAAAAACTCAGTAGTTATTTCCTCTCCAGCTTGTATCTCCAAATGTTAGGAGTTGCCCTTCTCTTAAATATATCCCATTCCCTCGTATCTTTCTTCGTCTATTTCTGGTCTCCTCATTTGCCTCTTTTTATTTTCCCCCAATACATTTTTTAGACAGCTGTCAGAGACCTTTTTCTAAAATGCCTATCCAACCATATCACTATCCTAAAGTACTCTCGGGAGAAAGTGCCAACTCCTGCAGACAGCTTTCAAAAGCTTTCTGCCTACAGCCATGGACTTTCCCAATCTTAGGTCTTGCCACTGACTTCCTTGCTCCTGCCCAAATCTACTTCTAGCCTTGTAGAACTGCTTTCATTTCCTCGACTGTACTGTGACTCTTTAAAATAAGTTTTTAGGAAGAAAAGCATATAAAATGGCCTGCACCTGCTTTAGTGATTGGCCAAATCAAAGCGATAAATAATAGCTCTGAGCAGGCACAAAACCAGTACAAGAAAAATTATGTTAAATAAACAGCCAGGGTCACTGAGGTTGATATCATGGTAGGTGAAATTGAGCTTTTGGTAGCTGCATTCAAACTGAAGTTCTAGGATCACATTTGCCTCATGCTTGTAAAATTGTTATACATGTTTGTTTATTGCTGTATTTCACGGCTCACTCCATTTAAATAGTGAACCTAGAATTTATTTCATGTCGCTATAATTGTTCTCTAAAAATATTTAAATTCCATATGATAGTACCCAGTTCTTAGTTATGACCAATAATTTTATTCCACTCTTCCTATGAAGTAAATAAAATGTTTGATACAAATAGCCATTATCTATTTTTCTTAGAATTTTTCTTTTCCTTTGAAAGGAAGGGTTTATTTAACTTTGAAACTCTTCAAGATGATTTTGGTGTTATTCACTGGTTCTGTTCCAAATGATTTTAAAATATCCATCATTTCTCTCAGATGATAACAAAATATTGTTTTAGGTTTAGAAGACAAAGAAAAATATCTTTGGCTTCATTTTCAAGTTCTTTAGAAAGACTTTCTGTAATGTTAGCACATAATAAAAATTTGGAAGCAAAAGATAAATCCAAATCTGGAAGGAATTATCAGCCAACCACTGGGTTCAATGCACACCTGTGTGAAAAAGTCTATGACACAATTCCCAGGTTTTTTTTTTATTTTTATTTTTTTTTCCAGTTTTTTAATAATCTCCAGAAACTTCTCAGTCACAGCTAATAAAACATAATAGTGTCCAATATGCTTTTTCTAAAGTATACAGCATTTTTATATCTATATTCCACATATAATTACCTTAAAAACTTGATAATTTCTTTGCAGATGGGTGAATGCTGTTGTATGTTGAAAGTATTTTTAAGTCTTAAAATATTCTCACAAATCCTTGTGATCATTAGACCCATTGATTGACAATGTTCATTTAACATTCTTGTTTCTTCTTCTTCACACTTAATTCTTAAAATGTTCCCTCTTGTTGGCATTGCCTTCATTAGGCTGGCCATCTGTTGTAATTCAAATCAAGTCTGATTTGCTGTCGATGAGGTCAAGCCTTGTAGGGCAGTCACATCAAGATGCATTTAAAATCTGAGCTTTATTGCATGAGGCCTGGGATATTTTCTGGGTGTGTATTACACACATCAACAGCTGTTCTTGCATTCTGCCATTCATCTCTCATCACATTTCTTTGAATAAGCTCAGGAACATTGAGTTCATTGATGTTGCCCTGTGACATTTCTGTCTTTACTATTCCAAATATTTTATCTCAAAAATTCATACGTTTCAATATGTAACTGTTTTTACTTTCTTGATCATTTCCAAGTCCCCAACCTATCACTTTTATTCTCAGTAAAACACTGGTTTAAAATAGAAAAAGGTTTAGCTCTGATTTTCAGATACTCTAATCTCCAAATTTATCAGTCATGTTTCGTCACCACCTTCTGGCCAACAATGCAGTAATTTCAAATAAAATTCACTGCTTTCATGGTCTCTGAATGTTTTCATATTTTAAAGCCAGAATTGGTAAATAGTGTAATGGTTAAGCCGGACCTGGCTACCTAGGTTTGAACCCCAGCTCTATGCTTACTGGCTGTGTGCTCTTGGGAAGGTCATTTATTTAACCTCTCTGTACTTCAATTTTCTCACCTGTAAAATGGGATAATAACAGTACATGCATCTCAGGATTCATTTTTAGCATTTGTCTTGAGGATGAGAAAAGCACTGAGAACAATTCTTGGCATGTGGTAAACTCTATGTAAGTGCTGGTTTTACGTATAATATTGTAATTCAAACATAAAAATCTTAATACCAAAGCTTTTAAAAACTTTCTGAGCTGCAAAACCCTTTTGTACTTTGTAGGTAACTTTTGTTTGATATTACCCATCACTTATTTTAATGCATTTCAAACTGTGGACAGGCTCCTGGCTTTAAACTGCATAATTCTCTAATACATATTAATCGTAAATGTACAATGATTAGTTATTGAAGAAAATGAAATGCTAGATTATTCTATGGTCCTACTATTTGGAATTCCACCTGATGGACAGAGGGGTGGGATAGAGAAGAAATGCTTAGAAATTTTGGTGGAAAATGGGTCAAATCATTTCTTTAAAAATAATTTTCAAAAATTTGGGTTACCAATAAAGAAACCATAAGAACCACTGAAGAACAGTAAGAAATCTGTGCGCCAATAAGTGCCAGCCCTGTGTGTACCAACATGAATCAACAAGTGTGTGTCTCGGGTTGGCAGAACGCTGGCTGGAGGGAGCTGATGCAATTGAAGTGCCCTCAGCAGTTGAGTTACAACAAAGGGATCAGGTTTTCCTTGCTTTGTTTTCTATCTTCATGAAAAGAAGCAAAGTAAATTATCAGAGAAAAGAGGAAAATTTGCTATTTTCCACATATAATTTGTTTCCCATGTACTTTGGAAATTCTCTTTCCCTCTGCCATTTTTTTTTTTCCATTTGGGATGTTGGAGTGACTTGTGCCTCGTTCACTGAAGCTCTCAATTCTGGTTGTGTATAATCCTTGGAGTGTGTGCACGCATGCGTGTGTGTGTGTGTTTACATCTATTCTTTAAAAGGAAGGAAACAGGAGCAGAGCTTATGATACAAAGTTAGCTCTCTTAGAGAATAATGAAATATTTTAAAGTGATGTATTATAATTAGATATTTATTTATTCAGCAAGCTTAAAATTTTTTTGATTGCTTACAATGTGAGAAGTGCCAGGTGATGGGGAACTCATGACAAGAAACAAAACAAAAATCTCTTTCCCACATGAGGGTCATCCTGGGGGAGACACAGGCATGAAGAAACTGCTAAAATAAAGACTTAGGTGCCCCTCAGCGTGGTGCACAGGACACAACGAGAGGACAGAGCAATTACACACTTATTTCTAATTAGAAAAAATACTTTCTCATTTAGCATGACATCATAAGGCTCTAAACATGCTGTCAAAATATTTTTTAAAGGAAATCATTATTTTGGTAATACAAGCATTCTAGCAAAGCCAAGAAAAATTCCCAAGGAGAAATAACAAGGCAGAATTTGCTGTGTTCCTATATGCGCTTTTATGATGAAGCTGAAATAATTTAACCTGGGGCTTCCCTGGTGGCGCAGTGGTTGGGAATCTGCCTGCCAACACAGGGGACACGGGTTCGCTCCCTGGTCCGGGAAGATCCCACATGCCGTGGAGCAACTAAGCCTGTGCACCACAACTACTGAGCCTGCGCTCTAGAGCCCACGAGCCACGACTACTGAGCCCGCATGCTGCAACTACTGAAGCCCACGCGCCTAGAGCCCATGCACTGCAACAAGAGAAGCCACCGCAATGAGACGCCCGCACACCGCAGCGAAGAGTAGCCCCCGCTCACCACTAGAGAAAGCCCGTGCGCAGCAACGAAGACCCAATGCAGCCATAAGTAAATAAATAAATAAATGAGGAAATTGTTCATGTTCAGAGTAATAAAAAAAAAATAGTATTTAACCAGTGGTACTGGCACAGTACTAGCCAGAAAGCTCAATTAAACAGAGTAAGACGGCATAAAAGTCCAAGGAAAATGATGACTTTCCCATTGATCATAAAAAGATGATTTAAAAAAAAAAATCAAAGTGTTACAGCAATTGGCTAGCTATTTAAGAAAAAAATGGTTCTCAACCTCACACTAGATGCCAAATTGATTCCAGGTGGATTAAGAAGCTAACTTAAAAAAAAAAAGAAAATTTATGTAGAAGGCCTATTAAAGCATAACACAAAAGGTTAAAGGATAGATTTGGGTAATGAGAATAAAAACTTAGTGTACATCAGGGACTTCCCTGGTGTTCCAGTGGTAAAGAATCCGCCTTACAATGCAGGGGATGTGGGTTTAATCCCTGGTTGGGGAACTAGGATCCCACATGCCACGGGGCAGCTAAGCCCATGCAGCACAGCTACTGAGCTTACATGCCTCAACTAGAGAGCCTGCGTGCCACAAACTACAGAGCCCACACGCTCTGGAGCCTGTGTGCCACAACTACAGAGCCCATGCACCCTGGAGTCTGCACACCACAACGAAAGATCCCACATGCCTCAAAGAAGATCCCACATGCCGCCACTAAGACCCAATGCAGCCAAAAACAAATAAAATAAATAAATAATAAATAAATCTTTAAAAAAATACAAAAAAAATTTTAAAAGAATTATGCAAGTCATACACATATACTCTTTAAAAAAAACTTAATGTACATCAAAATATACCACGAACAGAACTTAAAGGATAAAAAAAAAACAGGAAAAAAACTGTAACTTGTGTTTTGTAAAAGGGCTTCTACAAATTCACAAGAAAAATAAATACACCAAAGAAGTAAAAAAGCCACAATATACACATTGATATGTAAATACTTATAAAGACTGAAAATATATACAGCAAAATGCTAACAATATTTAATCACGTACTGAGATTATGAAAATTTTAATTTTTTCTGTTTGCTTATGCTTTCTAAGCATTCTTCAATGAATATGTTATAGAAATATATAATAATAGTAAAACAAAAAAGAGAATAGAAGGAAATAGGCACTCTAATAAAATACTAATGAAAGCATCACTTTGGCATATCACCTCAGAAGGGGAATGTAGCAATATGTACCAGAAGCTGCAATATTTTACACATTCTTTGAATCAGTAATTCTTTTTCTAGCAATTTATTCTAAAGAAATAACCAGGACTATCCAAGAAAAATGTAGCTGCAAATGTAGCTGCAAGAATGTTCATGACATTACTGTTCAAAACAGAAATAAATGAAAATAAACAAAACATTTCACTGCACAGGCTAGGCTGAATAAATGTGGGCTGTATCCTCAATGAAATATCAGAAAGCCATTAAAAAGGTATTGCAATGGCATGGAAATATTCGGGTTGAATTATTGAACAAAAAAGTCATATTATGAGATAAATAAATTCAGATAACATTTTAATAAACTCTATAGCCGTATTTATATTTCTCTATCTACATATATATTTATATATAAAAAAAGACATGAAATCCTGTAACCTAAAACATTAATAATGGTTACCTCTGAGTAGTGAGATTCCAAGTGATTTAAAAATTTTTTTGCTTATTTGTATCTTCTAAAGTTTCTTCCAAAAATACGTGTATGTATGCTTTTTGAAATAAAGAAAAAAGCATTTTTAAAAAGGCAATCATTTTGACTAGCAGTCATACTCAATGAGTTCATTATTGGGTTTGTATTAATTATTTTTAAAATTCAAATATGAAAAAGACTTCTTTCACATGGCATGGTAAATAAGAAGAGCCTTCCTAATACAATGATCCTAATCCATATTCCATAGCCCCTTAAAATGAGGTGAGATATTTCTTTACATCAATTATCTTTGATGAGCTTTGAGAAAGATCTGGCTTATATTAAATTCCGTGATTAGGGAGTAATTTTAAAGCAAGGTTTGAATATCATTGCCGAATGACTAATTTTTGTTACAAATGTAATCATATTTGTTTAGAACTGTACAGCTTACACAGCTCTTTTATCTACAATATTTTATTTTAACGCTCATAACAGCCCTGAAATATGAGTAAGGCATTTTTCCATATGAGGAAACTGAAATTTCAAAATGTAAAGGAACTTGTTCTGCATCACCCTGCTAATAGCTGGTGGAATTGGGCTTAAACCCAGGACTTCTAATGGGAGACAATCAAGAGGGAACAAATTCCATACTCTTCGCCATGCCATTTTGCTAACATTTAAAAGTAATTTATCAGGTGAAAGTTCAAACCTAATATTACATTGCCTCATTCCTATTCCCAGCGCTGCTTGTTTGAAGAGCCTATAAAGGGCACCGCAGTTATTCCATCATGTGACATTTCACCAGAAAAACAGTCCTATGCACAAAAGCCATGAAATCCTCACAGATTATAAAAGGTAGATTAGGGTACATTAGAGCTCTTGTGTCATTGTATCATGGCCATTCTAAGAAGAACCACAGCCACCATACCGCTATATGCTAGGTGCAACACGCACATTAACACACCAACAACCTAGGAGATAGGCTCTCTTATCCCCATTATACAGATGAGAAAACAGAGGCTCAGGAAAGTGCCCTTGGTCACACAGCTCATGAATGGCAAATGTGGGATCTGAATTCAGTCATCTCTGACTCCAGACTCTTTTTGCTACCCAATTCTGATGCCCTGGATCCAACCTGTGTCTGGACTGTGCAGAGAAAACATGTGCCTTCCTAGTGCTGACAGTGTGGATTTCAGAGCACATGGCTCTGCTGAAGAGGAGACTGTGTGTTTGTTAAACGGTGATCTAGCCCAAAGCCAAGGGGAAGGTTACATCACTAGAAAAAAACAGCTTATCATAGACAAAAGAAAGCCTTGGGACCTTTTCTATTTTCCTTTGCCCTTTCGTACATTTTTGTCTCACTAGTTACAATTTCCTAAATCTCCTTAATGTAGCTTCTATCATTGAGGATGAGATCCTACCAAAAAAAAAAAAAAATCAAGAAAAAACTATATTGTCTTTTCTTAAGTTTTTGATGAAGGCTCTGCCACCTAAACAGCTTTCCTGTCTAGCAACTTTAGCAAGTTGACCTTTTGCTGATCCAGTGAAAAAGGACCCTTTAACAGTTCAGATTAGTACAATTCCAAATATTTGGAAACACAATATATATGTTTGGTATTCTGGTTATTGCTCCTATGGTCTATAATAGAAATAACCTTTGCTAGAACACAGATTGAATCAGATCTCAAATCATGTCCACGTCATGAGCAAAGGCAATTGCATATTTTATTTCTGTTGACAGTTATTTACATAACAGCTTAAAAGTTTTGGTGTTAATAGAACTGTGTGATAAGGATGAAAGCTGCAACTTTCAGTTTCAGCCCAGTGTTAAGCATATTTGCTGTTTTTGACCTCCTATTTTAAAACCAATAGCTTTAAAATGTTATTATTCTAATGCAAAGGATTACCAAATGATGTTATCAATTAAAATGAGTGGGGTGAGCTGGAGGATAAAATATACAGATTTAGAGTAAAATCCAAATATATTTGTATGTGTGTCTATGTATGTATATACACACAAATATATACATATGTATACATATATACCTGCATATATATATATTCACACACATATACTTTCTGTGTGTGTGTGTGTGTGTGTGTGTGTGTGTGTATACATATATTTTTTCGATATTGGGCAATTTCTAGAAAATTGCAGATCCTGTTTTCATTACTTCCAAATCACTTTTATAAATCTCAAAGGGACACAGAAACATTGCAATATGGGTGGTTTCCCAAATTGTGCACTTGTTAATTCTTAACTAATCAGACACCAGGAATCTCTTTTAATTTCTGTGTTTTTTTTCTTCTTCCACATTTGAGTTTTTCAGAAGATCAGAAACAGAGTTAAAAGCAAAACGGTTCAAAGAGGGATGATTTCCATTTCTTGAGTTGCTTTTTAAACATTAACATGATATTTGAGAAAGGAGTTATTAGTCACAATTTTAGAAGTGGAATTTTAGAACGCTTATAAACAGTTCCTGACTTATAAATAACAGACAATTGCAAATGTTTATTCTTTATCTCCATGCTGGAGCCTCAGCTATTCCCATAAAAGCTGTCAAGCAGCAGGGAGGAGGTCAGGAAGGAGCATTTAGAGCCTCTCCAGTTTCGGAAAAGGAGGAGGAAAAGGGACCATGTAAAGCAGGTATAAGAATCTCCTTCAGTAGATCTCGTGCATTCACATGCTCAGATCTCTCTCAAATTAAGGCTTTTTTTTTTCTCTTTTAAAATCTCATTTTACTTTCCCCAACATCCTACCTGTTGAAAAGCTGGCTTCCTCTCCTCTCTCTTTCTCTTTCTCTCTCTCTCTCTCCAGGATATTGTTAAAAAATGCAAATGCCTTTGAATGTTAAAAGATTCTTAGTCATTAATAACAGTGTAAATTGGCTCAAGAAGGTTGCTTTTCTTAAAGTATCTAAAAAATAAAGGGTACCAAGTTTGCTGGGGTTATGGAAGAATTTTGAGACATGAAGCAGTTCAGAGGGCTGGGCTTGCTGAGTCTGCAAAGTCCCAGCCATGCTTTCATGGGGGGTGAGTGGGAAGGACTGGAGAAAATATATAGCCAGGAGGCCCCAAAGTTGGGACAGAAAGGCAGAGAGTAGCATGGTGCCAGGAATAAACTGCCTACTTTGAGAATTTGTCTCAAGGCTTTAATTTTTAGTTTAGAAAAGAAAAAAAAATTATCCACTCAAACATCCAAATTCCCCCGCCCCCGCGACCCCAGCAGCCCCGCAGACCAGCTTCTAGTCGTCCCCTTACTTCAGGCAGGGAGGGGTGGAGAATAACCTCATCTGAATTGGTCCAGCAGTTTCCTATTTCCTGTTTTTGTTGTACCACTGGAAAATTTTCCATATGTATCTGCAGTACATTACAGACTCTCAGAACACTAGAAAAACTGGAGAGCCCTGTTAGTTCCCTTCATGTGTAAGAGAAGTTCTTGAGTGTTCAAAGCAAATTGGTGGCAGAGCCAACGCTAGAAAACGCCTTGCTGGTGGTACTATTAAGTAATAGACGCTTTGCATAAAAATGTGGAAAGCTAAGTAAGAACAGTGAACGAAAGTAGACTAATTTAACTTGCCAGTTTCACTTTCCTAAAGTGCTGTCTTTTGCAAACCAATTTTTTGCAGTTTTGCTAACCTAGGAATGTGTACTATGTCTGTAGAGCTGATTACTATGCCCCACCTTATTCACCACCATCTTTTTTTGTGGAGGCTGTCTTATTGTCTCAATCTGCTGGCTCACTTTTCTCCTGTGCTCTTTTAGCTGCTTCTCACTTTTCGGGGAAGAGAGGCAGTGGTGGGTGGTGCAGTCCCTATTCCACTCACAACTTCCTTCTCCCTTGCGAGAGGGCCAACTAGTGCATTCAATGCTTGGGGGTTGTCCGGTTTTGGACCCTTGGGCCAGGCCTGCCCTGTCATGTACTAACTTACATGAAATAATTAAGATGTCACTTCATGGGGCTTCCCTGGAGGCACAGTGGTTAAGAATCCGCCTGCCAAGGCAGGCGACACGGGTTTGATCCCTGGTCCAGGAAGATCCCACGTGCCGTGGAGCAACTAAGCCCTTGCGCTACAACTACTGAGCCTGTGCTCTAGAGCTTGCGAGCCACAACTACTGAGCCCATGAGCCACAACTACTAAGCCCGCGCGCCTAGAGCCCGTACTCCGCAAGGAGAGAATTCACCGCAATGAGAAGCCCACGCACCGCAACGAAGAGTAGCCCCCGCTCGCCACAACTAGAGAAAGCCCGCGCACAGCAACGAAGACCCAATGGGGCCAAAACAAAATTAAAAAAATAATAAAATAAATAAATTTATTAAAAAAAAAAGATGTCACTTCATCTAACAGGTGAAGGTGAAATTAACAACTGAATTTGCATTCACCCTGGGGTATATTTCGCCAGAGCTTTGAGGGCCGTGATACTGTCTTTACATGCCAACAACAGCTTACCTATATGGCTCCCTGCTAATGTGGTTTCTTTAAGATGGATGGATTTATGGTCCAAGCCCCAAGTTAACACTTGACATTGATGGGTCCAAAATTATGCAAATCACCAATGGTCCACTCAAAAGTTGTACAATCACTAATAGTCAAGTTCCAGGCAATTTGTTTTGCAGAGTACATAAAATTATCTGAAAAGTCCTTAATTTACATGCATAAACATTATCACATTTAAATGCATTTTACACTCTGAATAATATAGAGTGCGGGTTATTAACCCAAATACTTGAGTGGTGGTCCTTAAGCCCTACGAACATTTGTGTGAATATGCAGCTTCATAGTCGTCATCAGACTCTCAAAGGGTCCTATGATCCAAGCAAAGATAAAGAACCATGAATGTGGATAATAAATGGGTCATTTAAACCAACTCACCAAATTTACTGATTTTTTTTCTCTGTCCCATTTGGATGCATTTCCTCATTGATTTTCTTTAACTTATGGCTTAGAAGACTTCAATTTCCAGGATTTTCTCACATCTGTTCTTTCATATGCTGTTGATTGATTGGGGACGACAATTGAGTAAAATAACAGGTCACAGACAGAAGAGGACTTTGATGTTCTAGCAAGATGATTTCTGTCAGGGGAGCATCACAGGCTTTAGAATGAGCACACGGAGCTCTGCTGTGGCACAAAAGGCATGTAAGAGCTATTTTATCATTTCTTTGAGTCTCAGTCTCTGATCTGTATATTGAGAAAGGGGCAGCTATTTCACAGCGTTGTCATGAGGATGACATAAGACAAACATGGAAAGAACCTACTGACCACAGTTTGTGACAGCCAATAAATAGGCCTTTCTCTCTCTTCAGTTTGAAACAGACTACTGGACTTGGTTTGGTTTCTTTAAGTTACACCAGATGCAAGGACCCTACCCCTGTTGATATTCGTAACATTTACTTCTGGGTTGACCTTTTATTTTTAGGCCCAGAAACTTTACCTTCCACTTTCCCCATTCTTGGTCTCCTACCTCTTATTCCTGTCACCTTCTCACTTTCTGCTAATTGTGTCCCCCTTCCCAGCATCCACAGGAAGAGTCAATTCATTGTTCATCTCAGTGTTTCCAAGGACCTCAGAGAAAAAATGGTATTAAAGGGAAGAATAAATATAACATGTTTAAAGCATGACAATAAATTACTCAACTTCATCTCAAATTTTTCTCTGGGGAAAGGCTGATATGAAACGTTTGAAGAAACATGAAACAGATCCTAAAGACAGATGATTTTTCAAAGTGAAAGGCAATTTTTTTTTTCAAGCTTCAAAGCAAGGGTTCCTTTTGTCATCTGCTTGATAGGTTATTTTTGACAGGATTTAACTTATGAAATTGTTCCAATGCCCTTTAAAAGGGTCTGGACACACGAGTGTGCTAGTGAAGATGATGAATGTTAGGTCTTTATTGAAAATTTTAAAATATCCATGTGGCAAAAGCATAGTAAACACATTTGCTCTTTTGTGAATTAAAAAAAAAAAATTGAGTACCTTTTATAGCACTGTGTTTACACTCAATAATCAATAATAGGATGATCTGAGGAATAAGCTAGGGAAAAATATATCTTCTGGATCAGTATTCTTCTTAATGCGCCCCTTGCAGCTTTGATTCGTCAAACCCTTCAAAGATTTTTTTCTCTATTTTAGACATTATTCTTTATTATTTAAGAACCTTAACATATTACACCAATAAAAAGAGTGAATTGGGCTTCCCTGGTGGCGCAGTGGTTGAGAATCTGCCTGCTAATGCAGGGGACACAGATTCGAGCCCTGGTCTGGGAAGATTCCACATGCCGCGGAGCAGCTGGGCCCGTGAGCCACAATTACTGAGCCTGCGCGTCTGGAGCCTGTGCTCCGCAACAAGAGAGGCTGCGATAGTGAAGAGGCCCGCGCACTGCGATGAAGAGTGGCCCCCGCTTGCCGCAACTAGAGGAAGCCCTCGCACAGAAATTAAGACCCAACACAGCCAAAAATAAATATAAAAATAAATAAATAAATATTTTTTTTAAAAAAGAGTGAATATACCTATGGAAATTACTAATAATTATTTATAGCAATAGAGAAACCTTTTTTTTTTTTTGCTACAGAATAGTTGCTAAATTTTCAGCATCACTTACAACTTCAAAGGAGCTTCATAAAACTGTATTAACAAGAAATTTAAGCAACTTAACTGTGATACAGGCTGAAGGATTTTTCCAGCCACATAATAAGCTACACTTTAGCTGCATAAACATTAACTAATAAAATATAGTTATTACAAAAATTTTAATAAAATAGAACTTTGAAAGTATTCAGAATTTCAAAAAAAATTTAATTTTGGAGCAACACTTTTATAACCACCATGTCAGATGACAATTATTTCTTATTCCAACAATATCTTAATTTTACACAAATTATGTTTCTGCAAAGTTGTCTTTATGTTTTATAGTTATAAATTGAATCACACAGCTACACTAGAGAAGTTTGTTGTTTTTAAGACTCCATAGTACCTCCTTTGGTAAAAGTGAATAGCTACTACCTAAATATCATTTTATGATTCTGAATTTGTATATAGCATGGGAGAGGGGGGAGAAAAGTGGAGGGTAGGGCACTAACATTGATTGAATACTTCTTTTGGGCCAGGCATCTCATTTAATCCCCAAAACAACCTACAAATTGGATATTCTCACCTCATTTTCATAGAAGAGGAAATCGTTCAAGTCCACTTAGTTAATAATGGAAAAAACATATTGGCACTTGACAACATGATTTGAATAATTACATATGACTATATTTATCTTTACTATGAAAAATTTCAAATAATTACAAATGTCTCTTTATCACTCATATTAAACAATTATCAAGACCGACGTGTTTGCTTCATCTCTCCCTTTTTTCTTTCACTTTTTCAATTTGCTGAGGTATTTTGAAGGAACCCACCAGATGTGACATTTTACCCCTATATATGTCAGTATCTGTCTCTAAAAAATATGGACTTTAAAAAATAACAGCAATGTCATTATCATACCTTATAAAGTAACAATGATTCCTTGGTATCATATGAGTCAGTCCATAATTAATTTCCCTAATTGCCTTAAAAATATCTTTTTTCACTTGATTTGTTCAAGTCAAATTATGAGCATTCATTTTAACAAGATGTATGAGCAAGTTCTTGTGATTCCAGAAAAGAGAGCAATGATAAAGACATGAGGTCTTCAGTCTAAATACCTAGTGAAGGTTCTGCAAACGATGCTGTAATATTCTTAGTTTTCTAGTCTATCAATTAAAAGAAATAATCGGCAAGATCCATAAGAGGTTTTTTTTTGTTTGTTTTTTGGTTTTTTCTCTTTAAAAAGAAGGAAAATTTACCTTCTACTAATACCATGTTATGAACTGAATGTTTCCTCTCAAAATTCCTATGTTGAAACTTAACCCCTAATGAGAGGGTATTAGGAGGTGGTGCCTCTTTTATAAGGGCACTAATCCCATTTATGAGGGCTCCACCCTCATGAACTAATCACCTCCCAAAGGCCCCACTTCCTAATAGCATTATGTTAGGGGTTAGGATTTTAAAATATGAATTTTGGAGGAACAGAAACATTCAAGACCATAGCACAGCCTGAGACCATTATTTCATTTTTCAAAAGGGCATTTAATACACAAATGTAGAAAAGATGTCATCTCAGAAGGACAGGCTTTCCCAGGAAAGCACATTTAGTAAATCCGTAAATGCTTTTTAGAATATGGATTTGACAACTGAAAAATACTTCAAAATTAGTAATATCAAATGTTGCTCAGGAGCTCAGGGCAGGCTACCCAAAAATATGCCACAATGGCAGATTATTTTGAATTAAAGTTACTTAAAAAATGACCAATGCAAGAGGGACATTGTGACCCTCTTTTCTGTCTCCCTGAAAGCAGGAAATAAATCTCCCATAAAAAAGGTGCCCTCCCTGCATCTGGAGGTGGAAGGACACCCTTAATGCTAGAGATAGGGAATACAGGCCAAGAAGCCTATATAAACAAATCCGGTTACTTCTTTAATTTACGACCCCAAGCCCAAACTCTGTTTAAATTCTTCACTTATTGGGCACTCAAAAACTTGAATTTCTTTGTCTTGTCAATTCCTCACAAATTTATTGCTTCATTGTCTAAAAAGTATAAAAGCTGTCTGCTTTGACCAATTCCTAGGTCCTATTTCCCTGAGACCTCTGTGTGTATAAATGAAAATTTGTTTCTTTTTCTCCTGTTAATCTGTCTTGTGTCAATTTTATTATTAGTCCAGCCACAAAAACTCAAGAAGGGTAGAGGGGGAAATTTCCCCCACCCAACACACTTATACACTAAAAAAATAACATTATCCAGTATACTTAGGAGCAAAAGAGGCAGCATAATACGGTGGTTGAGCCAACAGGGTCTGAAGTCAGACAGACCTGACCATTTACTCAACCCTTCTACACCTTAGTATTTCCTCTGTCAAATGGGATAACCATAGTTCTACTCGTAAGGTTCCTGTCAGTAGACATGTAATGTAGCTAATGCATTATCTGGCACATAAAATGTACAGATCTTCCTCAACTTACCACGGAGAAACGTCCCAATAAACCCCTCATGAAAGTTGAAAATGCACTTAATACACCTAATGTCCAGGGCATCATGGCTTAAACTAGCCTGCGTTAAACATGCTCAGAACACTTATGTTACCCAACAGTTGGGCAAAATCATCTAACACAAAGCCTATTTTATAATAAAGTGTTAACTATCTCATGTGATTTATTGAATACTGTACTGAAAGTGAAAAACAGAATGGTTGTCTGGGTCCAGAAGGGTTGTAAGTGTATCGGTTGTCCACCCTCGTGATCCTGTCACTGACTGGGAGGCATGGCCCCTGCCCAGCATCATGAGAGAGGATTGGACCGCATATCACTAGCCCAGGAAAAAGTCATAATTCAAAATTTAAAGTATGGTTTCTACTGAATTCGGATTGCTTTTGCACCATTGTAAAGTCAAAAAAAGCACAAAGTCAAACCATCATCAAGTTGGGGACTGTCTGTACTAAAATTCTAGCTAGTTGTTAGCTTCTAAATTTTCAGACAATTGGCCAACAACACCACAAGCTCAGCCTCTCATCTGGATTTCACAGGAACTTGGAGGGTTGACGAAGAAACTCCAGTTTTATCTCCTCAAGGCAGATGGTCGTCTTCTCTGCCTGCTGATGTGTTGAGCAGCTAGAATGAACGCTATCTGTAGGGAGAAGTGTTTGAAAGAAGTTAAGATTAAGTGTGGACAGGGTTATTTTTATCTTGTTTGTTAAACGCTTTGGTGACTATGAAGTCTTTCTCAATACGTCTCCCAAGTTGACGTTTTAGTTCATATTTTCCCAGCTTTTTCATACCGCAATTTTAAAAATGACCAGTTGGTAAAAACAAATTCAAGTTTACACATTGAAAAACCAAGGCCCAAAATAATTAAGTATCTTGCTTACCATAATAATAGCTACCATTTCTTGAGAAAATCTTCTGAATGCTTTCTATTTTATCTTAACTCATCGTTATCCTCAGAGCAATCCTGGGAGGTTGGTGCAATTTCACATCCATTTTAAAGATGAGGAGACTGAGGCTCAGAAAGGTTAAGAAACTTGTCCAGGATCTCTTAACTGGTAGGTGGAGGTGCCAAGATCCATACTAGGCAGTCTGGCCCCAGAGTCACTCTGCAATATCAGCAGACGATTTTCTAAATTGAATACTCTTGTATTTAAAGAGCAGCCCGTCATCATGGGCTGGGATTAGGGTTTGATGGGGGGAGGTGGGCAGCCCTGCTCTCACTCCTGTCAATGGCTACATCTCTTCTCCTTCTAGCCCCTGAGCCAGGAAGGCAAGCAGACACAGTCTCCGCCCTCTCCTCCCACCTCAAGACCCCACTGTTCCTCTTTGTTTCTTCTTTGTTGTCTCACAAAGATCTATTTGTTTGATCTTTCCATCTCTTCATTGTTTCAGTCTAAATTGAGAGACAGGGATGAGGGCAGAGGAGGAACTGAAACTAAACCCTTCAGAGGGTGAGAGATGAAAATGCCAGGGTATCTATCTGACTTGTCAACTAGACATTTCCTCAAAATGCCTTCTAATGTCATACTTTTTTTTCCTTCTTGTGTCCTTTAATCTGATTGATTGTTTGGATATCAATTGCTTGTATATCTGGGGGGAAAGGTCTGTCCATTCTGAATTCATTTTGGCCATATAAAAGCTGTGACTGTGGACTTGCTGTACACACAAAACCCAGATTGATTGAGGACAGGGTGAAAAAGTATTCTTCCACATGGTTATCTTGCAGTCATTAGGGCTGAGAGAGGCACTTTCAGGAGACAGAAAGAGCCGGAGAGATAGTCCAGTAGTCATTCGTTTGAACAGAAAAACTAATCTTGAGAGGCTAGAACTCAAAAGTTCCAGTTCTTTGAAAACCTTATTTTTATTCTTTTACTTGCTTTAAACAATAGCAGCATCTCTTTCAGATTAGATTTTGATGGTGCCATGTGTTTTCTTCAGAATTTCTGACAGTTATACCAGCTATGCACACCCCCCCGTCCTACCTTGTCTCGATGACTCTACAGTGTGACGCATGCTCTGGTAGTTGCAGGACGAGGAGCAGGGTCCCAAGGCCCAGCGAATGCTACATACAAAAGAGCAAGTGCCCAGGGCTTCCCTGGTGGCGCAGTGGTTGAGAGTCTACCTACCAATGCAGGGGACACGGATTCGCGCCCTGGTCTGGGAAGATCCCACATGCCACGGAGCAACTAGGCCCGTGAGCCACAATTACTGAGTCTGCGCCTCTGGAGCCTGTGCTCCGCAACAAGAGAGGCCCATGCACCGCGATGAAGAGTGGCCCCCGCTTGCCACAACTAGAGAGAAAGCCCTCGCACAGAAACGAAGACCCAACACAGCCATAAATAAATAAATAAACAAATACTTTAAAAAAAGAGCAAGTGCCCGAAGGAAAAGAGCGAGTTCAGAGCCTGTACGGGCAGGGGCCTGGGGCATAAAGTGTTTTGCGTGGGTGTGGTCGAGGCATGACAGGGCAGGGAGGGGCCGGGCATACTGGAAAGATGCTGAAGGGCACACCCAGCTGCATTAACATCCTTCTCGATGCCATGGGGAACTGCCATGGAGAAACAAGGAAGGACTCTCTATCCTATCCAGGGGCATAGGTATGATCGCTGTTTTGTTTTGGGGCGTCCCCACCTCAGCATTCTGGAGAGGCGGGGCTGGAGGGGGAGCATGCAGAGATGGCTAGAGAAGACCCTGTGCAGTTATCCAGGTAAGAGGTCATTAGACCCTAAGGTAAGAGGACGGTGAGCCTGGAGCCCCGAGGGCAGATTCCACGTGGGCTTAGGAAGTGACAGGCCGGGGAAGAAAGAGGTCTAGGGTCATTTGTGTGATTAAGTTTTGGTATTTAGGATTCACTCTGTTATTGCCAGTTTGGACCTACTTAGCAAATCAAAATAATAGCATGGAGAAACAAGCCCACAAAAGTCCAAGGTAATGGCTGCAGGCAATGATCCAGGACAGAGGGGTCTGGTTCTGAGGATCAGGAATCAAGGAAAACAACTAGAGCACCAGGAACAGGGACTCTGGCTTCCAAGACCAGGGGTTCCTACCAATTCTGCTGAACACTGTCTAACTCGCCCTGGACTGTTTTTAAGATGGTTGTACACCCATCAGTATAACCGCTTCACATACTCAGGCCACTGCCCAAAACTGGTCTCAGGCAAGAGCTTCTGAAAAATGAGACAGTAGACACATGGACAAGGAAGCTAGCATCATTCAGGCTGGCATCACACATATACACACATACACACACACACACATGCACACACACACACGTGTGTCGTTTGAAGTTAACTGGGAGAAAACAAAGTGTGTGTAACACTTTGAACCAGATGCTGATGTTCTCACACTCGGGGGCTTTTTGATACCCCAAGATGTTTCTTTTTCTCTCTCTGACATGTGTATGTCAGTTCTAACATGTTCTCCATCTATTCCACACAGAATGGGAAGTCTGAGACTCCTTTTACAGAAGGGAAAGACCTCAGGATAATTTTTGTCCTGGGATTGGTCCTGTTTCCTTCCTGGTCCGGTTTAATGGAGAGACAGTAAACGTCCAACTCAGATTTCTCCAGAAACTGCTCCTTTCTCACTTCAAAGCATAAGACACTTCAACTACATTCATCAAATAAAGACATGATATATTACCTTTACACAGCCCTTTGAAAGAACAAGCTAGACTTGCTACCAACAGATAAGTGTATCAACATAATGCTAAATAAATAAACTGATGCCAGTTGCATGATGTATCTTAAATGCAAGTATCTCCCAGACCAAAATTACTAGTGTCTCTAGGGCCATGATATAAATAACCTGTGCTTAATACTCAGCTCATGAAAAAGATGGCAAGAGTAATGAGTTTTTAATAGTTTCATAAATACTATGTCTGAAAATAGCTCACAAATATTTGGGACTCATTTATGAAATGCTAACATGTTATTTCAATAAAGGAGATGTTTCGTCACATTTTAGTGGCTGGCAAAGAGTCTGATCAATGGTGAGATTAAGGAGAAGTGTACAATTTGCATAGGCTTCGATTTAGGTAGCAGAGAATTCTCACATGTAAATTGTCTGTAGTTCTGACATCTTACTGTATTTGCATGAAATGAACCCAAAAAAGCAAAGGGCGACATATCGTGTAAAATACAAGACCCCCTTAAATTCCCATTTGGTTGCACACTGTTTGTTGCTACATCTGAAGATGAAGTTGTCCTCACCACTTCCTTTTCCTTTGTTTCAAATCTGTCCTCTGAAGACAGGCTACATGTGCACCCCTGAAGGAAGGGCATATTTGCAGCCCAGGCTGCTGCAGTTGCTGTGTTAAGTGGTCAACACTTTTTTTATCCAACTGTACTGAAGTCCTATGTTCTGTGTAGGACGCAAGGAGGAAGTAATAACAAATTTTAATGTTGTGACTTCTTTGAAGTCAATATTTGCATGGGGTAAGGTGCTTGGCAGTTATTAAAATATTTCTGTCACATAAGACATTTTAGCTCCCATAAAAATTCCTCCTTTTTTTCCCTCAGTTGATTATTGTTCCTCATTCTGATTCTAGGCAGCTGTTGTATTTACTGAAATACATAGAATCAATGTTTCAATGATTTTAGACTGTATTCATAATACAGTGGATGTTTTAAAGTAGCCCAGAGGACTTCCCTTGTGGCGCAGTCATTAAGAATCCACCTGCCAATGCAGGGGACATGGGTTCGAGCCCTTGTCCGGGAAGATCCCACATGTCGCGGAGCAACTAAGCCCGTGCACCACAACTACTGAGCCCGCGTGCCTAGAGCCCATGCTCCGCAACAAGAGAAGCCACCGCAATGAGAAGCCCGCACACCACAACAAAGAGTAGCTCCTGTTCGCCGCAACTAGAGAAAGCCCGCGCGCAGCAACAAAGACCCATGCCAGCCATAAATAAATAAATAAATTTTAAAAATAAATAAAGTAGCCCAGAAAGTTACTGAGATCTCCAAATTTTCAGTCTAAAACTTATTTCCTGAAAGGTCTGCCAAAAACTGCAGAGAAGACATGACAATTTTAAATGGGAGAAGAAAAAAGACCTTTTCCTCTTTCTGTTCAAGATAAGGGCATATAATCGGTCACAGTTATTCTGGGATTTCCTTCACTAGAAACTGACAGCCCAGAAAACTCATGGCCGCAGTGGGAGGGCCTTGAAATCCAGGAACCTGCTCCTCTAGTGGGTGAGAAGGGGGAGAATTAAAGAGATTTCTAACGGCAAACTGATGGCTTCTCTACACACATCTCCTAGGATCGAATGCCTGCTCATAAAGCTGGTTTCACACATAGAGAACAACATAAAGTGTTTGTAAAAAATAACTTCCTTCTTAGCCTGCTGAAGAGGTTTTTACTACTGTTCCTCAGTGGAGGCCATTGGTGGAAGCATCAGTATATCCACTCAACGAGAAACCAGTCCTCCCTTTAGTCCTGCCTCCTAGTCTCAGGTCTCTGCTGCAGTGAAGGCATCCCTTTTCTGGGCTCCATGTAGATAGTTGTTCATTCCATTTATTTGGCAGACAGCGTATGCTGACTGGTGTTATTAAATATTTGTAGGTTCTTCTTTGCCATTTACAACAACATGGATGGACTTGGAGGGCATTATGCTTATTGAAATAAGTCAGACAGAGAAAGACAAATACTGTATGGTATCACTTATATGTGGAATCTAAAAAAATACAACGAACTAGAGAATATAACAAAAAAGAAGTAGACTCATGGATATAGAGAACAAACTAGTGGTCACCAGTGGGGAGGGGGAGGGGCAATATAGGGGTTGGGGAGGAAGAGGAACAAACTATTATGTATAAAATAAGCTACAAGGATATATTGTACAACATGGGGAATATAGCCAATATAGCCAATATTTTATAATAAATATATAAGTTATATAATAACTATAAATGGAGTATAACCTTTAAAAATTGTGAATCACTATATTGTACACTTGTAACTTACATAATATTGTACCTCAATAAAAATTAAAAAAAAATATTTGCAGGTTCTTGTTCTGGCTCCATAACTGAGTTGTAAGTTTAGAGCCCAGTGGTCAAGAGTAATGGCTCTAGTCCCAACCACCTTATTCAACTTCCCTAAGCCTCAGTTTAGGCATCTGTAAAATGGGGCTCATCATAGCACTTCCTTTCAGGGTTGTGAAGATTAAATAAAATAGCACATACAGTGCTTAGTAGGGGGCCAGGAGCCTTAGACACCCTCAGCAAAGATGATCTACTATTAGAAAATGTGTTCTTTTGATAAGCAACATGTTTTTACTCAATCAAGAGGCAAAATACCTATAAAATCAGATTATACCAGATAGCTAACCATCTTCATTTTGGTGACTCAAGTTAACAGCATTTAGGAGAAGATAGCAATGTTGGCTTGAAGCTGTTTCCCCGCCCCCCCATCTTTAAAGGGAGCAGAAAAAAAGAAGTGTGGTCTCGTTCTGAAGAAAACCAGGTCAAGCTTTGTTTCCCTTTCAGACGGTTTGTGTATAAATGCATATCATGATTCCCAGAATTCCTTTGTGACAGCTCCCTTAGTTAATGGGCAAGGAGGATTTTCTCAGGCTAGGCTTACACAGATCTGCCTCAGAAGAGAAAGCCAAATAATTCCTATTTTTTGGCCTTGTGCTTAGAAAAAAGGGACAAACTGCTTGTTTCAAAAAACTTTCTGGGACATTAAACAACAGTTGGTTTTTTTTTTCCCCCCTTCTTTTTTAAAGGAGGGGAGATCATTTAAAAAGGAAACGACCTAGTAGGCTCTACAATTTCACTCTTTTAGGAGAAAAAATTTTTTTCTCTCATGGGCTCAGTTTTAGACATTATTCTTTCAATAAAACACATCAAAACTGGGTAATTTGCAATGCTTTAACTCAAACCAAGGGCTAATTTCCTTAAGGAGGGCTTTAGCCACTTCGGAGGCTTTTCTACCTGGGTGTGATATGCTTCTATCCATCCTGAAAAAGTGTCCACAGACACTAGCAGGTATCTGAGATTTCCTGCGGCTCGAGGCCTTTGAGTAAAGTCTATTTGTCAGTCCTCAGTGGGGCAAGTTCCTTTGTGTTGAGTCCCCATCTGGGAGGTCTGACAGCAGTCTTTGGGTTATTTTTAGCACAAATCATGCAATTCTGAGTGTCTCGCTGGATGGTCTTTTGTAAGTTAGGCCCCATTATGTACTTTTGAATCCATTGTATGGTGGCATCTCTCCCATAACGGGTACTGTTACGAATGTGCGTAGCACAGTATCTAAGACTGCCTCAGGGATCAAAACAATTCCTTGCACTCTACGTTTCCAGCCAGGCGAGGTATGATCAAGAGTGAAACCCTACTCTTTGGGCCTCTCTTTGTCCTTTTCTACAAAGAAGATCTTGGCTCAAAAGAGGGACTGGACACTCTGGCATATATAAGAAACTATGTTTCAGGGTGAGGTCTCCTAGTTGGCATTCTAGAGGTTGTAAGAATGAATGATCTTCTACTCCAGAGACTCCTGTGACTGGGATGGATTGAGATGCTTTCTGCACCACCTTGGTGTTTACCAGAGTATATTGCGCCTGAAATCTATCAGAAAGTCAATCAGCTCATCCAAAGTCCCTGGACCTCTTCATTCATCAGAAGATGAATGTATCCCTCTCTTTCTACCATATGAGATGCTCCTGTCTTTTATTGTTTTCCTTCCTATTTAGCCTAGGGCAATCTCTTTTCCAATGTTCCTCCTCCTTATAGTGGGTGCTTTGTTCCTTCCCCAGTGGTGGCCTCACCTCTCTTTGGGTTACTTGCCTTCTGGGAATCCAATGCCAGAAAAATGGTGTTCCATTTTGCATCTTCTTTCTTCTGTCCTTGTTCCCTGTTGTTGAACGCTTTAACAGCAACATCTACCAATTGAGAAGGGTTCATTCCAAATGTACCATCTCATTTTTGCAACTTTCTCCGGACATTTGAGGCGCTCTGAATTTACCATTCTAGTATTTTCAGGGGCCTTGGGATCTGCACCAGTATAACATCTGTAGGCCTGATAAATCCTTTCCAAAAATTCAGAGGCATCTTCATTTGGTTTTTGCTGAATTTCCTGAATTTCGTTCAAACTCTTTTGCTTTGGTTCCCCTTTTCAAAGCCCTGCCAAGATGCACTTCTGGTAGTGCTCTAATAAGGACATTCCTCCTTCACTGGGTCCCAATTTGGTTCAGCTATGGGTACTGCCAAGGGGGCTTCAGGTACACCATTTGGATCTGTTAGGTGGAGCTGGTATGCTTATTCCCTGGCCTTATCAACAACCATTCTCCTTTCATCTCCTGTAAGCATCACATTGACAAGAATGTGCATGTCTGTCCATGAAGGCTGGTGGGTAGTAAAAATAGAAGTGAGTGTGGGGGGGGGATGAATTGGGAGACTGGGATTGACATATATATGCTATTGATACTATGTATAAAATAGATAACTAATGAGAACCTACTGTATAGCACAGGGAACTCTATTCAATGCTCTGTGGTGACCTAAGTGGGAAGGAAATCCAAAAAAGAGAGGATACATATGTATAGCTGATTCACTTTCCTGTACAGGAGGAACTAACACAACATTGTAAAGCAACTATTCCAATAAAAATTAATTAAAAAAATTTTTTTTAATTAAGAAAGTAAAAAAAGAAGTGAGCAATTCTATCGTTCGGAGAGGATCCTCCCTATAAGGGGGGTTTCGATCTTTCCAATTAAACAAGACTGAGGTGGGGAAAGGACTATGCACCCATAGAAACCCAGCCGGCTGGCTGTTTGCATTTAGGCTCCCTCTGGGATACAGCATACGGGAAATTGCCCTGCCTCGGGAATGGTTCCTGGCCCAAACTGGGTGCCCTGCCAGGTCTTAGACAGGGATACCAGACCAGGCCCCTGTGCCCCAGGAACTAACACAGGATTTTCTAGTTGATCCTTATAAGGAAGGGGAGCCAGTTCAACCACTTCCTGAGCCCCGGTGTTGGGAACTGGGGCTGGCTGGGAATGGGAGGTGGGGAAGGGCTTGGCCGGAGGTTGGAGCAACATAGCCTCACCCTCACTCCCTTCTTTTTCCTTCCTGTATGACAGATTTTCCCTTGGGTTCCTTTTACCATAAGGTGACAACTGTCTGACGTTTTCCCACCCTGATGTAACAGCACAAATGCTTGCACATAGAGGATTTCATCATCCTTCACAGAATAGCTGTTGAGCCATCCAAAGGCCATCATAAAACCATAAATAGCAGTTGATAATCTCTAACCATTAAAAGGATGCCTTTTGCCTTGGCATCAACCAACCGGGCTGAATTCTGGGATGCGGCTTTTGGTGATTCTAGGAACAAAGTGGAACCTTTCTCTTGTCCCTGAGAATGTCCCACTTTCAGACAAGAACAGACAGGGTTTTTGGTACTGTTCCTTTCCTCCACTTGACATCAGTCTGTAAATGGAGAAATGGTACTAAAACAAAACAGAAAATCCTAAATAAACCCTCAAGTTTGGTCTGAGGGTTTTACATATCACAAGAACCACAAACCCAACCCCCATGCAATGTGACTCCTTGGAGAGCTATTGGATCCAGGCCAACAACACAGGAGACCGCAAACAACGTAATTAACACAGCAAGGGTGACAGTACATGGTCCACAGGGTCTCAGGATAACCCTGCCTAAACCCCTTGTGGAGATCCTAACAGGTACTGTGGCCAAGCATTGTTAAATACAAGACAAACAAAGCACAAACGGCACACAAAAGTGCTAGCATCCAAATAAACAAACTGGTTCACAAATCGGGTGAAAGTCCGGCAATCATTTCCTCTCTCCAACAGGGTACCCCACTCAGATACAAAACAAATCGGTTTATTCCAGAGAATAAAAGCCCCAAATGGAGAAGAAATAAAGTTTCTGGCTGTACACACTGGAGCGACTTACCCTGCTGTATGGAACCTGTCAGCTCCCAGATGTCAATTCCTTGCTCCAATTGCCAAGTACTGGGGCAGCCGGTGCCACTTCGGGTAATTTTGAAGGGAAGATCCTCCGGACAAGAGGTCCCAGTAGCTGCTAGGGCCTTACTGGAACCCAACCAGGGCAGACTGGCCACAAGCAGCAAGGCTCCTGGCTGGCTTCACCAAAATTTGTTACCAAGTCTAAGTTCATACTGCTTGCCACACGACAGGTTAATCAATCAAGAAATGAGGTGTTGGGGCGAGGAATAGCAACTTTTATCTGGAAAGCCAGCAGACCGAGAAAGTGGCAAACTAATGTCCTAAAGAACCATCTTCCCGAGTTAGAATTCAAGCTTCTTTTATACCAAAAGGCAGAGGGTAAGGTCCTGCTTCCGGCCAGACTCTGGAGGGAATGTGTTAGTTTCTTCCATCCTGCAGTCATTCACAGGTGGGCCTGGTCAGGATGTTTCCTGTGAGGTAAACAAAGGTATTTTAGATTAAAGCTCATTACCTGGGAGGCAGGGTTCCCAGAGATGGGCCATTTTGTATAATTTAAACTTATAGGCAACATAATTTTAGTGATTAACTTGTAATAGAATACAAAGTTTCTTCACTATTACATAAATTTATCTCCCTGGAAAGTTAAACTACATATTGGAAGGATGTATAGTATCATATTTAAGGTTAGCCTTTGGTACCAAACCCAGTTAGTTTTTTTTCCCCATATTTAAAAAATTTATTATTTTTTAAAAATTGAGGTATAGTTGATTTACAGACCCCATTTAGGTTTAACTCCTGCCTTAGCTACTTTACTTGCAGTATAAACTTGAACAAGCCACTTAACTTTTCCAAACCATCCTCACTCCTAAAATGTCTTTTCTTTTTTTTTTGTGAGTATGATACTGTGATATATAATGAAAAATATGTTTGGTTTTTGTTCAGTTCCTGGCACAGAGCTCCTAAAACCTTTGCAATTTCCTGGGATGAGAGCAACAAAGGTGTCTTTTGTAATGTTAATGAGGTGATTTTGGGACTGCACCTGAGGATGGGGGCTGGTTGCCAGGAGAAGTAACCACGTGACTGGTGACTGGAAAGTCTGACCGTTCAGTTGTGTCCCCCCCTCCCCCCCATGACCTCTGAGGAGGGAAGAGGGGCTGGAAGTCAAATCAATTGCTGGTGGCCAATGATTTAATCAATCATGCTGATGTAATGAAGCCTCTATAAAAACCCAAATTGATGGGGTTTGGAGAGCTTCCAGATTGGTGACCACGGGGCTTCAGGGAGAGTCGTGCACCCAGAGGCCTTGGAAGCTCTGTGCCCTTTCCCCATACCTTGCCCTAAGCATCTCTACCACCAGGCTCTTCCTGAGTCATATCCTTTTATAACAAACTGGCAATCTAGTGAGTAAAATGTTTCTCTGAGTTCTGTAAGCCACTCTAACAAATTAATCAGACCAAAGAGTAGGCTGTGGGAACCTTGGATCTATAGCTGTCAGAAGCACAGGTGACACCTTGGGCTTCAGATTGGCCTCTGAAGTGAGGGGCAGTCTTGTAGGACCCCTTAAGCCACTGGATCTGACACTATCTCCAAGCAGATAGTGTTGGAACTGAGTTGAATTGTGGGACACTCAGTTGGTGTCTAATAATTGCTTGGTGTGGGGTGAGAACCCCACACATCAGAATTTGGTGTCAGAATTGTAGTGAGTATTAAAGAAGAAAATATATGCAAAGCATGTAATATAGTTCCTGGTTCATAGAAGATGCTCAATAGAAAATGATACCTATTTGTTGCATGCCTAGGATATACTAGTCCCTGGGCAAGGCACTGAGGACAAAATAGACAGGGTCTTTGTTCTCATGGTGCTTATAGGCTGGTGGAACTGGTGCAGTTAACCAATGCTTGGGAAGAAGATCTTCCTCCCTTGTGTCTATCTTACACAGCACAAAACAAAATAAAATGAAATATTGGTAATTATCTGGAAAGCTGATCAAAAGAAGAGGGCCAACCTTCTTTCTTTGCACACATTACACTCAGACACCTGGAAGTTACGTTTGACTCTCGCTCCCAGCTCTGCACTTTATCAGCCCCCAAGCCCAGCCTGTTCTGTCTTTCAACCCAGTTTCTTCTCCAGTGGAGTTTTATACTTTATAGCAACATCATTTTGGCCTGATTTACCAAAACACCCTCCAATCTGTTTTACCTAAGTTCTCTTATTAAAAAACCTATTTATTGAACACCTGCTCTATGCCAGGTGCTAAGAAAAAATTAATAAAAGAGAGGTGCTGTGATAAAGGTTTACCTAGGAAACCAGGGTGGGGTAGGAACACCTGGTTACATGGATGTTGAGGTCAAAAGAAATATCTGGGCTGGAAAGAAGGAATTGGGAGTGGAGGAGGCTCCCTAGGAAAAGGCTGTAGGATAGGAGTTGACCTGGGGCGGGGGAGGGCAGGATAGAAGTTTAGGAGCAGGCAGCCAAGGAAGCTGAGGAGATGGGGGAGCAGCCAACAATAGAGAAAGAGAAACAGAAAACGGGGAGGGGCCGGGGAAACCAAGGGAAGAGATTGTTTCCAGAGGCGGAGAGGGGTCGGAAGTTTCTGACGCAACTGAGAAGTCAGGGAAAAACAGAAAAGTGTTGAGAACCTTCAGGTCATTGGTGACCACTGTGAGTGTACAGCTGTTCCTCTGTACCCCCAGGAGGGTTGGCTCCAGGACCACCACCTCCTCCCCGCTCCCCCACCCCAGGATACCAAAGTCTGCAGATGCTCAAGTCTCTTATAGAAAATGGCGCTGTATTTGTATATAACCTACGCACATCCTGCCATATACTTTAAATTATCTCTAGATTATTTAGAATACCGAGTACAATGTAAATGCTGTGTGAATAGTTGCCGAGTGAGTGGCAAATTTAAGTTTTGCTTTTTGGAACTTTCTGCGTTTTTTTTTTTCACATATTTTTGATCCTCGGTTGGTCAAATCCTGTGGACACGCTGGAATCTGTGGATACGGAGGGCCAACTCTAGTTTCAAGGGAGTGGTGGGGGCAGAAGCCAGATCCTAATGGGTAGAACAGTGAGTGGGAGATGAAGAAGGGGAGAAAGCGAGTGTGGGCGACTCTTCCTTTGGAGGAAGGGAGAGAGGTGAGAATACAAACAACTCAACACCATGTGCCGAGTGATAACCAGTGATTCATAGAAGAGGCAGGACATACACCAGTTACCCTGGGGGGTCCGGAGGCTGACTGCTCAGCTGTGTAAGCTGACTCTGCCACTTGCTCTCTGTGTGACGCTGGGCAAGTTATTTTACCTTCAGTACCTCAGTTTCTGCATCTGTAAAATGGGGAGAGTATTCGCGTCTTGCTCGCTGAGTTGTTGTAAAGATTAAAGTGCCTGGGGTATAGTAAGGGCTAAATATGTACTAGCCTTTATTACCTTATTTGAGATGCTATGGAAACACAGGATAAGACTTGTTCAATTCTGTTAGGTGAGCAGAGTCAGAGAAAAATTTGTAGAGGAGTCTTCGAAGCTGGATCATAAAGGGTAAGATTTTTTTTTTTTTCAGGTAGAGGAAAAGAAAATCAAAAAGCATACATGAGAGTTGAGTGCAAATTAGATAAACGAAGGCAAGTAAATGTGAAATCACAGGGTGAGTTTCGTCCACAGTCACACCAGGAATTTAGAAAGATCCATTTGTAAGATTTTTTTTCTTCCAGTTCTATTGAGCTATAACTGACATGCAGCTGTATAAGTTTAGGGTGGACAGCATAATGATTGGACTTACACATATCGTGAAATGATGAGCACAGTAAGTTTAGTGAGAAGCCATCAACTCATATAGATACAGAGTAAAAGGAAAAGGAAAAAAGGCTATTGCTAAGATGTAAACTTTCTTCTCTTAAAATCTTTTATTTTGAGATAATTGCAGATTCACACCCAATTGTAAGAAATAATACAGAGAGATCGTCACCCAGCTTCTTTCCCCAAGGGTACCGTCTCGCAAAACTACAATGTCACAACCAGAGAACTGACATTGGCACAACCCACCCACCTTATTCAGATTTCACCAGTTTTGCATGCACTTGTGTATGTGCATTAATTTTATGCTATTTTATCACATGTACATATTCATGTCACCATCACCACAGTCAAGATACAGAACTGTTCTATCACTATAAATGTGTCTTTTATGCTACCCTTTCTCAGATTACTTTTATGTTTGCTGCTTAGAAGAGAAAGAGGAGGACGGTAGAGGAAAATATCTTTTTCTCTTTTCCTTGGGTGAAAGAAAGGTCTGCCTTGGGAAAATTCTGAAATAATTGGGCACCCGCCTTCTTCCCTTTTGGAGGCCTTGAAATACCTTGTGTATTTGTATTTCCCCAGGAAAATCTCCTTTGCTAAGTGATAGAAGGACAGTCATTGATTAAACTAATTCATACTTAGATAGAATGACTTAAAAGATCATTAACTCAGCCAGAAGAAACTGTAGTTTTAAAAAGAGGATGCTTGCTAGCCCCAAACTATTTCTCCTGGGTATTTTTTTGCAGTCTAACAAGGTGAAATGAAGCAATTCAGATAGTGTGGGGCAAGATAATCTGGGGACAAAGATTATTATCATTTTTTAATAAATTTATTTATTTATTTATTTTTGGCTGCATTGGGTCTTCGTTGCTGTGTGCGGGCTTTCTCTAGTTGGGGCGAG
This sequence comes from Balaenoptera musculus, assembly GCF_009873245.2. Lineage (NCBI taxonomy): Eukaryota > Metazoa > Chordata > Mammalia > Artiodactyla > Balaenopteridae > Balaenoptera > Balaenoptera musculus. The sequence continues at coordinate 12,799,361 of NC_045786.1, read as the reverse complement.
CAGGGGCTACTCTTTGTTGCGGTGTGCGGGCTTCTCATTGTGGTGGCTTCTCTTGTTATGGAGGCATGGGCCTCAGTAGTTGTGGCACGTGGGCTCAGTAGTTGCAGCACATGGGCCCTAGAGTGTGCAGATTTCAGTAGTTGTGGCTCGCGGGCTCTAGAGCGCAGGCTCAGTAGTTGCGGCGCACGGGCTTAGTTGCTCTGGGCATGTGGGATCTTCCAAGACCAGGGCTCGAACCCGTGTCCCCTGCATTGGCAGGAGGATGCTTTTTTTTTTTTTTAACATCTTTATTGGAGTATAATTGCTTGACAATGGTGTGCTAGTTTCTGCTTTATAACAAAGTGAATCAGCTATACATATACATACGGCAGGTGGATTCTTAACCACTGGACCACCAGGGAAGTCCGACAAAGATTATTAAAAAGACCAGCTTTGTCTTGAAATCTGACCTTTTGATACAATCTCATAAGCAGGTTTTTTTCAACTGATTTTTATAACTTCTTTTTTGTCTACTTCTGTACCTTCAGGTTTTCTAGAAGCTCCATATGGTTTTCTACAGTGTTTCCTGTCATGGTAGCATGGAAGAGACAGACAAGAGAAGAGGGGAATGTGTAGCAGCAGATATAAAAATTAGGTGTTTCTAAGTCATGGATACCTGTAAAGGTAACCACACGCTATTTTAACTCCCTCTTGCTTAAGATATCAATTCTATGCTTCATTACTTGTACTTCTTGAAAAATATTGTACATATATCACAACTGCAGACAAAAAGCTGTTACCTTTAGTGAGGGAAAACTTGGCAGTAAATTTATTATTTGTGTTTTGGTTTCGATTTCTCTTTGAAAAGCAAATTGTTTGGCTTCATAAGTGTCCCGGTCTTGCTGATGGCCCTTGCATATCCGGGCCGTGTGGTGCTGGCTTTCTGGAGAATTGCTTTAAATGAATTGTGCTATTTGCCTGTGTTGGCAGAGCAGTAAGAAAGAGCCCTGTGAAATGCACCATCACATTTACTGTAAGGATGCTGTTGAAAATGGACTTCATTACATTACGTGGTGTTCTGTTTATGAGGATCCTTAAGAGGCTGTCTTTATCGTCAGACTATAAAGAATAGTTGTGCTTCTCTTAATCATATAGTTTGGTTTGATGATATAGGCCCCATCATTGTGTTTGGTCTCTGCAAAGACTGCTAGAAAGCGTAGAATACATCTGTGGTTCAAGCTAAGCAAATCCTGTACATTTCACGTACTGGCCTAATTCCTGGCTCCATTGACATTCCTCTTCTCTAACCTCTTTCTCATGTGCTCCAAATTCATGTTCTTTTAATATGTGGTGTGTATCTTTCAAGTTACCTTAAAATTTTTTTGAGGTAGAATAGTAGTTTAAGACCATGAGAGCTGGAGTCGAAATGTCTCATTTCAAATCCTTGTTTCACCATTACTGACTGTACAACCTTGGGCAAGTTGTTTAATGGCATGAAACCTCCACTTCCTCATCTGCGAAATGGGGATAAGAGTGTTTACTTCGTAGAATTTGGTGGATTAAAGGAGATAAACCATGAAAAATACTGAGCACAATGCCTGGCACATAGGGGGCGTTCAACAAATTCACATTGTTATTGCCATTCCATTATCTTATGTCAATAGTAAACATGATATAAACATACACATATATGAAAACATCTGATTGTAACTCTTAGGAAATTAAAATGAGTCTGCCTCCTCCATGTTTATTTGAGATTCACATGCCTTGATATTCATAACAAGAAGCCAATTTCAGGAAATAGATTTTCAAGTGTTAACAGCTCAAATCAAGACAAAAGATTATCCCCGATAATTAGCATCAGCCTCAGATGGCTATACAGAAACACAGTGCTTTTTCTATTTGTGTCTCTTACTACTCCTATGAGCTAGTGTTCTGTCTTTAGGCTGATGTATCTATATACATAGTGGTTCTAGAAATGCTAGTGAAATGCAGAAGATTATCCTATCTTGCAATTTAAATGAAGTATGGCACAGATCATTTCAGAAAGGAATTTTCCAGACAGCGAGAAATAGTTCTTAGCAACATGAAAGACCAGAAACAATGGTAGATCTAATTCTGCAAAGAGCACAGCCATGTGCTGAGTACACCATTTCATTTTTAAGAACATAGATTTAATTTCATGTGACAATCTGGCATCTTTTTCCTCTGGTCTTTTTTTCCAAATAGCCTTGTAAATATGAAAATGCAACTGAATAGGAAAAGATTAAATTTGTGAGACCCTACTTGCAGGGCACTGTGGTTATTATGAAGGCAGTAAATGAACAAAATAGATTAAGGAAAATGCCAACAATAGTTGTATGATCTAAATACATCTAACACATAACTAATGAGGATTCTATGTGCACAATAAAATGTCACCCTATATATCTAGCTTATTGTTTCCGAGACCATTTCCATCTATCATATTTATCAAAGAAATGTAATAATTCTTCAGGGTATCATAGTCATGTATGCGATATTTCCCTCTCTTTACCAAGGTAAGAAGGAGAATTTGCCTTAGGTTTTTTTTGAATACTGTCTATCAAATCTTTTGCAACAGTCCTTTATTTAAGATAGTTAAAGTTAGCACATTTACTATATAAATAAATCATATTTATTATATACAATATTTATTATATAGAATTTATAATATTTATTATATATAATTTATTTATATAATAAATGTGCTTTATTTATATAGTAAATGTGCTATAAAAATAATTCTCAGTGACTTATACCTAAATATTTAAAGATTTTTTTGTTGCTTATAAGAAAATAATACTACATTGTAATTTACTGTGCAAAAAATGTAATAGGAAGGTTTATCTCATTCAGATTCCTACTGAATTCATTTATTGCATTACACAGCTCATTTTAGGTCTCATAGTGCTTTTAAAAAATAGAATATATATATATTTATTTTAATCATACATGATCATTGATTCTTCTTTTAAATGTCATTTGATGATACAGAATTTCATATTGTGACTTAGAAAACATAAGTTAGAGATTGGAGGTCCAATGACGTTTTTTTCCTTCCCTTTTTTCAGTCTTCTTGTGCAGTAATCTTAAAAAAAGACACTCAGGGAGTCTTTGATCATCTGTTCCAAATTGTCAGTCTAACACCAGCCTTTATAGATGTGCTGGTTTCTGTGACGTGTGGAAGTCAGGGCCATTAATGTTCTTATAATGGCCAGCTCAGTGGTTACTACATCACCTGCGGCAGGTCTGCCTGTCCCTTTTCCCTCGTATTTCTTGTCTGTTCCTGGGAGAAGAGAAATTCTCATTCTATCAGGATGGTGCTCATCAAACTTCTGAAATGCACTTAGAAAACCATGGTCAAGGATGGTACACAGAGCAGTCACTGATGCATGTCTAAGTGTCTTTCTTTCATCCATTTATTTCCATAAGGAGTCAGTATTACTACTGCAACTTTTGGATGGTAAGACCACAGCACAGAAGGAATTAATGAATTTCTAAAGTAGCAGGGGAGTTGAAAACAGAAATAAAATATCCAAAATCTTAATCATCTGTTTAAATGTTACGTATTTTGACTTTCAGATAATTCGGTGAAGAATTCTGTCTGATTTAGCAAGACTGATTTTTTTTCTTTGCAATTTGTCTAAATTGCACTTAGATGCATCTATGAGAAAGAACAGATTTCTGTGGGGTATCCATTATTGCCTAATACTTTACATGAGCTAATTCAATTTAGTCCTTATGTGGCAAATGTTTTTGTCCCCTATGTGGCAAATATTTTTGTCCCCATTTTATAGATTAAAACAAAATCTTTGAATCTGTATTCAAAGAGATTCAAAGAGATCTAGGATGAATCGCAGCCTTCTGGGTTAGATTTAGGATCACCAGCCCAAAGTGGGGAGGAAACCATTGTAAGTGTTGTAGAATATTTTCAAATTTCACTCTAAATTTTTTGTACTTACTGGTGGCTTTTATGGTTTTAAAAAAAAGCACTGTGTAATGAAAAAGAGTGAAAAGGATTCTCTTGCTCTGGAGCATGCAGCCGGCTCATTTTCCTGGAGCATCAACTATTCAAAGATTTGAAGACAAATACAGTTTTTCTTTTCTTTTATTTTATTGAGGTAACATTGATTTATTACATTATATAAGTTTCATGTGTCCAACGTTACATTTCTACTTCTGTATACACTACAGCGTGCTCACCACCCAAAGTTCAGTTTCTAACCCATCACCGTACAGTTGACCCCTTCTTACCCATTTCGTACTCCACCTCTGCCCCTCCCCCTATGGTAACCACTGACTACTCTGCCCTCTGTATCTATGTTAGTTTGGATTTGTTCATTTATTTATTATTTTTTTAATATTCCGCATATGAGCAAAATCACATTGTCTTTCTTTGCCTGACTTATTTCACTTAGCATAATACCTTTAAGGTCCATCCATGTTGTCACAAATGGCTGGATTTCATCTGCAATATACTGTTTTCATATTAAAATAATCTCTGATATGTTACAGAGTTAACACAAAATTCACTAATGTTGGTATAACATTTTAAAATGAAACAAAAAACTTCGAAGACCTTCCTGAGAGCTGTAAGGATGTTCCAAACTTCCAGGGGGCAGGGTTTGACTCCCCTCTGTTGTGGGAGCACTTGATGAAAAGTTGGAGAAAACCTGAAATACTGTCTTTAATTATTGCAATTGTTCCCCGGGTTTTGCCAAGTCACTTTGTGGTAGGCTTTCAAAGTGGATGAGAATTCACTTCTTAGAAAAATCAACTTCGGAAAATGAATCACTCTCCCTGGGAGGATGGCAGATCCAATATGTGAAAAAAAATATGATATTTAGGGAAAAAAAGGAAACTTCTTTTAGCAATTGCTTAATGTAATCAAGCTTCTATAGATCAAAGCCAGTTAGCGGGGGGGTTGATGTTAGCAATGAGAATAAGAAACGTCTTGGCTCTGCATGCCTACTAGCAGAAACGCCAGAACCCTGATACTCCCCTGGCCTTTGGTCCTGGTGCCCCTGAGAGCTCATGAAATTTTTTGATGGTCACTTAAAATGTCCTGGGATGAGGACAGACGGGGCTCTCCTCAGCCCCCTGTGTTCTTAATCTACCTCTCCTCATCATTGGGCTGATGCTGGTGTTCGCCTTTGAGCCTCTCCAGTCTCCCGACCTTGACCTTGATGTTACTTCTCAGTGGGAGACAGTGTCCTCCAGGGCCCATGCACCCATTGCTCCCAGCACTTCCTGTAGCATTGCTCTCAAGGCACCTCATTGCTCATATAACTGCCATCTTCTCTGCCAGACTGTAAGCTCTATGAAGGCAGGGTCTGTTGCTGCCTTTCTCTCCCCCGAAAAGAGGTGCTTAAAAATATTTGACGAACGAACGAAGGAGTGGATCCTCCCACTGCTTTCTCAGAAGTCAGGAGGGCTCTCTTCCCAACAGAGTTACAGTTTTTCACAGGCTCCTAGAAAATCACTACTCCCCTTCCCACCTCAAGGAACCGCGGTCAAGTTCCCGTGCGTCTAGGTTAGAGGATGTTGGAGAGACACCGAACAGTCCCTTCTGCCAAAAATTAACCAGCGCTGTTAGTCAGGGTCCAGACACTCGGGCTTTTCCCTTTGGGCAGAAGGTGGCTCATCCACAGCCAACAATATAAAATTAGAGTTGGCTGCTGTCCACCCTCTTTATCTGATGGTGTTATTCCAAGGGCTGACCCATCAATCTCAACATGTGGCGGTAAAAATAATGGTTCTGAAGCCAGACTGCTGAGGTTGAAAATCAGCTCCATCACTTCTGGAGGTATGACTTTGCGCAAATTACTTCACCTTGATAAACCTCAGTTCCCTCATCTGTGAATTGGGGCTAAGACTGGCCTACCTCACATAGTCCTCATAAGGATTTAAGGAGATAAACCTTGAAAAGTATTTAACACAGTGCCTGACACATAGTATGTCCTATATATCTGAATACAAACATTCCAGTACTGTCATTTTACTACAGCTAGCAGGAGGCCCTCATGTACTGGAACTTCCTGAAAGTGTGGCCCGTCTAGGTAAGGCCCCTAAGTTGTTTACCTACACGTGTACACACGTATACATGCATGTGCACACACCAGTTAATGAACTCAGTTGAGGAGCTAGAGTGCTTATTCTGGAAAATGGCTTAATTGAATTAAGGGAAGCAAAAGCGTGCTTGTATTATGAGTCTATGACCTAACCAGAAAAAAAAGAAATCGTAAACTATTTCAAGAAAAAGCAATCTCTTCGGCTGCTGGCCCATGGAACTGCAGCAACCTCTGCCACTGTGGACATTACTCTCTGCTCTGGCGTTCCTTCTTAGCTGCTGTGGGACGCTGGACCTGGGAACACATTTTTAACTGAATCAAATACACATCAGGGTCCCCAAGAAGTGAAAACACAGTCAGTGTCTTCCAGAGCGACATGGGCTTCTGGGTATTCATCTCTGGAGGCCAAAATACCCAAAGCTCAAGGATGAAAGATCTGTTCCATCTGGACAGGGACTTAAGGAATCCCTCCAGAAGCATCTGGGCTATTCTCAGTGGGCACAGCAGCCTGGCCAACATCACAGGGAGACCAGGAAAGGGCCCTTTGTCCACTGCCCAGCCTCCCAGTGAGATGGGTCTCCTGTTTGCAAGCTCATGAATATCAATGAGCTCAAACCACATGCGAAGGAGTCAGAACATATTGCAACGGCCAAATTGCAAGTTGGCTCTTAAAACTTGGCCAAAGGAGCATATGATTCAAACACTGGGGCTGAGGTTGGCACTGTGCCTGAGCCCAAAGGAGGGATGGAAGAAACCTTGGCTCAAACCCCTTGAGGATCAAGAGGAAAGACTGGAGCAGGAGTGCAGAAGCTTCCATTACTGCCATTGTCAACTCGGCTGACCAGTCATCTGGAAGTCAAAGTGGACGGTGTGCTTCACCAAACAGAGTACACGAGAAAAGAGCCCAACGCCCCAGAATATGGAAGCTGCAAGCTGACTCGGCATCAATAAGAACATCATGAACACTGAAAAGCAATAATATTCTTTCATTCAATACATAATTCCCAGGCATTCACTACAGGTCAGGCTCCGTGCTAGGCACTGGAAATACGAAGGAAAAGAGGAAACAGTTCCTGATCTCAAGGGGTATATAGTGACAGAGGGTGTGTGTGTGTGTGTGTGTGTGTGTGTGTGTGGTGGAGAGGCAGCTAAGGGAGTGAAAGAACAAACAAAACCGAATTTCAGTGTGGCATGTCATTGCACATCTCAGAAGTTTGTCCCTTTACATTGCCAGGGAGTGATCTATAATTTGTTCTTCTATTCATCTGTTGATGACGTGTGGTGTGTTTCCAGTTTTGGACTATTATGGAGAAAGCTGTTATGAATATTCGTGTCTTCACGTGGATGTCGATTTTCATTTTGCTTGGTGAATATGTAGAAGTGGATTGCAGGTCATATGGTAAATGTATATTTAACTTCATGAGAAATTGACAAAGGGTTCTCCAAAGTGGCTGTACCATTTTGCATTCCTATCAGCTGTGTATGAGGGTCTTAGTTGCTTCACATCTTTGTCCACATTTGGTATTGCCCATCCAAAAAAAATTCTAGTCATTATGGAGGGTATAGAGTGGTAGCCCATTGTGGTTTTATTTGCATTTCCCTTATGATTGATGATGTTGAGCGTTTTTTTCCCCCATGTGCTTATTTGCCACTAGTATATCTTTTTCGGTGAAGTGTCTGTTCACATCTTTTGCCCATTTCAAAAATCAGGTTGTCCTATTATTGTTTTGTGAATTCTTTACAAATTCTGATCAACTTAGTTCCAAGTTATAGTTGCTTTTTGGTAGATTCCTTAGAATTTTCTACATATGCAACCACATAGCCAGTGGATAATGACATCTTCATTTCTTCTTTTCCAAATAGTGTGGCTTTTATTTTGGTTTCTTGCTTTATAACATTGACTAGGAACTCCTGTTGAATAGAAATGGCAAAAGAGGAATTCTTGCCTTCTTCCCAAACTTAGGGGAAAATAATTCAGTTAAAAATTTTTTAAGTATGGTGTTAGCTGTAGGTTTTTGGTGGACTTACTCTATCAGATTGAGAAAATTTCCTTCTATTTCTAGCTTGCTGAGAGTTTGACTTTTTAATCATGATTGGGTGTTAAAAATGTGAAATGTTATTCTGCATCTATTGAGCTGATCATACAGCTTCTTTAGTCTGTTAATTTGGTGGATTACATTTATTAATTTTTGCATGTTGAATGAATCTCACATTCCTGAGATAAACCCCACTTGGTCATGATGTGTTCCTTTTTTATATACAGCTGGATTTGATTTACTAAAATGTTGTTAATGATTTTGTGTCTGTGTTCATAAGGAGTATTGGCCTGTAGTTTTCTATCCTTTTAATTTCCTTTTTTAGTGTTGGTATTAGGGTAATACTAGCTCCATAGAATAAATAGCAAAGTCTTCTCCGCTCTAATTTTTTGTGTAGGATTGGTTTTATTCCTCCATTAAATATTTGGTAGAATTTACCAGTAAAGCCATCTGGACTTAAGGGTTTTCTTTGTAGGAAGATTTATAACCACAACTTCAATTTTTTTAATATAAATTGGGGTATTTAAATTATTTCTTCTTGAGTGAGCTTTAGTTCTGATTTTCCAGGAATTTTTTCTGTTTTATCTAATTTGATGAGTTTATTGGCTTAAAGTTATTCATAATATTCCCTTATTATCATTTTAGTGTATGTAGAATTGTTCACTCTTGATATTGGTAATTGTGCTCTGTATACTTTTATTATTCAGCCTGGCTAGAGATTTACCAATTTTATTTTCAAAAGATCAGCTTTCGCTTTCATTGGTTTTCCCTATTGTTTGTTCATTTATTATTTTATTGATTTCTGGTTATTTCTTTCCTTTCACTTTGGGTTAAGTTGCTCTTCTTTTTCTAGTTTCTTAAGGTGGAAGCTTAGATTTTTGATTTTGAAGTTTTCTTCTTTCCAATGTAAGCACTGAAAGTAACAAATTCCCCTTATAGCACTGATTTAGATGCATACCACAGTTTTAATACATGCTGCTTTTGTTTTCATTCAGTTCAACATATTTTCTAATTTCACTTGTGATTTTCTTTTGACCTGTGTGTTATTTAGAAACATGTTGTTTAATTTCCAAACATAGGAGTGTTTCCAGATATCTTTCTAGTATTGATTTCTTTTTTTTAAAAACACCTTTATTGGAGTATAATGACTTTACAATGGTGTGTTAGTTTCTGCTGTATAACAGTGAATCAGCTATACATATACATATATCCCCATATCTCCTCCCTCTTGCGTCTCCCTCCCACCCTCCCTATCCCACTCCTCTAGGTGGTCACAAAGCACTGAGCTGATCACCCTGTGCTATGCAGCTGTATTATTGATTTCTAATTAATGTCACTGTGGTCAAAGAATATGGCATAAATGATTTCAATCCTTTAAAATTTATTGGAGCCTTGTTTCATGGCCCCTAATATGGTCTATCTTAGTAAATGTTCCATGTACCCTTGAAAATAATTTTATTCTGCTGTTGTTAGATGGAATGTTTTATAAATGGCAATTAATTTAATTTGGTTGATATGTTATTCAAGTTGTTTGTATCTTTACTGATTTTTTTGCCCACATATTTTAATAATTATCGAGAGAGGAGCATTGAAATCTACAATAATAATTTTGTCTATTTCTTCTTCTACTTCTATCAGTTTACTTCATGTATTTTGAAGCCCTGTCAGCATTGTTGTCTTTTTTTTTTTTAAAGTCCTTCAATCAGTTATTTATTTATTTATTTATTTATGGCTGTGTTGGGTCTTCGTTTCTGTGCGAGGGTTTTCTCTAGTTGCAGCAAGCGGGGGCCACTCTTCATCGCGGTGCGCGGGCCTTACACTATCGCGGCCTCTCTTGTTGCGGAGAACAGGCTCCAGACGCGCAGGCTCGGTAATTGTGGCTCACGGGCCCAGTTGCTCCGTGGCATGTGGGATCTTCCCAGACCAGGGCTCGAACCCGTGTCCCCTGCATTGGCAGGCAGATTCTCAACCACTGCGCCACCAGAGAAGCCCAGCATTGTTGTCTTCTTGATGAATTAATCCCTTTATTATTATGATCCCTTGATCTAAAATCTATTTTGTCTAATACTAATAGTCAATTCCCTTTCTTTTGCATAGAGCTTGTGTGGCATATATTTATCTTTTTACTCTTTTTTAATAAACTTTTTAGATAACTTAAAAATTACCCTTTTGTTTTTAACCTGCTCATGTCTTTATATTTAAAGTCAGTCTCTTACAGACAGCATATAGTTGAGTATTGTTTTTCCTTATCCAATCTGACAATCTCTGTCTTTTAATGGAGTGCTTTTTAAAAAAATTGCATTATACTTGATATATAATATTGTATTCGTTTTAGGTGTACAACATAATGATTTGATCTATGTAATAATGGAGTGTTTAGACAGTTTATATTCAATGTAATTATTGATGTGACTGGGTTTAAATTTACCATTTGGGCACTTGTTTTCAATGGGTCCCAATCTATTCTTTGTTCTCTTTTTCCTTCATTTCTATTCATTTGTAGTAATCTAATCTTTTCATGATTCCATTTTATCACCACTATTGGCTGACTAGCTATACCTCCTTTAAACATTTTTTTAGTGGTTGCTCTAGGGTTATTCGACTGATCATAAATAATCATAGTCTACCTTTAAATAATATTTTATCATTTCATGTGACATGTAAGAACCTTACAACAGGATACTTCTATTTTCCTCCTCTTGTCCTCTGTATTTGTTGTCACACATTTTGCTTCTACATATGTTATAAACCCCACACACTTTATTATGTTTGCTTTAAACAGTCAAATATCTTTTAAAGAGATTAAGTAGGTGAAAGAACGCTTTTGTATTTACCATTTTTACCATTTACCACATATTTACAATTTCTGGCGTTATTTATTCCTTTATGTGGATTAAAATTTCCAACTGTTATCATTTTCCTTCTGCCTGAAGAGTTCCTTTAACATTCCTGCAGTTCTGCTAGTCACAAATTTTTTGTTTTACCAGGAATGTTTATCTTTCACCTTCATTTTTTTCTTTTTCTTCCTTTGTACAGTATGATTACATTTATAATGTTGGAACATGCGCGTTTAAAAATGCCTAGAGCGCTTGCTTCGGCAGCACATGGACTAAAATTGGAACCACACAGAGAAGACTGGCATGGTCCCCGCACAAGGATGACACATAAATCCAGAAGCATTCCACTTTTTTTCACTTAATGCACTGAACTATACATTTAAAAATGGCTGGGCTTTCCTGGTGGCGTAGTGATGGTCCCCGCACAAGGATGACACATAAATCCAGAAGCATTCCACTTTTTTTCACTTAATGCACTGAACTATACATTTAAAAATGGCTGGGCTTTCCTGGTGGCGTAGTGGTTGAGAGTCTGCCTGCCAATGCAGGGGACACGGGTCTGAGCCCTGGTCTGAGAGGATCCCACATGCCGCGGAGCGGCTGGGCCCGTGAGCCACAATTACTGAGCCTGCGCATCTGGAGCCTCTGCTCCGCAACAAGAGAGGCCACGATAGTGAGAGGCCCGTGCACCGCAATGAAGAGTGGCCCCCGCTTGCCGCAACTAGAGAAAGCCCTCGCACAGAAACGAAGACCCAACACAGCCATAAATAAATAAATAAATAAATAAATAAATAAATAAATAAATAAATAAAAATTAAAATGGAGATTTCTTTAAAAAAATGGTTAACACAGTAAATTTTATGCTATGTATATTTTGCCACGATAAAAAATGCATAGAAATGGATCTAGAAATATACATGCAAAATTGTTAACATTGACCCACTCCTGGGAAGAGGAGTTTGAGGTGGAAGGCTACTTTCAGGGGTTTTTTCCTTCAATTTTTAAACTTTTTATTTGGAAACTATTTCAAGCATGGAAAGGTTGCATGAGCAAGGGTATTAGCAAGAATACTGCTTACCCAGATTCACCTGCTATTAACATTTCATCCGTTTGCTTCATCATTCTGTCTCTCATATACAGGTGGCCTTCCATATTCATGGGTTCCACATCCTCAATCAACCTCAGACCGAAAATACAGTAAGTCCCCTACATACCAGTGAGTGCCGTTGGGAGAGCGCGTTCATAAATCCAATTTGTTCATTAAGTCCAACAAAGTTAGCCTAGGTACCCAACTAACATCATTGGCTATATAGTACTGTACTGTAATAGGTTTTTAATATGTTCCACACAAATAATACATAAAAAACAAACAAACACAAAAAATAAAGAAAACATGTTTAATCTGACAGTACAGTACCTTGAAAAGGACAGTAGTACAGCACAACAGCTGGCACACAGGGGCTGGCATCGAGTGAATAGGCAAGAAGAGTTACTGACTGGAGGAGGGAGAGGAGGTGGGACGCGGTAGAGCTGAAGGATCGTCAGCAACAGGAGATGGAGGGCAAGCTGCACAACAACTTGTAGAGGATGCACGCACATGACAATGTATGCCAGACACGTGAACTAACTAAACGTGATTGGACGTGTGAAAGCACATTCGCATCTTTGAAAGTTTGCAGCTTGAAGAAGGTTCATATGTAGGGGTATGTAGGGGACTTACTGTATTTGGAAAAAATTTCCAGAGATTTCCAAAAGTCAAAACTTGAATGTGTGGCGTGCTGCCAATTATTTACAGAGCATTATATTGCATTGGGTATTATAAATAACCTAGAGATGATTTAAAGTATGTGGGAGGATGTGTCTAGGTTATATGCAAATACTATACCCTTTTATATAAGAGACTTGAACATTTGTAGATTTTGGTATCCATGGGGGTCCTGGAACAAAACCCTCATGGATACCAAGGGATACTGAGGGATACACTTTACATCCATGCAAATATTTTGCCCCTCATCAAAATTTCCTTCTGGATTCAGCATCCATTGATGATTTCTGCTGAACTGATCCTTACTATGATGGTTGCAAAATGGTTATTTTCCAATTCTAGCACTCCCTCTCCATTTACCATTTGGCACTTGGTATTCCATTTTAAGCAGGAACCCTCCCTATTTGTCTCAGTTATTTCTATATTTATTATAGGTATGCACTCATTATACCTATTTTTTCAATGATTTATAATTCACTACTGTGTATAATTATTTTCATGCTCAAATTGCACCTGATATGGCCAGTGGAGCCCCTACAAGCTGGCTCCTGTGATATGTGATACCCCTCTCCCCATCATGGTGAGCACCTCCTTAATATCTGGCATAAAAAGAGTTTCCAGGCTTTTCTTGTACCTGCCTGCCCCAGCCTTGAATTCAGCCATTTCTATGAAGAGTCTTGGTTCCTAAGGAAAGATGTTAGAAACCAAGATCTTGGGGTGACATATGCTCATTGCTCCTGGAAGTCTTTCCTTCTTGCACCTTTCAGTTGAGTGAACTAGAAACTCAATGTATATTTATACATATACATACATACACATGCACACACATGTATATATGTATACATACACATGTGTATAAATATGCACATATATTTTAACTGTTCCCTCAATTAAGTGAGCTAGAAGATCAACGGATAGCATATGCATAAATACAGGTACATATGTATACACATGTGTACACATACATATATAAATAGACATACATGCAAATATACATAGACATATACGTGTATGCATAAATACATGTACATATTTTAGAAATCATGCATTCATAGCAATAATTTCAATTTCCATCCAGCCCCACAGGGTTTATCCTTGCTTTTTTCTATTCCATACTGGCATGAGGTTTTTGTTTTTTTTTTTTCAGTGAGAACCTTGAATCCCCAAAACAATACATTTACTTATTTGCTCACTTGCATAAAACATCTAGAATCACTTCAGAATTGCTTCATTATTGCCTCTACACAAACCAAACCTACTGAAAAGAGTTCAGGATTTGTTTGTAATTTCCTCCGTGCCCCATTACTCTGCCACAAACTGAGGGCATATAGTCCAATGCTGTGTTCAGACCTTGCTCAGATTAGTTCTTTCTTTTTCTGTTTTCCTTCTGTGTAGCTATACAACTCATTTGAAATCTAACTGGTCTGATTTGTTTCAGTTTGCTCTCTATTTTATTTTCCCCATCCCATCCTTACTAATTTAATTTCTGAATATGTAGAAGGTTATATCTCCAAAAGAAAAACTGTACAGAAAGGTATATTCATATAAATGCCACTCCCTCCTCAACCCCTATTTCCATATCCCCTTATATGTAACCAACTTGGTGGTTTTCTGGTTTATCCTTCCTGGGTTTCATTTTGTAAAGGTAAATAGATAGTCACAGATTTTATTTTTTCTGCTACTATATATGCTCTTTTATAAAACAGCTTTACTGAGGCATAATTTACATGGTATAAAATTCACCCATTTTAAGTGGCAACTAGACAGGTTATAGTAAATTTATACAGTTGTGCAACCATCACCACAATCCAGTGTTAGAACAGTGCCATCATCCCATTAGCTTCTCATGTCTGTTTGCAGATGATCCCCACTCCCATCTCAGCCCCAAGGTAACCACTGATCTGCATTCTGTCTCTATAGTTTTACCCCCTCTATAAATTTCTCATCAATGGCATTATACAATACGTAGTCTTATGTGTCTGGTTTCTTTCACTAGCATCATGTTTTTGAGGTTCATTTATGCTGTTGACTGTATCCACAGTTCTCTCCTTTTTATTGGTGCATTGCGTGGCTGTACCACAGTGTGTTTATCCATTCATCAGCTGATGGGCTTTTGAAGTGTTTCCAGCTTTTTGCTTATCATGCATAATGCTGCTATGAACATTGGTGTGGAAGTCTTGGACAGACATATGTTTCTATTTCTCTTGGGCAGATACCTAGGAGTGAAATTGCTGGATCATATGGTAAGTGTATGTTTAACTTAAGAAACTGACAAACTGTTTTCCAAAGTGCCTGTATCATTTTAAATTCCCATCAGCGATGTATTTATATTTGTTATATTAATTGTAAGCAAATGTATTCTCATAAAGTTGCTGAAAGCTCTTATCTTAGGTGGGCCAGTTATCGGCCTTGTAATCATGCTCATTTTTTACTTACAAAGCCCTTTTCTTCATAGGTAGTTCAAAAAGTAAGTCAGATAAACACAGCATCATAAATCAACTATAGTTCAATTAAAAAAAAAAGGGTAAGTCAGATGATTCCTTCTTGAATTATAATGAATTTGGGATGGATGCAACAACAACAAAAAAAAAAAAGAAAGAAAAAGGAAAATTGTTTCCTTTCTCTTAATAGGGAATGGAAAGATATAGATCGGGGGTCCCCAACCCCTGGGCCACGGACTGGTAGCGGTCCGTGGCCTGTTAGGAAATGGGCCGCACAGCAGGAGGTGAGCAGTGGGCGAGCAAGCAAAGCTTCGTCTGTATTAACAGCCGCTCCCCATCGCTCGCATTACTGCCTGAGCTCCGCCTCCTGTCAGGTCAGCGGTAGCATTAGATTCTCAAGGGGGAAGAACCCTACTGTGAACTGTGCATGCGAGGGATCTAGGTCACGTGCTCCTTATGAGAATCTAACACCGGATGATCTGAGGGGGAGATGAGGTGGTGATGCTAGCGCTGGGGAGTGGCTGCAAATACAGATTATCATTAGCAGAAAGGTTTGACTGCAGAGACCATAATAAATCAATTGCATGCAGACTCGTATCAAAACCCTATCAGTGAGTGGCAAGTGAAAACAAGCTCAGGGCTCCCACTGATTCTGCATTATGGTGAGTTGTATAATTATTTCATTATATATTACAATGTAATAATAATAGAAATAAAGTGCACAATAAACATAATGTGCTTGAATCATCCCCAAACCATCCCCCTCACTCCCGCCCGCTGGTCCGTGGAAAAATCGTCTTCCACGAAAACGGTCCCTGGTGCCTAAAAGGTTGGGCACCGCTGATACAGTTAACATTATTAGGGGAAGGACTTTCTAGGCTCAGTCTTTAAAAATAAAGGTCGAGGGGCTTCCCTGGTGGCGCAGTGGTTGAGAATCTGCCTGCCAATGCAGGGGACACGGGTTCGAGCCCTGGTCTGGGAAGATCCCACATGCCGCGGAGCAACTGGGCCCATGAGCCACAACTACTGAGCCTGAGCGTCTGGAGCCTCTGCTCCGCAACAAGAGAGGCCGCGATAGTGACAGGCCCGCGCACCACGATGAAGAGTGGCCCCCACTCGCCGCAACTGGAGAAAGCCCTCACACAGAAACGAAGACCCAACACAGCCAAAAATAAACATAATAAATAAAAATTAAAAAAAAAAAAAAAAAAAAAAAGGTCGATTGCACCAGAAACCTGAATTTACATTCTTTCTGATAATAGGGCAGAAAGTGAGGTTAGCTTATGGATCAAAGTACCTCTTTTAAATGATAGACACTTGGGTTATTGACTAAAGTTAGGATAGGGTCATTAACTTCAAATTTTGAGAAATCAGAAGAGACTTCAAGAATCTAAAGATTTTAAAAAGGAGATCTAAAGATTTTAATATAGCTCCCAAGTTGTTATTTTTATTTTGAAAAGAGGGCATGGTCATTGCAAAGAGGTGATCCTAGAAATAAAAACCACAACTGCTTCATTCAGCACTTCCGTTGAGTTGGAAAATGCCAAATCTTCTTGCAACACCTTAAAACACAACTGGACCAGAACACAACGTCCTTATGATGCCTTAGAACATGGCTAGATAAAACTGCAGCCTCTTGAAAACCAAAACGCACTTTGTGGCAGCCCCCGTGTAGGGTGTCATCCGCATGGCACATTGGGAATGCCACAGGCTTCAAGTTACACCCCAGGAAAAACCATGTCAGTTAACAGACTACTTAGTTAATTTTAAAGTTAACTTCAGCTAGATTTTAAAATAATCGAAGGTTGCCTTTAAAAAAATCTCTTCCCATCCCTTTCCAAAGATTTCCTCTCTGCTTTTGATACTCCTTATCTTTTTTGTCCCACACCAAGTGCCGAGGCATACGTTGTTTTGTTGGGCTTGAATGTAGCCCCACTCTTACAAAATGTTCACTTAAAATGATTAAACCTGTATCCTGTGTTTCAGGGAAGTGAGGGAATATTTGGGCAGTAAAGGGGGTTTCCTGGGATGGGGGAGGACTCCAGCTCAGATAGAATCACTGTTGTGCTTTCATTACAGGTTTCCCACCATTTTTCAATGGTCTCTCCTCAGGTTTATGGGAAAGACTGATTATATGGTGTGTGGAAACTAGCTGACAGCAATGCTCTTATTCCTTGTGACTTACTCTTTTCCCTTTCAAACTCCTACTTGGTGCCCCTGCCTAAAGTGATGTTATATAAGTTACAGGTGTACAATATAGTAATTCACAATTTTGAAAGGTTATACTCCATTTGTAGTTATTATAAAATATTTGCTGTATTCCCCATGATATACAATATATCCTTGTAGCTTATTTTATACCTAATAGTTTGTACCTCTTAATCCCCTACCCCTATATTACCCCTCAAAATTTCACTTTCCCCACTGGTAGCCACCAGTTTGTTCTCTATATCTGTAAGTCTGCTTCTTTTTTGTTATATTCACCAGTTTGTTGTATTTTTTAGATTCCACATATAAGTGATATCATACAGTATTTGTCTTTCTCTGACATTCACTTATCATAATGCCCTCCAAGTCCATCCATGTTGCTGCAAATAGCAAAATTTCATTCTTTTTTATGGCTGAGTAGTATTTCATTGTATATGTATACATATATACAGATGTATACCACATCTGTATATCTTCTTTATCCATTCATCTGTTGATGGACACTTAGGTTGAGTCCATATCCTGGCAATTTTAAATAATGCTGCTATGAACATTGGGGTGCATATTTCTTTTCGAATTAGTGTTTTTTTCAGATATATACCCAGGAGTGGAATTGCTGGGTCATCTAGTATTTCTTTCTTAAAAGCAGAGTTGGGAAAACACTGGCCCTCAGGTTCTACCTCAGGTATCTACTCTGAATATGGTCTCCAGGATTACTTCTTCATTTATGCTCTAGTTATAAAAACATTTCGTTGTTTAATGGCAACATATTAAAAAGTCACTGTTTGCTGTTACTCTTTACAAGATTCTCTCTCTCTTGCTTTTCCATATGTTTGTATTTTTTTCTGTATCTCTGTTTCTATTTGGTCTTCCCTCTTTTTCTCCTTTTTTTTTTTTTTTAATGGCCATAGACTATTTTTCTTTTTCTATTTCTATTCTTCTTTTCTCTCTGGGTCTTTTAATTAGTCCACAATATAGAACCAATGCATTCATTTCTATCATTTGCTGTTTTTATTGAATAGAATGTTTTATTCTCTTCTTAATTTAAACAGTATGTGAATAGTATGTGTTCCCTTTCAAATAAAAAATAACATATATTTTACTTATGAGTCCTTTGATGGATATTTTGGCAACTGCCAATTGCCTTTGAGAAAGAAAAGTAATTTTCCTACATCCATCTTAAACACTCTTAGTTCAGCATGAGAGAACCCTACCCAGTGATGAACTAATAGAAGTAACAAATCAAATTTAAAAAACAGGCTTCAGGAAGCTGGAACAGCAATGTGCTATCAACATGAGCCATTGTTACCAAAAATTGAAAGACAAAATCTGGAGATACTGTAATAACCAAACATATGTACAGCACTAAGGTTTGAACTGGCCAATGACATTTAATCTAACTTCTTGGGTAATCTGGCTCCCTGACCTGTGTGCTGTTTTTGAACTAAACAGCAAGAGAGGATGGCTAAGCGCTAAAATGCGTGCTGCATGTGTGTTTGAATCAGGGAGAGCTGCTCCCAGCTGGATGACACTAGAAGTGTGAGCCTGGCAGAGAGCACGATACACTCGCAGATGCTCCATGAACAGCCAAAGTGGTGCCCATTGTTTAGACAAGGATGCTTATTTTTACAGCTTAACACATATGCCAAGCTTTGACTCTTCAAGATCAGACAGTAGTATTTCATTTTGATGGGACCTTAGTAGCATACTCTGTGTACTCTCAGAATCACAGTTTAGAAACTAGAAATGTCCAGAAGGGAAGCTATAAAATTATTACCATCTTATAAAACAAGGCCTACAGGAAATAGAAACGTCCCTGGAATCAATCAACCAATAGAGATAAATCAGAAAACTTCTTGAGGATGGAGATCAGGGCATGTTCCTTTTTGGATCTCTCCAAGTGTCTTATTTTGCATGTAGTACAATTATAAGAACAATAATCTCTATGGAGATACTCGGGTATTAGGTGTTGGGGCCTGTCTTAGTCCATCCAGGATGCCAAAACAAAAATACCACATGTTAGGTGACTCATAAACAAACGAAATTTATTTCTCACAGTTCTGGAGGCTGGAAGTCCTAGATCAGGGTGCCAGTAAGGTTGAGTGAGGGCCCTTTTCCAGGTTGCAAATTTCTTGTTGTGTCCTCACATGGTGGAAAGGGTTAGGGAGCTCTCTGGTGTCTCTTTTTTTACAAGAGCACTAATGTTGTTGATGAGGGCTCCACCCTCCTGATCTTCCAAGGACCCCACCTCCTAATATCATCACATTGGGCATTAGGATTTCAACACATGAATTTTTGGCAGGGACACAAACATTCAGACCACAGTAGGGACTAAGACTGCTATCTCCTCCAGCCTCTGGCAGATGCACTCAATTAAGACCTATCTTATGGGGACCAATAGGCACACTTTAAAAAAATGATCAGATCAGGGAATTCCTTGGTGGATCAATGGTTAGGACACTGTACTTTCACTGCTGAGGGCCCAGGTTCGATACCTGGTCCGGGAACTAAGATCCCACAAGCCACGCAGTGCAGCCAAAAAAAAAAAAAAGGAAAGAAGAAGAAAGATCAGATCAAAGACTCTCCTCCCCTCTACTTCCCGACCCACCAATGCAGGAAAAGTGTGTTAGAGAATGTGATTACAATCTAGGGCTAAAGTAAGGATCCTAACTCCTTTCCTTGAAGATTTCCAGGCCCTAGAGTACCTTGGGGAGAGGGGCATGGGGTGGGTTTTAGTGCACTTTGGGACCCTTGGGGGATAGGAAACAGAGGACTGCACTGGTCCTCCTTGTCTATCCAGAAAGGGAGAATTTGGGCCAGACAGAACATAGCGACCCTTCATATGAGTGCAATGTGGCCTGATGGATGTCAAGCTCTTCAATGCCCCCCGCCAACGCCCCTTTAGGGGTGTAGGTAGATGCCCCTTCTTTCATGAGCCAAATTGGAATTTTGAGTGGGAGGAATAAATGTTTCTCCTCATAATAAAATGGGCAAGCATGGTTTAAATTTAGATCAAGGAAATTCAAGTTAGATCAAGAAAGACTCTTCTCTCAATAAGAATTATTCACCATGAAAACAGTTCTCACAAAAATGCTCAAGATGTGGCTTTTAATCAGATGCCTAATTAAAGTCTGGCTTCCACATTGTCCATGTGCGTACTAAAAGGAATTAGAAGGGGTGCATGCAATGGAAAAGTAGGAGATTCCAGACACAGAGAACACAGAAAAGTGTAGCAACGTATTCCCAAGAGACTGACAATCATTATTCCATAATCGACCATAAATGATTTGTTTTCAGAACAAACGAACCACAGATTGAGTTGAAATTTATGTTTCTTAAAGGAACCAGAAGTGTACGGCAAGATTAACCTTCCGTCTGTCCCACGGGAGGAAGGTTCCGTTTGGTTTCTGGGCTCTACCTGACAACAATGAACTTTCACATGTCTTTGTCAGATGCTCAGGTGTGAGGCCAAAATCTACCTGCAGAGCCATTAACTCAAAGCGCGATTACCCTCTGCCCGCATCTCCCAGCACGCCAAGTTCCCATTCTTGAGCTATCCATTTCTCCTTCTCAGATGAAAACTTTTTCAAATCTCACCCGGTAGAGGAAGCTGCTTTTCCTTTTGCCAAATGACCCAAATAATCTGTGGTTCAAGGAGATCGTTCCTCCAGTCCTCCAGGTGCCCAATCTTGTAAGAAATACAACCTTATTCCACGGGGCTTTATCCGGAGGAATATTCTCCTGAGTCCTGATACAGCTGGTGTCACTTGAGAAAGTGTGATGAGACTAACTGGGTGAGCTGGAAACCAATTACTTTGGGTTAAAGGAGGAAGAAGCCAGGGAAGATGGAATGCGGTGAGCTCGCAGGGGTACATCTGCCGCTGCCTGACTTATCTGTGACCCCAGGATTGCTACTTAAACACAGTTCAGAAGGTACCATGAAAAATTCAGAGAAATGTCTTTTTAAGCAAATTTTCATGTTAGCTTACCAACTCCCAAATAATATCAAAAACGTAGGCAATGTAACTATAAAGGGTCAACAACATTTTAGAAAATGTATAATTCATGGCATTGTGCCAGGAAAACATCAATCCTATAGGCCTATGGGTAAATAATGAAATTGTTATGCCTCCTTTAGCTCCCTATTGATTTGGAAGACAGAGTATGTTTCAGAGGAAATTTATAAATGAAGGCAAGTCTCGATTTGGATTCTCCGTGAGTAGCAGAATGTTCACCCCACCTTTATCACTTAGCAGCATACACCGTAGACACATATTTTCAAACAGGAAATAACAGACCTGGGAAATTGTGTTTTCTTGAAAAACATCTTCAATAGCATGAAAGACACACACTTTGTGATCACCGTCTGCTAAGGCAGGTTCCCAGGACTTTTTTTTCCATCTCGGAATCGCTCCCTGTTTTCCTTTGTGAAGCTGTGTCACGTGGGCACTGGTGGCCTAGGTATTCTATTAGCATTTACTGTAATCAGTGTGTAGAAAACCCAGATGACTAAAGTCATTGCTTTTAAAGCCTTTTTCACAACTGAATTTCCTGTGGAGAAGCAATATCCCAGCAGCATAATAGATTTTCTCCCCTCTTCTTCCATTTACGCAGACACTTTCACAGCTAACTAATCAGTTGCAATTCTAATCTATATTTCTGATTTGTTTACATGCATCATGCAGGCTGGCAATCTTTTGAATTTAAATGTGACTTAAAGTAAAATAAAATAACCACAAGTAAATGACACAGAATTGCTAACAGCGGGAACCTTGTTTACACTCCACATTCTGAAAATATTTTGTTCAGCTGGCTGAACCACATGGTTGAGACAGACTGGGTGATGATTGGGTTTATTGCTTGGCTGGAACCGGGATGGAAAAAGGGATGGTGTGTGATGTGGCTGTCTGTCACCTTAAGCCCAGAGAAAGAACACATTCTCAGCACACATGTGATCCCTGCTTTAACAGAAAAGCTCTGATAATCCTCGCCAGATCATCATGTGCGCCTGGCACTGGGCCAGAACAATATGCCAGCCTTTTTGAGTGTTCGGATAATAACCGTCTCTTCCTTTCTGTAGTCACCCGCCAATGCGGCTGCTTTCATAAGACTCTCTCAGAGCCTATTTGTTCTTCAAGTCCTTTGTTCCCTCCTACTTTCTGGAATTATCCTCTAACACATTCATCTTTCTCCCTTTCCACCTACATTTGAAGGTCTATTGAGAGGCTTCTGCATCCCCAGCACCCCACTGCCTCTTCCCAAATGGTTATTCCAGCCCAATTAAATGTAATTGAACAATAGTCCTGAACAGTCACTGAGGGCAAGGCAGTCCTAGAGACCATGGGAAACACAAAGCTGCTCTTTAACACAGTCCCCGTTCCGCAGAGGGAACATCTCATTGGATAGGCCTGTAGTGGGGCCCAAATGTGCAACTGTTTTGTGTAAGAAATGAGAAAGGAGGGAGGGGCAGGAGGAGGAGGACGATGGGATTTAGAAGAGAAGAATCAGATTTTTACAAGACTTTTCTAATAGCAGTCACTCCTAAGGTGCAACTTGGAAAAGAAATTGTTTCATTGTCTGTTAAGAACACATAGCCCACCTTAAGAGAACCAAAGGCATGTTTTCTTTAGAGACCTAAGGAAGCGTTTACATTTCCTTTGAAAAACAAAGCTCCTTACGCCCATTCGCATCTTGAGAGCTCTTAGAGGAACCAGTGCTACTCAGGGATTTCAAGAGCCACGACAGGGGTACTTGGAAACCTTGGAGGAGGGTGGAGAGGCATGAAAGTTCCGAGCCTCTTTTTCGAGCCTCCCATCCATCCATCCATAAAGGAGAGAATTTCCAGGAGCTACTGTGAGAATCAGAAGAACTGGAACCATTCCAGATTCTGTAGGTATTTCTCCAATTCTCTGCCCTCAGGGGAAGAAGAGAGGCAGCTCCGCCCACCTGGCCCCCTGACTGGCCTTTCCCTGTGGCCCCAGCTCTCCTCAGCCGGCCTCCAGTCTGCGCTGTATGCCTGATGATCCGGGCTTGGACATAACTAACTGCCCTGCTTGCCTGTGCTTAGGTCGCAGTCTGAGTCCTGCTCTCCACAGGCAGGGGTGGAGTACAAAGCCCCAGCCCTCTCCTGCTTTCTGCTCTGAGATCCCAAGTCCCACAGACCCTCTTCTCCACCCACCCTGAGCCTTCCCATCCAGACTTCCAGGCTTGGGAAACAGCTTCCCAACATACTCACCAAAGACCAACAAATTACCCTCTAAAACAAGAACATAGAAGGCAAATAGAATTGTGAACAAATTTACCAGCAAATTTATAATGTATTATTGCTTTGAGAAAAACCTACCCTGCCCCCATGAAATAGATTTGCTCATGCAACAGAAGAAAAATGTAGTTAATATTTCCTTAGTTCTTAATAAAAAAGGATATTTGGAATAAACACACGCATACACACAAACTAAAACTTCAATTGAAAGGAATAAAAAGTATTATTCTACCTAACACTGTCGAAAATTGAATCATGTGTTGATGACTAGCTCAAGGAAATGATTTAGAATGCAAAGGAAATATTTTTTTTTACAGCATCGAGGTATAATTTATACACAATAAAATTGCGTGTTACAGGCATGCAGTTTGATGGCTTTTGTTAAATGTACACAGTTGTGCAACCACAGTCAAGTTTTAGAACACTTTTACCACCCCAAGACCTTCCTTGTGCCCCTCTGCACTCAATTCCCATTCCCACCTCAGCCCCTAGTCCCAGGGAACCACTGATCAGCTTTCTGTCACTCTAGTTTTGCCTTTTACAGAAATGTTTATGAATGGAATCATATAGTATATACTCTTTTGTGTCTGACTTCTTTCACTTAGTATGATGTTTTTAAGATTCATTTGCGTTGTGTATTTCAGTAGTTCATTTCTTTTAATAGCTGGATCCCTTGTATGGATATACCACATTGTGTTTATCCATAGATAAACATTTGGGTGGTTTCCATTTTGGGGGTTGTTATGAATAACATTACTATGAGCTTTTGCGTAAAAGTTTTGTAGGAACATATGTTTTCATTTTTCTTAGCTATGCACCTAGGAATGAAAATGTTGGTAAATACATTGGTAAGTTGGTGCATGCATATGGTAAATGTATGCTTAACTTTTCTTTTTTAATTTTTTAAAAAATTTATTTATTTTTGGCTGTGTTGGGTCTTTGTTGCTGCACGCGGGCTTTTCTCTAGTTGCTGCGAGCAGGGGCTACTCGGTTGTGGTGCACAGGCTTCTCACTGCGGTGACTTCTCTTGTTGCGGAGCAAGGGCTCTAGGCGCGTGGGCTTCAGTAGTTGTGGCACACGGGCTCAGTAGTTGTGGCTCACAGGCTCAGTAGTTGTGGCTCACGGGCTCTAGAGTGCAGGCTCAGTAGTTGTGGCACATGGGCTTAATTGCTCCGTGGCATGTGGGATCTTCCCGGACCAGGGCTCGAACCCGTGTCCCCTGCATTGGCAGGTGGATTCTTAACCACTGCACCACCAGGGAAGTCCCTGCTTAACTTTTAAAGAAACTGTCGAACTGTTTTCAAAGGGGCTGTACCATTTTAAATCCTCACCAGTAAAACATAAGGGTTCCAGCTCTACAGCATTCTCACTGACACTTGGTATTAGCAGTCATTTAAATTTAGCCATTCTAATGGATACATAGTGGCATCTCATTAAGGATTTAATTTGTATTCCCCTACTGCCTAATGATGCTAAACATCATTCCATCTGCCTGTTGGCCATTAAAATATTCTTCTTTCGTCAATGTCTAGTCAAACTTCTGTGCCCATTTTTCAATCAGATTGTGTATCTTCTTATTGTTGAGTTTTAAGAGTTCTTTTTATATTCCAGATACAAGTCCTTTGTCAAATATATCTTTTATTTTAATTTTTTTTTAAGATTTTTTTTGATGTGGACCATTTTAAAAGTCTTTATTGAATTTGTTACAATACTGCTTCTGTTTTATGTTTTGTATTTTTGGCTGCGAGGCATATGGGATCTTAGCTCCCTGACCAGGGATCCAACCTGCACCCCTGCATTGGAAGGCAAAGTCTTAACCACTGGACCACCAGGGAAGTCCCTCAGATATATCTTTTATAAATATATATTTTTTAATCTGTGGCTTGTCTTTCCATTTTTTAATGGTATTTTCCAAGAAACAAACATTATTTTGATGGAGTTCAATTTATCAAATTTTTCTTTCATAGTCTGTGCTTTTTATACCCCATCTAAGAAATCTTTGCCTAACTCAAAGCCACAAAGATATTCTCCTATGTTTTCTTCTGAAGAAAAAATTTGAATAAAGAGGCAGGTATGGAGAGCTGCCAATGTATAAACTATTGTTATGAAAAAAGTTAAGTAGAGAAAATAGATCAGAAATAATAATGAAAAGTGAACAGAGAAAATAATCTTTTTATAAATCTAATAACATTTAACATCTAAATCTAAGAACAAAGGCTCGAGATGGGTGATCATGGGCAGGTAGAGGAAGGTAACAGAAAGATAGAAGATATACATGCATGTTGCAAAGACAGTGAAAAAACAAAGTACATATTGTAGTTAAATGTTTAAATCTAGAAAGGGTCCTATCTTTCTAGCCCCAGTCCTTGAATCTAGGCTGAGTAATCCACTCATATCACATCTCAGGCTCCTGAAATGGACCGGAAGGCTTCCCTCATCCTGCTCCGATTCTGTCTGCTTTCAATTTCTCTCCTATGCTGAACCCTGAAGACACTGGGTCCCAGAACCCAGGCTTAGTCCCTACCTTGTCCTCCAGGCCCTCACAGTGTCTCTTCTCAGCAGTTAACGGTCTAATGGGCCTCAGAGGACTCTAGCCAGGGAAATCCAGGCCCCACATTGGCCATGTGGCTGACAGCTGACTGTGCATCATTCCATGGTGTGGGAGAAGGAAGGCTTAGGAGGATATTATTTCCCAAAGAACTAAAGCCAGCTTAGCCTAAGACTTCTCCTCTCCAGCAGTGAACACAGGAGGTAATAGAGCAACATCTACAGAACTTGGAAGAAAAAAGAGAATTTAATAATCCAGCTGAAGGCAATTGAAAAAGAAACACATATTTCCAGAATATAGCTGATCCCAGTGTGGTTTTGGCAAAAAGTGCTTTAAAATGTGCTAAAAATACACCACACACTGGTCAGAATGGCCATCATTAAAAAGTCTACAAAAAATAAATTCTGGAGAGGTTGTGGAGAAAAGGGAACCCTCCTACACTGTTGGTGGGAATGTAAATTGGTGTAGCCACTGTGGAAAACAGTATGGAGGTTCCTCAAAAAAACTAAAAATAGAGTTGCCATGTGATCCAGCAATCCCACTCCTGGGCATATATATGGACAAAACTGTAATTCAAAAAGATACATGTATCCCTGTGTTCATAGCAGCACTATTTACAATAGCCAAGACATGGAAACAACCTAAATGTCCATCAGCAGATGAATGGATAAAGAAGATGTGACACATACATACATACACAATGGAATATTAGCCATTAAAAAGAATGAAATAATGCCATTTGCAGCCACATAGAGGGACCTAGAGATTATCATACTAAGTGAAGTAAGCCAGACAGAGAAATAGTATATGATATCACTTATATGTGAAATCTAAAATGCAACACACATGAACATCTCTACAGAACAGAAACAGATTCCCAGACATAGAGAACAGACTTGTGGTTGCCAAGGGTTGGGGGGTGGAGGAGGGAAGGAGTGGGAGTTTGGGGTTAGCAGATGTAAACTAGTATATATAGGATGGATAAACAACAAGGTCCTACTGTATAGCACAGGGAACTATATTCAATATCCTGTGATAAACCATAATGGAAAAGAATGTGAAAAAGAATATATATATGTATAACTGAGTCAATTTGATATACAGCAGAAATTAACACAACACTGTAAATCAACTATACTTCAACAAAATTTTTAAAAATAAAATAAAAATGCACTAAAATTAATTTTTAAGAGGCAAGTCAGAGGAGAAATGAATTAATGGGGAGTGTGTAGATGAAAAGGACTGGTAGCAGACTTTAAAATCACTTGAAGTTGAGGCTATGGTTAAAGATACTAACTCATGATTAGGATACAGGCTGTTCCTGAAATGTCAAAAATAGTGTTAGCAAATAGAGCACGGAATTATGAGTGGTTTGAAAGATAATAATCAGGAAATAAGTGAACTCCCAAAGATGGGCTGAATTTGCTACATGCCAAACACTGAGCTAGGCATTAAACACCAGGACGTATAGAGGCCCTGGCCCTGTTCTCGGGGAGCTTATGACATAGCTGGAAAAACAAGGCTTCGAGTCTTAGGCTTGGGAATTACAAGGGAGCAACTGGTCATCAGGGTCTACTGCCCAGGAGCCCGTCTCAGGGACTAAACTAGAGCATAGGAAGTTTGAATAACGTGGGTCAAATTCTACAGAAAATACTTTTGGAAGGCCACAGAGCATCTGTGTGTATCTGTGCCAGAATGAAAGTAGGGTCTAGAAGGCAGGAAGCCAGGTGGAAAGAGCATCCCAGGGTTGGCTCAGGCTGGCATCTGGAACCCAGGAGGCTGGTGGCTTTCCAGTAACTTCACAATCCAGCCAAGCACAGAGATAATCCACCATCATCGTCCCTGGGTGTGCGTTACCCTTTCTGGGGACAGACTTCCTGTCTGCAGTCCTGGTGCTGCTTCTTGGACAAGCTTTGGGAATCCCACTGCTGAAGGGATGCACCATTCAGATCAGCTTTTGACGTGGGTATCTCGACCTACCCGACTGTGAACAAGATACTTCACAATGCCTCCTTGGGAATAGCCTCTAGTTTAGTGGGAGATGCGGATGCAAAGACCGATGGTTTCTGTACGTTGGGGTAAGTGGTCAATACAGCAGTAGAGTACGCACAGTCCCTGAATGCAGAGAGAGGGACACCAACCCTGAGTGCAGGGACTACCAAGGAAGGTTTGCTGGAGGATTATAGGAATTCGGCTTGTGTAGGTAAGGGGGAGAGGGGAGGGACATTCAAGAGAGAGGAAAAGCCCGAGGAAAAGGAGTGAGGTGTGTAAGGGCACAATGTGTGCAAGGTGGTAGTGCTGGAGCTTAGGACAGCGTGAGGCAAGGGATGAAGAGGGACACGCATCCCCAAGGGCCAGTCCTGAAGAGACCTCCATCCCATACTAAGAGCCTGGATCATATCCTGTGGAGGATACAGAATGACTGAGAGATTTTAAGCAAGAGAATAATACTGCCCGTCTGGCATTTTGGAGACCTCACTGTGGTGGCTGCTGGAAAAGAGAAGCTGACCAGAGACAAGGAGGTAGGCTGGGAAACTACTGCTTAACCCCCAGTAAGAGATAATCAGGCCTGGATCCAGATCAGTGGGAGAAGAGAAGAAGGGAAGTAGACAGACTGGAGAATGTTGAGGAGGTAAAATCTGTGGCGGGTGAGGGAAAGCCAGGTCCCTGGTGGGGCTCCTGGGTGGATCTGGGTACACCTGACATGTAACATGGGAGCGGAAGCAGATAGGAGGCAGGGACAGGTTAGCTGGGATACAGGGAGAGTTCAGTCTTAAAAAGATAAACTTTTACTGCAAAAGAATGCAGATTATGTACATTGTAGAAAGTTAGAAAATGCAGAGAAGCCAGAAATAAGATCATAAAAAGATCCCATTCCATTGCCCACTGATTATCACTATTAAATGCTCAGTGTATAGCCTTCCACATCTTTTTTCTAGGGGGTCCTACTGTTTGTGTTCACTTGTTAGTTGCTTTTTTTCAGTTAACGATCTTCAACTTTTCATGTCCCTAACTTTTCTTCTTATCTACCATCCTGTTTGTATTACAGTTTCTCCAATTGTGCTAAAAAAAAGTCCTTTATATCTAGTTTGTCCAAACCAGATTGGAACCCGAAACCATGAAAGACATCTGATTGTTACATATCATAGATATTATTTCATGTGGCACAGTCTCTTTTTTCATGGTACTGTCTCGTTAAAGAGACAAGGTCAGATGAACTGCAGAATGTTCCACCTTCTGGATCTATGGGGTACTTCCTGGAGGAGGTGTCATTTAATTTGTTCCTCCATCCTGCAGGGAGACTCTTCCACAGTCACTAGTGAAAAGATAACAAATAATAAGCATGGAAAATGACAAGTCTAAATGAGGTGTGCTAAGGGATGAATATGGCCCCCCAAAATTCGTATATTGAAACCTAACCCCCAAGGTGATGTTATGAGGAGGCAGAGGCTTTGGGATGTAATTAGGTCCCTACAATGGAATTAGTGCCCTTATGAAAGAGGCCCAAGAGAGTTCCCTTTCCTCCTTCTGCCACGAGAGGATACAATAATTCTGCAAGCCGGAAGAAGACCCCCATCATGGTGGCACCCTGATCTCCAACTTCTAGCCTCCAGAACTGTGAGAAATAAATTACTGTTGTTTATAAGCCCGCCCAGTCTGTGGTTGTTGTTTTAGCAGCCTGAACAGACTAAGATGTAAAGACAGCAAGTGCAATGGAATTTCAGAAAGGGGGAAATGATATTTGAGCAGACCCTTGAGTGTGGGTAGAATATGGATTATTAACCACGTAGAGAAGGATTCCAGTGAGATGGCACAAGAGTAAAGGCCCAGATAAGG
The DNA here is from genome assembly GCF_009873245.2 of Balaenoptera musculus. NCBI lineage: Eukaryota > Metazoa > Chordata > Mammalia > Artiodactyla > Balaenopteridae > Balaenoptera > Balaenoptera musculus. The sequence continues at coordinate 12,769,356 of NC_045786.1, read as the reverse complement.
GAAAATATAAGAATCTGATCTAATGACTTCAGTTCAATCTTTTTTATTCAGAGAATGTTGGCACTGCTTATCAAAATTACTGAATGATACAAGTAGCTGCTACTCATGATTGTTGTGATATGTAATTGGAAACATTGTTTAAAAGGCTATCTTCTTTTTGACTGTCCCACTGAAGAATACTGATGTTTCCATCAATTTCACTGAGAGTTAAAACAAATGAAATTTATTCAGAATGTGCATTTGATACAGAAATGTATTACTATTCTTTCACCTTCTGCTTGTGTTTTATTTGGATCACTTAAAGACGTACTCTGGCCTATAAATTCAAGGATGATATAAATCTTCAGAATGTGTTATATACATGACTGCCCTACTGAAAGCCTTTTTTCTCTGACAAAATTAGAAAGCTTGTCAGACATTGGGATAGATATTTTCAGTTAGAAGTTAATTGCATGGAAAATAATGTACATATGTGCTTCAGAAAATAAATTATATCAAATGTCCGCTTAAATTTACAATTGTAATTTATACATCCTCTTGAGAGCTGATCACTGAAATGAACAGACCTTTACTTCCAGTTTGTTTACCTAAGATTGCCTTTGTAATCCTAACAAGAAGATGTTATATACTATCTTAAAATGTTGAGAGATCTGTATTTTCGCTTCATCTTCTTATTAATTTGGTATCACTTAGATTTTCTAAACCTTAGAATCATCTTTGTCTCTTCCCTCTCCTTTGTTTCATGGAACACCAGTGTTGAAGTCTCATGGACTCTTCGTCTTAATACCTTTTCTTTCTAGTTCTTATTACCTACACTTGTTTCCAGATGCTCAGCACCTGGGTTATCACAGTAATAAACTGCCTCCTGTTTCTGGTTCTTCACCTTCAAACTTTCTACCACATAAATTATTATGAAACTCAAATATCAGCATACATTTATCACAGACACTCACACACGTGCGCACACACACACACACATGCACACACACACACATTCACTCTGTTTTCCCCACCAGGAAACTTCTGATCCAACTTGGCTCATCTCCTGGTTGCTTCTTCATGCCCCCCATTCATTCGCAACTCCAATCTTTTGCCTCTGCCATTTCCCTGCCTTGACTACATAAATCGTGCCCGTGTTTAAAGGTTTATCTTGAGTCCACGGAGCTCTTCTCAGTGACTTTAAGCCACAGTTATCTCCAGATTCTATGAAATTACCTAATTCAATTTATGCATGTCACTCATTTTGACTTTTTATTACTCTCAGCCTGTTACGGTTACTCAGCTATGTTTATTTATATGTCTTCATATTCACCTTCATTGACAATTGACTAGAGACTGTGGACATTTTGCCTGAACTGATTTTGATTTCTTCCTTGATAACCGTGCACTGGTTGTAGGTACACAACTTCTGCCTTACCTGTGAACTTCTCTCTGATTTGCCTTCAGTAAGTGCTTAGCTGTCTGCATCCCAGCATTTGTCCATTTGTTTATTCATTGTTTAACTAACTGATTCATTTATGGGCCATGACTCTGGGTCAGGTGCTCTACTGACACTGGGATACATGAGTGAATAAGGGGTCATCATTGTTCATGAGAACTTTAAATTCTACACTGCCTCAGATGAAGAGACAACAAAGTGTTAATTCAGATTTTGGATAATACATAGAATTGATGACTCAGTCTGAATTAAGTTGAATAAAGAACCACAGGTACATAGTATTAACTAATTCTCATAGAACAAGTTGCCAAGGACTTTTAAAACATCCTTGGGCACTAAATACGAAGAGCCAACATCAGGAAATAATAGGGAGGGATAAATTAGGAGCTTGGGACTAACATACACACACTACCATATATAAAATAGGTAACCATCAAGGACCTACTGTATAGCACAGGGAGCTCTACTCAATAACCTGTAATAACCTATATGGGAAAAGAATCTGAAAAAGAATGAATATATGTATATGTATAACTTAATCACTTTGCTGTACACCTGAAACTAACACAACATTATAAATCAACTATACTCCAATAAATTTTTTTTCAAATGAATGTGATATACCACATTGACAGAATAAAGGATATAAACCACACACACACACACACAAAATGTTAAATTCCCAGGACAGCTATATTATGCTAAAATGACTAATTTTTATTTTTGCTTAAAGAGTTAACATGCACTTCCAACTCTGTTACTAAACTGCCCCAAATCACAAAATAAATTCAATATTGTGTCTATGTAGGCAGAAGAATCACAAAGCAAATAAAGAGAAAAAATAAATTTTAAAAAAAGAGGAAATAATAGTAAAGGTCATAAAATGAGACAGTAGGGACCATTCACTGATATTTTTACCTACTTTGGCCTTTTATTCTAAGGTTGGAGAGATGGCTCTTAAGAGAAAAATGGAGGGAATGAGCAGAAAGAAAGAACATGAACTCTACCTTAATAGCTGCTTTTGCTTTGTTTTATTTATTTAGGATTTCTTTAGGAGGATGAGTGAGGAAAAGTTATCTCCTTTGAATCATGGTATATATCCAGAGACTTCCATGGAGGCCAGGTTGTAATATTCAGGTAAGACCTCTGTCTAAAGCAGTGGTTTATAACCTCAGCCACACTCCCGAATCACCTGAAGAGCTTTTAAAAAGACTCTGCCTGGATCTCATACAGGAGAGATTCTGATTTAGTCAGGGGTGCTGCCTGGAAACCTGGATTTTTAAAAGCTTCCCAGGTGATTCTAATGTGCAAGTTTGAGGACCAATGAGCTTGAGTCAGTCCTCCACTACAAAGCACTGCCCATTCAGAGGGAAGGCAGCCACACAGGGCGTCTTTCCAGGGAGCTGGGAGACAAGATGTTACCAAATGTGGTCTTTTCTGGGAGAAATTAAAAACACATTCTTAAAGGATTGAATTGAAATCTAAATGGTAACAGGCATCCACCAACTGAATAACAAAGAAACTACATAGCCAGTAGTTAAATAAGAAGAAAACCCCAAACAAATAAGAAAAGGGGTTTGTTAATAAGCATTGTTAGATAACAGTGACATAGATTGAGAAAACCTGCAAACGCGTATGGAGGTGTTATATTAGTTTGTGCTTCGCTCTAAAATATATATTATTATAAATAGTTTTTTCCATAAGCCTCTACTTCTAATTAGTTACCCTAACCCTCTGTTGTCAGATGGTTCAAGAGTTTATCTTTTTCTCTGCTCGTGTCTGGCTCATGGTTGTGCTCTATTTCCCCCATGGTTGTATTTTGTGAGAAATGGGATAGTTAGGGAAGAGGAGCTCTTATGGTTCCTTCTTCTGTGCCATTTTTACTCACAACACTCTGACACCAAATACGTGGGGTTTCCCCACACCAGTTAATTCTCCATCTTTCTGCACACAAACTGGGTGTACTACAATTCAATTCAATTCTGATACAAACTACCCAGAGTTAGAAAGACCCACAGGCTCAGGGCTCAGTCCCACAAGTCAGCCCCAACTTCAGATACCAGCTGTTTAAGTCCAGGTTGTCATCCTTAATGCTGACCAATCTGCCATAAATCCCATGACCTCCCCCTCCTCAGGTTTGACAATTTTCTAGAATGACTCACAGAAGTCAGGAAAGCACTTTACCTACATTTAGTGGTTTATTATAAAGGATACAACTTATGAGCAGCCAAATGGAAATGATGCCTAGGGCAAGGTATGGGGGAGGGGAGTGGAGGTTCCATGCTTTCTCTGGGTGCATTACCCTTCCAGCATCTCAATGTGTCCACCAGCCTAGAAGCTCTCCATTATTTAGGGTTTTTTATGGAGGTTCCACTGAGTAGGCATGGTTGATTAAATCATTGGTCAATGGTCATTGAACTCAATCTCCAGCCCCTCTTCCCTCCCAAGACGTCTGGGGGGTGTGACTGAAAGTTCCAATCCTCTAATCACAGGGCTGGTTTCTCTGGCAACCAGCCCCCATCCTGAAGCTATTTAGGGTCCCACCAAGAGTTACTTTATTAACATAAACTCAGGTGTGGTTGAAAGAGGCTCATTACGAATAACAAAAGATGCTCCTATTAGGAAATTTCAACGGTTTTAGAAACTCTGTGTCAGGACCCAGGGACAAAAACCAAGTATTTATTTGTTATTATCACACTTCTTCTGCCCCAAATCTCTTCTGTTGGGAGAAATAATCAACCATGATACTCCCAAAAATAGGTGCTTTAAAAACTCATTGATTTTTGAAGGAAGTGGGCAAATAGAGGGGGAATCTATCTTGCGGAATCCACGCTGTGAGGAACCTACCATTAACATCTAAACAAGCCCAACAAGAACTGAGCCAATGAGTAGACCTTCAAATGTGGAAATACTCCAGAGACCTCAGACAGATCTACCACTGTCTTTCTCTCTCATCTGGCTCCAAATTCCTTCCATCAGAATCTACTCTGAGTTAGATGTTCAAGGCAGGGCAGCAGGTCCAGAAGCTAAGAGGCAGAGGCATTATGGGGAAATGTCACTGTCTTTCAAAAGACAATACCTTATAATCCCTAAGCCTCATGCTGGCAGGGGAATATCTGCTGAGCAGGACCATTTGACCCAGAATTCCAGATGCTGAGTTTCCCTCCCCAGGCTGCTGCCATGCTGGTCTCAGAGAGGTATGGCTCCTTTCTTACTCTGGTTCAAGTGTGGGAAAAACCAAGGGACTTGATTTCCACAGTACAGCTGAGACACTGCACAGTGTACAGAAGATTTGATTAATAGATATGACAGTGTCTGTCATCAAATGCTTCACAAGGAAGGGAGCTGCAGGGGATCTTTCCAGAAATCTCTTCCTTTTTGTCCAATGAGCCTCTGAATTCCAGACACTGACTCTAGGTGAGGTTCCCTAGGGTTCCCATTAATATGACTCATTTAGCTTTAGTGAATCAATTTCAAATTTAAAATGATGAATTAAAATCAGAAAATGTTTGATGTTCGTGAGATGGAAGGTGATAGTTTTATAAGGGTCAGAAGGAGTATTTCAAAGTACACACATTTGCCTCTAACTGAAAAGGTCATAACCTTTATTTTAAACACAATAGGGACCACACTGTAGTACTTTATAGATGCTTAATATTGTTTTAATCAATAGATCAAAATGAGGAATAGCCTGAAGCCTTTCACTTCATTTAATTCTAATAATTGTTATATAATGTCTCACGTTTTACCACCTGAGAGTTAAATCTCATTAGGTCTGAGGACAAATAGATCCCGTCATTGAATTTTATGTTCAGAGAGGTTACCGCCTGATTCATCTTTTTTAGCTGAATGATGACATTTTTAATGCTTTTCACCATAGCCTAACCTCCCTCCAGTTTAGAAGACAATTTTAGTCTAACACTTGAAAAGAGAGGTTGAAATTCCTGGTTGATTTGGATATACAGAAAGTACTTAGATAAACTTGGCGGAAAGGAAATTTGTTAGTTGTTTGCTACAAAGTGTAAGATGTTTAAACAGATGGTGATGTGGGGGAGCAAAATTTGCCACCCCAAAATGTCTCTCTGGCATGCAGATTATTTTGAGCTGAAAACAATAAGGCCCAAAAGACTCAGGAAGAAACTCTGACCTTCCCCCCAACTACCTAAAAGAATGGAGATAAAGGACCTATTCCCAGAAGGGAACTGTTACCATAGACAACTATAGTATGAACTAGGTGTGAAGACAGGGAGGAACCTAGCAAAGTCTGTTTGTTAAAAATTCCTCTGTGTGTCCCAGTGTCTCTGCAGGCCCAGCAAACATTTGTTTACCAACATTTGCTTTTCCATCTCCATGTGAATTGCCCTCCTCCCCTTCGAGGTTCCAAACCACTGCCCCAACATCCTCTTTTGTGTTTAGCTGAAGATGGTATTTAAGGTGAGGGATTCAGCCATTTTGGTGAGTTATTCAGGTTTCCTGGGTCTCTCCCACATATACATGTCATTATACTTTTGTTTGATTTTCTCCTGTTAATCTGTCTCAGGTCAATTTAATTCTAAGACCAGTCAGAAGAACCTAGAGGGCTAGAGGAAAACTTCTTCCCTGACAGCGATCACAGTCACAAGTCCTGGTAAAGTGAATTTTCCTTTTTCCTAAGTTCCTTGCAGCTTCTTCCTGATTATAAGCTTATAATTTTGGTCATCAGATTTACCACAAAAGCAGATCAGATACATACTTCTACATCTGCAACACTACAGAGGCTACCCCAGGACTCATGGAGATTTAAAGTCATTTTGCAAATTCATTCAAGGCCAGTTAGCACCACCTCTCTTGCTTCTCCTCCCAACACCTTTTAACCTATAAAGGGCTCTCTTCTTTCTGCAGTTATTCTGTTACTTACAAAATTGGGGCAATGCCAATAGAAATTTAAATTAAACAAAAAATAAATTCAGCTATGCCTTAATTATTTACTTATTTTCCTTCTTTTGTCTCTTTTCTTTTGATGGCAGATGTAGTCTTATTTATTTGTTTTCAGCTTTATTGAGGTATGATTGACAAATAAGACCATAAGATATTTATTTATTTATTTTTTGAATTTTTGAATTTTATTTTTTGTTTATACAGCAGGTTCTTATTAGTTATCTATTTTATACATTTTAGTGTATATATGTCAATCCCAATCTCCCAATTTATCACACCACCACCACCCCCTGCCACTTTCCCCCCTTGGTGTCCATACGTTTGTCCTCTACGTCTATGCCTCTATTTCTGCCCTGCAAACCGGTTCATCCGTACCGTTTTTCTAGGTTCCACATACATGCATTAATATACGATATTTGTTTTTCTCTTTCTGACTTACTTCATACTGTATGACAGTCTCTAGATCCATCCATGTCTCTACAAATGACCCAATTTTGTTCCTTTTTACGGCTGATTAATATTCCATTGTATATACATACCACTTCTTCTTTATCCATTCGTCTGTCAGTGGGTATTTAGGTTGCTTCCATGTTCTGGCTACTGTAAATAGTGCTGCAATGAACATTGGGGTGCATGTGTCTTCTTGAATTATGGTTTTCTCTGGGTATATGCCCAGTAGTGGGACTGCTGGGTCATATGGTAATTCTATTATTAGTTTTTTAAGGAACCTCCATACTGTTCTCCATAGTGGCTGTATCAATTTACATTCCCAACAACAGTGCAAGAGGTTTCCCTTTTCTCCACACCCTCTCCAGCATTTGTTGTGTGTAGATTTTCTGATGATGCTCATTCTAACTGGTGTGAGGTGATACCTCATTGTAGTTTTGATTTGCATTTCTCTAATAATAATTTCTCTAATAATGTTGAGCAGCTTTTCATGTGCTTCTTGGCCATCTGTATGTCTTCTTTGGAGAAATGTCTATTTAGGTCTTCTGCCCATTTTTGGATTGGGTTGTTTGTTTTTTTAATATTGAGCTTCATGAGCTGGTTATATATTTTGGTGATTAATCCTCTGTCCATTGATTTGTTTGTAAATATTTTCTCCCATTCTGATGGTTGTCTTTTCGTCTTGTTTGTAGTTTCCTTTGCTTTGCAAAAGCTTTTAAGTTTCATTAGGTCCCATTTGTTTTTTTTGTTTTCATTTCCATGACTCTAGGAGGTGGATCAAAAAAGATCTTGCTGTGATTTATGTCAAAGAGTGTTTTTCCTATGTTTTCCTCTAAGAGTTTTATAGTGTCCAGTCTTACATTTAGGTCTCGAATCCATTTTGAGTTTATTTTTGTGTATGGTGTTAGGGAGTGTTCTAATTTCATTCTTTTACATGTAGCTGTCCAGTTTTCCCAGCACCACTTATTGAAGAGACTGTCTTTTCTCCAGTGTATATCCTTGCCTCTTTTGTCATAGATTAGTTGACCATAGGTGTGTGGGTTTATCTCTGGGCTTTCTATCCTGTTCCATTGATCTATATTTCTGTTTTTGTGCCAGTACCATACTGTCTTGATTACTGTAGCTTTGTAGCATAGTCTGAAGTCAGGGAGTCTGATTCCTCTGGCTCCGTTTTTTCCCCTCAAGACCACTTTGGCTATTCGGGGTCTTTTGTTTCTCCATACAAATTTTAAGATTTTTTGTTCTAGTTCTGTAAAAAATGCCACTGGTAATTTGATAGGGATTGCATTGAATCTGTAGATTGCTTTGGGTAGCATAGTCATTTTCACAATATTGATTCTTCCAATCCAAGAACATGGTATATCTCTCCATCTGTTTGTGTCATCTTTGATTTCTTTCCTCAGTAAGACCGTAAGATATTTAAAGTGTACAACTGATGCTTTTATAGGCACATACATTGTGAAAGAATCCCTCCTTCGAGTTAATGAACCCATCCATTCCTTTTGTCTTTAAAGATGCTTCCCTGGTATTTTTTCTGACGTCCTCAGTTCTCCATTTTCTCCTTTGTCTTAGCCTTTGAGTCACAAGTTCCTATTATCATCAAGCATTATATTTTGCCAAAGAAGGAGAGAGTCTGAGGGTTCAACATCAGATGTTTCTAGCTTTCTCCATAAGTACATTCAGATAAATAGAAACTAGAGCCTATAAATATATAGGCTGGTAAATAGGGTTAACTAGCTCTTCAAAAGTTTTAAGTAACAGTCTACTTCTCCCATAAATACAAGGGTGTTAGATTTGTATACTTAGAACATTTGTGAAATATTAAGTATAAGTGGGTGGCAGAGAACGTGGAATTTGGAAGCTTGTTGTAGAACCAGACCTTTGTGATTATAGCACAGATAGGTAACTCTTAACCAACAGTTTCCATTTCATGTGACTTGCTATATGTCGGGCCCTGCATAAGCACTTTCTATGCATTATTTCATTTAATTTCCATGACAATCCTATGAAGAAGGTATAACTATTATCTACATTTTACTGGTAAGAAAACGGAACCTGAAATAGGTTAAGCAATTTACTTGCCCAGGGTCACAGAGGCAGGACTCAAGTTGGATGCGAGCTGAACTGAAAGCTTGTACTTGGCCCCATCAGGCTGTATTGCTACGTGGCGTGATCTGATTCATCGCCGCTCTCATTGTGTCCCTGTTGCCTGAAATTCCACTACTAACTGAAATGTATTCTTTTATGTTGAGGCATAGTCCCTAGTTAAAATACTAATACTCTGGGTGTGTCAACAGGGTTAGTTGATATAGTCATTAATACTCTCATGTGAGTTATTGTATCACATTCTTCCTACTGTGACTAGTTTTCACTAAAAATAGCTGGGAACTAATGAAAGAGAAACCCTTCTCCACTAGGTTAAAGTGGTTGTGTTCTTCTTTTAGTCTGTGGGCGTTGGTGATAAACAACAGAGATTTCATATCTGACTTGTCCTTGGGTTAGATAACATTTCTGCAATAAAATTTCATAGAAAGCCAATCAGAATAACTGGAATGAAATACTTTGAAGTATGTTTTTATCAAGTCAGTAAAGAAGCCTTAATTTAAAGACTAACCAACAAATCAAACAAAACTCTCTTCGTTTTAATTCTGGTCTTATGAAAGTGGTATTTAAAAAGTAGCCCAACTTGTCAGGAGAAACTGATCATGGTATTGCTTGGTGTTGCTAATTTCCAATGTGTTTAAAACTGCGATTCATGGCTCCTGCTTTTTCTCTTGGGGCAGAGTGTCTATTAGATCTGAGATGCTCTTCCTATACAATTTGCTAACTTGAAGTCTTTGGACATTCTAAGAGCTTTTACATATTATTTTAAAATGGCCCTTTCAAGTGTTTCCACTGATAATTTTGTTAGAAGGTAGAAGCACCAAGTGAGGGATGGAAACTAAAATGAACTAAGTGAAACTGAACAATTGGCAATGTTTGTTGTCCTTACCAAGTAAGGGAGACAGGTGACCTCAGCTCACAGTGTTCACAAGACCACCCCAAGCCATGTCTGTGCCACTGGCCTTTTCTCTCCCTTCTTCCACCTCCTTCATTAGGCCCTGTCTCTCCAACCACAGTTGTGGGCAAGAGACTAAAGGTGGGTGATTCAAAGCACTTCACCTTACCTGGCTCCAGGCAGGTTAAGATTGTGTCTGTTTAAGGACCATGGCAATCAGGCTGCATTATTTGGATCAATTTACTTTTTTCCCTCTATTTTAATTAAACACTTCTTTTTTTTTTTTTTTTAATTTAAGGAATCTGGCCAACAAGGTGAACATTTCCGAGAAGTACTGTTTACTGGTCTGACCACTCCAGGCACTAAAATCCTGACTGAAACATTCAGTCACGGTGCCCAAGCCAGATGGTTATCAATAATAACGCCTAAAAGGACTTCATTTTACCTGAGACATTGGAAGGCAACAAAGGAATTAAGTGAAACGGACAGAAGCCAAACACTCGGTGCCACTGAACATGTGAATTGTACAGCTAATTCCTCTTGTTCTGATTCTGGGCTTACCAAACAAAGTTCTCATAAATTGGTGTTCCACAAAGCTCAACCAGGGTGGACGGGGCAGGGGGGGTGGGGGGGGCATGGAACACCAGCGTCTGCTTTACCCACACGCTGTTATCTTTCATTACAAACGAACGAGCTCGCCTGCTGGTCTACTAACTTCACCTCTTGCGATGCTGGCAGGGTGAGTCAGCCCCCTGAGTCCAGCCAGCCTGCAGAGGCACAGGAATGAGCAGGCTGGTGGGCTGTGTCCTGGACTATGGGGAATTGGAGCTGGTGTCCCTTGGGGGGTCAGTCAGCTGTCCTTCCCCCAGGACACACCTGATGTGACTGCTCACCTCCGTTTTAAACTTTTACACCAACGTCTCAGATCTCAGGACGAAAATTCTGTGTCTTCACTGATTTGCTGCAGCAAGAGTGTGTGACTCAAGCAGCTATTTGGGTTAGAAGACAATCATCTGTCTCTCACACAAATTCTCTGTAAAATTCTATATTAAAAGGAAAAGGGGAACAATGTTTTGACCCAGATTATACTGCATGATAGGCATGGTTGTCTCAAGTAGACACAACTCCAATGACTGAGTCTGAATATTGTTCCATTTATAAAATGTTCCATTTATAAAATGAAGAGGATAATAATTACCTGAGCTACTAATTATAGCTAAAAATCTAAAATTATTTTTCCTCACACAGAGCACCGATAAGTATGTAAATTAAATAAATAAAATTATTTAATGGAAGAAAAGTGCAGCCTAAAAATAAGAGGCTTAAACAAGATGCATTATTCCTTGTATATGCCACTGGATTTAATTTGCTAATATCTTATCTATAATATTTGCCTCTGTGCCTGAGGGAAATTTTATTTAATGCCATTTTCAGATTTGAGTTAGGATCATGCCGTCATCATAAAATAAGTGGGAAAGTCTTTTTCTCTCTGTGTAGTCTCTGCAAATGTGTTTATGTTGAGTTGTTTCTTCATAAAATACCTGAAAGAATTCACCGTTACATCTATTGTGTTTGGAATTTCTTTTATGGAAATTTTAAAAACAGTGAATAATTTAAAAGTTAATAGGAACCATTGAGTTTCTATTCTTTAATTGTTAATTTTTGCAATTTGTAAATTATATTTGTCTGTGTCATCTAAATTTTCAATTGAATTAACATAAATTTGAAAGAAAAATAACATAAGAGAGCATATTCCCTTGGATTCAACGAACATTTTTTTGGAGCGCCTACCACGTATTCAGGTATTCTGCCAGGTGCTTTTGCCTGTTAATTCACTTAATCCTAAAAACAATTCAGTGAAGTGGGCATTATCTACATTGCACCAATGAAGAAACTACAAGTGGTTTCTTAATTTTGGACGGTTTAGTAATCTGATTAAAGTTGAAGGAAGCAGATTTCAGAACCAGATTTTAAATCCACATCCTCTATCTTCAGATCTGGATTTCTCAGTCATACCTTATGCTGTCTTTAGATTTTTTTCCAGAGTTATGAACAAAGTTTGAAAATAAGGTATTTGTGTTAACAATGGGAAGTACTCTAATTAGAAACTGCTAAATACTGATCATTCTCTGGCTTCCTATTTTCTGTCAGAATCATCAAAGATAGAAAATTCCATCAAGCTAATTAAAGTAAGACATAGATGTTTTACACTGAAAGAAAAATACATATTCCTCAGCAGATAAAACTTGACTTATTCTTGGCTACGACTGTGAACCAAAACTAAACTTTTAATTCTGGGCCTCCAATTCTGCCTAGAAGTTCATTGCTGGATAATTACACTGATTTATTTTACTTCAGTTAAGAAATGTTTATTGTCCTACACATATATAGACGATTAATTTACGACAAAGGAGCAAAGAACATACAATGGCGATAGGACAGTCTCTTCAATAAATAAATGTGAGAAAACTGCACAGTCAGATGCACAAAAATGAAACGACCACATCTCACACCATACAAGAAAATCAACTCAAAATGGATTAAAGACTTGAATGTAAGACCTGAAACCATAAAACTCCTAGAAGAAAACATAGGCAGTACATTTTTGGCAAGGTCTTAGCAATATCTTTCAGGATAGGTCTCCTCAGGCAAGGGAAACAAAAGCAAAAATAAGCAAATAGGACTATGTCAAACTAAAAAGCTTCTGCACAGCAAAGGAAACCATCAACAAAATGAAAAGACAACCTACAGAATGGGAGAAGATATTTGCAACTCATGTATCTGATAAGGGGTTAATATCCAAAATATATAAAGAATTCATACAACTCAACAACAAAAACCAAACAACCTGATTTTAAAATGTGCAGAGGAGCTAAAATAGACATTTATCTGAAGAAGACATATAGACAGCCAACAGGCATGTGAAAAGGTATTCAACATCACTAATTATTAGGGAAATGCAAATGAAAACCACAATGAGATATCACCTCACACCTGTCAGAATGGCTATTATCAAGCAGGCAAGAAACAGCAAGCACTGGCGAGCATGTGGAGAAAAGGGAACCCTCATACACTGTTGGTGGGAATGTAAATTGGTGCAGTCACTATGGAAAACAGTATGGAAGTTCCTCAAAAATTTAAGAACATAACTACCATATGATCCAGCAATGCCACTTCTGGGTATTTATCCAAAGAATATGAAAACACTAATTAGAAAAGATATATGCACCCCTATATTCATCACAGCATTGTTTACAATTGCCAAGATATGGAAACAACCAATCCATAGATGAATGGGTAAAGAAGATGTGAGGTATATATGACACACAATGGAATACTACTCAGGCATAAAAAAGATGAAATCTTGCCATTTGTGACAACATGGATGGACCTTGAGAGTATTATGCTAAGTGAAATAAGTCACAAATACCATGTGATTTCACTCATATGTGGAATACAAGAAGCAAACAAACAAAAACCAAAATAAATGAACAAACCAAACCAAACAGAAAAAAACATGCAGATTCAGAGAACAGACTAGTGGTTACCAGAGAAGTGTGTGTGGGAGGGCAAAATGGGTAAAGGGGATTGACTGTATAGTGATGAATGGAAACTAAATTTGGGGTGGTGCACATACTGTAGGGTATACAGAAGTAGAAATATAATGTTGTACACATGAAACTTACATAATGTTATAAACCAACATTACCTCAACTTAAAAAGTGTTTATTGACCAACTACTATGTGATACACTCCCTTAAGGACAAGGCATGAACAAGCAAGTAAATAGGCAGCTACAATGAAGTGTAAGAAATACCACTAAATTCCAGAGTTGTTGAGGTGAAAGCAGAGAAATAACAGCATAACTTTGTGAAGATTTACTGGCCATTCCCATTGTTGAAAAACTCTTGAACCAGGAAAAACCATTCTAGTAGGGAAATCTAATAGTAGGGTTATCTCCAGGTGGTAGTATTACTTTGTTCCTTTATTTTATTATTATTATTTTTTAAAGTCTTTATTGAATTTGTTACAACATTGCCTCTGTTTTTTTTTTGTTTGTTTTGTTTTAATATTTTGGTCTTTTGGCCCTGAGGCTTGCGGGATCCCATCTCCCCAACCAGGGATCAAACCCGCACCCCCCGCATTGGAAGGCAAAGTCTTAACCACTGGACTGCCAGGGAGTTCCCACTTTGTTCCTTTATAATTGTCTATACTTTTTGGATTTTCTAAAGTAAGCGTATATTGCTGACAATCTGAAAAAATGATGAAATAACTGGAAAAAAAAAAACCCAGCAAAAATGCACACAATTGTTCCTGCCTTTGCCACAACTGACTTAGCCCTGCCCTGGTCATGGGGTCAAATTGTGCTGGCCAAGCTCTGTGGGTGAATGGGAGCAGGGCAGGTGCAAGCACAGGTTAGAACCCGGCAGGTAAAGAACGAGGTGCCCAAACTCAACCTGTGATTCTTTTTCTTGTTTTTTTTTTGGGGGGTGGGGCAGATGGGTATAAGGGGCTGAGGCCTGAATATGACTGGGTCTACAGAAAGATAATGACCTCAGCAATTGACTTACATGGATTCTGTGCCCTAATGAAGACATGAGAGGCAATTTCCTTTGTCAGCCAGGTGAGACCGGGTTGAGTCCGTGGCCATGACTGTAGATGGACACAAAGGCTGTGTATGGTTTTTTTTTCTTCTTCAGAGCATCTCTTTTCCCACATTGGTCTAATCAGGTGCACCACTGAAGGAGAAAAGAGGTCAAATCCCACTTCCATCCTCTTGATGAAGGGGTAGGAGACAGGATGAGGAGAATTAGAAAGCTGTGTGAAGCAAAGTAGTGTCTGAACAGCTATGAAGCCACAGAGTGTTTCAGAACAGGCTACTTTGTCTCTCCTCAGGGACGGAGGACTCTTGGTGTTCCTGGATGTGTTGAAATACAAACTATAAGCGGGCAGTTTAGAGCGAGGCTAGATAAATACATGCTTTAGCGGCATAGATGTTAGGCTCTTGAGGGAAAGGACATATTTTATTTGATTCTAATTTTCCCAGAAAGTGGGAAAATTACACTACACTACTACTACTACTAAATTACACTACACTACTACTTATAGTAGTAATTACTACTACTCTAATTAAAAATTATTACCTACATCTCAAGCATGGTCAGAATAGCCTGTAATAATTTGTCATATTGTGCCTATGTTATCTATTTTTGCATTTCCCCATGAGAAGCTATAAAGGATGTGTTTACACTGGTGTAGCTGCCTGCTTTGCCCGCGGCTATCACTGTTGGATGAATCCCCTTGACTCTGTGGAAACAATTGAAAAGTGTTACAGTGTATTATTGCTGAAAGGACAATGTAATGATTGTTTCCAAAAGGCCCCTTGCCTTTAGGATGCAGATGAATTGTGATAGTCTAGGCTGAAAGAGCCCTTATTTTTGTGTTCGCTGTCTGGAAAAATGACATGCTAGAAACAGAATAAATACATTCTGATGGTTCACGTGTCTTCTATGAACACAGAAGCTTTGTTGATTCTTTAAATGAAAAACCAAAACGTATTGCACAGTATATTTCGAAGTGTTTTATTAATATATTCTGTTTATTACTTTTTATATACACACACACCACTTACTTTGTCTATACCCAAAGCAAATAGATAGTTCAGGCCAAGAAATAAAGTATTTTTTAAAGGAAGTTGAGGACTTCCCTGGTGGCGCATTGGGTAAGAATCTGCCTGCCAATGCAGGGAACACAGGTTCGGGCCCTGGTCCAGGAAGATCCCACATGCGGCAGAGCAACTAAGCCCATGTGCTGCAACTACTGAAGCCCGCATGCCTAGAGCCCGTGTTCCACAGCAAGAGAAGCCACCGCAATGAGAAGCCAACGCACCGCAACAAAGAGTAGCCCCTGCTCACCACAACTAGAGAAAGCCCGCGTGCAGCAACAAAGACCAAACGCAGCCAAAAACAAATAAATAAAATAAAATAAAAAGGAAGTTGAGCCAATGTTTGTATGTGTGCCACAAAATTAGCTGAATATTTCTCTTAATTTGTCCTGAACTTTGGTTCAATGATATATTGGAAAGGTCATAGTTGTTTGTTTGTTTGTTTTCTTTCTTTGGCTCCACTGGAAGAATTTATTGTAGAAAAAGACAAAGGGACAAAATGGGCAGTGTATAGATTGCCCTTGTGAAGCAGAATGAAAGTTTCCGGACAGTGAGGTTGACACATTGTTAAACACATGGAAGAAAGGAAAGGCTTGAGCGTGTACTCTGTTTAGGGCACAAGATAACACACTCACATGCTAGATTAACTCTCTAAGATTTGATATTTAATAAAGGTGGATTTATTACAATATGAGTCTGGTTTCTTTTCTGTAAAATGTATGAATTTCCTAAGAGAAACGAAACAAGATAATCTGAAGGCTACATCAGGAATGAATCCTAGCCACTCGGCCAGCAGAGACAAGGAACAGGTGAGGAAGGCAGGAATGACAGGAGGGGATTAGAATACTCAGGTATCCATTAGACAGCAGGCTCGATCTGCTGTCACAACCATGGTGCATACTCTGGGATAAAAATAACACATGTGTGCTGATATTACTGTTTCTTTATATCAATGCCTGGCAGAGACTAAGTCTACAGAACCGTGGTTCCTTAAGCCTAGAATGAGAGAGAAAAGGAAGGGTTCAATCCATCTGACACAGAGTCACAGCCTTCCATGCCGCCATTCAGAACCAGGATGAGGCATTGTCCAAATTAGACCACGTGGAAGCGTTCTGAAAAAAGCATAGAGGACCCAGGTTCTCACGTGGTTTGCCTTAAATCATCTGTGATTCCAGCTTAACGGAATGAAGGAAGAGAAGAAATCAGAGCATGTCTAGTTTCAGATATGAATCAAGACTCTTTATGCTAAGTTCTCCACACATTATAGACACTATGCTATCCATGTTTGGATTGAGAGAGAATAAAGTTTAAATGCCTTCGTTTATTAAAATGTGTTATAATATTTAAAATATAGTTAGGCCTTTCTAAATATATATTGAAATGAACTAGGATAAACTCTCTCCACAGGCCAAATAAGATTTACTATTGTAAGTATTATTAATGATTAGCATGACTAATTATTTTAACTTCTATATTTTTAAAAATACCTTATGATCTTTAACTACACAATGTAATTCAAAAGAAAAGTAAAAGTAATTTAAAATTAAAAGTAATTTCTATAAAAATTTGATGTGTGTCTTTATGTAATTTTGGTCTTTTTCCTTAGTCAATGTTTTATTGCTTTAACAAAAAATGAAACCTTTCTTTCCCACAGGATCTCCATCTACCAAATAGAAAGGTTTTATGGAAATTAGCAAATAACAACACCTTTAAAAATTTAGGGCTTCCCTGGTGGCGCAGTGGCTGAGAATCTGCCTGCCAATGCAGGGGACACGGGTTCGAGCCCTGGTCTGGGAAGATCCCACATGCCGCGGGGCAACTGGGCCCGTGAGCCACAACTGCTGAGCCTGCGCATCTGGAGCCTGTGCTCCGCAACAAGAGAGGCCGCGATAGTGAGAGGCCCACGCACCGCGATGAAGAGTGGCCCTCACTTGCCGCAACTAGAGAAAGCCCTCGCACAGAAACGAAGCCCCAACACGGCCATAAAATAAAAATAAATAAATAAATAAATAAGCAAATATGGTTAAGAAAAATATATTTAAAAAAAAAATTTAACTCAATCAACGTTTATCAAACACCTAATGTATACCAGGCAGCTGGCTCAGTACTGGGGACGCAAAAAATAAGCGGGACAAAGGTTACAGTCCAGTAAGTTAAACAAGTCTTTCTTCAAAAATACAATTTGATAAATTTGTAAGAATAGTAAGAAAAGAATGTTTGTACAATGGGAACGTAGTACAATGGGAACACATTTGAAGAGTCAGTCATTTAGGGCAGTACCTAAAATATACTGGCCATACTCCCCATCTGAATGTTCAACTAGTTTGCTGTCAGGAAGTTCCCCCTCATACA
The DNA here is from genome assembly GCF_009873245.2 of Balaenoptera musculus. Classification (NCBI taxonomy): domain Eukaryota; kingdom Metazoa; phylum Chordata; class Mammalia; order Artiodactyla; family Balaenopteridae; genus Balaenoptera; species Balaenoptera musculus. Next base: position 12,751,539 of record NC_045786.1, on the reverse strand, counting down.
GAACGTAAATTCCTTAGTAACTGGAGAGAATATAGCAGCCATTTAACCACAAATATCATGGCTGGACATCCTTTAATGTGAGAGTTGGCTATTATCAAAGAAACAGGAATAAAATATTTGGCCACCACCATTGTTGCTCTTCACGCAATTGCTACTTGCCTAGGGCTTAATATCTATCAGCTTCCTATTTCTCAAGTACATGCTGATTTTCTTAGGGGGTTACTTTTCCTGAGGGTCTTTATTGGGTTACTGCTCCTGACAGAGGGGCTCAAAGTAGAGTCTCCAACTGTATAAATGAGGGTTGTAGATCATTTGTAAAAATTAAAGAGATTACTTTCATCTACTGTTGTATGGTACTAGGTCGCTCTCTTTCTTGCTATGAAAATCACTTTTTGTTGATATTTTTGTGGATATTAATGGTTCCAGGCTTCTTGTACAACTTTACACATCTAAGAAATTTTGCTGGTTCAGCCATCTTTTCCTATTTTATAAAAACTTTCAAAGTCACTCCTTGTTAATTGAATACAAGCCAACAAATGAATTTTATAAGTCCACATGAGGTAAGGAAACACACTTTCAAATAAGAAAAATTAAAACAAAGTTTTAGGGGGCAAGTTTTCTCTTTGTAAATTGTTTTAAGCAAACATTTAAGAAATTAATAGATCAATTACATATACGTTGTATCTCAAACATACTAGTAACAACATTGGTTTTCCCAATACCTGTTATGAGTCTCAGTGATCTTGTGAAGAATAGGCTAGAACAAATTATTGGTTGGGTCTGGCAGAAAGGTAGCTTAGGGATCTAAGATTCTGCTGAGAGTAGCAGCTGTAACCATGCTCTATTTAATTCATCCCACCACTGCTTTGTGAGCTGCATCGTGTCTCCCAGCCCAGTGCCTGCTACAAAGCCAATGTCAATGTTTTTTGAATTAATGAATGAAAGATGAATGGATAAGAGCATAGTTTCCTTGAGGGATCATTTAGAAACCAGGGCTGCATCTAACATTTAATAATGTTTAATGGGACGGCAAGAAGGGAGAAAACAAGCAATATAAGTTTTTAGTTTTGTTTTGTTTTAGGAGGATAGTGAGATAAATTTCTGTTTGAAAATCTGAAAGCCAGGAGCAGTTCTAAATATATTTTTATGTACCTAAAAATTATTTAATGATTTGAATGATGACCGTATGCTATTAAGAAAGTACGCACCACAAGTAGTTTAAAAATTGCACATTATTAGGGAATTAATAGAGGAAGTGACTTTGTGAAAAAATGGCTAAAGGAGGGGATGACTAATAGAGAAGGAAAGTGAAACTTTTCTCTTTCAAATGGGAAAGAACAAATAGTTGAAAATACAGGGAAGTTAGTTGTACAGAAACCTTCAGATTTGAAAAGGCTTAAACAAAAAAGTTCTGCCTTCTCTATTCAACTCAGTAAAAAAGTGTGGTTAGTTAGTTTGTTCTCTCTAGTTTGTGTGAGGAGAGGCAAGAGAGTCAGAGAGAATGGGACATTACTAGAAAGATAACATATATTTGATTAGTCGGCAGAAATAGCCTAAATAGGATAAACAGCGTGATTATTAGCTGTAAAAGTGGGAAAACACAGAAGATGCTAGCAGCTGTAAGAAACTACAAAATCTTTTTGTTGCTAAACTGGTCTGAATTCCCAGAAACTTGGCCAAAACTAGGAGAAATTTTATAGAAGTAAGTTTTCTGATCAAGTTTAGGGATGAAGCCAAGGATGGACCCAATTGTAATAGGCGGTAGTGACGGGTAGTGAAAAAGAAAGCCAAGGCTTATCAAATTTGCTCTATTTTATTTGCAGAGGCTGTGTTTTCTATTGTTTTAGTAGAGAGTTACTGCACTGATATTTTAAAAAGAACAACGAATGAGGAATCATGCTCACTTCCAACTTAATTGTACCTCTCAGTAAAGCCTAGTAAAGTGGCTGCAAACAAAACTTTTTTTTTGGCCACACCAAAAGGCAAGTGGGATCTTAGTTCCCTGACCAGGGATCGAACCCACGCCCCCTGCAGTGGAAGCGCTGAGTCTTAACCACTGGACCTGGACCACCAGGGAAGTCCCAAAACTTCTTTCTACAGCTTGGGAAGTTACCACTGTTGCTGGCAGATATAATTTTATTGACTGAGCGGTCAGTAAACTTCTTAAAACCTGAATTTATAATGTAAAAATGATAATGTTATAAGTTAATGAACACATTTAAAGACTCATTAAGAAAGTATTGGAGTATAATGAAACAAATTTAGTCAGAAACCCAATTTCAAATTATCAGGATATCTAATGCAGTATGTCATTAGACGTTATTTATTGTCACTCCATTCTCTCTGCTTTAGACTCAAGTTCTTTAAAGAGAGTGATCCCCTGAGCCAGAACCGTGCCTGGCACATTAGAAAGCACCCTATAAATATGTATTTGATAAATAAATAAATGGTTCATTCATAAAGAGTCTGTCTATTTATCTATCACATATCATCTATCTGTCATAATGTCTACTCACCCCAAAGGACTTTACAATCTAATTCTGGGAAGCTAACTAATGACTACAAGTCCCTACAGAGTAAGTACTATAATAGTACTAGGAAAAAAGGATTTCAGAGCACACATCTGAAGGGAATTAATTCCAATTTGGGCATCCTGAAAGCTTTATGATGGAAGGCACATTTGATCTGACAGTGAAGAGACAGGGAGACTGGAGAGAAATGCATTCCAGGTAGGAACAAAAGTAGAATGGAGGGGAAAGATAAGGCTGGGTGGGGAAAAAAGAACATATGACCAAGCTAAAATACAAATTGCATGGGCCCAAAACTGGGAGACAGGGCTGAGAGGGAAGGTTGAGTGAGATAGTGGAGGGCTTTGAATGCCTACTTCCGGGATCTAGTCTTGCCTTCCTCAAAGATCTCTTTCTGGGACTTCCCGGTCCAGTGGTTAGGACTCTGCGCTTCCACTGCAGGGGGTGCAGGTTCGATCCCTGGTCGGGGAACTAAGATCCTGCCTATCACACAGTGCGGCCAAAAAAAAAAAAAATGATTAAAAAAAAAAAAGGATCTCTTTCCTGTAATGTGGTGATCCTAGTACTCTTTGATTATACACCCCACATGTAAACATTTCTAGTGCATAACCTCAACATATGAATACTAATTTTTAAATCATATATTAATATACACTACTATATTTATAAATTATATTCCTCGTCTGGAAAAGCAAAGTGAAGCTTTTCTATGACGAATAATACTTTTATGAATATAAACTCAAATCTATTAAAAATAAAGCAGTACTCATACCTTTTGGTTTAGGTTTTCCAAAAAGTTTTCTGTAGGAACTTATCCTACAGAAACCACTTTTGAAATGCGCAAGGAGATTTATTAGCTCGTTTGAAAAATACTTATCACGAGCCTACAACTTTCCAGACACTACGCTGAGTGCTGTGGATGCACAAGGAGCAAAACCAGGTAGACCCCTGCACACACAATGCCCACAGTCTGGAAGAGGCCTCGGATTCTAATCAAATAGTCACACAAGTACCTGTAAACTTCGAGTTGGATCAGGCAACAGTGGAGAGATTCGTGGCGCTGTGAAAGCATGTATTAGGAAAGCAAACCTAATTTAGGGATCAGGGAAGATATCTTGAAAAAGAGACGAATGGGCAGAAATCTGAAGACTCGGTAGGATCAAGAGTGCTCCTTGTAGCATTGTTTGTGATAAAAAAGTAGACCAAACTGATTACTCACAAGAATAATTAAATAAACCATCATATAGCCATTTAGTGGAATGCTATCCAGCTATTAAAGGAGGTAGAAGGAGGTATTACCATGGAAACAAGTCCAACATGTATTGCCTAATTGTATGACACTATATTTTATAGAATTCCATTTATATTAAGAATGTTCCATATATAGAAAAAGTTGGATATACACATATACATATATGTACACATATGTACATATATAGAGAGACTGCTTTGGGGATTATGGTAGATTTTCATTTTCTACCTTGAATATTTTTGTAATATTTGAATTTTGTGTAACTCTGTGTTATGTTTATAATCATAAAAAGAAGCATTTTTAAAAGTATGTTCTAGGTCTTCCTAGTGGTTTGGGGGCTGAAGAGCTCACACACATATACACACATGTACATGTGTAGTAATTATGGATAACTGATTTATACAGTCAGAGCAAAAGCTATTTTAAAACATACATTCTGAACTAACGGAACAAAAAGCATAATCTCCATGATGGCACCAAATTTCTATTCATTCTGGCTGGAAGGAGAGAGATTAGATGATTTCTTGAGATTTCCACCCTTCTCACCAGTTTCCTAAGGACTTATAGTTCATAGAGCAAGATGTTTTGTCAAAGGGATAAAAACATTCTGTAGGTTTTTATCTGTAAAAACAGAGGTCCTGGGAATCACGGGCCTTAGGAAGTTACCAGTTTCACACTTCAAAATTGCCAAGAGTTTGTTAAACGGTCACATAGCATTGCTATATGGTTCTTAGCTTTTCATGTGTATGGGAATCAGTGGCAAGCTTGTAAAATATGAGGATTCCCGGGCTTGCTTTGGATTTGCTGAGTCAGAATTTCTGGGGGAAGGCCTGGGGTCTGCATTTTAAGATCTTTGGTGCTTCTCCAAGCCCCACTTTAGGAAACATGGTGACTTTGGATCCAACCAATCAAGCTCTGCCTTGATGAAGAGGGTGTTGCTGGCCTGATATGAGGAAAATGCCAGAACAAGAAATCCACGTCTCCTTCCTAATAGATTTTGATTAGTGGGTGAAAGGAAAACTTGAAGCCAATTAGGAAAAATGCTTTTCCTCTTCCGTTTCCTCAGACTTTATGAAAGACAAGACGTCTTAATAAGAGCTGCTTTAGCCCATTATTCATCTTTTGTTTCCTTAGTGGAACACTGGCTTATTAACTGGAAGCCAGTGCCTTTCTCAACGGACGCAATCCATGAGTGCCTTCATGTGCCCTGGACAGTAGGTGGGTTCATCTGAGCACACAGTGCACGGTTATGTTACAGGGAAGCCACTTTAACGGGGGTTATGGGGGAGGGGGTTTGAGGAATGGCAGCAGGGAGGGAGGGGAAATGTGTGATGTGGAGGGAAAGTCCTATCCGGTCCCTCAAGGGAGAACACTGTACTTTCTTGGTCTTATATTGATAATTATCAGTGACCTAGTTACTACTATTACCATTCCATAGAGGAGACCATGGCAGCACTGTAAATATACCTGTTTCTGTAATTTAGATTTCATGTTCTCTTAGAAAAACAACATTCACGGTTTATCAGTTTAAAAAAGAACACATTACTTCTATGATTTACAAATAGTTGATAGAGAATTTATAAAAAAAAAACTAGACAACTGCACCTATGATAATAGAAATACTCTTTGTATTTAATACAAAATAGTATTTAATACAATTGAATTACAAATGCAAATTAATTGTATTTAATACAAAATCCTACCATCTAGAAATTTCAGAGTATAGAATCAATCAGTTAATTTTTATTACTTTCTAGGTGTCAATCAATCCCCCCCCTTCTTCCTTCTCTCTCTCAACAAATACTCAGCAAAACAATGGGAGATATTGCCATCCTTTTCAGAAGGCCCTGATTTCCCATCCTTATAAAAAAATTAATAGGTTTGAGGATAATTAATATAAATGATTGCTTTTTTCCAACCCCCAAATAATTAAGGTATTTCTAATCCCCACAGTAAATCCCCAGTAAGGATTTCAAAATAGCATGGTTTATTAGGCCTAATTCTAAAAGAAGTATGTATTCATTTTTTAAAATTAAAAAATTCAGAGAATTATAAAAAATGAAATAGATGATCATTAATCTCACTACCTAGAAACTACAGTTAACCATTTAGTATATTTCCTTCCAATCTTTTTTATTAATGTACATTAAATGTATATATTAATTAATTTTATTAATATACATTTAATATATATTAATATACATTAAATTATATATATTTTGGGTCACAAACTATACACAATTGTCTATACACAATTATGTTTTCTCACTATTTTTACTTCTAATACCAAGAACATTTTACCAAGCCATTAAATATTATTTGACAAAGAAATATTAAAATGTCTCCAGTTTCCCACCATATGGAGCGCCCTTAATTTAAGTAACTCTTCACCTATTGTTGGACTTTTTAGTAGTTTTTGAATTTTTTCTACTAAGAAACTAGGATGAAAAATATTTTATTACTTGATTCTAGAGCTCTGTTTAGAAGGGGAATTGTCTATATTTAGGAGACAACCATGAGAAGCTGCTTCTAGTCATCAAACAACTTTAAGAATATGAATATCAAATCCAGTTTTAAATTGTTTGAATCACTGTGGTTTAAAACAATCTCCCCAACCCCAGCCCAATGGAATAGACTGCACACCTCTGCTTTGTGTGAGAGGTTTGTGGGAGAATCAAGGAAAGGGCTTGAGCAGGGGTGGTAGGGCGTGGAGAGAGGAAAACAACCATGGTGAGTCATGAATGAGATCAAGTGTCCAGGGGTGAACAGAAGTGACGGCGAGAGTGTAAGTGCCCAGGAATTCGAAGAAGTATCAGAGGAGGGCACTGTGCTTCCCTAGGGACACAGAACTAAAGGCTCGAGCCAATTTTATTTTAATTTTAAAAGGTCAAGATGACCTCAGCTGATATCTATGAAATAAATAACACTGACAAAATAGGACACAGTTAGATTTTGTTTTTTTGATCCATTAGGGGAGTCTTTGTCTTCTAATAGAGGAGATTTTAACATACACATTAATCTTGTTAGCTCATTTCATGCTTTCAGATAAAAAAATACTCTTTATAAAAATTATTTTTGGTTTCATTTTAAATTTTACTTTAGCTGTACTTTGCCCTTTATTCCCTAGAGTGATTTGGAAGTCACAAATTGTCACCCGTCAGGTTCCCCGAGAAACAGGAGGAGATTTGCCTGCAGGAAGTTTGCTAGAAGGTGCACTCAGGAGCAGTGTGAGGAAGAGAGGACTGGGCTGAGGGAGAAGCTGAACTTCGGTGCAGTTGCATCAGAGGCCTCAGTCTCATCTACTTGGAGCTCTGAGATGAGGGTGGCCCTTCTAGAACATTCCAAATTGAGGTGTGGGGGAGGGGAGAGGGAGGGTTGGCAGGTGGGTAGGGATTTATACTCTTGCATTGGCCAGTCATGGGTATGGGCTGCCCCTGGAGAGGGGTCATGTGGTCATGTCCTAAGGGCAAGGGAGTTCCTCCAGGGGAGGGCACTTCCTGGGAGAGACCCAGCCTGAGCCTTCGGTGGGCAGCACTCCCAGCAGCTGCAGGGAATGACAGTCCCCCTCCTGAAGAGGGGGTCTGGGTGGTGCCCACAGTGCCCACCACACACTGCTTCTTATTTTTCTGCTAGCATTTTCCTGTAAATTAAAAACACCTGGACTCCTCTCTCTCTCTCTCTCTCTCTCTCTCTCTCTCTCTCTCTCTCTCTCTCTCTCTCTCTCTCTCTCTCTTTTTTGGCCTCGACATGTGGCATGTGGGATCTTAGTTCCCCGACCAGGGATGAAACCCATGCCCCCTGCAGTGGAAGTGCAGAGTCTTAACCACTGGACCACCAGGGAAGTCCTTCTCTCATTTTAATGTCAATAATTACATCATATTTTAACGGAAAGAATTATTGACTTCCTTTGGGGGGTCTGATAAAAAATTTAGCAGAATTTAATTTCTTCAATTCCTAGTTTTAGTTGATACAATCTGGCATTTTGGATGAACATAATTAACAGCATCATGTTATGTTTCTGCAAGGTTTATCTTATCTTGAAGGATTATTTTTATCATTAGTATTACATTTTATAACCATTCCAACATCTTATAGATTGAACTGCTTAAACTCATAAAAGCTAAATATCATTTTTTTCCCACTGTCTTGATGTGAAAAAACAAACAAAAGGCCCAGAGCTGGGGAGAATTATACCTGCTTTGCTGCTAACCCCAAAACCAATATTCCCTAACTGGCATCCATACTGCAAAGTTCATATTTTAAAAATCTGATCGTGGAAGGTTGCATTCTGGCCTGATTTTTTTCCTGTTTTGGTCTCACAAGAAGGTGACTTGGAATCCTAGCCAAATATATTTAGTTAAAAAATGTAAGCTGATTTGAGTTCTTCCGATCTGTGAGGGCTCTGGCAGCAACAGACAAGAGGCCAGAATCACATTCACTTTGATCTGTTCACCCAACATGTTTTTCTGTATTTAATTCTTCTACCAACTTGGATGAACTTGGGAAAAGCACCTTGATCCTTAGGAATGCAGCAGAAGTATGCCTCTACATGATAATCCGCACAGGACATGCAACAGTTCGAGTCTAAAGCAACAAGATCGACAAGATCGTAACCGCAGGTAATAGCCAGGTTCTATCATTATCTCTCATACGATATCAGCTTTTCAACAAATTGCTGAATCTGTTATCAAATCCATTCTGACATTCATTCAAATGGGGGGTCCTGGGAGGAGAAGTGGGACACGAGATGGGCTCAGAAGTATGATTCAGAGCATGAATGCTCTTGTACGGATGCAAACTATGGAGTTTGCATGATACCCTCTGATAAAGAGGCATCTTTCATTAAACATGTATTATTACAGAGGTCTAAGGCATGGGCCCCTCAAAGGCACTCCAGTGGTTGGTAGGCATATCAGTAATAACTCTTGATTTATTTTAATGTGGAAGTTTTAGCTACTTGACTGTGAATTGAAGGGAATTTGGATGGAGTTGATGTGGCTCTGTAACATGCAATGTGGTGGCATCATTCTCCAGATTTTGGGAACACTGGCACAACCCAGTTGGTCTAGGAACTATCATTGCAGGCTTAGTTAGACGTGGTTCAAAACAAGAGGTGAGACCCTGTATTCAGTAAAATGCTACGTTAGGTCAGCCTGAAGGCCTTTTTTGAATCGTTGTAGCCTGTTAAGATTTAAATTCCTCAGGCTTCCACTATTTTGTCTGGTAAACGTATAAATAACCTTGCATAGATGTTGTTTTTAATTGGTTTCTGTTTTTTTCAATTGTTAAATGCAGGCACTGTTCATATCTGTGAACATTCATTTTATATTAAATGTTGAAAAGTTGGTTTTTGCTACTGTATATTTTTCACTCTCTAGATAAGAAGTAATAACAATTTCCATATATATGTGTTTTCCTGAAGCCAATCTGCTTTATAGTCAAGCAGTTCTTTTACTGATTAGATGCCCACAAATAGACATTTCTTTAGAGCTGGGGACAAGAAGTATGATGGCCATGAGGATTTTTTTTGTCCTTAGAGTGCCCTTTTCTATTTCCATGTGAATCTCATTGCATAAGGGTTGAAGTAATTAATTAGCCAATTTGTAGGTAATTCTTTCTGACAAGCTAGCCACCTTCCTTTAGCAGAAGTGTAAAATGAGCAATCTCAGAGACATGCATTAAATTCACTAATTAGATTAAATACCAAACCAAGGACTTCCAGGGATCATGTTTCTTTTGTAAAGCAAAGGATGTTTTATAATTAATAATTATGTTGCAGTCAATCATTTAATTGTAAATAGTGCCCGATTTTAAGGGTAAATTTATAATGTACTTGTGTGCTAGAGCCTGAACATTTCTACCATTAGATTTTTCAGATGACAGTTTCTCCATGGATATTATTAGTGAGGAAATTTTTTCTGGAGTTATAAGACTTTTCCTGTATCTTTCTAAACCCCAGAAGAGAGAATACACGGATGAGCATATCATGCATACTAGTATCTTGGGCTATACTGGTGGTGTGACAAGAATGTCACTTTCTATTTCCAAAAGATGTTATCACACAGGAGGATAATTATGGCAACCCGTGCCCGCTGCAGGGAAGCACAACCTCAGCTTGGTGATAGTCAAGTAGATCCTATGTGTGATGGGACGTGGAGGCCACTGCAAGGCTCTCTGCCCCTGGGAATAGGTGCTTCCTATGGAATTGTCATCCATCCTATTTTGCCTGTCACACCTTTATGTTCAATGAAAACAGTGGTGACTGGTTAAATCTGCAAGTAGGTGTTGAGTACATGCATCCACAAATCAGGAAAGAGGTCTGAGTTGGCATTACATATTTCAGAGTAGAGAGTCCCCAAGGAGAGCAGACAAAGTGCAAAGAGGAGATACAAGGTGGTGGCCTGAGGGACATGAGTGCTTAAGTGGTGGGGGGAAGAGGAACATGGGAAGGAAGCTGCACGGAGTGAAGTAAGTCAGACAGAGGAAGACTAATATCATATGCTATCACTTATATGTAGAATCTAAAAAAATGATACAAATGAACTTATTTACAAAACAGAAACAGACTTACAGACATGAAAAACAACCTTATGGTTACCAAAGGGGAAAGGGGGGGGGGATAAATTAAGGATTTGGGAGTGACATATACACACTACTATATATAAAATAGATAACCAACAAGGACCTACTGTATGGCACAGGGAACTATATTCAATATCTTGTAACAACCGATAATGGAAAAGACTCTGAAAAAGAATAGATATATAGGTACATGTGTAACTGAATCACTGTGATGTACACTTGAAACATTGTAAACCAACTATACTTCAAAAAAAAAAAAAAAGATAGGAATAACTCAGACTGCCAAGCCAAGTTTAGAATGAGAAACAACTCCTCAGAGGAACAGCAGTGAGGACAACATGTACCAGAACTGGAGCTGAGGAGTCCTGGGCTCTGGTAGTAACAGGCACCGCCCTGCACAATGAGCCACTGTGACTGCCCATCACCACCGTGGCGGAGCGCCAACCCCCAGTGCAGCCCTTTCCATCCCGGAAGGCCCTGGTAGGAAGCAAAGTCTGCTAAGTAGGGAAAAGGAGACGCTTAGATGCAAATCAGTGAATGAAAAAAGAAGAGAACCCAAAAGTTTCAAACTGAAAACCAAAATAGTTCCTTTATTTCAAATTCCATGGTAAGTGGAATAATATTATATACCATTAGGGAAATCTGAAATAAAACTGTTAGACAAACAGAATATTTGGATTTTTTTAATCTAAGAGGAACATGTGGGTAACAAAGGATGTGACTTCTATATTCTAAGAGCTGATTTTAAAGAAAACTATCCTTTTCCCAAGAATTAAGTTATGAATTAGACAGTAAATTTATATTCATATGGATTCACACAAAGAATAATACTGGTCATGGGACTTCCCTGGTGTCACAGTGGTTAAAAATCCATCTGCCAATGCAGGGGACATGGGTTCGAGCCCTGGTCTGGGAAGATCCCACATGCTACGGAGCAACTAAGCCCGTGCACCAACTGTGGCGCTCTAGAGCCCGAGAGCCACAACTACTGAGCCCTAGTGCCACAACTACTGCACCTGGAGACCGTGCTCCACAACAAGAGAAGCCACCGAAATGAGAAGCCCGTGCACCACAACGAAGAGGAGCCCCCGCTCGCCACAACTAGAGAAAGCCCGAGTGCAGCAACGAAGACCCAATGCAGCCAAAAGTAAATAAATAAATAAATAAAATTAAAAAAAAAAAAGAATAATACTGGTCATGCATCCATGCATTCATTTGTTTCTTTAACAAATGTTTATTGATGGTCTACCTTGTTCTTGACACTGGACATGACAGTGGTGAGCCAGGCCAACCTGGTCCCTGTGTTCATAGAGCTCCCCTCTGGTAGGGGAGAAAGACATTAGTCACACAATCATACCAATAATTGTAAAACTGAAACCATACTAGAGGATATTTGATAGTAGGGAGACCTGACTTAGAGCCACAAGGGAAGTCTTAACTAAGGAAGTGACAAGTCCAAACAGAGGGAACCACATGAGCAAAGGCCCTGTGGCATGAAGAAGCATGTCCTGAAAGCTCACCATGGCATCATCTGAAGAAGCAGAACAAAGAGTTTTATCTTTTTTTTTAAAAAAAATCAAGTATAATCGATTGTCCAATATTATTGAATACATTAGTTTCAAGTTTCATCTTTATTCTTAGAGCAATGGAAGCTGTGGAAGGGTTTTAAGCAGAAGAACGGCATTCTCAGAATTATGTTTCCAAAAGATCACTCTGGCTGCTGAGTGGAGGAGAGGGGGAAAGTGTAGTCCCTGGGAGATGAGTGTAGTGATCTAGGTAGTTGCAGGAAGAGGCTACTGAAGTCATATAGACAAGTGGTGGTGGCTTGGGTTAAGGTTGAGAATGGATTTGAGATGTTTAGGAGATACAACCAACAGGACCAGATGTTAGAATAAATATGTGAGTTAGGAAGAAAGGGAGGTTAAGGGTGATTCCTAGATATCGGGCTTATACAACAGGAAAGACGGGTGTGTCTTTTGCTGAGATAAGGGAAGTAGAAGAGGACCATGGGTTGGTGGATGGTAAGGTCATGAATTTAATTCTGGAACTGTAGATGTACCTTTGAGACATCTACATGGCGATGACAAGTTGGCAGGTGGGTCTGAAGCTCTGATGAAATGTCTGGTCTAGATATAGGCATTTGTAAGTCATCCGCGAATGTTTGTGATTGATCAGTATGTTAGGAAGAGAACACAGTGAAAAAAGAGAGAGAGAGGGCCTGGCACTGTGTGTTGAATAGTTAATGGCCAAGTATAGGAGGATGAGTGTGTGAAGGACAGGTGGCAGCCAGAGAGGTAAGGAGAAGACGAGAGTTCTATGTCACCCAAGCCCAGGAAAGAGCATGTTTCAAACAATGAGACCGGGATCAGCCGTGTTAGACACGGCTGTGCGACGGAGTGAGTTGAGGACTGTGAATGTCCATTGGATCTAGGGACACGAAGGTCATGCTGACCCTAGCAAGACTGGTTTTAATGGAGAATTGAGTGGACGCCAGAAGGAGGAGGTGGGGAACACGTGGGACATAAAAGGGGAGACAGTGAAGATAGAAAACTCAAGTGCTTTGGCTGTGATGAGACAGCTGGAGAAATGGCTGAGTGGGCATCAGAGGTTGAGTACGTGGGAGGCCCTTCGGTGTGACAAAAAGCTTCACCTTGGAGAGAGACTCTCCTTGAGGGAGCAGTTACTGGAGAGTGTAAGCTTCTGAGGAGGTGGGTGGGGAAGGGAGAGTGACGACCGTCTGGTATTCCAGACAATGACAGCTTCCTTCTGTCACAGCTTCAATTTTCCTTGTGTTGTAGCAGGCTGTTTTTCTGCAGAGTGAGGGAGGGCCAAGTGTGTATGTTTGCCTGTGTCTGTGGTGTGAGGGCAGCTGGTTGCAAGAGCGGGGAGAAGCTGGGCAGTAGTTTTTGTGGAAAGAAGGAGAGAGAGTTAATCAGAGAAATGCAGTGAGTGGGTTCACCTGAGATGGGCTTATATGCGTTGACAGTAAAACCAACGTGCTCTCGTGTGACTTTCCTGGGAAGGTTCAGCTGCTGGGGGCTGGACGTAGATCGTTGGCTTCATCAAGGATGAGATTTTGCCAGACAAGGGAAACAAAAACCGACAAGGGCAAGGGAGTAAGGGGCATTGGCGGGAGCGCTCTAAAATCCTGAACCATAGCTCTGCTAAAGGAGGAGGTAAGTCAAGACAGGAGGAGGTCATCGCCCTGTGAGGCTGAGGCTGAGCAAGGAAGCGGAAGTCCTGCCGAGGCTGAAGAATGGTCTCAGTGGGAGGAGCTGAGCAGGAGGGGAAGAAGTGATGCGCAGAGAGCGTTTGCATCAGAGGTTCTGAAGGTAGAGGAGCTGCAGGATGGCAAGACCCAGTCAGTGTATGTGCACTGCAGTGGGTAACCTGGAGTGAGGTGTTGGAGAGGAGAACTGGAGGAATGAGTGGCCATTTTGTCAAATGTCACGTATGCATTGAAGCATCTGAGGGTGGTGGCAGGGCTTACAGGCCACATGCTAAGACTTTGAAAAATAACAGGGAAGGGAGCGGCCAGGAATCTGACAGAATACAATGACAAGAAGGGGAGGTAGAGATGAAAACTATGAAGGTCATAAAAGTGAGATTTTTTTTTTGCAAGAGGAAACACTAGCATGGGATGGAAGTAGCAGCAAGGGGCCAGGAGGACGGCAGCCCTACCTCCTGGTCCTAAGTACATGGCGGGGGGGGGGGGGGCGGAAATGTGAGGGCGATGGGAAGAAGCATCCCTGAGGTGGGGAGCGGGCTTCGGTTCAGTCCAGATGAATGAAGGCAGGTCAGAGAGAGCAGAGGAGTTGGGAGTCTCTCCAATGGCAGAGAGGGGAAGAGGCAGGTGACGGGCAGGGCCTGGATCAGGGCTGGGAAGTACAGAGCATTACTGTCAACACCAACAGGAGGTAGGCCTGGGGGAGGAAGAATGCCTTAAAAATCATAAGAAAAAGAAAAGATTAGCTGCTAATCTCAACCAATGTTAAGCTAATTCAAGCCAGAAAGCGAAGGACTGCCTCACCCCCCCCACCCCAGTAGGTCCCTGACCGCCCCCCGCAAGCAAGGAGGATGTCCACCTTAGAGAAAAATGTGTCTAAACTAGGGTTTGGGCCCCATTTGAGACAGTTCTCTGAATATTTAACCCCAAATATTCATATTGCAGCTAAAAAGTGTTTCCTCTCTAGTGAAACTAGAGAACAGCTGAATTATATATACATATATACAAGCTTGCCAATTAAAGACGCCAATCTAGTTATCTCTTGGCTTTCTCTTCTGAACAATCTGAGACCCTTACTTTTTTGCATAGGTCTTATTTTCTAATCCTGGCTGAATTTAGGGATAGAATGTTCCCCATGTTCTTGGTGTCCTAACTATAGAACTCAGGAAGGGACCCAGTGCTCTAGGAAAAGTTTGGCGAAACCCAAGCATAAAGGGAGGATGACCTCACTGTCCTTCCAGGCTCTTGTTTTTGCATCCTAACACCGTGCAATTTTTAAAAAGCTGGTGTTATGACTGACTCCCCCTTATCTATTTCCATTGCTGGCTCCTGTTTAGACATCCTTGCCTGTAACCAGTCACTTTTCCTCTTCTTTTTGCATAGTTCATTTCCCTCTTCTGAAAGTACCACCCTGCATTTATCTTCAGTGAACTTAAAAAAGAATTCTGACCACTTCCCCAATTTAGTAAGGTTATTTTAAATTTTGTTCTTCATCAGCAGGCTAATGTTGGCCTTCCCACTCCTTGGTGAGGAAGTGACTCATGTGTTCCAAGTTTCCTTCATGGCAGTGCTGTGTTCTAGGGCATCTGTTTGCAAACATTTTCAGCCTGCATTGTTATCTACTACTCGTGTGGCTTCTACTCTGTGTAGGTCGGGCCTTGATCATCTTTCTTCTGCCCTTCATCAACATTAAGAAAATTAATTCCCTAATTTCAAAGCTTAGTTCAAACTTTTGTAGATATTAATGTTGAAGAGAGGTATTTCTAAGTTAATATGTGCAACAAGAAATTAAACTTTTAGATTCAAAATCAGCACCTTGATTAGTATTTTTTTAAAGCTCTTGTATATATTGTGTACCTCAAGAAGCACGTGAGCCTGTGAGATGTCTCATTCTAATTTTTAACCCAACCATTGCATAGAGCAAGGGCATCATCAAGAATTGATGGAAAGAGTCAGAAAATGTTGGAAAGGATACACCTCAGCATGTACAAATCCTCCCTCAGGAAGAATTAATCTCTTCCTTGTCTGAATTATGATGGATGGAACTTTATTTCCTTTCCTTTTCTTTCATCCTTATGATTCCTTTGTAGGTGTTATTACAAACATTTGTGTCTAAGTCCTGTTTCATCCATGGAACTATAGGCCTGCTGAGGAAAGGGATGGTGACTAATTTATCTTTATTTCACTCACGGCATCTTACATAATGTCTTACAACAGCCAGTGCTCAATAAATATTTGTAGACTGAGTGAACAATTTAGGAGAGTTCAGATCCAAGTTGGATTTTCTTTTCAGCAAAGTAATTTGATTTTAATCAAATTCCTTGCTCTTTCTTATTTGAAATTTTAATTGATTTAAACGGTAAAAAGACTGAAAAAAAATCAACTTGAAAGCTAGAAATAAAGATTTTTTTTGTAGAAAAGAGTAAATGCTTGTGGATTTTCTTTAAAAAGCACTCATATCAATTTTCATAAGCACATGTAAGAGGAAGTCATGTGTTCATCTGCCCCTTTCAAATCTGGACAAAATGTTTGGATGGACCCAGTGTGTAGCTCCAGTAGTCCCCTATTACAGCAAATCAGAGAGAACCATATGCCTGGATCCTATTAGCTCCAAACAACCCAATTATAAGCAGAAAAAGCAAATGCAAGTGAGTATTTTTGGATAAAGCACACATTAAAAATGAACAAGGCAGTTTAGGAAAAAATTAGATTGAATTAAACATGTAAATCAGATGCTTTGTTATACTGTCACTACCCATGCAGAGTCGTCTAGACCTGGCCAAGAAAGCCATTGTTTGTGATAATGATTATTGTAGGTAATAGTGAATTCCTGTTAATAAATAGCCCTTTACGTGTCAGGCAGTCTAATGCACGGGGCCCAAAAGGATGCAGCAGCATCACAGGACTATTCATGTTTACAGCCTGGCATTTTCTCTATGGATTTATAAAAAGTCTTAGGTAATGTAAAATGAATCTTCAACATTGTGATGGGAAAAAAAAATGGCAACGTGTAAGAAATAATCACCTGCTCAACTCCCTATTCTAATATAGTTTGCTACATTAACTAAAGGTCAGCCTCCGTGTTGATGTTTCACATGTCATGTGAAGGCAGAATAAAGGAAAAAGAAATAAGGTATTGTGAGCCACAGTTTCCTGCAGTATTTATAAGCTCACCAGGACCCAGTCCTGAGCTTCTCCAACCAGATCTAGAGGAAAGCAACAGCCTGAGCCCATTGTCTTGTGGGGTCTGAAATCATTTCTGCCATTGCAGACCCTGCAGGTCAAGAGAGAAATTTGGAAATGGGGGTGCCCATTGAGTTGCAAAACACTCCTACCCCAATGAAGAGCTGGACCAGCCTAAAGAACATCAACACTAACAAAAAAACCTAGACCCTTCCCAATACTAAATACAACTATATTCTTTTATTGAAATTTCTCCCTGTTAAGCATTATACTATGCTTTATATATAACATCTCATTTAAGTCCTCACCACTACCCTAGAGGGGGGCATTTTTAGCCCCATTTCATAGATAAAGAAATGCAAGATTGCGAAGATTAAGTGTCTTACCCCAAATTGCCCAACTAGAAAGTGGTTGTGGGAGCCTTCCAAAACACATCTACCTGATTTTCAAGCCCGACTGTTCACTCTGATCTGCTGCCATTCCATGGAAGATAGGGCTCACCTTGACCCTGTGGCTTTGGAGCCCTGACATAAACCCCAAACTGCTTGGCAGAAAACCTGGGACCAGTTCTAACCAGTCCCCTCTATCAAATGTGCTTGATGGAAGAGTTGTCCTGCAAGATGATCTGCAGAGAAATGGATTCCAGGAGCAAAAAAAAAAAGGGAAATGCTGCAAATGGAAGTCCCTCTTGGAGATTCACATTTTAAAGCAGCATCTTAAAGCCTCTGGGAAGTCTTGCATTAAAGAAACACCACCTAACTCAGTGTTTCTTAAACTGATTTGAATACAGAACCCTTTTTGTCTACATAAAACCTATTAATAACTATGGGAATTTATATTCTGCAAACATGTCTTTAAAAATGGTGACTCAGAACATTTCCTAAGTTCTTCTCTCAAAAATGTCTCGCTTTTTGGACTCCTTCTACCCAGCCATTCTTGTTCTTGTATCCTTTTGGATATCACACTGCTTGGATCAAGCTGGATTTTGCTGCAATCCTCTGGATCTCTCTAAAGGGGTCAATTTCCAGCCCCAAGCCCATTCAGATCCCATACCCCTCTCCCTATGACCTCATGTTGCTGAGGTCACAATCACAACAAGAACAAGATCCATCTCAAATAAGAAAATAAGAGAAAGATGATAGGAACCAAGGAACAGAATGAAAAAGAAGGGAACAGGTGACAATTTTCTTGTTTGAAAGCTCAACCACCACTTCCTTAGTGACTTATGATAATGTACAGAATGTATTTACAAATTTTCTTATTCTTGAACCATTCCCCAAAGACTTAACAAACTATATTTTTGTATACAGAATTGCAAATTCAAAGTGAGAAAAATTCTCAGGCTTCTGCAACAGGGATATCACTCAATGAAGGAAGTTCTATCATCCAGTTAAGTAGAGCACCAACCTTCAGTAGAGACCTCACTTACTCATTCAACAAACATTTATTGAGCACCTCCTATATGCCAGGCTTTTAAAAATGTACTTAAACAAATAGGTTAAAAATACTGTGTTGCAAGGTGATAAGTGCTATGGAAAAACAGAACAGAAATGCTGAATAAAGGGGATCAGATAGGTAGGCGGAGGGGTACAGATCGCACTGTTAATAGACTTGTGAGATCAGACAAGGGGAAATGTGAGCAAAGACTTGAAGGAGCTGAAGACGTGTATTTTTATAGCCACGCTTTTTCCTCATCTCCTCTTCCATCCTCTTTTCTTCCTCCTATGCTTTTTTTTTCTTTTTGCCTATGCTTCTTTGATTTTTGTTAGCCTTTATTAATAGTTTAACTGTTTTTAGAACACGGATATTAAATTATTCAGAAAAGTATAAATATGAAATCCAAATGACCAGAAATTTTACCATGCATTACAATTTTGGTGAAAATTCCACTCCATATCTCCATGTATGTGAACACAGAAACTTGCAATTTTTCAAAAATGGCATCATGTTGTATGTACTACTCTATAACCTGCTTTTCCACTAAATAGTATTTTTCCTGTCATTTTCATGGCCTTAAAAAAACTATATTCTCATAGGTACTCCATCACATTTTTAAAAATCAAAATGTTATTAACATATATACATTACGAAATTCACTCCTATTTTTGTGCCTATCCACACTTTTCCCCTCCAAAATAGAAGCAAGGGAGCGTCTCCTGTATCCTTCCCATATTACTTAATGTACATACAGCAGATATAGATTTATATCCTTACCCCCCACCCCTTACACATATATGTACACCATACACTGTTCTACATTTCGCTTTTTCATTTAATGCTAGGGCAAGCTTTCCCATATTAGTACATAGGGGTCCCTTTCAACTGTAGGCATTTGTTGTGTGGATGTACCATAGTTTATTCAGTGACTCCTAACTAATTACTGATGGTTATTTGGGCCCCGTCAGTCTTAAACAGAAGATGACATGAACTTGAAATAGAATGTGCCTGAAACAAAATTTAAGAGATGCTACTAATTTTTTTCCTTGAAATTATAATTGAAGTCAATGGGAAAAGATGTTCCACAAAACTTCTGATAAAGTTATCTATTACCGCTTAAAATATTGACATCCCTGGGCAAATGTTTATGAACGAGAAAATTTGTTCTTTTCATGTTATTTCCCATGTTATGAGCAGCAAAAATCTGTAATAAAACATTTAAAATAATACTTCGTAGGTTTCTTCTGGTTTTGAATATTTTGTAAGTATCTATCTGGTCAACATAAATTTTTTCTATTTCAATACTAATGGTAAAACTAGTTAAAAATTCCATGTCAAGGGCTTCCCTGGTGGTGCAGTGATTGAGAATCTGCCTGCTAATGCAGGGGACACGGGTTCGAGCCCTGGTCTGGGAAGATCCCACATGCCGCGGAGCAACTAGGCCCGTGAGCCACAACTACTGAGCCTGCGCATCTGGAGCCTGTGCTCCACAGCGGGAGAGGCCGCAACAGTGAGAGGCCAGCGAACCGCGATGAAGAGTGGCCCCCACTCTCCGCAACTGGAGAAAGCCCTTGCACGGAAACGAAGACCCAACACAGCCAAAAATAAATAAATCAATTTAAAAAAAAATTCCATGTCAAATATTTCTATTGCAAATTTTTCATCAACTTGATTTCCCCAAAGGCTAAAAATTAATCATTGTAAGCATTAGTATAAGGTTATTCTTCAAAATAATTTATGTTTTGGGAAACATGAATAGAAAAAGTAACAGAAAAAATGAATACCATGTACCAGGTGCATCTAAAACTTATCTCACATGACCCTTAAAAATCTATGAGTTAGACATTATTATTCCCTTTTACAGGTAAGGAAACAGGATCAGAGAAGTAAAATGTTATGCCCAAAGTTAGACATAAATTCAGTTTAAGAGCCAGGATTCAATCCTCTCAGTTTCTGTGCTTGTCCAGTGCTTTACCCAGACTCTTGGGCAAGTCGATTGTACATGGCCTCTGATCATTTATTTTTTTGACCATTCATCACAGATAAATCACCTTCTTTTAAATTAAAAAAAGAAAAATCATTTTGCCACCTTTTAAATTAAGAAAAGAAAAATCATTTAGGGTTTCCCCAGCTATTCAGGGGCCTAGGTCAGCTATCTCGCTCTCTTTTTTTTTGCCCTCAGGGATAAAGCAGCTCTGAAAATAAGTGATACATATTAGATGTCTCTAAGAGGTCTTGGTTTCTAAAATTTAATAGTGGGGCAACACACTTTTGTAGACAAACCATTGTCTCTTACAAAGGTAAAGGTAGAGAGAAACAGAGAGAAAATCACTGTGGAGCACAATATCAGTTCCTTCCACAGAGAAACCAGATCTGGAGAGATAAGTGTGACACCGAATAAAAGAAAGTGAAAGAAAAATGAGGTAATTAGAAGCATATCTCCAGTTTCATAGAGCACAACCATATTATAACAGTTCCCTATTGACAGAAATATGCTATCATCTACTGCTGGGGGTTGTCACTTGACACAGTATGTTTTATAGAATTATATAGGAAAAGAAGTTCAAAAAAAGGGCGGTGGGGAGGTCCCATGATTCACATACTGGAAAAATCTTGAGTTTAAAGTAGATCATCCTCTTGTCTAGGTTGTTGATGTGTTTTGTGAAATGTTTGCGCACTGAGATTTTCCTTCCCCTATCATTGGTCCATCTTCCTCTTTCTCTCAGAATTGGAGAAATAATTGGATTTGAGGTTCTCCACTGTGAAGTAACTCTGGGCAGGGAAGCTGTGAAAGCTCTCTGTGTCTAAAAAGTCAGGGCATTCATTTGCAAGAAATAAAGTCAAAAGGATGTTAATGGAAAAAATAGAAAAATTTCACAGGTAGGGCAGGTTCAGGAGAAATGGATTCTCCTGAGTGGTAAGAACTGTTTGATTTTAGATATTCTAAGAACCTATGAACTGAGTGAATGTACCTTCCCAGACACCAGTCCCAGTATATCCCAACTCTATAGGTGTTCAAACCTCTTAGTCAAGAACTGCTTCAACCTGCATGGATTCCTGTATGTATTTACTTCAGAGCAGGTCCAGGGAGGTGAGAGATGGGACAGTAGGTGGAGGCACTTCCCTGTTCACCTCAGTCAATGATGGGCAGAGGCAGCAAACCCCTCATGGTCTGTGGGCAGTGAACCACATGTACCTGAGAGAAATGACACAGCTGGAGAAATAAAAAGGTCTTTTCCCCAAATTTCCTCTTCTCAGAGTAGAGTTAGGGCTATGCACCAGGAGACCAAAAGAAGGTGTCCACTGTGAGAGTTACACACATGTAAAAATCTTTTTTGATAAGAAATAATGGAAAATGTGGCATTGGAGATATTAGTCACACTTGTATGTTGTATTTTCTTGATATATCTTCCTGGAACATACCAATAAAATAAGTGAAAATTCAAAAGAGTGATTACCTCTGGGGAGGGAATAAAATCTGCAAAGGAATACAAATAGGTTGTTAAACAATTCTGGTTAAATGTCATGTCTTTAAAAATAATCTGAAGCAAGGATGACAAACTTGAACATTTGGTAAGCTGGTTTGCTTATGGATTGTTAAATGAATTTCACTGTGTCTTTTCCTGATGGTTTGAAATATTTTATGTGGCAAATATGTATTGGTTTGCTCAACATCCACACCAATCTCCTCCGGGTGTGCCTCCCTGATCTCACAGACTGGAAAGTGAAAAACTAGACCCTTTTCTAGCTAGGGTCCCAGGTATGATTTAGGTTCCAACAACACAACTTAATCGGAACTGACATAACTGGGGAGAGAGGCAGGAATGAAGCATCTGTCTGTCAGGATGGCCATAGAGATGGTATAGATTAGAAGCTGGTAGCTGTGGGGCAGGTTCCCCAGCTTAACAGAGATGGCACGTTTGGGAACTAGCATCTTCTCTCAGACCATGGTGCAGGGAGAGGACCAGCAGGCAGAGTTCCAGAAATGTGTAAATCTGCACATTTTATAAGCTGAGCAATTCGCAGGTATCATGCAGGGCTGGGAGATATTCAGGTTCTGACTTTGCAGAATGCTGAGACCTTGCTGAACACTTGGAGCAGTAGGTAGAGATCCCAGAAGGGTCACATATTAAGTAGTAGAATTAAATTAGTCCTTGATTAAAGACTACTCTAGACATACCTGAAAAAAGCTTATAAATAAGCCTCAGAGGGTCAAAGTGACTTGCAAATAACTGCCTGTCAACAAAACAAAGGAAGAAAAAATTCAGATATTCAACAACATAATACAATATCCAGCACCCAATAAACGAGTCAGTCAATATAGGAAAAAAAATAGAAAAAGATCCAGAAATGATAGCAGTGATGAAATCAGCAGAAAAAGGCTTTAACACAACTATTATAAATATGTTCAAGTATCTAAGGGAAAGCAGGAACACAGTCAGGAGAAAAGAGATATTTAAAAAGAACAAAATGGGGGCTTCCCTGGTGGTGCAGTGGTTAAGAATCCACCTGCCAATGTAGGGGACACGGGTTCGAGCCCTGGTCCGGGAAGATCCCACATGCCGTGGAGCAACTAAGCCCGTGCACCACAACTACTGAGCCTGCGCTCTAGAGCCCATAAGCCACAACTGCTGAGCCCATGAGCCACAACTACTGAGCCCATGTGCCACAACTACTGAGCCTGCGATCTAGAGCCTGTGTTCCGCAACAAGAGAAGCCTCCGCAATGAGAAGCCCGCGCACCGCCACGAAGAGTAGCCCCCGCTCGCCGCAACTAGAGAAAGCCAGCGCGTAGCAACGAAGACCCAGTGCAGCCAAAAATAAATATATTTAAAAAAAAAGAAGAACAAAATGGAACTTCCCAGAGGTGGAAAATACAATATTTAAAATAAAATTTTATTGGCTAGGATTAGCAGCAGATTAGACATGCAGGGAGAAAAAGATCAGTAAACTCAAAAGCACTGCAAAAGAAACCACCCAAACTGAAGAAAGAAGAGGAAAAAAAAGGATAAAAAAATGAACAGACTAGGGAACTATATTCAATATCTCATCATAAACTATGATGGAAAAGAAAAAATAAAAATGAACAGAGCCTCGGCATCCTGTGGGACAATGAATACCAGGTGGTCCAGATTCCTGTAACTGGAGTGCGGAAGAAGAGGGGAAAGGACAAAACAGAAGTCATGTGGAGATGCCTGAAGAAATAATAGCTCCCCAACTTTCAAATCAAATAAAAAAATTATAATCAACTTGTTGAGAAACAGTGAAAAACAATATTAAAAGCAGAAGAAGGAGAAGGGGAGGGAAGACATTACACACAGGAGGAAAAAAGAATAATCACTGACATCAGAAACAATGCAAGCTGGAAGAGAGAGGAAGAACATTTCTAAAGTGATGAAAGGGGAAAAAAGACCCTAAAGTTTTATATCTAGGAAAAATATCTTTCAAAAAGACAGACAAAAATAAATAAATGTTCAGGCAAACAGAGAAACAGAAAATTAATGGTCAGGAAAGCTGCAAAACAAAAAACATTAAAGAAAGTTCATTCTTCAGGCCATTGAAAGATGATCGCTAATACAGATTCAGATCTACATAAAGGAATGAAGAACACCGGAAAGAGTAAATATATGAGCAAATATTAATGACTTTTTCCCCTCATTTAAAAAATAATTAAATAGACAACTAATGAGAACATACTGTATAGCACAGGGAACTCTACTGTGGTGACCTAAATGGGAAGGAAATCCAAAAAAGAGGGGATATATGTATATGTATTGCTGATTCATTTTGCTATACACTAGAAACTAACACAACATTGTAAAGCAACTATACTCCAATAAAAATTAATTAAAAAAATAAAAATAAGAAAAAAAATAATTGGCTATGCAAAACAAAATCAATGCCAATGTATTTGTGGTTTTTACCACGTGGAGAAATAGTGTATGATGATAATAGCACAAAGGATAGGAAGGGATTAAGTGAAATCACACTCTATGTAAAGTGGTGTAATAGCATTTGAAGGTGGACATTGACAAGTTAAAGATGGATATTGTAACCCCATGAGCAGTGGTAACATTAGGGATCTGGGTAGAGGTCTGTGGGAACTCCGAGTACTTCTGCAGCTTTTCCGTAAGTCTAAAATTATTTCAAAATAAAAAGTTAAAAAGAAACAATATATGTATTGGGTACATTTGATCTTATGTTCATTGTATCTCAAAAAAGTTGATTTTAACAAAGATGATCCAGCTATGTCTCCTCTCTGTGTGTCATAGAATCAACTTCATTTCCAAGGTGGTTCCCATAAAGGTCTCAAGACTTCTGCCAGCTACAACTGGGACTGCTAGTTTCATCACGTCTATCAGGGGAGAGGGCAAGCACCTTATAGGAAGTTCCCATAATTCTTTCACAGAGAGCCCCTAAACATCTTATATCTCACCACACTGACTGGATCACACGCCTACTCCTGAACAGAGCCCTGCGGCCTGGAAAACAGCATATCTTGAATTACTAAAGCCAATCAGGGCTCACCCTGGAGCTGGGGGTGGCGTTAGTCACATCTCAACCTTGCTACTGGGCAAGTTAGGGTTTTGTTAGGACAATGATAGAAAGAAATGGATGCTGGGGAGGCAGCCGACAAATGCCTGGAAGAGATGGCTTCTGGGTTGCTATACGCAAAATATATGTTAAATGCCCAACCTAAGAGGCTCTAAAGACTAATTATCAGCATTACTTGACTACAGCTATTTTATCACTCTACTTGCTTTTTCTAATCAGAGAAATTTCCAAAGAATTTGGATGGGCTTACACTGGGTAATACCATTTAGATAAAATATTAGATAAACTCAACTCAATGATTTTCATGACTCCCAGAAGACACACCATTCCATTCTCTTTCCTCTCTCCTCTACTTGACAGACTCTTTCTTTCTTTTTCCTCCTTCTCTTATTTTCCCCACTCTTTTTTTTTTAAATTAAATTTTATTTATTTATTTATTTATTTGGCTGTGTTGGGTCTTCCTTTCTGTGCGAGGGCTTTCTCCAGCTGCGGCAAGCGGGGGCCACTCTTCATCACGGTGCGCGGGCCTCTCACTATCGCGGCCTCTGGTTGCAGAGCACAGGCTCCAGATGCGCAGGCTCATTAGTTGTGGCTCACGGGCCCAGTTGCTCCGTGGCATGTGGGATCCTCCCAGACCAGGGCTCGAACCCGTGTCCCCTGCATCGGCAGGCAGACTCCCAACCACTGTGCCACCGGGGAAGCCCTCCCCACTCTTTTTGTTCTGAACACCTTGTTTACAGTAACACAGGTAGAGCAATCCTTGAGTCAAGTGCAATGCCAAATGAAATTAGTTTGATAGTCCTGCTGCTTTCAAAGAATAAGTTTGTCCTACCGATGCTGGGTCTTTGATTTTTCCAATGGCTATGAAATGTAAAAATGGTTAGTGTTACATATAAAAAGAACGAATGTTCTAACTGTGAGCTCTTCCCAGTGGGAATAATCAGTTTAAGAGTGAGGATTAGAACCTCTGCAAACAGAAGAATGCATTTACTGAGAGTCTTCCCTCACTCTTGCTTACTGTACCCAATTTTCTCAAACCTTCATTGGTAGATGTTTCCCCAGTGACTGCCATGGAAGAAAACTGTCATTTTCCTAAGCCTGCTAAGTGCTTCTAGGCTTGACTGTTTCTAGCCTTGACTGCATCTAACACTTTGGGGACAAATTTCGATTTTCCTAGGAATAATAATTAACTAGTCTCAGAGTTTGCCAATAACAGGCATACACATCAAATAATATATTATCTGCAATTATGTTTCAGTTAGCATGCTATTATATAATTAGCAATTTTCAGATTACTATAATAATCAAAAGAGCATATATTTTGATAATGTGCTGATTACATGGCCCACAAAATATCTTAACTCTTCAGGAGAGGCTTGTCTCTGAGCATTTTAAAAATTCATACAGTAGAAAGTCAGCTCATCTAGCTTCTCAGCTGCAAACCACTTAACAAATCCAGAGTGAATTTAAAAAATGCCAACCCTGCTATCTGAAGAGCCTGCTATTGTGCCAGATTCCGCTGATGGAAGAATGTTTTCACAGCTTGAATATCAATCCTGAAAAAATATCCAAGAGAAAGCAGAAATAGTAGACAAAGGAGAACACTATAAACCCAAGAAAGGATGTATTATTTCCCTTAGCTATAAGTGGTCTGGACTAATGATTCTCTGAACATTGACTTTGCACATTTGTCCATTTTAGACATGTTACTTTTACTATTTCTAACATTAAAACATTTCACACTATTCACTGTTAATAGTTCACAATTTAGTTGAGTGTTAATTTTTTTAAAAGGCTAAGTATAATGTGTATATATTTAACCAAGTTTACAAATCAAAGTAAATAATTATTCTTTTTTCCCTAGAACATAAAATATTCTGTGATATTTCAGTGGGAATTGGAAAAACTAAATGTGAGTGGGTGAAGCCAGGATCTACAATAACTGACCTCATACCCAGCCCAGCGGGAGAGTTAAGAGATTCTAGAGCCACGTTGTCCAAGAGAATATAGTGAGAGCCACATAGGTAACGTCTAACTTCCTAGTCGCCATATAACAAGGCAAAAAGAAACAGGTGAGATTAGTTTTAGTAATATATTCTATTTAGCCTAATATATGTAACATATAATCAATATAAAATTATTAATAATATATTTTGCTTTTCTCCTACTATGTCTTTGAAATCCAGTGTGTATTATACTTAACAGCACACCTCAACTTGGACCAGCCACATTTTAAGTGCTCCAGAGCCACATGGGGCTGGTGGATACCGTATTAGACAACCCAGCTCTAGGTAGATTTGCCAAGGATTGATATCATCTGCTTCTCAGACTTTTGGAAGACAAATTAGATTAATGGATTTTTTAAATGTAAACTTCTTCTTGAAGTATAAAAAGTACAGAAAAATGCACAAATCCTAAATGCATTTGGATGAGTTTTCATGAAGAACATAGCTGTTTAACTATAATCCAGATCATGAGATGAACATTAAGAGAACCACAGAAGGTCGCTCAAAATCCCCTTAGATTTTTAATAATTAATTAATTAATTAATTAACTAGTTCAATTTTTGGCTGCATTGGGTCCTCGTTGCTGCCCACGGGCTTTGTCTGGTTGCGGCGAGCGGGGGCTACTCTTCGTTGTGGGGCGTGGGCTTCTCACTGCAGTGGCTTCTCTTGTTGTGGAGCACGGGCTCTAGGCTCGCGGGCTTCAGTAGTTGCAGCACGCAGGCTCAGTAGTTGTGGCACACGGGCTTAGCTGCTCCGTGGCATGTGGGATCTTCCCGGACCAGGGCTCGAACCCGTGTCCCCTGCATTGGCAGGAGGATTCTTAACCACTGCACCACCAGGGAAGTCCAGATTTTCTTTTAATCTCACAAATATGAAGACATTGCTTTCCTCGCCCTCCCTCCCTCAAGTGGATCTACTTATATAACAAGGAAGAGGCTATTGCCGATGCACTGAAAGCCAATCCTTGGGTGCTCAGGGCCATGACTTAGTGGCCATGAATCTGGATTATGGGCCCTCACAAATGTGAAGAAATCCTCATGGGATCATGCCAGGAAAGCAGGCTTGGGAAAGCAGGACAGCCCTGACTACATAAAAACAATTGGCTCTATCTGTATTTGTCTAGGCTCTCATTTAGTTTCAAATATAAGGTGATTTAGACTCAAATAGCTTTTTAATCTGCTTTCTTGCTTCACATCGTCATTACATATGAGAGTAGGGTAATGATGAAAAACTTATTCTCAGTTATACCAACTTGCACAGAATTTTGTGACGACCGTAAACGTTTTTGATCAGAGGCAAAATTCTCTCTTGGCATAAGAAGAGCTGGGTATACAACATATGCTCTGGAAATACTTGGTGTAACTAGGAGCATGAGAGGCCAGAGCAAGCATCCAAGCATTTTATGTATTCTTCTGAAAAAAAAATTTTTGGAAGGCTACGTCTGAGATTTATAGATGTAAAATCTTTCTAGAGCCAGGTTGGGGGCTGGGGCACAAAGGGTCAGAGTGAGGATAAGTATGAGTGCAGGGAAGCAAATGTAGCCAAGCTAGAGATTAAATCACACATCTCTGCCCTCTCCTTTCGGACCCTCTGCCTGGGACAGGAGAGCTGCATGCCTTAAAGGCCCTTCCCAAGCAATCTCATCACCAGCACAGATCAAAATGGCTCTCCCAGGAAATAGAACACCTTGCTCCCACTGTGAGCGTGATGTCTCTCTCTTCCTTTCTGGCACATCCTTCCCAGTAGGGTGACTTTCTTTGGGGGAAAAAAGTGTCTAGGCTATTTTCAAGCACCTGACAAATGAAGATCATAATGAGAGCTGGTCGACCACAGAGCTATTTAACCGGTTAAAGATAGAAAATGGTATTGGCGAAAACCCAGTCTTTCCATAGCTTAGTGACTATTTTGTCGTAACCTATTCTGGAGAGAGTGAAATCATTTTATAATATTGGTGTCGAGGAAAGGATGCTGAGGATTCCATGTTATATCATTTGTTCTATCTCATAGAATATGACTTAACCCTTTATGTATCTGAGTGTGACGGAAATCCATATCATCATGGGGTCTTGGGGCTTGGCCAGGAAATGGGCTGGCAACACTAGATCTGCCAGGGAATGAAACCTTTCTAATTTCCCACAAGACTTTTGGAAAGGTTGTTGTTTGATTGAGTACCTCTGGGAAACTTTTTGCCCAGATGAATAAGGGCATTAGAACGTTCAAGAATAAAATAAGTTAGTATAATCTTAATAATTACGTACAAAATAGATCCCCTCACTTCCCAGAAAAGAAAACCACAAGACAAAATAACGGGAGTTCTAAATTTACTTTTTAAAAATATTTTCAGCTTTGTTGAGGTTTAACTGACATATAAAATTTTAAGATATTTAAAGTGTCCATCAGGGAGATTTGATAGATGTCTACATTGTGAAAGGATCCCCTCCATCAGGTAATTAACACATCTCTCACCTCACCAAAACAGTCAGTGATAGCTACATAGTTATTGCTTGTATTTAGCAAAAAGAGTGGAGATCTAGCTCTGTGAAGGCAGTTTTTAACAGCAGCAAGAGTCTGATTGCCAGATAACCCTGGACAATGCCTAAAATCCACCCATTTCCATTACAACGCAGCTTGAGGAGGAAGGAGAAAAAGAAGAGAAAGATGGCAACCACGTGTAAAAGAAACCATGAAGTTTACTTTCTCTGGCTCTTCCACCTACCTTCTGTCCCAACCTACATTTTACTCCCTGATAAAGCTCTAAATGGTTAATCTGAGCAGAGTACATAGCTAAAGCTGTACTAGAACTTTTCTTTGTGCACATTCTTCTCTAGATAAGCTTATCATTCTCTTGAATTTGCATACCTTCTATATATTCATACCAACAACTCCTAGATCTATCAATATATATCCACGGCACAAACCTTTCCTCTGAGCTTCAGGCACATAAATAGAGCTTCATAGTAGACACCTCCAAACACATGGTTTATAGGTATGGCAAATTCAGCAAGTCCAACTGAGCCTGGGATGTTTCCCTGACAAACCTGTTCTCTTGCAGTGTTCTCTGACTCAGTGAATGGCACTTAGTTGCCCAAGTCTGACACCTGGGAGTCCCATGTCAGTACTCCAACTTCCAGTCAATCACCAAATCCTTTTGATTCTAGCTCCTTCAAATCTTTTTTTTTAAAATTTATTTATTTAATTTATTTTTGGCTGCATTGGGTCTTCATTGCTGCACACGGGCTTTCTCCAGCTGCCATGAGCGGGGGCTACTCTTCATTGTGGTGCACGGGCTTCTCATTATGGTGGCTTCTCTTGTTGCAGAGCACAGGCTCTAGGCACCCGGGCTTCAGTAGTTGTAGCACACGGGCTCAGTAGTTGCGGCTCTTGGGCTCTAGAGCGCAGGCTCAGTAGTTGCAGTGCATGCGCTTAGTTGCTCCGTGGCATGCGGGATCTTTCAGGACCAGGGCTCGAACCCATGTCCCCTGCATTGGCAGGGGAATTCTTAACCACTGTGCCACCAGGGAAGCCCTAGCTCCTTCAAATCTTAAGTCCATCCACTTCAGCTCAAGGTGAAGGGCACAGTCCTCCAGACTGCCAACTCTGCCCAAGACTTCTGACACCAGCCGGAAGTTTGGGGGCTCCCAGAGCTACCCTCACTTCAGACTAGCTGCCTACAAATACAGGGGTCCCCACAGACACTCTCAGGCTTGATAATTTGGTAGAATGACTCACAGAACTCAGGAAAGTACTATATGTACAGTCATGATTTTATTACAGCAAAGAGTAAAAATCAGAACCAGCCAAAGGAAGAGATGCATGGGGCAGAATTTGGGACTGAGAGGGCTCCAAACTCAAGCTTCCATGTCCACATGTTGGTGTCCAGAGATTTTACTGAGGCATTAAGTAGGCATGTTGATTGAGTCGTGGCCTACACTGTTAAACTCAATCTCCAGCCCTCTCTCCTTCTTGGAGGTCAGACTGGCATCACATGGCTCAAAGTCCCAACCCCCTAATCACATGATTGATCTCTCTGGTGTGGTCAGTCCTCACTTTAAGACTTTTGGTGCAAGAAGAACCCGCCAATGAGTCATCTCTTAGCATAACCTATCAGAATGTCCACCATGAGTCATTTACCAGCATAAACTGTTAGGTGTGGTTTGAGGGGTCACCATGAATAACAACACATTCCTATTACTTGGGACATTCCAAAGGTATAAACGTTAACTCCCAGGAGCAGGGACAAAGCCCAGACCTCTCTCTGAGTAAAGTTAATTCATCACTGTACCGCATCTTAGAACTGGCAGGTTGGTGCTCAGGATAGACAGGCTGCATTCTTTTCCTAACTGTATATAAGAGACCAAAGGCCAAGAATAAGCAAATTGGGGCTTAGGGAGATTTTAGTCTACAAATGCCATCAGCACACTTTATTTTGTCTTCAGCTGCTAAAACTTCATGGTATAGACAAGGAAGAATTAATATTACCAGATATACCCCCAAACAATGACTGCTATACTAAGGCTTAGTTAAACCAAAGGTTACAATAATTTTGGCTTACCTCTTTCTGGTTATTTATAGTTTACAAAGTGCTTTATATATCTTATCCTTGGATTGTTAGTCATACTGTAAAAAGAATATAAAAATTAATTCAAAAATTGAGTGACAGGACTGCCCTGGTGGCACAGTGGTTAAGAATCTGCCTGCCGATGCAGGGGACACGGGTTCGAGCCCGGGTCCGGAAAGATCCCGCATGCCACGGAGCAACCAAGCCCATGCATCACAACTACTGAGCCTGTGCTCTAGAGCCCACAAGCCACAACTACTGAGCCCATGTGCCACAACTACTGAAGCCCGGGTGCCTAGAGCCCGTGCTCTGCAACAAGAGAAGCCACTGCAATGAGAAGCCAACGCACCGCAGCGAAGAGTAGCCCCAGCACACCATAGCTCGAGAAAGCCCATGCACAGCAACGAAGACCCAACGCAGCCAAAAATAAATAAATTAATTAATTAATTTTTTAAAAAATTGAGTGACAATTAGCAGAGCAAAAAGATTATTCAACTTAATTAATTTAAGAATTAAGTTGTGCTAGAATTCATTTTTCTAACTCATTTTTCTAACAGTTGATGTGCTAATTTAGATTCCTCTAGGAAGTCTGTTATGTGGCAAACCTTTGTTAATATAGTTCAAGATATTTTGTTAATTTGAAAGTTCAGAATTTCATATGTGATAGTTTTTTGAGTTTTTTTCCCTCTAAAACCAAACTTGTGTTAGTGTGACATGAAAAAATTAAGATAAAGCAGATGATGAGGGGCTTTCCTGGTGGCACAGTGGTTAAGAATCCACCTGCCAAGGCAGGGGACACAGGTTCGATCCCTGGTCTGGGACTATCCCACATGCCGCGGAGCAAGTAAGCCCATGTGCCCCAACTACTGAGCCCGCATGCCACAACTACTGGAGTCCTCGTGCCTAAAGCCCACGAGAGAAAGCCCACGCACAGCAATGAGGACCCAATGCAGCCAAAAATAAATAAATAAATGAATTTATTAAAAAAGAAGCAGGTGATGAAATTTTTTTTGGAAGGAAGATGTTTGTCATTTAAGCAGAATATTTTCCCCCTTTCCCCTAAATAGGGAGAAATTCATGTCTCTTTTTGAGAATGTGTGAAAGTTCTTTACTTCTGATATAATATCAACCTACCTACCAGTAATTTTCAGATGCAGAAAGTTATGCCCTCACCCTTTTCTTTCAAATTTTCTATATTTAAACTTTTCACAAATTCATACTGACCAAACTAAGGAGGCTTAGCTATAATGATGATATTTTTCTAAATCTTTTGAAAAGTGGTTCCAGATACTTTATTTAGAAAAAAGCAACTAACTAAAGGATCTGGTCATGATAACAGACTGAGCTCACACCAAAGCCTTATTCTATGCCTCCCAAACCCTAGAAATAAGATAAAATAAATATAATAAACTAGTAAATCTATAACTATTCTAGAAGATAAGAATAGCAGTTGAAGACCAAAAACTATAAGGTTCTTCTAAAGTATGGAAAGCAGATAGGTCCAAAATTTTAAAACCACAGCTGGAAATTCAAGAAGAACTGCTATAAAAGACCATTTATGAATCGATAGATGTATTCCAGTGTATCCGTTAGGGAAGGAGAGAAACAGGACCAGTAGTGGAGATATCTACATCCCTATGTACAAAGAGATTTGTTACAGGGTTACCACTTGCTCAATTGTGGGAGCTAGTTAAGTGGTCTCTATGAAGCTATTGTCTCTGCATTTGATGCTGGAGCTTGAAGTCCACAGGGCAGGCAGTCACGTGGAAAGATTGTGAGCAGAACGGAACCCACAAACGCAAACTGGAGCTCCATAAGGACAGACTGAAACTTGTGCTCATTCTTGCTACTCCTGACATTGGTGTCATTGGTGCCATTGTGTCATAGAGCTAAACATGCAAACCTGAGTCAGGGGTCAGAGAAGTGGAAGGGTGATCCAGGGGAAGGGAGAAAAATTGCAGGCCTAGCTGCAATTGCTTTGTGCCTGTAAGATACATCCTCAGATGGGTAACAACATGTGAGCATCCTAACCAGAAACATACAAGAAAGGGAATTCTAGGAAATGTAGTCCAGCCTACTAGCCAAGGTTAGCACATGACAAAGCTGGAATGCAAGAAAAAAAAGAAAGAAAAGAAATCAGTGAAACAACTTATTAAAGCTAAATGTGCTAGAGACAGACAAATACTGTATGATTTCACTTATATGTGGAATCTAAAAACCAAAACAAATGAATAAACATAACAAAATGGAAACAGAGTTACAGATACAGAGAACAAACAGGCGGTTGCCAGAGAGGAGTCGGGGTGAGGGGGTGGCAGAATGAGAGAAATAGGTGAGGGAGATTCAGAGATACAAACTTCCAGTTATTGGTATGAAATGTACAGTGTGGGCAATATGGTCAATAATTATGTAATATTTTTGTACAGTGAGGGGTGGTAACTAGACTTATTGTGGTGATCATTTTAAAACATATAGAAATATCCAGTCACTATGTTGTGTAACAGGAACTAACACAGTGTTGTAGGTCAATTACACCTCAAAAACAAACAAAGAAGGTCATAGAAAAACAGATCAGGTTTGTGGTTACCAGAGGCCAGAAGTGGGGGGAGAGGAAATTGTATGAAGGTGGTCAAAATGTACAAACTTCCAGTTAAAAGATAAATAAGTACTAGGGCTGTAATGTACAACATGATAAATATAATTAACAATGTTGTATGCTATATATAAAAATTGTTGAGAGTAAGTCCTAAGAATTCTCATCACAAGGAAAATAATTTTTTTTCTATTTCTTTAATTTTGTATCTAAATGAGATGATGGATGTTTGCTAAACTTATTATGGTAATCATTTCATGATGTATGTAAGTCAAATCATTACACCATACACCTTAAACTTATATAGTGCTGTATGTCAATTATATCTCAATAAAACTGGAAGAGAAAACAAACAAACAAAAACTAAAATTCAACACTATTTTAGTTTCCTAAAATGTATTAGGAAAAATTGGGTAATGAAGGGAGATACAGAAAAAAAATACTA
Organism: Balaenoptera musculus; assembly: GCF_009873245.2. Classification (NCBI taxonomy): domain Eukaryota; kingdom Metazoa; phylum Chordata; class Mammalia; order Artiodactyla; family Balaenopteridae; genus Balaenoptera; species Balaenoptera musculus. The sequence continues at coordinate 12,717,175 of NC_045786.1, read as the reverse complement.
GGAAAAAAAAAAAAAAGGAAAAAAATACACTTAAATGTGTTGATTTTTTTTAAAAAAATGTAAAGCAAAATCAATAAAAATTACAAATAATATTTTAGAAGAACTCAATATATGAAACAGTAGGAGTGAGGCAGGAAGGAGTAGAGGGAAAGGAAAAAACAAAATGTTTCTGAGATTCTGCTGATTCAGCAAAAGATATAGCTATTGGCTAATTCTAACAACAATAAAAAAGTGACTTTAAGAATGCATTTTAAAATTATGGAAGCAAAAACAAAAAGGTGAAATAAAGACTTTCTCAGACAATCAAAAGCTTAGGAAATTTTTTTGCTTATAGAAACGCACTTTAAGAAATGCTAAAAACTGTTTTACTGATGGAAAGTGATACTAGATGGAAACTTAAATCTATGCAACTGAATAAAGAGTGCTGGAAAAGGTAAATATGTGGGTAAATATAAAATACTTATTTTTCATTTTAAAATATCATAAAAAGACAATTGACTGCTTAAGGCAAAAATAATAATACTTTATGGGTTTATAACATATATAGAAGTAAAATGCATAATAATAGCACAAAGCAAGGGAGACAGGGAATTAGTGTATATTGTTGTAAGGTTATTGTATTGTGCAGTGATACAATATTATTTGATGGTAGAATGTGATAAGTAAAGATGAATATTGCAAACTCTAGAACAACCCCTGGTACCCTCAAAAAACAAACAAATAACAAGCAATTCAAAGAGATATAGCTCCAATGAAAAGCCAGTAGAGAAGATACAATGGAATACTAAAAAAAAGTCAAAAGAATTAAGAAAAAAAGGGGGGAAAAAAAGAACATATGGGACAAATAAACAGCAAAGAGCAAGATGGCAGACTTAAATCCAACTATATCAGAAATTAAATTTAATGTAAGTGGCCTAAATATTCCAATTAAAAGACAAAGCCTTAGTGAAATAAGTCAAACAGAGAAAGGCAAATACTATATGATATCACTTATATATAGAATCTGAAAAATAATACAAATGAATGTATATACAAAACAGAAACAGATTCACAGACATGAAAAACAAACTTGTGGTTACCAAAGGGGAGAGGGAAGGGGGAGGGACAAATTAAGAGTATGGGATTAACAGGTACAAACTACTATACATAAAATAAACAACAAGGATTTACTGTATAGCACAGGGAATTATACCCATTATCTGTAATAACCTATAATGGAATATAACCTGCAAAAATACTGAGTCACTATGCTGTACACCTGAAACTAATACAATATTGTAAATCAACTATACTTCAATAAAAAAAGAAAAAGCCTGCCAGACAGGATAAAATGACGAAAGCCAACTACATGCATGTTAAAAGAGATGCATATTAAATAGAAAGACACTGAAATGTTGAATGTTAATGGATAGAAAAAGATAAATATAAACCATAACGAAAGAAAACTGACATGGCTACATTAATACTGTCTTCTGGCTTGGATAATTTCAGACAAAAAGTCTTTCTCTTTTTTATATTTGTCCCTCTGTATATAATGTGCCTTTTTTTTTACCTGTCTGCTTTTAGAATTTGCTCTTAATCATAGGCAATTTAATTATGCTAAGTCTTGAGGCATTTTTCTTTGTTTTTATCTTGATTAGGATTTGTTAAGATTCTTAGATCTGTGGATTTATACTTGACCTCAAATTCACAAAAATGGTTTGCCATTTTTCTGCTTTCCCTGTTCTTCTAGGACTCCAATTACACATATGTAAATGTGTCTCATAGATAATAAAGGATCTTTACTTATTTTTCCAACTACTTTTCTCTTCATGTTTCATATCAGAGTTTCTATTTGCTATGTCTTCAAGTTCACTGATCTTTTCTTCGGCAGAATCCAATCAGCTGTTAAGTCCACCTGGTGAATTTTTATTTCAGATTTTGTATTTTTCAGCACTAGAAGTTACATTTATATAGTTTCATTTCTCTCCTCATTATGTTTATGTATTCCTTTCATTCCTTGGCATATTTTTAATAGCAATTTTATAGTCCATTTCTACTAACATTATCATCATTCTGGTTCTGTTTTTATTAACTAATTTTTTCCTGCTGAATATGTCACATATTCTGCTTTTTTGCACAGCTGGTAATTTTTTTATTGGATGCTGGATGTTGTGAATATTATGTTGTTGAGTGTCTGAATTTTTAAAAAATTTTTCTTTAAAGAGTGTTGAATTTTGCTATGGCTGGTAGGCAAATTATTTGCAGATCAGCAGTTTGATCCTTTTGATGTTTATTTATAAGCTTTGTTAGGGTCGGCAGACAGTGGCCTTTACTCTAGGCTATTTTAGCACTATTACTAAGTTGCAACCTTTCTATGGTCTCTGCTGAATACTCCAGCTTTTCAATATGGTTTCTCCATTGTAGCTAATTAGAAAATAAAACATCTCTCAGCCCAGTGTGAGCTCTGGGAATTTTCCAGTTTACAGCTCATTTGCAAAGCCTTATGGAGTTCTGCCCTACACATGTGTAGCTTAGTATTCAGCCGAAACCTCAACAGACCCTTATGCAGATTTGTACATTTTTGGAGCTCTAACTCTGCACAGTTCCCTCTTCCCCAATATTTTGCCTTGTAAATTCCATTCACCTTGGCATTCCCAAACTCCAATCCCTGTCTCTTTAGCTCAGTGAGACCACTGTCATCTGCCTGCTGCCCCCTTACTGTACTACAATATGAAAGTACTTCTGGGCAGAAACCAATGGTGATCATCAGTTTCACTTTGTTTCATTTTTTCAAGTGTTACAGTCCTGACTGGTTTCCAATTTCCAAACACTGTTGTTTCAGATATTTTGTTCAGTTTTCTAGTTGTTTATGGCTAGTTCAGTACCAGGTATTCTGTCATGGCTGAAAGAAGAAAACCTCTACACTTTCTCTTGTTTGTATCATTGAACCAATGAATCACATGAAAAATTACCTACCTCTGTACTTTTTAGATACATGAGCCAATAAACTTCCTTTTTATTTTAAGACAGTATGAGTTGGATTTTTCTGTTGCCTACAACCAAAATTTGTATCCTAAGTGATACACTATATAAAGACTTGGATTCATAGCTAAAAAGTGAAATATTTATTTAGTATTTTATTATTTCTCCTACATTTTTTCCCAAATTGATCTTCAGCAATGCAAGCATTGTTCTAATTCAGTTCAGTTGCCTTCTGTTAACTACAAATTGGCACTTGACATTGGCATTTGCTATCTACCTCTACAAGGATTAAACCATGTCCTGCTGTAGCTGCTGACTTTCAACACCCGCTGAAAGGAATTCAGTGTGGAGAGCAGAGATGAGGCACTCTGTGCTCTGGGAAAAACTAGCAGAACAGGTCTTCAGATAGTTAGATAGTTTCAGAAGCCGATTTTATGAGCCCAATTCTTGTATCTCCTCATATCTAGAAAAGTACTAAAATCCTTCATGGTGACGTCTGTTCCGCATGACTAACAGTAACCTTCACAAGACTAGCAGAAACCTTCTGCAAAAAATATGTGCTTGATTGCATGTACTCTCCCTTCACCAAATTCACATATATACTGACCTTACCCCCTACCTCTGTGGAGCAGTTTCTCAGAGCTAGCTGAAATGCTGTCTCCCGGTCTATAGTCCTCATTTTACCCCAAATAAAACTTAACTCACAACTCTCATGGTGTGCTTTTTTTTTTTAAGTCCACACTTCTATACACATTCACTGAAATGTGTCTACATACATTGACCTAAATATAATTTGATGATATGCTAGATACCAAGAGTGTAAAGATAAAGTTACTGCTCTCAAGAAGCTGACAGTCTACTAAGGGGAGTTTACATATAAGCAAATAAGGACAATACAGTTTATTGTGGATTGAATTGTATCCCCTAAAATATGTAGAAGTCCTAACCTCTGATATCTGTGAATGTGAATTTAAGAATTTGGATAAAGGGTCTTTGCAGAGGTAATCAAATTAAAATGAGGTCATACTGAAATAGAGTAAGCCTTAATCCAAAGACTGCTTATCCTTATGAAAAGGAGGACATTTGGACACAGACACAAAGAGGAAAGCACCATGTGAAGACAGAAATGCAGAGACACGAGGGAAGAAGGCCACATGAAGACAGAGGTGGAGACTGGAGTGATTCATCTACAAGCCAAAGAATGCTAAGGATTGCCAGCAACCACCAGAAGCTAGGAAGAGACAAAGAAAGGATTGTCCTACAGAGCATTCAGGAAGAGCATGTTCCTGCCTACATCTTGATTTTGGACTTCTAGCTTCCAGAACTGTGAAAGAATAAATCTGTCTTGTTTTAAGCCACCCAGTTTGTGGTACTTTGTTATGGAAGCTCAAGGAGACTAATACAGTTTTATACACATAATGGTGGAAGCACATGGCAAAAATGTAGCACAGAGGAAGGAATAAAGCTTCTCCAGGACTCATAAGTGTTATGATGCATCTACTAAGTAGTGAGTAGAAGGACCAATTACTAGGCACCAATCCAAGCACTTTCCATCAGTCAGGAGAAGCCAGAAGGGAAGGGGAGGCAGAAAAATATTTCAAGAAATAATGGCCAAAATTTTTCCAAAATTGAGGAAAACCTTAAACTCACATATTCAAGATCATCAAATCTCAGGGGCTAAAAGCAAAAAGATTTCTCATGCACACAAAACTCACTGTGTTTCTGGGAGACCGTGCCAGGTACCTGTCATGAAGGTGATGGCTCTGCAGGATCTACCTCAGCTTTCCAGCCAATCACACCATCCTCAGGATGGCCCCTAGTTGGTGATAAGCACGGCAATGTATCAAGGGCCTAGTCATTTCCGCCAAATGCAGAACTCCTCTGAAGGGCAATCTTTGCTCCAGAGTTCTGTCCTGCGGTGGCAGAGACTCTGTCCCGTCTGCCCTGTGGTCTGACAGCTCCCCCTGCCCCCTCCTACTCCCTCCCCCTTTCCTTTGTAACTTCTATTTCACAATAAAACATTTACACTTCTGACTTCATTACCACAACTGCTTCCTGGAGAATCCAACCAGTGATCCTCCTCTTAACCCTCCACCCCACCATCAAGGGAGGAATTTGGAAATCAAAGTAAGACAAATGGAGAAAGGTAATTTTTCTGGTTTGACTCACAAAGAGATACTTCCTGCTAAACTGAGAGCACTTTTTAATGAAAACAGACCCAGGTAGAAGGCAAAAATTTTTTAGCATAATAAGAAGTATTATTGTGTAAGATACATGGCCTAAGTCATAGGAGGAATAGGCTGTCTGTGGTCTCAGAAGAATACTAATTCCTGATAGAGTCAGCGGAAGCCAGCTGCCATCTCTCACTGGGAAGAGAGGCCAAACTGTTTCTCCCAGCATCCAGGAGCCAGAGCCCCTTTTCCATTCTTTCAGAGCCAGGCCACAGCTGCACAGAGGAAAACCCATCCACACCCAAGCAAGGTCTGGGTTGGCCGATTTCTGCAAGCCACCCAAAAGCAGCTGGAGATGACACTCCTTATCTAGCAGGATTACCAACCTTCCCCCCAAACAGGCGATGTAAAGGGATCGTAGGCAGTAAAATCCCGACCAGCAGTGTAGTGGTACTGTGCTGCTCAAGGATGCTTACAGGAACATTCAGTGATGACATTTTTATTTTAAATTTTTACACAGGCTGCTTTTACCTCCATCCCAGTTTAGTGTGGTTTAATCTGGGAAGGGAGGCATGGCAATGTTAGGAAGGGGCCGTTTCTGTTCCTGATCACCTGGTAGGTCACTGTCTGAGACAACCTTGGTTTCTCTTAATGATCCCTCCCTCCTGAGGGTCGCAAGGGACACCCCGGTGGAATGAGAAAGTATTCCATCATACTGGTGATATGATGATCGGTCTGGGTGTAGAATTTCCTGGGTGCAAACTGATCTATTTTAATTTTATGAACCTCCGTAGTTGTCTTTTTTTATAAAGTGGTTTCCCAAAATGTACAGGATAAAACTCAAAATGCTTTGCATAAACTCTTTGGGCATAAGGTCTCTTCCTATATCCCAGCATCGTCTCCTGTCCCTTCTCATGGGCTGTCAGCTCATGTCATGATAACTTTCTTGCAGTGGGCAAAAGATATTTTGTTCATGTTATTTCCTCTCTCTGAAATAATATCCACCCCATTGTCTATCTGGCTAAAATGTAACCAATTCTAGAAATTCAGCTCCTTGGAGCCTGCCTGCACCTTCTTCCTTCTCTCCTGGACCTGGCGGTGTCCTGCCCTATTGCTTTTCTCTGATCCTTTTTATATCTAATCACTGAGACTGAGAACTATGAGTTATTGACGGAGTTTATATAAAAGACTAAGATTTTGTGGCCACTAATGAACTCTTCTTGTAAATACGGTACACCTATTTCTAAACCTGTTCATATCATTCAGACGAATTGAAGTAGAAAACATCTGTGAAATAACAATACTTTTAAAATATAATAACTTACTAAAATAAATCACTAGTACAAATATCCCAATTGCTGTATTCTTTAGTACATATTCCTGAAAAAGGGGGCCTTATAGTTAGTTCATGAAATATATGATGGGCCAAAATCTCAACAGAGGAGTGAGGTAGAAATTTAAGTAATCAAATACAGTTTTTCAATAGATTCTTCTTAGCAATCTCAAAATTTTGCTTCTGAAACTATTAGTCTAATTAAGAACTAACATTCTAGGGAATTCCCTGGCAGTCCAGTGGTTAGGACTTGGCGCTTTCACTGCCATGGCCCGGGTTCAATCCCTGGTTGGGGAACTAAGATCCCACAAGCCTCAAGGTGTGGCCAAAAAACCAAAAAAACAAAGAAAAAAAGAACAAAAATCCTAACATTCTAGTTCCACAGATGGAGTATGGGTAAAACACCAATAAGTTTCCCATCTCCTGAGACACAGCGGGGAAAAACAAGAATGGTCTTTGATAAGGTAGGGCGTTCATTCAGCATTAGAGTTTCTTACCACTTCTGATGGTAAGAGGGTAAGTGTCCACTGTCACTTAAGAGGGGGGATAGATTTGTTTCTGAAATGCCTAAGTTTCTAAGCAGCTAGATTCTTCTCCACTGGTTAGAGCAGGAGAACACTGGCATTGGTAGTCTCAACAGTAGTGGAATGGGCTGGCTGTGCATCCTGTCACCTCAGATTGTTCCTATAGGTAGGGACCATGAACTCTGGATACACCCATGGTTCTGTCAAGCCTAACAGGTCATCCTGGATGTGGGTTGCTCAGACATGTCACCTGTTATTCTTTTCTTTCTTTCTTTTTGCTTTAATTTTCCACTTAAAAATTATCATTAAATGGGTAATATAATCACGTTACACAAAAGGTATCAAATGTTATACCATGAAGAATAAGTCTCCTTCCCACCCTTGCTTTCTAGCCATCCAGTTCTCCCCCCAGATTCGAAAACTGTTCTCCCCTGCTTGTGTGTCTTCTAGAGTATTTTCGCCACAAATGGTAGCATAATATTCACACTGGAATGCACCCTGCTTTTTTACTTGATATCTTTTTGAGATTATTTCAAATCAATACATATATTTCATTCTTTTTAAAAACTGTATATTATTCCATCAGTAAATGAATTTCATTCCCTAGCAATTGCAAATGCTAGGATGAATATTCTCTCTTTCAGCTTTTATGAGGTATAATTGACAAATAAAATTATAATATAACATTAAAAGTGTACAATGTGATGATTTGATATATATATATATATTACAAAAGGATTCCCACCGAGTTAACTAACACATCCATCACTTCTCATATTTACCTTTTTCTTTTTCTTTTGGTGAGAATGCTCAAGTTCTACTCTCTTAGCAGATTTCAATTGTACAATACAGTATTATCAACTATAGTTGCCATGTTATACATTAGATCCTCAGACTTATTCATCTTATAGCTGTAAGTCTGTACTTTTTATCAACCTATCCCTATTTCCCCCACCTCCCAGCCCCTGGCAACCACTTTTCTACTGTCTATGAGTTTGACTTTTCAAAAATTATTCCACATATAAGTGACCATACAGTGTTTGTCTTTCTCTGTGTAGCTTATTTCACTTAGCATAATGCCCTCCAGGTTCATTCATGATGTGGCAAATGGAAGGATTTCCTTCTTTTTTTTTTTGGCCATGCCACGGGGCTTGTGGGAATCTTAGTTCCCCGACCAGGGATTGAACCTGGGCCCCAGCAGTGAAAGTGCTGACTCCTAACCACTGGACCGCCAGGGAATTCCCTCCTTTTTTTAAGGTTGAATAATTTTCCATTGTATAGATACCAAATCTTCTTTACCCATTTATCCATCGATGGATGCTTAGGTTGTTTCCATATATTGGCTATTATGAATAATGCTGCAATGAACATGGGAGTGCAGATAGCTCTTTGAGATAATGATTGCATTTCCTTTGCATATATACCCAGGAGTGGGATTGCTAGGTTATACGTTAGTTCTATTTTAAATTTCTTGAGGAACCTCCATACTGTTTTCCACAGTAGCTGTACTGGTTTACATTCCCATCAAGTGTCCAAAGGCTCCCATTTCTCCACATCCTCACCGGCATTTGTTAGCTCTTACTTTATTGATAATAGACATCCAAACAGGTGTGAGGTGATATCTCATTGTGGTTTAGATTTGCATTTCCCTGATTTTTAATGATTTTGAGCACCTTTTCATGTACGTACTAACAATTTGTATGTCTTCTTTGGAAAAATGTCTATTCAGGTATTTTGCTCATTTTTAAATTGAGGTGTTTTTTTTGCTATTGGGTTGTATGAACTCCTTAAATATTTTGATTATTAACCCCTTAATGTATATGTGGTTTACCAATATTTTCTCCCATTCCATAGGTTGTCTTTTCATTCGTTGATGGTTTCCTTTGTTGTACAGAAGCTTTCTGGTTTGATATAGTCTCACTTGTTTATTTTTGCTTTCGTTGCCTTTGCTTTTGGTGCCAAATCCAAAGAATTATTGCCAAGACCAACGTCAAGGAGCTTATCACCTAGGTTTTCTTCTGGGAGTTTCAGGTCATACATTCAAGTCTTTAGTCCATTTTGACTCAATTTTTGTGTATGGTGTATGGTATATCCAGTTTTCCTAACACCATTTATTGAAGAGACTATTCTTTCCTCATTGTATATTTTGCCACCTTTGTCAGAAATTAATTGACCATATATGCATGTGTTTATTTTTGGACTCTCCATTCTGTTTCATTGCCCTATTTCTCTGTTTTTATGCCAATACCATACTGGTTTGATTACTCTAACTTTGTAATATAGCTTGAAATCAGGAAGTGTGATGCCTTTAGCTTTGTTCTTTTTTCTCAAGGTTGCTTTGGCTATTTGGGGCCTTTTGTGGTTCCATAAGAATTTTAGAATTATTTTTTTCTATTTATGTAGAAAACACCACTGGAATTTTGATTGGGTTTGCACTGAATCTGTAGATTGCTTTGAGCAGTGTGGACATTTTAACAATACTATTTTTTCCAGTTCATGAAATGTCTTTCCATTTATTTGTGTCTTCTTCAATTTCTTTCATTTGTGGTTTATAGTTTTCAGTGTACAGAGCTTTCACCTCCTTGGTTAAATTTATTCCTAAGTATTTAATTCTTTTTGATGCTATAGTAAATGGAATTTTTCTTAATTTCTCTTTCTAATTGTTCATTGTTAGTGTGTAGAAACACAACTGATTTTTGTATATTGATTTTGTATCCTGCAACTTTACTGAATTTATTGTTCTAACAGTTTTTTTAGTGGAATCTTTAGAGTTTTCTACATATAATATCACATCATCTGCAAATAGAGACAGTTTTACTTTTTCCTTTCTGATTTGGATATCTTTTATTTCTTTTTTCTTCTTTTTCTTTTCTTTCTTTTTTTAAAAATTCCTAATTGCTCTGTCTACTAATGCACAACAATGCTCTATAAAGTAGCTTTGGCCATCAAATAGTTTTCTCAATAGTCATAATACTGGCAAATCCACATTCATAATTAAATATATACCTAAATATTTGCATCAGTTACATACCTTCCCCAAACACTAGAAGCTTTACTTGAGTCATAGGGCAAAATTGTCATCAAGTGTTTTTAAGACTGAAGAAATATATGGCAGCTGATTATTTTAGCAGATATGCATCATTTCCTTGACTTTGGCCCTTAATATGAGTTTTATCTTGATTGACACCAACTGGAGAACCATCTTAGAACCTTCAAATCATAAACTGCAGTACTCAGAACTAGTGGATAATAGAACTTCCCGTCTGAGCTGCCATTGTCCACTCTGGTGAATCAACTGAAAAAATTTTTTCTGTAGTTAGACGATAGAAATTGCAAATATTTCTAATAACCAAAACTGTAATATTCTTTAACAAAATTCTTTTGAATAAATATTTAACATACTACCTTTCTATTTGAATTAGTTTTCAGGTGCTGTAATTAGTATTGCCAAGCTTAGAATGATAGTTTTTGACTTGGATTATGTTCATTAAGATGCTCAAAAATGTGATGAACATAATCCAAAATTGCAAGGTTCACGTGAAATATAATGTGTATGGTGAACATTAATAGGTTCAAAGAAAAAAGACACTAGTGTTTAATTACTGTTAGAATTTAATGCTAAATAGTAAGACCAGTAGAGTAACAATGGTTTATGCTTACTTTCTCAAGTAGTATCCTGCGACTGCAATGAAAACAAACTGCTTAGTAAGTGGAATATACATAGAACTACATTTTCTGCAGAGGTAGTAATGTGTTTATAAGAGATAGAGACTAAATTTGAAGTGAAGAACTCATCTTATTTTGAATAGAGGAAAACAAAATCTCTCTATTTTGGTATTGTTTTCTTTTTGGATTTTATTTGAATATATTGTCTAATTTAATATGAAAAATTAAATTAGATTAATATGATAGAGAAAATTATTTGTATTTAAGAGTTTGTTTTGTTATTTAGTTTTTGTGTGAACTTGGTCTGTCTTCCATTAAATAAAGATTTCAGAATATTTTATCTCTCTTTAATTTTTCGATTCTTACGAAGGGGTCATATTTAAAATAAGCCCTACACCCTGAAATCAACTGCTCAGAGGATTATTATTATTATTGTTTTTAACATCTTTATTGGAATATAATTGCTTTACAATGGTGTGTTAGTTTCTGCTGTATCACAAAGCGAATCAGCTATATGAATACATATATCCCCATATCTCCTCCCTCTTGCATCTCCCTCCCACCCTCTCTATCCCACACCTCTAAGTGGTCACAAAGCACCGAGCTGATCTCCCTGTGCTGTGAGGCTGCTTCTCACTAGCTATCTATTTTACATTTGGTAGTGTATATATGCCCACGCCAGTCTCTCACTTCGTCCCAGCTTACCCTTCCCCCTCCCCATGTCCTCAAGTCCATTCTCTATGTTTGCATCTTTATTCCTGTCCTGCCCCTAGGTTCTCCAGAACCTTTTTTTAAAATTTAGATTCCATATATATGTGTTAGCATACAGTATTTGTTTTTCTCTTTGACTTACTTCATTCTGTATGACTGACTCTAGGTCCAACCACCTAAATACAAATAACTCAGTTTCATTTCTTTTTATGGCTGAGTAATGTTCCATTGTATATATGTGCCACATCTTCTCTATCCATTCATCTGTTGATGGACACTTAGGTTGTTTCCATGTTCCAGCTATTGTAAACAGAGCTGCAATGAACATTGTGGTACATGACTCTTTTTGAATTATGGTTTTCTCAGGGTATATGCCCAGTAGTGGGATTGCTGGGTCGTATGGTAGTTCTATCTGTAGTTTTTTAAGGAACCTCCATACTGTTCTCCATAGTGGCTGTATCAATTTACATTCCCACCCACAGTGCAAGAGGGTTCCCTTTTCTCCACACCCTCTCCGGCATTTATTGTTTGTACATTTTTTGATGATGGCCATTCTGACCAGTGTGAGGTGATACCTCATTGTAGTTTTGATTTGCATTTCTCTAATGATTAATGATGTTGAGCATTCTTTCATGTGTTTGCTGGCAATCTGTATATCTTCTTTGGAGAAAAGTCTATTTAGGTCTTCTGTCCATTTTTGGATTGGATTGTGTTTTTTTTTGATATTGAGCTGCATGAGCTGCTTGTAAATTTTGGAGATTAATCCTTTGTCAGTTGCTTCATTTGCAAATATTTTCTCCCATTCTGAGGGTTGTCTTTTCGTCTTGTTTATGGTTTCCTTTGCTGTGCAAAAGCTTTGAAGTTTCATTAGGTCCCATTTGTTTATTTTTGTTTTTATTTCCATTTCTCTAGGAGGTGGATCAAAAAGGATCTTGCTGTGATTTATGTCATAGAGTGTTCTGCCTATGCTTTCCTCTAAGAGTTTTATAGTGTCTGGCCTTACATTTAGGTCTTTAATCCATTTTGAGTTTATTTTTCTGTATGGTATTAGGGAGTATTCTAATTTCATTCTTTTACATGTAGCTGTCCAGTTTTCCCAGGGCCACTTTTTGAAGAGGCTGTCTTTTCTCTATTGTATATTCTTGCCTCTTTTATCAAAAAGAAGGTGACCATATGTGCCTGGGTTTATCTCTGGGCTTTCTATCCTGTTCCATTGATCTATATTTCAATTTTTGGGCCAGTACCATACTGTCTTGATTAATGTAGCTTTGTAGTATAGTTTGAAGTAAAGGAGCGTGATTCCTCCAGCTCTGTTTTTCTTTCTCAAGATTACTTTGGTTATTCGGGGTCTTTTCTGTTTCCATACAAATTGTGAAATTTTTTGTTCTAGTTCTGTGAAAAATGTCATTGGTAGTTTGATAGGGATTGCATTGAATCTGTAGATTGCTTTGGGTAGTACAGTCATTTTCACAGTGTTGATTCTTCCAATCCAGGAACATGGTATATCTCTCCATCTGTTTGTATCATCTTTAATTTCTTTCAGCAGTGTCTTATAGTTTTCTGCATACAGGTCTTTTGTCTCCTTAGGTGGGTTTATTCCTAGGTATTTTATTCTTTTTGTTGCAATGGTAAATGGGAGTGTTTTCTTAATTTCTCTTTCAGATTTTTCATCATTAGTGTATAGGAATGCAAGAGATTTCTATGCCTTAATTTTGTATCCTGCTACTTTACCAAATTCATTGATTAGCTCTAGTAGTTTTCTGGTAGCATCTTTAGGATTCTCTATGTATAGTATCATGTTTTCTGCAAACAGTGACAGTTTTACTTCTTCTTTTCCGATTTGGATTCCTTTTATTTCTTTTTCTTCTCTGATTGCTGTGGCTGAAACTTCCAAAACTATGTTGAATAATAGTGGTGAGAGTGGGCAGCCTTGTCTTGTTCCTGATCTTAGTGGAAATGGTTTCAGTTTTTCACCATTGAGAACGATGTTGATTGTGGGTTTGTAATATATTATGTTGAGGTAAGTTCCCTCTATGCCTACCTTCTGGAGGGTTTTTACCATAAATGGGTGTTGAATTTCGCCAAAAGCTTTTTCTGCATCTATTGAGATGATCATATGGTTTTTCTCCTTCAGTTTGTTAATATGGTGTATCACATTGATTGATTTGCATATATTGAAGAATACTTGCATTCCTGGGATAAACCCCACTTGATCATGGTGTATGATCCTTTTAATGTGCTGTTGGATTCTGTTTGCTAGTATTTTGTTGAGGATTTTTGCATCTATGTTCATCAGTGATATTGGCCTGTAGTTTTCTTTCTTTGTGACATCTTTGTCTCGTCTTGGTATCAGGGTGATGGTGGCCTCGTAGAATGAGTTTGGGAGTGTTCCTCCCTTTGCTATATTTTGGAAGAGTTTGAGAAGGATAGGTGTTAGCTCTTCTCTAAATGTTTGATAGAATTTGCCTGTGAAGCCATCTGGTCCTGGGCTTTTGTTGGAAGATTTTTAATCACAGTTTCAATTTCAGTGCTTGTGATTGGTCTGTTTATATTTTCTATTTCTTCCTGGTTCAGTCTCAGAAGGTTGTGCTTTTCTAAGAATTTGTCCATTTCTTCCAGGTTGTCCATTTTATTGGCATATAATTGCTTGTAGTAATCTCTCCTGATCCTTTGTATTTCTGCAGTGTCAGTTGTTACTTCTTTTTCATTCTAATTTTATTGATATTAGTCCTCTCTCTGTTTTTCTTGATGAGTCTGGCTAATGGTTTATCAATTTTGTTTATCTTCTCAAAGAACCTGCTTTTAGTTTTATTGATCTTTGTTATTGTTTTCTTTGTTTCTATTTCGTTTACTTCTGCTCTGATCTTTATGATTTCTTTCCTTCTGCTAACTTTGGGTTTTGTTTGTTCGTCTTTCTCAGTTCCTTTAGGGGTAAGGTTAGATTGTTTATTTGAGATGTTTCTTGTTTCTTGAGGTAGGATTGTATTGCTATAAACTTCCCTCTTAGAACTGCTTTTGCTGCATCCCATAGGTTTTGGGTCATCATGTTTTCATTGTCATTTGTTTCTAGGTATTTTTTGATTTCCTCTTTGATTTCTTCAGTGATCTCTTGGTTATTTAGTAGTGTATTGTTTAGCTTCCATGTGTTTGTATTTTTTACAAATTTTTTCCCATAATTGATGTCTAGTCTCAGAGTGTTGTGGATGGAAAAGATACTTGATATGATTTCAATATTCTTAAACTTACCAAGGCTTGATTTGTGACCCAAGATATGATCTATCCTGGAGAACGTTCCATGAGCACTTGAGAAGAAAGTGTATTCTGTTGTTTCTGGATGGAATGTCCTATAAATATCAGTTAAGTCCATCTTGCTTAATGTGTCATTTAAAGCTTCTGTTTTCTTATTTATTTTCATTTTGGATGATCTGTCCATTGGTGAAAGTGGGGTGTTAAAGTCCCCTACTACTATTTTGTTACTGTTGATTTCCCCTTTTATGGCTGTTAGCATTTGCCTTATGTATTGAGGTGCTCCTATGTTGGGTGCATAAATATTTACAATTATTATATCTTCTTCTTGGATTGATCCCTTTATCATTATGTAATATCCTTCTTTGTCTCTTGTGATAGTCTTTATTTTAAAGTCTATTCTGTCTGATATGAGAATTGCTACTACAGCTTTCTTTTGATTTCCATTTGCATGGAATATCTTATTCCATCCCCTCACTTTGTCTGTATGTGTCCCTAGGTCTGAAGTGGGTCTCTTGTAGGCAGCATATATACGGGTCTTGTTTTTGTATCCATTCAGCCAGTCTATATCTTTTGGTTGAAGCATTTAATGCATTTACATTTAAGGTAATTATCGATATGTACATTCCTATTACCATTTTCTTAATTGTTTTGGGTTTGTTATTGTATGTCTTTTCCTTCTCTTGTGTTTTCTGCCTAGAGAAGTTCCTTTAGCATGTGTTGTAAAGCTGGTTTGGTGGTGCTGAATTCTCTTAGCTTTTGCTTGTCTGTAAAGGTTTTAATTTATCTGTCAAATCTGAATGAGATCCTTGCTGAGTAGAGTAAACTTGGTTGTAGGTTTTCCCCTTTCATCACTTTAAATATGTCCTGCCACACTCTTCTGGTTTGCAGAGTTTCTGCTGAAAGATCAGCTGTTAACCTTATGGGGATACCCTTGTATATTATTTGTTGCTTTTCTCTTGCTGCTTTTAATATTTTTTCTTTGTATTTAATTTTTGATAGTTTGATTAATATGTGTCTTGGCATGTTTCTCCTTGGATTTATCCTTTATGGGACTCTCCGCACTTCCTGGACTTGATTGACTATTTCCTTTCCCATATTAGGGAAGTTTTCAACTATAATCTCTTCAAATATTTTCTCAGTCCCTTTCTTTTTCACTTCTTCTTCTGGGACCCCTATAATTTGAATGTTCATGCGTTTAATGTTATCCCAGAGGTCTCTGAGACTGTCTTCAATTCTTTTCATTCTTTTTTCTTTATTCTGCTCTGCGGTAGTTATTTCCACTATTTTATCTTCCAGGTCACTTATCTTTTCTTCTGCCTCAGTTATTCTGCTACTGATTCCTTCTAGAGAATTTTTAATTTCATTTATTGTGTTGTTCATCATTTTTTGTTTGCTCTTTAGTTCTTCTAGGTCCTTGTTAAACGTTTCTTGTATTTTCTCCATTCTATTTCCAAGATTTTGGATCATCTTTACTATCATTACTCTGAATTCTTTTTCAGGTAGACTGCCTATTTCCTCTTCATTTGTTTGGTCTGGTGGGTTTTTACCTAGCTCCTTCATCTGCTATGTATTTCTCTGTCTTCTCATTTTGCTTAACTTACTGTGTGTGGGGTCTCCTTTTCACAGGCTGTGGGTTTGTAGTTCCCATTGTTTTTGGTGTCTGCCCCCAGTGGCTAAGGTTGGTTCAGTGGGTTGTGTAGGCTTCCTGCTGGAGGGGACTGGTGTCTGTGTTCTGATGGATGAGGCTGGATCTTGTCTTTCTGGTGGGCAGGACCACATCCGGTGGTGTGTTTTGGGTTGTCTGTGAACTTATTATGATTTTAGGCAGGCTCTCTGCTAATGGGTGGGGTTGTGTTCCTTTCTTGCTAGTTGTTTGGCAAGGGGTGTCTAGCACTGGAGGTTGCTGGTCGTTGAGTGGAGCTGGGTCTTAGTGTTGAGATGGGGATCTCTGGGAGAGCTCTCACCGATTGTTATTACAAGGGGCTGGGAGGTCTCTGGTGGACCAATATCCTGAACTCAGCTCTCCCACCTCAGATGCTCAGGCCTGACACGTGGCCAGAGCACCAAGACTCTGTCGGCCACACGGCTCAGAAGAAAAGGGAGAAAGGAACAAAAAAAGAAAGAAAGAAAAGATAAATAAAAAAATTAAAGTTATTAAAATAAAATTTTTTTTTAATTATTAAAAAAACAAAAGTAGAGAGCAACGAAACCAATAAAAAATCCACCAATGATAACAGCTAAAAACTATACTAAAGAAAACAGACAGACGGAACCCTAGGACAAATGGTAAAAGCAAACGTATACAGACAAAGAAGCATACACATACACACTCACAAAAAGAGAAAAAGGAAAAATGAAATATATGTATATATATATTTAAAAAAAAGAAGAGAGAAACCAAATCAATAAAGAAATCTACCAATGATAATCAGCTCTAAATACTAAACTAAGGTAAACATATAAATCAGAATCTAGTCAGTCACATATAGCAAACCCCAAGTAAGTCTACAGTTGCTCCCAAAGTCCACTGCCTCAATTTTGGGATGATTCGTTGTCTATTCAGGTATTCCACAGGTGCAGGGTACATCAAGTTGATTGTGGAGATTTAATCTGCTGCTCCTGAGGCTGGTTGGAGAGATTTCCCTTTCTCTTCTTTGTTCGCACACCTCCTGGGGTTCAGCTTTGGATTTGGCCCCGCCTCTGCGTGTAGGTCACCCTCTGGCATCTGTCCTTCACCCAGACGGGAGGGGGTTAAAGGAGCGGCTGAATAGGGAGCTCTGGCTCACTCAGGCCAGGGGGAGGGAGGGGTACGGAGTGCAGGGCGAGCCTGCAGCAGCAGAGGCCAGCGTGACATTGCAACAGCCTGAGGCGCACCATGTGTTCTCCCGGGGAAGTTGTCCCTGGATCACGCGGGCTGCACAGGCTCCTAGGAGGGGAGGTGTGGATAGTGACCTGTGCTTGCACACAGGCTTCTTGGTGGCTGCAGCGGCAGCCTTATTGTTTCACGTCTGTCTCTGGTGTCCGCACTGATAGCCGCAGCTCGCGACCATCTCTGGAGCTGGTTTAGGCGTTGCTCTGAATCCCCTCTCCTCACGCACCCTGAAACAATGGTCTCTTGCCTGTTAGGCAGTTCCAGACTTTTTCCCGGATTCCCTCCCGGCTAGCTGTGGCACACTAGCCCCTTCAGGCTGTGTTCACGCAGCCAACCCCAGTCCTCTCCCTGGGATCCGACCTCCAAAGCCAGAGCCTCAGCTCCCAGCCCCCGCCTGCCCCGGCGGGTGAGCAGACAAGCCTCTCGGGCTGGTGAGTGCTGGTCGGCACCGATCCTCTGTGCGGGAATCTCTCCGCTTTGCCCTCTGCACCCGTTGCTGTGCTCTCCTCCGTTGCTCCAAAGCTTCCCCCCAACCGCCCACCCCCCGTCCCCTCCAATGAAGGGGCTTCCTAGTGTGTGAAAACTTTTCCTCCTTCACAGCTCCCTCCCCAAGGTGCAGGTCCTGTCCCTATTCTTTTGTCTCTGTTTTTCCTTTTTTCTTTTGCCCTACCCAGGTACGTGGGGAGTTTCTTGCCTTTTGGGAAGTCTGAGGTCTTCTGCCAGCGTTCAGTAGGTGTTCTGTAGGAGTTGTTCCACATGCAGAGGTATTTTTGATGTATTTGTGGGGAGGAAGGTGATCTCCATGTCTTACTCCTCTGCCATCTTGAAGGTCCTCCTCCAGAGGATTATTAACTCCTTCAAGG
Organism: Balaenoptera musculus; assembly: GCF_009873245.2. NCBI lineage: Eukaryota > Metazoa > Chordata > Mammalia > Artiodactyla > Balaenopteridae > Balaenoptera > Balaenoptera musculus. The sequence continues at coordinate 12,698,822 of NC_045786.1, read as the reverse complement.
TGCCCTGAAGTTTGAGGTCTAGTCAAAATTAAAGATACACTTTAGGTGACTGACCTCTTGTGATTTAAAATTTTCATCAATTTACATAATTTCACGTATTAATATCATAGATTATACTCTACTTGAAGCTAAAAATTGTTTCTTTAAATATTTAATAATTAAGATTTTTTACTGGTAGATATATCTATCCATTATAAGTTTAAAAATACAAACAGTGGGGATCTTTCCCCTCTACTTATTCAAATAATAACTACAGTGGATTATTATGCACCTTCTTTTGCTTATTTTTTTCTGTTGTACAAGCACTTGGATCAAACTTTAATAATTTTAAGTATTTCCATTTATTTATTTATTTATTTATTTATTATGCACCTTCTTTTGCTTATTTTTTTCTGTTGTACAAGCACTTGGATCAAACTTTAATAATTTTAAGTATTTACATTTATTTATTTATTTATTTATTTTATAAATTTATTTATTTTATTTTTGGCTGTGTTGGGTCTTCGTTCCTGCATGCGGGCCTTTTCTAGTTGCAGCGAGCGGGGCTACTCTTTGTTGTGGTGCACAGGCTTCTCATTGCGGTGGCTTCTCTTGTTGCGGAGCAAGGGCTCTAGAGCACAGGCTCAGTAGTTGTGGTGCATGGGCTTAGTTGCTCTGCAACCTGTGGGACCTTCCCGGAACAGGGATCAAACCCGTGTCCCCTGCATTGGCAGGTGGATTCTTAACCACCACGCCACCAGGGAAGTCCTCCATTTATTTTTTAAACTTGTTTTATTTGGCATTTCTTAAAATAAGTGATGGAAAATATAACAACTTTGAAATGAAAGTCTGATGATTCTGCCCAAAATTAAACACAAAACTCCAATAGTCTGTGGAAATTAAACTTATTATACCTGAAATGATGCTGCTTTGGAACCAGATCCATGCAGGGTGGCCCACCCTTTTGAATAAGGAGGGCCTTCCAAATTCAGGCTCAAGAACCCTCCTTGGGTCAAGGTTATAGTCACCAACTGTCATTGGAAAAGCATGAGCTCAGACCTCCTTTTCTAGCAGTAATCATGTATCAGTCGTGATCCAGCTAAAATCTCTGGCCCAATTTGGTTAAGAAAGCCAAGGAGGGATCAGACCCAGCAGCCTGGCCTCAACAGTACCAGGTGCTATTGTATTACCTTACAACTCACCACAACAGGCCAAGACAAGAGCTCAGAGAACCCTCTCCTACTAATGCACTGGTTTTCTTGGGAAGTCCTCAAACCACATTATATTCAATATAGTTTATTCTGGTGAGTCTGACCTGGGTTGTATTTTAGATCAACCCACTTATTCTCAGTTCAAGGGATCCTTCCTTAAACAGACACAATTGTTCAACTTCTTTTTAAAAACAAGCTAAATGCCAGAAGCCAACTCGGGGAATGTCTTCATGTGCAGGGGTTACTCTGACAGCAGTTCCTACTCTGTATCCACAAGCATAGGTTACACATTCTGTGTAGAGGGCTGATCAGTGGTGGGGAAGTCATTCTGGGGCATCCTTCACAAAATGAGATGTTTATCTCAAATGGATAAGTTGTCTCAGACTTTCTGTAAGTGGGATGCATCCTATTTTTTCTCTTAAACCTCTAACCTGTAACAAACAGGAAGATTATCTCCATAGTGCAAATTATAGAAACTTGAGTTCAGAGTCCAAGAATGTAAAACCTAGACTAAGAACTAAATGACTACTACATATGGAACCAGTCCACTAAGTTAAGCTGATTTTAAAGGCCTGGAGTCAAGTACATGATGAGTAATGTTTACTTTGTAACTCTATCTTTCAGGCTTTTCAATGATCTTTTTTATGGTGTGGTTGTCTTTAGTGTGAGGGGATCTTATTTTTAGCAGTGGGAGCTTAGTCGTATTACCCTTTTGAATGGCCAGCAGGGCTCCCCACTGTTTCATGACCATTTGCAGAACAGTGTCAGTCTCTGGGGCCCTTCATTTTTTTCTCCCCTGGTACAACAAGACAAATGCACTGAAATTGTGCCAAGATTTCGCTTCAACCCTAGCAATGAGATAAAGAGGATTTACAGGCAAAGAAATCCCTTGAACAGCAGCCAAAAAAGCAGATAACTTTTAAATAACACAATGTGGTGGAAGAAACTGCCTTGTGGCAGTCTACAGTGGAGGAAAATAGCAACTATTTACAGTACATGTTGGCAAACTATCTGTTTAAGCTCTAGAAAAGGTGAAGGGTTACCATACTGTTTATGGGTTTCCTTACATCGCTAACACTGAATTGAATGTTACAAACAGAAGTCTTACATTTTTATTGTTTATCTTTAACCAAGTTCAATTGATTTACAACAATCAACCATCTGACTAATTCAATTTGAATGGAAATGAATTCAAATAATACATTAAAAGGAACATATTATGATAAATTACCTAATCTTATACAGAGGTACCCCCTTCACTTTAAGCGAATTTAGATTTATAAAGTAGATAAATAACATATAATTGCTTTCTTTTACTGAAGGGCTCTTTTCTTTTTTTATATAAAATGATTCACCCTCAGATTTCTCTAAATAGTGAACTCTCAATGTTCTTAAAGTATAATTAGATTGCAAAAATTCTTTTCAAAAACATATTTTCTGGAACATATCTATTGAATCAAATGAAGTTTGTTATGCTAAGACTCTCAAGTCGTTAACATGGGAGAGTTGATGGTGTTGTGAGGTTTAATTGTTTCCAAAACCACAGTACTTGTGGGTGGAGCATGACAGTGATAATACCTAAAGGCACTAATTTTTGTTGTTGTTGTTGTTTTTGTTTTTTCGTTTTGGCCATGCAGCTTAGTTTCCCCGACCAGGGATCAAACCTACCCTGGCAGTGAAAGCCCAAGTCCTAATTCTCAAGGCAGTATACATTATTATATTTCCTGTGATCTTTCCAATCTTGGACCATGTTCATTAACACACTCAAAATATTAGTTCATACTTTTTTTTTAATTAATTTATTTTATTTTTTATTTTTGGCTGTGTTGGGCTTCGTTGCTCCACGCGGGCTTTCTCTAGTTGCGGTGAGTGGGGGCTTCTCTTGTTGTGGAGCACGGTCTCTAAGCACACAAACTTCAGTAGTTGTGGCACTCGGGCTCAGTAGTTGTGGCTCACAGGCTCTAGAGTGCAGGCTCAGTAGTTGTGGCACAAGGGCTTAGTTGCTCCGCGGCACGTGGGATCTTCCCAGACCAGGGCTCGAACCCGTGTCCCCTGCATTGGCAGGCGGATTCTTAACCACTGTGCCACCAGGGAAGTCCTAGTTCATACATTTTTTTTTAAATTTTTATTTATTTATTTATTTATTTATGGCTGTGTTGGATCTTCGTTTCTGTGCGAGGGCTTTCTCTAGTTGTGACAAGCGGGGGCCACTCTTCATTGCTTCATCACGGTGCGCGGGCCTCTCACCATCGCGGCCTCTCCCGTTGTGGAGCACAGGCTCCAGACGCGCAGGCTCAGCAATTGTGGCTCCCGGGCCCATTTGCTCTGCGGCACGTGGGATCTTCCCAGACCAGGGCTCGAACCCATGTCCCCTGCATTGGCAGGCGGATTCTTAACCACTGCGCCACCAGTGAAGTCCTAGTTCATACATTTTTTAAGCCAACAAACCAACCTTCCAATTTTCAAAGTAAGAATTATCTATACCCACGCTTACAGCCAAAATTTCAATTCTTCTTTTGGCTCAGAAACTCTTGAGAAAATTTTTCATTGGTCATCCTCTTTGGTATGAACTGGCAGAGTGTTTTTTTAATCTTAACTTTTGCATAGAGCTGTAAACAGGTATGACTACAGTGGCTTGGATTCACCATTTTGAGACTATCATTTAATGTAGAATATGGATCTGTGGAAAATCTTTACACTAACATTTCTCTGTAATTAAAACATTGAGTTCTTTCACTGATAGGATTTTGGGAACAAACTATAGATGTAAACCCTTTAACCTACAATTAAACCATCAATACATACATTTAAGCAGTATTCCTAATACATCTTATTTGTTTCAAAATATTCTTTAAATATCTTACCTTAAGGTCTTTGCTTTGGTGCCTCTTTGCAGAATAAATAATGTCTTTTTTGAAGCATTACTCTTCAGGTTATGTAACTAGATCTATTAACTTGTCACACTTCATAATGTCTGTGGATTCATCAATCATTTGATTTAATTATCTTCTAGATTGGTGTTATCTTTATGGCACCTCACATGCCATAAATGCATCTACTTATGGTGCTATTCAAAAATGACATGTTTTCCTTGCCTGTGCCTTGCTGGTCCCAAACATAGACAATTTTCACAGAGGCTGTTAAACTGAACGATTCTGCAATTGTGCGTGTGTGACTTGGCTTTAGCTATGAAATTGAGCTTAATTTCGTAGAGGTATAACTATTTTCATAAAAGAATTTCATTTTTTATTTTGAGCTTGCAGATGCTTTAAGAAGTTTAAATCTTTCTCTCTTCAAGGTCTAAGCTGTGTGGAGTGGAGCTGGCCTGATTAGTTAGGCACTATTGCTTCACTTGATAACTTTTCCATGACAGCAACAACCAAAAAACAGGCTGAGGAGGAAAAGAATTAATGAAGAATGTAAATGCTAACTGGAGAAAATCCTCATTATTCTGCATGAAAGAGACTTAAACTTCCTGATTCCTTGGCTTTCTTGTTTGGCCGCTTCTGCAGTATTTTTCCCAAATTTTATTGAGATATAATTGACATAAGACATTGTATAAGTTTAAAGTGTACACTATGATGATTTGATACATGTAGGTATTATAAAATGATTACCACAATAAGGTTAGTTGATATATCCTTCACCTCATATAATTAACATTTTGTTGTTGTTGTTGTTATGATGAGACTATTAAAACTCCATTCTTATAGCAACTTTCAAGTATACAATACAGTATTGTTAACTATAATCACCATGCTATACTTTACATCCCTGGAACTTATTCATCTTATAATTGAAAGTTTATACCTTTTGATCAACATCTTCCCATTTTCCCAGACCCCTCAGCCCCTGGCAACATCATTCTATTCTGTTTCTATGAGTTCGATGCTTTTAGGTTCCTCATATAAAATGAGATTATATTGTATTTGTCTTTCTCTGTCTGACTTATTTCACTGAGCATAATGCCCTCAAAGTCCATCCATGTTGGCATAAATGGCAGGAGTCCCTACTTTTTTATGGCTGAATAATCTTCTATTGTACATAGATACACATTTTCTTTATCCATTCATCTGTCAGTGGACACAAGTTGTTTTCACTTCATAGTTATTGTGAATTATGCTCTGCAGTATTGTTTTGAAAGTCATCTCTGATATATCAGCCTAGAACCTGTTTCTCCAGCCTTTGCAACAATGCTATAAATCTCTAATTCCCTGCTAACTAGAATAGATTTTGTTGTCTGCAATGGGACTTCAAATGACACAGTAATTGAAATGAGAAGTGATTATTGATCTTAGAAGCTCAAAGATGTAAATCTGGGACTGGCTATTTGACCTGATTGAATTTGAAAACTGAAGATTTGCTTACTTTGAGAGGATGGCTTATTGGGAGTCACTTGTGGTCTCCTAAAAAGAAGTACCTATTGAAGAGTTCTGACAGAATAAGTGACTACTGCCATAGCACAGTGTGGTGGACAGAAGGGCTACAAGGGATGTGGGGAGGGTGAATTACTTCTAATTATATTTAGTCGTTCTGAGACAGGAAATGACAGTTTTAAGATCCCAGTAGAAGCCATGGCTAGAGAACCAGAGAGTGCCTATGACTGCCACACAATGATATTTTATCTGTTATAACCATAGTCTGGATCTGTAGATATCTGGTTTATAATGTGTGCTGAATTCAGAGCTTCACCAGGCTTCTGAGAAGGCCTAGAAGGAATGACCAACCCAGTAGCAATGAGCAACGCTAGTGTTTAGATTATGGTCTCTAAATTTCATTTTCCACTGTAATGAACCAGGTCCAAAAATATTTCCAAATTATATATATGATAAATGACCTGTATCCAGAATGTATAGCAAATTCTTGCAACTCAGTAATAAGACAAACAGCCCAATTAAAAGTAGGAAAAATATTTGAACAGATGCTTCACAAAAGAAGATGCAGAAATGGTTAACAAGCACAGAGAATCAGCTCATCATGATTAGTCATGAAGGAAATGTAAATTAAAACCAGAAGGAGATAGCACTACATACCCAATAGGAAGACTAAAATTAAAAGGCCTGACAATATCAAGTGTTGTAGGGCATATAAAGCAAATGGATGTCTGACTCATTGCTGATGGGAATGCAAATATAGTATAGTTCCTTTGGAAAACAGTTTGGCAAGTTCTCATAACATCAAACATACACATGGCATAAGATCCAGAAATTACACTCTTGGGTATTTTCCCAAGGAAGGAGAAACATATGTTCACACAAAAACCTGTGTATAACTGTTTAGAGCAGATTTATTTATAACAGTCCAAAACTGCAAAGAACCCAAATGTCCATCAACCAGTGAATGGATGTTGTACATCCATGGAGTGCAACACTACTCAGCAATAGAGAGAAACAAGCTATTGACACATGCAGCACCATGGACAAATCTCGAAAGTATTTGCAAAGTTTAAGAAGTCAGACTGAAAAGGTAGTGTATTGTGTGGTTCCATATATAAGATGTTCATAAAAATGCAAAATTAAAGGGAGAAAAAACGGATCAGTTGTTCTCATGGAAGTGGGATGGAGAGAGAGATCTGACTTCAAAGGGGCATGAAGGAAATTGAGATGATGGAAATGTTCTATATCTTAATTGTGGTAGTGGTCACACAACTGTAAACATTTGCCAAAACTCATCCAACTGTATAAATAGGCTCTCAAAAAAACAGACACGTGCAGTAAAGACTAAGTCTGTGGGGAAAAACAGAATCAAAACAGCAGTTTTAATTATTTCATGAAAACCCTTTACAATTTGTTATAACACTGTATTTTCAGGATGGGCTGGTATGATGTATTGGCTCAGAACATGACTGACAGTCAAGCTGACCTCAGCTCAACTCCTGGCTCTGCCATTTATCGATAGAGTGACCTTATGTCAATTACTTCATTTGTATCTTACAGGGTTATGGTTGGGGTTTAATGCTGCATTCTAACCACTTCATAATTGCCTGGCTCATAATAAGTATTCAATAAATATGAGTTATTTGAAGAATATTTAGAATCAGCCAAGGTGGGGAGACACACACATTAACAAATGAATTACAATATCATGTGAAAATAGCAGAAATAGAGCAGGTATAAGGTACAAAATGAGAAATGTTTATTATGTTTGGAGAATTAAGACTTTCTGGAGGAAATCATGACTAAAATAAATTTTGAAAGACAGACAGGTTTCAGGTTGATTAGGAGAGTTAAGGGCATAAAATGTCATGGTGTCCTTGAAGAATTATGAGCAGTTTGCTATTTTTTTTTTTTTGAGTGATTAGAGAAGTTATTGCAGTAGGGAGGAGTCAGCCAGAACAAGGTCTTGAATGCAAATTTAGGAATCTTATTGCATCTCATCATGTATGTGGTGGAGTGACTTGGGACCAGCGAGGAGAGAGACAAATTACAAAGATTACCTGGGTCATCCTGGAGAAGATGGACTGAAGCCAGGAGAAAGTCAGAGGATGGGAGACGTGTCAGAAGGCTTGTTTGATGAAATCAAGCAAAGGATGGTGACACTCTGTACCCAGGCTATGGGAATGGAAAAGTGAGAATAAATTCAAGAGAATCCAAATAACTGCATACGAGGGAGAATAAGTCTAGAATGACTGTCAGACTTCATGCTTGGGTATCTAGGTGGGTGGTGGTACCCCTTGATAAATAGAAAAATGTTTATATTGGGAAAATAATGAGTTTAGGTGGTAAACACCTGTGGACATCCAGGTGGAGCTTTCCGTAAAAAGAAGGATACATGATATAAAATACAGGTAACCAACAAGGACCTACTGCACAGGGAATTATACTCAATATTTTGTAATAACCTATAAGGGAAAAGAATCTGAAAAAGAATACATATATGTATGCATATATATATATATATATATATATATATATATATATATATATATATATATATATGACCCTCTTTGCTGTACACCTGAAAGTAACACAACATTGTAAATCAACTATACTTCAATTAAAAAAAAAAAAGGCTATATGAGCCTATAGCACAGTACTGGAGTCTGGTGGGGAGCTATGTATATGGCATTTGAAGTCACAAAAATAAGTAAAATCACCCTGAAAAAGCTATAATATAACAAGAGAACCAGGGACAGATCCTTGGGAAATATCAACATTTAAGGCTGTACAGAAAGGACCTTAAATAATGCTTATGAAACTAGGAGGATCAAGGAAACCCAGGAAGGTGTTTCAAGTATGAGGTATCATCAAGAGTGTTATTTGCAGCAGCGATGTCAAAAAAGATGAAGTCTAAGTAACAGACAATGGATTTGGGTAGTTGTAGTGGTAGGACCAAACCAGATCACTATGGTTTGAAGAGTGAATGTAGGTTAAAAATGTGGAAGTATCAAATGCAAGCTACTTTGGGGGAAATTCATGGTCAAGAAGAGAAAGAAAAACAGAATGATAGCTAGAAGGAGAGCTACAGGTTCAAAGGAGGCTTTTTGTTTTTTGTTTTTTGTATGAGGCAAATGAGAGACTTCACAGTATTCATATACTGAAGGGAAGAGAGAGAGAGGCTGAAGATACAGGAGTGTATTATTCAAGGTCCAATCAGGAGACGGAAATCACATGTTATTTGACCATACAAAATCTAATATAAAGAACTGTTAAATATGTATAAAGTTGTTTATCAGGTAATTGAAAAGGTAAGAAGAGGACATAAAGGGATAGGAAAGAAGCAATGGTAAGAAGCATCTAACACTCTTAGGACTGGGAGGCTAACGGAGACAGGTAGCAGATGGAGTTCAAAAAGCCTGAGGGGAATTCAGGAGAGGGAGAGATTTTTTGCTAAGATCAATCAAAGAGTATTTTATGAAGATGGCATTTGAGCTGGGCTTCATTATGCAGAAATGAAAGAATATTCCAGGAGTTGTGCAAGTTGCCCATGACCTCGCAAATGGTAGATGCTTAATAAATATTTGTTGAATAGATGAAATGATGAAGGAACAGAGTGAGCACAAATCTAAAGGAGAAAAGCATGGAAAAATTTGGGGGAACAGTAAGTTTGGCTGGGGCTTGTGTTTGGGACAGGGGTGGGCTGCACAGATAGAACGGGGGTGGGGGGCAGATGGCTTTGAAGAACAGGCTAACGAGCTTAGACTTTATTTTAGGAAGCCGCTCAAGTCTGAGTAGGGGAGTGACATGACTAGAGCAATAATTTCCGGAAGGTTGATCTGTGGTACCAAGAAAGCACTGGAAAGAGAAACCGAAACCATCACTTAGAAGGCAAAAAATGATGACCTGGATTGGGGTGACAGTAAAGATTTAAGAGAGGGAATAGACAGGGGACAAAAAGTGGAGGGCGGATTGATTTAAGCGCTGATTGGAGTTGGGGGTGGAGGGCGAAGAAGGGAAACTGAAGTTCCAGGCTATTGGGAGGAATGGCAGAAAGAGGAAACAGCTGTAAGAGGAGGAGGTTCTGAAGGGACATGATACGTTCTGTGGGGACAGACTGGACACCCTCGTGCCTGGAAAGTCAGCAATGCACGCACCTCAGAGTATGTGAAACCATAGCCAGTCCTCTGGCCAGCTGCTGAGGCGGCCCTGTCTCCCGATTTACACTTGTCACTAGGGCTGGCCCTCAACAACTGGAAGGAGAGGATTCCCAGTGTCTATCCTGCCCCGAAGCCCGGGACTCAGGAACAGAGGGCGCACACAGCTCCTCAGGTACCTACCTCTACTCACGAAGGGGAAAGGGGCGCCTCGGGAAGCCGAGCGCGCGCTTCCACGGCCGAGGCGCACGCGGGCGCGGATTGCGCAGGCGCGGCCCGCTGTCGCCTAGCAACCAGGCACAACAGTGGACTAGAGACGCGAGCTGGCTGCAGCCGGTGCAGCTGGCCAGGTCTGAGAAGCCGCTGCCCGGCGGGATCTCCCTGCAGGTAAAGGCGGGAGGGCGGCTGCACCGCTACCCCTGCGGTTTGAAGAGAGGCCCAGGGTAGAGGCCCCAGCAAACTTTGGGGAAGGAGATAGTGCCCCGCGTGTGGGGGGCATCTGGGGCAACTGAGGGAACACCTTCTAAGGACCTCTGGGTCCCTGCCTTACGCCCGCAGTGTTAGACTGTGGTTCCCGTGGATTTCATAAGCGTGCCGGCCGCCTCCTATCTAACAAATAGGGGACAAAACTGAGGCCCAGAGTGAGGATCTGAGGGTCTAAGATTCCGTTACTTGACTCTGAGCAACTCAAAAAGTGGGTCCCCAATTGCTCTAGCCCTTCTCCTCAACATAAATCTCGTTAGAAAATGTTTAAGATCGCATAGGCTGAAAATTCACAAAAAAGATCAATAAATTCGTGAAAAAATGTGACTCCTTTCCAGTAACCAAGAAGATGCATATTCAAAGCAGATTTGTTTTCATGTCCAATGCCGTGAAGTTCATACCTTTTCACCCAGTTATTTTACTACTAGGGATTTCTCCTAAAGAAACAGTTGCAGATGTAGATGAAAATTCTATTGTCTAAGGATGTTCATTTGCAACCTTGTCCATAATTCCAGAAAATTGGAAACAAATGCTCAACAACAGGGGACTGGCTAGATGGTGGATTTTAAAATATTATTTTAAATGACATGCTGATCCACTAATGATGATTGAAGCAATAAATGGAGAATGAGATTTCATGAACTTGTCCATTAGTTTAAGAATTTAGTAAGAAAATGGTCCCAGGAAGGGAAGTTGAGAATAGCAGATAGAAATCCAGGTAAGATGGTAAAATCACTATAGAAAATACACAAAACATGAGCTATATCCAAATAGTGCTGATCTCCCTGAACTTATTTCTGAGTGATTTTTTAAAAATTCCATATTCCCTTCCTTGTTTTCCAAATTCTCTGTAATGAAATGTTATACCTTTATAAGTGAACAGTAGACACAGAATTATACACTTAAAAATGGTTAAAATGGTAAATTTTATGTGATGTATATTTTAGCACAATAAAAAAAAATCAATGGGCAGGTGGTAAGACAGTCAAGGAAAACAAATTTAGTTTGCTTCAAAAAGTCAAAGAGATTTATTTTCTTAATTTGACGTCTCTGTAGCTTTAAAGGGAAATGAGTCTTTAAAGAATAAAATAAGGTAATTTAGTTGTATCACGTTGATTTTAAGTGAAATGTTTAACTTACAAATTAAAAAAAAACCTTAGGGTCATCTCTGGGGTTCACTGCCCCTGGACTATGTCAGCTGTGTATTTTCTCCCTTATTAAACTGTTATATCCAATATGGTAATAAAAAAAACAAACGAAATGCTTCCTACTTCACCATATTGCCGAGGACCAGTTCATCTCTGTAATCCTGTATGTTTAGGCTATTCCAGCCTCTGTATTTTTCAGTATGCAATTACTCAAAACCACTATCCTGAAATGGGAAAAATAAGTTCCTGAGTGAAAATCAGATGACTTCAAGTAACTTTCTACGGGTGTAATTTACTTGCTTCTTGAATGTTATTCATAAGGAATTCTTTTGTAAAGCAAAGGCTGCTATATCTTGGAATTGGTTATAAAGAGCTGTGAAATCTCTTTTTCCTAGAGAAATCATAGGTCAGATTTTCATCTGTCCAGAATAGTCTGTGTGTCTGCCTGAAACATTATAGGCACAAAGTCTAGGATCTCTGTGCTTTTCAAGTATCTGTGAAAGAAAGATATTTGGGATCTGAAAAAAAGCATTTGGTCTAAAATATGAAAAGAAAATTCAAAAATTAATATTAAGTGTTTTATTAATATTAAAATTACATTTGAAAACAATTTTCTTATTTTGCAAGAATTTCAGGTGTACAAACTGATGAGTCATTTCAAATGCAAAATTTCAAATCTTTTTTATGATGAAAATTATATTTAACAGGGGATGTGGGTGTATTTTAATGTTTTAACATATTAGGTATAGCATGAGGTAGTGCACAGCATAAGCTTGCCCAGGCCCTCAAGGGTCTTGAAATTTATGTGACTTGAAGTTAGGGACCTGGAATAGATGTCTTTCAGAAGTCACTATGAGTTTCTATGAACATGTGGCTTTTTAACTTATGTGATCAATTCTTGGAGTTGCTTTTGTCCCTTGGCAAACCATCTGAACTAACCCTGACATTGTAGATTCTCTCCAAAGATTTCCTACTTCCCAAAATTTTCTTGAGACTATAGTAATTCCCTTGAGACTAGAATATACCATCTGAGATTGCCCTAATACCAAACATAACCCCACAAACTCTCATTGGAGAAAACATGAAAGATTTCTAGGGTTATTTTAACAGTCACCAGCATCTTGGAAAGTTCTCTGTACCCAGGTGGAGTTAGTAACCCCAATTTCCCTAGAATACATCTTTTGAGATTCTCAATTACTTTTTTATTGAGCTATGGAATACATTAGAGAAAACATTTTTTTATCTGGGAAAATGACACATATGTTCACTTGGTCTTGGTAGATCTTGGATATCATTCAGAAAATAATTACCCCCAGGAACAACAGAGTTAATGATTTTTATAAATGTCAAATGCCCAGTATGTACCAGACACTGTTCTAGGTGCTTGGGATAGATCAGTGCAAGAAAGCAGACAAAAATCCCTCCCTTTGTGGCAGAACATTCCTGCAGATCTCAAAAGTAATTTAGATTTGGTCTCCCAAGCCCTACACAAGTGAGCTATAAGCATGGTAAACCATTACCTGTTATGTAAGTAAAATTGATGTCATTAATGTATTCTCCTTCTTTCCAAACTGGAAGCCAGGACTAATGCCCAACAATCTTATCAATAAGTTCCTTTAAAATTGTGACGTTTGGGATGTAGGTAACATATTTGTATATGTGCAATAATTTCTACATGTATTGCCCAGTTTCTTTTTAGGTAAAATTTAGAGGACGAAGTACATCTCCTCCTAGGAATGCAGGTAACTGAGAGATTTGTACATATACAATGTACAAATGACATTTTAACCATTTGTGGCATCTTTTTCCAGAATGGGTAAAAAGATAAAGAAGGAACCAGAGCCCCCTCCCAAGGATGTGGTAAGTTTCTGATTTGAATACTAGCAGCATGTTAACAACCAGTTTTAAAAATAAACTGTTGAAACAGTTTGGCATGTACCACTATATACATGAGTGCATGGTGGCAGAAGTCCAAAGTCTGACTAATGATAAGATTAGTCAGAGAAATCTAACATTATGTAAACAAACATTTACAACATTGTCATTACCTGATTAGCACAATTAGAGAGTAATTATTAGCTTTTCCAGTATGTGGATGGCATGTTTATAAGCCTAGTTAATGAACAAATAGTTTTGGTTTGTTCTTTCAAATACTTTAAATTTACATTTGCCAGTCTCTCATTAATGTTAATTATCCAAATGAATTTTAAAAAATGACTGGAAGTTATGCTATAGCTATTAAGTATGTATGTGAGGTTGTCTTAAGATGACTATTTGGATATTGGAAGTCCTGTATTTTCCAATTCTATGGAGAGAAAAATCTGTGTTCATCACCTTTTTCTCTTTCCAGTGCTTGAATAATGCATTCCCCACAACACAAAACCTTGTCTCTCCCTTTTAAAAGCAGGGTTCAACAATGTCCAATAGGTTGGTCATTTGGGACAAGGTGATCTTAGAAGTTGTAAAATAATTTAAAGTGATCATGGTAAATAAGCATGGATCATACAAAAATTTATTTCCATAGTGGTAGTGATTATAGAAGTAAACAATTAGAAGTAACAAAAATGTTTTATAATAAAAACTTAGTTAAATAAATTATTCCATTTTGATAAAATGATGTCACTGAATATTTGATAGCATGGGAATATGATCACAACATATGAATTAAAAAGCTATGACATAAAGAGAAAATAAATTGAGTTATTTGTAGTGAGGTGGATGGACCTAGAGTCTGTCATACAGAGTGAGGTAAGTCAGAAAGAGAATAACAAATACCGTATGCTAATGCACATATATGGAATCTAAAAAAATGGCACTGATGAACCTGGTGGCAGGGCAGGAATAAAGACGCAGACGTAGAGAACAGACTTGAGGACGTGGGGGGGAAGGGGAAGCTGGGACGAAGTGAGAGAGTAGCAGTGACATATATACACTACCAGATGTAAAATAGATAGCTAGTGGGAAGCTGCTGCATAGCACAGGGAGATCAGCTCGGTGCTTTGTGACCACCTAGAGGGGTGGGATAGGGAGGGAGGGAGGGCGACGCAAGAGGGAGGAGATATGGGAATATATGTATACATATAGCTGATTCACCTTTTTGTACAGCAGAAACTAACGCAACATTGTAAAGCAATTATCCTCCAATAAAGATGTAAAAAAAGAAAAAGAACCCATCTGAAAAAAATGGAAACTCACCAATTTTTGGTTTCTGCTATGCTTACTGGGATACTGAGTTAATCAGTTTATAAGAAACTACTATTCTTGAATTGTAGTTGTTCTACAGAAAGTGGAGATACAGAACCTATTCTAATTACAAAAAAAAAAAGCTATGATAAAAAATTAAAGCAGGGTTTTATTGTCTCTCTTTAAAGTTTATGAACTACTGATTATGTTAAAAATAGAAAATGTCCTCAATTTTCAATTTAAAAACTTATTTTGAAACAGACATTTGGTGTGGTTGTCTTCAAATAAAATGTGAATGAGAAAAAATTGTGTATAGTCAAAAGACTCGCAGGATTTTACTGTTTGAAAGAATCTGAGGTTAGTGCAGGAATCTTCCCGACAACACTGGAACACTGTGGTTACAAATATGACCTCTGTCCCAGCTCTGCCTCTCATAAACTGTTATTTTGGTGAAGTTGCCAAATTTGGCCAAGTTATTTCAGCTTTTTTTTTTAATCTCTTAAATGAGAATTGTCATGTCCAAGTCATTTTGGTGGTTCTATCGATTACAATGAGAGTACATGAAGTTCACAGTGCCTAGCACATAGAAAACACTCAGTAAATAAGACCTGTTGTCTTGTGAATCCTTTAGATTCTGCTACACACACACATCCCTATATAACTCCTGTATGATCCTTCAATGCAGCTGGAAACAGAGGCTACAGAAGACCTGTCTGTCCAGGTCTAGGAAAGCTTTGCAGAGAAGGTCACTGTGGTCTCCTGATACAGTTCATCAGTCCGGCTGCTCTCCTTTGGATATACTCCTAAAATGTTCTAAATTCTCTTAATTTTTCATTGCATCTTATTTGCATTACCCTTCTTTTTGCTGCAGAATAGCATTATTGACATCCTATTACTACCAGAAAGTGGAGTCACGCACACAGTACTTGACGACAAACACTTTCTGATTAAAATTAGAATTAAGGAACTATTAAACAATAGATACATTTGTCTAATACACGCTCCATAATTTTATAATGTCTTGCTGGTGTTGTCCTCTGTACTCCAGTCCTTGAGGAGCACAATCAAGGACTGAGAAACAATTCCAGTCCTCAAGTTAACAAAAATCTAGCTTTTGATTCCTTGGGTCACAGCAGTCTTGAGGGCAGCCAAAGGCATGTGTAACAGTGACCGTTGCTCTCTGACAATCCCGAGGATCCTTCCAACCTTCCCCTACTCTGATTTTATGTTAATAAAGCTGATAGAGTAGTATTAAAGTATCTAACTGCTGTTCTGTCTTATAAATTCTAATACTTCAAAACACTATAGCACAGTTTAAACTATCTGAACTTGGAATTTGTTCCGAGGTATACCTCTTCAAAGTCTGTGAAAGGTTTGTTGTACACGTTAGAAATAAAAACCAGATTTAAAAGAGGGATATATAACTGCTTGAGAAAATAACCTTTTCTGTGTCAAGTCATGGCAATTTGCCATATATATCTCCTAAAACATTGTTTCCAAAGATTTTTATTTTTTTAATTTTTTTTTAAATTGAGAGGTTTTTTATTTATTTATTTATTTATTTATTTATGGCTGTGTTGGGTCTTCGTTTCTGTGTGAGGGCTTTCTCTAGTTGCGGCGAGCGGGGGCCACTCTTCATCGCGGTGCGCGGGCCTCTCACTATCGCGGCCTCTCCTGTTGCGGAGCACAGGCTCCAGATGCGCAGGCTCAGTAATTGTGGCTCACGGGCCCAGTTGCTCCGTGGCATGTGGGATCTTCCCAGACCAGGGCTCGAACCCGTGTCCCCTGCATTGGCAGGCAGATTCTCAACCACTGCGCCACCAGGGAAGCCCAGATTTTTATTTTTATTAGTCTTTCATCTACTGGTTAAAATGCGTAACGGGGACAGAAAAAAAGAGTTAACGGGGACAAAAAAAAAGAGTGTTTGGTGATAAGGTTAAAACAAAATGCTCCCTTTGCTTTTGTTAGTATTCTCATTGTCAAAGCATACACTGATATGTGCATTTATGGTTTATTGCTCTCCATTTCTTCTCATAAAGGAGAACACTAGCTAAGAAGATGCCTGAATGGGGGGAAGATATGGCTTGAATAACCAACACAACTATATTATGCTTTCCCAAATCATTTCCAAGTCTGGCTGAAAGGTTGTTTGTGATGCTTTAACAAAAGGCAGACTTTTTCTGTGGACTGATTGCACGAAAGAATTATTAACAGAAACAACGTTAGTAGGCAATGTTTGGTATAAGGCATGATATTCGGTTACTGAGTATGGGCTCCAGGGTTATACTGTCAGAGTCTGAATCCTCACCTCATCACCCACCATCTGTGATCTGGGGCAAATCTCCTAACCTCGGTATTCCCCAATGAGGATGTAATCATGTCCACTGCATACCCACTCACAGCAGTGGGGCAAGGTTAGAGAAGTAAAAGATGCTTAGAACAGTGCCAGGCATTAGATAAGAACTTAGTAAATGTAATTATTAATGATGTAGTTGAGGGTGCTGTCCATCATTGTACAAAACTGTTGAAGTTTGCGTGAACTGTCCAAGGAGGCAGGGGTATCAGCTGTGAGAGCCCATCCGGCCACTGAAGTTCCCAGAGGCCTAGAGCACAGCCATCACGATTCATGGTCAGGTCTTCGAGTTTAAGAGCACAGAAATTTTATTCTCTTATGTTTCAGAGGCAGTTGAACTTTAGTGGGTAAATCCACAGTATTTAAACTCACAAGAGACTATGATTTGGCCTTGGAATCTTAGTGGTTAAGTATCAAGTCAACTGAACATTTATGTTAATGGGTCAACGCCTTCCTGTTAGGTGCATACAGGGAACCAAGCATGGTGGGTGTTGAACCAGAGGAACGGGCAATAGTGGAAACTGCTCCCTCACCTGGACAACCAAACCCAGTTCCCTGGATGAGTGGGATGTCCCCAGGGTCTTGTTTTTCTGGACCCTTTTCATCAGCCTCAGAACTCAACCTCTAACTCTGTCATAGACTGCCAAAACTGCCATAGACTTTTTTTCTAGGAATGAAGCCTCTTAGGGACTTTATTTTCCTATCTTTCTCCCTCATCACAGATGTATGTATAAATAACATACATATACAAAACTGTATAAATAAATATCGGCTTGCTCACCTTGCTCTAAAGATTTGCTATTTTGATTCAGGTTGTAAAGCAAATGAAAGGCCATTTTAGCGGTTTTCATTTTAACCTTTACCCTTTTGCAGATTTTAAGTGATGTCTAGAGAGTCTGTACTAAAAGTTCATGCTCGAGTGGTGCAGTCTACTTCCTTCTGTTTATCTGTCTCCCTTTTCCTGTGCAATTGGCTCCTCGTGATCGGAGACCACTGACTTGGTAAACACATTCCAACAGAAATCAAAAAAGCCTTTTATTTGCACTTACCGGCAGCATAAAAATCACTCAACTCTCATGATTTATCTCTTTTCACTGAGTTCAGCTTTATAATTGTATGTTCTTTTAGACTTGTGCTGTCTAATACAGTAGCCACTGGCCACATGTGGTTATTTACATTTAAAATAACTAAAATTGTATTAATTAAAATCAACAATAAAAAATAAAATGAAAAATTCAGTTCCTCAGTCTCATCAGTCACACTTCAAGTGCTCAGGAGCCACGTGGGGCTTCTGCCTGCCAGATTGGACAATGCAGGATCAGAACATTTCATCGTTGCAGTTCTGTTGGGCAGCCTTATCCTAAATAGTCTTATTTCCTTAACAGAGGTAGAAAAGCATCTCTACACGTATATGGCTTCTCTAATTGACTGGGTTTAAAACTCAAAGCTTAGCCAAAATGCTTCCCCTTTCCTTCATTCTCTTTGTAAATAATTTTGGTTCATCATTTATTCAGTACAGAGCACGAAATTATAATTTCACAACCAGCTTGTTGGTGACTGACTATGAGTTCTTCATGGGAAAGCAAATGGAATCTGTAATTACAGCACAGGATTATATATTTAGTCATGTGGCATTCTTTTATAGCTATCATTTTATTCTCGGCGCCCTTTTTAATGAAAAATTACTATAATGCCGCAGGCTCTGTAGGAGAAACACATGTCATTCCAAGTTTCTCCACTGTCTGCCAAACACTGGTATTTCTCCTCCTTTGACAGCTCTTACAGTGGTAACTCTCACGGTCTCAAACTTCCTCTTAAGCTTCTTGTACCCCCATCACCTTTTTCTTAAGGATGACCAGAAGATATGGCAAAATACCGAAGCATTTTCTGAACCACTGAAGGAGCATTAAAAGATATTTAAATGTATTTCCACCTACCCTGCTCCTTTGAGAATTGTAGCCATTCTGTGGAGATCACGACAAATCTATGCTTCAACATAGTTTACTCATTCACGTGCTCGTAAAATCAGCTTTAAAAATACTGAAATATCAGAGGTCTCTGAAGTGGAAGTTCTAAAATGGAAGGAAAGGTAACCAGCCAGGATGCTAGGGAAACTGACTTAAGTGGAAAAGGTGATCTAAGGCTTTGATTCTCAAGGGTTTGGTGGTGGGTCGGGGGCCTTACGAGGGTAGGATGGTGACTGTGGACTCTCTCCCTGTAGAATGCACACCAAAAGTTCTGCACACAATTTCAGAGAGACAAGCTGTCCCTGGAGGCCACTGATGGCTCCGTGAACCTCAGATTTGGAATCTTCTTTTCTGGCATCAACAGACAGTACAACAGTTAAGGCACTTCAAGGCCACATGTATAAAAAAAGAAGTTTCCAGAGGCACTTTAATATATTCCTTTATAGACATTATAAGGATTCCTTTATAGACATTATTGAGGATTTCCATATACTGGGTGTTGTTCTAGGTAGTGAAGATAGAGAAATAACATAATCTTTTGTCTGAAGAAAGTCATTCATTTACTGGACAAATATTGAGTACATACCATATGCAAGTATTCCTTTACATCCTGGGCATATAGATCAGGCCTCAAGGCAATTTACATTCTAGTGGGGCAAACAGTCAATTAACAAATAATGTAATTCAGGTAATGATAAGATCAATGAAATTTTACCTGAGTTTTGTTGAAAAAATCTAGAATTTTAATTCCAAATCATTATTAACTTTTTTTTCTTATTATGTCATTACTTCAGAAATCCCTTCTTAAGAATTACACTGTGATTCAGACCATCATTATCATCCAGTTTAAATATCAATTTATCAATTTATTGATCCACCACTACTGTGTTTATATTTTGTCCTCCCCAATCTTGGCTGAAGTATTTGCCAAGTAATTTGTTTACGTGTACAGTTGGTATACTTGTTGAGTTTGTGAATGCCTGAACATGTCTTTTTCACGTATGAATGATAACTTAGCAAGGTATAAATTTCTAGAGTCACAATCCTTTCCTCTGAACTTTGTTGATTATCCTCAATAGAGGGCTGGTGAAGGGAAGGTCTAGGTCACTTGCTGAGGCCTCATCTTTCCTTATTTTTCAGTAATATTTCTGCTTCCTATTTCATATTTTCTATTCAGTCAAACTCCTATTTTACGCACCATAAATGCAGCATTCATTCCCATTTTAAACCTTCCTGGTGTCATTTTCCCCATTTGAATATCCTTCCTCCTTATCTCAGCCTACCCCATTGTATCCATTCTTCAAATCGCATCTAAAATTCTACCACCACCGCGGACTTTTCTCCATTTATCCCAGTTCAAATTAACTCCCCCTTCCGCATCACAACATTTATCGTCTCTGTCATATGTTTTTGTACTTCATAGAATCCTAGAATTTTATATCTGGAAGAGATCTGAGAGATATAATCCAACTCCCTAATTTTTCAGATTAAAAAAGACGTGGTTAGTGAGCTAGTGATGACTCCAAGTGCTCTGGCATTCTGGGGCTACCCCTTAATGCCTATCTAAGATGTTTCTCAAGCCTCAATCACCGGGCACTTTTAGAAGTTCTTCCTTAAAATTTCCCTGGATTTCCAGGCCCTTATGCTCTCCTGGTCAGTGTTGCAGACAGCATCCTAGCCATTGCTCTAGGCTCTGCTAGAGGCCATTTTTTCCCACTGGTTCATGTCACTGGAACCCGTAAGTGCCGCAAGCCTGGTGCATATGGCAGACTTTTACTGAAGATTTGTCTCCCAAAAAGAATCTAAGAGGCTTGAGGCTTTGATAACTCTTTCAGCTTCTACTACAGAGCTAGACATGCACAAACAACAGCTTCAATTTGGATGTTAGATAATGCTGTCCTAAAATCCAACAGCCATTTTCCCTCCAAGAGGTATTTTTATCCCAGCCACGTCCTTTCGGGTCATTGCTTACTGCCATCTTCTCTGTTTTCACTCTTTTAACCTCACACAATTATATCTCCTTATTCAGAATAATCTATCTCTCCATCCTCTACCCAAAACTGGACATCAATTTTTGCTATATCTCAAAACACATTAAGATGTGCATTTAGAAAGGGCCAACACAAAGAACCAGGTAAAGCTTTGAAATTCAAATTTTTTTCCTTTAACATAAGCAGAACCTCCTCCTCCATGGTCTCTGGAAATGGAAGAAAAATAGTGTAATAATTTGTTTTCTCCTTGACCAAACAAAACCCAGGGGGGTCATGCATTTGTTATTGTTCATTTCAACTCCACATGAATTCTCAAGATCTCACAGCAAGATACAGGACTTCTTAGAGTCCTATACTTTTTCTTTATACTATATTACCTTTTCCCCTGTTCCAGATTTTATCCAGTTTTATATTTTGTGATATGCTGTTATCTTTTGCTTTTTAGTTGTTTCACATATGTAATTCCTGCTTTTCAAGAAAGGGTGTAGTGGTTAGAAAGCAAGTACTGATCACTGAGACTGTCAGGGCATCTAATACATACAGGTTCTCAAGGATTCTTGTGTATTGACTAAGAATTATACTAATATATGTTATTTAATGAGCATCTATTATGTGCCGGACAATGTGCTAAATAAGTGCTTTACATACATGATCTCTAATCCGCTCCTTAATCCTTTGCAATAGGTATTATTATACCCATTATTCAGAGAAGGAAACTGAAATTCTAACAGCGTAAGTAACTAGTTTGATTCCCCATGGCTAAAATGAGAGACTACACCTGCCGGATTCCAAAATACTTTGCTCTTCCCTCCATACTCCAGGAATTCCAAAGCCACCAATGTTGACAACCGTGATGGTTTTTAAATAAAAAATTTACAATGCACTTTGTGGGCAGTGACCACATCCTTTTTGTAAGATTATGTTCTCTTTAAGTTTCAAGACACCACTCATGTTTTATGTGCTTTTAAAGCTCGCATGTGGCTCTGATATTTTTCTCTTTGAATTTCAGTTTGATCCATTAACAATTGAAAGCAAAAAAGCAGCAACCGTGGTGTTAATGCTTAATTCTCCAGAAGAAGAAATTTTGGCTAAAGCATGTGAGGCCATTTATAGATTTGCTTTAAAAGGTTTGGATTTTTTTCAGTTTATCTTTCTAGTTCATTAGTTTCTTAAAAATATTTGCTACATAATGGGCACTTTTCTCCCCAGTCTTTGACTTACTTCCTGTCTGATGAATTCTTTCAGACAATCAGAATATCATTTAATGCATCACCTGAAAGTAATATATCTCCCTATGTGCCTAACCTAGTCTCAAGGAGCAATTTAGTCAATCGGTAGAATAGTCATTTTGAAGGCTTTATTGCAGTTTAAAAAACTGTAAATGTCACAGGAGCTGAAAGAGCTCCTAAGGATCAAAGCTGGAATAATTTGAGCAACAAAATAAACAAAGTATTAGATTTATAGCCCTATAATTTATATTAAAGAAGAAAATAAATATCCGTAAGTCTATACAAACAAATAAACGATTGAATAAGTAAATAAATGGGAGAGAAAAGACCAATCTCCAATGCAGAAGAATCCCAATTTATGCAGATACTCTGCCCTTGAGGAGGTGGGATGCAACTTCCTATTCTTTAGGGGCTGTGCATAGTGACATCTTTCCAAAGAGTGCAAGATGGACACAGGGGGAAAAGAGTAAGTTTGTAGCAGAGAAACCTGACAAACACTACCTCTGCCAGGTGATCAAAATCAACATCAACAGAGATAAGTCATTTGATAATAAGTGCCCTTGACATGACATAATGAAAATGGCACTTCTATGTTATTTTCCCCCAAACCTATAGCCCCAGTCTAAATATGATTTTTTTAAAAAATAAAACAAATTCCAATTCAGGGACATCCTCCAATTACCTAACCAGTACTCTCAAAACTGTCATAGCTATCAAAAACAAGGAAAGTCTGAGAAACTCTCATAGCCAACAGAAGCTAAGGACACACAATGACTAAATGTCATGGGGGACCTGGATAGGATGCTGGAACAGAAAAAGAAAAACTAACAGTAAGGAAATCCGAATAAACTGTGGAATTTCATTAGTAATAACATATCATTACTGGTTCATTAATTGCATCAAATGTCCCTACTAATGTAAAATGTAAAATGACAGGGAAACTGGGTGTGGGACACATGGGAAATATCTGTATTATCTTTGAAATTTTTCTGTAAAACTAAAACTGTTGTAAAATATAAAGTTTACTAAAATGTTGTAAATGTTACAAATTATATTCTATTGAAAGACTTGTTCATAGAGGATTTACAAACATAAGAGACAGTTACATTTTAGTTCATTCCAAGTGGTGATAAAATTAGACTTTTATTATACTATGTAACATTGAAATTGGAAATATTTGAAGAGTTCAGTGTAGCTTGGTATTTTTAACAAAACCTTCTTAAACTAAAATGGGAGCAATTTGATTTTAAAGAAATGGTACTTTAAAACATTGTTTGGGGGACTTATATGAGAGAACAACAAATCATTCAATTAGCAAATGGTAAAATACTGACCTAGCTAGTCATCACCATCACCTCACTCTAGTCTTCACTGGGAATTCTGATAAAAATCAGAGTGGTTCTGGAAGGTATGGTTCATGAGTAGATTGTGTAGAATACTGGGTCAAATTTCAGGGAGACATTGGATCATGCTTCTATAGCACAGAGTCATCGCATGTCATCTCTTTTTATATTGTAAGTTCGATGTTCAGTACTAGCAGTATTTTCTGAAATATTTTCTTAAGTTAAATGATGGGACTTTGCCTTCTTGCCAAGATGAAGTAAGGGGCCAGATTTACCCTCCTTACCAGAACAAGTAAGAAAACAGAAAAATATACGAAGTAAGAGTTGGCAACACACTGAATATCAGGCCATGAAGGACAGCAACCATTGAGAAACAGGAAACAAAGGAAATTAGCCCTCTGATTGCCCCAGCCTATTGATTTCAGAGAGTTTCCAGGCCATAGCCCAGGAAGGGGTAACCTGTGCAGAGCCTGGTGGACTCTCTGAGTTGAGACGATAGACCTGAAAATCCAGGAAGATGAAGGCAGCAAGTTTTCAGGAAAGAGTAACAGAGAGGAAAGAGTTGCACAGAGAGAGAACTCAGGAGTTCTGTAAAGGGTCCCACTCAAGTGTTCAGCTTGATCCACATGTATATGTGTGGGGACTACTTGAAGTCAGACAAAGCACCCAACAGGCTTAGAGGTAACAGTGCCTAGCGCTCACACAGGGTCAGAAGTAGTGCCTGTTCGCATCAGCCAGACTGCAAAACCTCAAGATTCATGGAGAACTGTGCAAGTACACAGAAGGGTCTTGCCTCAATAGTTAGAAATAATTAGGCCTAGACTGAGCCCTGTTCTAGTACTATCAAATAAATATTTTAAAAGCAAACCCGAAAGGATCAAACTTTCTCCAGATAACTGTGTCCCAGAACAAATTTCAAGGTAACAACAATATCCATTGCCCAACTAGGTAAAATTCACTATGTCTGGCACCCAGTTAAAAAATTACCAAGTGTGACAAAAAGCAGGAAAATACAATGCATAATGAGGATATAAATCAATTTGTAAATCAAAACTGACCCAATGTATGTGTAACTTGAGTCTCTGAATAAAGGAGTGAGGAACAGAATAAGTATTTGAAAAAATAATTGTTAAAATTTCCCCCAATTTGATGAAAACTCTAAGCCCCCAGATACAGGAAGCTTAAAGAAACTGAAGCACAATGAATATGAAGAAAACTACACCAAGGCACATTGTAATCAAATTTCTTG
This sequence comes from Balaenoptera musculus, assembly GCF_009873245.2. NCBI lineage: Eukaryota > Metazoa > Chordata > Mammalia > Artiodactyla > Balaenopteridae > Balaenoptera > Balaenoptera musculus. The sequence continues at coordinate 12,674,153 of NC_045786.1, read as the reverse complement.
AAAAGACTGATAAAGAGAAAATCTTAAAAGCATCCAGAGGAAAAAAATGTTACATTCAGAGGAACAAAAATAAGGATGACAACAGATTTATTATCACAAATGATGCAAGCAAGAAGTCAGTGGAGCAATATCTTTAAACTGAATCAGTCTTCTGTGCACCTGAAACTAACACAACATTGTAAATCAACTATATTACAGTAAAAGTTAAAAAAATAAAAAAAGTACCGGAAAAAAAAAATAAAACTTTCAACCTAGATTTCTACACCCTTCAAAAATATCTTTCGAAAACATAAGTGAAATAAAGTCTTTTTCAAACATTCAAAAACTGAAATAGTTCATTGCAAGCAAAACCACACTACTAATTATATTAACTAGGTCCTTCAGGCAGAAAGAAAATGGCACCAGATGGAAATATGGATCTACACAAAAGAATAAATATAGAACACTAGAAATGGTAACATATAAGGTTTTTTTTGCTTAATATTTAAATCACTTAAAAGGCAAATTGGTTATTTTAAACAAAACTAATAATCATATATTGTGCAGTCTGAAACATATGTAAAAGTAAGTTATATGACAACAGAACCAAGGTAGAAAGGTGAAAAATGGAAGTATACTATTATAAGTGTACTGTATGTGAAGTAGTATACTACCACTTGAAAGAAGACTGTGCTAGGACATATACTACAGACCCTAATGCAACCACAAAAATAACAAAGCAATGATATCAAATAAGCCAACAAAGGAACAAAATGGAATCATAAAAAATTCAATTCATACAAAGAAGGCAGAAATGAAGAAAAGAAAAACAACAATGAAACACATAAGAAATAAGTAACAAGATGGTATATTTAAACCTAACCATATCAATAATCAAATTAAATGTAAATGGTCTGAATACATCAATTAACAGGGAGAGAGTGTTTTATTAGAAAAAAAGCAAGACCAAACTGCATGATGCCTTCAAGAAATGCACGCAGAATATAATGACACAAATAACTTGAAAGTAAAAGGATGAAAAAGGATATCCTATGCTAGCACTAATCAAAAGAAAGCTGAAGTAGCTATATTAATATCACAAAAATAGACTAAAAAAAGAGTGGTACCAGAGATAAAGATGGCCATTTTATAATAATAATAAAGGGGTCAATTAATGAAGATGCTACGAAAAATCCTAAACAATTAATGTACTTAATATCAGACTTTCAGATTACATGAAGCTAGAAATGCAAGGAGAAATAGACATCTACAATTATAGCTGAGGATTTTGATACTCTTCTCTCAATAAATGAAAGAACCAGTAGACAGTAAATCTGTAAGGATATAGAAGATTGGAACAGCAATATAAATTAATTTAACCTAATTTATATTTATAGAACACTCCAAGAACAGCAGAGTATACATTCTTTTCAAGTGCATACAGTACATTTATCAAAATGGATTATATTCTGGGCCATAAAACAAGCCTTAATAAATTTAAAAGAATTCCAGTCATACAAAATATATGCTATTCCATATTAGAATTAAATTAAAAATCAATAACACAAAGAACTCTGGACAATCACTAAATAGTCAGAAAGCAAATAACACACTTCTAAATAACCTGTGAGTAGGAGCTTCCCTGGTGGCGCAGTGGTTGAGAATCAGCCTGCCAATGCAGGGGACATGGGTTCGATCCCTGGTCCAGGAAGATCCCACATGCTGTGGAGCAACTAAGCCTGTGCGCCACAACTACTGAGCCTGCATGCCGCAACTACTGAAGCCCGCATGCCTAGAGCCCATGCTCCACAACAAGAGAAGCCACCGCAATGAGAAGCCCGCGCACTGCAATGAAGAGTAAACTCCGCTCACCCCAGCTAGAGAAAGCCCGCGTGCAGCAACGAAGACCCAACACAGCCAAAAATAAATAAATTACATAAATAAATTTTAAAAAATAATAATAAATAAATAACCTGTGAGTGAAAGTAGAAATCAGAAGGAAAATCCAAATTAAAATGAGAACACAGCATATAAAAATTTGCAGGGGGACTTCCCTGGTGGTCCAGTGGTTGAGACAATGCTCTTCCAATGCAGGGGGTGCAGGTTCGATCCCTGCTCAGGGAACTAAGATCCCACATGCCACATGGTGTGGCAAAAACAAAAACAGAACAAAAAAAAATTTGTAGGATGCTACTAAAAGAGTATTTAGAGAGAAATTTATTGCACCTGTTAGAAAACAAGAACGTCTCTCAAATCAATGACCTGAGCTTCCACTTTAAGAAAATAGAAAAACAAGAGCTAATTAAACCCAGGCATTAGCAATAAGGATATAATATATACCTGAGCAAAAATCAATGAAACAGAAAACAGAAAAACAGTGGACAAAAGCAGTGAAATGAAAATGTCTAGCCAGGTTGATAAATAAAAAGAGAGAACACAAATTATTGATATGAGGAATGAGAGCATCACTACAGCTCCTATAGATATTAAAAGGATAATCTAAATATTATGAACAATTTAATGCCAATAAATTCTACAACTTAGATAAATTGGGCAAATTCATTTTAAGACACAAACTCTCAAAGCTCATTAAAGAAAAATAGCCTGAATAGCCCCTTATCTATTACAGAAATGGAAATCTGCAATTTAAAAATCTCACGAAGAAAACTTTAGGTCCAGATGTTTTCACTGCTGAACTCTGCCATACACTTATGGAAGAAATAATACCAGTTATACACAAACTCTTTTAGAAAATTGAAAAAGATGGAATATTTCTCTATTGATTCTATGAAGCCACCATTTATTTAAGTATCCTAAAATTTATCCTTAAATTAAAATTTATTTGGGACTTCCCTGGCGGTCCAGTGGTTAAGACTCCGTTCTTCCAACGTAGGGGGCGAGGGTTCCATCCCTGATCAGGGAACTAAGATCCCACATGCTGCGTGGCACAGCAAAAAAAAAAAAAAAAAAATTTATTTGACAAAATATTTTCATCTAAGAAATTCACTTTTAGAACCCCAATAAAATGCAAATATTATGGAAGGTTTGAGAAGGACGTTTGTAATAGTCAACAATGCATATTTCAACAGATTCTTATCAAGTGACAGATTTAACCATTTAGATACAGGGCAGTTCCACAGGCTATAGGAAGGTACAGTCTGTGTTTAGAGAACTGAGTTATCAGAATGAACCTATAACTTCAAGTATAAAATATTTTAATTTTATGAGAAAACTGAGGCAAGATAGTTTAAAAGACTTTATTTTACTCAAATTAATTTTGAAAATGAAATATGCATTTTCATAGCTGGTGAAATTGAGAAGCTGAAATTAATCAGGACCTAAATATTATTCCAGACTTTGAAGAATGATATCCCACTTATTGGGGTAGGGATAAACTGCTTTTACAGTTAGGCCAGGTGCTGGCCTTCACTGACCTTCTGGTTCTGGGGCTTCTTGCCACAGTTAAGGAATCCCAGTAACCCCGGTGGCTCCGCTTTGTGTGTGTGCCTCCATGCTGGCTGCAGGCAAACCCACTGGGTGAAAAACGAGCACCCTAAACTCCAACTCACTTGAATTTGAAGTGGGGACTCTGTGTGTTAATTTTTATAATTAATTATGCAAGTAAGTATTATTGAGTGCCCATTACATGCCTGGCACTGTGTTAGGCACGAGGTTATGAGAGAATAGAACAGAAAGGGTATCTGTCTTCATGGAAAGTTAAGTAACAGGGATGTAAGCGAACAATGCACGGAGATCGTTAAGTGGTATGAAGGAAATAAAGCAGGATAAAGAGATCAGAAAGACTGAGATGTAGTGATGACATTAGGTAGGGTGGAGGGTGGTCAGAAGAGACCCCTCAGGAGGTTCGGTGTGAGCTAAGAACCAAATGAAGAAGCCAGCTTTGTAAACATCCAGGGAAGGGAGAGTAGCAAGTCCAGGATACCTGAGCTCTAAGGTTTATTCTGAAAGAAATACGTGTGGAAACCCAGGAATGTGAAAGACAAATGGCAAATAAGAACTTGGAATGACACAAAGAAGAATTTTGATGAGATTGCTATCCATGTCTGATTTTATTTTACCTGTGATGTCAGGTGAAGAAAATAAAGCAACCCTCCTTGAACTTGGAGCTGTGGAACCGTTAACTAAGCTGCTCAACCACGAAGACAAAATTGTGAGAAGAAACGCTACTATGATATTTGGAATTCTGGCTTCTAATAGTAAGTATCCGCTTTTAAAACTAATTAAATAATCTCACATGATGCATTATACTTTTAAATTTAACCTTAAGGGACTCACTTTAATTTTATTTAAGCTGACTTTAATGTTAACAAAAAAGTTAAATAAGTGTAATGTGCAACAAATGTATGATTTCATATTTTAAGTGATATTTTAAAATATAAAAATATGTGCCCATATATCCATGGAAAAACTCTCAGAGTTGGTGATGTAGTATGTTCCAGTCTTACAAGTTAGGAGAACAATCATTGTCTTTTAAAATTAAAATAGTTTTCTTGAGTTAGGATAATGTAATTTGAATGTCTGCCTGTACAAGTTACACTTCATGTGTATTTCATTGTAACTGAAGCCCAGAGTAAAAAGTTTTGATACACTTATTTTTTGAAGCTGCAAGCTATATTTTGCCAAAAAGAAATTTAGATACGTATTTACTCCTTAAATCAGACCTATTACTTGCTTTAATATTTTCACATATTTAATATGGTGGAATAACAGTATCACTTAAAATATGCTGTCACTTCTATTAGAATATCACTTTGACTAAAACCATGTAATACAGGCAGTCCCTGACTAGTGAACAGGACGTGTTTTCTGTTTGTAAGTCATTTTCATGTTATGGTGGTAGATTTTCGAGTTGGCCAACAAAAGCCTTGTTATTTATAATAAAAAATGACTTTCTTGGTGGAGACTGAATTCTGTCATGAAACTCGGGCTGATAGGAATAAACATGTCTCTATCATGGCACGTGGCTAAAATCATCCTACCTTCTCCTTTTTACCATTGTCTCAGCAAGCACACAAGCACAGATTCCTCCTCCAGCTTCCTGCACTGTCCCAGCTCACATACCCTGGACCCTCTGTGATGCAGTGGGGGCCCCTCATTCCATGGTGTCCAGCAGGGACTGTGGCCTTGGTGTCTTCAGAGACAGTTATGAGTGGAGGAAGGGGGAAGGGAGGGGAAGGAGAGCCTTCTCTGGCATCTGTGCCATCACAACCTCAGCTGCGGAGACCACGTGAACAGCACCTGCAGTGTTATGGGGTTGGTGGGGGCACTCTGTAGTTAGTGGAAGGGTTTCTGGTGGAAACTCCAGGACTAGCGGTGGCTGTGCTGCAAGGCGGGGGCTCTGGGAGTATCTCCGGGAATGACAGCAGGATGAGGACAGTCAGCGGGCAGTGGATATTCCACCAACGTAGATTACAATAACACTAGTCAACACTTACAAAGTATTTACAATGTGCCAGGCACTGTCGTACATAGTATTTATATATTAAATCGCTTAATGAGGTTGGTGCTATTATTTCCTTTACATATGAGGTGACTGAGGCACAGAGAAGTTAAAGTAGTAATCATTTGTATTGTGGGGCCTTCATAAATCTGTCTCTGGGGTTGTCTGCAGACTAATTCTGCCATATTGAATGTGCCATATAGAATTATGTATAACCAAAACAGGGAAAATATTTAAATTTCTTCCGTTTTATTCTGCGTACATACCACAGAGTTTGAAAACCAAAGGTGCTTGGTAACACCCCACGTGCAACTCCTTATTTTATTTATTTTAAATTATTTATTTATTTATGTATTTATGTATTTATTTATTTTTGGCTGCGTTGGGTCTTGGTTGCTGCACGCAGGCTTTCTCTAGTTGTGGTGAGCGGGGACTACTCTTTGTTGTGGTGCGCGTGCTTCTCGTTGTGGTGGCTTCTCTTCTTGCAGAGCATGGGCTCTAGGCGCACAGGCTTCAGTAGTTGTGGCATGCAGGCTCAGTAGTTGTGGCTCGCAGGCTCTAGAGCGCAGGCTCAGTACTTGTGGCGCACGGGCTTATTTGCTCCACAGCATGTGGGATCTTCCCAGACCAGGGCTCGAACCGGGTCCCCAGCATGGGCAGGTGGATTCTTAACCACTGCACCACCAGGGAAGTCCAACTCCTTATTTTAAACACAAGAAAGATCCCTTGAAGGATTGGGTTCCTTGCCCAAAGTCATGCAGGTGGCTAGTAGCAGAACTGAGATGAGAGCTAAATTACAACTTTACTCTCTGACTCATAGTTCAGTAGACCTTCTATTCACTAAATCTTTTACGATCCTTAACATTAGCGTCCATGATAAGTCAGATTCTCCTTCTAAATGATTTAGAAAGGAGAGTTATAATTTCCTGTTTACATTTATATTTTCAATGTAATATCCAGGTCTCTATGATTTTTTCCCTTTTTTATGTTCTTAATTTCTATTATTCATTTTATTTTGTATTTTCATCTTCTAATATATACGAGTTTATCATCTGTGAAACCCTACAATTAGTTTGCAAATTTTTCTGAGTAGGTTTTTAAGTTGAATTTCATGAGTTTCTAAAGGAATCTGTGGCCCCCAAATGTTAAGAATACTGTTACATTTGGGTGCTAAATGAGATGGCTCCCTTAGACCTGTCAAGCCACAATCTGTAAGCTGGCTGGCTGGGCTGTAACCAGCGCTAGAACCAGTGCAGTCTGCAACTGCAAAGCTTAACCATGGAAAGAGCTTTGCTGTCTTCAAGGTCTCCACTGAGTGCTTGGGTCTCAAGTATACTGCATGAACTTATCAAACTTCTTTTGATTCTGTGAAGTGGGCGAAAAAAAATCAAACCATTATTGGGATTAACTTACCTGATTTTCTATTTGAACTATCTGATGACATGGATAAAACACATGGCATCCTCAACTGCTTGTGGAGCTCCTTTTTTGGTAAGAGAGCCAACACAATAGCTGGTGCTTCACTTTTCATACATGTCCAAGGAAACTTGGAATAAAAAATGAGCAACAAGTCATTTGACCTAAATGCAAAGTCATGTTTCCAGACTAATATGTAAATAAATGCACCTCTGAAGCTGCATGGTTAAATCATCATCTTTGGGCAGTCTTAAAATAACTGATGCTTCTTCAGAAATTTGTATTTTCATATCGTTTTCCACCACTATGCTCATAGTGGATGAACCAACAGGATGTTCCAACATTCCAGGTGCTAAAGGATTGCTATGAGAACCATCTTTCCCTTTTGCAGTTGCAAATAAATTATTTTTTTCTTTTTTTGCTAGAGTGATTGAGCTATGTGCTTGTGCTATGCCTGGGTCATTCAAGATAGGAATTTAAATTACTTTGTTAAACCTTTTTATCAAACGGGAGCTGCTATCTTCTTTCACCTTCCAGTTTGTATTTAGTTCAATGAGGCCATATCACAGAGACTCATTTAATGAAGAGAGAGAGTTCCGCTAAAGAGAGAGTTCATTAGGATCCTCGTGAGGAGAAGTAGCCTTGGAAGCCCAGACGTTACATTACTTAAGGCAGCGGTCCCCAACCTTTTTGGCACCAGGGACCAGTTTCGTGGAAGACAATTTTTCCACGACTGGGGTCGGGGGGAGGGCAGGGGATGGTTTTGGGATGATTCAAGAGCATTACGTTTATTGTGTACTTTATTTCTATTATTATTACGTTGTAATATATAATGAAATAATTATACAACTCACCATAATGCTGTCAGGAGGCAGAGCTCAGGTGGTAATGCGAATGATGGGGAGCGGCTGTAAATACAGATGAAGTTTTGCTCGCCCCCACTCACCTCCTGCTGTGCAGCCCGGTTCCTAACAGGCCACGGATCGGTACCATTCTGTGGCCCGGGGGTTGGAGATGCCTGACTTAAGGCAATATGAAGAGCTTGCCATCTTAGGAAAAGGTTGATGTAAAAAGAGTATACAAGATCAAGAGTAAATTAGGTGGTCAATATTATGCAACAAAAAAATTGTGAATAAGAATTAATCCAAGAGCATGGGATATCTTTCCATTTTTTTTTAAAAATTTATTTACTTTATTTTATTTATTTTTGGGGGTCATCGTTGCTGCACGCAGGCTTTCTCTCTAGTTGCAGCGAGCAGGGGCTACTCTTTGTTGTGGTGCGCAGACTTTTCTCGTTGCAGTGGCTTCTCTTGTTGTGGAGCACGGGCTCTAGGAGCATGGGCTTCAGTAGTTGTGGCATGCAGGCTCAATAGTTGTGGCACACGGGCTTAGCTGCTCCATGGCATGTGGGATCTTTCCGGAGCAAGGATCGAACCCGAGTCCCCTGCATTGGCAGGAGGATTCTTAACCACTGAGCCACCAGGGAAGTCCCTCCATTTCTTTGAATCATCTTCGGTTTCTTTTATTAATGTTTTATAGTTCTCAGCATATAAGTCTTTCACCTCCTTGGTCAAGTTTATTCCTAAGTACTTTATTTTTTGGATTTGATTTTAAAATGGATTTTTTTTTTTTTACATTCTCTTTCTGATATTTCATTGTTCATGTAAACAAATGCAACCAATTTCTGTATGTTAATCTTGTATCCTGCTACCTTGTTGAATTCACTTATCGCTTAGTTCTAGTAGTTTTTTGTGTGGAGTCTTAGAGATTATCATACTAAGGGAAGTAATTCAGAAAGAGAAAGACAAATATCATATGACTCCACTTACATGTGGAATCTAAAATATGACACAAATGAACTTATCTACGAAAGAGAAACAGACTCCCAGACATAGAGAACAGACTTGTGGTTGCCAAGGGGGAAGGGGGTGGGAGAGGGATGGATTGAGAGTTTCGGATTAGCAGACGCAGACTATTACGTATAGAATGGCTAAACAACAAGGTCCTACTGTATAGCACAGGGAACTGTATTCAATATCTTGTAATAAACCATAATGGAAAAAAATAAGTATATATATGTGTAACTGAATCACTTTGCTGTGCAGCAGAAATTAACATAACATTGTAAGTCAACTATACTTCAATAAAATAATGTTTTTTTTTTTTTTAATTATTTATTTATTTATTTTTGGCTGTGTTGGGTCTTCGTTTCTGTGCGAGGGCTTTCTCTAGTTGCGGCAAGCGGGGGCCACTCTTCATCGCGGTGCGCGGGCCTCTCACTATCGTGGCCTCTCTTGTTGCGGAGCACAGGCTCTAGACGCGCAGGCTCAGTAGTTGTGGCTCACGGGCTTAGTTGCTCCACGGCATGTGGGATCTTCCCAGACCAGGGCTCGAACCTGTGTCCCCTGCATTGGCAGGCAGATTCTCAACCACTGTGCCACCAGGGAAGCCCAAAATAATGTTTTTAAGAAAAGGATGCAGTTAAAACAGATGGCATGGGAACTACAATCCTGCAGGCTGTGGAACAAAAACCACATTCTCAGAAAGATAGACAAGATGAAAAGGCAGAGGGCTATGTACCAGATGAAGGAACAAGATAAAACCCCAGAAAAACAACTAAATGAAGTGGAGATAGGCAACCTTCCAGAAAAAGAATTCAGAATAATGATAGTGAAGATGATCCAGGACCTCGGAAAAAGAATGGAGGCAAAGATCGAGAAGATGCAAGAAATGTTTAACAAAGACCTAGAAGAATTAAAGAACAAACAAACAGAGATGAACAATACAATAACTGAAATGAAAACTACACTAGAAGGAATCAATAGCAGAATAACTGAGGCAGAAGAACGGATAAGTGACCTGGAAGACAGAATTGTGGAATTCACTGCTGCGGAACAGAATAAAGAAAAAAGAATGAAAAGAAATGAAGACAGCCTAAGAGACCTCTGGGACAACATTAAATGCAACAACATTTGCATTGTAGGGGTCCCAGAAGTAGAAGAGAAAGAGAAAGGACCAGAGAAAATATTTGAAGACATTATAGTCGAAAATTTCCCTAACATGGGAAAGGAAATAGCCACCCAAGTCCAGGAAGCGCAGCGAGTCCCATACAGGATAAACCCAAGGAGAAACATGCCGAGACACATAGTAATCAAATTGGCAAAAATTAAAGACAAAGAAAGATTATTGAAAGCAGCAAGGGAAAAATGACAAATAACATACAAGGGAACTCCCATAAGGTTAACAGCTGATTTCTCAGCAGAAACTCTACAAGCCAGAAGGGAGTGGCATGATATACTTAAAGTGATGAAAGGGAAGAACCTGCAACCAAGATTACTCTACCCGGCAAGGATCTCATTCAGATTCGATGGAGAAATCAAAAGCTTTACAGACAAGCAAAAGCTAAGAGAATTCAGCAACACCAAACCAGCTCTACAACAAATGCTAAAGGAACTTCTCTAAGTGGGAAACACAAGAGAAGAAAAGGACCTACAAAAACAAACCCAAAACGATTTGGAAAATGGTAATAGGAACATACATATTGATAATTACCTTAAACGTAAATGGATTAAATGCTCCAACCGAAAGACACAGGCTTGCTGAATGGATACAAAAACAAGACCCATATATATGCTGTCTACAAGAGACCCACTTCAGACCTAGGGACACATACAGATTGAAAGTGGGGGGATGGAAAAAGATATTCCATGCAAACGGAAATAAAAAGAAAGCTGGAGTAGCCATACTCATATCAGATAAAATAGACTTTAAAATAATGTTACAAGAGACAAGGAAGGACACTACATAATGATCAAGGGATCAATCCAAGGAGAAGATATAACAATTATAAATATATATGCACCCAACATAGGAGCACCTCAATACATAAGGCAACTGCTAACAGCTATAAAAGAGGAAATCGACAGTAACACAGTAATACTGGAGGACTTCAACACCTCACTTACACCAATGGACAGATCATCCAAAATGAAAATAAATAAGAAAACAGAAGCTTTAAATGACACAATAGACCAGATAGATTTAATTGATATTTATAGGACATTTCATCCAAAAACAGCAGATTACACTTTCTTCTCAAGTGCTCATGGAACGTTCTCCAGGATAGATCACATCTTGGGTCACAAATCAAGCCTCAGTAAATTTAAGAAAATTGAAATCATATCAAACACCTTTTCTGACCACAATGCTATGAGGTTAGAAATGAATTACAGGGAAAAAAACGTAAAAAACACAAACACATAGAGGCTAAACAATACGTTACTAAATAACCAAGAGATCACTGAAGAAATCAAAGAGGAAATCAAAAAATACCTAGAGACAAATGACAATGAAAACACGATGATCCAAAACCTATGGGATGCAGCAAAAGCAGTTCTAAGAGGGAAGTTTATAGCTATACAAGCCTACCTCAAGAAACAAAAAAAAATCTCTAATAAACAATCTAACCTTACACCTGAAGGAACTAGAGAAAGAAGAACAAACAAAACCCAAAGTTGGCAGAAGGAAAGAAATCATAAAGATCAGAGCAGAAATAAATGAAATAGAAACAAAGAAAACAATAGCAAATATCAATAAAACTAAAAGCTGGTTCTTTGAGAAGATAAACAAAATTGATAAACCTTTAGCCAGACTCATCAAGAAAAAGAGAGAGAGGACTCAAATCAATAAAATTAGAAATGAAAAAGGAGAAGTTACAACAGACACCACAGAAATACAAAGCATTTTAAGAGACTACTACAAGCAACTCTATGCCAATAAAATGGACACCCTGGAAGAAATGGACAAATTCTTAGAAAGGTATAACCTTCCAAGAGTGAACCAGGAAGAAACAGAAAATATGAACAGACCAATCACAAGTAATGAAAATGAAACTGTGATTAAAAATCTTCCAACAAACAAAAGTCCAGGACCAGATGGCTTCACAGGTGAATTCTATCAAACATTTAGAGAAGAGCTAGCATCCATCCTTCTCAAACTCTTCCAAAAAATTGCAGAGGAAGGAACACTCCCAAACTCATTCTATGAGGCCACCAGCACCCTGATACCAAAACCAGACAAAGATACTACAAAAAAAGAAAATCACAGATAAAAAATCTTAAAAAGACCCCGAATAGCCAAAGAAGTCTTGAGGGAAAAAAATGGAGCTGGAGGAATCAGACTCCCTGACTTCAGACTATACTACAGAGCTACAGTAATCAAGACATTATGGTACTGGCACAAAAACAGAAATATAGATCAATGGAACAAGATAGAAAGCCCAGAGATAAACCCACGCACCTATGGTCAACTAATCTACAACAAAGGAGGCAAGGATATACAATGGAGAAAAGACAGTCTCTTCAGTAAGTGGTGCTGGGAAAACTGGACAGCTACATGTAAAAGAATGAAATTAGAACACTCCCTAACACCATACACAAAAATAAACTCAAAATGGATTCGAGACCTAAATGTAAGACTGGACACTATAAAACTCTTAGAGGAAAACATAGGAAGAACACTCTTTGACATAAATCACAGCAAGATCTTTTTTGATCCACCTCCTACAGTAATGGAAATAAAAACAAAAATAAACAAATGGGACCTAATGAAACTTCAAAGCTTTTGCACAGCAAAGGAAACCATAAACAAGACGAAAAGACAACCCTCAGAATGGGAGAAAATATTTGCAAACGAATCAATGGACAAAGGATTAATCTCCAAAATATATAAGCAGCTCATGCAGCTCAATATTAAAGAAACAAACAACCCAATCCAAAAATGGGCAGAAGACCTAAATAGACATTTCTCCAAAGAAGACATACACATGGCCAAGAAGCACATGAAAAGCTGCTCAACATCACTAATTATTAGAGAAATGCAAATCAAAACTACAATGAGGTATCACCTCACACCAGTTAGAATGGGCATCATCAGAAAATCTACAAACAACAAATGCTGGAGAGGGTGTGGAGAAAAGGGAACCCTCTTGCACTGTTGGCAGGAATGTAAATTGATGCAGCCACTATGGAGAACAGTATGGAGGTTCCTTAAAAAACTAAAAATAGAATTACCATATGATCCAGCAATCCCGCTACTGGGCATATACCCAGAGAAAATCATAATTCAAAACGACACATGCACCCCAATGTTCATTGCAGCACTATTTACAATAGCCAGGTCATGGAAGCAACCTATGCCCATCAACAGACGAATGGATAAAGAAGATGTGGTACATATACACAATGGAATATTACTCAGCCATAAAAAGGAATGAAATTGGGTCATTTGTTGAAATGTGGATGGATCTAGACACTGTCATACAGATTGAAGTTAAGTCAGAAAGAGATAAACAAATATCATATATTAATGCATATATGTGGAACCTAGAAAAATGATACAGAGGAACCTGTTTGCAGGGCAGAATTTGAGACACAGATGTAGAGAACAAACATATGGACACCAAGCGGGGAAAGTGGCGGGTGGGTGGGGGTGGTGGTGTGATGAATTGGGCGATTGGGATTGAGATGTATACACTGATGTGTATAAAATTGATGACTTAAAAAAAAAAAACAACAGATGTCATGAAGATACTCTGGGAAGGAAGGTGCTGGCAGTTCTGAAACAAGCTAGAATTGTAGATGTCACACTGCTTGCCTAGAATGTGTTCATGTGGCCCAACCACAGGTCCAAGTTGCCGTATCTGAGAGGGTTCTCTGCTGAGGAAGAAGGGGACAGAGACCAATATTATATTTAAAGTGACAGAAGTAGCAGCTTATCCATTATTTCTGCTGATTTAACCTCAAGAACAGAAGGATTATTTGAACAATCTGGTGTCAAATAGTTGAATAACAAATTAATCAGCTATGCCACCAATTTACAAGAACTGCCATTGAATCCGAATGATCCATTGAGCCTTAAGAAAGTGGTGTAGTGGACAAACCTACTAGATATGTTGTTGAACAGACCTGGGCTAAATTCATATGTAGAAGTGAATTTCGTGGCCCAGAGAATCCTCTGATGAAAACTTTTAACTTGTTTGGGCACACCAAGGGGTGGTGGCACATATAGATGCAGCAAGGGGGCCTCTCCCTGTGGGAGCAGATGCTTCCTGCAAAGAAACACAAGGAGCAGAGAGTACACAGGGCCTGAATCTTCCTGACCTCATGGTCAGCGTTGTAGCAGAAACTTTGAAGTAGGTGGAACATTATTTTGTATACTAAACGGAGAATGTACTTGGAGATCTAAAAGCCCAGAAATGCTTTTCTTCAAGCATGTAAAAATAGGGGACTTTGGTACAGCCTTCCAAAAAATCATTGCAGACAACACAGACTGGACTCATAAGAGTGAGAAGAGAATGACAGCATGCTTTTCCAGAGGGGGCACCTCTGCCTAGTTTACCAGGACACTTGGAAGGATCTGACTGTTATGCCATGGCTATTATTTCTTGACCTGTGGAGGTAATGTGTTTTTCAGAGGAGTTTCGACTGTAAAATGAAGTCCTGCACTTCCCCAAAACTCAATTATTCTTTTGTGCTGAAAGCCTATCCATGTGCATATATAGCTAGCTGTAAGTTCGCTAGCCCTCTTTGAGCCATTCTGAACAGAACAGAAAGAAAGAAGTTTTGACAGGTTGAGGAACAGCCATATCCCTGAATCCCACAGGAAATGGTGTCCAAGAAAAGGCAAACGTATCCAGCGGTTAATTCCTGAGACCATCTGCTTCAGCTGCTGCAAAGTGAATTTTTCCAAACTTCTGGTAGGACTAATTTTGGCTTACAGAAGAGATAATCGACCAAGAAGAGAAACTGCAAAACTGAAGTAGCAGCTATGCCTTATTTCTCAGAAAAAGGGGGTTAAGGATGGCAAGAAAGAAGTAGGGGCATAGGGCTTCCCTGGTGGGGCAGTGGTTGAGAATCTGCCTGCCAATGCAGGGGACGCGGGTTCGGGCCCTGGTCTGGGAGGATCCCACATGCCGCGGAGCAACTACGCCCGTGAGCCACAACTACTGAGCCTGCGCGTCTGGAGCCTGTGCTCCGCAACAAGAGAGGCCGCGATAGTGAGAGGCCCGCGCACTGCGATGAAGAGTGGCCCCCGCTTGCCGCAACTGGAGAAAGCCCTCGCACAGAAGCGAAGACCCAACACAGCCAAAAAATAAAAATAAATAAATAAATAAAATTAAAAAAAAAAAAAATCCTACTTAAAAAAAAAAAAAAAGAAGTAGGGGCATAATTGTCTAGCTTTAATTAGGCTCCTATAAATAATACAAAAGTGAACTTTAAAAAATTAATATACTTATCTTTAAGCATTTTTGGCATTTCTGATAAGCAAATGGAGCATATACAAGATGTATTTATGGGAAAAGGCTGAGGATAATTCTTATTTGCATTTTATACTAGTTTTATTAAAATCTAAATTTAAAAATATCCTCCCAACAAAACAAAACAAAAAAAAAGAATTACTGTTATATCATAAGCAAGTGTAGGGCACAGTAACTCAACTTTACTGATGGTGTTCTAGGCACTTTCATGCATTTATGGTTATCTTTTCTAGTGTTTTGGAAGGTCGTACAGCTGAGCAATCAAGGAACATGGGCTAGAGTCTGTCTGGGGTCAGACAGACCTGGGTGTGAAACCCGTCCCCACCTCTTACTTGCTGTGTGATTGTGAACCTCAATTTCCTTATCTGTAAAATTAGGTAATCATAGAACCTATCTCATAAGGAACTATTCCACAGACATTGCCATTATTATTATAATTAATAAACATTAATATTCTGTTTCTTCTTTTGTAGATGATGTCAAAAAATTGTTAAGGGAGTTAGATGTCATGAATTCTGTGATTGCTCAGCTGGCCGCAGAAGGTAACTCTGCATCCTCCATCTATCAATATTTCAAAAATGGGGAATGGTTTATCTTTCACATCTGATTAAAGTACCGATTGAAAATAGTTTTTGAAACACCAATTTTGTATTGTCATTAAACTCTCCCAAACCAAGATGGGCTCCAACCAAGGTAAGATCTGTGGAGCTTTGGTTTTCACAGCGTGCTTTAACGTAATGGTTGAATAAGCCTTTACATACTTGTGTTATTTGTTTTTGATACACAGAGGAAGTAGTTATCCATGAGTTTGCTAGTCTTTGCCTAGCAAACATGTCTGCAGAGTATACCAGCAAAGTGCAAATATTTGAACAAGGTGGATTAGAGCCTCTCATCAGACTGCTAAGCAGCCCAGACCCAGACGTGAAGAAGAATTCTATCGAGTGCATTTACAACTTGGTCCAGGTGAGATTAATTTCTAACAATGAGTTTTGACAAAAGCTGGTTACAGAATTTATTTTCCCATTAAAAAAAGGACAAGGCTTCAAAAAAAGGTCCAGTTTTAATTAATCACTCCTTCTCAGTACTATTTAGTAGTTATCATTCAGAGGAAAAAAAAAATGGAAGTTTAGAGTCGATACCTTTCAGTTTTCACGTTTTGTAAGTAATTGTTCCCCATAAAAGGGCATTTAAAAAAATAGAATGGCTTGCAAATTAAGGCAGGATTATACTAGGTAAGTACTATTTCTTCCAAAACAGGAAATCTAATATTAGTGTTGAACTAGTTTTGACCTAGGCAGTTACCTGTTGATCTAATCTTGGTGATCCAATTGGTTGTATCATCTGCCTTATGCAATGTACCAAGATTTTGGATTCGGCTTCTTTGTTGGTGAAAAGTTGAGTTTTGCTGAACAGAACTCATCATTCACAGTTGCAAGATGCTACCTCACTGTGCTGCTTTCCTTCATAATGGAAGAAACACCCTACCCGCCCTTGCCCACAACCTGTCCTGTCCTCTGGCCCCTCCCCTCCAATCCCCAACCCAGCACACACACCCTCACACCCCCAGCAGGTCAGCTTGCTACCACTTTGGACAGCCTTCTCTGCTTCTTTTCCTGCTCAGGTTCCTGAACAATTCCCACACACGTTTGGTAAGCTTTAGATCAACTGGAAGTACAAGACACCATTTTAAGTAGCCGTCAAGAGAATGTGAAAGAAGAGATATGGAAGCAAAGGTGAAGGAGGGTTCATTGAGAAGCAAAGTATCTAGACAAAATATATAGAAAAAGAGGACAAAGGCACTCATGCCAAAAGGCACCCAAAGCATGCAACCCTGGCCCTGGCATGTCCTTGCCGCGTAGCTGGGCCCCCACTGGTGTTACCTTTACTCTTCCTGAAGAGCAAGTGCAGCCATATCCCTTCTCTGGTGACTTTACTTCATCCTATAGGCCTAAATAATCCTGCAAACGTGTTTGTGTGTTTCATGCCAAGACTCCTCATTAAGTCTATTTCTCTATATTTTTTATCAAGTGGAAATGAAAAGACTTACCTCCCCTATTCTTCATAACAGAAGGACTAGTTAATAACAGTGTATTCATTTCCTAAGGCTGCTGTAACAAAGTACCACAAACTGGCTAAAACAACAGGAACCTATACCCTCACGGTTCTGGAGGCTGGACTTCTGACATCAAGGTGTCATCAGGGCCGTGCTCCATCTGGGACTCTGGGTAGAATCCTCCCTTACCTCTTCCCAGCTTCTGGTGGTGGCTGTGAATCCTTGGCGGTCCCTGGTTTGCAGCCTCATCACTGCAATCTCTCCCTCTGTCGGCTCTCTCGCCTCCTGTTATAAAGACACCAATCTTATACGGACATCACTAATTACCCACCCTACTCCCCCATGACCTTAGCTTAACTAATTACATCTGCAACGATCCCATTTCCAAATAAGGTCACATTTTGAGGTACTGAGGACTAGGACTTCAACATATTTTGGGGGTGGGGGGTTACAATTCAACCCATAGCAAGCAGCAACCTACAGTTTTTATGTCTGAAGGAAGCTGACTACGAGAGGCCAGTTGAAGGACAGAGGGAAGATAAGCTGGAAGTGGGGCCTTTTCTGTATTTAATTCTATTTTAAGTTTACCCTGTTTTGATTTAAAATGTCATGATTTAGTAGTCAGAGTTTGGGGGCTTTTCATGACTTTTTTGCTTTGTTTTCTCTGTCGCTCACCCCAACGACCCTCCCTCCACCACTCACCCAGGATTACAAGCACACCATGCAGAGCGACTTGTCTGGACTCTAATGACCCCTTGATCTTGTAAATGTCTTAAATTAAGGTCATGTGTCAGAACTAAACCTGATGTAAATTTGCATGCACAGGTCCTGCCAACAGCACTGCATGCAGATTAGCATTTTATAAACCATCCATTTGAATGACGATAATAAGGAATTGATACCATCATTTCATTTTATCGACTACTATTTGAAACAGGGTATAGCGTGTGAAAAGAATTTCATTATGCATAGATTTTATTGTGATGCTGTTTCTAGTAAGAGGAATTTGCTGTATAATAAAGAAACAGTAGCTGCTGAGAAGTCATAGATCATGCCTATTTCCTACTATTGACAAGGTCTGTATAGTTAAAATGAGTATTTTGGTGTTGTCAATCCAGGGTTTGCTTATATTTGTTTGTGAGTATTTTGGAAGCAAATCCAGAATAAAAGATGGGAACATTATAACTTATAATGTTCTTTGTTAGAAAATAGAATCTCTCCATTCTTGAGACTGTATTTTGCTTTAAAAATCACTTATTTGAACATTTATATTTCCTGGCAGGATTTTCAGTGCCGAGCGACACTTCAAGAACTAAATGCAATCCCTCCTATATTAGATCTCTTGAAGTCAGAATATCCAATTATTCAGTTGTTGGCGCTCAAAACCTTAGGTGTTATTACAAATGATAAGGAGTGCCGGGCAATGCTAAGAGACAGTCAAGGAGTGGACCACCTTATTAAGATCCTAGAAACTAAGGTACCTGTAACATTCATTCAACTCTCTATGAGGAGATGTATCTCTCCTAAGTGTTGTTATAAAATACAAATTATAGAATATTTTTTTAATGAAATTTTATTATATTTAAGCATGATGCTAAGTAGAATGGACTAATTTGCTTATTGCTACATAGTTTACCAGCACAGTTAAATCAGACTAATGGTAGAGGGCATTCTAAAATAATTTAATTTTTTAAAATCTTCTAATTTAGAAGATTTAAGATTTTTAAGTTTTTGTTTGTGATCTTATGTTTTCTTGAAACACCTAGAATTAGTCTTTTAACCTTTGTCTGCCCCAGTTTTCTCTAGGGTAAAGCAAGAAGAGTCATTTACCACACATGATGGAGGGTAACCTGCTTTACTCAGTCTACTGATTTAAATATTAATTTCACCTAAAAAATGCCTTCACAGAAACATCTAGAATAATGTTTGACTAAATATCTGGATACTGTGGCCTAGCCAAGTTAAAACATAAATATTAACCATGACAAGTCCATCGCTAGTCAATCTGGCATCCGTACACAGCTCCTAAATCATTAATCTCCAAATAAAGACAAAAACAAGATCATACTTCCACTTAACATGGTCCAGCTGTCCTGTGTACAACCAAAAACACACTGTCCCCTTCCCCATAGGAGGATGCAAAGTCCTTGGATGATGTTTACTCTTCTCCTTGACATCCCATAAAGATGTAAAATTAACCGTACTTAAATACCATATTGTAAAGGCAGTACATCCCATGTTGCCTGAGGGGATAAGAGAGAGAAGAAAAGGATATTTCATACGCGCACACACACACACACACACACACATTTATAACAAAATAAGGAAGCAATACTCATGACAATTATAGTCCTCTTTTCTGTAACTGATCACATGGTTGTAGTTGGTATTTATAACTACCTTCTTCCGATACCCATTCCATATTCCCCTTGCCCTCAGCAAGCACCTCAGCTCATCTTGATTCTTTACTTGATGTGGTGACCCAAACCTTCATTCCTCAAGAGCCTGGACCATTAGTAGTGGTACCCAGATTGGGTCATTATAGTCTTCCATCAACCTTAATCACAGGGTATGGTATTACTAAGAGATGCCATAAGGGACCCCCTGTATTCCAGGCATAGTCTTCCTCACCTCTGTTGTGGAGTAGCAGTCCAATTTCCCTTGGATAGGTGGGATCAATCACCCCAATCAGCACAGTAACTCTTCTTTGCCTGTTGATTCGGAGCCATGAGGCTCCCAAAGAGGCCAGGTGGCAGTCTTAGCTTCCAGTTCTGTGGACTCATTGTTGTGTCTCCAGGTGGAAGTATCCCTCCCTTTGGATCTAAGATTTCTAGATCAGCGGAGCATGAGGTTACAGGTACAGGAAACAAAATTTTTGCTACTGAATTGTCATGGGTAATAGTGAGTGGTGCCACTCCCATATCCACTCCTTGGTTCCTGGGAGTAACAGCAACATATACTGGATGCTGTTCCAGAGAATATATAGCCCTGCAAGTTACTGCCACTTAGCTAGCGCTGTCACTGTGTCTTCCGTAGGCCACTCTGTCAAGCCAGCTGCTTCAGCTTGGCAGGGAACGTGGGAAGGCCAGTGATTTCTGTGACCATCTGCCCACTGCTGCGCTTCTTTCGCTGTGAAGTGAGTTCCTTGATCAGAACCACTGCTGTGTAGAATGCCATGGCAGTGGAGCATCCTTGCTGTGATTTCTACCTTAAGTTTCTAACTGTTCAGAAAAGGCTTCAGTTTTCCACTGCTATGGGGATTCTGGAGATTCCTCAGGCAGGAAAGCTACACACTCCCTCACAATACCTCCCTCTACCAATTGGAGATTTTAAGGAATATACTTTCCTTCAGCTTCTGTCTGCTTTTTCAAAAAATATTTTCTTTAGATTTTAAACTTGTTGTCGGTGGAAGGCTGCTTGAGCAACAACACTTGGATACCATTACTGGAAGTTTCCAGCAACTATTTTTTATCTGTAAAATATTTTGGAATAGGGGAAATGAGAAGAGACGGGACTAATGGTCAGGGAGAGAGATGTCACGTTAATAGACAGAACTGTTTCCTTGGGCCTCTGTCACAACAAAATTAATTACATTATGTTCTGACTGACCTGAGTCCCTCTTGTAATAAAATTTGGAAAGTATGGATTGCTTTTATTACACTTTTCTAAAGTTGTGTTTGCTTTTATTATTAGGAATTGAGTGACCTTCATATAGAAGCGCTTTCCGTGTTGGCCAATTGCCTTGAAGATATGGATACCATGGTGATGATTCAGCAGACAGGGGATCTTAAGAAGCTCCTATCATTTGCAGAAAACTCTACAATTCCTGATATTCAAAAGAATGCAGCAAGAGCAATTACTAAAGCCGCTTATGATCGTATGTCTCATTTTGTATAAACTAAGCATACCTATTTCCTCCTGTAGTCTTGATTTCAATTAGTACTAAAAAACGCTAGAGCATTTGTCTGCTTTTAGATGGTCATTTGAGGATAGTGCTATACTTACTATTTAAGATCAAAATTCATCTCAATGCTAATAAGTAAAAGTAGAGATTGCTTTGTCAAGGATTTAATAAACTCAATATGATTTAATTATAAACTTTTTTTAAACAGTTCATTCCTAAATTAAGTTTTGTTTTTTTTTTTTTTTAAAGATTTATTTATTGATTGATTCATTACTATGTTGGGTTTTCGTTTCTGTGCTAGGGCTTCCTGTAGTTGCGGCAAGCGGGGGCTACTCTTCATCGCGGTGCGCGGGCCTCTCACTATTGTGGCCTCTTTTGTTGCGGAGCACAGGCTCCAGACGCGCAGGCTCAGCAGTTGTGGCTCACGGGCCCAGTTGCTCCGTGGCATGTGGGATCTTCCCAGACCAGGGCGCGAACCCGTGTCCCCTGCATTAGCAGGCAGATTCTCAACCGCTGCGCCACCAGGGAAGCCCCTAAATTAAGTTTTAAGCTTTTATTTCTCCTGATTTTGAAATTTTACAGAATGTATGCATTCTTTGTGATACCGAAAACATCATTTCAATAAATCCACATTTGGAATGATATCTGTACAGTAATTTCGAGTTGCAGCTGGAGTCTAGCTGTTCCATGTTGTATAGCTGTGAAAAATAATATGCTCATACTATACACAAAATACAATTTTCATTTCACTGGCAAGCTATGTTGACATAAATCTGTAAAATATGAGAGATTAATTACATCATGAACACTGAAGATAAAATTATAGTTTCAATTTATGTATATTTGGAGTATTTTATTTAATAAAAGATGTGATTTTATTTTCCCCCTTCCACATCACCCCTCTTATAAATGATGACAGCTTTGACTAGTTTAAGTGATTTATATTCTAAACATATATACTCACATCTGTATATATGTCTATGTGTATATTATGGGAAACATTTCCTTTTCAACCCATACTGGCTTTCTTCAAAGTTTTAATGCAGTATGCCAAATTTCACCTCCTAGTACAAAGTCAGTAGAGAGGGGCCTCGTGACTTACATCATACAGGCCAAATCTAAAGACAGCCTGTAAAATTAATTTTGGCAAAATTGCTTAATTCAGAATTCTCCCAAAAGGAACTTAGGCCTTGTCATTACCTGGTCAGTTCTGTTCTCCACCTATCTCAGGCCTTCTTAGTTATTTGAGACCAGATGAGAGGGCAATGGAAAGACATGAGCAATGTCAAAACTAAAATTTTTACGTATCTCAACTTCTCTTTGGGTTTCGGCCCCTCTTGTGATACAAGTTTCGTGAGTTTATTACCCATCACGCGATACAGTAGTGAAAAGAGCACGGGGTGGAGAGCTCTTGCACTCTAGTTCTACTACTAATTACGCTACTGGCACTGCAGTGACCTACGGGTGTGTCTGTGAGTGAGCTACAGCCTATCTGGATCTGTTTATGAATTCATTTATTAATGTTTATTAAGCCCCCAGTTTGTATCAACAAACCCAGGACAGGAAAGTAAGCAGGCAGTCGCGATGCCGTGTTAAACGTGCCTGATGATGGGGGAACAGGATCCCCCAGGAGGGTCCACCTAACACAGACTCGGGTCAGACAAGCCTTCCTGGAACAGGTGATTTACAGGCTCGGACCTAGAGGAGATGAGGGAAACTGGCTGGGCAAAGAAGGTCCTGGTGGGTTGGGGAGGCTCAGCAGTGCTCTGAGGAGAAGGGACAGTGTGTAATGGCCAGAGAGGGACAGAGTGTGGTGAGTTCCAGAGCTGAAAGTTTTCAGAATGGCCAGTGAATAGAGTGCAGCAGAAAACTGAGAGTCAAGGCTGGAGAAGTAATGAGGCGCCACGTGCTAATGGGCATCACGAGCCAAGTTTAAGAGCTTTGGACTTTATTTTCATGGCAACAAAGCACCCCTCAAGTGACTTAGAGAGGGGAGGGAACCCTACAGATTTTCACTTTTTAGAGAAAGAGCACTCTTGCTGCAAAGCGGAGAAGAGATTAGACATGCGCAGGACCAGATGCAGGAAGACCGGGAAGGAGACTGCTGCGGTGCTCTAGGTGAGAGGAGGAGGGGTCCTGAAACAGAGCCGAGGTGGTCGGGATGGACTCGGAGGCGTTTGCAAGGAGATCCAGCAGCACAGTGCTTGAGGGTCCATATGGGTTTGTTGAATGACTTTGTGGGTTGAGGGAAGAAGAAGGTGATGCCAAGGACAAGGCCTTCTGGCTTGGACAGCTGGACGTAGAATGGTGCCACTCACAGAAATGGGGAACTCAAGAAAAGCGGGTTTTGATTGAAGGAAAGGATATGAGTTCTGTTCTTTTTTGAAAAATTGTAAAATACACATAGTATAAAATTCACCGACTTCACCATTTCTAAGCGTACAGTTCAGTGGTATTAAATACATTCATGTTGTTGTGCTACCATCCAGCTGCAGGCCTCTTTGTCTCACAAGCCTAACCCTCTGTACCCATGAATAAATAACTCCCCCGTTCTCCCTCCCTGCAGTCCTTGGAAACCACCATTCTTTCTGTCTCTGTGAGTTTGATTACAAGTACTTATATAAGTGGAATCATACAATATTTGTCCTTTTGTGATTGGCTTATTTCACTCAGCATAATGTCCTCAAGGTTCATTCATGTTGTAGCATGTGTCAGGATGTCCTTCCTTTTTAAACTCTGAAAAATATGCCATTGTATGATTATATCACATTTGTTGATCCTTTCATCCGCTAATAGACACCTGGATTGCTTCCACCTTTTGGGTACAGTGAATAATGCTGCTATGAACATAGATGTACAAATATCTCTTTAAGCCCCCACTTCCAATTCTTTAGGGTATATACCCAGAACTGGAATTGCTGAGTCATACAGTAATTCTACGTTTACTATTTTGAGGAACTGCCATACTGTTTTCCATAGCAGCTACACCATTTTACATTCCCATCAACAGGGCACAGGGTTCCAATTTCTCCACATTCTTGCCAACACTTGGTATATTCTGTCTTTTTTTCTTTTTTTAATAGTAGCCATCCTAATGGGTGTGAAGTGGTATCTCTTTGTGTTTTGATTTGCATTTCCTTCATGTTTAGTGATGTTGAGCATCTTTTTCATGTGCTAAATGGCCATTTAAAAAATCTTCTTTGGAGAAATGCCTATTCAAATCCTTTGCCCATTTTTAAACTGGGTTTAAAATTTTTTTGTTATTGAATTGTAGGAGTTTTTATATTTTCTAGATATTAACTCCTTATCTGATATCTGACTTGCAAATATTTTCTCCCATTCTGTGGGTTGGCCTTTTAACTCTATTGATTGTGTCTTTTGATGCATAGACATTTTAAACTTTGATGTAGTCCAGTTTATATTTTCTTAACTCCATTCATAAGTAGGTTTTTACAAATGTTGCTCCTTATACTGTTCCGTATTCATTTATAACATTCTTTTTTACTTTCCATCATCATAAAAAATTTTTTTGTAGGCTAGGGTTAGGGTTAGCATTGTCATTGCATGTCAAAAACACAGTTGAAACAAAAACACGTAATATACACTCTTTAAGTTTTGTTTGCTGAGTAAAGTTTTAATATGCACCCCTAAATCTGTATGCCTTTGACCTGGCACCAGGAGGAGGAAGGTGTTAACTACCATGTTGCCATGAGGTTTATGAACTGGCATTAACATCTCAGCAGGAGCACAGGTGGCCCACTAGCAACTTCTGAGAATGGGTAAAGAAAAGCATCATTACATACAGATTTATTTTCAGATACAAAACCTCATGCTTTTAAATTTAGTGATACTGAACAAATGTTATTTTTAAAGGACATTATTCTATTAGTAGCATAATTACCTTGCCATCTTTATTTTCTGTGTAATTAACACGTAAATACTTCTCAGTGTAGCAATTCAATGAGGGTACTTGGTTAATATGTTAATTCATCTTTTAAATCCATTATAGCCACGCTGCAGTCAGCACTTTTGAGGTTTGGTGAACACAGCTGGATTTTGAGAACACTCCCAGCAGGGTTAAGAAACTAATTGCCCACAGTATTTAAATTATTTTTTAAAAATTGTTCCAATAATTGTGTATACACTGTTTTTTTATTGTAACCATCACATACTCCAAAGTTAGTCTTTTCAAATTAATTCTTTTGGTCGATTTTCTTGATAGAATCCACTCAGAGTGTTCTGTTTAGGAAAGCTGATTGAGCATCATCTCGGAAGTCTTAATTATAAATCTGAGCATTTTAAGTCAGAGATTCTGGAAAAGTTTGAGATCTTGTTTATTCAGGGAAAACTAATAAGGACTACATATATTTTAAAACATTTTAGGGGCCATATACTTGAGATTTAAGTATTAATCGCAGCTTTTTAATGAAACAGTTATGGCCTGACTGAATTCCAGTTTTAAATGAAAGGAGCAGGGATTAAAATGATAGGATTACAGGACATGGTTCATGATTGGTTTAAGATGAATGAACAGAAGTGTTAGTGACTTAGCTTGTGCCAGTGATGGCCAGATTGCTCAGGCATACATCTGTGTATCAGAGGAACAAAGGCCAAAACAGTATTTGCAAAGGTGGTGACATCTGACCATGATACCGCTTCTGTGAAAAAGGTAATTTTTAAAAATCATTGTTGAAAGAAGACAAAAATCAATTAAAGTGGAAACCTAGTTGCTATAATTTCTGAAGATATCTCTGGGAAAAAAGTTAATTAAAATATGTACAAGTAGTGAATTATTTCCACGTGTCGATGTAATCTAAGGTAGTATCAGCAGTTTTTGCAGAGATCTTTATCCTAACAAAATATTCTTCTCTTGTATATCAACATCCTAAGAGCACATATCACACATTCTTCCATTTTAATCATTTACATTGACTTTATAAAGGTTAATTAACAAGAACCAAACCTATGACAAAATTTTCTTAAGAACTGTAAATAAATTAGTAAGGAATTATTTGTAAGCTGTTTCTTTTCCAACTTGTCTCTGGTTCTATTATACCATTAAAACTGAGTTTGGTTTAATATATATTTTTTCTAGTACATGCTTTTAATAAATAGTAATTTATTTAGAATTAACTGTAGAACACAAAACAAAAATTGTTTAATGTTCTAATTTAATTCAATGCAGTATTTGCTTTTGTATAGTGATGAGATTGTCATTTATTAAAAAATCAAACTAAATAGAGGAACATCGGGAACAAAAAGAACATTAAAAATACTTTGGTTTTGGTTTTAATTTCGTGTTTTATAGTGGGGTTAATATCATGGTATGTACTTAGAGTCATAACTTTGTTTTCAAACAGAGCTGTGCTATGTTTATGTTATTTTATGTTTATGGCAACTTAGCAATTAAGTAATTATTATAATTTTTGCTATGTCAGCATGTATTGTAACAAGATAAAAGATGATCATAAATTCCTTAAGACTTGGGATCATATCAATACTTTATTACTCATTTTGACTTTCTCCTCCTCTCCGCTCTGCTCTTGAGCATCCAGCTTACAGGTTTGTGCATCTTAGGCATTCTTCAAATATAGGGCTTTGTATTTAAAATAAACATGTTTTTGTATTCAGTGAGAAGACAGCGCGTGTGAACACAGCATCATGACAGGCACATGATTGATGTTAAATAAGTTCTTGCTAAGTCTGAAGCTTGCCTCTTTCTTATTATAGAATTTTCTTTGCCATAGTATTGATATCATATGAGGGAATATGAAAAAAATGCAATGCCCATAATTCATTTTGCATAATCACTGTGTTCTAAAGGATAAATAGGTATATATTTTAGACTGTGACTAAAGCTAACAAATAGTTTGAATTCCTATCATATTTTGGATGGGGAAGTCTTTATACTTGCACAGTTTTTGCAGCAAAATTCTGATTTTTTTTTTTTCCCCTTTTGGTTTATGAAAGCTGAAAATAGAAAACTTTTTCACGAACAAGAAGTTGAAAAATGCCTTGTAACCCTTTTGGGTTCTGAAAACGATGGAACTAAAATTGCCGCTTCCCAAGCTATTTCGGCAATGTGTGAGAATTCGGGCAGCAAAGAATTTTTCAATAATCAGGGTAAGCAAATTGGAAAAGGCCACTTTGAACATTTTTAGGTTGCCATATTCTAGTTCACATGGATGTCTGTAAAGTCACATTTTATCTTTCTTTTTCTGTAGGGATCCCACAGTTAATTCAGTTACTAAAAAGTGACAATGAAGAGGTAAGGGAAGCTTCGGCCCTTGCCCTGGCGAATCTGACCACTTGTAATCCCGCTAATGCAAAGTAAGTACAAAAAGACTCATTCAACGGGGACTTGTTTATGGGATATTTAACAGTCCAAGATGTGCTCATTGTAATCTCCTGGCTTTCAAGGCAGTTTACATATTCTTTCAGATGCTTCTATGTTGAGTTATTTATTCCTCAGGAACCCTTATGAAAATAAGAGTCAGCAGATAAGCCTGTTTTCCAAAGACATTACAAAATCTCGAGGGTTTCTGGGCTTGCATGGGAAAATGTGCAGGCCATTTGATGCAGGTAACAGGCTAACTCTTGTAGAAGGTTCCAGAACAAAGAAAACTGGCTAATGCTGGAAATATTAAAGACATTCTACAAATATTGGTAAATCAAGAAAAAAATTTTAAAGAACCAATTTTAAAAGGACATAAACATTAGATAAATCGAGAAACATTTTAAAAGTTCATTGAAAACAACATATATGGGTAAATACTTATGGAGAAGGGTTGAAAAGGAATGTCCTCCGTATTCCAAACACTGTGGCATGTGATTTATATTCATTTAAAATTTTAATTGTCTAGATACTCCATCTACTAATGAGGAAACTGAAGCTCTGCAAGTTTCCCTAATTTTCCTGGGTACACATATTCATTCAACTAGATGAGCTGGAAATTAAAGCCAGATCTGTTAGACCCCAAAGCCTTGCTATTTCCTCTACAGGAGATACGGTTGCCTTATGAAACAGTAAGAATTTTTAGAAGGCAACTTTCATAAATAAAATGATTATTGCCATTTGCGATAACATGGATGGGCCCCGAAGATATTATACTGAGTGAAGTAAGTCAGATGGAGAAAGACAAATATTCTATGATTTCACTCTTATGTGGAATATAAAAAACAAACGAACAAAATAAATGAACAAGCCCAACCAAACAAAAACAAATGCATAGATACAAAGAACAGAGTAGTGATTACCAGAGGGGAAGGGGCGGGGCAGGGGGGGAGTGGGAAATGGGTAAAGGGGATCAACTGTATGGTAATGGATGGAAACTAAATTTTTGGTGGTGAGCACACCATAGTGTATACAGAAGTAGAAATATAATGTACATATGAACTTATATAATGTTACAGGCCAATGTAACCTCAATAAAAAATAAATCTAAATAAATAAAGAAGAGTAAAAAAATTTTATTTACCTTCCCTAAATATGGTATGAGTATTAGTCAGGGTTCTCTAGAGAAACAAAACCAATAGGAGATATATATGTGAGATTTATTACAGGGATTGGCTCATGAGCTTATGAAGGCTGAGAAGTCCCACGATCTGCTGTCTGTGACGTGGAGAACAAGGTTGTAAAGGTCAGTCCCAGTGTGAGACCAGGAGCATTGATGTCCAAGGAAAGGAGAAGAGCAAATTCATCTCAAGCAGAGAGCAAATTCACCCTTCCTCCTCTGTTCTGTACAGTTCCTCAATGGATTGGATGATGCCCACCCACGTTGATAAGAGGGATCTTTATTCAGTCTATGGATTCAAACGCTGACCTCTTCCAGAAACACCCTCACAGACACACTCGGAAATAATGTTTCACCATTACTGACTGGGCATCCCTTAGCCCAGTCAAGGTGACACATAAAATTAACCATCTCAGTACGTTAGTTTTTAACACTCATTTATTATTGTTTTGTGGCATTGTGGCTAAAATTACCCCTTTCTTACTTGAAATAAATCCTCCTCCATCCCCATCGTATAGTTCATCTGTCTCTTACCCTTTCTTTCTTTTTCTATACTCCCACACAAATATTTTATAAGACCTTAATGGAATGACTAAAAATCTAACAATGTCCAATAGAAACGTAGCTGAAATGCATAAGCATCAAAACAAAATTATGTTCCTTTAATAGCTACAATCTTTGACATGATAATTTCCTAAATTCAGGTCCATCATCATCTGTATGAAAGCACACACATTTCTAGAATATTGGGTCATAGTAAGTAGCAATTTGAAAACAACATATTCAGTGATTTTTCCAGTGTAGTCATGCCAGTGCGAAAATCTTATGACACAAAAACACTTCTATCTCCAGTGCATTTAGATTTATATATTATCTAACATACTCTAAAAGGCCTCCAGTGTATATAGCTCTCTTGATTTGATGTGAGTTTGCCTGGCTTACATCGTTTTATATAAAATCATAGAAAATTAGGATGGTAAGTAGTTCTAAAAGAAGCTGCCTTCAGATCTCTCTCAATTATCTATTTATGAGATTTTTGTCTTCTGCCAATATAGTTCCATTTTGTCAACACAGGGAGGTCAATTAGGACTAAATGCTGCCTGACTTTTCCTCTATGACAATCAACCTTATTTTTGTAATTTAATTTTATTTTTATAAATTTTAATTGCTGTTATTTCTTTAGCCTATTACGTGCCGTACATTGTGATTTCTTTTTTCCAACTTATGCTTGGTGAGGGAAATGGGACATGAATGAAAGTGTTTCATGGATTTTTTTTGAGGTCTGTATAGCTTTTACTCTGGACTTTTTGAGCTAAAAGATACTGAAAATTAATGGTTTTGAGGAGGAAATAGAGTCAGATTTGACCTGTTTGTCCCAAATGCTGAAAACTGGGGTTGAAAAAGATTTTATAGTCAATCAAAAGGAATGAACACAAACAAGCCCCATTGTCGATCCTTCTAGGGTGGTACTTACTGAAGCTAACCACAGCAGAAGAGACAACAAAGATGACTGGTTATTTGTAGTAAAAAAATGTTTCCTACTCAGATCATTTTTAAAAAATTATGTTAAACTCAGCATTGGTGAGTGTTTCCAGCATCGATTTTTAGAAGCAGTCCATTTCATCAGCTTTCCTAGCAAAGTGCTAGCTATAGGAGCAAGGCTGAGTCCCTGCCTCTGCTGCTGGGTGGCTGGAGCTGGGGGTTAGAAATAGTTAGGAAGTTGCTTTTCCACCACACCTAAGTAGTAAGAGAAGAAGGCAAAAAGCCAGAGCTATTGTCTTCCAGGTGCATTTGGTAGCTGTTTGGATACCTGATAATTGCTAGCCTTTTTTTTTTTTTTTAATGCAGTTAAGCCCTGAGAATTCTGATTTTCTTTGTTAAAATGTAACCCCTTCCCCTATACTTATATCTCAAGTGCCTAAAATGGATTTCTAATTCTTACACTCAGGGTACGTACCTTCTGGAGCTGGAGACTCATTTCATGAACTGAGTAATAACTGGCATGTTATGACAACATATAATGCTGGTATAATTTCCTTTATGTAACTGAGTTTTGCTTGGAAAGTTGTGGGTAAATCAGAATTTTCTGAAGTAAAGAAGAAAATCAACCAGAGGAAAGAGGAACATACTTTGCCATGACTCTTTTTGCAAAACTGGCAAATGCTTTTTTAAGTCAAAGTATTTTTATAATCTAAAAACATAATTTTATAATATACATAAAATAATTTATAATCTAAAATACCTGGATTCAGATCTGTGCTCTTGCAAGAGAAAACACACCCAAATGTAATAAAATAGTACAATGATGAGAAATTTGGTAGCTATGATAAATAAATAACCAGGCCATCCATACCCCTTTGTGGAAGATTTTCAACTTGAATTGTAAGTATCTCTTTAATTGGTACCAAAAGATCTTGCCTAATTGTTATCTTCTGTGAATGAGGCTTCCTAGATAAAGTCTTCTAGATACTTGAAAATTTACTTCTATAATCAACAAAGCTTTTAAAAATTTGTAATGAGTTTGAATCAAAACTTTGCGGGGGTGGGGTATGGTTATCATTTTGAGTAAGTGGCTATCAGTACGCTCCGCTCCACGGTGGTGTCAGGGGCCCTTAGGGAAAGTGGGTGCTTGCCTCCTCTCTGAGTATAGCCTCCAGGTGAGGTGGCTTTGGGGTTGGTGCATTTTATTGACTCCTACTGGCAGGCTGGCAGTGTTAATATTCACTGCTGTCTGTAGATCTGATTGGCAGGCACAACCCTGCCAAGGTTCTCTTCAGATCCCTTCCTTTCAGTCAGTGAAAAGATTGGATACCAGGTAACCAAGCTTTATCAAAGTTTACATAAAAGCAATAAGGGAAGACCTGAGGCCACTGCTCTAAGGGGTGTTTTGGTCTTCACAGGCCATTTCTTTCTTCCTTTCTTTTTTTTCTGATAGTTTTCATGTGTGTTCTGGATATGTGAAGTCTCCAGGTATTGAGTTATGGATAAGTGAAATTGTAGTTTAAAAAAATAATTTAACAAACACAAATCCCTTTACTTACAAACAAGCCAATGTCAGAGAGTAAAATGATGAAGCGTAAAATAGATAATAAAGTATATTCTGAAAGTACATTCACCTCCCAGAAGTGTTTTGCTTTAGGCCTTTTGTATGACCATCCTCTCTGCGTGGAATGTTCTTCTACTCCAGGATGCCCACCGCTCAGTCCCTCACCCCCTCAGGTCTGCCCATATGTCCCCTCAAGGAGGCCTATGGTGACCACAGTGGTTACAACTGTACCACCCACAAACATACTCCATCCTCCTTTCCTACTGCCCTTTTCTCATAACTCTTATCATTTTCTTACATACCATACAGCTCGCTCATTATGTTCTCTGACCAGCACCCAACACCTTTGTCTGTTTAATTCACTGACACACACCAAGCATCTAGAATAGTGACCATCCCATAGCAGGCTTTCGGGGGGAAATACAACCAAAAGGAAAAGGACAGTGGAAAATAGAAGGTCTATCTGACAATGCCCATAACTTAAAACAGAAAGTGATCATCTGTATTGTGTTGTTTGTTTTCACATAATTTGGATCACAAAGTGGAGAGCAACTTAGCTGTAAGAGTCTTCTAGCAATACTTTTCGTTCTATATTATCTGCAGAAAAAGGTCACTCAAAGTGGACAAAAGACAATGAATAAGAATAAAAATAACTATTTGAGGGTATAGGAAAAGAGGACAAGAATAGCCAGATTCACTTATTTAAAGTGACAGGGGGAAAACAAGTAATATCATTTTTAAGTGAATAAGCAAAAAGTGAGGTTAAAACAACCCCCATAGAAAGAAATAGATAAAAAAGGAAACCAAGAAGCAATAATGAATTTTATATAAAAATGTAATCCACTTAGTTAATTTGGACACCATTATGTTTTTTGGTTCACTGTTAATCTTTCTGACAATTCTCAATTTATAATATTTTTTGGAAAGGAGAAAGTTGTTCGCTTTTGAAAGAAGAAGTACTATTTCAGCTAAATTTCATGTTATATTTATCTTGTACTCTTTTATCCAAGTAGTCATATCAAAGTTTTATTTTATTTATGCAAGTACTGAGAGAATTTATTCTTGGTTCACATTTTCTGAGGGGCAGGGTCTACATATTATAAGAATATTTTAAACTATTAATTTATAACATCACTGCCATCTGTTGGATCTGATCAGAATTAGAGTTTTTAAGTTATTCCAAGAATGAAGAGTTCAATGCTTTCCATTTTCCAATGCCAACATTAAATAAATTTTGGCTATTGGTAAACAATGAAAAGATTAGAAAATAATACGATTGTTGACTAGATATTTTTCAAAACATACAATTATTTTAAGAAATAAAACACAATGAATAAAATTAAATTATAAAAAGTAATAACTACAATTGACATGTATACACTACTACATATAAAATAGATAACTAATGAGAACCTACTGTATAGCACAGGGAACTCTACTCAATGCTTTGTGGTGACCTAAATGGGAAGGAAATCCAAAAAAGAGTGTATATATGTATATGTATAACTGATTCACTTTGCTGAACAGCAGAAACTAACACAGCATTGTAAAGCAACTATACGCCAATAAAAATTAATTTAAAAAAAAAGAAGTGGTATATATACATAATGGAACACTAGTCAGCCATAAAAAAGAATGAAATTTTGCCATTTGCAGCAACATGGATGGACTTGGAGGGCGTTATGCTAAGTGAAATAAGTCAGACAGAGAAAGACAAATACTGTATGATATCACTCATATGTGGAATCTAAAAAATACAACAGGCTAGTGAATAAAACAAAAAAGCAGCAGAGTCAAGCAGACTGAGGAGGAACCAAGATGGCGGAGTAGAAGGACGTGCTCTCACTCCCTCTTGTGAGAACACCAGAATCACAACTAGCTACTGGACAAGCATCGACAGGAAGACACTGGAACTCACCACAAAATATATCCCACATCCAAAGACAAAGGAGAAGCCACAATGAGACAGTAGGAGGGGCGCAATCACAGTAAAATCAACTCCCATAACTGCTGGATGGGTAACTCACAGACTGGAGAACACTTATACCACAAAAGTCCACCCACTGGAGTGAAGGTTCTGAGTCCCACGTCAGGCTTCCCAACCTGGGGGTCTGGCAACAGGAGGAGGAATTCCTAGAGAATCAGACTTTGAAGCCTAGTGGGATTTGATTGCAGGACTTCAAAAGGACTGGGGGAAACAGAGACTCCACTCTTGGAGGGCACACACAAAGTAGTGTGCGCATCAGGACCCAGGGGAAGGAGCAGTGACCCCATAGGAGACTGAACCAGACCTACCTGCTAGAGTTGGAGGGTCTCCTGCAGAGGCGGGGGGTGGCTGTGGCTCACTGTGGGGACAAGGACACTGGCAGCAGAAGTTCTGGGAAATACTCCTTGGCGTGAGCCCTCCCAGAGTCTGTCATTAGCCCCACCACTGGAGCCCAGGTAGGCTCCAGTGTTGGGTTGCCTCAGGCCAAACAACCAACAGGGAGGGAACCCAGCCCCATCCATCAGCAGACAAGCGGATTATAGTTCTACTAAGCTCTTCCCACCAGAGCAACAGTCAGCTCTACCCACCACCAGTCCCTCCCATCAGGAAACTTACACAAGCCTCTTAGGTAGCCTCATCTACCACAGGGCAGACGGCAGAAGCAAGAAAAACTACAGTCCTGCAGCCTGTGGAACAAAAACCACATTCACAGAAAGACAGACAAGATGAAAAGGCACAGAGCTGTGTACCAGATGAAGGAACAAGATAAAACCCCAGAAAAACAACTAAATGAAGTGGAGATAGGCAACCTTCCAGAAAAAGAATTCAGAATAATGATAGTGAAGATGATCCAGGACCTCGGAAAAAGAATGGAGGCAAAGATCGAAAAGATGCAAGAAATGTTTAACAAAGACCTAGAAGAATTAAAGAACAAACAAACAGAGATGAACAATACAATAACTGAAATGAAAACTACACTAGAAGGAATCAATAGCAGAATAACTGAGGCAGAAGAACAGATAAGTGAACTGGAAGACAGAATGCTGGAATTCACTACTGTGGAAGAGAATAAAGAAAAAAGAATGATAAGAAATGAAGACAGCCTAAGAGACCTCTGGGACAACATTAAATGCAACAACATTCGCATTGTAGGGGTCCCAGAAGGAGAAGAGAGAGAGAAAGGGCCAGAGAAAATATCTCAAGAGATTATAGTTGAAAATTTCCCTAACATGGGAAAGGAAATAGCCACCCAAGTCCAGGAAGCGCAGCAAGTCCCATACAGGATAAACCCAGGGAGAAAACACGCCGAGACACACAGTATCAAATTGCAAAAATTAAGACAAAGAAAAATTATTGAAAGCAGCAAGGGAAAAATGACAACAACATACAGGGAACTCCCATAAGGTTAACAGCTGATTTCTCAGCAGAAACTCTACAAGCCAGAAGGGAGTGGCATGATATACTTAAAGTGATGAAAGGGGAGAACCTACACCAAGAGTACTCTTACACCCGGCAAGGATCTCATTCAGATTCGATGGAGAAATCAAAAGCTTTACAGACAAGCAAGAGCTAAGAGAATTCAGCACCACCAAACCACGCTCTACAAACAAATGCTAAAGGAAGGAACTTCTCTAATGGGAAACACAAGAGAAGAAAAGACCTACAAAAACAAACCCAAAACGATAAGAAAAATGGTATAGGAACATACATATCGATAATTACCTTAAAAGTGAATGGATTAAATGCTCCAACCAAAAGACACAGGCTCGCTGAATGGATACAAAAACAAGACCCATATATATGCTGTCTACAAGAGACCCACTTCAGAACTAGGGACACATACAGACTGAAAGTGAGGGGATGGAAAAAGATATTCCAGGCAAATGGAAATCAAAAGAAAGCTGGAGTAGCAATACTCATATCAGATAAAATAGACTTTAAAATAAAGAATGTTACAAGAGACAAGGAAAGACACTACATAATGATCAAGGGATCAATCCAAGGAGAAGATATAACAATTATAAATATATATGCACCCAACATAGGAGCACCTCAATACATAAGGCAACTGCTAACAGCTGTAAAAGAGGAAATCGACAGTAACACAATAATAGTGGGGGACTTCAATACCTCACTTACACCAATGGACAGATCATCCAAAATGAAAATAAATAAGAAAACAGAAGCTTTAAATGACACAATAGACCAGATAGATTTAATGATATTTATGGGACATTCCATCCAAAAACAGCAGATTACACTTTCTTCTCAAGTGAGCATGGAACATTCTCCAGGATAGATCACATCTTGGGTCAAAAATCAAGCCTCAGTAAATTTAAGAAAATTGAAATCATATCAAGCATCTTTTCTGACCACAGCGCTATGAGATTAGAAATGAATAACAGGGAAAAAAACGTAAAAAACACAAACACATGGAGGCTAAACAATACGTTACTATACAACCAAGAGATCACTGAAGAAATCAAAGACAAAATCCAAAAGTACCTAGAGACAAATGACAATAAAAACACGACGATCCAAAACCTATGGGATGCAGCAAAAGCAGTTCTAAGAGGGAAGTTTATACCTATAAAAGCCTACCTCAAGAAACAAAAAAAATTTCAAATAAACAATCTAACCTTACACCTGAAGGAACTAGAGAAAGAAGAACAAACAAAACCCAAAGTTACCAGAAAGAAAGAAATCATAAAGATCAGAGCAGAAATAAATGAAATAGAAACAAAGAAAACAATAGCAAAGATCAATAAAACTAAAAGCTGGTTCTTTGAGAAGATAAACAAAATTGATAAACCATTAGCCAGACTCATCAAGAAAAAGAGGGAGAGGACTCAAATCAATAAAATTAGAAATGAAAAAGGAGAAGTTACAACAGACACCGCAGAAATACAAAGCATTTTAAGAGACTACTACAAGCAACTCTATGCCAATAAAATGGACACCCTGGAAGAAATGGACAAATTCTTAGAATGGTATAACACATGGCCAAGAAGCACATGAAATGCTGCTCAACATCACTAATTACTAGAGAAATGCAAATCAAAACTACAATGAGGTATCACCTCACACCAGCTAGAATGGGCATCATCAGAAAATCTACAAACAACAAATGCTGGAGAGGGTGTGGAGAAAAGGGAACCCTCTTGCACTGTTGGCGGGAATGTAAACTGATACAGCCACTATGGAGAACAGTATGGAGGTTCCTTAAAAAACTAAAAATAGAATTACCATATGATCCAGCAATCCCACTACTGGGCATATACCCAGAGAAAACCATAATTCAAAAAGACACATGCACCCCTATGTTCATTGCAGCACTATTTACAATAGCCAGGTCATGGAAGCAACCTAAATGCCCATCAACAGATGAATGGATAAAGAAGATGTGGTACCTATATACAATGGAATATTACTCAGCCATAAAAAGGAACGAAATTGAGTCATTCATTGAGACGTGGATGGATCTAGAGACTGTCATACAGAGTGAAGTAAGTCAGAAAGAGAAAAACAAATATCATATATTAACGCATGTATGTGGAACCTAGAAAAATGGTACAGATGAACCGGTTTGCAGGGCAGAAGTTGAGACACAGATGTAGAGAATAAACATACGGACACCAAGGGGGGAAAGCCGCGGGGGGGTGGGGATGGTGGTGTGCTGAATTGGGCGATTGGGATTGACATGTATACACTGATGTGCATGAAATTGATGACTAATAAGAACCTGCTGTATAAAAAAAAAATTAAATAAGATTTTAAAATTTTTAAAAATACCAAAAAAATTAAAAAAAAAAAAAGCACACTCACAGATAAAAAGAACAAACTAGTGGTTACCACTTGTGGGCGTGGGCAATATAGGGGTGGGGAAAAAAGGGTTATCATGGGTTTATATGAAGTCACGTGTGTGAAACTTTTGGAAATTGTAAAGCACTGTAAAATTTTTAAAATCTTTCATTCAATAAAAAATTATTTACAGTACAATTATTTCAAGACCTATAGAGAAGTAAGTCAAAACTGTGATTTTGATATAGAAAGTAATCAGGTCTCTGTTGTCTACACATAGATCATACTAACTAACTCTGATTCTTCATACTTACTTCATGTTCTGTCCATAAAGAACTGGGCGATTTCCTTAAATCTGAGAGACCTTGTTATCTCCTCTTTCTTATTTTTTTACTTTTTGTTTTTAATACCCCTTCTTGACTTCCCACAACAGCAGTGACTCAAGGAAGTTTTAAATGGCAGCACATAGTGGTTACTTAAAAAAAATTATTTTTTGATTGATTGCTGGGCCACCGCTTGCTTCCACAATACCAGAGACAAAGAACTCTTCCCTAGGGACCATCCTGCCATCATGTAACCTACAGTCAGGACCACAATAAAGGAAATGAGGGAGATGAGTAAGGAGTACGCCCCAAGGGGACTCCAGAAAGAGACAGAATGCCCCCAAATTATATGGATGTGCATTTTGAGTGCTTTAGGAACTTTTCAGCGTCCTCATTCTACATGGATGACGTGTCATTTTGTATTATCAGTATTAATATTTCTCTTCACTAACATAGAAATAAAGCATTGACTGAATAATTTTAATACCTAGTAGAATTATTCATGGGGTACTATGCCTAAGAAAGCCATGTAATGTGTAGAGAAAATTTTTGAAAGATATTCCACATACAGAACTTCAAGAAAAGACAGCACTCCATTTATTCACAGTGACCCAACTCCCTATCCATTCAGTATTGTTAGGGAAGGGCCTGACCTTGAGTGATTTCTTGGAATGTGAAATCTCTCTAGTGTGCATACAAAGCACTTTTCAAAGCTTTTTAAAATTCCCACCCCATTAAATAGAGTTAGTGGAAGTTAGTATACATGTATATTTATTTTTACAAATATTTTAATTTCTTTTATTCTGTAGACTTAAGTATAGACTAGTGCTATTCCTTAAAATTGCCTATATTTTCTTGTGTACTTGAGGCTGTAGTGCAGTGAATGATGATGGTAATTTTGAAGGAGGGAAAAAACCACCTCTCAAAGCTGGCAAAACATCACAAGATTCACTTCCGCATCTCCATTCCTCTATAGGAAGAGATGGGATACGTACCTCCCAGATGGCTAGAGATGTGTACCATCACCCTTTGAGAATAAACTTTAACATCCGTTCTAGATCATACTTCTTGGCCACTATGCACAGATTCACTTAGAGTAAGTGATCTTGTCGCTTACAGTACTTTTTTTTATCAAAGAAACATTGACCATAGAAATAATCCACTGTGATTTACAACATTAAAATGCAGTCTCGGGAAAAATGCAAACTCATGTTACAGACGTGATGTATGGGTTGGACTTGATAATGCTAAAGTTTCGCGGTTATTGTCTTTGTTAGGGTTTTTCACAGGGAAAATGTTTTCAGAGTTGCATATTCCTTCTAACAGTGGAGGACCTGTGTCTTCATACTGACCCCTAGTGGCAGTTTAGGAAGAAGTTGGGGGAGGGGCAAAAAAAGGTGACGGTTTTCTCTGTTTTTTAGTGAAAACGCACACTAATTTAATTTGAAATACTCTTCAATATGTCTAAAATAATAT
Organism: Balaenoptera musculus; assembly: GCF_009873245.2. Taxonomy (NCBI): domain Eukaryota; kingdom Metazoa; phylum Chordata; class Mammalia; order Artiodactyla; family Balaenopteridae; genus Balaenoptera; species Balaenoptera musculus. The sequence goes on along the minus strand of NC_045786.1, from coordinate 12,634,876 downwards.
TTTAAAACTGAAAGACTTACTGAAAGACTGTGATCTGGAAAGCATTCCATTGTGGTGCTTTTAAAGAGATAGTATTCTACTGCTAACTGTGTGTTAATAGATGCTTGTCTTCGTCTCTTTTTAAGGTGAAGTCATTTCAGAATATTTTGACACATTAATTGTCCTGGTGACTGAATATCGGCTGTGCTATATAACCATATAGGATAAATATAATACACTTAACCGACATAAATTAATCTTGTTGTTAGGTACTTTAGAGTTGAATTTTTGCTCTTGACTTTATATAATAGAAAAGATTATTTTGTTTTAAAATTCTTAACATCTTACTTTGTTGTCAGATGCTACCTCCTTTGAATTAGAATGCTCACAATATGAGAATCCTGCAAGAAAACTTGAGTTAGTTTCCTTTTAGAAAGTTCAGTTTTGTAGTAAGGATGTTTCAAACCTTTGTATTCAGGATGATACCTCAAAGAACTTTATTTAAAGTGTTCTTCACTATTTTAAAAGCCTTCTGAGTTAATAGATAAAATAGATGGGAAGCATCTTCGTGGTAAACAAGTATTATTCTTGCCTTATTTCCATCCAAGTTTACTGAGTGGATACTTTCCGTTTCTACCCCCCTTAGTGCCTAGATTCCTCCTCTGCTGTGTGTTGATAGATGCCTCTGATTTGAAGGAATATATAGAATGAAAAGCTGGATTTTGCAATAAAAACAAGTTGATTCCATACCCCCATTTTGTGTCAGTTGATGCCTAGTCGACCTTCACAAACAGTTTGAATTTTGTTAGCTACAAGTTTTGTGAGGCTAGGTGAATCCCATGAAATGTTCATTTAGAAACTTATCTATGCTGCTTTTATTACCTAGAGAGCAGAGACTAACATTTGCATAACCTTATTTTAAATTTGCTGCTACATCCTTCAGGTTTAATTTCCACTGTTACTGATTTTAAGAGGAAATTATCAAACAGTTTGGATACCTTTATATTGTGTGATTTTTTCTCCTAAAATTTGAAGCAGTGCTTAAAACCTACATAAATTCCATTTTTACTCATCTTTGACTTTTCAATATTAATCCTTTTCCTTGATTTTTCTTCCCTCTGAAAATGGCCTTTATTACTCATCTGTTGCCTAAACAAAGAGACTTGGGTGGGATGCTTGAGGAAACTGCTTCTGCTTTAGCCCTACAGGGGTTGGAGATTTGACTGTCTAGCTGAAAAGTTGTCTGAAAATGAAAATTTCATACACACATGCAAATTTGGATATAGGATCCTATTTTCCCATGATCCAAGAAATGGAGACAGGATATAGGAAAATCTCTGCCCCTGTGGCTCACTGAGTATGCATGGATGATGATGATGATGATGATGTTGATAGTGATGGTGAAGATGATGATGATAGTGATGATGATGATGATGATACCTGGCCTGTGTGGCCAGGCATTGGGCTAAGTACTCCAAATGGAATTTATCACTAAATCCTTGAAGCAGTCCTGTGAGGTAGGGAATATTATCATCACATCCATTCTGCAGATGAGGAAATATAGGCACCGTCTTTGCTCAAGTTCACAGAGGTGGGATGGACACTTCACACCGAGGCAGTCAGCTATGTATATCCAGGGGGAGCTCGTGACTTTTCTCTCTCTCTGCCTCCTGCTCACTATCTCTGCAACTTTGAACTTCTCTATATCTTCCAACCAAATGTTTCCCTTTGCCTTCCTGGTCTTTTTGGATTCTTCCAGACTGCAGGCACCTTTGGAGAATTGAATTTCCATCCCCTCCTTTCCTTCCTTCCTCCTTTCTTCCAGGTTCCTTTCCCTGTTTTCCCTTCTCTTCCTCCTCTTCCTCCTCCTCCTTATATTCTCTTTATAAGAGAATGAGGAAGAGGAAAAAATGTATCCAATGGTTAGTAAGAATTTCCCACTATGCTATACATCAAAATGGTCTCCCTTATTTCTCATTCCCTGAGGAATGATGAAGTGAACCAAATAGATTCTGGTTCTTTTTTTTCTAGAAAATACAGTACTTTTTAAAGCTTAAGAGACTGATAATTGTAAAAAAGATAGTGAACTAAAAGTCAGATCATCATGGTTTTAATTCTGTGTCTGTTGACTGACTTGCTTCCTGAGCAAGTCTTACTCTCACTAAATATTATCTTTCTTAACTCTAAAAAAAGTGAATCTGGATTATCTATTATATTTTGTGTGTCTAAGCGATTACCCTTGATCCAGGATCACAGGGAGCCTGGAACATACCTTCCACTAGGAACTAGATGGGATCACTCCTTACCACTTTTGTCATTTTATCCCAGAGGCTAAGGAAGTTATTATCTGTGAATTTCGGTTTCTTTTGTAACTGTTTCACAGTTACTCGGGTGTTCTTTATGTGCCAGGTACTGCTCTAGGCTGTAGGGATCATGACAATGCTTCCATGAAACTGCTTTCATGAAGTCTACAGTTTGGACAGGGAGACAGACAACACACGAGTAATTTTAAGGTAATTTCAGAAGTGATAACAGTATAGATGAAATAAAACAGCACGAAGTCATAGAGAGGGGCATGCATGACACCAGTGTTGTGAAAGGGGTCACAGGAATGACACAGCTGGTCAATGACCGTCTCTCTGATGCTCTCTCTGACATTAGAGCTGATGAGACGAGGGTAGTCCTGGCAAGGGGCAGGGGGTTTTATGTGCCGTCACACTAGAGATTTCAGCGTCCTTATTTTTTTTAGTTAAGAAAATCAACAACGTGGTATTTCTAATTACTTTGGGATTGTGGCCCTTGTCATATCCAGTTATGTAAATAGACTGCTTTCCAGGCTAAACAGAAACATTTGGTAACTGCAGAAGCCATTTATTATGAATGTTCTAACACCTTGACCATTATTCCTATTTTATCAGAAGACAAGTCAGCCATGTAAAATGAAGACAGTTGTTCTTTCCTGATGGCAGCTAGTTAATTATTGGCAGGCATTCCAGCTTTTTGAAACAGAAGGTGGCATGTATGGAAGTGAAGTATCGTGACTGAACAGATAGGTCAGTAAGGATTCCATGTCACTTGTAAGAAAATTACATTTGATTTCCCTGCACCTTGATTGACTGCCTCGTAATTGGTAACAAAAACCCGCATGCTCTCTGTGGAGGTGCTGGGTTGGCGTGTACTCATCTCTTTGCAACTAGCAGTTTTCTCTTGAAAAATCATGATGCCACAGCAACTGTAGCATAAAAGCATGTTCTGGAAGTTCCCAAATCACACCTGCTAGGACACATCGATATGATGGAAACAATTTGGTTCCACATACTTTTAAATATTTTTTTTTGCATTTTTTTCTTATTTTGCTATAGGATGCAAAACTTCCCACATCTGTTTCTATGTCTGGGTTTCACTTTAATAAAAGAGTTACTTTACACTCTTCATTTTAAGCTTTTTGCCTGCAGTTAATTGTGATTCTCTCCCTTACTATGGATAAGCATCTTTAAATAATACTTTTTTCAAAGGAGACAATACTCTTGGATACTTTTGTCAATCCTGGGGTTCAGCCAGAGTTGGGGGGCACATATATTAGTCTTCTGCAACTGTGGGGCTGCTGCGCGGTGATGGTTCTTTGGGACTCAGAAACTGATCAATTTAACAAACACCCTCGACTTCTCGGGTCATTACCTTTGAAAAACTGTCTGGGATGAGAGTCAGGAATCCTGTTCACAGCATTCCAGATCCGGCTGTGATAACCAGGAGATCTGTTTATCATAACGGCCAGCACCCCACCCCCCTCGCACCTGTATAGACTCGCCAGGAGCCCGCAATTAAACTCGCCAACACTGAGTCACTGCTGCATATGCACCTCTCTTCACCACTTGCAGCGTGTCTGCCACCAATACGTCTTCCTTGGTGTGACAAACCTCATGGAGACATATGAAAAGCCGTGCTGGTAGGAATGGTTGTAATCACTGTTAACAAACAAGGTTCTGATTGCCAATATTACCATCTGTTCCAGCGGGTTCCACATATCCCCCTGTATATATAGGCTCTGTTAAACAGATTTTCTGTGCGGCCCAAGGTCACCCTTGATTCATGTAACCAGCCTTTGCAGATGAGTTAAATGTGAGTCTCCAAACAGCAGCAAGGATCAAAATCTGAGAGGTACCAAATCGTGTCCTCTGATGACACAACCCAAACAAACTGTGTTTGCAGAGAAAGAATATCCACATCCCTTGATACATGAGAGGAACAGATCCCAAAGGCATTGTCTAAAGTGCAAGATTTCATCTATTAAACTTCATATAAAAATGACTTCATGGGGGGACTTCCTTGGTGGCACAGTGGTTAAGAATCCACCTGCCAATGCAGGGGACACGGGTTCGAGCCCTGGTCCGGGAAGATCCCACATGCCACAGAGCAACTAAGCCCGTGCACCACAACTACTGAAGCCTGCGCTCTAGAGCCCGCGAGCCACAACTACTGAAGCCCGCGCACCTAGAGCCCGTGCTCCGCAACAAGAGTAGCCACCGCAATGAGAAGCCCACGCACCGCAATGAAGAGTAACCCCTGTTCACTGCAACTAGAGAAAGCCCGCGTGCAGCAACGAAGACCCAACACAGCCAAATACATAAATAAATAAATAAATAAAATAGTAATAAAAAAAAAATGACTTCACTATATAATCAGAGAAGCCTAGGCGTGAGGAGGAAATAAACTGCTTTTAAGAACAACTATAAGTGATACAAGCGGAGATCCCCATATTGTTGGATCCCACCCCTTCTTGCAAACTTCACACTGAGCTAAGTACTTTTTCCCTCTCCGCTTCTGGATGCCAGCAGAGGTTTTCATCACTCCCCTTGAGTTGATTCAAGTCAATTAAAATATATCGATCTTCTCGGCACTGGGGATATAAAAAGACTCACATGCTGCCTAAGAAGTAGGCACCAGGTGTAGACGTGGCAGAGGAGGGGGTGATTAATAAGGAGGGGCAGTGATGGACGTGGATAACTTCACCGAGGAAGCGGTGAGTGAGCTGGTTTTGCAGGGCGAGCTAGGGGTCCTCAGGTAGAGGTTCGGGAGGGATTTGGGGACAAAGGGAGAATGAAATAGCATTGTATTTTCAGGGAAGCATAAATAGACGCTATTTGTGCAATTGAGTTTTTCCTTAGAGCTCTTAGTGCCCATGCTGTAACTGTGGGGCTTGGGGACTTAATACGAAAAACTATGTGCTGAATTCCTTTCCGTAACAGGTGCCTTAAAATAATATTTCGAGATTGTGACTCTTCTCTGACTGTGAACACTTGTGCCAAAACCTCATTTTTTAAAACAAAAGGAAATGTATACGTTTAGCAAACGAATGCTCTGAGGACATGTGAAAAAGAGACCTAACCTAGTTTTGGGGGTCAAGAAATGCTTCCTTGAGGAAGAGACATTTGTGCCAAACTTGGCAAGATGAATGGGAATTATCCGGGGGAAGGGACGTCCGGGAGTGAGACCAGAGTGTGGGCACACCCCGAGGTGAGACGGAGTCTGGCGTATGGCAGGTTGCCAGAAAGGCCTAGGATACGACAACAGGATGAGGTGGCGGGGTGCATGGGCTGGTGAGGGAGGTGGGGTCAGCTCATGCTTGGCCTCAGAGGCCACGTGAGAAATTTGGGGCTTTATCCTGAGCAATGGCAAACCGTGGAAGTTTTAAGTAGGGGAGAAATAAGATTATTCTTAAAAAATCACTTAAGCTATAAGATGGAGAAAGGATTGGAGGGCATGAGGGGAGACCTGTTAAGAGAGTACTTATATCAATCCACAAGATATAGGATGTTGAATTGGATTCAGCGGGAGAGATGGAGATGGAGAAAAGGAAGCAATCTGAGAAATATGGAGGAGAGAAATAGTCAGGACTTGGTAATAGACTGGATACACATGACATGTCGAACTTCACTTCTATTTACATATGTCAAATGACATAAACAGATGTTTTTATACATTCCCATATTTGGTTTGTAGTTTGGTTAATTTCTGTTTCAATTTACATTTTAAACTCTTAATTGATTAAACTCCAAATTGATTAAACTCCAGCCGGATGGAGACTAATGATAGTAAATATCAGAAAATAGTTTCAGATTGCTGTGATGATATATGGCCCTGTAATTCTGGATTTTGTAACAAAGCAGTTTGACTTCTGTCCTATTCATTTGGATAATGCTCTACCATCTAGGAGACTAAAATGTGTCTTAAAAATAGGACAGGCTTCAGCTTGTGTATATGTTAGACTTGGGGAAAAATAAGACAGAATGTCTTGTGTTTGAAAGCACAAAATTAATGTAATTCTTTTTTTTAAAAAAAGTACAAATTCTGCACTCTATTTCTATGACTGAAATTACTTTTTTTTAAAGTAAGACTAATAGCTTGATTTTCATATCATAAGTTAATCTCAATTATGCTTTTCGCACTTAGAGCTGCACGTAGCAAATTATGGGCAGATACGTACATATAATATACGTTGCTCTCCCAGCTGTGCCTGTATGATTTGTCTTTCGGTGCTGGCAGTTATGTTCAATTTAGTAAAAGCTATATTCCACTGTGTACTAGAATCTTTGGTTTTTTTAAACAGCTAGGTTTTTATGTACTTCCCTTTACTGCCTCCATAAAGAGCAAAGAAAAAGCAGAAGGTAGAGTATAAATGAACCAGGGCCAGACATGCCTTCGTACAGGAGAAAGGGAGAAGCAAAATCCAAGCAGAAAGGCTGAGAGCAGAGACATACCTGATGAAAATCCCTGAGTCTCTGTGACCCAGGTTTGTTTGTTTGTTTGTTTTTACATAAACTAGAGAAACTAAAACGATGGAGTACGATCCTACATACTTACTTAAATTTTCCCTAAACTCCCTGATACACACACAAAAGATAAAACCTTTCAGAATTTACTAGTATGCATTTACCTAAAGCATTTCTGGCTTCTATCATGGATGCTGTTGAAGTGCCTCCATTGTGTGCTCTTTCTTTACTCTCCAAGATGTGTTAAAAAATGAACATTGTCAAAGATAAAAACCACTAAGTGACAAAGGAATCGTGCATTTTAGCCAAGGTGTGTTTATAATGATTAAAAAAACACAGAGTATTTGGTTTAAGGAACTGATTGCATCAAGTGCATGAAAAATAATTCAAAGGAAATAATTTTTTTTGAGAAGGTTTAAGCTTATGTTAATTAATTAGAATATATGCATAATTTAAAATTCTTCCTGGCATTTTTTTTTAATTCAGTGTTGAGTATGAGAAGTTCCTGGTGAACTAATATATTAGAGCCTCCAAATTTTCCCTTATTCATAAAATCAAATGACCACCGTGTCAGTTAATAATAGGAGAGAGACGTAAATGTGAGATTATCTTAAGAGTGTTTATTTTATCCTCTAGGAAAGGAAATTAAATGCTGTTCCTCAGGCTGCCATAGTGAGATGCAGGGCCTTCCTCTCAATATTTTTCTTGGGCTTCCTCCCAAATTTTGGTCACATGTCATCTAACCAAATTTTAGTTTTAAGGGAGGCCATCCCAGAGAAAGACTAGGCGATGCCACAGAGGGTTAAATAGACACCAGGAACTGGAGGAGGGGAAACACGGAACTGAGTGCTGACTTTAACTTGGTATCAATCAGTAGGGTGTGTTTTCTGGATGGATGTATATAAACCGGGGGTAGGAGGTGCGTTCATGGTCAACACCAAGGAGCCCTTCGTTCTCCAGAGATGTAGCCTCTAGTCATTCCGTTCCTGCCCGGTGGCTGCGGTTAAGTCTCCTTCAGAGCTGGTTTGTGCCTGATTCACAGCTTCCTTTCACCTAAAGCTAGCAGTCTCCTTATTGAGGTTGTGTTTGTATTCTGCTCTCTGATGAATAATTGGGCTACCTTCTGTTCTTGACACTGTCAGTTCTCCTTCACAACCAGCAAATTCAAGTGACAGAACCAAACTGAACTCATCAGAGTACAGTGATGGGCTAAACTACATAGCCTCACTTCTTTTTTTCAGTGTTGGTTATTACTGTGATCCTAAATTTTTTTTAAAGTGGCAAATATAAACTGGAAAAAGATGTTCGTATTATTGAAGTCTCAAGTGTATTTTTATTGTCTTGATTAACTCTATTTCTATGATGATTTAAATGGATTTTTAACATAATTTGGGGTTTTCCTTTAAAACCAGGATGCTCTATGTATCTTACTGCTTGAAACATCTCTTATTTGAAGCAATTCCAAACATTAAAGAACATAATTAAATCAACTTCCACTCTTTAAAATGATCTCTTTTTTTTATTTTTACTATTTTATGAGCTTTTTGAGTGATTACAAAGCAAGGACTATAGAAAGTATAGTGTTTTTTTTTTTTTTTGAAAGTATAGTGTTTTTAAAAGGAGGTTTAGGATTTCTAATTGTGGGAAAACGTTTTTATACTAGAAATAGGAAATTTAACAACTGGATATGCCTACATTACTAAAATTATTCTTGTCAATATCATGACTTTGATCTTGATGTTTAATTTGTAAAAGCAACATCCACCCCCAAAATGATTTGCTGCCTTCAAACGTGTTAACATCTGCCTACAGTTAACAGCCTCACTTACAAAAAGGGAAGATGAGCTGAAGAATTTTAAATTCCCATGCTCACTCATTCCTCCCATTTAAACCTTTGTTTTCTTACTGGTTAGGAATATTTTAATAGACTTTCTTTGAATAGAATTTCCTGGTCTTATAAGTATCACTGAGTTAAAAAATGAATAGCTGTAGTAGGGTTTCTAAGAAGCAGTCATGCATTTTCCTATAACCCAAAGCTGCAGACGTAGGGAAAGGATTATTTAAATTCATTCATAACCCCCCAGACTCCATTTAAATCCCCAGAGCCTCAATTCCAGGTTCATTGCCCAGGTAAATTAATTTCTTTCTGAAATTGTCTTTAGGCACTCGTTTGTTTTATAAGCTTAGTTGTATGTTCCAAAGATCATTTCCTGAACAGGGGTGAACGGCATTCATTTCTCCTTCATTGACCCAGCGCTGCTGCCGAAGGTGATGGTATCGACGCGTTAATCAATGCCCTGTCCAGCAAACGAGATGGAGCCATAGCCAACGCCGCCACGGTGCTGACGAACATGGCCATGCAGGAGCCCCTGCGTCTGAACATCCAGAGCCACGACGTCATGCACGCCCTGCTCAGCCCACTGCACTCTGCCAACACTGTCGTGCAGAGCAAAGCCGCTCTCACCGTTGCTGCAACCGCGTGTGATGTCGAGGCCCGGACAGAGGTGAGCATTTGCATCACTTTCCTTTTCTCTTTTTCTGGTCCGTACCTACTGGTGCATTAATTTGAAACATTTTCAAGTATTTGAACCTACCCATTATTTAAGTCCCTCAAAATTGGTGCAACACGTTGGAAAACAAATTAGCATCGCCCAGCAAAGAAGGTGAGCGTACCCTATAATGTGGTAATTCTAGGTATATACCTAAGACACTCTCTTGTCTCTGTGCACCAGGAAGCATTGTTTATAACATCTCAACAGCTGGAAACAAACCAACTGTCCAGTTGTTAAGAGAATGGATACATAAATTTGTGGTATATTCATAAAATAGAATCTTGCATCAGTGAAAATGGATGAACTGTAGCTACAGACATCAACAGAGAAGAATCTCAACCAGCATAATGCTGAGCAAAGTCAAGTTCAGAAGAAAACAGATGTGTGAATTCTATTTATATAACGTTCAAAAATATGCAAAGCAAAGCAATATGTTGTTTAAGCACATACATATAAAACTATAAAGAAAAGTGAGAGAATGATTGACCCCAAATTTAAGAAATTGGTTGCCTCTTGGGGGATCAAGGGGGTCGATGTGTTTGAAGAGGAGCACACAGGGGTTCAAGGTCATTGAAATGCACCATTTCTTAAGCTGAGTGGGGGACACTCAGGTGTGCCTTTTACTATGATGCTTGAAATTATAAATATGGGTTACTCACACTCTTCCGTTTCTCTTGTATTTCAAAAATTTAAAACATGGAATTGTATTTTTTACAAGTCCACCATATAAAACTGTGTTTGGCCCATTTCATAAAGACTTGATATAAACCTACAAACGTACCTTTTTCTATTGCTTTTTTCCTGTTTGCTTGTCGCGTGGCACTCATTCAAACAGCCTAGGACTGTTCCTCTCTCCCCAGTAAAAATAACAATATGGAGCACTTATTATGCACAGCCAGTGTGCTAAGCACTTAACATGCATTTAAGCCTCACATGAAATAGGTATGTTTGTCACTACTTCCAAAAGATACGTGCACCTCAATGTACATAGCAGCATTAGTCACAATAGCCAAGATATGGAAGCAACCTAAATGCCCATTGATGGATGAATGGATAAAGCAGATGTGGTATTTATACACAATGGAATATTACTCAGCCAGAAACAGAATGAAATTCTGCCATTTGCAACAATGTGGTTGAACCTAGAGGTTATTATGCTCAGTGAAATAAGTCAGACACAGAAAGACAAATACTGTTATCATTTACATGTGGAATTTTAAAAATAAAACAAACGAATGAATATAACAAAGCAAACAGACTCACAGATATAGAGAACAAACCAGTGGTTACCAGGGAGAGGGAAGAAGGGAGGGGCAAGATAGGGACAGGGGAGTAAGAGGTGCAAACTACTAGGCATAAAATAAATAAGCAACAAAGACATATTGCACAGCACAGGGAAATATAGCCATTATTTTGTAATAACTTTAAAGGGAGTATAATCTATAAAAATATTGAATCACTATGTTGTACACCTGAAACTAATATAATAAACCAACTATATGTAATCTATGTAGCATGTAAACCAACTATACTTCAATTTTAAAAAAAGAAATAGGTACATTTGCAATCCCCATTTTATAGAGGAGGAAAATGAGGCTTAAAGAAATAATGTGCTGAAAGCAGAGTTGATGGGTCGGGAAATCAGGGACGGCGAACACACCTTTCTGAGTCCAGAGCCCCTGTCCTCACACTGTGCTGTCTGCTCAGACAACTAACAAATCTCTTCTGTCTCTTAGATATTTTTTCTACCCCCTTCTTTGTTCCTGTTGACTCAGTTCATTTGTATTCATCCATTAAGGCAGTAAGATAGTCACCAAATATTTTTTTTACCAGCTACCACGTGCCAGGTGCTGCAGTAGGCGGCGGCAACACAGTGATAGGCAACACTGTGTTAGTTGGTCATTCCTCCATGCGGCTCACTGAGCAGTCCATCCGTTTCCTGGAATACTGCAACTGACTCTACGGCCCTCCCTACCCCTGTCACCTCCTATTCCCCAAACTGCCTCCAGACTGATCTTTCAAACGTATGACCCTCATCACATCATTGCAAGTCCCCAGGCGTGTGCCACTGCCCCATGGGAACAGCTAAGCTGCTTAGTGTGCTACGCAGGGGCTCGCAATGATCCACCCCTACCTGCCTAAGCCTGAACTCGCTTCCCAGGTGTAACTCTACACTCCAGAAATACCATACGATTTGAATTCTAAAATTCTCTTATTTACACCTCCTTGATTTCTCTGCTTGGAAAGCTGGTCTCACCTTTGTTCACCTGATAAATGCCTGTCTCTCCTTCAACACCCAGCTCAGCCATCCTGTCCTCCATGACGGCTTTCTTTAGTCTTCAAATGTGGACTCAAACGTCCTGCTCTGGGCTCACACCACCCCCTATGCATGCTTCCCTTGAGCTCTGTTTTGCATTAGTTTTTGTATGAAAGACCATAAGCTCCCTGAGGCTTTAGGGAAGGGAACTGAGGTTTTCCTTCCCTGAGTCCATGTCATTGATCTATACCTGGCACACAGTATATGCTTAATAAACAGTTGTTGAATGAATGAGTGAGTGAATGAATGGAGGAATGAGTGGAGAAATTAATAAATGAATTAGATATTTGCCGAAAGAACACGTGGAGTCAGATTGCTATCTTATACTCAGATATAAAGATGTTCAGAAATTTGGCCTGCTAAGCATCAGATGCTTCAAGTAACCTTTTCCAAGCTTGCCCAGGTCACGTGTGCTAATGTGTAATCCCCGTTAGAGTCCCTGTGTTTGAGCAGAACATGATTGGAAGTGGATCGTATCTCACAAGGGCTCCTGTCTTCAGATACTACACAGAGAGACCTGTAGAATATTCTTTTTTGTCCTCCGGGCTCAGATAATACAGCATTACATTTCAAACAGTGAGACAAGAGCTCTGTCGAATCTTCTTTTTTTTTTTTTCCCTGATTGGAACAATTTTATACGTGTGATTTCTTTTAATAGTGTAATTAATGCAGTTCTCCCCGATTCTCTTCTTGTTCTTTTTCTTCTCTTTTTCACTCCTTGAAGCAGTATGAGTGATAACAAAATGGATCTCCTTCTGGTGAATTGCTTCAGCGTTGCTTCGTCCACACTGCTGACGTCATGGCACTGTCCAGTGACACGGGTGGCACTAGCCTGCATTGGTTACTCCTGCCTAGCTTTGGAGACTGTGTCCATTTCCTATTGCTGCTGAAACAAATGACCACAACTTAGTGCCTTAAAGCAATACAAATCTATTACCTCACGGTTTGGGAGGTCAGAAGTCTGAAAATGGGTCTTATGGGTTAAAGTCAGGCTATCAACAGAGCTGTGATCCCTCTGGAGACTTGAGGGGGAAATCTGTTTCCGGGCCCTTTCTAGCTTTTACCGTCCACCTGCATTCCTTGGCTGTGGCCCCTTCCTCTGTCTTCAAAGCAGATTACTGCAACCTCTGTTTCTACAAGTCTCCTTTCTCTGCTCCTCACACTCTTATCTCCCTCTTGTAAGGACCCCTGTAATGAAGTAGGGCCAACCTGATACCAGGACCATCTCCCTATCCCCAGATCCTTAACCACATCTACCAAATCCCTCCCAGGGACAAGGGCATCTCTGGGGGCCCGTGGTTCTGTCCTCCACAGGTCAGATGGACACGCAGTGGTGAGCAGCAGAGTGAATGAACGTGGGGCATCCCGCTTGTGGAGGGGAGAGGACAGGCTCTTTGTCCTGCACCCACCCCATGTAAACTCACAGTGACCTCCCTCAGTTACTTTACTGCAGCCTCTTCTTGACTTTGAACAGAACATCGCGCTCCTGTCTGTAAGGTTTCTGCAATTGATTCCCCCTGAATTTAATAAATCTAAACATGGACACATCCTAAAATGTTTTTACATAATCAAAACCCTTTCAACAATCAAAAAACGAGATTTTTTTTTAAAGCATGAATGTTTATGTTCTGTACTCCTAATGTGTAAAATTTTGGCTTCCATTTCTAGCTGAGACATTCAGGTGGGCTGGAGCCGCTGGTAGAGCTCCTGCGTTCCAAGGACGACGAGGTCCGACGGCACGCCAGCTGGGCCGTAATGGTCTGTGCCAGTGATGAGCCCACGGCCGCTGAGTTGTGCAGGCTCGGGTGAGTGGAGCGGTCTGGAGAGTCTGGCTCAGATGAAGGACACACAGTCTTCAGGCCGAGGAAGGTCGAGCAGAGTCTCCACACCCACTCTCAGGCCGCGGGGCGTTCAGACGCTCTGCGGGTCGCAGTCCCTCCGAAGGGACCGCCTGCAGAAGCGTGATCCTCCCCGCTCCTCCCCCGAGAGATCTCCCCCGCCACCACCACAAAATCATCTTCCATGTTTCCTTTTCCACTTTTTCATCCTGATAAACGCTTCTCTTTCACTCTCCTCTGCTTTGCTAAACACAATCCTATTTGTCGCTCAGCTATCAAGGTTAAATTAAAACGGGCAAGCCATGACTGCCATCTCTGTTTTCTCCCCCACAAACCGTTCCACCACAATGACGCCTTTAACCAACCTCACCACATCGGTTCCCTTACCAACAGCCTATGAGTCAGCTGCCTTGAGCAACTCAGCCAAGAGGGTTTCAAGATTCCACAGACAGATTTTCCCTGTTTCTAACCATTTTTGTTCTTTGTATATGTCACCTGGTTAGCTGAAAAAATTGGAGTCCGATACTAATTTTGCTTTAAATGAAGAACTTTTTCTTCCTAAAGTGTCCTGTTCAACTGTTTGATCATGAGTTTCTACATGGCATGTATGTTCTCAAAAAGGGCTGATTTGTCTTCATAATTCTGTCAGGATTAGTTTACCTAAAAGGGTGGGATGGTTTTAACCTTTCCATCTCAATTCTTCATTCAGGATCTTAGTGAGGTGTATGAATGGGAACTTACTGTTGGATTGCTTATATAAGGCAAATAATGTCTTTTTTGCTTTTATTGACAGGGCTTTAGATATCCTTGAAGAAATTAATCTATCAGTAAGTCGAAAAAACAAATTCAGTGAGGCAGCTCATAACAAATTGCTCAACCACCACCTGTCTCTGAAATACAGCCAGACTGGCTATTTGTCATCAAGTAACATAATTACTGATGGAGTCTATGATTATGGTCGGGTAAGTGGCAGCACTAATTTGTATTTTAGTATGTGTGATCAGTTCTTCTTGCATCGTGATGCCATTACGTTGCAATTTTATAACTGCCTAACATAATTTATATTTTTATAGGCAGAAACTTGGGAATCAGAACTTCATCCTTAAACTTTGTCTGGCTATAAGATTTTGCATCTGTGTACAGTTTTAACTAGAATCTGATGACCTGAACTTAAATTAGTTTGCTGTTGCTAGTCTCAAGTTTCAGAGAAGATATAAAGCAATTGGCTTTTATATTACTTCTAGGGCTCAGTGTTAATGATAATGATAATGTCAATAATAGAAGTATAAGTTTTTATTCTATTAATTATAATCTAATTGAAATTAACCAAATTGTAATACTGAATTTTAAAATGTAATGTAGAAGAATATTATTTTACTTAGCTGCGTTTGTGATTACGATTTTAAAACAACTTACAGTGTAATTCAGTGTTAATGTTAAGAGAAATGGGAAGCTAAACATTAGAGTCTTGAGGGCTTTTTGACATTACTGTCTAAGTCAGCATGTTCTACTTCTTCTGGAAACCAAAAGCAATAAGGAGAATGGGGAAATTTTTTTAAAAACCTACAAATCCCATTTTAGGCAGAAGTAGGAAATTGGTATGATCTGCAGACTTCAAAAATATTTAAAAGTCCCTGGGATCAGGCAGAAGTTACACAGGAGGAAGAATGAAAAGGGGAAAAAAGCACAGAGAGGGACAAGAGTGGTAGCAGATCTCAGAAAGCACCATCAAAAGTCTATACTTCCCGAGGGGGTGGAGAACTCAGACATACAAAAGCTATATGCTTGGTTCGCAAGGGGGTAGGTGGGCAGGACCCCAGGAACTGGGGTGAGCAGGGCTGGCAGCAGAAACCCTCTTGGACGAATCTGGTTCAAAGAAGCAGAGGCGACAGGGCCATAAAAGAATCTCAGCTAAGCCGTATTTGCAGGAAACACTGTATCGTGGTAACAGAATTAGAGACATGTTGAATAACCAAAACCGCCAGCCTAAAACTTTTTCTCTTCCTTCTGCTTCTGCCAGCCACTGCCACCACCATACCCTCCATAACAGATACACACAAACCACCGAGAAATTACTGCTCTCGTTCAATGATGAGTAATTTTAAAAGAACAGGTGCCACATTATTAGCACAAAGACGCTTTAAGAAAAATGAGGAAAAGAGCAGAAAAACCACCAAAGAGCACTTACCAGAGCACTTATCTGTTGCCATGGAACAGATAAAACTGTGACAAAATGTATTTGTTCATGAGTTTTTTTAAAAAAAACTTAATGAGACAATTTCCTTATGAAGGAGAACTCTCTGATTCACTCTAAATATTTTCTAATATTTCAGGCTTTAAATGTGTCAGTGAACAAAAGAGACAAAGATCTCTAATCCCATGGTACCAGTGAGAGGAAACAGACAATAAACAATAAATCTCACCAATACATTCTATCACGTGATCGAAATGATAAGCGCTGCAGTGGGTGGGGAGGAGAGCAGAGAAGGATAAAGGGGCTGAGGACACTGGAGTTGATGTGGTCAGGTAGCCCCACTGAAAGGGTAATATCTGAGCAAAAAATCTGAAGGAGGTGAAGGACTTCTTAGCCTTGGGGATAGTGGAGAAGGAGCTTTCTAGATGGAGGAAAGAGCTAGTGCAGAAACCGTGAGTAAATGTGGTTGGCACACTCAAGGAACAGCAAAGTCGGTTTAGCTAGCACTGAGTCAACCAGGGGCGGAATAACAGACCAAATCAGAGCAGGTAAGAGCAAGCAGCTCATGGAAGTCTTCTAGACCACTGGAAGGATTTGGGCCTTTACTCTAAATGAAGTGGGAAAACACGTCAGGGTTCTGGGCAGAAGAATGACACGCTCTGTCTTACTTTAAAAGAACCATGAAAAGTATCTTGGATGAGAGAAGGATCTATTACTTGATTGGAAAAAGAGCTCACAGGGTGATCTGGTCTAACCCTCTTCACCAGGCTGATAAAATTGCTAGTATAGGGCTTTGTCTAGCTTGTTGGTAGTTATCCTCACAACATTTTTAGTGATCTGTTTAGTAATTAGTTACTCCTACAAACGATAAGCTCTTCCTTATGTATATGGATAGATTTTCAAACTCAAATACTTCCAGGGGCCAAGCTGATAATTATGGTATGAAACAGTTGAGTATCAAGTTACAGAGACTGGGGGGGTGGGGGGAGGGGGAATTGGAGGGTGTATCTTGCCCAAAGGCAAGACATCCACAAGCTTCAGTTTCCTATTTTTAAGTGTGTGTGTGTGTGTGTGAAATTAGATACCTCAAACAGTTAAGAACCTATTCTATCAGTATTCATTAAAAAAATATATAATGCATGCAGATATTACTTTTCAATTCTTAAATTATCTACAGATAAATCCTGGCACCAAACTTTTGCCTTTGAAGGATCTCTGCTTACAAGAACCAAGTGACCAACGTGCTATACTCTTAGTTAACAGTAAATCTTCTGATGCGTGAGTCTTTGCGGGGAGGAGGAATGAAGGGAAGCAAATAATTTTTTTGTTTGTCCATCATCATGTGAATACATAAAGGTTCCCAGTATGGTATCTTTTCATACTTCCTGTATCTAGCACCACCATGAAAGTAAACACTGGTCCATAAACTCATAGCCTGACATAGTAAAGAACACAGAATAGTCACCACTGTGGTTTTTCCTTCGACTCTATGTTACCAGTCAATTCCATGGGTATTTCTGCAATCAGGGCTTATTACCCTTCCGGTAACATGAAGTAACTGAAGAAAGTATAAACAGATAGGAGCAAACCAAGATGAATTATGTTTACAAATCTCCAGAACTAAATCCAGGAATACCACTGCTGTCCAATATTTTTAATAAAATAAGGAGAAAATAGTAGAGCTAAAAATGAAAGCTTCAACAGCCATTAAAATGGTCTTGTATTCCTATATATCTATATAATACATTTTATGTGACACATTTTATAAAACTATTTCCAGTTCTAGCTCATGAAAAGCTTTATAATATTCATTTTATCTTATCTTAACCTCTTTTTGCTTTTAAAATAATGTGTCACTGTTAAAAGTCAGCTCTAAATATGATTTTTCAGAAAAAAAATCTATTTTGTAGGACAAAGTCAATATTGACAAATTATTTTAATTTGTACATAATTTCAAATATGTAAACTTTTAGTTCTCCACCTCCATCTACGGAAGATAAGTCATCAGACGTTGGTTATGGACGAAGTATTTCTTCTTCATCTTCTTTAAGAAGAGCAAGTAAAGAAAAGACCAAGTAAGAAAATGATGTTTTGTCTACACTCAAATAATTCTCTCCCTTAATTTGGGAGTAAAAAAGAAATTTAGATTTTAGGTTTTGGCAACTTAAATTTTATTCTTCTCACAGTCACACAATTTCAGGATGAAAGCCAGGAAACCTGGTTTGACATTCTGTCTTCTGTGAACCCAGAGTGAGATCTTGAGCCCCTGCCCCTGACTAGTGCACTGTCCATGATCAGGCTTCGTGTCCTTATCTGTAGATGGAATAATGCCTGGTGCCCTGCTTCTTCTCGGTGGCTGGAATCAAAACATATAATGGAAGTGAAAATGCCTTATAAATTATAAAATGCCTTGCAAATGTAGTGCATTGTTATTTTCTGTATGATTGAAATTGGTTGTGGTTTTTTTCAAATGACAAGAGAAAACAGTTATCATTTTAGTGCTGGATTTGCATCTCCCACCGAAGAGAAATCAGAATCTACTTCGGGACGCAATACTGCTCTTAGCAAAAGCGCCACTAAAGAGAAAGGATCCAGGTAGAAACTTCCTTACTGTATTCTTCTCCTAACTGTAATCCCGTCAAGTTTTAATTACCCACAGAGTTGGTGAAAGGGAGGGGTGGCTTTTAACTAGGAAGCTCTTCTTATGGAATCAGAAGTAGGACTAAATAGGACTCATGAAGTATAATTAAAATTACCTTTATTTGTGTCTCTTGTTGTCTCTTTAAAACTTACCCAGAGGGAATTTCTTCTCCTGCCTCTGGGTGAGAACTCAGGGTACTTTGCTCACTGTAAAGTCCTACAGTCACTTTAATTCAGAGACAACAATGGAAACAGCAGTCTCCAGTCAGCCCTTTAAAAGTCCAGCCATGTGCAGGAATCAACTTGAAATGAACTGTTCTGCCCTCCCCTGGTGGCTGCCTCTGCAGCTGAAGAGCAGCACCGGCCGGAGTGTGAGCCTTCCCTCTTCGCTGCCTCTGGCTTCCACGTCCCCTCCCCATCTTGCTCACGGAAACCCCTGGCCCTTCAGGAAGCAATGAGAAGAGGAAAGGGAAACAGGACCACATTCTGATTTGGCTGGAACCATTATAATGTCGTTCCACGCTTTTTAGCCTGGCATATTTTAAAACACTGTCTACATGTTTACATATTTTTAAACATATTCTTTCTCTTGTGAGCACTTTCCTGGATTCTTCAAAAAACCACTCAGACCTCCTGCCCCGCTCCATGACCTGTCAATTATTGTTGACTTAAGCCCTTGAAAAACACTGGGGTGCTGGAGGCTATTTGGCACACATGTATACAATTGAGCATCTACCTTCTAAACCGAGACTGTCTCCTAAGGTCTCCTAAGGAGTGGTCTGCCCTCCTCCGCAGACCTCAGAGCTGTGTATTTTCTATTTCTGACTTTATTTTCTCCTGTCAGTCTCTGTGGCTCACTGTTCTGATCTCTGCTTCTGATCAGCCCTCATCCTTTCTGCCCTCCTGCCCCCCCTCACCTCTTCCCTTCCCTTTCTCTCCTCACTGGGCTTCTCTCGTTTCTCCTCCTCTGGACTGAGAGTGCCTTGAGGACAAGAACACGTCCTGACTCGAATAGTTTCTCTTTTCATCCCCAGCATTTAGCACAGTGCTTGGCTGGCATACATAAGGCATTTGTGTTTATTCAAGAGAATAGAAATCTCAACTTTTTGCAGGAAAAGGTTATTTTCAACAAGATCCACACTTATAAACTGTGTCTCTTGAGCAAATAGGTTACCTTCTCTTTGGCTGAGTTCACTTATCAGTAAAATGCAAAACAAAACAAAACTGTAGTCTGTTCCTCACAGTGTCTTGAGAAGATTAAATAAGTTAATGAATGAAAAGGGCTTAGAGCAGGGCCTGGCCCAGAGTAAACATTCAACAAATGTTAGTACTACTGGACGAAACAGTTGCAGGGAGCCCAAACCCACTCCAGCCTTGCAGGGATGCAGAAGAATCCCCAGAATCCAGCGCACGACAGGAGCTGGGAGTAAAGTAGATAAACCATTCGTCTGCTTGCCTCTCTCCCTCTCTCTTTTTCTCTCTCCACCTGCACAGTGTCTGTTTACAATTGCTTTGTTACCTTCCTTGACTTTCTTTTGGTTATCCCCTCACCCATAACTGTAGCTTGTATGTGACTTTGACTTGCCATGGGACCAAATCTGGCCCCAATTCCAAGGCAGTCTTTCAGTTCTAAAGCCCAACAATAATCAAGTACAATCTGCGTCTCTTGTGCATATTTGTGGAGACCATCTTATCTTCACATGCTTGACAGGACAATTGGCTGGCTCGGAGGCAGGTGTCTCCCTGTGGTCTCCTCAACTCCTCAGCTTCCTGGGGAAGAATCCACCTGGCTTATTTAAGTGATCAGTGTGGCCAGGTTCTTTCCCCTTCTTAGCCCGTGGTCCACTGGGGGATAGATTGGTCATAATCTCGTTTTCCTGTTGTTTATCTTTTGGTCAACCTTTCTTGTGACTGTTAAAACTTTGGACCCCTGAACATAGAGTAAAATATTTTAACTCTACTCATCTGAAAATGTCACGGAGAATGTTTAATGTTGACAAAAAAAAGTACTGAGCAATACTGACAAAGAATAATGAGACATCTAGAACCACAAAGTGGCTGAATTTTTGAAAGGGAGAGGAGAGATGGGAGACAAGTCAGTCAACTGTGTGTGAGGTACCAGGCAAGGAAAGTGAAAGTACGGACTTCTGTCTTTTTCCTGATGAATATTATTACCATATACCATGTAAATTAAAATCATTGAGCAAGAGGCTCTCATTAGGTGACCAGCCACCATCTTATCTCTGTTTTTGAAGGTTTTAATTGCACTTTCTTTTATGGCACAGCACTCAAAGGAGAGGTGATTAATTTATATTTTGTTTATCCAGACACCTTCTTGATACTTCCCTAGGCTTCACAGAAACCAACATGTCTAATGCTCTCTAAAGCTTTTCCTTGTAAAGACCATTCTCCTTACAATAAACATTTACTATACCCATTCGTGAAAGGAATTACAAGTTCTATCTATACCATCTTTTTTATTCAGACTAGTTTTCATAAATATTTAAGTTGATTGCACATGAGTTTATTACACACACTTAAAAGTGTGTTTTTCTGTCCCCAAATAGGAGGATATGAAATACATATCCTTCCAGTCTGTTCATCTTTGGAGACTTTTAGATCTTTACAACATATACTTTAATATTTCTGCTACTTAAGGTCATCTTGATAGCATCACAACGACTTCCTAAAACATTTTTGTTTTTAAAATGATTTTCCTCAGAAAACTGGACAGCCACATGCATAAGAATGAAACTAGACCACTATCTTATACCATAAACAAAAATTAACTCAAAATGTGAGACCTGAAGCCATAAAACTCCTAGAAGAAAACTTAGATGATAAGCTGTTTACTTCAGTCTTGGCAATCAATTTTTGGATCTGACTCCAAAAGCAAAGACAACAAAAGCAAAAAAAAATAACTGGGACTACATCAAACTAAAAAGCTTCTGCACAGCAAAGGAAACCACCAACAAAATGAAAAGACAACCTACTGAATGGGAGAAAATATTTGCAAATCATATATCCAATAAAAGGTTAATATCCAAAATATAAGAATTCATAAAACTCAGTAACAAAACAAAGCAATCTGATTTTTAAAGGGCAGAGGATCTGAATAAACATTTTTTCAAAAAAAGACATGCAGATGGCTAACAGGCACATAAAAAGATGCTCAACATCACTAATCATCAGGGAAATGCAAATCAATACCACAGTGAGATATCACCTCACACCTGGTAGATTGGCTATCAGGAAGACAAGAGATAGCAAGTGTTGGCCAGCATGTGGAGAAAAGAGAACCCTCGTGCACTGTTGATGGGAATGTAAATTGGTGCAGGCTTTATGGAAAACAGTATGGAGGGTCCTCAAAAAATTAAAAATTAAAATGATCCAGCAATTCCCCCTCTGGGTATTTATCTGATGAAAATGAAAACACTAATTTGAAAATTTTCTACACCCCCACGTTCACTGCAGCATTATTTAACACAGCCAAGATATGGAAACAACCTAAGTGTCCATCAGTGGATGAATGGATAAAGAAGAAGTGGTATATGTATACAATAGAATACCACCAGCCATAAAAAAGAATGAAATCTTGCCATCTGAGATAACATGGATGAACCTTGAAGGAATTATGCTAAGCGAAGTATCAGACAGAGAAAGACAAATACTGTACAATTTCACTTATATGTGGGATCTAAAAAACAAAACAAATGAACAAACAAAACAAAAATCATAGATAAAGAGAAGAGAATGGTGGTTGCCAGAGGGAAGGGGGGTTGAGTGGGAGAAATGGGTGAAGGGGGTCAAGAGGTCAAACTTCCAGTTATAAAATAAAGTCATGGGAATGTAATGTACAGCATGGTGACTATAGTCAATAATATAGAACATATTTAAATGTTGCCAAGAGAGTGAATCCTAAAAGTTCACTTTGTATGGTGACGGATGGTAACTAGACTTACTCTGGTGATCATTTCACAATGTATAGAAATATCGAATCATTGTGTTATACACCTGAAACCAATATAATGTTACATGTTAATTATACCTCAATTTAAAAATTTAATTAAAATTTAAAAAATAAAAGAATTTCTCTCAAACCCTCTTTTTACCCATACCTTACCTTTTTTTTTTTTCCCCTTCCCTTAAATCTTGACTTCAAAACTCTTCCAAAAACACATATTGTCTCTTGGTCACATTTAAATACCTTCTGACCTTCTTTTCTTGAATTTATTCATTCATTCAACAAATATTTACTGAGCACTTAGATGCCAGGAATTATTCTAGTATTGGAAGTATAGCAGTGAACAAATACCTCTGTCCTAATAGAACGTACATCCTAGTGGAACAAACAAAATAAACTACAGACACACACACACATCACACACACACACACACACGATGTACCTTCCTAAGACCAGAATAAATCATATCTCCACTTTGTACAATACTCCCTTCTCATCCTTTTGGAATAGATTGGGTAGAACAGGACACCTAACTGGAATAGATTTTGTTCAATGTTGAACTGCTTGAGTTTCTAATTTTTATTCCTTGTGGAATTTATTGAATGCTACATGGTATTGTGATTATTTTTCACATACCAAAATCTTCTCACCTAAATTGAAACCACAAGGGAGCCAGATTCATGACTTACATCTCTCCCACCAGCTCTGCTCTATAATTTATATATTCAAATAGTTGGCACTTCCCTGGTGGTGCAGTGGTTAAGAATCCGCCTGCCAATGCAGGGGACATGGGTTTGAGCCCTGGTCCGGGAAGATCCCACATGCCATGAAGCAACTAAGCCCGTGCGCCACAACTACTGAGCCTGCACTCCAGAGCCTGCAAGCCACAACTACTGAAGCCCGCGGGCCTAGAGCCCATGCTCCACAACAAAGAGAAGCCACCACAATGAGAAGCCTGTGCACCGCAACGAAGAGTAGCCCCTGCTCACCACAACTAGAGAAAGCCCGTGCACGGCAACAAAGAACCAATGTAGCCATAAATAAATAAATAAATAAATAAATTTATTTTAAAAAATAGTTGAAGGGATCAGAAGGAGCAAGGGATTAAACTTTGATGATGTCAATACACAGTTTTGAGCCAATTATCTCTCTCTACTTGCCTATCTACCTACTCATCCACCTGTGAACACAGAAAATATCCTTATTGTTTTGGGTTCTCACAGTAAATCTCTGTTGTCTGAGGTAGTTTTGCTAAAGTTTCTGCAAGAAACCTAGAATTTCTTATATCTTTACTCATAAATTGATGTTCTTTCTGGAGATTAATTTTACAGGAGTTAATTTTGTAATTTCCAAGCTCTTGTTTCCATGTTTATCTAGAAATGAAATTCATTTAAGTACTGAAGCCCTTATTTACACCACTTGGCAGCCTTCATGGGAAAGAAGTCCAAGTGAAATACTTCTATTTATAGCAGCAGGAAATTACAATTCAGGGGTTCCCATAAATTATCTCTTTTTAATCACTCAGTCAGATTTCCCTCTCTGATGCGCTTAGCCCAAGATACCGGACGTCATCTTCTCACACCAAATGATTCTTCTCACTTCAGGCAGCATGCTCAGGGAGAACTACACCTGCTTTGTTTCATAGGTGGCTCTGAGTAATCACAGGGTCGAGATCTCCAATCTTACAAAGCTACCCTGTAATTTTAGAAAACAGGTAAACCTATTTATGCTTTCTTGCCATTCTAATTGACCTTCCCAGCA
Organism: Balaenoptera musculus; assembly: GCF_009873245.2. Lineage (NCBI taxonomy): Eukaryota > Metazoa > Chordata > Mammalia > Artiodactyla > Balaenopteridae > Balaenoptera > Balaenoptera musculus. Next base: position 12,610,860 of record NC_045786.1, on the reverse strand, counting down.
TTAGTTCCTAATTTACTAACATCTGACTATGCATGTTAAGATGTTCAGTTTATTTATCTTACAAAAAAGGAAAAGGGTTAAGATGATATAGCTGGAAAATAGTAATTTTTGCTTGGAGATTTTATCACAATATATGGTTAGTGCATTTAATGCATGATTAGACTCTTTCCTTGGCTGTAGTAAATAGAATGTTGGATTAGAAAATATAAAACTTTTTTTTTTTAGTATTTGTTATGATTATAGAGTTTTATGTAATTCTCCAATAGCAGCTGATTGGAGTATTTTTGTATTTTTTTCTCTAAATTAAAGGGAAAACTCAAATGGACTTTAGTTGATCCTCCTCCCACACCATGCTTCAAATAATACTTAAAGATAATTCCCACCCCTAATTTACTGCTAGTGGAACAGAATGCTCCATACTTGTAAATACATAATTTGGGAGATTTACCTGCCTACACTAGCCTAGTCCCATTTTGGGGCTTTCAAATATATAATCACGGCTAAGATTTATTATAGCAAAAGATACAATGCAAGATCAGCAGGCAAAAGATACACATAAGCAAAGGTGAAAGAAGTCACACACAGGCTTCCTAGTCCTCCCTCTCTCTCTGCTAGCATAGCATAGAATGCTTCTCATAAGAGATTGCTCCACCCAAGAAAGCCCACCTGAGTCATGGGATCCAGACTTCATAAAGGTGTAAATTCCAATTACCTATAGGGAAACACCAATTTGAATGACAGTAGATTTCTCTCAGACCAGAAGGAAATGGCACACCATTTTTCAAGTGCTAAAAGAATCAACCATGTGTTCTCTATCTGATGAATCTATCCTTCAGCAATAAAGAGGGAGAAATAGACATTCCCAGATGAGGGAAAACAATTTATTGCTAGCTAGCCTACCCTTACAGATTGGCTAGCTAAAGGAAGTTCTTCCAACGAAAAGAAAATAATGAAAGAATCTGGAAGGATCGGGAAGAAAGAAGGAAGAGCTGAAATATGGGTATATACAATAGACTATTTCCTCGTGAGCTTTATACATCATATCTGATGATTGAAACAAAAATTATAAAAACATCTGATACTCAAGACGATGGTATTTAAAAGTGGAGACGGTAAAGAGACCTCCATGGGTGTGAGGTTTCCATATTTCTCTCAAAGTGGTAAAACGTGGATACCAGCAGACTGTGATAAGCAATATATGTATATTATAATACCTACAGTATTACACTCAAAAGCAATGTAAATAAATCAAGATGGATAAATAAGAAATGTTCAAGTAACCCACAGGAAGGCAAGAAAAGAAAAATGAAGGAAAAGAACCAATCAAAAGGCAGAGATTGGCAGAGTGGATTAAAAAGTTATGATTCAACTATATGCTGTTTAAAGAAACTCAAATGTATCGATATAGGTGGGTTGAAAATGAAAGGATGGAAGAAGATACCATGTAAACATTAATTTTTTAAAAAGCAGGAATGGCTTTTTAAATATGTACTAAGGTAGACTTCAGAGCAAAGAAAAATTCTAGAGACAAAGAGGGACATTACATATGATAAAATGAATCAATCCATGAAGAAGACATAATGATCCAATGTATATGCACCAAGCAACAGAGCCTCAAAATACATGAGGCAAAAACTGATACAGCAGAAAGGAGAAATAGAAAAATCCAAAATTATAGTTGAGGACTTCAACATGCCCCTCTGAGCAACTGATAGAACTACTTGACCTAAAATCAGCAAGGATATAAAAGAGTTGAACGACACCAGAAATAAATAGGATTTAATTGACATATTATGGAACATTCCATCACCAGCAACAGAATACACATTTTTTCAGCTGCATTTGGAACATTTACAATACCCTGGGTCATAAAACAAGGCTCAGCAAATTTAAAATAATTGAAATCATACAGATTATGTTCTCTGACCATAATAGAATCAAACTAGAAATTAATGACAGAAAGACAAGAAGAAAATCTTTAAGCATATGGAAATTAAATGATACACTTCTAAATAATCTCTGGGACAAAAGGAAGCCTCAAAGGACTTAAAATATACAAAGAACTGAATGAAAATGAAAATACAACTTTCAAAATTTGTGGGATGCAGCCAAAGCAATGCTGAGAGGGAGATTTATTTTACTAAAATGTATTAGATAGAGAGGTCATAAATCAATAATCTAACCTCAAGAATCTAGAAAAAGAAACCTAATGCAATTAGAAGGAAGAAAATAATAAAAACAGAAATCAATGAAATTTAAAACAGAAGAACAGCAGAGAAAGTCAATGAAATCAAAAGCTGGTTCTTTAAAAATGTCAATAACTATGTCAATAGTACTATGAGAACTTTAATTCAGCACCTTAGATGAAATGGACCAATTCATCAAAAACTGCAAACTATCAAAACTCACCAAAGATGAAACAGATGCCCAAATCATCATTTAACTATTAAAGAAGTTGATTTCATAAAACCCTTCAAAAGAGAAATCTCCTGACCCAGATGATTTCATTAGTGAATTCTGCCAAACATTTCAAGAATTAACACCAACTCTAAACAATCTTTTTCCAGAAAACAGAAAAGAGAATGTTTCCCAACTCATGTTATGATACCAGCATTATCCTAATGTCAATACCAGACAAGGACATTATAAGAAAAGAAAATTACAGCTCAAAATCCATCATGAACATAGATGAAAAAAAACCTTTCTGAAATATTAGCACATCAAAGCAATAATATAAAGAGAATAATTCATCTCAGAGGAGTTTATCCCAGGAATGCAAGGCTGGTTCAATATTTGAAAATCAATCAATGTAATCCATATTAACAGTATAAAGAAGAAAAAGCATATAATCATATTAATTGATGCAGAAAATCAGTTGACAAAATTCAACATCTATTCATGATAAAAAATAAAACTGTCAGCAAAATAGAAATATAAGGGAACTTCCTCAACCTGATAAAAGGCATCCACAAAAATGACACCATACTTAATGGTGAAAGACTGGATGCTTTCCTGCAAAGATCATGAACAAGAAAAGTGAGGAGAGAAAAACTGTTCCTATTTGCAGACAACATGATTGTCTAAATAGAAAATCCTTAAGGAATCCACTTAAAAAAAAAACAAAACTCCTAGAACTAATAGGTGAGTTTAGCAACATGTCAGGATATAAGTTCAACACAGAAAAATCAATTATATTTTTATATACCAGCAATGAAAAACTGAAAACCAAAAACTTTTAATACCATTTTAATATTAATAGGGCTGAAAAATGAAATATGAAATTAAAGTGAAAGAGAAAATGAAACAAAACATGTATAGAACTTATATATTGAGAACTGTAAAACACAAAGGAAATCAAAGAATCACTAAATATGTGAAGAGATATACCATGTTCATGTGTTGGAAAACTCAACATAGTGAAAATGTCAGTTTCCCCTGAGTTGATCTAAATTTGATACAATTCTATCGAAATTCCAGCAGCATTTTTGGTAGATAGAGATATGCTAATTCTAAAACTTTTATGGAAAGGTAAATAAATTATAATAGTGAAAAATCATTTTGAAAAAGAATAAAATTGAATCATTCTACCTGATTTTATGACTTACTGTAAAGCTACAGTAACCAAAATAGTTTGGTATTGATGAAGGGATAGACCGGGACATGAATGAACAGAATAGAGTCCAATAATAGATGACAGAAGCCTGGTCAAGGGATTTTTTAATTGAAAATATTATGATATAATTGTAAATTTACATGCTATTGTAAGAAATAACATAGAGTGAGCCCATATACCCTTAACCCAGTTTCCCCCAATGATAACATTTTCAAAACTATAGTACAATATCACAACCAGGATAATGATGAACACAATCCAATGATTTTATTCAGGTTCCCCCGGTTTTACTCCTACGTGTGTGTGTTTGTGTGTGTATTAACTTCTATACAATTTTCTCACATGGGTAGGTTCATGTTAAGATAATCAATAGTTCTATCACAAGGATCATTCATGTCTAACTGCTCAGCACCATTTGTTGAAAAGTCTATACTTCTTCCATTGAATTGCTTTTGCACCTTTGTCAAAAATAGTTGAGCATATTTGTGTGGGTCTGGGTCTTCTGTTCTGTTACATTAATCTGTATGTCTGTCCCTCCACCAGTATCATTCCATCTGGATTACTGTAGCTACACAGTAAGATTTGATATCAAGCAAAGTGATTCTTCCCACTTTATTCTTCTTTGTCAAGTTTGATTTCGCTATTCTAGCACCTGTGCCTTTCCATATAAATCTTAGAATAAGATATTCTATTCTACAAAAAAACTTTGCTTGGATTTTGATAGGAATTACATTAAACCTAGAGATCATTTGGGGAGAATTACATCTTTAATATGTTGCATCTTTAAATCTATGGACACAGGATGTCTCATCATGTATTTACGCCTTCTTTGATTGCTTTTGACAGCACTTTTTAATATTCAGCACACAAATCCTGCACATGTTTTTTAGAAGTTTATACCTAAGGATTTAATTTTCTTGGCATAATTGTAAGTGCTCCAAATTTTTTTTGGTTTTTAATTTTGGTTTCCACCTGTTCATTGTAACTATATGGAAACATAATTGATTTTGTATGTTGTTCTTATATCTTCAGATCTTGATGAACTCAATGCTTAGTTCTGGGAGTTTTTTCAGTAGATTCCTTGGGATTTTCTACATAGGCAATCACATCATCTGCTTTGTCTTTAGTTTTCAATAGTTTGATTTCAACGTGTCTGGAGTGCATTTCTTTGGGTGTACCTTATTGACATTCACTGAAATTCTTTTTTAGTTTTTAAATATTTATTTATTTATTTATTTATTTATTTATGGCTGTGTTGGGTCTTCGTTGCTGCGCATTGGCTTTCTCTAGTTGCAGTGAGCGGGGGCTAGTCTTCGTTGCAGTGCATGGGCTTCTCATTGCGGTGGCTTCTGTTGTTGCGTAGCATGGGCTCTAGGCGTGCGGGCTTCAGTAGTTGTGGCACACAGGCTCAGTAGTTGTGGTACATGGGCTTAGTTGCTCCGCGGCATGTGGGATCTTCCCGGACCAGGGCTCGAATCTGTGTCCCCTGCATTAGCAGGCAGATTCTTAACCACTGTGCCACCAGGGAAGTCCCTGAAATTCTTGACTATGTAGATTTATATCTTTAACCAAATTGAGGAAACCATTTCAGCCCTAATTTACTCAATTTTTTTTTCTGTGCTTCATTCTTTCTCCTCTTCTTCTGAGTCTACGATGACATCAATATTAGCTCTTTTTTATTGCACCACAAGTCCCTGAGACTCTGTCAGTTGCTTTTTCAATCTTTTGTTGTCCAGATTGGATCATTTTTATTGATTTATCTTCAAGTTCACAGATTGTTTCTTCTGTTATCTCCATTCTGCTATTAAACCTATTCAGGGAATTGTGTTTTTTAAGTTTTGGTTATTGTATTTTTCAGCTGCAAATTCTATTTTTTTATCTTCTATTTCTTTCTAAGACTTTGTAACTCCCTAGTCATTTCAAGAGTGTTTGACCTACTTGTTGGAACAGTTAACAGCTGAGTCATCTCAGCATTGATGTGTTTTGATTGTCTTTTCCCATAAGAGGTGAGATTTTCCTGGTTCTTCATATGTTGAGTAATTATATAGATTGTGATATTATGTTATGAGTCCTTCAGTTCTTATTTATGGGTCTTACACATATTCTAAGAAGAATGTTTCTTTTGTGTGTGTGTTTTAGCAGTCAATTGGCCCAGTTGCTTTCAGTCTTCAAATTTCAACCAGTGTTTTGTGGGTTGTCATTCCACCATTAGTCCCATTTTCAAAGGCTTTGCGGTGCTATTTGGATCAGCCCTGCATGTGTGCCAAATAGTGTCCAGTATGAGACTTGGGCGGTAGTTTATACCATAGTTCCATCTTCAAAATCTACGTATGTGCCGTTCAGGATCAGAACTATGCACACACAGCTTGGAAGTAAGCCTAGGAATATATAAACAATTTTATAGGGTTGCTTTCCTGAGCTCCTCCCTCTCCATGATCTCCCTTGTCTTTTTTGGTTCCTTGGAGCTTCCCTTTTGGTCCTCAAGCCAAAAAAACCTTTATTTACCCTGCGCTGCTACACTCTTGCCATGACTGTATCCATGTCCACAGCCAAACAGCAGGAGGACTGAGCAAGTATAAGGCAGTTTTAGACTCTTAGGGACCTTAATGTCACCGCTGCCACCACCGTCACAAGCTTCCTTAGAAGATGGGGCACAAGATAATGGATAAAAATAAGAAAAAAAATCAAACAAAGGGCTTTCCTCCCCTGTCTCTCTTTCCTGTTTCTCAATCGGGCTTCTCCTTGGGCTCTCTCTGTGCGGATGCCCGCTTCCAGACTTGGGGCTATGTTTAGTTCAGCTTGGAGAATAGTGGAGGAAAATTAAAATATAAGCTCACCGTCAGTTCCGTAGTCATTCAAATGTCAGTCTTCTCTGATCTTCCTGCTATGAATTATTTTTCCGAGTTTTCAAATAGCTATTGCATGCACCCTGTCCAGGTTTTATGACTGTATTCAGTAGGAGACACAGGGTGAAGTGTGCTTACTCCCTGTTACCTGGAATGAGAACCCCTGTCACTGTTTTGTTCCACTCATGAGAGAATTAGTAAGATATTAATACTGGTTCAAAGATCATTTGAGAATATATGCATTTATATCCAATTTAATTAAGGAATGTTAGAAAAAGATTTTAACCTTTGGGAGTATCTTTTTCCATTGAAAAGAAATAATTTGCATCTCTACTAAACAAAAATCTACATGTTAACTAGTAACTTCTCTAAGTCTGGAAATTTTCATTAAGAGTATCTTTTAGTTAAACAGTATCTTTACTGTTTACTAAGTACATTCTATTTTCCCTAAGTACAGAACTAAATATGTTTCCCTAGATAAACTTTGCATGAGTCTTTGCCCCTGTATGACATGGAAATTCCATGCCATCCTTATTTTGTTTTTGTCTTTTTCCATGTTTTGGATAATTGTTCTTAAAAGTGGGATCCAAATTCTTCTTGCAGAAGGTCTCAACTGAAGCAAGAGATGATATGAGACTGGCATAGACTCTCTGAGGAGGCAACCTATTTTTTCCCAATTCCATAAATATTTATTACATATCTACAATGTACCAAATATCTTGATAAGCAATGGTACAGAAAAGCAATGATTTTCATAATATGTATCAGTCATGTAGTAATCTCTTGAAAAATAATTTCTCCAGCAAAATATACAGACTATAAAACTCTATCACTGTCATGGAAAATTTGAAAACTCTATATGGTATGGTTGCTGAGGTATATATAAAATACTGTATTTCTGCGATGTTCTTCAGATCAACTCAGAGCACAGTTAGTGCTTATTCACTCTGTGATTTTGATTGCTATTGTTTACTCTCTAAGGAAAGGCAGAGGAAAAAAAGAAGAGGAAAAAGTGAAGGAGGAGGAAGAGGTTGCAGTAGCACCAAAACTGCCTGGAGAAGGAAGCCCTGATAAAGAATGGCTCCCTCCCTCTGATCCTGACTTCTGTGTTTATGTGTATGAAGTGACCAGATCCATACTTCCCATCACCAGTATAAAGGAACAGATTGAGGTTCTTGCAAAGTAAGCGTCTATATATACATACACATTTTCAATTTCTGAAAAATGTTTTTGATGTTACTGATTTGCACTTTTTAGCCAATTTTCAAACAACTACACCATAATAAAACCGAACTTGTATAGCACCCTGCCTCTGACTCTGAAGCAGAAACACAATGAATTGGAAATAAATCCTCCATTTCTATTTTAGATCATATTTTTGCCAAGAATCAGAGCTAGGAGCTGGAAATTACTTAAAGAAAAATGCCTAGGTCATTTTCTCCAGCTAAACCAGGAAAAGCATCTTTCAGGGTGATCCTAAAGAAGTTATGAATGAAGGAATCCTATTTTGAATTATTTGTAAACTCACAAGTTGTTTTCTAATACAAATAGCCATCCCTTATTTTTATGTTATATGTCTGATATTTTGTGTTTCACGGTGCTCCAAAGTGGGATTGTGGGTATTCTAAGAGATGGTTCGGCACTCTGTATAAGCCAGTGAGGTAGCCTCCTAAATGAGAGCATTTAATCTGATTCCGCTAAGAGAAGGCTGAGAACCTGACTTTATGACTGACAGGAAATCACTAGAAATGGAGGCTCGCCTTCATGACTGACACCAGCCAGTTGTGAGCTCCTGGCTTGTGCAACAGCTGCAATCTCCGTGGGAGCTTGTATCTTCTCCAAATAGAAGTGAATTGCAGGCACCAAACCTGGATGTGACAACTGCAAGAAACACAGCCGCCAGATCACTGACTTCTTGTCAGGCGACTCTGGAAGAGAGCGTTTTTGGCTACCGAAGTTTTCCTTGGTGTCCTTGAGAAATGATGACTCAAGCAGAACTCTGACTTAGCTCATTTCAACACTTGTCAAATTTCCTCACGCTTCGTTCCTATCAGAAATAGTTTTCATCATTCCCAAATAATTGTTTTTTTAACCTGAACCCACACCAAGAGAGCGATACAGAGATGTGTCCCCATGCCTTTGGCTCCTAGCGGCTGTTACAGGACACCTGGCTGGCACTGAGGGTCAGTTTTCTGCCTAATCCTTTCTCTTGGTTTTCACCATTGTTCTTCTTCACTTGGTTCCACGTACAGCAAGAGGAAATTCTTTCTTTACAATGGGCAATCCTGCCTTTACTCCATGATGTAGCAGCCTCAGTTGACAGAGGATTTTTGCAGGTGTGCTTACTGACATCTTCAGTGACAGCCTAATCTTAGGAGAAACTCACAGGCAAAGTACACCCCTGTACCTCACCTCCTTGCCTGTTAGTAATTTTTCCCTTTTTGCCTCTTCCTCTCTCCTCTAACTTCAGTGTTACGTAAATGCCATGTCTTTCTCTAAATTTAAAAAAAAAGATAAAATTTAAAAGAAAAAGATGATAAAACTTGAAAAGATTTGTGAACCTCAGGGTTCACAATGGTCCTATATGTTTGTCTTCGTCTCTGAGTTTAAATTCCTTAAAAGAAGGACCACATGTCAGGACAATGCCTTGGATTTCAGATTCAAACATTTGAAAATACTTTCCAAGAGTAAGATAACATTTAAAAACTGTGTTGATACAAATGTAGTGTGATATTGATTTGTATCTTGCTATAAATATTGGGAAAATTAGCATTCATTTCTTTCTTCCTGCTGAATGAAATTGTTGGAATTTCAGTTTATGTAAGATAGTTTAAATATAGTAAGCATAATGTTAACTTATAGTAAATACATTTTTTAAAGTAAAGCAAACAAAAATCAGAGGGAAAGTATCTTTTACAAGTATAATTACACAGATATTTATACTCAAAGCATCCAAAGTGAGATATTAAACTTGATTGATTCAATCTCACTGTAATTGACACAGGTACGTGGCAGAAAAAATGGGCGGTAAAATTCCAAAAGAAAAACTACATGATTTCAGCTGGGAACTTCATATAAGTGAACTAAAGTTTCAACTTAAGTCCAATGTTGTACCAATTGGACTGATCAAAAAAGGAATCTTCTACCATCGAGCTTTGCTTTTCAAGGTATTTAAGATGTTTTGCTCATTTCCCACTAGGTAAAAATGTTTTGTCTTTATCATTGTGGAGTGAGCCAGTTGCTAACAATTAACTGGATGATATTAATCCTATCATTTAGATGTACTTATATTTGGCATGTATATGTATGTGTATATACATACACACACGTATATTCACCAGACTATTGGAAACATATTCATTCAACATTTATCACACACCTACTCTAGGCCAGGGCCTCTTCCAAGGTCTGGGAATATACGGTTACTAAAGTGAGAGTCCCTGCATTCAAGGGGGACCTAAGCCAGACTTGCGGGTTCTCAGGTGACGTCAGGGAAAGTTTCAAGGGGGGAAGTGATATGTGGCCTCAGAATTAGAGGCTACATAGGATTTCAGCAGGTAAAGAAGGAAGACAAGGGTGTTCTAAACAATACAAATATTTTATTTAAAATAACAGGTATGAGAGAGTCAGTGGTCCATTTGAGGGATGTAGAGTAGTTGGTCTGGATCCAGAAAAGCGGGGAGGGGTTGGATAAGGCTAAAGCACCAGACAGTAAAGCACCATGTGAGTTTGTACTTGATCTTAAAATCTGTGAGTAACCACTGAAAGTTAAGGGGAAAGTGATTTTGAAAGACCACTCAGGCAACAGAATGGGGAATGAACTAGAACGGGGGAAAGACTGGAGACGGGAAGGCAAACTGGAAGGTCACCGGAGCAAGAAGTACAGGTGCCTGATACTAAAGCCATGGTGGAGGCTGTGAATGAGAGGTGAGTTTGGCGGGAGATGTAGGAGATAAAACTGAAAGGAGCTGTTGACTGCCTAGCGGTGGTGTGAGAGACTGCATGAGAAGAAGAAAATGATTTCCAGGATTTGGGCAGGGTAACTGGAAATGATGGCATCATTCACAGAGATGTGGACACTGGAGCAGGATCAGGTTTAAGGGAGGGGGTGATCTTTTTTTTTTCCTCCATTGTATCCAGTGTCTGGAGTATAACAGGAGCTGAGAAAATTGTTTCAGAGCCATAGACTTAAATGTATAAACTTCCTACCCTCTCCTGAATACCTATAAACCTCATTGCATCTTACCTCCAGTTCCAAGCCAATTCTATTTATAATCCAAATGCCAGTCTTTCCTTTTTCCTTGGATTTCTTGCTCTATCAATTCTTCTCTCCCATCTTAAATCTCTTTCTCTCTACTAGCTGTTTTACCTTTAAAATCTAAACTTAAGTCCAAAACATTTAAAGAGAAAATGTAAATCTTTTCTCATTATATCTACAACTACTCCTATAAGCGCCTATCACCATGACCACCATCATTTTGAGCTTATGTGCCAGGCACTTAATAAATATAATTGTGAAGAGTCTCAAATATGCCAAACGTTGAAGTTACTACCTTTGTTTTAAAGATAAGAAAATTGATACTTAGAGAAGGAATTTACCCAAGGACAACCAGAGATACAGCTGGAATTTGAACCCATGCCTATCTGAGCCAAAACCTACCATACTGCTTCTATCTGAAGATAATTCTCATTCCCGGTCAAAATTCTGAGTCATCTCAACTCCTAGTCACTCCTTGACCTCAGTTTCATCCTCAACTCCCTGCAGTCTGGCCCTTGTTCCCTCCCAAGAAGGATCACAGTGATCTGTTTTCTGTCTTGCTTGATATGTCAAAGAATTTGTCACTGATCCTTCTCTTTCTTTAACACCACTTTTAGTAATTTCTGTCCTCTCTTGCCATTTCATCTCAGTCTCCTTTGGAGACCTCTTTTCCTCCAACCTTGTCTTAAGTGTTGGGGTCCTGACCCAGAACTCAAGTTCTGTCCCAGGCTCTTCTCTTTTCTCCCTTTACATACTTCGTTTGGTGAGGTCATCCTCCTACATCACCTTAAATACGACTTACATGCCTCAGGTTTCCAGATCATTTCCTCTGTCCCACAAGCCGCTCCTGATTCCAGGTCTATCTGTCTGTTTACCCTGTAGCTAGCTGCCCTTGTGTGTCTTGTAGGCACTGCATTAGTCTTCTCAGGCCACTATAACCAAGTACCACAGATGGGGTGGCTTAAACAATAAACAGTTATTTCTCACAGTTCTGGAGGCTGAGAAGTCCAAGATCAAGGTGCCAGGAGATTCAGTGTCTGGTGAGGGCCCACTTCTTGGTCAGCAGTTGCCGCTTTCGTACCATATCCTTATATTTCAGAGTGTGGGGAGGGCCCTTCCTCCTCTTATAAGGGCACAATTCCCATCATGGGGGCTTCACCCTCATGACCGCCTCTTAAGGGACCCACCTTCAGAAAGAAAACAGGAATCTCAAGGGGAAACATTTCAGTTCATAACGTTACAGCAGACTGAATTCATTACCCTCACACCTCACCTGAGTCATGCAGTTAATCACCCAGGTCTTGCCTACCACTGAATCCTGAACACCAACACTCACTGGGAAAACGTGTTAGCCTTCCATTCCTCCCAAAGCGTTCACTCCCCCTACATATACTCTTCATCTCCCCGTTTTCTTTCAGCTCCTTTCCTCCACGGCAGCCTAGATAAATCGTCCACAGACCGTATAACCTGCTCACTGATTTCCCTCGTCTTCGTGCCCCCATCCTTCCGCCCCTCCGCCTTGCCTGCCCACACTGGACCAATCCTACTGCCTGCCCTTCCCACAATGACACTCGGGCTGCAGAATGCGACAGTGGGATGTGCCACAGCCAATTCAGGGTCCAAGGTGGTGAGTGTACGTGCTGCCTGGCCATCTTTTCCAGCTCCTGGCCACAGGCTTCTCCTATTTTCCTCAGCATCTGTGCCCCACATCTGCCTTCTTTCCTAAGCCTTTTCATCTTCACCTCTTCCTATACGCAGATGACCTTGTTTCCCACTTCACAAAGAAAATAGACACTTCCCGATTCAACTCAGCTGAGGTTAAGAACTCAGACTCTGGGAATTCCCTGGCGGTCCAGTGGTTAGGACTTGGCGTGGTCACTGCTGGAGCCCTGGGTTCAATCCCTGGTTGGGGATAACTAAGGTCCCACAAGCCAGCTCTCTTATCCACTATGATGTGGCTAGGAAGTTTCCAGATTATTTAAAAAGTGCTTTTAAAATCAGGACAAATTGAAGAGACAGCTTCTGAGGAACATAAGCAACCCCTGAGGACAGGGCATCAGGCAGCCCAAGAAGGACCAACCGCTCACAATTCTGCCCCTCCGGCTCCATAACACCTGTCTACACCACACAGAACAAATGGGCTAGAAACAGGTCCCCACCATTCCAATCCTGCCATTCAATCCCACTGCATATCACACCCAAGGAGCAGCCCAGGAGCGTGGAAAGATTGATAGATGCAGTAGAGCTGAAAGCCCAGGGAACAGCTTTTCTCCAATTATGTTATCAATCTTGTGCTGATACAATGCAGCGCAACTGCCTGAAAAATGTCCCTTCCCAGCAGGACCTACACAGAGATTTTGAGTCCACAGAATCTTGAGCAACAGGGGAACTTATCACATTTTACCAACTCCTATCACAACACTCCACATTTTTTCCAGCCTCCTTTTTAAGCACTTTGTTGTTGTTCTTCTGCAAGAGTGTATATTTCACCTTCGACCAAGGTGGGTCTTTCAACCAAGGCTTTTTCTCCGCCCCTCCCCCTCCTCACTCTTGGTTGATCTCACGTTTTCTCCCCCCAGGCTCTGGCTGACAGAATTGGCATCGGCTGCTCTCTGGTTCGAGGGGAGTACGGCAGAGCCTGGAATGAAGTCAAGCTGATGAATGAATCCCGAAAGGGGGTGACTAGGGCTCTCCCTCCCCCGGAAACTTACATAGTTGACCTCATGTTCCATCCAGGGGCACTGATAAAGTTAAGAAGCCGAGAGGCAGATCTTTACAGATTTCTCTAAACTTCCAAATGAACACAAAAGGTGTTCAAACAAGAAATTCATTATATACCCTTTCTATGAAGTTCACCGGTAGATTTTATCAATATTTCTTTAAATAAAAATATTAGAAATGCTCTCCCTGTGTAGAAATGAGGTCACTAGGATTGGACTTGGTCGTGCTTCTGAGTTCAGGCTTTTGGCAAGCATTCAGTCTGATGAGATCAGATTACACTTGTGTAAAGCTTACTATTCTCAAAATTAATCCACCCCGCTGTTTCCTAAGGAGCATCTCCGCCCTTTGGGAATCATGTGTAAAAGCACCCAGCTACTGTTCCCAGGACAGTGCCCTCTGACTGTCATTCTTCATGTTCAGGATGCTCCAGGAAGACTTGGTTAAATCAAGTCCATGGTTTTTTGTGTCTTCAGTCGCCTTGTCTCACTCCCATAAAGTAAGAATATTGATATTTTGAATATTTGTAGATCTATTTTAGTATCACAAATTCCTTTCTAAAATTTTTTGTTCATATTTTCCCAAATTTATCATTAAGAACACTGTTTAGTATACTTCACTGAACTAAAAATATTTCTAAAAACTATTTCCATACACTGCACTTGTCTATATTGACTTGGAAACATACCTTCAGTTAAAAACAATTCTGATTTGCTTTTTGCACGTTTCAATGCTGGGTCACAAAAATGTGACTTCAAATTTACATGACTTAAAAGTTCTTTTCTGGAAAAATTTGAAATGTAAGTATAAAGTAAATCTTTGCTGAGGAATTGTGTTTTCAGTATTGAGCACAAAATGGGGAGCAAGCACCCATTTCAAATGGCAAGAGAAAATGAATCTCATGAAGTATACATTTTCCTAGCCAGGCTTTAAGTCTAAAGTTGACCCGTCTAATCATTTTGCTAGAAGGTTTCCAAAAGTGAGTTTGATTTTAGAAATTAAGGTGTAGATTATTCTGTATGAACCAATGTGTAATTTCAAAGAATGTGTAATTCTTTATTTCAAAATAAAGTCCCTTACATCAAATGGTGTGGTAATTATATTTATCACCCAGTTTCATGAAGAGAGCACAGATTATAGGATACATATCCATCTAAGCATTTCCAAGTCTCTCTTGATCCAGAAAGCACTCAAAATGGATTACAAAGATATATAAGATGTAACAAGATAAAAATAAATAAAAAACAGGCATAAGTGTAGGAAAGAAAGTTTGACAAGGCCAGGAATAAGCTTAGAATTCAAAACGCAGTCCATGAAAATCCTGCGTATTTGTTAGAGGTAAGTGAAAATCTGACTCAAACTTTCTAGCAGCCAGTGCAGAGGGGAATGCTATCAGTTACATGATTGGTAACAGGGTCCACTAGATAAAAGCACAAAGCAGCTTCCCAAGAGGAACAAAGACCAGGGGAATTCTTCTTTGGGAGCTTCATACAGATGACAAATGTAATATAGAAAATAACATCTTTGAAAAACAACCTCCTGGCAAGTTCTGGAAATAGTTTTCATAGGCCAATGGCCAAAACGTCAAAATGGAATGAGGGAAAAGTTCCATGCAGCGCCACTAAGATGTTGTTCAGGTAGACACCACATTTTTTAGTCTGGTGCAGACCAAAGAGACATTTTTTTTTCATCTTAGAGATGATTTTTTGTATAGTGTCTCTCTTGCTTAGGTTCTAGGTAATAATTGCCCTCCACTTTTAGTAAGTACACATCAGATTGCACATGTATTATTTCCTTGTCAAAGAAGCAGCATTGTCAGTCATGGAAAATATTTTCTAGAAGCTCAAAATAATATGTCAAATCCAATGGATATTGACTTTTCATTTTTATTGACATGAAGTTCTTTAAATAGTCACGTTTCTCAGCAAGATTTCCCCATACTATCCCTCTGCCAAAGGCAGTAATCTGGAGATAAGAGAGAGGGGATTTCTGGGCTTCCCTGGTGGCGCAGTGGTTGAGAGTCTGCCTGCCAATGCAGGGGACACGGGTTCGAGCCCTGGTCTGGGAAGATCCCACATGCCGCGGAGCAACTGGGCCCGTGAGCCACAACTACTGAGCCTGCGTGTCTGGAGCCTGTGCTCCGCAACAAGAGAGGCCGCGATAGTGAGAGGCCCGCGCACCGCGATGAAGAGTGGCTCCCGCTTGCCACAACTAGAGAAAGCCCTCGCACAGAAACGAAGACCCAACACAGCCAAAAATAAATAAATAAATAATTAAAAAAAAAAAAAAAAGTAGACTTGACTTTAAAGGACAACTATCGAGTGTCAGGCATGAATATATTAATATAGTGAATTCAAGTAAGACCCTGTGGAACTCACACAGTACAAAAGACCTGTAGGATATGCCAATAAGCCACAAATCACAATTTGAAAAATAGAAAGCATTGTTGGAAAAGGTAAAGAAATTTTATTGTGGTGATTTTACTTATACATTTAATAAGCCTTTATTATTGACAAGCAATACAATAATAGTGGCAAAAAGCCCAGATTTGTGAGTCAGAGCTGAGATTAAGTTCTGCATCTACCTTTTTCTACTTACGTGATTTTGAGAAAATTACTCAACCTCTCTGTCCCTCAATTTACTCATCTGGAAAATGGAGATAAATGATAACAAATAGTTACATGTTGTTTACTATGTGTCAGAGGCTATATTCTACACCTTCATTTAATCCTTCCAGTAACCCTATGATGTATAGGTGATATTACCCATGTTTAGCAAGTGAGGCACAGAGAAGTTAAGTAACTTACCCCAAAGTCACTCAGCTAGTAACTGGCAAATCTTTAAATTTAAACCTAGTTTTTCTGTAGAGGTGATGCTCCTAATCTATATGCCTAATAAAGTTGCTACAAGGATGAAGTAAGACCGTGCATGTAAATGACAGGTGTGGGTGTACACGGAGGAGCGGGGTTGTACATGCCTATATGTGAGTACGTGTATGTGTTTATAGCTTACTTTTCTATTCTCACATAATGTTCTGTTCATACCTTGGCCTCTAGCATGTTTTGAGGGAATTCTTTATTCTTCATGTATCTGTCTCTTCTTTTAGATCAGAGGTTAGCAAATATTTTCCTTAAAGAGTCAGAGAGTAGGGACTTCCTTGGTGGTCCAGACTCCATGCTCCTAATGCAGGGGGCCCGGGTTCGATCCCTGGTCAGGGAACTAGATCTTGCATGCCGCAACTAAGAGCCCACATGCCACAACTAAGAGCCCACATGCCGCAACTAAGACCTGGCGCAGCCAAATAAATAAATAAATAAATAAATATTTTTAAAAAAATACTCTAAAAAAAGAGTCAGATAGTAAATATTTTAGGCTTTGCAAGCCATACAGTCTCTACTGCGACCACTCAACTCCGCTATTGCATCACAGAAGCAGCAGTAGATGCTGCTAGACAATAAACTTTATTTAATAAAACAGGTGTGGGCCAGATTTGGCTCACGGGCCAGCTTGCCAACCCTTGCTTTAGATGATGAGCACTTTGAGGGTATGGGCATGGAGAGGGCTGTACTTAGCCTAGTCCCTGGGCACCTTGACTAAGCATCGAAGGGAGACTCTCACAAGGGCATTTTGTCTTCCTTGGTTTCTCTGGGTTCTAAGATCAATCTACTTGATATTAATCCAATGGATGCCAAAGCAGATGCATTATTTTTCACTAAGGATGAGGACAAATTTGACCTCTCTAAAAAAGAAAATTTTCCTATCTTCTGAAGCATGAATGGTCTGAGATTTCACCCCAGTTGTAAGCTAACTGCCTCTGTTTCATGGTTGCTGGCGTAAGACACAAGATACCTGGGTCAGAGACAAAGGACTTTACTCCTCACTGCACAGCGAGCAGCATGAGACAGCATATTGTGTCAGGTCCCCTTGCTGCCAAGTCTCACGCGGGCAACATGGACAGACCCAGATGGATGCCTGCAAGCATGATGGGTTGTGCTCCAGCAGAGGGACACTGAGCTCAGAGAACCTAGCTTTCACAACACACAGGCAGGAAGCATTTGCCCTTTTCACCATATCTTCCTGGGCTGTTCACTAACATCCTTGAAGAGATAGTCTAGAGCAAAGGGCAGTCAGGAAGCCTTTGTTTATAAGACATGCAGAAAAGAGGGAGATCCATGGAGAATTATCTCCCAATAGCTTCATCAATTCTTACAGTATATGAGGCTTTATGGAATTTCTCATCTATAAAATAGAGATGATTGATATATTTTGACACAAAATTTATAAAATGTTAAAAGTATATATACAATTAATTATAATTATATAAGAAAGGTGACAGTAGATCAACTCAGTGATTCATGAGGCCAACTTTCGTTCTCTGGCAGCACCAAAGGAGCATTAGTGAGAAAGTATGGTAGTTATCCTCAATATCATCCTACTAATATTTGGTCTACAAGTTCAAATCCAAATTCAGATTAAGCCTCACCTTCTTCCCTGAGCTTCCTCAAGATGCTTTTTGCTCTTCTGGTGACCTTCCATGACACTGCCTTTGGCACTCATCTCAACATTTTCCCACATGCTTACTGCCTGGCACTGCCCCTTTCCTCATGAACATGGATACCATGTAGTAGTGCAGACCATGCATGGTCTTTGGGGTCAGAGAGACCTGGGTGTGAGAATCCTGCTTCTGCTATTCTTAACGGTGAGATGTTGAGCAAATAGCTTGGTGTCCTTGTCTCTAAAATGGGCATGTAGCTATAATAATGACCTCATAAGGCTGCTCTGAGGAACAAATAAGATAGTGGTTGTACACGCTCAGCACAGCGCTAAAATAGTAAGCATCTGACAACTGTTAGCAATTATGCTTTGATCTCTCCCAGTGAGATGGAAAGCTATTTCAGGTCTGGCATCCACCTTACAGGCAGAGTGACCAGCACAGGGAAAGCCTGAACAATATTTGTTGACTGTCTTTGTGCCATAAACGAACTGACCTTAAAGACTACAATGGGATTCTTATTTTCATGTGGATCCTTTTGAAAGTAGTTGTGTGGTAAAGAAAATCATTCCCATCTCTGACTTCCTTTTGCCTTTCAGTGTAGAGGGTACAATGATGGCACAGCTACTTTTGAACTTGCTCTACAGGAAGTGAAAACACAGAAATGCTCAATGTCTTTGAAGCTCATAGTTGAAATCATTCCCCATTTTGCCTCTCTTTCTTTTGATTCCATAGTCTTTACTTTGAGAAGAACTTTGAAAAACCCAGATGAATCCATTTATATCTGTACTATCAAGTCATTTATCTGCTAAATCATGATCCTGCATACACAGTTTTCTAATTGTGAAGTCAGGCCCCCATCACCAACACCTTGCCTACGCCCAGGGTGTGACCTGTGTGTGGCCGCTTCATTGGAAAAGGACATAGTATTACTTCCATGGTTTGATGATTTCTTATTGCGGCTTTGTCCAGCTTGTCTGTGATTTTGAAAGACTCATCTTGTACATTTACCTTTGAAGGTACTATCAGTTTGTATGGTTAAGACTACTTAGGTTCTTTTTAACTTGCTAACCACGCATAAGGCTCCCGACTGGCTCAGACCTTTCCACCAAGCAGAACCTGCACGTGGGGCAGGCCCTTGATTTACAAGCCCCCAGTAACAAGCATCTGCTTTAGGAATATATTTCAGTCACAGAAGTCTGGGTCTGATCTCATCAGGATCAGCTAAGAGCCATCCATTTCCTTTTCTAACTCACAGGTATCAGCTCTCAAACCCTGCAGACAGTCCCACTCTGATTATCTTGAGAAAGTCCCAGTTTGTTTTACACAAGAACAGCTGGCACACAAATGGAATCAAGCACTTTAAAGTAGTCATTAATCATATTGATGAGAACAGCTGAAACAAACATTGTTCTCTGAGTACTTACATATCTGACATACAAATCGAGTGATAGCCCAATTAGTTTATTTATAGGTTCCTTTCTTTGAAAAGTCTGAGTTAGTGCCTTTCTTTTCTTGCCATAGTCTTTACTTTTAGAAAAACTTTGAAAACCCAGATGAATGTATTTGTACCTGTATTATCAAGTCATGTATCTGCCAAATCACTGATAGTCATTATCCTGCATACAGAATTGTCTAGCTGTGTGATTTCATTTATTTGGCTTTCTAGAAAAAAAATTTTAGTATCTTTTTATTAATACAAATCAAAGAGGTACAGACAGAAAGAAAGATAAATATGCTGGTCCCTTAGACTCACAGAATAGAAAGCTTGGCTTGTATCCTTTGTATGCAATTATTTACTTCTTTGAGAATTAGGATGAAAGGGATAAAATGAACTGCTGCATGAGATGGGGAGATTTTCCTTGTGCAGTTTTTATTTTCCCTAGCTAATAGGAGAATAAAAAAATAAATAAAAAGGAAGATAAGAATTGCTAGAAATGGACTTTAGTCCCCCACTCAGAAGTAATATTATTACTTTAAGGAATGGCACAAAATTTCACAACAGGAAAACCATCTCCATGCCCAGCATCCATGATTGCTGCATAAACGTTATTGGTGAGTTAAAAACATTTACAGGATAACTCAAATGCTCCCTTCTGATGCATGTTCTTTATGAAATGAGTGCCCTGAGACTCAGGATTGCTGAGTCTAACACTGCTACACCATCAAATTCAGAGGATATGCTCACAAATATGAAATCCCACAGAAAGGAAATGAAGAAATGAGGAAGGTCATGGAAAATCTCTTAATACAGACCATCTGCTTCCTTTTAGGCTTAGTTTCAGGCTCACCATTGAGTCATTGGCACAGTCCCGAAGGCCTGGGCTGGGCAGGGGGATGGCGTCTGTCTGGGAACCTAGTCCAGAGCCTTAATGTAAGTCACTCCAGGAGAGAAGCCAAATCTCGCTTCAGCCTGTCACGGGTTGAACTTCAGAGCCCTTGGAGTCAGAGGTCTTGAAAAGTGGCTCCTCCAAGGACATGTCCTGTTATCATTTTCATGTACAGTTGGCATCACCGTCAAAGACACGGTGTAGGAAGGATGCAAAAGCACACAGAGTTCAACTATGAACTAGAAACTTCCACAGAGAAGGTCGGAGTCAATCTTTGGTGAGTACTCCAAAGTGTTCCTTCAGCTCACTTTTCACATTCATGGTTAAGTGTGGTTATTAAGACCTTAATCCAAGCAGAGATTTGCAAATAACTGTTCTTCAAAATTAAAAAAAAAAAAAATTGGAACCAAACTTTTGTTTTAATGTGTGTTCATGTCTATAAAAAGCCAATTAAAAAATACATGAAATAAACTGTCTAGGAAATTTGAGACCCACGTTGTATTGAACATCTTGGTTGCGAATGCCTTCAGCTTTAGAAAGTTTTCTTATTTCACCTTCATTGTTTGCTGATGGCAGGGCTGAGAACACACTACTCCAAAATATGGCAACTTGGAAAACTGAATATTTTTTGCTGAATGAATTTGAGAAACGGCAGGTGCAGGCGGGTCTCCCTGAACTGGGTCGAGAGACCCCCATGTGAGAGGCAACCTCCTTATACCAGGAGGAAAGGAACATCCTTATCTCCGAAGAGCAAGGGGCTCTGAGGGGCATCTGAACAAACAGGCCTTGCTAACTTTTCCTCAATTTACTACAATTAACACATATCCCTTTGCCCCATCACGTTTTTTTCCACAACTTTCCACTCTTCATCAAACCTAGTATAAAAACCCTCAGGTTTTACCTGCCTTGGGATATTCATTTCCTTATGAAGGCTCCTGTGTCATGTAAATCTTAAATAAATGTGTAGGAAAGATTAAAAACTAACTATGCCACAAGTTCCATACTTTAGGCCAGGGCTTGACAACATTTATCGCAAATTTGAGAAAACAGGTACCCAAATATTAATTGGGGAGCGTCTCTTAGATTTCCCAAGGCATTAAAAGCTGAAAAAAATTCCTTGCAGTTTTTCAATTTTGTATTAACGGATCTTTCATGTTGTTAGAAAGGTCTTGTAGACTATGGACGATTGTTTGCTGGCTTAATTGAAAATCTACCACTTTTTGTAAAATATCACTTATAGTAGTCCTCATAAGTTTATTTAAAACATTCATAAGTAAAATAATAATTCATTTTATTATCTATCAAAAAATGGTTCTGTATATGTGTGTGTAAGAATCTAAGTCATTTCATAGCTGGCCAAAATTACAAGCTCAGATTCTGTTAAAAATCTTTAAAATTTTTATTGATCGATGTTTAATTCCGATATCAGGTGACTAATTTAGTCGATTATTTTTTTTTGAATTTTTGAATTTTATTTTATTTCTACTTTTATACAGCAGGTTCTTATCAGTTATCCATTTTATACATATTAGTGTATATACATCAATCCCAATCTCCCAATTCATCCCACCACCACCTCCCCCACCACTTTCCCCCCTTGGTGTCCATACATTTGTTCTCTACATCTGTGTCTCTATTTCTGCCCTGCAAACCGGTTCATCTGTACCATTTTTCTAGGTTCCACATACATGCATTAATATACGATATTTGTTTTTCTCTTTCTGACTTACTTCACTCTGTAGGACAGTCTCTAGGTCCATCCACGTCTCCACAAATGACCCAATTTCATTTGTTTTTATGGCTGAGTAATATTCCATTGTATATATGTACCACTTCTTCTTTATCCATTCGTCTGTCAATGGGTATTTAGGTTGCTTCCATGTTCTGGCTACTGTAAATAGTGCTGCAATGAACATTGGGGTGCATGTGTCTTCTTGAATTATGGATTTCTCTGGGTATATGCCCAGTAGTAGGATTGCTGGGTCATATGGTAATTCTATTATTAGTTTTTTAAGGAACCTCCATACTGTTCTCCATAGTGGCTGTATCAATTTACATTCCCACCAACAGTGCAAGAGGGTTCCCTTTTCTCCACACCCTCTCCAGCATTTGTTGTTTGTAGATTTTCTGATGATGCCCCTTCTAATTGGTGTGAGGTGATACCTCATTGTAGTTTTGATTTGCATTTCTCTAATAATAATTTCTCTAATAATGCTGAGCAGCTTTTCATGTGCTTCTTGGCCATCTGTATGTCTTCTTGGAGAAATGTCTATTTAGGTCTTCTGCCCATTGTTTTTTAAAATTATTTATTTATTTATTTATGGCTGTATTGGGTCTTCATTTCTGTGCGAGGGCTTTCTCTAGTTGTGGCAAGTGGGGGCCACTCTTCATCGCGGTGTGCGGGCTTCTCACTATCGTGGCCTCTCTTGTTGCGTAGCACAGGCTCCAGATGCGCATGCTCAGTAATTGTGGCTCACGGGCCTAGTTGCTCCGCGGCATGTGGGATCTTCCCAGACCAGGGCTCGAACCCGTGTCCCCTGCATTGGCAGGCAGATTCTCAACCACTGCGCCACCAGGGAAGCCCCTTCTGCCCATTTTTGGGTTGTTTGTTTTTTTAATATTGAGCTGCATGAGCTGTTCATATATTTTGGAGATCAATCCTTTGTACGTTGATTCAACTGCAAATATTTTCTCCCATTCTGAGGCTTGTCTTTTCGTCTTGTTTGTAGTTTCCTTTGCTGTGCAAAAGCTTTTAAGTTTCATTCGGTCCTTTTTTGTTTGTTTGTTTTTATTTCCATTACTCTAGGAGGCGGATCAAAAAAGATCTTGCTGTGATTTATGTCAAAGAGTGTTCTGCCTATGTTTTCCTCTAAGAATTTTATAATGTCCGGTCTTAAATTTAGGTCTGGGGCTTCCCTGGTGGCGCAGTGGTTGAGAATCTGCCTGCCAGTGCAGGGGAAACGGGTTCGAGCCCTGGTCTGGGAAGATCCCACATGCCACGGAGCAACTGGGCCCATGAGCCACAACTACTGAGCCTGCGCGTCTGGAGCCTGTGCTCCGCAACAAGAGAGGCCGCGACAGTGAGAGGCCCGCGCACCGCGATGAAGAATGGCCCCCACTCGCCGCAACTAGAGAAAGCCCTCGCACAGAAATGAAGACCCAACACAGCCAAAAATAAATAATAAATAAAAATTAAAAAAAAAAAAAAAGTTTAAATTTAGGTCTCTAATCCTTTTTGAATTTATTTTTGTGTATGGTGTTAGGGAGTGTTCTAATTTCATTCTTTTACATGTAGCTGTCCAGTTTTCCCAGCACCACTTTTTTTTTTTTTCATATCACAAAGGGCTAATTTTATTAACATTTAAGAGCTCCTCCAAATTAGCAGAATTGTAATATAAAAGAAAAATGGGCAAACCATATGAACATAGTTCTAAAAAACACAAATGGTTTTTAAACATAGGAAAAGATGCTCAACTGACCAAACAGAAATAGACTTTTATTTTTTTATTTTTTATTTTTTCACACACACACACTGTATTTTATTTTTACAAGAGATAAATAGACTGACACCAAGCATTGTACATGGATGACCGCAACAAAAGCAACGATGATTGCAATTACCAAACATGAAACACACTCATACTATGTCATAATATTGACATTCAGTCCAGTAATCCTCCACTGTAACAGCTCCTTTACTTTGCAGTGAAAATTGATTTGTATATTCTTTGCCTCTGAGTCCTTGTTGGATTTTTTTTTTTTTAATTCAGACAGAAAGTCACAAAAATTATACTCATCCTCATCAGTTCACTCAGTCCCATGTAATTAATTTTTTTTTCCATCTTGATCTTTTGTTAGCACTTTTATGAGTTCATCAGTTTTTCATTAGAGTTCTGAAAATGCTTATTCATTCAGTTCAGCGGTACATTCAGTTACCAGAAACCTGTACTTGTCAGAGTCTTTTCCATGAATTTCCTAAAGATGAAACCCTTTTATAGGAACATATTTGCAAAAGCATCAGAGTACACCCAGAACTGTCTGTAAATGACAAAAGACTTAAAAATGACCACAGTTAAAAATTTGATGAAAGTTCATAATAATGCAGTTGACAAGAAAATTAGTTATTTCTGAGACATACATTTTAAGGTAATAACTAGGATTATGACTTATAACATTATACCAGAACATATAAGATTTTTAGAAATTTCATGTAATGTCTGAAACATTTATATTAACATATTTCCATACAAATAACCCAATGAAAGTTTAGTATTAGTTGTTTTGTTTGTTTGTTTTTTTATACTGCAGGTTCTTATTAGGCATCAATTTTACACACATCAGTGTATACATGTCAATCCCAATCGTCCAATTTGTCCCCCACTACTATTGTGTTACTGTCAATTTCCTCTTTTATGGCTGTTAGCAGTTGCCTTATGTATTGAGGTGCTCCTATGTTGGGTGCATATATATTTATAATTGTTATATCTTCTTCTTGGATTGATCCCTTGATCATTATGTAGTGTCCTTCTTTGTCTCTTGTAACATTCTTTACTTTAAAGTCTATTTTATCTGATATGAGTATAGCTACTCCAGCTTTCTTTTGATTTCCATTTGCATGGAATATCTTTTTCCATCCCCTCACTTTCAGTCTGTATGTGTCCCTAGGTCTAAAGTGGGTCTCTTGTAGACAGCATATATATGGGTCTTGTTTTTGTATCCATTCAGCGAGCCTGTGTCTTTTGGTTGGAGCATTTAATCCATTCACGTTTAAGGTAATTATCGATATGTATGTTCCTATGACCATTTTCTTAATTGTTTTGGGTTTGTTTTTGTAGGTCCTTTTCTTCTCTTGTGTTTCCCACTTAGAGAAGTTCCTTTAGCATTTGTTGTAGAGCTGGTTTGGTGGTGCTGAATTCTCTTAGCTTTTGCTTGTCTGTAAAGCTTTTGATTTCTCCATCAAATCTAAATGAGATCCTTGCCGGGTAGAGTAATCTTGGTTGTAGGTTCTTCCCTTTCATCACTTTAAGTATATCATGCCACTCCCTTCTGGCTTGTAGAGTTTCTGCTGAGAAATCAGCTGTTAACCTTATGGGAGTTCCCTTGTATGTTATTTGTCATTTTTCCCTTGCTGCTTTCAATAATTTTTCTTTGTCTTTAATTTTTGCCATTTTGATTACTATGTGTCTCGGCGTGTTTCTCCTTGGGTTTATCCTGTATGGGACTCTCTGCGCTTCCTGGACTTGGGTGGCTATTTCCTTTCCCATGTTAGGGAAGTTTTCGACTATAATCTCTTCAAATATTTTCTCTGGCCCTTTCTCTCTCTCTTCTCCTTCTGGGACCCCTATAATGCGAATGTTATTGCGTTTAATGTTGTCCCAGAGATCTCTTAGGCTGTCTTCATTTCTTCTCATTCTTTTTTCTTTAGTCTGTTCCGCAGCAGTGAATTCCACCATTCTGTCTTCCAGGTCACTTATCCGTTCTTCTGCCTCAGTTATTCTGCTATTGATTCCTTCTAGTGTAGTTTTCATTTCAGTTATTGTATTGGTCATCTCTGTTTGTTTGTTCTTTAATTCTTCTAGGTCTTTGTTAATCATTTCTTGCATCTTCTCAATCTTTGCCTCCATTCTTATTCCGAGGTCCTGTATCATCTTCACTATCATTATTCTGAATTCTTTTTCTGGAAGGTTGCCTATCTCCACTTCATTTAGTTGTTTTTCTGGGGTTTTTTCTTGTTCCTTCATCTGAACAGGCTGCAGGATTGTAGTTTTTCTTGCTTCTGCTGTCTGTCCTCTGGTGGTTGAGGCTATCTAAGAGGCTTGATGGGAGGCTCTGGTGGTGGGTAGAGCTGACTGTTGCTGTGGTGGACCCCCAGCACCACTTATTGAAGAGACTGTCTTTTCTCCATTGTATATCCTTGCCTCCTTTGTCATAGATTAGTTGACCTTAGGTGCGTGGGTTTATCTCTGGGCTTTCTATCCTGTGCCATTGATCTATATTTCTGTTTTTGTGCCACTACCATATTGTCTGGATTATTGTAGCTTTGTAGTATAGTCTGAAGTCAGGGAGTCTGATTCCTCCAGCTCCGTTTTTTTCCCTCAAGACTGCTTTGGCTATTCAGGGTCTTTTGTATCTCCATACAAATTTTAAGATTTTTTGTTCTAATTCTGTAAAAAATGCCATTAGTAATTTCATAGGGATTGCACTGAATCTGTAGATTGCTTTGGGTAGTATAGTCATTTTCACAATATTGATTCTTCCAATCCAAGAACATGGTATATCTCTCCATCTGTGGTTATCATCTTTAATTTCTTTCATCAGTGTCTTATAGTTTTCTGCATACAGGTCTTTTGTCTCCCTAGGTAGGTTTATTCCTAGATATTTTATTCTTTTTGTTGCAATGGTAAATAGGAGTGTTTCCCTAATTTCTCTTTTGGATTTTTCATCATTAGTGTATAGGAATGCAAGAGATTTCTGTGCATTAATTTTGTATCCTGCAACTTTACCAAATTCATTGATTAGCTCTAGTAGTTTTCTGGTGGCATCTTTAAGATTCTCTATGTATAGTATCATGTCATCTGCAAACAGTGACAGTTTTACTTCTTCTTTTCCAATTTGTATTTCTTTTATTTCTTTTTCTTCTCTGATTGCCGTGGCTAGGACTTCCAAAACGATGTTGAATAACAGTGGTGAGAGTTGACATCCTTGTCTTGCTCCTGATCTTAGAGGAAATGCTTTCAGTTTTCACCACTGAGAATGATGTTTGCTGTGCGTTTGTCACATATGGCCTTTATTATGTTGAGGTAGGTTCCCTCTATGCCCACTTTCTGGAGAGTTTTTATCATAAATGGGTGTTGAATTTTGTCAAAAGCTTTTTCTGCATCTATTGAGATGATCATATGGTTTTTATTCTTCAGTTTGTTAATATGATGTATCACATTGATTGATTTGCATATATTGAAGAATCCTTGCATCCCTCGGATAATTCCCACTTGATCATGGTGCACGATGCTTTTAATGTGTTGTTGGATTCTGTTTGCTAGATTTAGTTGAGGATTTTTGCATCTATATTCATCAGTGAAATTGGTCTGTAATTTTCTTTTTTTGTAGTATCTTTGTTTGGTTTTGGTATCAGGGTGATGGTGGCCTCATAGAATGAGTTTGGGAGTGTTCCTTCCTCTGCAATTTTTTGGAATAGTTTGAGAAGGATGGGTGTAGCTCTTCTCTAAATGTTTGATAGAATTCACCTGTGAAGCCATCTGGTCCTGGACTTTTGTTTGTTTGAAGATTTTTAATCACAGTTTCAATTTCATTACTTGTGATTGGTCTGTTCATATTTTCTATTTCTTCCTGGTTCAGTCTGAAAGTTTATACCTTTCTAAGAATTTGTCCATTTCTTCCAGGTTGTCCATTTTATTGGCATAGAGTTGCTTGTAGTAGTCTCTTAGGATGCTTTGTATATCTGTGGTGTCAGTTGTAACTTCTCTTTTCATTTCTAATTTTATTGATTTGAGTCCTCTCCTTCTTTTTCTTGATGAGTCTGGCTAATGGTTTATCAATTTTATTTATCTTCTCAAAGAACCAGCTTTTAGTTTTATTGATCTTTGCTATTGTTTTCTTTGTTTCTATTTTATTTATTTCTGCTCTGATCTTTATGATTTCTTTCCTTCTGCTAACTTTGGGTTTTGTTTGTTCTTCCTTCTCAAGTTCCTTTAGGTGTAAGGTTAGATTGTTTATTTGAGATATTTCTTGTTTCTTGAGGTAGGCTTGTAGAGCTATAAACTTCCCTCTTAGAACTGCTTTTGGTGCATCCCATAGGTTTTGGATCGTCGTGTTTTCATTGTCATTTGTCTCTAGGTATTTTTGGATTTCCTCTTTGATTTCTTCAGTGATCTCTTAGTTATACAGTAACGTTTTGTTTAGCCTCCATGTGTTTGTGTTTTTTATGTTATTTTCCCTGTAATTGATTTCTAATCTCATAGCGTTGTCAGAAAAGATGCTTGATATGATTTCAATTTTCTTAAATTTACTGAGGCTTGATTTGTGACCCAAGATGTGATCTATCCTGGAGAATGTTCCGTGCACACTTGAGAAGAAAGTGTAATCTGCTGTTTTTGGATGGATGTCCTATAAATATCAATTAAATCTCTCTGGTCTATTGTGTCATTTAAAGCTTCTGTTTCCTTATTAATTTTCTATTTGTATGATCTGTCCATTGGTGTGAGGTGTTAAAGTCCCCCACTATTATTGTGTTACTGTCGATTTCCTCTTTTATAGCTGTTAGCAGTTGCCTTATGTATTGAGGTGCTCCTATGTTGGGTGCATATATATTTATAATTGTTATATCTTCTTCTTAGGTTGATCCCTTGATCATTATGTAGTGTCCTTCCTTGTCTCCTGTAACATTCTTTATTTTAAAGTCTATTTTTTTCTGATATGAGTATTGCTACTCCAGCTTTCTTTTGATTTCCATTTGCATGGAATATCTTTTTCCATCCCCTCACTTTCAGTCTGTATGTGTCCCTAGGTCTGAAGTAGGTCTCTTGCAGACAGCATATATACGGGTCTTGTTTGTGTATTCATTCAGCGAGCCTGTGTCTTTTGGTTGGCGCATTTAATCCATGCACGTTTAAGGTAATTATCGATATGTATGTTCCTATTACCATTTTCTTAATTGTTATGGGTTTGCTTTTGTAGGTCTTTTTCTTCTCTTGTGTTTCCCACTTAGAGAAGTTCCTTTAGCATTTGTTGTAGAGCTGGTTTGGTGGTGCTGAATTCTCTTAGCTTTTGCTTGTCTGTAAAGCTTTTGATTTCTCCATCGAATCTGAATGAGATCCTTGACGGGTAATCTTGGTTGTAGGTTCTTCCCTTTCATCACTTTAAATATACCATGCCACTCCCTTCTGGCTTGTAGAGGTTCTGCTGAGAAATCAGCTGTTAACCTTATGGAAGTTCCCTTGTATGTTATTTGTCGTTTTTCCCTTGCTGCTTTCAATAATTTTTCTTTGTCTTTAATTTTTGCCATTTTGATTACTATGTGTCTCAGCATGTTTCTCCTTGGGTTTATCCTGTATGGGACTCGCTGCGCTTCCTGGACTTGGGTGGCTATTTCCTTTCCCATGTTAGGGAAGTTTTCGACTATAATCTCTTCAAATATTTTCTCGGGTCCTTTCTCTCTCTCTTCTCCTTCTGGGTCCCCTATAATGTGAATGTTGTTGCGTTTAATGTTGTCCCAGAGGTCTCTTAGGCTGTCTTCATTTATTTTCATTCTTTTTTCTTTATTCTGTTTCGCAGCAGTGAATTCCACCATTCTGTCTTCCAGGTCACTTATCCGTTCTTCTGCCTCAGTTATTCTGCTATTGATTCCTTCTAGTGTAGTTTTCATTTCAGTTATTGTATTGTTCATCTCTGTTTGTTTGTTCTTTAATTCTTCTAGGTCTTTGTTAAACATTTCTTGCATCTTCTCAATCTTTGCCTCCATTCTTTTTCCGAGGTCCTGGATCATCTTCCCTATCATTATTCTGAATTCTTTTTCTGGAAGGTTGCCTATCTCCACTTCATTAGTTGTTTTTCTGGGGTTTTATCTTGTTCCTTCTTCTGGTACATAGCCCTCTGCCTTTTCATCTTGTCTATCTTTCTGTGAATGTGGTTTTTTATTCCACAGGCTGCAGGATTGTAGTTCTTCTTGCTTCTGCTGTCTGCCCTCTGGTGGATAAGGCTATCTAAGAGGCTTGTGCAAGTCTCCTGATGGGAGGGACTGGTGGTGGGTAGAGCTGGATGTTGCTCTGGTGGGCAGAGCTCAGTAAAACTTTAACCCACTTGTCGGCTGATGGGTGGGGCTGGGTTCCCTCCCTGTTGGTTGCTTGGCCTGAGGTGACCCAACAGTGGAGCCTACCCGCGCTCTTTGGTGGGGCTAATGGCAGACTCTGGGAAGACTCTCGCCAAGGAGTACTTCCCAGAACTTCTACTGCCAGTGTCCTTGTCCCCACAGTGAGCCACAGCCACCCCCCGCCTCTGCAGGAGACCCTCCAACACTAGCAGGTAGGTCCGGTTCTGTCTCCTATGGGGTCACTGCTCCTTCCCCTGGGTCCCGATGCGCACACTACTTTGTATGTGCCCTCCAGGAGAGGAGTCTCTGTTTCCCCCAGTCCTATCAAAGTCCTGCAATCAAATCCTGCTAGACTTCAAAGTCTGATTCTCTAGGAATTCCTCCGCCTGTTGCCAGACCCCAGGTTGGGAAGCCTGACGTGGGGCTCAGAACCTTCACTCCAGTGGGTGGACTTCTGTGGTATAAGCGTTCTCCAGTTTGTGAGTCACCCACCCAGCAGTTATGAGATTTGATTTTATTGTGATTGCACCCCTCCTATCATCTCATTGTGACTTCTCCTTTGTCTTTGGATGTGGGGTATCTTTTTTGGTGTGTTCCAGTGTCTTCCTTTTGATGATTGTTCAGCAGTTAGTTGTGATTCTGGTGCTGTCACAAGATGGAGTGAGAGCACGTCCTTCTACTCTGCCATCTTGAACCAATCTCCTAGTCGATTATTTTTTGACTGTTGAGAAGAAACTTCTTATCAAATTCATCACATTTGCTATAAATGTCTCTAATGTTTGTTTGTTTGTTTTTTTAACAAAACAGAAATCTTCTCTGTTTTATTCTGGGGTAAATTGCAATTGTCATTCACAGTAAAGTTTAAAATATTTTTCTTCCAGTCTCTGCTTTTCTATTCTGATCATAGTATTAGTTTTGCCATCTCCACTCAATTCTGCATCAGTAGTCTGCTTTTGTTTTAAATTTTAAAAATTTGTCCATACTTATTTTTGTACTAAAATATAATTTCATTGTATTAGAATTAAAATATTAGCAAGTATTTCAATGTAATTATCAATTAAGATTTACATAGTTGTCACAGTAACTGGAGGTGTCAGAATAAAGTATTCCAAGAAACACACACACACAAAAATAAATTTAAAATAAAATAAATAAATAAATAAATAAATGTGCATGTCTTTCCTTTGTTAATCTGAATTTTGTCAGTCCAATTTATAGGGTCCCTGCCAGAAAACCTAGGAAGGTAGTGTAAAAACACTTTTTCCTCCCTTGCACTGAACTGGGCTGACTTAAGTGGGCTTGCCCACCTTCTTGTCTTTATAGATTCATGCCATTGGGATATTTAATCACTAAAATCCTTAGACGTTGAAAATATTTAGATGACGGGCTTCCATTGGGCACCAGTATTCATTGGTATGCTATTTTTATTCTTGCGATTTGGGAATATGGTTTCCACAGGGAGTCATATTTGTACCTTACCTTCTCAAGCAACAGAATCCCTCACTCCCCAGTCTCCTAATTACGGATGTAAATTGTTAGCACATTATAATTAGCATAATGCCTGGAAAGGTATTCCATTATAATTATTTTTTAAGACTTCTACACACAGATGTAAGCAAAATTTGAAATGACCACTTGTAGACACCATGGTGGGAGACATTGTGTGTCATGGTCATAACTGAAGGCCATCACCGAACACCCAGGTTTGTATCCTGGCCCTGCTACTCACTGACTGAGTGGTCTCAGGCAAGTGACTCCCTGGCCCCCAGTTTCTTTGCCTGGAAAATGGCAATGACAATGGCTCCCTTCTCACTGGGTTGCAGAGAGAATTAAGTGGATGAATAAACGTAAAGCAGTTAAAATAGTGCCTGGCACAGAGGAAGCACCCGATAAACGTTTACCCTCCTCGGCTCATTCGTGCCATGCCCTGGGACCCAGATTTTCAGACATAAACAACATAAAGGGGAATGTGTGGATAGAAACAATTCACAGCCTCCTTTCATTCAGTGAGGGCTGCCCTGGATATAACGAGAACAGTCCATCAAACCACCTCCCAGACCAACCGGAAATCCTCCTTTCTCCCCTCAAGGAGGCTTGTAAGGGTGAGTTGGGGTGGGGACAGGTATGCCCTCTTGCTTTTGCATCTAAAAACGAGACTAGCAAAACCTGCTCAAATGGTTTCTGACAGCCCCAGGAGTATGATAAGAGGTGTCTTTTTTCTTAAAAGAAAAATCACTTTTAATCACTCAGGGTCAGGAGCTGGGACTCTCTGCTGTCAAACACCTGGAGACTCTGGCTTCCTTTTTTCCCCCCTGCAGAATAAGGACAGGAGAGGGTGAGAACCTCAACAGAACCCTTGAAGCTCGAGGGCAAGGGGGGTTGGCCAGAAAGTCCAGTGTTTCCTGATCTCTAGGGTTCCAGACAACAGCCGGGCTTCCCAGGAATTCAGCCCTGCAAAAGGCGGCGTGTCCTCACATTTGTACTTAAGATTCCCAGGTGCACCCCTGGCAAACCCTGTGGTGGGCAAAGCTGATTTCCTTCCACTCTTTTCTCCTAGCCCCCCAGCCCTCACCCCTCATCAGAGCCTGCCCATCAATTCCAAGGTCTTCTTTCTAGAAGAATGAACTCCTCAGCCAGGCTGTAAAAGACGTCTTCTAGAGAATCTGCATTTTAAAAGCATAAAAAACTTGAAGCTAAATGAATGACTCTTTAATTGTGGAATTTCAAGTATTGGTGAATACATACAAAATGTATCATTTTGTTTTTAAGAGATATGCTCTCGGGACTTCCTGGTGGCGCAGTGGTTAAGAATCTGCCTGTCAATGCTGGGGACACGGGTTTGAGCCCTGGTCCAGGAAGATCTCACATGCCGCGGGGCAACTAAGCCCGTGCACCACAACCACTGAGCCTGCACCCTAGAGCCAACTAGCCACAACTACTGAGCCTGTGCGCCACAACTACTGAAGCCCACTCACCTAGAGCCCATGCTCCACAACAAGAGAAGCCACCGCAATGAGAAGCCCATGCACCGCAACGAAGAGTAGACCCTGCTCATCGCAACTAGAGAAAGCCCGCGCGCAGCAAGGAAGACCCAACACAGCCAAAAATCAATAAATAAATTTATTTTTTTTAAAGTGATATGCGCTCATTCTAGACAGTATGGAAACTATTGCCAAGAAGAAAGCATTTTTTTTATCAACCAGAGTATTTGTGCTTTGATATATTTCTTTCCAGTCTATGCAGATTTTGTTCCTACCCCCCCAACACAGAACACACTTATTTAGGAAGGATATTGGGGAGCAGGGCGGGGACAAGAGAGATCCTCCCAGCAGCAGGCAGTGTGGCATCCAGAAGTCCCGCTAGGATCCGCAGCTCCCTGACCTGGATGCAGCCGCTGTCCCTCCCCCTACTCAAGGGAGCGCTGAGCAGGAAGAAGCAAAGTGGGGAGAAAAGAACTTGAAAGTGGGGCTTCCCTGGTGGCGCAGTGGTTGAGAATCTGACTGCTAATGCAGGGGACACGGGTTCGAGCCCTGGTCTGGGAAGATCCCACATGCCGCGGAGCAACTGGGCCCGTGAGCCACAACTACTGAGCCTGCGCATCTGGAGCCTGTGCTCCGCAACAAGAGAGGCCGCAATAGTGAGAGGCCCGTGCACCGCGATGAAGAGTGGCCCCCGCTTGCCGCAACTAGAGAAAGCCCTTGCACGAAACGAAGACCCAACACAGCCATAAATAAATAAATAAAGTAGCTATTAATTTAAAAAAAAAAAAAAAAAGAACTTGAAAGTGTTACATTTCCTAAGTCCTCTTCCTGTGCTTTCAGTCACTGGCCCCTTCTCAAAGGCCTTGGCTTTACGGAATAGCAGCCACAACCTGTGACAAGCTGCGTGATAAATAGGATATTGATGGGCAATTACCTGACACCAAATAGCTCTATAAATCAGTGTGCTGGAAGCTGGTACCCCAGTCAAGGGCAGCTCTCAGCGAAGGTGGGCCCCGCAGCCCTGCGAGGTGAGGCTGGGGAGCAGAGGCGGCCTTCTGAGCACCTTGCGGAGGTGGGAGATGTGCTTGGTGGGGAGCAGACGGCCCCACCCCTGGATGCTGCAGTGTCAGTGTGTGGGGAGTCAAGGGCAGGGTCCAGCCCTAATGGGGCTGCACTCCTGCCTTGGTGCCTTCCTGCAATTACCAGCTCCATCATACCTCCTGACCTCCTCCAGGATGGGGAGCTTTAAAAATAATTACTGTTTTAGGATCCTGAGAGTAATACCTTCTCATTGCAGAGAACTTTTAAAATGTGGACAAATACATAAAGAAGCAACTGTCAGCCACAGTCCCACAACCAGAGGTAACTAATCACTCTTAGCAGGTTGTCTGTCCCCTTATAGGCTTTTTAAAAAATGATGTACCTGTCATCCTCGATGCTAAGAAGTGGTACATTTTCATCCTCTGCCCCCCTCCGCCAAGGACACCCACTGAAGGACAAAGCCTCTCCCCCGACCTGGAGCCAATGCAGCTTTTCCTTGCTCCAAAAGCAGGGAGCTCAATTTCAGGCAGCCACTTTCTTGCTAAAAGAGGGCCCAGAAGCTTCTAGCTTCTACCCTGATGCCTAAGAGGCTAAATCCTCCCTACTCAGTCTTATTCAGGTACGACAGGATGTGTCATCCCAGCCACAGAATATCCCCCCGACAGGAAATATATATTCCCACAAACAAAAACCAAACAGCTTGGAAATCTGGTCTTAAAGGTATACATTTTAGAAGCTCCAAGCAGAACTGTTTACAGAAGAGAATGTCGCCAGAGAAAACCTAGACAGACCTGTCTCCAGTGAACCTCCTTCCAGGTATGAAAAGAAGACAGAACAAAGGCCTGATTCCCTCGCTCCCATGGGAACCATATTTAGAAATAATAAATGAAGTAAGATTATATGATTTAATAAAGTCCCCTAGTACAGTTATTTTGCAGATAATCACTGAAGGTTTTTTTAAATTCCTTTACAACAATATTTTAAACACATGAAAAGCAGGAATTGCCCCAGATGAACATTCCTTGAGAAGCCCACATCTTCCAGCCAGTCTATGTTAGACCAATACAGAGCACAGATATTTTGACTTGCTGTGGGGCAAGAGCTCATTTCTCATAAGGTTCCTTCCCAATTACAGCCGAGATGGAATTTACCCCTTGCGTTGATAGTCACACAAGCATGCCTTAATGAAAAACACACCTTCTCGGGCCCTCTAACAAAATCAGTCCCTCAGCAGGAGAGTGAGAGCTTGTCTCCAATCCTGCATGGAAATGCACATTTGCATGCTAATTACCCAAAAAGCTCCTCCAATTCACTGAGGTGTTATAGAAATGCTAGGTCAGAATTCTAGAAGTCCCCACTTTGCCATCCACGTCCACGGAGAGGAACAGGAACTGAGGACGGTTTAGGTGGAAGCAACTGGGACACAGTTTATTTTTAGTCATTTAAAAAATCCACATTAGCTGAATTAATCATGTCCAGATTAAGCAGAGAACCCTCTCTTGGAGTTACTCTGATTGTGGATCAGAGCAAACAGCTTATTTTTTTCCCATCATTTACAGCTTAAGGAGGCCCTTTCACTCTGAGTCCGAATACAAGAAAATACAATTGTCAAAACTGGCAGACCGCTCCACAGAACCACTTGATCACGGCTCCAAAAGCTCTGTTCAATGGCTAAAAATACGTTGTTTTCAAATTGGGTTATAATCGAAAAGAAATACTTTTCGATGGAATAAAATGAAGCTGCATCTCTGCAGCAAAGTCAATCTGTGAATACAATTTGGAAACTGCCTTCTTTCGAGGAAAACAAGGAAAAGATGGGGGCCTACTTTTACTCACGCATATAAATGAGAAGTAAAAGGCTCTTTGGTCTTCTTTTCTTCATCCTCTATATTTGCAGGTGTTGGACAACATGTTTTCCTTTTTTTCCTTTTCAGAAAGATGCTGTTACTTTTGTTCTCCATTTTTCTGTTTTGCTTCCAGAAGGCTTTGCAACCCTGAGAATGCCAAAGGGAAATGGACATTTTTCATACTGTTTCTTAGACTTTGACCATTGGTGATTTATGTTCTGACTTCTTTCCATTTGTGCCAACCTTTCTTCTGTTCTAAATGCTCTTTCACCCACTTGTGAGCCCCATGATTCGGTGCCTCTCAGAGCAGTGTTCCCATATTAAACAGAAATTCCTGGAAGGCAGAGCCAGTGTGCCTGCCTTCTCATCCTTATTGAATCCCAAACCAGCCCGACCCAAGCCCCTGGGGCCAGAGGCCTGGATGGAGGGCACAGGAAATAACAGATATCTGCTTTACTGACCCCTAAGTTCAAAATCTTTCTCATGAAATTGTCTGCATTTTCAAATCTTGAATTAAAATAGTGGATTAAAGTCCAGGAAAACATGTTCCCCTTTTTGAACTGTTTCATAGACAGTATCACTGAACTCCCAAAACCAAGGATCCTAAGTATACATGGGGATGGAGCAGTAACGAAGAAAGCAGGGTTTAGAAGCATACAGTGTAGACAGTGTGATATGTGTCTATACTGTGATATTCACTTAGCACTTTCTGAACACCAGTCAACAGTTCACAGGGTTATTCAAACTTTTTTCCCCTACAAAATGGTGGAACCGTGAGCAAGACAATAAATATTCTGACAGTTGTCTTTACATAGTAAACATTATGTAATGGCAGCTATTTTTCATAGAAGTGTAGGGTTTGGCCTGGTCTAGGGGGTTGAGTCAGATGTAGTTTCACCCCAAATCATGTAATCCAAGATTCCAAGCCACCTGCAAATATGAATGCTCATCAAACTGGTGATCTGAGGAGTGTGTCTCATTAACCACAGAGGAACCTATCCTTCCACTAAACCCTTGTCCCCTCCTCCATCATTTAATTTATTTGTAAAACAACTATGGAGAACTTATTATCGGATAATTATATGAAAAA
The DNA here is from genome assembly GCF_009873245.2 of Balaenoptera musculus. Taxonomy (NCBI): domain Eukaryota; kingdom Metazoa; phylum Chordata; class Mammalia; order Artiodactyla; family Balaenopteridae; genus Balaenoptera; species Balaenoptera musculus. The sequence continues at coordinate 12,573,818 of NC_045786.1, read as the reverse complement.
TTCACCTTAAAAAAGACTACGCTGTCCTAGAAATTAGATTATTTCTTCCCACTGACAAAGATTCTTTCCTTGACCAAACTTGAGCCTAGTCTAGTTGTAGCAAAAGTCCTAAGTAAGTTTAGCAAGAACCCCCCACCCTTGATTCATCTCCTCTTAAGTGATCCATTGACCCACTCAATCTGCTACTTAACTGTAACTCCCCAGCAGTCTTCACTGTATTGGGAGTTAAGCCCAATCTTTCTCTTCTATTGCAATTGTCCTGAATAAAGTCTTCCTTACCCCTTTAACAACTGTCAAAATAATTTTTTCCTAGCACCTCCCAAATACTCTTAGAGCACACCTTTATGAATTATCCATTGATATTTCAGTGTTTTTACTTTTTCAGAAAGAACTTTTATGTATTATCTTCCTCACTGCACATAAACCACCATTAAAGATGGAAATGACATCCATAATATGCTTAGAGTAATCAAAGGGTCCCAGAGCAAATGTGTGTTTCAGATCTACAGTTAATAAATCAAAGACTGTTGCCCTAATTAAATTCAATAAGATTATAACAATAGAGTTTTAAAGCTTGAAGAATTCCTAGAGACCACCTTGTTCAAACTTCTCATTTGACAGCAGAGAATAACTGAGGACCAGGGAAGCAAAGTGATTTGCCCAAAGTTTTTAATAAGTTCCTGGCAATGCTGATTTTGAATACAGGTCTCAGTAACGCTGTAATCAGAAACAGCATCTTCTTTTTGGTGGCCTCCACCAGAGCCTGTTCCCCTACACACCAAGCCCCTCCCCCAGGAGTCAGCACCATTCTGGGTGCTGTGAGGGTGTCTGCTACATCCTGAGCGAGGTGGTGAGACCTGGGACCAAGTGCAAGAGTGAGGCTCTCGTCTGAGCACTGCAGGGGACTAATTTCCTCACTGATGCGATAAAAGGGCTGGCACGCACGCCTGCAGGTGCTTTCTGGTTTACCAAGCTCTGTCACCTTGGGATTCACGTGATGGTTACAGAGACCTGGGGGGCAGAGCAGATGCTGCTCATCCCCATCCACACCTAAGAGAAGTTAAGGCTCAGCGAGTTTGTCACCCGCCCTGTTTTCCATAACCACTGGGTGCCAGGAGCACAACAGCCCTTGACTCCAAACCATTTGTTCTTTCCTTTCTCCCATGTGGATACCACTCCAGGTGATTTCCAAGGTCTTCTAGTGCTAGAGACAGAAGATAGAGGAGGACGAGGGGTAGGGGAAAGAGGAGGAAAGAAAAGGGGATCGAATCTACGGCTTTTTGTGCGCACGTAACTCTCTACATCTCCTTACTAAGATGATTTATGAGAAACCCTCCTTATTTCATCACTGGCACAGCTGAAAGAAAATAATGTATAGTGATCCTAGTTAGACTCACGGCACTGTGTCTACATTATATATTTCCCCAAGGAGTTCAAATAATCCGGAAATCATGGCAGACGACTGGCCTTGAGCAGTAACCACAGTGGCTGGCCTCCTCTACTGAGCAGAATATCATGGGGTGTGTCCTGGGGCCCAGCTCCTCTTCCTTGGTACCTTCAAAGAAATTCTCCCACAGTCCAGCCAAATCAGAAACTGGCTGGTGTGAGGGAACTCTCTTAAGCCAGGGAGAGCGCAATTTCTCTCTGCCTGGAGTGTGTAAAACATGAACAACATAGCATACAGCAGCTCTTAAATCACTTATATTTCCCCTTCTTATGACGCCACTGCAAATTAGCTATTCCTTGCGTTTGTAATTAGAGGCTAGAACAGATGGGGAGGCCGCAGTTCAGGGAGAAAAATCTACAGGCGCGCAATGGCTGTGCAGGACCTCCTCCCTGCAATTCACCCAGTGCTGCCTCCGGTGAATCCCTTGCAGCCCCACCCCTCCCAGTCGGGGAGAGTCCTGCCTGCCAATGAGAGCACCTTCCCAGCTGCCCAGCGGGGGCCTCCAAAGCAGAAGCTGCATTTCTCACAAAGCCCTTCCCCTCTCAACTTGATTTGGAGCAAGTCCCAAGAACTCTATCCATCACACGTAAACCCGGGACGTTGGTTTGAAAGTCACAAAACTAAGCATTTTCGAACAAGAGCTGATCATAAGTCAAGAAGCACTGGGGGGGCTTCCCTGGTGGCACAGCGGTTAAGAATCCGCCTGCCAATGCAGGGGACACGGGTTCGAGCCCTGGTCCGGGAAGATCCCACATGCCGCAGAGCAACTAAGCCCGTGTGCCACAACTACTGAGCCTGTGTTCTAGAGCCCGCGTGCCACAACTACTGAGCCCGCGTGCCACAACTACTGAAGCCCGTGCGCCTAGAGCCCATGCTCCACAACAAGAGAAGCCACCGCAATGAGAAGCCCGCGCTTGGCAACGAAGAGTAGCCCCCGCTCACTGCAACTAGAAAAAAAAAAGAAGCACTGGGGAAGGAAGTAGGGATCACTGCTCTTGTCTCCAATGTCTGGTTTTGCCTGGAAAACGAATTCTGAGGAAATAATGCAAACAGCTCCTGAGTGTCTTGTGTGGCTTCGTGTCTGCCACACAGGGGCGTCCGTAATAAATACTCGTGAAAGGATCCTTGGCTGGGGAGATAAAATATATAGGAGCTGAAAGGTCCTTTTGTTGTGCAAGGCTCTTCCTGGAGAATCCAATCAGCCCAGGGATTCTTCCCCCGTCTTGGGCTGAGACCTGGGCCCCGTGACCTACCCCAGAGCTGGGAGCCAGGCAGGGGCACACTATCCCAGGAAGGCTCCCACTCCCACTGCCCCCAGCTGGACTGGCCACCCCGTTTCTTTCCCAGGCTATCTCCTCTGCCCTGAGAGCTCGTCCAGCTGCAACCAAGAAATTGGAAAGCCTCAGAAAATGAAAGGTAAACTTTCCAAAAGCCTCAGCCCCTTTTTCAACCCCGCAGGAAGCAGTTTACATCTGGGATATTGGATAGCAGTTTGGGCCCAGTTAACACATCTCTCCCACCACAAATCACCCAGCCGCATTCTCAGATGACACTGGCCAAATAAACTCTGGGATCATAAGGCACTGCTGCCTTTTGTTGAAATGTAAAACGAGGGTGGGGAAACTGGATATAGGACACTGGCTTGAGAATCAGAAACTGTTCCGAAATCCACTTGGAATCCCTTTCCTGTTCTCTCTGCCGTGAAAATGCAATTTTGGTTACACAGCATATGGGTGATACCACTCTGCCCTCCATTACAATCGGTCCTGTCCAACTTAAGCCAGCCTGCAAAGAGTTGCTGACAGCCAACAGCTGAAGGAGGACGTTTTAACTGGTAGTGGTGAGCAAATGTTTGCATGCTGAAGTCTTGGATGGGTTATGGCATTTTAGGCTTGCTTTGCAAACTAAAACCCTCCATGTGTTACCATTTGGAGAAAACAGTATTATAAAGAAGGGAGTTCTAAGGAAGAATAAACTATGCTCAGGAATTGGTTTAAACTTTTTTTTTTTTTTAGTTTTTAAATTGAAATATAGTTGACGTATGGCTTAAACTTTTTATTGGCCACCCCTGCGCCTTGTGGAATCTCAGTTCCCCAACCAGGGATCGAACCTGAGCCCTCAGCAGTGAAAGCACGGACCCTAACCACTGGACTGCCAGGGAATTCCCTGACTTAAAAGTTCTTAAGAGCACTCTCCACAATACCCAGAGTAGCAAGGAGAAAACTTAAGATTTGCCACCGTGGTTTGATATTTCTTTGAGGGTGATCCAGCATCTTTAGGATCATCTTTTGGCATCTTTCAGGCTCAAGGTGGCAAATTTCTGCCCTGCATTGCCTCCCACCCCATTTCTCCCCAAGATGGCATCTGGGTGGTCACAGGTCTGCAGAGCCACTGGGCCCTCTGAGGGGACCACTGTTGGGGAGCTGCTGGCATCTAGCTTTATTTTAAAGAGGGAGGGAATATTAGCACCATGGTCCCAGCTATTTGACTCTGGTCACAAATTCCACATGTTCTCTGGTTTCTCTGTTCTAACCTGTCTTCCATCAGCCCACTGACCTCTTCAGCTCCTTGCTGGGGCATGCAGTTAAGTTCCAGAGTCCTGTCAAACACTTATGAAGACTGGGAGAGCCAGGAGCACCACGTGCCATGGCCACTGGCCCAGACACCTCCCTCTGCCAAAGCTGGATGATGGCTCCCTGGTGTCCTGTATGACAGACTCCTTCATGCTATACCCAGGAAAATTGGCCACTGAGTCCTGATGTTCTCAGGTTTTCCAAAATCCACAGGATGTTCCTCACCTTTCCAAACCCTGATACTCAAGAAAAAGGAGAAAATAAGAAGCTTGACATTGACCTCCCCATCTTACTTCTCTGACTCCCCACATTCAACCAATGGAGGGAACAGGCTTTTCTTTTACTGTCATACCTGCCTGCTTCCTTACTCCAGCCTCATGATGGGTGAGTGTATCCGTTAGCTATTGCTGTGTAACAAACAACTGTGTATCTTAGGGGCATCTAATTTGTGAGCATTTATTTAGCTCACATGTTTGTGGGCATGCTGGATGTTGGCTGATCTATGTGTCTCTCACTCTCCTTCTCAGACCAGAGGGCCTGCCTGAGCCATGTTCTCAAGGAAATGGTCGAATCACAAGAGAGCAAGTGAAAACACACAAGTCTTCTTAAGACCTAGGTACAGAACTTGCGCCCTTTTACTTGCACCTTATTCTTTTGGCCAAGGCAAGTCATGTGGCTAAACACAAGGTCATAGGTTTGGGAAATACACTCTGTCCCTTTGGTGGGAGAAATTGCAAAGCCACAGGGCAAATGGAGTGAATAGAGAGAGGAGAAAAGGTCTGGGAGCAATGATAGACTCTACCACGGTGCAGTAAGGGGGAGAAACTGGCTTGCTAACAATGGAATATAATTTGGGAATTCTTTCAAAAATATTAGATCCATTACATTCATCTGTACACTGGTGCCAAAAATACATGGTTAATTGACCTACTAGGTAGATTAATTTATCCTTGGGAAACATTTTTGCTTTTTCCTCATCTTGCTGGCAGGTTACAAGTGGGAATCTTCACCAGCCTGCCACGGTGCACAATTGTTTATGAAAAGTGGTCCACTCCCCCAGCATTGTCCATTACAAAGAGAAGACCGCTTCTCCACAGTGGTGTCCTCCTGGCCTCTGTCTCTTGTTGCCCACCCTTAGAGGATTTCCAGCCTCCAGACTGTGAAGGAGGCTGCTCATAAAGCTAGACTGTGCACCATTAACTTGTCCATTTAACGGACATGCAGTGATAAGTGCCCACCCCTTCCTCACACAGAGATCATGTATTCTAACCTCACCTCTATATGATAGAACACTAACAGGAGAAATACAGATCTTTTTCTGCCTAACCTGAGGATCCACAACATCTATGTCTTTATCAGAGACTCTGGTATGGAAAGAAAACTGCAAATGATAATACTTAGAATAGACATCATGATCTTCTAGAATTACATATTATACCAGGATGGGTGTTACCTCTGTCTCCAGAATTGCCTAATTATTTAAGATTAAACATACCAACATACAACAAATATTAAAGCCAAAATGAGCATATGATTTAATAGGGAATATATAGGGTTCCAGGAATCATTTAACATGGTGATAATACTAACATTTTGAATACTTACATTCCAGATACTATTCTAGGCATTTGTATACATTCCTCATTTAATCATCACTATAATTCTTTGAAGGTACTATTATTATCTCCCCTGTAGAAATGAAACCTGAGGCTGGAAATTTAGGTAACCTGCCCATTTCCAGGGTCACTTGGATAGCCAACGGCGGGGCTATGATTCCAACCTGTATATGCAGAAATATGAGGTCAAAAGTCACTCACTTTCCCCTCTAGGTCTTAGCTCAGCCTTGAGATATCCTACTCTGATTTTGTATAAATTCTTTAACTGTTGAGATTTAAGTTTACTATTTTTAGTGTCCGGAAGACACAATGTCTGGAATTCATAGTCTTTCCAGGAAGCTAGAACAATATACAAAAAATATTCACAGTGGTTCTCTTTTAGGTGGTGGGATTTCAAGGGATTTTTGTTTTTTTCTTTTCTCTGTGCTTTTCTTTATTAAGTTTTCTATAGCAAATAATATTACATTTACATTGAGTAGAAAATTGAAATTTTCTTCTCACGGATTTTTTAATATAAATATAACTGGCATGGAACTTTATATTAGTTTTAGGTGTACAACATGATGACTTGAGATATCTATATATCTATATATCTATATATATCAAAATGCTCATCACAATAAGTTTAGTTAACATCCATCACCTCACACAGTCACAAATTTTTTATTATTATTTAAAATTATTTCTAATTTTTAAATTACTTTGGAAACTAGTTATTTTTGGTAAAAATGTGTTATTTATACACATGAATGGGTTTATTACTGTTATTTTTTAATGAACCAATAAATAATTGAATTTCTCAGTTGTAATTTCTAGTAAATGGTGATTAATATAACCTACAGAAACAATTACTCTTTAAAATCTTCAGAAATTAGAGTGTAAAGGGGTTCTGAAGCCAAAACATTTGAGGAATGGTGATGGATACAGTACAACAGGATTTGAAGATGAAGGTTCTAAATTCAAATTCCAGTTCCATCACTGAACTGACTTGGGTAGGCTCCAAAGTCAGACTGTCTGGGGTCATAATTTTGGCTCCACTGCCTGCTGGTAGTGTGACTCTGAGTGAGTCATTTTACCTTTGTAAATAGGAATGACTATAATACTCCTTCATCTGGTTGCTGTGAGGATTAAATGGCATTATCCTTCTTAAATGCTAACAACTGTTCCTACCACAGAGTAAGAGCAACTATTATAAGTCTCAAACATTTTCAAATAGGAAAAAGTTCCTTCTTTTTTCTTCATCTTGTGGCTCAAAATTGTCCATCATAACTACGTGCGATTCTCAAGGGCTGGGAGCTATAAAAAGAGTGACCTTCTCCATCTTCACCTCCGTCAGGCAGGTACGGAAGTCGAAACGGGTCGTTGTTATTTTCCAGAAGGAGGACGTGAGCAAAGCAAGTTGTGACTCTAACGCAACAGAAAAATGATGGAGGTTGCAGGTTGACACAGGGGCTTGGAAGGACCCTGGGGAGACCCAGACAGCCAGGCCCCCAGGATGTCTGAGACCTCCTGTACCTGGGAGACATCCTGGTCCCCTAATTCAGCCCAAGGCTGGTTCTTTCCCTGTTCCCCCGCCGCACCATACGGTCCACAAAAACACCATATCCCAATGTCTCTGGAGCTCCCCAGTCCTACAAAAAGCATCCTTCCCACCCCTCCTCCCTTCCCTTCTCCCTGACCCCCCTCCACACCCTCCCACCTGGGAGCTGGCAGCCCTCTTCTCTGTCAAATCCATTAATAGACAGATAAAGGCCTTCCCAGAACAGTTCCAGAGCCTCTGGAGTTAGAAGCCTCCCAGCACCAGGGCTGGCAGCCCGCCTTCTCTTTGCACAGAGGTGAACTATTCTGAGGCTCTCAGTGCCCCCTAGCGGGCCCTTCCTTTTACCAAATCCCACAGACACAGCAACCTCTTTATCCACAGGGGAGGATGCCTTTCGTTAGGAGCAAGAGGGTAACAAAATAATGATTCTATTCTAATCATACAACAAAACCCTAGAAACCTTCTCTGCTCCCTCACTCTCCAAAATATTCTTCTAAGAAGGTAGACAGAGGAGAAAGAAAGTTGTTAAGCCAAGAGCCGCCTCATTCTACAACAATGTTCAATTTGTCTAGAGGCCCTAGTAAGATTCCCTAACACAAAAACAGAGTAAAATAGACTATGGAGTAAACAGGGATGCAGAGATGGGACCGGAAAAAGCAAAGGCAGGAGAAATGTGGATTCAGCAACAGCTGAGGCTTGACCCAGCTCTGATACTTTGAGCTGCTGGTTTATATTTGAATGCAAGTTCAAGTGTCTGTAAGTTCAAGACCAATGAATGGAAGTTCAAGAGCATTAAGAATGCCCTTTGGGGAGACTCACAAGCAGGACGGTCAGTGTCTGCTTTTCTGCAGTTGCCCTGCCCAGGCAGTAAAGCTATGAACCCCAGATTAGGAGAGAAAATTTCTCTGAGTATAACATCCTGTCTCTGAAAAGCCACACTTTTTCCAGGCTACAGCTGCCTCAGGAGGCCCCGAAGGACTCCCAGCCAGAGAGTCTGGCCCCCTCCACTGTCAGAGACCCCACCCTCTTTAAACGGCAGATTGTTCCAATGGAAAACCTCTTCTGTACATTCAACTCAGGATGAGAGCAGATTGCTTTCACTTGTAACTTTCAAGGTCAGGTTGTTATAACCTAGAACTCTGGGAAGCAGCGTCATGAAATCATAAGAGCTGTGTTTAGCCAAAGTGGTATGTTCTTATATCAATCATTCACGCAACCCTGTACAAATGCAATTTTAACAGATGTTAGTACGTACATGAGCTGGGAGAACATCTTCATTAATAACTGTCTGCTTGTTCTGGGAGACTGGGGAGACCTCTTCTCAGCTACAGGCTCAAGTTCGGGGTAGGCTGGGAATAGTATCTCCATTTAGACATTTTTAAAGTAACATTAGTAGAGGCTTGAAAGTCCCTGACAAATGGCAGGACATAAATATGTGACCAGTGTGACTGTTTTTTAACCCGTTCATGCAGGGAGTAATTACTCCTTGGTCTTATTTGATGCATGCTAATTGCTACCTTTTTCAAATTGATTTGATTTGAGGTCCCTGGTCTCTTAGTGACAATAGGGAAATTAAGAGGAAAGGTGACATTTTCTGAGAAAGAACAGCAATTCCCATATGAAGAGGCTGCCACTGGGGCCGGGTGGTGGCAGCTGTGCCCCCAGCACAGGGAGAAACCGAGGGCAGGTAGGCAGGGGCTGAATATCCTGGAGCCAACCTTTTCCTTGGCAATTGCCCATCTCACTAATAGAAGAAAGCTCATGGAGGGGGAAAGACTCTTTCCTGGTCAGGCTGGGTATAAACACTCTTCTGACTCTTCCTAAAGTGAAGGCCCAGGAACATCTGTTAAGTAGCTGATGCCAGCACTTATCTTTTTGATGCAAAGTTCTTGTCATAATGTTATAGGAACCACTGTAAAATGCCGGCATGGACATATGTTTAAAGTGAGAGCCAGGGAGGCTGTGTCAGAAAAATATAGAAGAGACAGAGATTGGGTGATTCAAGAGCTAAACTACCTCTCTCTGCAGTATCGAGTTTACTGCAGTTCAAGAGATAATTTGTGGGACTTCCCTGGTGGCACAGCAGTTAAGAATCCGCCTGCCAATGCAAGGGACACGGGTTCGAGCCCTGGTCCAGGAAGATCCCACGTGCTGCGGAGCAACTAAGCCCGTGCGCCACAACTACTGAGCCTGCACTCTAGAGCCCACGAGCCACAACTACTGAGCCCGTGTGCCACAACTACAGAAGCCCGCACGCCTAGAGCCCGTGCTCCACAACAGGAGAAGCCATCGCGATGAGAAGCCTGCGCTCGGCAATGAAGAGTAGCCCCTGCTCGCTGCAACTAGAGAAAGCCCGTGCGCAGCAACGAAGACCAAATGCAGCCATAAATAAATAAATAAATAAATAAATAAATAATTTGCAAGGAAAAAAATATATTATTAAACTTAAAAAAAAAAAGAAAGAGGTACTTCCCTTGTGGCACAGTGGTTAAGACTCTGCGCTCCCAATGCAGGGGGCCTGGGTTCAATCCCTGGTCCGGGAACTAGACCCCACGTGCATGCTGCAACTAAGAGTTCACATGCCATAACTAAGGGGCTGGCGAGCTGCAACTAAGGAGCCCATGTGCCGCAACTAAGGAGCTGGCAAGCCACAACTAAGACCTGACGCAACCAAATAAGTAAATAAACATTAAAAAATAAAAAAGAAAGAAATAATTTGCCTGACAAGATCTGGTTGTTTGTCACCTGTCAGAATGGCTATCATCAAAAAGAACAGAAATAACAAGTGTTGGTGAGGATGTGGAGAAAAGGGAACCCTCGCACACTGTTAGTGGGAATGTAAACTGGTGCAACTACTGTGGAAAACAGTATGGAGGTTTCTCAAAAACCTAAGACTAGAACTACGATATGACTCAGCAATTCCACTTCTGAAAAAAACAAAAACACTATTTCTAAAAGATATATGCACCCCAGTGTTGTAGCAGCATTATTTACAGTAGCCAAGGTATGGAAGCAACCTGTGTCCATCAACAGAACACATGAATGGATAAAAAAAGATGTGAGATATATATATAGATAGATATAGATATAGATATAGATACAGATACACACAATAGAATACTACTCAGTCATAAAAAAAATGAAATGTTGCCATTTGCAGCAACACGGATGGACTTGGAGGGCATTATGCTAAGTGAAATAAGTCGGACAGAGAAAGACAAATACTGTATGGTATCACTTATATGTGGAATCTGAAAAAATACAACAAAGTAGTGAATATAACAAAAAAGAAGCAGACTCACAGATATAAAGAACAAACTAGTGGTTACCAGTGGGGAGAGGGGAGGGGGTAGGGGCAATATAGGGGTAGGGGATTAGGAGGCACAAACTATTATGTATAAAATAAGCTACAAGTATATATTGTACAACACAGGGAATAGAGCCAATATTTTATAATAACTATAAATGGAGTATAACCTTTAAAAATTGCGACTCACTATATAGTACACCTGCAACTTACAAAATATTGTACAGCAACCATACTTCAATTAAAAAAAAGATTTTGTTCTTTATCGCTGATGTGCCCTTGGTCATGGTTGGGGAATTAGCTGTGGGATGTGCCCACATTTAGGCATCTCTCCAGAATACTGGCTACTAACCAGTCAATTTGTTGACATCGTTGTCTAACTGTAAACAGTTAAGTGATTACTGACACCATTAACTTAGGCCAAGGAGTTGTGCCCCCCCCAAACCACAAACCACTTTAAAAGAAAAGTAATCCTTTATGTTCCATTCATTAACTACTACTTTGCATTGGCCAAACCTGGACATACTCCAGTACAAGAAGGGAAAGTGAGTTCACTGCTCTCATAGCAGGATTCGATTACAAGCACTTGTTCTCACTCTAGACTCAGAGCAGTGGTCTCAAACTTCAGTGGCATCAGAATCACCTGTGCTCTGGCGATTACTGGGCCTCACTCTCAAAGTTCCTCATTCAGTAGTTTTTGGGTAAAACCTGAGCATCTGCATTTGCAACAGGCTCCAGGTTGTACTGATTCTGCTGGTCTGGGGCCACCCTTTGGAAACCACTGACCTAGAACCGGAAGAAATCTCCCACTTAGGCTAGGCTGACTCTCTCCCAATATATGGAAACACAGCAGATGCTACTCACTTCTGAAAAGTTAACTACCATTTTGACTTATAAATGAAGGAGACACGCAGTTTTGAGAATTTCTAAATTAAAGTCTTTTCGTTAATAACCCATGGGGATTTCGATTTTAATCTTCTTCATGCCCTGGAAAGATTGTCACTAGAAACAAGGAAAACACTACATTCAGAAATGGGTCACAGCTGCCACCACACTGAGGGCATCTGAGCCGAATAAAAGTACACTCAACTATTTTTTCCCCTATTCTTTACACCAAATATATTCGAAGTCAGCAGAATTTCTAAGATGTCTAGGACTAAGAATGAAAAGTAAAGAGTTAAGATCTAAATGCAACAATTCAAAAGCAAGGAAAGAGATTCAGAAGCACCCAACAGCTTTATCATTTTAAACTGCCCATTTTAGCACAGGATTTTTAAATTGGAAAAGAGAGAGCAAATTCTACCTATAACTGCATCACAATGACTCTTCATTCACTCCTTGGCCCTCAGCTTTGCAGATTTGTAGACTGATGATACAAATGGGCTATTGTTTAATTATATGTGTAACTAATGAGTAACTGTATGCTCAGGGTGCAGCTCTAGCCGAGTCCTTTGTGTCAGGAAGATGCCCTCAACCATGAACTCTGCAGTCAGGGTTCTGAAGGTTTGACAACCTCAGCCAAGAGCTTAGCCCCAATCTGTGTTCATTCATTGATAATTTCCATTGTCATAGTTAATGATGGTGACAATATACCAAAGACCACCTCTATAACTGCTTAGATGGGACTCGGTGATTGGATTGTTTAAAAAGAATGACAGAATGAACACATCCAAATTCAGCTGGAGGCGTAAGTTCCAGTGTCTGTTAAAAATTCTGTCAAACTATTCAGTACTTCACAGTGAAACGTTATATTGTTCCACATATTTAATTACATCGTTGCTATATTCACATGGTGAGATTGGGTTTTTAGGGAGGAATGGCCATGTTTTCCTTGAGTTTCAAGACTGTGTATGTCATGGGCTAGTGAGATTATGAAGTCTGGGGTCCTGCTCTTCAGAGCTGAGAGGAGGAAAAGAAAAGAAGAAATCTGAGATTGCAGGAAGGGCATGGACCTCCGAGCTGGGCGTTTTCACGGATGCAGGCAGGAACTGGGAGCAGAAGACAGAAGGGCATGGAAATCCACAGACGAAACAACTCTGGGTGCTCCTTCCCCACGTAAGGTGGTTATTTGGAAAGGCCAGACTTACACCTCTTCCCAGCTGGAATTTTCTCAGTATTGAAGGGAACGATGCTTCCTGTCTGAACCCAAAGAACATGAGCCCATCTCTAGGCACCCCCAGCAGTTTATACAGCACTCAATAAAAAGCAGTTGTTATAATGAAACTTTTGCCAGGAACTGATGCTCCAGTGCTTTGCAACATAGCTAAATATAGCTGGATATTCATCCAAGTGCAGGTGAAACAATAGATGGGGCAGATGTTGTTTTCCAGGACTCAGAACGATGGCTCTGGGGCTTCCCTGGTGGCGCAGTGGTTAAGAATCCGCCTGCCAGTGCAGGGGACACGGGTTCGAGCCCTGGTCCGGGAAGATCCCACATGCCATGGAGCAACTAAGCCTGTGAGCCACAACTACTGAGCCTGCGCTCTAGAGCCTGTGAGCCACAACTACTGAGCCCATGTGACACAAATACTGAGCCCGCACTCTAGAACCCGTGCTCCACAACAAGAGAAGCCGCCGCAATGAGAAGCCCGCGCACTGCAACGAAGAGTAGCCCCTGCTCGCCACAACTAGAGAAAGCCTGCGCGCAGCAATGAAGACCCAATGCAGCCAAAAATAAATAAATTAATTAAATTAATTTTTTTAAAAATGAAAAGAATGATGGCTCTGCCTCCAGAAACCTAAAGCTGTCAAATGCCACAAATTTGCTCTTTTTTGTTGTTGATATATTTATATCCTACCTCGTTCCACAAATAATTTGAAGAGGCTTATAATATGCATGCCACCTTAAAATACGAAAGTGTGAATAAAAAAAGTGAGGAATAATATAGATAGAATGGAAAGACATGATCAGAAGGCCTCATGCAATTTCCAAAATAGGAGACTAGGCCAGAAATTGGGCTCTGCGCTTTTCAGCAGCCAAAATAATTATAATTATAATAATAATAGAAATGCAAAATTCATATTGTCTATCAAAAGGAAACATAACAAGTCATCAGAAGAAAGGCTTTTTCCCAATTCTTGGGTTGAAAGTACATTCCTATGGGAGATGGCCTGGCCATGGTGCATTAACCTCACCCTTCCAGTCAAGCCCATCAGGGAAAGGACACTGGAACTGATGTCAGAAAACCAGTGTCTGAGTGGCTGTTCCAGTTGATCTTGGGTTAGTCATTTGCCTCTTATAAAGCAGCAAAACATACTCCACAGCTGGCGTGAGAATTAAGATCTTGAGATAAACGAAAATCACAAAGTGCTGTTCAAGGAGAAAACATTTTAAAATCATGTTTTCTTTATTACTCTTTTAGTTTCCCTTGCCATACGGTCAGGCATGCCCCGCACACATCCTCCTGGGTCTCTGAGGTCCACAGGTGCATCTCTGGATTCAAAACCAGCCTACATCCTGGAGACCTGATTTACTTCGGGGGCTTGCTCTCCATAATCAGTAACTGTGAACAGTCCCTGATTTATTAGTCCCTTGAGCCCTTCTCAAGCTCAATCTCTTGACCAGAAAGTCAGAGATTAATCTAAAAAAACTGTTCTGTGTTCATTTGTCACAATTTCTACTTTTTGCCCAGCTCACTCCATCGTCCTTTCTCACCATCCTTTCTTCATGGTGAAGACCTAACACACATCCCAGGAAGCCTCTGCACTTACGTAAAATTAAGGCAGAACATTGGCAATGACTACAATTTTATTTTGTATATTCATTTCTTTAAAAGTCATTACCCTTTGTTCCTAAAGTCACATAAGAGATGACATCAAATGCTTAATTTGAAAGGTTCAATATAATGAGATTGTTTTTAATCCCAAATTCTCAAATACCAAAGATAAAATACAAACTACAGAAAAAGTGTTACAAAGCCAAGATGAAAATTTTACCAAATGACCATTAAAACAGAGGCTCAGACTTGTAAGTAGTATGCTAACATTATGGGAATTTGTCTATTTTTACTTTGGTATTGGTGGTGGTGACTGGACCTCTTAAGATGATAAAATCTCTTTACTCAAAGCAAAGGAACTCATACAAAAGAAGAATGGGTTATCCATTTCTTGTTATGTAATTTTTCAACAGTTCTGCTTCCTCTTTGTCATGACATATGGGGACAGGTCCTCCAGGTGAGAGAGATTCAATGGCTCAAGTTTGTAAGATGCATGAGTGCATTTTATCTATGAGGTCACAATGTGGAAAACTGCTGTTTCAAGGCACTAATCATAGGTGAATGAATAAGAGTGGTACTTTCTTCATACTTAAAGAGATAAGATGTCTTCTAATTAAGGAATTTATTTCATTTATGATAATATCCATCGCAGAGTCCAGTAATTTCCCTGTATTTTATTTTTTAAGACAAGGGATGAAATAAGAAGTATATTAATACTTCATCCAAAAAAAACGTTGGTAACTCATAAATTAATTTTCTAGATAGAGTAACCTTGCTTCTTTAAAATCCCAAACTTAGAAAAGTATCTGCCACCTTGGATGGCAATCTTTCTAAAATGAATTATATATGTAAATGATTTACCAAGGAATTTCAATTCTTTGAGAATGTAAAGGCAGCATTTTCCCCTCAGCCATGACTTTCAGTGGTGCTATGTCAAATGAGTTTTTCCGTTCTCCTAATGATGTCTTAGGCAGAGTCTATAATTTCTGATTACTTTCAGTTATTAGAACCTAGCTAAATTCAAAGCTCCCTCTGTACCTGACACAGGCTAGGTTTGGGGGCCAAGAGCCAGGAGTGGGGTCTGGGCCATGGTTTGCTTATTCATTCTTTCTGCCACCCTAGCATGTTGATTTGGTAGATGGTAGAGGGGGATGCTGGCCCCACTGCTGGGTCCAGCTGCTCTCTGGTGGGAAGGTAGAGGAAGGACAAGGGAAGTACCACTGAAACACTGTTGTGCTCACAGCACTTAATAAGCAGCAGTTGTTATGATAATAAAATGTTTTTCAGGAACTGATGTTTGAATGTATATAGCTGGATATTTATCCAAGTGCAAGTGAACAGATGGGTTTGACATGCTATTTTATAGAACTCAGAATGGCGGCCCTCTGGCTTGCCTTTGGTTTGGTCTAATAGTTGGTGACTTAGACTGATGGGGTAGACTCCTCATAGGTGGCTTCTCCCCTTTAGTTGGGTGGTGTTCAGCTCCATCTCAGTCCCCTCTGTCACTGAAGACCACTCAGAGCAATAGTCTAAGCTCCCTCTCTGCCTCTCTAGTAGTCCACACGTCCAACCCTTTCTCAGGATGGACCACCCCATCATTTGACTTGGGGGGTCTCCTGGGAAGCCCCACAGCTCTTACCCTTTCTCTGGGTTCCATACTCCTTCATGTGGAGCCATGGGTATGACTAGGATACTTCTCCCTTCTCTCAGGGGGCAGAGAGAGTTTGGTTGGGGTGGAGCTGTCCCCTACTTCTTCCAGGCCACTACCACGGTTCAAGACTTGCTGGTACAGAGTACTCCACTGGGCACTCCTGACCAAAAACTGACGACAGCTCCCTTGTGCTTGTATGCCCCCAATTCCAGAGAATTCACATCAAGTACTCTTAAGAATCCTCTCACCACCCTCTGTTCTAACTTGTTAAGCCTCCAGCCAGGGGATCAGAAGCAAGTCTCTTGCAAGTACTGCAATTTCTATAAATAATTATCCTGGGGAAAAGGAGAGAATTAAGTTAAAGAAAAGATAAAGGAGTCAGAGTTTGCTTAAGTCCTCTTCTGGAATACATTTGACTGGATCAAGAAGTGGAATAGAACCACAGTCCTCAGGGAAAGAACTAGAATGTTGTTTCAGTTCTCTTAGAAAGAGTAACTCCTAAAAAATTCACTATACAGAAGAAAAAGAGACACTTGTGATCTTCAGATTTCCACTATTTATCATAAGGTATGTGCTGTGGTTTTCTCTTTCATCGTCTCTTAGCCCTAGAGAAGAAAGTTCTTTATGCATCATGTCGTATGACACAGGAAAATATTGCCTCATGGCCCAAAGAGAACCTTCAACTGCCTTGACTTGTCAGGCATTAGTATGTCAGGATTGATGGAGTGTTCCTCAGGGGGAAATTAATGAATATGCATTCGTGACTAAAGCTTTTCATTAGTGCCCTCTCTCTCTCTCTCTCTCTGTGTGTGTGTGTGTGTGTGTGTGTGTGTCTGTCTGTCTGTCTGTCTGTCTGTCTGTGTATGGTGGTGGTTTAAAAACTTTGACTTATAGTTTGGTCAATGACTCAAGTCTAGTTAGAAAGCTAAATAACAGAACTTTCCATTGAAGAGATGGCCTAACAAACCAAAGTTAATGCAAGCATTTTATATCAACTACTAAATATATATACCTCTCTCAGTATAGGATGGCACCCCAAAAATGTTGCTGACATTATTAGTCCACATGGATACTCTTATCTTATACTTTCTTAGAGAAAAAGGCTTTTTACTCTTGTATGTATGTACTAGGAAAATTTTACTTCCATGAGTAAATATCCACAATTTTGGTGGATTAAAGTATTAACCAATGTATTGCCTTTTGGAGATTAATTAAATACTGGTTAGTATGTTGATATTATTTGCTGGCAATCTCATTAACCTCAGATATCCCTTCTGAAAGTTTAATGTTCTTTGTTTATATATAATGTGACACATCTGCAAAATACAGGTAGAAATTCAGATGTGATCACATCTCAGGTTTTATTCTTTATCATAACAGAGTAAATCAGGGCAGTAGAATTCTTCTGCTGAAGCCAAACTTTGGCTGCAAAGGACTTCTGACCACTTAATCAGAAGATATGACTTCCAACACATATTAATCTAGATGTAAATTTGTACAATAAACTAGAAATTTAATGCCAGCAAAAGGATTTTTTGTGCAGCGGGTCCAACCAATGGTTTTTCTTTTTAATTGAAGTGCAGTTGATTTACAATATTATAATAGTTTCAGGTGTACAACAAAGTAATTCAATATTTTTACAACCAGTGGGGTTTGATGAGGGTTTTCCTTCATGCCTGTAATGCTAATCACTCCTTCAACTTGACTTCTTCAAGACCTGTTTCAAGTCTCACCTCTTCTATGAAATGGAAATTAGAAATTCAAAATTGGAAGCTGTAATAATCATGGTTATGATAAAACTTTATCCACAACTAAATAGTAATCTTAAAATAATGCAGGGCAGAGGGCAGAGCTAAGGCTGGAAACTGGAGTGAGGCTGAATTTAAGGCACTTCCCATTGAGTGGAAACTGAAATATACTATTAAATGGGTGTAAATCTTCACAACCTTCTGGTTTGCAAGGCAGGTGAAAGCATACAGGGTTAGTGCTATTTGCAAAATCCTAAATCAGAATCAGTCCCATAGTCTCACACAGTTAATAAGAATAGATACTTGACTGCTATTATATCTAATCCCCCTTGTGGAAGCAGTATGAGAGCACAATGGTTAAGAAGAGCACAGAAAGTAGAGCCAGGCATTCGGACCATCAAATTCCCACACCCCTCCCCCACCACCATTGGCTGTGGAGCCTGCAGCATATCACTTCTATCTGTGAACTTCAATTTCTTCATCTATGAAAGAGGGGCAGGAATGATATATACCTCCTACAAAAGTCAGTTAACGACTAATGCCTCATCCTTGGGGAAGTTAAACAAGATAGCATGTACAGGTATGGGTAGAGTGCTTGGCTCTGTGTCTGTTTGCTGTGCTACTCTTGCTTTGAATGCTTTCCTTCCAGCTTCCAAATTCTCTCTCCATACCTACTTCAATCTCACTGCTATAAAACTACCCCTGACTTTCCCAGCTTCTCCACAAGGATGTTTCCATTCATGTGGGTGTGCTTCTTGCCTGCCTAATTTGGTTAGAGGCATCATAAAGACAGAAATACTATCAAGTCCCTTATTTTATGACTTTTCACAAGCATTTACTAAAGACTTGTTGACTTAAGTCCTTAAACGAGGTAGCAGTTATAGTATTGAGTGTCTACACGATGCCTCTTAAATCATAATGTGAACACATAAAGTTCTAGAAAATTATAAATACTAAGGAATCAAGAAGCAAATGATTTTTATTCAAGGGAAGATTATTTATTTACAAAGGCATAAAAATAGATGACACCCTGTGTAGATAATTATGAGATTTGTGTGAACTTGGCTTTCAGAGAAATGGCGTGTGATGTTCTACTTTTTAATTTGCAATTCAGTTATCCAAAAGCCCAGACAGATCTGGGTAAGTAGAGAGAAGCAAGGTAAAATGAAGTGAAAATAGCCTGCAATGGCCTGCTTATTCAGCTGTGAAGATATGCAGTAAAATGGATACTTTAAATAAAATGTATGCATTCATTATAACAAAAATGAGTATGTTCAATTAAAACATGGGCCTTTAGAGCACTACACCAAGAATTAAGAAGGTTAAAAAGCATCAAGATAGTCAAGACAAACTAGATATGATCATCTGAGTCATTTCTATTTCATCATGGCTGTCTACAGAGTTCTCCAGTGAGTAGAACTTATTGAAAATCAGATCTACCTCTGATAAGACAAGGGAACCAGAATAGGTGAATCTTTCATTTGCATGGTGAAACATAAAGAGTCTACACTATAAGTCAGAAAACACAAGCTGTCAGTCTGCTTTTGATCCCACAGAAGAAGAGGAAAGAAGGAGACTGAGGCAGAAAAAAACATTAGAAGACATAATGGCTGAACAATGTGGAAAATTTTCAACCCAATAGTTCAAGAATCTCAACAAACGTCAAGTAGAATAAACATAGCAGTAACTATATCTAGGCACATCACTGTCAACATGCTGAATGCCAAACCTTAACATCAGCTGGTGGGGATGGCAGGAGGATTACATTAGAGGTAGGAGAATAAAAATTACCGCTGACTTCTCATAAGACCCAATGAAGCCAGAAGTAAATGGGATGACATTTTTACTGTGCTGGTGTTTAGTGAGGGGGGGCTGGAGGGACTGTCAACCTAAAATTCTCTAACTAGCAGAAATATCTTTCAAAAATGAAGGGGGGGAGAGATAAATTAGGAGTCTGGGATCAGCAGATACAACTACTATATATAAAATATTTAGATAAACAACAAGGTCCTCCTGTATAGCATAGGGAACTATATTCAATATCTTGTAATAAACTATAATGGAAAAGAACATGAAAATATATATATGTATAACCAGATCACTTTGCTTTATACTAGAAACTAACACAACATTGTAAATTATACTTCAATTTTTTTAAATTCTTAAAAAAAAAAGAAATCTAATTCTTCAAAAAAAATGAAGGTGAAAAAAGAGGTTTAAAAAAAAAAAGTGATTTTATTGCCAGCAGGTCTGTACTACAATAAACATTAAAGAATGTTCTTCAGGCTGCGGGAACTAATATCAGTTGGAAACTCAAATCTACACAAAGGAATGAAGAACACCAGAAATGATACATTTAGAAACTTCTTTTGGTTGTTTTTAAAATTTTTACTTACAGGTTAATTGACTATTTAGAGCAAAAATAAAACAATGTGCTTTGGAGTTTATACTGTATGCTGAAGATGTATAACAACAAAAGCACAAAGAGAGGGTAGTAGGTGGATGCATATGGTTTAAGATTTTATCTGGGAGGGGCTTCCCTGGTGGCGCAGTGCTTAAGAATCCGCCTGCCAATGCAGGGGACGCAGGTTCGAGCCCTGGTCCAGGAAGATCCCACATGCCACGGAGCAACTAAGCCTGTGCGCCACAACTATTGAGCCTGTGCTCTAGAGCCCGTGAGCCACAACTACTGAGCCTGCGTGCTGCAACTACTGAAGCCTGCGCGCCTAGAGCCTGTGCTCCACAACAAGAGGAGCCACCACAATGAGGATCCCGCGCACCACAACGAAGAGTAGCCCCCGCTCGCCACACCTTGAGAAAGCCCACACGCAGCAACAAAGACACAACGCAGCCAAAAATCATTTAATTAATTTATTTTTTTTAAAAAAAGATTTTATCTGGGAATTGGTATAATGGGCTGTGATAAGTTAAGGATGTATATGGTAATCCCTAGGACAACCATTAAAAAAATAAATAAAACAAAGAGGTATAACTTAAAAAGCCAACAGAAAGGGGAAAATGGAATACCAAAAAACTCAATCCAAAAAAATTCAAGGACTGAGATTAGAAAAGAAACAAAAACAGATGGAGCAATTAGAAAACAAAAGCAAATAATGCCCCAGGCCAAGTGTAATGGTTCTTGGGGGTAGCTCAGTTCCTGTGAGAAAAGACCTTACAAATCTGTTATATTCACTAAATCACATAAGCATAGCTGCACACAAAATCAATAGTGATATCTATGATAACTTATACATATTAAATTAATATGAATGCGTCCTTAAGAATTCCCACTGACTATACTGCACTCGAGAAATTTTTAGGACCTTGTTTCCTAGCAGTTTCAACAAGAAGCTTGGAAATCTGCCTTGTGTCAGATAATACATCTTAGAAATAAGAACAATTTCCCCAATCATTGAGGTATTTCTGATTCTATGACTGGGAGTTCCAGTGGCTGCTTGAGACAAAAAGCTTTGGGTATCACCTTTTATTTAAGCTGCCAGGCTTAGCGTTTCTGATGTTCCAGCCTCCTGAAGGGGGCAGAGGAAGATATTAAACTTGGGAGCCAAACAGACCTGCAGCTAGGGTGTCGAACAGTCCCCTGCATGAACTCAGGTCACCCAGCAGTGGGGCTGGAAAGACAGACAATGGGCCAGGTGCAAATGTCCTCAGTGAATGTGGGAGAGTGACCTGAAGGTTGACAGATGGCAGGACTGAGGACCAGGTCACGGGTGTTGTAGACATAAGTAACGTGAGCCTCACAGCAGGGGCTTGTTTATGGTAGAAAGAGTTCCAGAGGGCACACTGGAAGAACTTAAGTGGAAGGGGAGCCGGGGGAGGGAGGGGGGGGTCTGGGTACAGTGAAATCAGATTGTGGGAGATGATGGGTGAATGGAGGAGGCATTCTGTTCCAATGAGGGAACAGAATTCTCTGTTCCTTCTGATTTTCCTTCTGCATTTCTCACATTCTTTAGAAATTGCCCTTCTGCCTGAGCTGTGCTAAGGGGAGCCCAACACGTTCTTTTGTTGTTGTTGTTTACAGCAGAGCAAGACAAAGGGGGCAGGCCACATCCAACGGGATAAAACTGAGACTCATGTGTGGGCTTGCTCCAGGTTGGGAGGTATCATTTCTACAGCTCTTCTCTGTCAAAACACTTAGAGGGCTTCTGGTTTCATATAACGAGGCAAATTCTTCCGTTACAGATAACGTCTCGGATTTAATCCCGTCACTGCTATCGTAATGTGAACACGAACAACTTAACATCCACATGCTTTGTAATCTCCATCTATAAACCATGGAATAGGAGAATGACAACGTTCCCAACTGGTGGGGAGTCTACGACACAAAGTCATTACAAACACTTTTGTGTCATGTGTGATAAAACAGAATTAGAAATCCATTTCTCCAGCTTTTAAAAACAATGTGTAATGAAGTCAATGCACCATTTTACAATGACTAATAAAATCTAATTTAAATACAAACTTTAGTAATTTATAAAATTGAGAGAAATGCCAAGGACTTACTAAGCTTTTTTTTACTTTAGTCCAAACACACGAACCCTGTTTTCTTGTTCTCTCATGACCTGTTGATAGTCATAAAAGCCAAGCTATTACCTACATCAAAAATGTTGTACATTTCTTATAGTGTCCGGAGGTGATTTTTTACTCCATCATCTTGGTAGTGTATCTAAAGAGGCATTAAATAGAAGGATTATTCTCTCCTTCATCTGCTTTGTAACTCTGAATTTCTTGTTTTTCCGGTGGAATTTAGGAAGCTTCACTTTTTTAACCTCGCAATAGCCATCAGATTAAAGAAAAGCATATATTCAACACCTAATTTTTTTTGAGTAGAACTTTCATTTTGGTACTGGAGTATAAGTTGGACTTTTATGACTTGCTGAAGGTGCTCTCAGTTTCCATTGCAGAGTTGTCCCTATAACAAGCTCTGGAAACATCTTGTTTCAGACTGCCTCATACCAGAAGCCAATCAAGCAGGAAAAGGCGAGTCCAGTTATGTGATTACTTCCCATATCCAATGTTTTGATGCTTTCGTTTTGCTTTAAGTATGGCCAATTCCAAATGCCTCTGGACTCATGAGCAAAATCAAAATAAATACACACACTGACGCAGAACAGTGGGCAACCTCTCTCACACTCAGATATAACACAACTCAATCAGACTCAGCTGTCTTCATGGCAACGGTCCTCAAAGAAGGGCTCTGTACAAAGCTTTTGAGGTTGAGAAACCCAGGGCTACGTGGAATAATTTGCTCTTACTTTTTTTTTTTTTTTTTTTTTTGGCTGTGTTGGGTCTTCGTTGCTGTGCGCGGGCTTTCTCTAATTGTGGCAAGCGGGGGCTACTCTTCGTTGCGGTGCATGGGCTTTTCATTCAGGTGGCTTCTCTTGTTGCGGAGCATGGGCTCTAGGCTCCCAGGCTTCAGTAGTTGTGGCACTCAGGCTCAATAGTTGTGGCTCGTGGGCTCTACAGTGCAGGCTCAGTAGTTGTGACGCACGGGCTTAGTTGCTCCGTGGCAATGTGGGATCTCCCCGGACCAAGGCTCGAACCCGTGTCCCCTGCATTGGCAGGCGGATTCTTAACCACTGCGCCACCAGGGAAGCGCCTCATGGTAGCTCTTGATTATGAAAAGTGCAATCCAAAAGACAGTACTCTGAGGACTTGGCAGAGAAGTTCTATGCCCATCCCTGAAATGTGCCAGAACACCCTGCACTCTGCCAACTGTGATTACACTTGGCATTAATTGAAGATGCTGAGAGCTATAAGCCTTCCTGAGTTTAGCCACCTGGAGCAGATTAAAATCTGGGTCCCGCCGGTGAGGAGGTTTGAGGGATTGGGAATACAAGGCTGTTTTAATCTTTTCCAAGTCAGGCTGTTTAGAAATATCCATACATCAAATGTTCATGGATCTCATACAATTTCCTTCTCACAGGAGAATTCAATCACCAGTAACACTAAGTGGGATTAACTTGTGGTGGAGAGCCATCTGGAGAGAGAGAATTCACCTTCCCCTGTAAATATGTTCAGAGATTTACCACCATGGTTTTGAAGAAGTTGCTGAAGGTGCTCAAAGCTACAAATGATGTTTCCTCTGAAAGCCTTGTTCAGTTGACCCAGTGAAATTAAAATGCAACTGAAGGAAAATCTAGTCCTTCCTTTGTGCTTCAATATTCCTCCGCCGCAGGAGGGTGATACCAGGATTTCAAGGACTGGCTTGAGGTCTTGCAAAGATATGACGAAAAGCCAGTGGAAACTGTCCTGAAACTGTATTGCCTAGATAAAGAGAAAGGCTCATGAAAAGGAAAGTGAGCAGAGGGAGGGACTAACAGGGAAATTACTAGGAGTCAGAATTCAGCTCTCTGGATCATGCTAGAGATAAGGGCTGCTCCCTTGAAGAACCCAGAAACGAACATAGATTAGTCTTAGAAAGTAGAGGACCCAGAGAAGCACAGAAGGCAGAGAAAGCCTTCATATTTTTATGGGAGAAAATGAATTAGCATAGTCAGAGGATAGAGAGAAGATGGCCCAGGAGGTCAAAGGCCAACCTCAAGTTCCCTGGGCCAACCCAGGTCATCTGAAATGATGCCAGTCTTCAGAGCCGTAAGAATGTCAGTCCTCTGGAAGAGGAGCTGAACCTCAGTGAAAAAAGTAAGTGCCAGCCATACCAATCTGACCTCAAAACCTCTGTGATACGGGGGCAAAATCAGATCAGGAAAATAACAGATTATTTAAAAATTGGTTTTATTAAATACTTACTATCTTCACTATTAAAATTACTGACAAACTAGACACATAGTATCTTCTTCAATTTGTAAGTCTATTATGATACAAACAATAGTGAAGCCATTAAAATTATGATACATTGATTCTGAACAATATCCATAAGCCTCTAGACTCATTTGGTGAGGCTAGCATAAGTTTGATATTTAAACCAGGCCATGGCACCGTGAGAAAGGAAAATTATAAAGTCAACTCAGTTTTGAAGATAAACGTGAAAATCATAAGTTAAATATTGGCAAACTGTCTAAAAATGTGTAAAAAAAATACATAATGACTAAGTTGGGTTGATCTCAAGATTTCAGTGATGGCTTAACATTAGTAGAAAGTCTATTAATGTAATGCTCTACATTAACATAGTAAAAGAG
Source organism: Balaenoptera musculus (assembly GCF_009873245.2). Classification (NCBI taxonomy): domain Eukaryota; kingdom Metazoa; phylum Chordata; class Mammalia; order Artiodactyla; family Balaenopteridae; genus Balaenoptera; species Balaenoptera musculus. Next base: position 12,549,063 of record NC_045786.1, on the reverse strand, counting down.
GACATATGGTCATCTCACTAGATACTGGAAAGCCAATGAATAAATTTCAACACTCATTCATGACAAAAACTCTTAGTAAACTAGGAATAGAAGGGAACATCTACATCCTAGTAAAGATTACCAAAAATCTACAATAAATATCATGCATACTGGAGAAATGTTAGAAGCATTTCCTTTAGAGTCAGGAACAAAAAAAGGATGCCTGCTTTCACTACATCTATTCGAAGTTTATTGGAAGTCCAAGCCAGCACAATAAGAAATAAAAGATATAAGAACTGGAAAGAAAGAAAGATGATCTAATGATAAGATTGTTTTCATAAAAAATTCAAGAAACTCTTCAAGACAAACTGTGGAATATAAGAGGAGGATTTGTCAATCTTACTGGATAAAATATCAATGTACTAAAACAGCATTCAAATACACCAGCAACAAATAATTAGAAATTAGAACATGAAATGAAACACACACAATAGCAACAAAAGTTACAAGTTTTCTACGAATAAATCTAACAAAAGATGGGCAAATCCTTTCTCAATAATAACATAAAACTGAAGAAAAATATAAAATAAAACCTAAATAAATGAAAAGCTACATTACTTTAATAAATATTATCAAAAATAGAAATTGCTCTTTAACTTGTAAATTCAATAATTCAACGCAATTTCAACCAACACTTCAATAGAGGTTTTTTTATTCTCCTTTTTTGGCCGCGCTGCGCGGCATGGGGGATCTTAGTTCCCTGACCAGGGATTAAACCCATGCCCCCTGCAGTGGAAGTGCAGAGTCTCAACCACTGGACCACCAGGGAAGCCCCATCAATAAAGTTGTTTTTATGCAACTAAATTTCACATGTAAGGTGAAATTTATTTCATTTGGATGAATGAAGAGCCAAGAAAAGCCAATACATTTTTGAAGAAGGGAGAATTATATTTGCCAGATAGTAAGGTTTAATATAAAATTATAGTATTAAAACAGTGTGGTATTGGTACAGGGATAGACAAAGAGGCTAATGGAACAGACTTTTAAATAAATAGTTTAATAAATGGACATTTAATAAATGGCTCTGACAATTGTCTCTCCATGTAGAAAAAGACAAAATTAGACCCTTACCTCACACTATACACAAAAATTAATTTCAGGTGGACTAAAAACTTAAAAGTGAAAATAAAAACTGTAAGCTTTAGAAGATAACACAAGAGAATATCATTATTATGTAAAATCCATTAAAAGAAATAAAATAGATTTTAAAAATCCATACAGGTAAAATGTTAAAACAGGGCTTCCCTGGTGGAACAGTGGTTAAGAATCTGCCTGCCAATGCAGGGGACACGGGTTCGAGCCCTGGTCCGGGAAGATCCCACATGCCACAGAGCAACTAAGCCCGTGCACCACAACTATTGAGCCTGCACTCTAGAGCCCATGAGTCACAACCACTGAAGTTCGTGCGCCTAGAGCCCGTGCTCCGCAACAAGAAAAGCCACCGCAATGAGAAGCCCGTGCACCGCAACGAAGAGTAGCCCCCGCTCGCTGCAACTAGAAAAAGCCTGCATGCAGCAACGAAGACAGAACACAGCCAAAAATAAATAAAAACCAAAAATTTTTAAATGAATAAAATCTATCTTTAAAAAATGAAACAAAATAAAATAAAATGTTAAAACAAAATATTGAGTAAGAAAAGCAAGTTGGAAAGAATGCATACATTTTGATGATAATAGTGTGTACTGTTTGTACAAAATTATAAACACACACATATGGGAACAAACACAGTAAAAGAACATAAGCAAACTGTAAAGGTAGATAAATCTGACTACTTAAAAATTAAAACTTCTGTACAAAAGATATCATGAGCAAAGTAAAAATCAAATTCACATAATGGGAGAAAATAATTAAAACCCATACAATCATCAAATAATTGGTATGCATAATAATAAAGAATTCCAACACAGCTGTAACAAAAAGAGAAACATCTAAAAGAAAAAGAGACAAGAATGCATACAATTCACAAAAATTGTGAATTGGTGGCTATTAAGCATCTGAAAAGAATCTCAACCCCATTAACAATCAGGGAAATGAAAATTAGAAATCAGTGAAACCCTATTGTGCATCCATCATATTGGCAAGAATTAGTAAATCTCATAACATCAAATATTGGGGAAGATGTGGGGAAATGGACTCATGTACATTGTAGGTACCACCACTTTGAAGAGCAATTGATGAAGTCCAAGGAAAGCTGAAGATGCATTATTCTTTGATCCAGTAGTTCCACTTCTACATGTCTATTCTAAAGTAATCTTGGGTGAACAAGGAGGTTTGTACAAAGTCGTTCATTTGTAGCATGGTAACATGGTTTGTAACAGCTGAAGAATGAAAACATCCTACTGTCTCTAAGTAGAATAATGGATATCCTCAGGTTTGTCAATACAATGCATTCTACACAGCAGTTAAAATGAATGAAGTAGATCTAAACCTGTCTGTCTGTCTATCTACGGCAATAAATCTTTAAAAACCAAAATACTGAATAATAAAATCAAGTTGTAAAAACATACTGACAGATTTTAAAACACAGTAAACAACACTTAAACTGTTTTAGAATACAGTCATCTGTATCCTATCAGTGATTCCCCCCAGGGGACATTTGGCAATGTCACAACTGGAGGAGGATGCTACTGGCATCTAGTGGGTAGAAGCCAGAAATGCTGCTAAACATCCTGCAAGGCATTGCCCAACCATCCCCTCACCCTCAATAAAGAATTATTTGACTCCAAATGTCTAAAGGACTGAGTTTGAGAAATCTTGCTCTAGAGCCATCCTATCCAAATTATATAAATGAGAATGGGGGATTGAGGCAGGAGTATATTCTTAAAAAAAAAAAGAAAGAAAGAAAGAGAGAGTATAGTTCAGGGAAAAGGGAAGTAATTAAAACATATCAACTACAGTATGTGTGAAAAAGACGGAAAGAATACACATCAAAACATTCTCAGTAATGATTTCTGAGATAGTGTTCAAGAATTGTGTTGTGTATACTTCTATTTTCTAATTTATCTAAAAGGAATACGAAGCATTGGTGAAATTAAAAATCATTTGAAGAGAAAAATTTAAAAAAAATCTTTCACCAAAAAAGTTTTCTTCCAAAATTTTATGCTTCAGATCAATTTCATAGCGCATATTTTTACATTATTTTTCTTAAGTATTAACTATTTTGTGTTCTACTTTTTCCCACTGGCATTATTTCATATAGATCATTCCATAAACCCAGATAATCTTTATATTTGAAGTTTTAATGGCTATATGATGTTTCATTGTATTACTTTGTCAAGAGTTACTTAGCCATTTCCTAGCTGCTAATGATTTTGGATCCTTCTATTATTATGAAAAGCATAAACATCTTTGCAAAAATCGAGTGTTTCTCTTTATTGAATTCTTTCCCTGGGATTTGCTCCCGGGAGTGGATTTGCCACATGGAAGGATATAATGAATTCTGTGATGCTTGGTACATGTTGTCAGATTTCTTTCCAGAAAAATTATTCCACTATTTCTACAGGCAATGCATGAGTATACTTGAGTCTCCAAAGCACTGTTAACTTTGGTTTAAAAAAAAAAAAACAAAACCTATTATTAATTTAATATGTAGGAGGTAGTATACTGGACTCTTTTAATTTGCAATTCTTTAATTATTAGGGAAGCTAAACATTTTCCCAAGCGATTGTACACTATTTGTAGTTTCCCTTGTGCAAACCATCTCCTCATATCCTTTAACCATCTGTCCAGTCAGACTTGAGTATTGTCCAAATAGATATTAATTTTCCTTAAATTCATAATAGTAAATGTTTGTAGGTTATTACAGTGTTCCCCCTGTTGTTTTCCTATTTATTTATTCAATTTGGGACTGTGACGGTTAATTTTACGGGTCAACTTGACTGGGCCACCAGATACTCAGATAACTGGTTAAACGTTATTTGGATGTATCTGTGAGGGTGTTTCTGGAAGAGAGGAGCATTGGTGGATTCTGTAAAGCTGGTGGTCCTCCCCAGAATGGAAGGGGAAACAACCACTTTGGAAAACATTTTGGTAGTTTTAAAAAGTTACACTTACCTTATGACCTAGCCATTCCATTTCCAGTTATTTACCCAAGAGAAAGCAAAGCACATGTCCATGTAAATGAGACAGGCTGGGACCTGGGACCCTTTGCTGTAGTGCTTGCACCTGGACAAACTTTCTCCTCCAGAAACAAAATACAAAGAAACTATAAGGGAGTAAATTTAACTGTGAGTTGGGGCAAATTATGAACAACACATACAAAAAGACCAAAAACACAACTGCCACTTCGGAGGAGCTGGAAGCAAAAGCAGGATGCTGCACAGGCCCCCTGCACACAGCACCACCAAAGGGGCGGCCAGCCCACCCAAGCCACCCCTCCAGCACAGCCCCTGGACCCGCCACCTACCCTCACCCCATATAAGGAAACAGCTTGCCCTGCCTCAGGAAGCGAGCAAGGGAACCTGTTACTTCTTTTCGCTCCCTCATGTTGCAGTATGAGTCCCAATAGAGCCTTGCCTGAGTTTCTTGTCTGGCCTCTTATCAATTTCTATTGATTAAGGAGTCCAAGAACTCTGGTCAGTGACACACAGATTTGCACAGAAATGTTCCCAGCAGGTTTACTTCTAATAAGGAAAAATTGGGAATGATAATGTCTATCAACAGGTGACTAGGTAAACGCATTGTTGTATATCTATAAATGGAATAGTACTCAGCACCAACAAGGAATGAACAGTTGTTACATGCAAGAACAGGAAGGGCTGTCAAATTAGTTATTCTGAGTGAAAGAAGCCAGACAAAATTAAAAATGGTTCCACTTATGTGCAACTCAAGAAAAAGCAAACTAATCTATAGTTCCATTTATAAACAATTCTAGAAAATGCAAACAAACTAAAACAGATCAGTGGGGTGGGGGGAGAGGGCATGGGGAGTAGAGTGGGAATGGGTACTGTGAGGTGGGACCAGGGGAAGAGCCTGCAAGGGGAGAGCCAGGTTTGGGGGAGCAGCGCAGGGAGGTAGGCGGTACATGGGCCGAGGGGGCCAAAGAAGGCCAAGGGGAGACGGTAGGGGCAGGAGCAGGAAGCGGTTAGGAGGAGGAAAGCGGGAAGGGCAGGAGTGGGGTAAGGAGCACAGCGCAGTGTGGTGCTTGGAGACCGGACAGGAGGGGAGGTGAGAGGAGGCGGAGCGGAGCATCGAAGACGTGGGCGGGTCCTGCGGGCGTGGGCGGGTCCTGTGGCGTGGGCCCCTCCGGGTCGCGTACAGCGTCATGGCGCGCTTCCTCTGTGCGCTCAGGAGCCTTCCTTTCCGAGAAGTGCCCGGGTGGGGGGTGCGGGGCCGAGCGGGCCGAGGCGGCCTCGGCGCGAGTACCGGACCTGGGGACGCAGGTAGGACGCGGGCCTCGCAGGCCCCGCCGCCACCTCCCGGCTTTCGGTTTCCATTCACTTGCCAGGACTTGGGAGCCCGCCTGCTGGTTCTGGACCTGGCGCTTACTTTCTCGGGAAGCTCCTTCGGGACGCCCCTGCCCGCCCACCTCCTGCCTTCTGCGACAGCTGGTTGTAAATTGGCAGGGGCGGGGAGTGGGGGGGGGGAGGTCACTGACCCCTGTAAGGATCTGTGTAAAGGTATCGGTCCTCTCTCCAAACGTGCACACACTTCTTTTTTTTTGCATAAAATGTTACGCTCTAGAGCCGGGCCTCAAGGTGTCGGCTCAGCAGCCCACCCCGCGCGCTCTCTGCTGCAGTGGCCCCTGCTCTGTTATACTGTCCCTCTTCTCCAGTTATGTCTGCTGCTTTTCGCGTCTGAGAAGCAGGCGGTTCAGACTTTGCATGCCTGTGGATCTGCTCCCTGACCTGCTCTATTTCTGTGTTTCCAGGACCCAGGGAAACGTGTGGACTAATAATCCACACCTCCTTTAACCTGATAACCATCGTTAGTCAATGGCTGTGATACAGACTAGGGAAAAGCGTGTGTATTTTCTACAAAATGCCTTTGGCTGCTCTGTGGGACTGGGGCACGTTTACATTTCATCCTTTAGTGCGGAGTCACTTGTGGAGACGTGCGTTAGCTGGCACTATATTTCAGGCCTATTTCAGGGGAATCTAGTGCCTCGTGTCCATTGGCTTTCTGGGCAGATGCCTAGCCATCCCTTCTCTGAATCCATTTGTTATGTGTCCATTGAAGACATTTAAAGCTACATATCTGTGCTGAAAATGTACCCAGTCACTTGGAATTCTTTTTATCCCCTTAAGTTTTCAAAATGCTGTGTTAAATAAATAAAAGCCCTGGCAGTGTGCAGTGGGAACTGATCCAACATGACTTGGGGCCATGGCCTTCAGAACCGCTTGGTGTCTCTAGTCAGCCAATCTCATTATTTGTTCTGTGCCTACTCTGTGCCAAGCAATGGTTTCCTGAGAACCACAGGTGATGGAAACATCACAGCTGTGCGCTGGAGCTCTTCTCATTCCCGTTTATAGGGTGGTGGTTTCAGCAGAAATTTGTCCTTCATGTTTGTACTTGGTGCTGTCAGAAACAGCCTAATGAATCGCCCTGGAATCTGAGGTTCTTCAGCAACGTTAAAATTTGGCCAGACACCAATACAGTAACTGCTAACTTATCAGACACCCCCTCCTGGGAATTCCTTCTAAGGAAGTAATTCTAAAGAAGAACAGAGTTATATATGCAGAGATGTCCTTAACAGTACTCTTAAGAACTAGAAACTGGCTCTAACCCAAACGTCCATCAGTTAAGGAATGCTTAAGTAAACCATGAAAGTTCAATTCAACAAACTAGTAGGCAACCACTGAGAATGACGGGCAGGTACTAGTTTTGTGGTTAAGGGGGTTTCAGAGTCGACAGTGTCAATCACTGACCCTGTGTCTTTGGGCACGTCTTGAACTTGGTACGCTGAAGCCTGTTTTTTTCTTCTATAAAATAAGGATAGTGATAATGGTAGGGTTGTTTTACAGAATAAATGAAAAAAAACCTAAAAACATTTTATCACAATATTGGTGCTTAGTAGGTATACAATAAGCATTTGTTATAATTACATAAGAAATGGAAAGGTTAAAAGTGCAGCTGCATTTAACCCTGTGTTGTGGACTTGGGGCCTTGTTTATATATTGGCCTAGTTATCCACGTTGTGGGGAGGACTAGTGAGACATAAACAAGTACAGAGGTTTGCTGACGGGGAAACATTTTATAGGCTATACATTTTATCACTTATAGCCAATTATCACACAAGCATTGTACATGTGCTTTTAGCAGTAAACTTAAAGCCAGCAGTGACACACCTCATAAGTCATTATACTCTGTGATAACTAGGCAATTTTTTCCATCCTGAACATTGGGGTCAAAAATGTGGTTTGAAGCAAAACAGTAGCCTTCCACTAGAATTCTTTAAATTTCTTACCCAGTTCAGCAGTATGATCTGAAAGTTACCATATGTTTTCCATATAATTTAACATGCTAAATAATCCTAGTTACTTTAATATTTCTTCTGAGATGTCTAGGGGCCCTTTGGAATACTCGAAGTTAGCTTGAGAAAGAAACTTACAATCTGTTATCAAAAGCACCTCAATATTCCTGAATAATTTTGTTCTCTTAACAGGGAGAAAGAAAACCTAATTCCAGTTTTGTACCAGCTTACTATTAATAACAAAGGTCATTTACCTAGTTAAATCCAATCTAATCTTTTTTTTTTTTTTTTTTTGGCTGCATTGGGTCTTTGTTGCAGTGCACGGGGTTTCTCTAGTTTCAGCGAGCGGGGGCTACTCTTTGTTGCAGTGCGCGACCTTCTCATTGCAGTGGCTTCTTTTGTTGCAGAGCAGGGGCTCCAGGCACGCAGGCTTCAGTAGTTGCGGCACACAGGCTCTAGAGCGCACGCTCAGTAGTTGTGGCTCACAGGCTTAGTTGCTCCGTGGCATGTGGGATCTTCCCGGACCAGGGCTTGAACCGTGTTCCCTGCATTGGCAGGCAGGTTCTTAACCACTGCGCCACCAGGGAAGCCCGCAATCTAATCTTAATCACTCCTTCAATGTACGAAATTCTTTTCTCAAAATTCCCTTTTTTCACAAACCTTTTATCACTTTTTGTATCCATATGATTTGTCCCTTTTTTTTGCCCATCCAAAAACAACCAACTGTAGGACAAATTATTATCCTCATTTTTCCTCAACAAATATATCTCCATTCTTTATACCTTCTCTTGCCGACAACACATATCCTACTTGCTTTCCACACTGAAATGCTTCCCTTATCATTTTTAGTAGCTTTAATTACATATTACAATTTTTAACCCTTAAAAGCCTTAACAAAACCAAGAAACAAGTAATTGAACTGTTATACCAGCATTTACTGATTGGCAAACTTAAGAACATATTCCATAACCTCTAAAAACTTAACATTTTTCTCATAGCATAATTTCTCTTTAATGTGGTACAAGATGTGTGTTTAATAAACCCAAACATCTTTTGAAGTTTTACTATTTAACCCAAGGCTGAAGTCTCAGGCAAAGTGGGCTGTGTTTGTATTTCAAGGACATGATAAGAGTTAACTTCAAGCTTTCTCCTATGCATATTTTTGTTCTCTCAGGGTCAGAATTCTGAAAACAGTATTTTATCAAGCCAGCTTTCTCTAACTGCATATGCAAAAAGAAGCGGTTTTGGAATTTCAAAAGAGTTTCATCTTATCCATTCTTCTCCAGAGTATAAAGAATACTGTTGTCATATATTGTTAAAAAAAATTATCTTCCTTTTTCTTTAGTCGTAATCTCATAGCTAAAATTTTTCTAATGAATTGAACCTGACCTTCCCATTTTACAAAAGACAGCAAAGATACCAATCACACAAATGAAATACACACTCACATACCAGAAGACAGAACTGTCACAATCCTCCAAGACAGTGACCCATGTGGAGTCCCAAACAAACACTTACCCAACACAAAGGATCCTCGACAGTAGACACACGTCAGAACCAACTGGCAAAATGCCCAAATGACACACTCAGTGCTCACAAATAGCCCTCAGTGTCAGACACGTCAGAACCAATTGGCAAAATACGCAGATAGCACTTCGTGCTCAAAAGAGAAGTCGGCCCGGCTGCACACCCGTGGACTTACTTGGTCATGGAGCTCGTCAGTTTGTCCAGCATGTTTCCGTTCCACCAAGGAAAAGCGTACGTTGACAGCCAGTGCCGAGCAGGGGAGAAACAGGGAGGATCCCCCAAACACATGGTTTCGGCAGCTGCTAGGAGCGTCCCCCCAAACCCCCCTCTGGGGGCCAGCGAGCCTCGAGCAGCGACTCCTCACAGCCATCCCGGCGCGTCGTCATGGCGGCTCTGCTCGGGAAAACCCCGGGAGCCAGATGTCGCGAGAGTACAGCAGCCCCAGGTTGAGAGCCAGAAACTGTAACCGGAAGTGGGGTCGGGCTGCTCGCCGCTCTAAAGCCAATAAAGAGGCTGGGTTGGTGGGACGGAAAGTTTGCTTTATTTCAGAGGCCGGCAGCCTGGCGGGGGAGGGGGCAGAGGCCTGTCCAAAGGCCGGCTCCCCCCACTGACAATCAGTGGGCAAGAGCTTTTATAGATGCGGGGAGGGGGCTACACGCAGAAACAGCGCAGTCAGCTCTGACAGTCATCTTGACGTTGGTCATCGGTGGTCTGATCAGCGTCATCTTGATTGTTTTAAGTACAGTTAATCTTCAGTTCCAGGGTCAATTTGTTCCCATTTCTTTAAGGCCAGCTCTCAGAATTGTGGCAGCTTATGTCATGGTTACAGTCTGGTCATCATGTAGTTAACTTCTTCCACCTGGTGGAGGGGGTTTAAGTATCTGTAAGACAGCTCAAAGGATATGGCTCAGAATGTTATCTATAGCCCTTGAGGAGGAACTAAAGGTCCTTGACTATACTTAATGACAAAAGTATTATTATTTCGTCTTGTAGGACTGTTTTCCTTTGTTTCTGCATTTTCTCACTTCTCTGATTAAACTTATTCTTTGGCTAAAGTTTTTCCACAGACAAAAGGCAGACTGAGGACATGGGGGGCAAGCACCATAGGGTCCTGCTCCATTTCACTAGGACACTGCGTTCTTGTGGTTTCCTTCCCACCTCTCTGCTTGTCCCCATTTCTTCAACCTGCATATTGCGGAGAGCCTCAGGGTCCAGCCCTCAGGCCTCTCTGTTCTGTCTACACTCACTGACTTGGGGATCTTCCAGTCCCCAAGATAAATAACATCTAAAGGCTGAGGGGTCGCAAAGTTATATTTTCATCCTAGACCTCTCTTGGAACTCTAAATCCATGTATCCAACTGCCTACTTGACATCTCCACTTGAATAGCTGATTGGCATTTTTAAAGTTAACAAATTCAAAACCAAGTTCCCAAACCTACTCCTCCTGTAGTCTTCCCCCATCTTTCAGAGCCCAGAAGCTGTGGAGTATGACCCTTGGCCCTTTGCTTTCTCTTACCTCCACATCTGACCCATCAGCAGATCCCCCGGCTCTACCATCAGACTGTGTCCAGCGTCTCGCTACTTCTTAGCCACTCTCCTGCTGCCACCCTAATCCAGGTTTCCACCTCTCAGCCAGATTAACGTAGCCTCTGTAATGGTTCCCCTGCTTCAGACTTTACCCTGCTTCAAATATTTTTTTAGTATATCTACCACTGATCCTTTTAAAATATGTTAGATCATGTCATGCCTCTGCTAACCTTCCAATGACTTCCAAACTCACTCAGAACGTAAGCCAGTGTCCTTACAATAGCCTTCAAGGCCCTAAATGATCTGGCCCCCATCATCTGTCTGCTGTCCCTTGTACTAACCTTCCCTGCTGACTCCACCTCCGTTGCTCTGGCCTCCTTGCTGTTCATCAGACACGCCAGGCACACCCAGCCTGGTGCCCCTCTTGCCTGCAGTGCTCTTCTCCTAGGTATTCACGTTGTGTGTTTGTTCATTTCCTTCAACTCTTTGCTGAAATGTCGCCTTCTTAATAAGGCCTTCCCTCATTATTTTAAATTGTGTGTGTGTGTATGCACACATAAATACATACACACACATCCTCACACTCTCTAATCTCCTTTGTGATTTTTGAAAAAATCATCTAAAGTTTTACATTCTTAGTTACTTTACCTCAACTCCATAAGGGCGGCGATTCTTGCCTGTTTTCTTTACGTTTGTATCCCCAGCATCTAGAATAGTGTCTGGCATATAGTAGGTGCTCTGTAAATATGACCAAATGAATGAAGAAATGAATATTTATCAAATGCCAAGGCACTGATAAATAGGGGTACACTGAACAAAGACAGTTTTTTCAGACTTTCAGCTTCTAGTTGAATGAGACATCCAGACAGATTAACCTGCAATTGTCGTGTCTATCATGGAAGCACTGAGGGCCGTGAGAACCCAGAGGAGGAGCTTGCAACCCAGACTTAGGGGATCAGGGAATATTTCTTGGAGAAGATAACATGTAAACTGAGACCAGAGATTGGAAACTTCAGTTTCTGTCGTGGCATGTAAGGATCTTAGAAGTCTTCACTCCATCTTAACAACAAGTAAAAAGCTAAACAAACTATGATGTCTTCTGGGGGAACTCAGAGGACCACAGTTGAGAGGGACTGGAGCATAGTAGAAGGGAGAAGTTGGAAGTGGTAAGCAGGGCCAACCATGAAGAGCCTTGGAAGTCACATCAAGGAGTTTGGAATTTATCTTGAGGGTATTATGTCACATTGAACAGTTTCGGGCAGTGAGGAAAAGAAGCGGTCGGAATAGGGGAGGGCATACAAATTAGAAAAAAACCTGTAATAATCTGTGCTGGAGGTAATGGTGGCCTGATCCAAGGTAGTTGCAGAGGGGTGAGAATGAGCAGATCCTAGAGTTATTTAGGAAGTAGAACCAACAGGCTTGGTGCAAGGGCAAGGGAAGAGTCATGGATGATGGCCTGGCTTTCTGGTTTGAAACATGGAATTGATGAGCTGGAGCACATGAGAGGAGGACCAGATTTGGGTTGGGGTGGAGGAGATACATGAAATTCTTTTGTTTGGGACGGTCCTAGTGGAGATATCCGGGTGTGGATTGTGTATGGATCCGGTACTCAGCAGAGAGATCTAGGATGGAGGGAAAAAATAGGTTGGGAGTCTCATCATGTAGATGGTACTTTAAGGATAAAATCTCCCAGGGCGGGGGAGGGGGTGTGGAGGGATGATAGAAGAAAGCCTAAGACAGACAGACTCCTCTAAAGAACACCAGTATTCAAGGATGGCTTGAGGAAGGGGAGCTGAGAAAGGATGCTGAGAGGGAGGAACTGGAGAGACAGGAGGATTTAGTGTCATGGAAGCTGAGGGATTAGACTCCACCAGAAAGAGAGAATGTCTAGTGTCACTTCTATGGAGAAGTAGATGGGATGAGGATGAAGTGTTCCTGGGTGTCCCTAAGAAGTCCTGCTGAGCTCTCTGAGAGCAGACCAGTGCAGCGCGTCCCACCCAGAGGCACATGATGTCAGCTGGCCCCACTGTCAGTGATGCTAGCCTTGCTTACTTGGTTGAGGTGGTGATTTCTAGACTTTTCCATTGTAAAGGTACATTTTCTTACTTGTAAAATTAATAATTTGAGGGATCACATTTTTAAAATGTGTAACTATTCCATTCTTCAACAGTCTTTTTACCCAAGGGTTTTAGAATTCCCTGATGGTTCTTGCTTGAATCCGTCTATTATTTTAGCGATTGCAAAAACGGTGATTTTAAAAATTTCATCATTCCTTCTCCCTTTATTACTTGGCATTCTGCATAATAACTCTGAAAGTCACTAAGCAGTAATAATTATCACATGAATACATTTTGCTTTGCTCCCCAGAAGCTGAGTTCCTGAAAAATTTGTGTGTAACTGAGCAATATTTCCATAGGAATATTTCAGAGCTATATTTCCATTGGAAAAAAGAAATCCCTGTGGCCTTATAAAAAGTATTTAAGAAAGGACACCTTCTAATATATTTAACAGATAAAAACCCTTAAATAAAATGTAGACAACCATAAGCAGTCAATAATATATAATACTGAAAATACCATATTGTGCAGTATTATGAACTCGTCATGAAGACACAAGTCTTCTCTTGCTGAGAGATTATTTAGGACTTTCTTTTTTGTAACCAAAAATGAAATTCAGCTACGATTTTCTGACATGTTTGTTATGTGGGTGGTGACATCACAGGTATTTAACATTTCATCTTCAGTGCTGTGGTCAAGTTACTAACCCTTTGGGCCTTATTTTCTCCTTTGTAAGTTGAGGTGTAAGCAGATGATAAGGTCCTTTCATAGTCTTAACGTTGGATGATTAAAACGTTTGGATGATTAAAACGTTTATTTATTATAATATACATTAGGCTTCCTACCTCCCTTTGGCTAGTTATTTTGTTTACACTCACTGGAAAAAAAGTTGTAAGATAGAAGCTGAAGGGAGCAGAAGAAAGGAAGACAGAAGTGGGGAAAAAACCATGAAGCATGATAATAGATTATGGTAGGTCTCAGTTTCCCGTTCAGGAGTATGTGCTATAGGAGTCTCTTATTTTTTCCACACAAAAAGAATTTTTAATAAAAGACTTCCCTTGACAAACAAAATCAGAGATATCTTTATAAACCAGCAAGGAAGAAGGGTTTAATAACCCACTGGCTCCACGATCTTTTCTCTCCAATCACTCAGCTACTCCCAGCTGCATCCTGACAGGAAACACTCCTTTGAACATAGTAATAGAAGAAAGATGAATGTCTACCCTTAGTAACCCAAGGAGAATTTATTCTACCTTATTTCATATTTCAGCTGCCTCTTATCTTCTGTGCCCCAGCAGGACTGGAAAACTAGCTCTCTACTTATTACTCATTTCTTATTAAACTAATGAGTCAATTACAGTATTTTGTACCTGAGCTTTCTGGTCTCTGTGAAGAAGGAAAGGGTGGAAGGGGGAGGGGAAGGGATGGCGTGTTTTGCTGGGAGATGGTGCACTTTAGGAGAGAGGCTAGGGAAGAAAAGGTCATTGTGCCTTACTGGGTTTTTTCCATGCAAAATATATTTTAATAATATAGAAATATATTAAAGTCCTTAACTTGATCAAAGACATCATTTGAAAGTCAGTAGCACCCATCTTATAATTTGCAATTTGTCGACCATTGCCATTAAATAAATTCTTATACCGTAGTTATTTTGAGATCCCAAACAATGCAATGAAATATGAAAAACAATTAAAAATATAAATATTTGTAGTAAAGGCATGACTCTAATTCTTTGGGGAAATAACTAAATTTTCTTAGACAAATCCAAGGAAGTCAACCTCAGCACTCTGGGCCTTGCTGTTTTAATTTTTTTTAATTCCTATTTAACAACACAGGGTCCCTTACAAAGCGGAAGCCGGTTCTCTCCAAGAGTGAGTGGCAGAAGAAGCTGACTCCAGAGCAGTTCCATGTCACAAGAGAAAAAGGGACGGAACCGGTAAGCTACACCGATCGACAGTTTCTGAGTAGATGTGTTGGGGGCAGGGCAGGACAGGTTGGAATCTATCTCGCTACAAAACCTAACTCATCCTCTGCTCTGAGAATCTGGTGCCTTTCATTGCTCTCCTTCTTCGGCCATGAATATCCATCCAGTTGTGCAAACCAGAATCCTTCCTCTGGACACACTGCCCTCCGTCGCCTCGCCCACCCATTCTGCCTCCTAAATGACCTTCCCATCACTCGGCTTCTCTCCGCTGCTCTCACCTGCAGGCTGGTCCAGGCTCCCACCAGCCCTGGCTTGTGTGCATTTGCCTCCAGCTGCTCTCCTCACAGCTGCCCTTGCTCCCCACCTTGCCATTCTCCGTATGGCTGGCAAAGAGATCTTTTGAAAACAGATCTGACCACATCACCCCCTGCTCGAAATTCTTCAGTGGCTTCCCACTGCTTTCAAAGTAAAGAGAAAAGTTGAAAAGTGGCTAATAAGGCCCTAAAGGCTCTGGCCCCTACCTCCCACCCCTGTCCTCAGATCCTGCCACTTTTCCCCCTGGTCACTGCACTCCGGCCACACTGTCCTCTTTCAGCTCTCAGACCCTGGGCTTCCCCTCAGTTCAGGCCCTTTCACCCCGTGTCCTCCCCCACCACCAACACCCCGACCCATTCAAACCTACCTTTCAGCTCTCAGCCCCACTCTCACTCCCACAGGGAAGCCTTTCCTCAGCCCCAATGGGTTTGCTTTTACCAGTACTTTCTCTTCTTAGCACTTGCCATCCTTGGTATACCCCAGCACATAACATGGTGCCTGCAGATAACAGGCACTCAAAAAATAAACCGTGGTGACTGTCGCATGACTGCAGGCCACGAGGGGGACACGTTATTGAAGCTGCCTTCAGTAATCTCAGCTTTCTTTCATTTCCTGAGAGAACAGCCCTTAGTGGTTCCTCATTATAGTATGTACCATGTTTACTGTGCTGCATTTCCCAACAAGTAGTCTGTCTTAGTCCTAAATATGACCACTGGAATATAGTTATTGAACCAGGTTATTAGATATTTTCATTGGTAAAGCAGACCCCACAGAGTGGACCACAGAGCAGCGGTTTCAAAAGTTGTAGAATATTTATATCTTTGAACTTAGCAGTCCCTGCAAAATTCAGGTAAGCTGTCCATGTGCTATGGCCGTATAACCGTGGTCTCACCCTCAACTTCGCCACCGATGCTAAAGCCGTTAGACAGGCCAGCAGATCCCAACAGATTCTGGTGAAATACTGGTATTTTTGAAAACTTCCTGTGGGTGGGATTTTAATAAAGTCTTCCAGCATTGGATACACACTAGGTTTTCAAGTAAATACTGGAATGAACAAGTGAGAAGCCCTAAATAAGTGGTAGGACTTGTATAAAACTGGGGAGGAAGGGTAAGAGGGCAGACAGAGGAAATCAGGTGAGGAGGTGGAGGAGAGATGTCATTTCATAAAATACGTCGGCTAAGCATTCTTTTATGGTTGATTTTTTTTTTTTTTAACTTACTGTGCTACCAGTTCCCTGTCACTTCCTCTGCCCACTGTCCCTGCAATGACAGAATTATATTTTGAATATTATCAGGCTGTCCAGATCGCATGAGTAGGCTTTTCTAGATCACCTTCAGGTCTGGGCAGCCCTTTGGCATGTGTTTCTCATCAGCCCAGGTAGGGAGGATGCGAAACTTCCTCTTCATTCCAGATGCCCATTCGTGCCAGCGTGGGGTACAGGTCTTCGAGGGGACAGGCCAGAAAAAGACCAGCTCACCACTGTTTGGATGTCTGCAGCCAAGTTCAGGGTTTTTAAAGAGGGAAAACATCCAAGTGTGCTGAGATGGTGGGCTCAGTAGGTTAATTTGAAATTGTCCATTATGCAGCTCCCTGAAAATGTGCTGTTAATCCTACCACGAGGAATGTGAATGTTTGACCTGTGGATTTGTCGAGGTGGGACGTCTAGAGAGGACCAAGGGGGCTGCTTGTTTCCTGAGTCAGCTCTGGGACTCGGTGACCCACCTGGTGCCTCAGCTTCTCTCCATAAAATGGGACGGCGCCTGCCACGAGCCACTGCTTGTAGATTTTCACACTAGGCTCGTGCAAGAGTTTCTTTTTCTTGACATTCCTTTGACAGAGGAGATGACGAAAGGAATTGGGCAAAAATAGCCTTTTTTTTTCCCAAACAATGAGATCAGTTTACAAAATAACATTTAAAAAAATTAGTCTTGGCTCACTCATTGCCTCAAGTCTCCTTGTGTTCCTCTTGGAACCTGCAAACTCCTTAAGCCACGATTAACATAGTAATTTCATCTAAGTAGTAACTTAGGCCCTGCGAGAATCTAGCTCATTATTTAGCATTTATTAAGTATGCAGTGGCCTAAACACCACGTGAAGCATATTAAAGGCACAACCCTAATCTCACTGAGCTTTGCTTTTTATGTATCTAAATCCTGTCTTTAATTGGAGATTTCAAAGTGCTTTAGACAGTGGACTAGATTCCTGTTGTATTAACTTTTTTGAAATGGTGACCGAGATCTTACACAATCCAGAGGTGCGGTTCTCTCGCTTTTTCACAGGCTTTGATGTTCTTGGGTGAAAGGTGCTATATAAATACAAAGCATTATTAATGTCATAATTTGAATATTTGGCACAATAAAGGCCGGTCGTAAACAAGCCTGTAGGCTTCTTCACTGGGCGCATTGTAATTTTCTCTCCAGTGATATTTGCACTTTGTCAAATTAGTACAAAAATTCCTTTATTGGGAGACTTAATCTTGGATTTGGATCTGCTGTATCATGTCCTGCCGGAATTATGAGAAACCTGAACCTGATGTATCTCATTTGCTTTCAGCCTTTCAGTGGGATCTACCTGAATAACAAGGAATCAGGAATGTATCACTGTGTGTGCTGTGACAGCCCGCTCTTCAGGTGAGATAAAGATCAAAAGGTACCAAAGGAGAGTAAGCCTCTAAATTCATACAGCTCTGTCTCCTGGGGCCTTGGATAAATACATACCCATGATGTTTTTAATCGCCCTTCTCATTTGGCCTGGTTGCTATAAGGAGGGCTGTTCATTTAAGATTCTTGCCTATCTTGATTATTTCTAGTGTTTAGAGCATTAACTTCTTAGCCTATATTCTTTCTTTCTGTATCCGCAAGAAACAGCTAAAAACAAAACAAACTTGGTGGGCACCTTAAGATAAAGCTATTAGAGGTTTTTTCCTGGGAAAGTATTTAAATAAATCTAAACCATAATGGTATTTGCTTGGCCATGTGATTAAAACTGTATCTCTCCCAGGGAGAAATGGGTTTATAATTTAATTTAGAAAATGTAGAATTTTATGAGGATAGATTCCCCACAGTGCTTGACAGTAGTGAATGCCATGCCCTCTTCTATGTAGCTAAAAGTAAATTTAATTGTCCCTTGATTTCAAAGCCTCTTTTAAGTCAATCAGGATCTGAAATCTCTCCACAAAGGCTTTTTTGTTTAGACATGCAGGAAACAGTCTAAAAAAAGTAGATTCGATGAAGAAGAAAGGAAAACATCTTTGAAGTCCTGTTTTTCAGAACTTCAAAGATGTTTTCCTTTCTTTTGCATCAACCCTAAATTGGTTTAGAATAAAATATAAATCAAGCCAGCTCTGTGAATCTTCCATTAGGCAGTGCTTCATTATGTGCTTTGGGCCTTGAGCAGACTGGGCTTTCCTAGGCTGCTAATGTGGGCTGAATTTGGAAAGCCAGACCCCGCCTGCAAGGATGAGGAACGATTAGGATTGATTTTCCTTCATGCTCACGGAAGGGCAGGCCTTTGTCCGGATTCATTCACTCTGTCGGTGGCTGGTGAGGAGATAGCAGAGATGGCAGTCAGGGGAATTCCCTGGCAGTCCAGTGGTTAGGACTCCTTGCTCTCACTGCCAAGGGCCCGGGTTCAATCCCTGGTCGGGGAGCTAAGATCCCACAAGCCTTGCGGCATGGCCAAAAAATAAATAAATAAATAATAAAATAAATCTTTAAAAAAAAAAAAAAAGAAAAGACGGCAGTCAAGCTGAGATGGCCTGGGGGAAGCTAGGAACAGTAAAATGGTTGCATATTTCTGAACCATTAGTTATTTTTTGACCTTTGGTTCTATTAAAAGGGAGAAGTGGGACCTTGAGATGGCCACACTGCTTTTAGCCAAAGAACCCGTGTTGTAAAAGTATAAAGCACGGCCTTGTGACTATGCATTAACCAGCCAGATGTTCTGTTTCCATCTTTCGACAGTGAAGGCAAAAGATGTGAGGTCATCTTTGCAAGAGCATGTTCCTTCCTACATTTGAGTCTTTGTTTTTTAACTTCATTGGCGTTCCAGTTTCTGTACCTGTAAAGATGACATTCTCTTCCTACCCAATGGCCAGCCAGGTTCTGTCAGGAAATCACAGAATGTTGGGGGCAGGTAGGGACCGGAGAGACCAGAGCAAAAAACTCTGTCTAGTAGAACTTTCTATGATGATGGAAATGTTCTGTATCTGTTCCATCCACTTCAGTGGCCACCAATCACACATGGCTGTTGAGCACTTGAAATGCGGCTGATGCGGCTGAAAAACTGAATTTTTAATTTTATTTCATTTTAAATAATTTTAAATAATTTAAACTTGAAAGGCCACATGTGACCAGTAGCTACTGTATTAGCACAGTGCTCGTCCAAATTAAGGAAGCTGAGTGACCATCCCCAAAGCAGCCAAGACTAATGAGAATACCAGCCAGTTCCCCAAAAACCCTTTCATCAAGTGGCCAGTTTAATGACCTGCCAACCTGTTTGTTTCTTTTTAATCATTTAGTTTTAGTTGCAGTTTCCATTTTCATTTCTTAAGGACTTTTGAGTTTGTTCCATTTTTTTTCCTCCCGCTGCTGCTGCTGCTGCAGCTGAGACTGAGAAAAATAAGAATATATTCATAAGAATCTTGTATGTTCCAGAATGTACTCTTCTTAAAGATGCATTTATTTATAGGAGAGACAGTGTAGTACAGTGGCTAAGTCTGTAGATGTACATCCTGGCTTCATTGCTGTGTGACCTCAGGCAAGTTTCTTAACCTCTCTGTGCCTCAGTTTCCCCACCTGTAACATGAGCACGCTAGTAGTACTGAATTCATAAAGTTGTTGGGAGGATTAACTGAGTTATGAGTTAATACATGTGAAAGCACCAGAGCAATGCCTCACACATGCCAAGCACTGGATACATGTTAGCAATGAGACATTCTTAGAGACAGATCCTTCTTAGGGCCATATACATGAATGTGTCTTTGATAATGAGGAACTCTTGAGAATTTCTTCTAATTAATGAGAATCTATAAATGAAGACTATATTCCTGACCGTGCTTCCCATTCAGGAGGGTGGCTAGCTGTAGGGATCCTTGTTTGACCTCTCATTTTCCCTCTCTCTTCTGTCCCCAGTCTCCAGCCTCAGTAACAGAGAGCAGGAGTAGAAAAGAAGTAAACATTCCTTCAAATGCTTGTACAGAGTCAAAACCAGGTGAAAAGTCAACTAAACAGTTAAGGAATCAAGTGGATGAGGGATCACTGTCTCTTGGCTGCTGGGCTCCTTGCTGCCTGCACACTTCCCTTCAGGCCAAACCAGCATGGTGCACATTCTGGGGGAGACAACTCAGAGACATTTAATCCAGGGTTTCCAAGTCAAGAGCGCTCTCGGGATTTTATCACTCCCCTGGGGACTCCAGGCTGTTGCTCCATTAACCTTGGAATTTTGTGACTTTGCCCCTCCCCTGCTTCCTCTATTCCCCTCCCTTCTCTTCCCCCCCGCCCCCCGACACTGACTCTGAAAGTGTTTATTAAAATCTACTGTGAGATCACATGTTTCATGGTCATAAATCTTAGAAGGAAACTGAGAGCCTGATGTTAGTTCCCTTTTTACAGAATATCCTGACATCCTATGTGTTAATAGGAACTAAGTAACATTGTTAACCTTTTGTGTGCTCCCATTCCTTCAAAGGAAGGAAAATTCTTCTACCATGAGGGTTGTCAGTTATCACCAAGTGCCTCTGCTGCTGTTTTGGGGGCTGTGGAATTTCCAGAAATGAAGATTAAAAACAAAGCAAATAAACATATAACAAAACTAAACAAAAGAAGCACCTCTAAGAGTACATGACTAAAGATGGTCCAGAATGGTTTTAGTTTCTCGAGGGAGGGCCTTACAATCTGCTAATCATTTAAATGTGTATATTGGAATTTCTAATTCACCTTAATATTTAAGTTTTCACTCTTAAATGATATATGATGGGCCTCTCATATTACCTGGTAAATCTCCAGATTCTGTAAATTGCATCAATAAAACTTTTATTGTTTCCCATAAAATGTTTTAAGTGACTTTTTATTAGTCTTAGATTCATTCATTAAAAAAATTATTATATTCATAATTCTCCATCAAAATTCCTTTAATGATCACTAGTTTATATATAACGTTCAGTGTGGAAAAGCTATGATTAAAAGATACTTAAAATGTTTTTCCCTGGACCAAAGTAGCTCGGATGAATATTTTTGAACCCTTGGAAAACAAAAAGGGTTGCAGAGAACCCAATCTGAATGTGCAGACACTTCTAATTGGACCCACAGCTGCTCAAATTTCATGGATACCTGTTACTACTACTAATAATGATATTTAAAAAATAATAGCTACTGACTTAAGTACCACGTGTCTGACACTATGCTAAAAACAGTAAACGTAGAAAGCATCTCAGTTAATCCTCTCAGTAACCCCATGAAATAACAATGCCATTACGATTCCGAAGATCAGGACACAGAGGCTTTGCCAAGGTTGCATAGACATAACAGACAGAGCCTGGCTTCACACCCGAGTCTCTCAGAAGTCAACCTCAGAGCTATACCTGAGCTCCTGGGATCTTTTCAGGGCTCTTCGAGGTGCTCCCTCGTTGCAACTGCGTATCCGTGAGACCACATGCTCTTCTTACTACACTTCAGTCGAAACAGCATTGCAGCAGATTGAATGCACGAGCACATATAAAGAGTCAATTGTCATTTTTTTTAAGCTAGACAGTAAAGAGATTTACAAAGTTAGAAAACAGTGCAACTCTTCGCACTAAATGTTTGTTTCAGTTTGGAAAATAGAATTATTGTTGTAAAAATAGGTTATTTATGTTAGCATGTAATGAATTTATTATTTTAAAAAATAATTTAATGCATATATGTTTTTAAAATTCTCACTTATAATTTCTAATTTGTTAAGTATTGATAGACAAAACTCATGTAAACAAAAGTTCTCAGAGATCCTCAGTAATTTTGTAGTACAGAGGGGTCCCAAGACCAGAACGTCTGAGTCTCTGTCTTACGTTAGACTCTGCTGGGGTTCGTGCTCTAAACTGAGCTTCCTTCTGTGCTCATAGTCTAGGGATTTGATTATTTGCCACTTTTCCCCCCTCTTTACTCAGTTTTTGGTGTTTTTGGTTATTTTTGCAGAATTTACAATTCATTTCTTGTCTCTCCTCCTCAGATAGAGAGAGCCATTTCCCTGCCATTTAAAATTTGTTTTCCTAGTGTGATTTAAGGGAGTCATCTTTCAAAGCACTTAGAGAGTGAGTCTCTGATGAGTAGATTTGCTTGTTGCTCTCCTCCTCCTCTTGCCAGCTCCTCTGCCACCACCCCCCACCCCCAGCATCATTCGTCCCTGTGGCGCTTCCCCAGGAAGGTCCCTGCACTGCGGTGATGACTCTGGGTGCCCAGGCTGAAGTATCACCACTTGCTCCACAGCACAGCTCCTTAAACCCTCAGAGCATCTCTATAACGTAGATGTGATTATCCGCATGTTACAGATGAGAAAACTGAGGCTTGGAGAGAATAAGCAGCCTGTCCAATTTCACACAGCTAAGAAGTGACAGAGGCAGCTCTTGAACCCCTGAAGGCAGTCAGGCTTTGAATTTAGATAACCCGAAGTTCCGGTGGCTGAAGACGGCTGTTTCATCAGTTCTCACGCTTCTCTGATACGCTAACCTCACAATGCCCTCCTTCGACCACTGTTATTTCATTTCGATTTCCCCCTTTCCTACGTTTAGAACACAGGGATTTGATCTGTTTCCTAACGTGCAACAGTTCACAAAGCTCCTCACGTTTTTAGTCCTTGAGCGGGATGACTTCGACATCCCATCATCCCATTGAGAGGGATGCCTTCGACATCCCATCATCCCATTGAGAGGGATGCCTTCGACATCAAAGGAACACGAAATCTTTGACCTGATAAGACAGCGTCTTTAATAGTGGAGACGCAGTGGGCAGACTCCTGTGGAACCAGTGGTTCACGGAACTGGCCTTGGGATCTGGCAGAGGAGAAGGGAATCGAACCGTGCTTGGTAGAAAAACGATTCGGGGCATAAAATGTTCCTTGTATGGTAATAGCAGCCTTCACAGCTGTAGTGTCATGATGTCTAACACAGCTCTGAGAAAAAGTACTGCTCGGGCACCGGATGGCCTTCGTTTTCTGAGGCTCACGGGACGTCTGGCTCTGATGAGAGTGACACAGGGATCCTGCGACGTGTGGACACCTCGTTGGGACCAGCTCGCACAGAGGTCGTCTGCAAGCAGGTGGGTGTCTTTGTTTTCTCTGATTTGTTTTCCCCAGTGCCGCCCCAAATGCCGCAGAGAGCTCGCTTGTCCTTGCATATCTGGTGTGACGGCCCGGAGCACTTTTGTCACGGAAGCACCTTGGGTTTCTCCCGTGCTGCTGGTCCCTATCTCCCATCACTCCGGGCACCGCACACCCGAGAAGGAGCCTTTCCTGGTTCAAGCCTTGCAGAGATGGGAGCAGAGCAAGGGTCTGAAAGAGAGAGCTGGCCCTTTACATTCTGTTGCACAGGGACAATCAGCAGGAAGGCCGAGCCTGGCTGGCGTCCCTACGCCCCCTTCTCACTCTGCAGCGTGTCAGCAACCGGCGGAGCGGCGCTGCAGGTGACATCAGCGCGTTATTCCTCCTGTGAGCTTGGTAGGAGAGAGTGGCTTAAATCCAGACAGCATATTCACGTAGATATCCTTGGGTGCTCAAATGTTCTGGTTTTGTAAGCAGATAAATATAGCTTAGTCTTGTCTTCAGTAAAAAACAATAATAATACACTGGCTACAAGATTACCGAGTGCTCACCCAGGGACGGTGTTAGTGCTTCAGATGTGTCGTATCAGTGAATCATCACATCTCTATTACGTAGGTATAATTATCATCCCCATTTTATAGATGAGTAAATCAAGGCCTAAGTTAAATCACTTGCTCACATTCTCACTGATAAAGGAGAGAGCTATTTACCACTACTGTGCTCTGCATCCTTTCATTTCTTAATCAAATTCTGGTACAATAGACTTTTTCCCCACACCAGTGTCAAAAACTCGAGTGGGGCGGCCATGTGGGATTCATGTCTCTGGTTTTACATAAGGAGCCTTGTCCCAGTTGAGGAATGACAGAGGCTTCTCTCCTTGCAGTGCGAAGCTCACCTTGGCCATGTGTTTCCTGATGGACCTGGGCCTACTGGTCAGAGGTTTTGCATCAACAGTGTGGCACTCAAGTTCAAACCAAGCAAACACTGACTACCTCCAAGAGTCCCCTTCCCTCGCCACTCCCTCATTTCCAAACTCAATTTTCATAATTTATGTGAATGGCTAGTTTTATTACCTACTAAACCAGGCTAAGTTTGCTGCTATCACCAAGCAAGTCACACCTTCTCTAACTTACTACCTGGAGTCAGCTCAACCCTGGCTCTGGCTTTGACTGGAATTTCACAAAATGACAGAGGGGCAACCGTTTCCATTAAATCGACTTCTGTGGGCTTTGCTTGGACCAGAGGGCATGACTCTTTGGGGACATTTGGAGGCTGATGGACAAAGCAAAGAATTCCTACAAAACCACCCTGAACGTTCCATTGCAGTTAAGTTCTTCATGGACATATATAGGTGAGAGATCAAGTGAAAAGAGGAAGGAAAATATGGGGTTAGGGCTTCCCTGGTGGCGCAGTGGTTGAGAATCTGCCTGCCAATGCAGGGGACACGGGTTCGAGCCCTGGTCTGGGAAGATCCCACATGCCACGGAGCACCTGGGCCCGTGAGCCACGATTACTGAGCCTGCGCGTCTGGAGCCTGTGCTCCGCAACAAGAGAGGCCGCGATAGTGAGAGGCCCGCGCACCGCGATGAAGAGTGGCCCCCGCTTGCCGCAACTAGAGAAAGCCCTCACACAGAAACGAAGACCCAACATAGCCAAAAACAAATAAATAAATTAATTTAAAAAAAAAAAAAAAGAAAATATGGGGTTAGACTAATTCACAGTCCCAGCATGGAAAGAAGCAACGAGGAGGAGGGTTGTGGATGAGCCATGTTTTGGGGGATCCATGGGATGCATGATATTTTTTTCAAAACTTTAGACTGTTTTGAACATTCCAGTTCCAACTTCTCTATGGGCAACTTAAGTTTCAATGGGAGTTTGCTAGATTTCAGTGATAATGAATACAAGTGGCTACAAAGTTAAACTTTAATTTAGTTCAAATAAAATATTTACTAAAATCTGTTTGCTTTTTATCTAAGTCTGTGAATTTGCTCGTTTATAAAAATGACTAAATCAAATGCCAAAAAATAGTTAGTTCACGTGGTAGTAGGTGTTTGGTTACACCAATGCTGATAGCAACTCAAGTGTTTTTTACAAATTGAGTCTTGAATAATATTTTACTGAAAGTGTTTAAATCATTTTCTTTGAGACTTTATGGACAGAAAGGAGGCTTAAGTATTCTATTTTTCTCTTTATTACTGTGTTATGCATTATGACCTCTTCTTCTAGTACTTACCCTGGAAATCACAACATCCATCCTTAACTTATTACCGTCATACTAAAATTATTAATTTTTTCTACTTTTCCAAGAATGTTAACCTTAGAACATTTTAATTTCATTAACATCCTCCCATATTTTGTGTTACTATTGTCATGTATTTAATTTTATATACATATAAACCCCACAAATCATTGTTAGTGTATATGTTGATATTCATTTATGTTTACCTACATATTTGCTGTTTCTGTTGCTCTTTATTTCTTCCTGAAATCTCATGTTTCCTTGTGGGATTTTTTTTTCTTCTGCTTGAAGAACTCTTTTTTCTTTTAGTTCATGATTTCTCATGATGAATCTTCTCAGTTTTTATTGGCAAGAAAATGTATTTATTCGCCTTTCCTTTTTTTAAAGCTTTATTGAGGTACAATTGATATATTTAAAAATTGCACATATTTAATGTATACCTTTGGGTCTCCTTTTATTTTTGAAGAATCCTTTTCCCTGGACATAGAATTCTAATTTCCCTGGACATAGAATGTCTAATTCTAAACATTTTACAGTTTCATTCAATTGTCTTATGGCTTCTATAGTTTCTCCTGAGAAATCAGCTGTCAGTGCAATTGTTGCTCCTCTGAAGGTAATGTGTTCCCCTCCCCCCACAACTGTTTCTGTGATTTTCTCTTTTTATTTGATTTTCAGCAGTTTGTAATGTGCCCTGGTGTGGTTGTCTTTGTATTTATTGTGCTTGGGGTTCACAGAGCTCTTTGAATCTTAGGTTGATACTTTCATCAGTTTTGTTATTATCTCTTTCTTTTTTTCCCTAGACTCTCTCCTTTTGAATTACACAAATTTTAGACCATTTATTGCACCCCACATATCTCTAAGGCTCTTTTCTGTATCTTCCCGTTCTTTTAAATATCTGTATTTCTATGTGGATATTTTCTGTCAACCTCTTCTCTTATTTACTAATCTTATCCTTTTGCTTGTCTAGTCTGCTGTTAAACACATCTTATGCATTCTTAATTTTAAGTGTGGTACTTTTGTAGTCCTAAAATAACCATTTGATTCTTTTTTATGGATTCCAGTTCTCTGTTAAAGTTCTCCGTCTTCAACAGACAAAAACAAAATTCTATGAGGCCTTTCCTCCTGAAATAGGTTGAACTTTTAATCTCTGCTCACAAAACTGATGAAAAACAGTGCTCTGCATTTCAGAGGCTTTCCACTTAGGGTTTTAGCACCCTGACCTACGCAGATCCCATATTCATCAAATGTGCTAAGATGAAAAGTAGCCATTTACTTAGGGTCCCCAAGTCTCTGTTATAAATGCTCTGCTCATTTCTGTGTCCCCTAGCAGAAGCCCTTTGTGGGTACAAAGCCTAAATTCTCAGGCTCTTGGCAGAGTTTAGAATTGGCGAATGATCCCAGGATAAAAGGGGCTCTGTGGGGTTCTTCCCTCTCTGGAGTTGTGGCAGACAGAATAATGGCTCCCCAGAAATGTCCATATCCTAATCCCCAGACCTGTAAATACATTACTTTCATGGTAAAAGGGTTTTTTCAGATGTGAATGAATTAAAGACCTTGATACAGGGAGACAGATTATCCTGGATGGGTCCATTCTAATCACATGAGTCTTTAGAAGTAAACCTTTCCTGGCTGGGGTCAGGGAGAGATGTGATGATGGAAGAAGGGTCGGAGAGATGCTGCATTGCTGGCTTTGAAGATGGAAGAAGAGGACCATGAGCCCAAGAATGTGAATAGCTTCTAGGAGCTGGAAAAGGCAAGAAAATGGATTCTCCCCTAGAGCCTCAGAAAGGAACACAGCCCTGCCGACATCTTTATCCCAGTGAGACTGTTTTCAGACTTCCGTGTAACTGCAAGGTAATAAGTGTGTTGTCTTAAGCCACCCAGTTTGTGGTTGGTTGGTAACAGCAGCAATAGAAAACTAGTACAGGAATCTTAGCCCCTTTATTTCTTGTTACCTCAGAACCTTTCTGTTGTCTACAGAGATAATAATTTGTAATTACTTAATAATTTATAAATTAATAAATGTAATACATATTTATAAATTAATAAATAATTTCTGTATTTTGCCTAGCTCTAGTTGTCCTGGATGAGAGTGCTGGTATGCTGCTAGCTACTCATTGCTCCTGGATAATAGCTCACAGTTTTAGTATCCAACGCCTTTTAACTTTGCCCTCACAAATGTCCCTGTGAGGAAGACAAAGACAATATGTTTTTTTGCTATTTTGTATTTGGAGTGGAAGCTCAGGAAGGTTAAGTGAATTATTCCAAATTAGATAATGCTTAAGAAGCCAAGTCAAGCCTACAACACAGGTCTCTAGACAACACAGCCAGTCCTCTTTCCATTATTATAATGTCTGTGACCCACAATCAGAATCAAGCACTCCTATTTTAAATTATTTACATACAGTTACTTTAAGTGAAAAATTTGCTGAATGTTAATAATTTCAAACAATCATGTAACCTCTACCACAATCAAGATACAGAACAATTCCCTTACCCTAAAATTAATTAATCCCTCCCCCACCCCGACCCCAGCCAACTACTGATATTTCTGTCACTAGAGCATTGCCTTGTCTAGCATTCTACATAAATGGAAATATATAGTATGCAGCCATTTGTATTTGAAGCGTTTCACTTGGCCTAACAGTTTTAAGATTCATCCATGTTATATTGTGATTTGTTCCTTTTTGTTGCTGAGCAGTGTACCATAGTCTACCCATGGGTAAACAATTTATCTATTCACCAGTTAACAGACATTTGGGTTGCTTCCACTTTTGGCTGTTACAAATAGTGCTGCTATGAACATTTATATACACACTGTTGTGTAGACTTACGTTTTCATTTCTCTGGGAGTGAAATATATATTTAACTTCATAAGGTACTGTGTATGTTTTTCCAAAGTGGCTGTTCTATTTTGTATTCCCAACAGCAACAAATGAACATCCAGTTGCCCCACATCCTTGTCAACACTTCCTTTTTTTCCCCCCTACAGATGGCCAGTTGCCCCAGCACCATTTGTTGAAGACTTTCTTGAATGTCCTTGACATTTTTACAAAAATTAATTTACCATATAAGTGTGGGTCTATTTCTGGACCCTCTGTTCCATTGATATGTCTATCCTTATGGCATTATGTTGATTAATAATTGCTTTATAGCAAGTCGTAAAATCAGATCAATATGGGTTTCCAGCTTTGTTCTTTTTCAAAATTGTTTCGGCTATGCTGGTTCTTTTGCATTTCCATATAAATTTTTAAATTATCTTGAATTATATTAGATCAGTTAGGGGAGATTGACATCATAATAATGTTTGGTCCCCCGATCCATGAGCCTGGTATATCCCTCCATTTATTTAAGCCTTCTTTAATTTTTCTTTAAATATTTTGTAGCTTTCAGTGTGTGATTCTTATTTTGTTAAATTTATCCCGAAGTGTTTTAATTTTCTTAATGACATTATAAATTGAGTTGTTTAAATTGTTTCTTGCTGTTATATAGAAATACAATTAGCTTTTGTGTTTTGACCTTGTATACTGCAACCTTGCTAAATTGACTTTCTTAGCTTTTTTCTGAATTCCCTAGAGTTTTCTGCATTCACAATCATATTGTCAACAAATAAGACAGTTTTACTTCTTCCTTTCCAATCTGCCTTTTATTTCTTTTTCCTGCTTTATTCACTACCTGGGCCTTACAGTACAAAGTTAAATCAACATAGTGAGAGTGGGTATCTTTGCTTTGCCTTGTTTCTAATTTTAGATAGAAAACATGAAATCTTTCACCACTGAATATAATGTTAGCTGTAGATTTTTCATAGATGACATTAATCAGATGAGGAAGACTCCTATTCCTAGTTGCTGAGAGATTTTATCATGAGTGTTGATTTTTATCAGATTTTTTTTCTGCATCTATTGAAATAATTATGTGGTTCTCCTATATTTTATTAATGTGGTGAATTACATTGGTTGATTTTCTAATGTTAAACCAACCTTGCATTCTGAGATGAACCTTACTTGAACATGATGTATAGTAGTATCCTTTTTGAATCCTGTTGGGTTTTATTTTCTAATATTTTGTTGAGAATTTTTATATCTGTGTTCATGAGTGATATTGCTCCGCATTTCCCTTGTGATGTCTTTGATTTTGTAATCAAGGTAATGTTAGCATCATAAAATGAGCTGGGAAATGCTCCCTCTTCTATTTTCTGAAAAAGTTTTTTTAAGACTGGTATTATTTCTTCCTTAAATGTTTGATGGAATTTACCAGTGAAGCCATCTGTATCTGAAGTTTTCTATGTGGGGAGGTTCTTAATTGTGGATTCAATTTCCTTAATTTATATAGGTCTGTCAAGTTTTCTTAAGCCACTTTTGGTAAATTGTTTCTTTTAAGGAATGTGTTTATTTCATCTAGATTGTCAAACTTGTAGGCATTAGATTGTTCATAATAGTCTCTTATTATCCTTTTAGTGTCTGAAGGGCATGTGGTGAGGCTCCTTCTTTCATTCCTAATACTGGGAATTTGTGTCTTCCATTTTCTTGATCACTCTAGCTAGAAGTTTTTTAGTTTTCTTGGATTTATTTCAAAGGGTAGGTTTTGGGTTTACTGATATTCTCTATTATTTTCTGTTTTCAGTTTTATTGATTTCTACTCTTTATTCTTCCTTTTGTTTGCTTTGGGTATAATTTATTCTTCTTTTTGTAGTTTCTTAAAGTAGAAGCTTAGATCATTGAGTTTTAGACCTTTTTTTCTTTTCCCACATAGGCATTTAAAATTCTGAATTTCCCTGTATACCCTATTTTGCCTACATCTCACAAATTTTGATATGTGTATTTTCATTATCATATTTATATGATATACTATCAACATATTTTCTAGTATTGCCATGACACCGCCCACCCCAACCCCGCCACCGCCTCTGAGTGCACCCCAGGCTTCTCTTAGCCCTGGGCTAAAATCTGGGCAGATGAGACCAGCTGCTGTGGCTCCCTTGTGCCTTCTTCAAGGAGAGCTTGCATTCTTCACTGGAGGTCATTTGCTTCTTGTTACTCTCCAGTACTTTCAGGTAGTTGCTCTGTGTATTATGTTCAGTCTTCTGGTTGTTTTCTGCAGAAGCACAGTCATCTGGAGTCACCTTAGTCATTGTTCTTGGAAGTGGAAACGTAAGACTCTCAGTTGCCAGTACTTTTCTCAGTGGTGTGTCCTCCTTTCTGGCATGGTCTCCAGAACTTTAATTGGATTTTTATTCAATGATGTTGTACATTCTTCTGGTGATATACATTCTTCCTGGCTCGCCAGGAAGCTGTACAGATTAAAAATCAATGTTTTAGAGGCTCATCATTGAGAAATTTTTCTGAAGCCAAAAGCTATTGGCCAAGTCTTAATTTAAATTTTTTCCAACCTATAACTCATGGCTATGCTCTGTGGATTCACTTCTTAATCTAAGATCCTTTAATGGGCTTGAGGGGAGTCATGAACCCCTGAAATTGTTTTTTTAAAAGTGACTTACATGTGTTTTTTTTTTTCTGGGGAGAGTTTTTTAACTTATCAGATCTTCAAAGGGGCCCTTTGCCTAACACTGATTGAAAACCACAGTGCATGTCAGTGGAGTTACGGGGCCTTGAGTATTGTCAAAGACGAGGTGGACAAGACCCTTGTTTTGACTCAATTTTCATAAAAGATTGTCATCCCTAATTTTGCTTTATTGCTTTTTCAGATGTATATATTGGCCTTATAGAACACAGAAATATGTAACAGGTGGTCTTTAACAGAGGAATTTATATTGTGATTTCCTTGATACCTAATAGCCTTTTTTTTTTCTTTTCTCATAAATTCCTAGGGAATAGGTTCCAGCAGCTCAGACGCCCCTCTGCTGGTTCTCACACAGTGGGCTTCTCTGGGTGGAGCAGGCTGGGCTTTAGTTGAATGCAGGTACCTTTGTCTTTATCTTCCTTCTTTTTCTGGTCATTCTCCTTCACGTGTTTCGGAAAGCTATCTCAGGTCTGGGAGTGCTTCATGTGCACAGAATGTACATTGATTCTCTTGGCAAAAATCTTGCCCTTGTTGGTTTTCAACGACACCAAAGGCATGCCGATGGGAGCAGTGGTGGGGCATGCGTTTTTAACCGTGCCCTTCCCTTGACATCTGCAGTATCACCTTTCTGGCAAATTCGCATGTACATGGCCAAAGAAACAACTCCAGGCTTTCTAAAGGCCTAGAGAACATATAACACGTTCCTCTTCTCTTTCCCTTGTGCCTGTAATTTTGGTGAATTCCTGGAAGATGGAGGTTCCAGCCAAAGGCCTTTTAACTCCTCTTGTGGTATGTGATGAATCAAGATATTTTGTGCTGGATACTGGCTATGAATACAACTTATGTGCTGTAGTCTGGCTCCTAAACTTTTGTGGGTTTTAAAATATATTCATTATATTACAGCCAGTTGAGATCATGTTGCAAAAATGTAAATCACCGTTAATAGCTGGTTATTATCATATTATAAAAAATATAAATCATTATTAAGGACCACAGATTCCATTTGCTGGATGTTATGCTGTGGGTTAAAAAAAGAATCGCTGGTGCCAATTTCATTAGCCTGTCAGTTGGGTTCTAATATTTTATTTTTTAATCCCTGTATAACTGTTTGAGGAAATGTATTTATTCTAGAGAAGAAAGAATTCCAGGAAGAATAGTTGTATATTTATATGGTGGCCGTTTTTACTTGATATTAGATGTTGATTTCCATTTTTGTTTTTTTATTTCCGGAGGGCCCACTCTGCTTGCCTCTGCTCCTTTTCTTTTTCTTTGCACCTGTCACAGCTTAAAGAAATTGAAGTTGCTCTAATTGTCAGCGACTATGATTCAGGCTGCTGGGTTCTCATAGCATCTCAGATATAATCTCCCAGACTAAGAGGGTGGGAAAGACCCATTCAGAAAATAATGACTAATCAGACAGGATCCTTCGCCCCATTCATTGCCTACCTTTGGAGCACTCTTTCTCAAGGTGATTTGCCTGATTTCAGGTGTGCTTGCCACAGCTGTTACATTCCCACTCTGACCATATTTTCTTTTAAGAAGCACCTTTCCTAAAAAATAGAAGCACCGATTGCTGCACTAGTCTACCCTGCTTTCTGGAGGTCTCTGCCACTCACTCCAACCAAGTACTGTGTGAGCGTTCTCACACTGAAGCACCGAGTAATGCATGCAGAGGAATAATAGCAATTTAACAGAAAATGGTTTTCATCTGCTCTCCAGGCATGTCTTTCTTTGGCCACAGGAGAGAACCTCAATCATTTTTTATTGAATTAACAACTTTATAGATTAACCTCATATCCAGGAACTTCATGCCTACCATCAAATCAGCACACATACACACAGTGTAAAAAATAAAGGAGATGTAGTCAGAAAGAAGTTGAAACCATGACTTGTTTGAATAACTACAGAGAGTTATGACTGATGAAGTGATCATTGGATTATGTACTGGTGGATTGGAGCACCTCTGCTCCTCTTTGTTCACAGCAACAGCAAGCAAAAAACAAAACAACACCCCATAATTGTTTTGAATTATATCTTAAGATCTAGAAGGAATGTCAAATGACTAGAGCAAAGAGATTGAATTATATACTTGTGTTAAAAAAATAAAATATTAAATAACATATAAACTGCAGTGCTGCAGTGAATTTCTGACACAAACCATCCGGAGCTGCACCCTCTCCACAGGTTTGGGGCATGATCCCCAACAAGACTGCCCTCGTGTCAGATGCCAGGCACATTTTGGGGGTCCCTAGGCCACCTGCACTTCTGACCAACTGGCTACAATCCAGGGGTGCTCTTACGACCCCCTCAGCTTCAATAATTCACTGGAATGACTCACAGAACTCAGGAAAGTGCTATGCTTATTATTACAGTTTTACTCTAAACAATACAAATCAAGACCAGTCAGTGAAGAGACACATAGGGTGAGGTCCCGACACAGAGCTCTGGCGCCCTCTCCCTGTGGAGCCAGGATGCACCACGGTCCCGGCACAGCCACCGGGAGGCTCACCCAAGCCTCAGCATTCAGAGTTTTTATTGGGGTTTCATTACCTAGCATGATTGATTGCATTGCTCACGTGATTGAACTCAATCTCTATTCCCCCTTCCCTACCTGGAGTCAGGAGGTTGGGCTGGCTGATATCTCGTGGCTCAAAGCTAAAATCCTCTCATCACATGGTTGGTCTTTCCAGCAAGACCAGCTCCCACCTGAGTCACCTCCTTAGCATAAAATCAGGTATAGTCCAGTGCTCATTATGAATAACAAAGACTCAGACATCCCTCGGGAACTTCCAATGGTTTAAAGGCTCCATCCCAGGAACCCAGGACAAAGACCAGACAAGTTCTTTATTATATGACTTTTAGGAAGTAACACTACATATAAAAAATTACAGGGTGTTTTTAATACTATATTCATAGCCTTAAATGCTTTTTTTATTTATAAGAGAAAATAAATGAAGTTAAAGATTCATTTAAAGAAGTTAGAAAAAAAGAATAAGGTGATCTTAAGAAAAATAGAATAAAGAAATGACAAAAGGAGACATTAATGAATTAGGAGAAAAATATAGTAAGAGTAAAACATCAAAGAAATGGGTCTCTGAAAAACAACAGTATAAAACAAACTTCTAGTAGTTAATCTAGAAGAAAAGAATATTTATCTGAACTAAAATTAGATATGAAATGCAGGGTATAAAAACAGATACAGGAAATTTAAAAATTGCTAACATGCTCTTGTAGAGCTCAACTGAAAAAGATGGGTGAAGTGTATGATTTTTGCAGAAAATATTAAGTGATCAAAATTACTATAATAAAATCTGTAATGCCCAAATAGACTAATGTGCATAGAGGACTAGAAATTATTCATAGTTGCCTGCAAAAATGACTCTGGGCCTGGAGAGTTTCATGAGCGAGTTCTTTCAAACCTCCAGTAATTCCTGTGCCATGACATAGTTCCTGGGTTGGTGGGATGAGGGAAGGGGGAGAGAAAGTCAATTTAATAGTTGGGAAAATAACGTAACAATGAACATTAAATCCCATCCAAGGTAGAGGATAACACAAAAGAAGGAGATCTATAAACCAATTTCACCCAAGAAAATAGATGTGAAAACATTAAGCAAATTTCTAACAAAATCATTTCATTGGGATATTAAAAGAATCATTTGGCTTTTACTCTGGTCAGTATGAAAAATTAAGATTCTTTGGAGGTCACTCCAGTTCAAGACAAAACAAAAATAGAACCTGCATGAAACACTCCTGTTTCCAATTACATTGCTTGGCCTGCAGGACCTAAGAGAAATGGTCAAGGCATGTTGTGGGCATGGAGGGTGGGACTCTAATAGGAAGTGAGACAGGAAGCATTCAGAAAAGGCTGGGTCGCCTGGGGGTGGAGGGGGGTTAAGCCAACATCACTCATCCATTCAGTCATTTATTTAACAAGTATTTAAGGGGTACCTGCCCTATGCTGGGCTCTTTCCTAGGTACCAGAGACCCAGCCGTCAACAGCACGACAATCTGGAGTCCTGTCCTCATTTGGAGCATCCATTCTAGTAGGGGAGACTGGCAACAGAATCAATTAATAAATACAGTAAAATTTTAGGTGGTGCTAAGTGCTGTGGAGAAAAATTAAGCCTGGAAAGAGGATAGGGCACATTGGGTGGGTTACAGTTTTAGATAGGGTGATCAGGGATGCCTCACTAAGAAGGTACCATGGAAAGACTTGGAGATGAGGGAAGCTATTCCAGGCAGAGGGAACTGCACACTGTAAAGGTTACGTGGAGGGGTGTTTAGAAACTGAGGAGACCTGTGTGGCGGAAGAGGAGCCAGAGGAGAATGACATAGGGTCTGAATACACAGTGGCCGTCTGCTCTTTCCAGTATGGTGCATCAAGTGGAGATGAACTGGGGATGCCACCCCGTATCCTTTAAGTCTTTAAGGTGGTACTAATTCCCCTAATCTTTCCCCAAAGGGACACAGAGCCCTGTGCTGTAGTCACTGTACACTGGAGAGGAGAAAACCTCGAACTTTGAGGTCTGTTGGATACGGGGTCTGAGCTGTCACTGATTCCAGGGACCCCAAAAGCACCGTGGTCACAGTGGGGATACACAGAGCACGTGGGCCTGGCCCAGATTCATTCACCAGGGGATCACTGAGCCCATAGGTCCATTAGCCGGCCCCTGAGTACTTAAGACGCATATACCTCCCAGCTGGCAGGACCCCATCTGTGGAGCAAGGACAATCGTGATACAAAGGTTCAAGCAGAAGCCTGAAACTGTGCCCCCCACCTCACCCCAACCAAGACACTGAACCAGAAGCAGGGCTACATCCCACGGAAAATGGCAGAGATTAGTTACATTTGGAAACAAATAATTAGAATAAACAACAAAACAGCAGCAAAGCCGAGGATGCAGGGCTGCTTTTTGTAGAGAGCTCCTTCTTGCTGCTCTCTGACTTTCTTCTTGGTTTGTGTATGCTCCTCTGAACCCTGGTTTCCTTTGGAGCGATGGAAGGATCTGAATAGTTCCGTTGGCTGGTATTGGACTTAGGAAAGGGTGGGGCAGACAGGTCACATTGCCACCTGCGTACACATCTTGTCCTGAATCATGAAGTTAGGCTTGGCTAAAAAACTGAGTTTAAAATGTGACCCAGTGGGCACTCGTGCCTTAAAAAGGTATAGACCTCAGTCTGAAGGCTGGTTGATGACTCTGGAGGGCTTCTTCCTGTATGTTGGAGCTCACCGTTGCTCTGAGGGGTTTAAGAAAGCCTGTCCTTAGGAATAGCCCAAGGATGTTTCTCAAGGGTTATCATGGCTTGATTCTGCCCTGGCATAGGCCGTAAACACCATTATCCATCCCCCATGATGCAAGGACAATCTGAACACATTATATCACCAGTGACCTTGAGTTTCCCAGGTCTGTCGACCCACTGACATTGTAAGGTGCCCCGAGAGACATCACTGGAGCCTCAGGACTCCAGGAAAAGGCCATTTTCTCAATACACCAGCAAGAGAGGAATTCTTCAAAGAACCGGGGCTTGCCGTCCACATCGGTCCAATTTCCTGTCCTCATACTTGCTGACCTTTCTCCCATATTAAAACTCACTATAGAGGGGCCCCCGAGTCTAGTTCTGGGGAACAGGGATGGGAGACAAAGAGACTTCTGCTCATTTCATCTGAACTGGGGGCATCCTGCGAGGGACCCTGCCTGGGTCAGGGAAGGATGTTTGTCTCAATGAAGTTACCCAAGCCTGGGTCCTGGAGTCTCCCCTGAGAGTCATGAACAAAAGAGTAATTCCTGTTGCATTTAGATGCTGATTATGGGGGAGGGGTGGTAAGATGAGGGTGGGGCGGGATATTCTTAGTAATCCGAGTATTTGACTGATTGGTAACTGCGTACAGCTTGTTTCTTTCTAGCGTGTACCCCTTGAAATCATTTTCTTTGTAAATGTTAAAAGCCATATGAAAAAAACAAAACTAACCTTGATTACCCTTCTTTGTACTTCAATCAGCAGCATGTCAGCCCCTGAATAAACTGTAATTCCTTCACTGTGCCTGTGAGGAGAACATTTAGGCCACATTAAAAAAAAAAAATCTTGGTAGGCGTCTCAAGAACAATTAGCAATTAGAAGCATCTATATTCTACGCGTTACTCCATAAGCACCGCTGCTTGATTGATTTCAGCCTCGGGCACTGCTTCGCTCGGGATCCCCACCTTCACCGATTGCCAGCTCTTGGAGTCACTGGAGGCCTCTCAAGTGTCGAGGAAGCTCTTGGTGTCCGTGAATCTCTTAGTGCATCGTTAACTTGAGAACTGGACTTGATGCCTATTCCTGGCGTCCTTCTGGGGGTCACCAGCACTCCCCTCCAATCTCCATTGCTGGGGACTAATGATAAGAAACCAACTGCCGGGGCGAGTGCTGGCGGAGAGCCTGGGACACCTGTGCTCTCCCTGGACGCCGGCCACAGCCTGCAATGAGCTTTGCCTACAGATAACATCCTATTATCAGGACTGACTGTTCCCAGAGTAACAGACTCCAAACACCGTAAAATGCCACAGAGAGAAGAGAATGAAAAGGCACTGGGTCCAACCCCTGTGCATTTTACCGTTAGACCGAATCCCAGAGAGACTGAAGTAGCTCATGACGATAGCGACACCCGAGGTTCCTGAGTCCTCACGCCAGCCTCTTCCCTAGGCAGTCTTCATGGGTGGAAATTGGGTTAGGTGGCTTCTCTAGGATGTTAAATTTGTACAACAGTTCAGGTACAATCCTGATTTCAGGCAGAGGAATGGACTTGAGGACTTTTCAAGGCCACAGTCAGGACCAGGAGTCTCTGAGAGCTGCAAAAACTGTGCTGTCTTCAGCAGTGTTCCACGTTAAGCGGGTGGCCATCCTGCATCGCCTCAGACCCACCCATCTCCCCGGAGCCCGAACACTGCGGATTGGGGCCGAGACCTGCAGCAGGGCCAAGGCTGTACGAGGTGGGAGAGGGTCCACACTAGCCAGGAGACACTCACCCTCAGACCCCAAGAGGCAGCCGATGCTGAAATTTCACATCTAGGTGCCTCTCTGGCCTCATCCTTGTCCCTATGGGTACCCCAAAAGATGTAAGAAGAGGGGGACGAAAACAGCAAGGGGCAGGGTGACCTGCACAGGGGGTGGGCACTAAGGAGAGTCACCAAGATGAGGTACAGCGGAGAAGAAACATCCTCAGCGGGAGTGGAGCCTACCTCACCCGGGCCTGGGGTCTGAGCCAGGAGTGGGAGCCCCTTTGAGAGGCCCTGGGGTGACCATTTCCACTGAGCCTAAGACATGTGTCATCCCCAGATCCTAGGCTAAACCGAGGTTCCAGGATGGGAATGACTGCAGGGGCAGAGCTGCTCCCTGGGGTCTCCTTCCCGGGCCAGAGACCCTTGGGCAATCCACAAGCAGGTGGGATGGGCAAGAGCAGCCTGAGGGGCCCCTGTCACCATGACACGTGGTGACATGGTGACCAAACCACCTCCAAAATGACTTCAGTGGATTCAGTGAAGCCTAGACCATGGTTCAGTCTCAGTTCAGCGATGCTTCCAGAATGTCTGCACAAAAAGTCACATTGTTGGGCTTCCCTGGTGGCGCAGTGGTTGAGAATCTGCCTGCCAATGCAGGGGACACGGGTTCGAGCCCTGGTCTGGGAAGATCCCACATGCCGCGGAGCAACTAGGCCCGTGAGCCACAACTACTGAGCCTGCGCGTCTGGAGCCTGTGCTCCGCAACGAGAGAGGCCACGATAGTGAGAGGCCCATGCACAGCGATGAAGAGTGGCCCCCGCTTGCCACAACTAGAGAAAGCCCTAGCACAGAAACGAAGACCCAGCATAGCAATCAATCAATCAATCAATAAATCTTTAAAAAAAAAAAAGTCACATTGTTTTGCCATAGACAGGAAGCCACCAGGAACCCAGGGACCCCCTCAGTGGTCTGCACTTAACAGAAGTGGCTCCGACCTAAAACCAAATACATGATAGCTTACGACGCCGAATAACCAATTGTAGAAGATGGAACAGTAAAAATAGTAAAAGAAAAAAAAACAGTAAATAGTAAATGCAAACAAAAAAATTCTAGCAACCTTTTATGAGCCTTTAAGCATTTTTTTCACTTACCATGATTTGTTTTTGAAATGTAGGAGTGTTTGGTTGAGGTTCATAATGTTTATGAGTCCTATGAATTTTATGTATTTTTTAAGAAAATTGTTTCCAAATTGGGGCATGTTTTTCCTATTCTTTTAAATCAGTGTGCTTACTCTGCTTGCTTAACAGTGTTTTCCATGAATTTAAATTTTCCTTTCTGGTTCTAAGTAAATCTCCGAAAGAATATTGATCAAAATGAATCTTTTGAATCACTAGTATTTTTAATTGTTAATGTTTGTGCACTTCAGAATGATCTGTATTTAAATGTACTTTCCAGTAATTTTGTCCACTTTGTCAGTTGTTTTGCCTTTTAAACTGATGTAAGTTGGTTTTCAATCAGTAATTCCTGCCTTACTGTTATAAGTCAGAGCCAGCTACTTGTGTATTCTGCCATGTGCTCGTAAGATGCGGGGAGGTGCCTGTGGGACGGGACGTTTGGGGCTGACCAGATGCTGTTAATGGAGGTGATGTTCCCGTATCTGCTTGCGTCATCCACATGCACGAACACGTTTGCTTTATAGAGTAGAGGAAGGCCTCTTGGATGGGGTTTGAACCATCCAAGGAAGGAACCCTTTTCGTGAAAATCTCCATAAGATTCTGGATAAGAATCGGCAGCCACAAGCAGACTGAGGTCTTCTGGAGATACTTTAGGAGAATAGTAGAAATTAGGGGAGGGGTCAGGAGATAGTCCGGCACAGTGTTGGGGGCGGCCCTTCCAGCAGCCTCTTCCGGTGCCCTAGCGCTGTCTCGTGGTCACGTGGGGTGGGGGAGGGGAAGCGGTCAGCACGGGTGTCCTCACAGCAGCCACCACTGATGCGTCATCGCACCCCAGGACGCTGCACCGGCAGGAGCTGCATAGCAGGGGAGGGAGCGGGCCAGCAGCCAGCCTGGTGACTGCAGCAAAGAGGCTGGTTCGTGGCTGCCTTCAAGGTCCCCTTTGGAGACTCCCCAGAACAACTGGGAGACATAAGGAGAGCTGTGTCCCTTTTAAGGTATATTTAGGGAACCTCAAATTATTGTAATTTGGGCATTAAAAGTTAATGAGACAAATGCAGCGGACACGGGTTCGTGCCCTGGTCTGGGAAGATCCCACATGCCGCGGAGCAACTGGGCCTGTGAGCCACAACTACTGAGGCTGCGCGTCTGGAGCCTGTGCTCCGCAACAAGAGAGGCCGCGATAGTGAGAGGCCCGCGCATCGCGATGAAGAGTGACCCCCGCTTGCCACAACTAGAGAAAGCCCTAGCACAGAAATGAAGACCCAACATAGCAATCAATCAATCAATCAATCAATCAAAATCTAAAAAAAAAAAAAAAAGTTAATGAGACTTAATATTGTAGCCACAGGCCAGTGAAGCCTGGATGTAGCCCTTGCACCTGTGATGGCTATGTAGCTAAACTAAAGAGAATATTATCTAGACGAAACATTTCTTACCTCTTTATTCTAATTTCAGTGGTAAAAAAAATGGCATTAGCATATTAGCAACTTCACTGAGATAGTATTTCTCAGCTCTGAGATTGGCAAAGGCCAAAAATGCAGTAACACACTCTGTCGGTGAGACTGTGGAGAAAGTTGGGGAATACAAAACAGCACAACCCCATACGGGGCAGTTTGGTGATATCTACCAGAAAACGTACGTTTACCCTTTGACCCAGCAATTTGACTTCTAGGAATTGACCCTAAAGCTGTATTGGCAAAAATAAGAAAAAGAGAATGTACAAGGATTTTCACTGCAGCGCCGTTTGTAAAAGCAAAAGACTGGAAACAATCGAAGTGTGCATCAGTCAGGAGACGGTTGAATAAGCTATGATGCGGCCACACGACGAGTACTGTTTAAAACAGGATTAAAAACAGGAATGAAGACTGTCTCCACTGCCAGCATGAAATGACCTCCAGGCTATATAACAGTGGGGAGGACTGTGTGTAGTATGCTACTTTCATCTACCAAAGACGGCAACTTCTCCAAATAAACGTTCCTTTGTAGATTTGGGTCAGAAACCATGAACATATTTTCCGTAATTATGAAACAAAATTAAATTTAAAAAATCAGTCCCCAAATAATCAAGAATAAAGTGAAACAATGAACCTAACTATCATGTTAGTGGCATTGCCATAGGGAGAGGAACAATTGTAAGTAATTTTAAAACGTGGTAATCTGACTGTCTCTCCACAATGGGCTGTTACCTAGGACAAAAAGAACTGCCAAAGAAAAAATTAAGCTATTTTCATATCATAGTGTTGGCAGATGAGCAATTACGTTGGTGTCATTGGGAACTGGGATATTTGGTGTGGAAGAGAGGAGAAACCAATGGATGATAGATAAGGTGACATAAAAAGCCTATAGTTTTCAATTTGAGTTGGAAATTCAAGTATGTAAACATATAAAACTCATTTTATCTTAAAAAAAAATAATAATTTCCTAACCCTGTCCATGAAGAGGCCTAAAAACAAGGAGCATTCCAATGAGAGGAGGCAAGCAAGACCCCAGCGTCCCTGGTCAGTTATATATCCTGGATCAAACATCCCAGACTGATCTTCCAGTGAAGATCTTGGCAGTGAAACTACTGCCCCAGCAGAAATGGCCGAGCCAGCCCAGCAGAGGCAAGAAGGCTGTTTTCATCAGCACCAGATTTGCCCCCGTCTCAGTGATCATCCCGGCTGGGCCCCATCAGTGTGATCCCAGCCAGATACTGCATTCCTGGGCCACTTGAAAGATAAGACCCTAACACAGGAAGCAGCAACAGGGAGTTGGGGACATCAAAACCAGTCAGCTCGTAAAAACTCACAGATGGCCCTGACAGAACACAGCTGCTGGCCCACGGCCGGTATGGGGACATCAGCAGCACAAGTCACAGGACGCCCAGCCTCGAGGGGCTGGAGCAGAGGTGGTTCTGTCCCCCAGGGTCAGCGTCAGGAAGGGCTTCTCCCCCCGCTCCCTGGCTGCCTTCAAACTCTCGGGCACGTCCCAGGAAACCAGTGAGTCTGCAGACTGCTTTACTCAAAACCACCAGAAAGCCTTCTCTTTTATTTTCTACTGATATATATTTGATTTACAATATTGTGTTAGTTTCAGGTGTACAGCATAGTGATTCAGTATTTTTGCAGGTTATACTCCATTACAGGGTTATTACAAGACATCGGGTATAATACCCTGTGCTTACAGTTTATCCTTGTTGCCTTTTATTGCTGAGTCAAATGCTCACAAGGAAATGTGGCATTCAAAAGCAGGATGGGATTTTTTCTAATAATATAGGAAAATAAAGAAAGAAACCAAGCACACGAACTTCCCATTTGGATGCACAGACGTGGCGTGAGCTCCTTCTCACTTTTCAACGTGAGAAGGGCCTCTTCCTTCCCTCTCACCAGCCTCACTCCTGTCTCTCTCTTAGGTCTCAGCTTCCTGTCACTTCCTTGGGAAAACCTGTAAGCACCTGGGTCAGGTCGGATCCTCCCGTTCATACACCCCAGACTCTCTGAAATCACTTACTACATTTGCAATTCATAAATTATGTAGTTACTTGTTTAACATTCTTCCCCTCTTGATGATGGGCTGTCCCCTTATGGTTTCCCAGATTCCACTCAGCCTCAGCGTCTTCCCACCTCGCTCCAGGGAGGCATCGAATGCAGGTTTAAACAGCAAGTCTCAGGTGTAGCATGAAGAGCCCCAGTCTGACATCACCCTCCCTCAGAGCAGCAGGCCCTGGAGATGTCCCCAAAGGCAGGGCAGGTCCTCTCCGTGGAGGTGATGGCTCAGAGGGGGCACCAAGGCTGTCGAGGTCACTGCTGTTTTTCCGGGACCTACATGATGCCTGGTTCACTGTAGGAGTCCAGGAAGTACTCCTTCGGATGACAGTGAATGCTGGGTGGCTGGCCATCCGGGTCACGGCTGCACAAAGTGCTTCCAACAGTGATCATTAGGATGACCTTATGTCCCGTGTGCCGGGCTGTCCTGATCTGTCAATTGTCCCTCCCTCCTAAGAATGTCCTAGTATTGATGACAATGTATTTGGACGCCCTGCGGAAGTATCAGTCAAGCCAACGTCTTCCTATTAAATAAAAACGGAGGGCAGGGGTGAAAACACCTCACTCGGGGCTCAAAACCCCTTTCTCACTTTGATCCTAGGTTCAACAAGAATTTATTCGTAAACCACCTTTATTTCCTTATTATCAAAGTAATAAATATTCAATTTGGAAAATTTAGGAAATACAGATATGCAAAAAAGAGGACATCTCAATCACTGTAATCCCAACACTAGAGATACCCACCCTAATATTCTGAGATCATTCTTCTCCCATGAAAATACATACTTTTTATCAAAATGACAGCACACTTGCAGGCGCAGTTAAGACATGCAAGTTACCAGGCAGCATGTATCCTGTGTGACCCAGAACATCTTGCTGCTGTTCAGATGATATATCTGGGGGTATAGCGTCCATATATATATACCTGACCTGGTGCCTGCTCAGCCCGGGCTACACCCCATGCAGGTGCAATCGGGCAGTACCCACCCGGGGTGCTGCCAGTGGTCGGGGTCGAGAACCAAGCCTGGAGGTCTTCCCTCTGCACGGGCCTTTCTCCCACTCCTTTTACTTACTCTGTTCCATTTTTGAAATAATACCTGGGTTTTTGTCATTCACATGAACAACAAGGACCTTCCCAAAAAGCAATAGATACAGTTTTCCTTTAAGGGGAAGTCACTGGGGTATCCAGAAGATTATCCAAATATAGGGATCGGACCAACAAGATTTCTGGAGACTCTCCTCAATCCTATATCCCTATGCGAGGATATCTAGGAAAGTGTTCTAAGAATCTGTAAACCCCTAGACATCTTAATCATTGTCAACACTTTGTGGTTACAATCAGTAGTGCTGGAACTCATATTTTGATAAATTGAAAAATGTCTCTCCTTTTCAAGACCCTTCTGGAAGAAAAGAGAACATATATATTTTTTCTCATGTATATATATTATATATATATAAATCTATTTTGTTTATAGATTCTATTATACATATGTGTGTGTATATATATGTATATTTATGTATGTATGTGTGTATATAAATTGTCTAAAAATCTCTCACCCCTTTCTTTCCTCTTAGGTCATTCTCCTCCTCTGTTGGATTTGAGATCTATTTTATAATTCAGAGTTGATCACTAAAAATACATTAAAAAGCCAAAATGCTTAATGTGTCCACCTTAAGTTTTCGGTACTTTTTAACAGTCCAGTTAGAGTTGTACCT
This sequence comes from Balaenoptera musculus, assembly GCF_009873245.2. Lineage (NCBI taxonomy): Eukaryota > Metazoa > Chordata > Mammalia > Artiodactyla > Balaenopteridae > Balaenoptera > Balaenoptera musculus. The sequence continues at coordinate 12,504,819 of NC_045786.1, read as the reverse complement.
GGGAGAAAAGAAGCAGTGGAGCTGGGGAGATTGAAGGTGGAGGAAAGACAGGGCGTGGTCGCTGGGGCCAAGTCCGGGGGAGGCCAGAGCCGGGGGGGTCGGGGTCGGGGGCGGAATGGGGGGAGGCAGAGGCGGGAGAGAGGCCGGCCCTGGTGAAGAGGAAAGGAGAGAGAGAGCCAGGTGAGCGGGTGCTAAGTCTGTGGAGGGGGCAGGAAGCTAAGACAGATGATGCCTCCAGGTTCCCCCTGTAGAGATCGGGGCAGGTTCTCGGGGAGCAGTGAAAGCAACTCTGCCCTGGAGCTGGGGACGGAGAGGAGAAGGAAGCTTCCAGACACATGTGAACAGGTTTTGTTCATTACAACAAAGGTTGGTATTTAAAACCTCCCAAGACCACTTTAAGAAAGTATCAGGGGGCTTCCCTGGTGGCGCAGTGGTTAAGAATCCTCCTGCCGATGCAGGGGACACGGGTTCGAGCCCTGGTCCGGGAAGATCCCACATGCCGCGGAGCAACTAAGCCCGTGCGCCACAACTACTGAGCCTGCGCGTCTGGAGCCCGTGAACCACAACTACTGAGCCCGTGAGCCACAACTACTGAAGCCCACGCGCCCGTGCTCCGCAATGAAGAGTAGCCCCTGCTCGCCGCAACTAGAGAAAGTCCACATGCAGCGACGAAGACCCAACACAGCCAAAAATAAATAAATTAAATAAATAAATTTATAAAAAGAAAAAAAAGAAAGTATCAGGCAGTGCGGTAAATCACAGGAGCCACAAGCCCTCTGCTCCTTCTCCCGTGGACGTGGCGGGGGGCGGGGGGCAGGGGCTCACCCTCCATCCCGGGAATCTGAGCCGCAGGGACACAGGGACTTACGTGGCAGAGGTGATGCCCAAAACGTGACTTGCAACTTGTAACTTCCGCCAGAAGCAGCTGGCGGATTTCTGCCTGGGTCTTGCCCACTCGCTCTGGGGTGGGGCGGGGAGGGGAAGGGCAGCTGCCACGTCGACAGCCGCACCCCCACCCCCGAGATTGCCAGGCGGGGAGAGGCCTCTCTGAGGAACCCGGCGGTCCCAGCCTCACAGCTGTCCCGATGTGCACTAGCCATGAGGGGGAGCCCCCATCTGGGGAGCCCCCAGACCACCGGCCCTCAGTGACCTTAGTCACCCTCCACCTGCCCGAATTCGTGGCCCACAAAACACATACGATAAAGCGGGGGGAAATCGGCTCAGCAGCCAAAGTCACCAGAACAGTAGTGTCCACTACAGCTGAGCACACCTGCCTCCTACCACCTACCAGGGCCACTCCCGGTAAATATCTAACCAAGTCGTCTCTGCTTGCACCAAGAGACACATACAAGAAAGCTCACAGCAGCGCCATATTCGTGACAGTGGCAAACTGGAAACAACGCAAGAAAGGCAAGACGAGAACTATCCATGGGCTGGATGGGACTGGGTGGAACCAGAAAGAATCAGGGAAAGGATGGCAGCAGAGAAGCCTGGATTGGCTGTGGCCTGATTGGGCGGTGGGGGGTCCCAGTTAGATGGCTGTACAGTGCTGAGTATGACACCCATTGTCACAGCTAAACACCCACTGGAAGAGGAGGCACCACCTCCCACCTCCCCCCACCAGCATATGTGAGCTAGTCTTCCCCTAACCAGCCCACTCTACTTGTATTTGCTCTGATCGTTACAGTGTTCCTGGCCTTGTGCCTGGTGATGAGAAAGAAGGGAAGGGAGGGAGAGAGGGAAAATGGAAGCACTAGGTCTCTTTCATTTAAGAAACAGGCATTTAAACAGATGATTTCAATACAACAAGACGGTGAGTGCCGTATTCCAGGTTTGCCTGTGTTGGTCACTAGATTTCTCCTTGAATACGCCACCTGTCTTCTAGAAAGGAAACTCTGTGAGAGCTGGGACAGCATTCTACTGACTTTTCAATTGCCATAGCATCCAGGCCCTCGTGCATGGTAGGTACGTCAAACCCATTTTTTTTTAAACCCATTTTTAAAAAACTGAATGGCTGAATTAAGCCAGAGCTAGCTGCGTTTGTAAGGTCACCCACGAGGTGGCCTGGAGATGATGTGAACCCTCCTCCCCTGCAGCCAGGTGAGAGGAGATACGCGTGGGGCTTAGACGAGAACACCTAGCCTCCGGTTTGCCCTGGGTCAGTGGACTGAAGCCAAGGTCTGTGGACAGCTAGATGTAGCCAAGGACAAACGCCCCTTCCCCAGCATCCCATGACACGGCCATCACAACGGGCTCCAGGCACAATGGTCCCATCTAACAACATAGCATCATAGAAAAGTGGGCAGGAAATGGCCCCCGGTCCTGGGGGCTGAGGAGGGAGTTCAGGGGACCCACAGGTGGAAGGAAATACCCAGGTAGTGAGCGGTGTCTTACCTGACCTGCTTTTGTCCTCCATGGGTCAGGCTCTCTGGACCCCTGTGATCTATATCCCACTGACCGGCTGAAGTTCAGAAACCACACATGCACGCACACACGATGAACAGAATGCAAATTGTGCATGAACTTCATTGATTTTTATCATTAAATATCTTTTATCAACCAATTTATAAAGGTACAACTAATATGGAGGGGGGGTTCCCCTGGAACTCTAAAAGGCTCAGAAATAGCTCTGTGTAGGCGTAGATTCTGATTTTCCCAAACGAAGAAAAAAAAACCTCACATGTAGGACTTATCTGAGCCAATAGAGGGCGTCACTCACCTTTACAAGTCCCTTGAACATTTTTTTTGGGGGGGAGGGGGTTGAGGGGTGGCGAGACCCTGAGATGTACTGAATCTGAATGCGCTTTTTGCTGTAGACTAAGGCAGTAGGATGTTGGTGGGATTGGTAACTAGAAAACTGACATACGAATATTGCTAAAACGCCCTGTCTCTTTTGCATGGAATAGAGCTGAATCTATTTTCTCTCTTCCATTAAGCTCTTCCTCTTGCTAGATTGACCTAAGGACATTAGCCAATTCTCCCACCCTTGGCATATAGCTGAGAGTTTCGGTTGGTAGACTGTTGCACTACATCTTTCCATTGTCCAAACAAGTGTGTTTGTTGTGTGTAACCGGGTTATACGTGGGGGAATGAGTAATTCTGGAAAGGTCCACTAGAGGGAGCCAAATGACTGCTTTAGAACCATTCACTGCCCGTTGGGATTCCTCTTTGGGAAGCTGCTTCCTAATACCTCTTGGCCACCCTCCTCCTTCCCCTTTAAAAATTAGAAGTAATCATAGCAGCAGAACTGTATATTCTGTATTTTCTTACTTAACTACCCACAGACTTTAAACAAACAAGTAATGCCGCTGTGGTGACATATTCAACAATGTGAAGATTCTCTGCCTTCTTAATAGGGAGTAGAATAATAAGAGAAATCTTGCCTTAGAAAGACCATTAACTGGATGCACAGTGAGAAATAAATCCTCAAGTATACTAGGGGGCTAGGGGATGGGAGAATGGTTTCTAAGTATAAACAATTACCAGGTTAAGCTGATCACTTTTCATATATTTTCAACTAACATTTTAAGCATCTGTTTTAAAGGGGACTTGACAGTGATATTTTTTCTTCTTATGCTGTGATAGGGGTTGGCTCTGCATTAAGAATCACCTAGACAGGGCTTCCCTGGTGGCACAGTGGTTGAGAATCTGCCTGCTAATGCAGGGGACACAGGTTCGAGCCCTGGTCTGGGAAGATCCCACATGCCGCGGAGCAGCTGGGCCCGTGAGCTACAACTACTGAGCCTGCGCGTCTGGAGCCTGTGCCCCGCGACGGGAGGGGCCGCGATAGTGAGAGGCCCGCGCACCGCGATGAAGAGTGGCCCCCGCACCACGATGAAGAGTGGCCCCCGCTTGCCGCAACTAGAGAAAGCCCTCGCACTAAACGAAGACCCAACACAGCTAAAAATAAATAAATAGAGTAGCTATTAATTAAAAAAAAAAAAATCACCTAGACAAATACATCCTTCCTGCTTCTGTTCTGCTTGAGACCTAGGAGACTGTTCATCGAGGTCAACAGCATCCTCCCGTTGGCATTGGCCGTGACTAGGCATTCTGTAGCCAGGAACTGCTGGGAAAATGGTGCCTCTGAATTTCAACCAGCTTCTTAAAATACTCCCCTTCCACTTCCCTGGTGGCGCAGTGGTTAAGAATTTGTCTGCCAATGAAGGGGACACAGGTTCGAGCCCTGGTCCAGGAGGATCCCACATGCCGCGGAGCAACTAAGCCACCGCAATGAGAAGCCAGCGCAACGCAACAAAGAGCAGCCCCCGCTGGCCGCAACTAGAGAAAGCCCGCACGCAGCAACAAAGACCCAACGCAGCCAAAAATAAATAAAATACTCTCCCTCCTTCTTGGTACCCACCCTTAAACCTTTTCAACCCACAGCCAGGGGCTAGTGGGTCCTTCTGAGATCCCACACACTTTGTAACAAATTATAGCTCCAATTCCATTATATAATTATTTTAAATCTGAATTCCTTATTAAACTGTCAAAGCTTTGAGGAAAGAATTTTGTCTGAATTTCCTCGAGAAAATTTTAGCCACAGAACCCAGCAGAGTGCAAGGCACACAGGAGTTCATCAATTTTTATGGAAAAAATAATATCCTCCTGAACAAGGTGTAAAATAATAAAAGCTAGGAGCAAGCAATGACTTTCCCTGTGCCAGCCTCTCTCTAAGCACTAGATATGTGTGAACTCATTTCATCCTCAGAAATGCCCCATGGGCGCTTCCCTGGTGGCGCAGTGGTTGAGAATCTGCCTGACCGATGCAGGGGATACCAGTTCGAGCCCTGGTCTGGGAAGGTCCCACATGCCGCGGAGCAACTAGGCCCGTGAGCTACAACTACTGAGCCTGCACGTCTGGAGCCTGTGCTCTGCAACAAGAGAGGCCGCAATAGTGAGAGGCCCGCGCACCGCGATGAAGAGTGGCCCCCGCTTGCCACAACTGGAGAAAGCCCTCGCACAGAAACGAAGAACCAACACAGCCAAAAATAAATTAATAATATTTTTTTTTTAAAAAAGTGAAACAGATGAGTTAGTTTAAAAAAAAAAAAAAAAAGAAATGCCCCATGAAGCAGGTAACAGGTACTACTACCACCTACATTTTAAAGTTGAGAAAAGTGACCTCAGATTGATGAGGAGGATTAAGTAACTTGCCCAAGGTCATGAGTGGTATAAGCCGAGACTGGGGTTTGAACCCCAGGATGGTGATGCCACCACCTGGACTCTCAGCCACATTACCATAAAGAACTATGCCCGGGAATTAGAGGTGGTTATGCAGATGTGTACCTGCATACTGACTATACCCTACGGGTGCCAATTAATTCACAATTAAGGAAAACTTGAATGGAGTAACACGCAACTTACCTCATGTCTTATGTAGGTCTAAGCTGCTGTAACAAGAAGACTCCCCCCCGCCCCACAATTCAATGACTTAAAGATCAAAATATTTATTTCTACCTCATATAATAGCCTGGAGTGAGTGTTCTGGGCCAGCGGGCAGCTCTCTTCATGTGGTCATCCAGGGACCCAGGCTCTTCCGTCCTGGGGCCCAGCCATTCCCAAGGGCCTTGTGGTCCTCTGCGGTTGGGACTAGCCCTGTCTTTGGAGAGAACTTGGTCACAGAGACACAAGTAACTGCTGGGAAATGAGGTCTCACTGGGCAGCCATGTACAAGTACAAGTAGACAAGTTCACTACCATGGAAAAAAAGCAAGCTTGATAGGAAATTAGCTGTGCCCACCACACTCAGTACTCAGGCCTGTGCCAGTCAGCATTTTATTACTCACTTTCATAAGGACAGACGTTATCTGCTCGTGAAATTAGAGGATGACACCAGTACAGAAAAGAGAAAAAATATATTGGATGATAGATGAGGATTTTTTTTTTAAACTCATAACCTTAGGAAATGACTTCTTAGATATGACACCAGAAGCACAAGCTACAAAAGAAAGAATAGATAAACTGGACATCATCAAAATTTAAAACTTTTGTGTTTCCAAGGACACCATCAAGAAAGTGAAAATGCACAGGAGAAAAATTTTGCAAATTATATATCTGATAAGGGACTTGTGTCTAGAATATATAAAGAACTATTAGAGCTTGGTTATAAAAAGACAATTAGCCCAATTTTTTTAATTGACAAACTATCTAAATAGTTTCTCCAAAGAAGATATACAAATGTCCAACAAGCACATGAAAAGTGCTCAACACCATTAGCCAGCAGGAAAATGCAAATCAAACCCATGAGACAGCACTCCACACCCACTAGGGTGGCTATAATCAAAAAGACAAATAATAACAAGTGTTGGCGAGGGTGTGGAGAAACTGGAACTCTCACACACTGCTGGTGGGAACGGAAAATGGTGCAGGCGCTTTGGAAAACAGTCTGGCAGTTCCTCAAAAGTTTAAACATAAAGTTACTTTATTCTGCTCCTAGGTGTACACCCAAGAGAAATAGAAACATATGTCCACACAAAAACTTGCACACAAATGTTCACAGCAGTATCATTCATAATAGCCAAAATGTGAAAACAACCCAAATGTCCATCAACTGATGTGATATATTTGTATAATGGAGTATTATTTGAAAAAAAAGGAATAATAATATTTTATAATAATTGTATATGGAGTATAATCTATGAAAATAACAAATCATTACGTTGTAGAGCTGAAACTAATGTAATATTGTAAGTCAACTACAATTCAATTTTTTAAAGTTAAAAATAAATTATATAACGTACTTCCGAATTTTAAAAAAGGAGTAAAGTACTAATACATCTACAATATGGATGAACCTTGCAAACATTAAGCTAAGAGGAGGAAACCAGTCACACAGACCACATATTGCATGATTCCAATTGTACGGAATGTCCAGAATAGGCAGATCTCTAGAGACAGAAAGCAGATTAGTGGTTGCCTAGAGCTGGGGAGAGGTGTGACAGTTAAGGGGTGTTGAGTTGCTTTGGGAGATAATGAAAATGTTCAAAATTGATTGTGGCGATGGATATAGTATATAGTGACTATATTAAATATACAAAAAGCCATTGAATTGTACACTTGAAATGGACTTGTATGATATGTTCATTATTCCTCAAAAAAGCTGTTAAAAAATCATGGGAATTCCCTGGCGGTCCAGTGGTTAGGACTCTGTGCTTCCACTGCAGGGGGCACAGGTTCGATCCCTGGTCGGGGAACTAAGATCCCGCCTGCCTCGTGGGAAGGCCAAAAAAAAAAAAAAAATCGTAAATGGCAAGAACAATGGGCTCCCACTAACAAATGAAATGCATCATCGCGCCAGCTCACAGACTCTGAAAACCCTCTGCACAAGTATGGGATGGGGAGAGAGGTGTTGACAGTGACACCAGGGAAAGGGGGAGGGGGCTCAGGATTGCATTATGAGCAAACAGCATGACGGAGCTGCCAGAACAGTTAAATACGCTGAGGTGAAGGCTATCCTCTCCCAGCAGAAATTCCAGGGGCTGTTTCGAGCTTTAAAGCCTGGGGTGCTCTGGAAAACAGAGCCCACTCACAGCTCTAAACTCACTACTAGGGAAAACAAGCCAGAAGATGGGAACCCTAATGGCGGTTATTGCCAAGGCTTCGATGTCAGAGGAGTCTTCAGTCCTGGCCTCAGGTGGACCGACTCACTGGTGTCAGGCCTGCCTGTGACTCGCATCACCAGGCTCGGTGGGCAGAGGCTGCAAAGATCTGAGTGGAGGAACCCCCTGCATTCAGGGCTGTTGGCTGGGGGTCCGCAGCAACAGCCCTATGACCAGGCTCCCCGTGGACGCCAGTGAAAAAGGAAGTTGGGGGATGGGGTCAGGAATCAAATGGGTTTGAAAAGAAGACAATCGTAACAGGTATACTATTTAAAAAATATCTCCCAGTGATGCTTCTTTAACAGTAAGCCCGTCTCTCTCTCCCTATACTTCCTAAAACGTCCACTTTCCTTTTCTTCATTTACACTCCACTTCTCACCAAAAATAATCTGAGGACAGAATGGAAACTTTGAGCCCCAGGAAGGACTTCATATCATTGCTCTAAGTTTTGGGGCGTCCTTTGAGCTCACTGGCAGAAAGAAAACAGAAGTGCCTGAACTGTTCTCATTTTCAGGAAGGAGAAATCATACCACATTTCCAAAATATAAAAGAGTTACTGACACAACAGCTAAAAGAATTTTCTGACGTGACTCTTTGTTTTAGTGGATAAATGTAGGTGACAGAAAATCATTTTTCAGTAAGGCAGAAAAAGCATTTTATATATTTATGCGTGTTGCTCAGAAGTTGCTGATCTATTATTTCTACCAGAAGCCCACATATGTCAGAAATGCATTTAAACAGCTTAATTTCTGCTAGAATTCACCCTAAAATAAACAAACAAATGAGCAATTATTTATGTGCCTCTTCTGTTTCAGCACTGGGGTGAATGAAGTAGATGCCAGAGAGTGAGAATAGTATTTGCGTTCTAGAAAATTCCTTGAGCCGTAACAGTAACACACAGGAAATAACTTGAACCGTGGAACAGTACAGACTTAGATGCCGGGGTGGGCGGCAGCTAGGCACCTTACCTTGGACGTATGGGGGTTCCAGCAGGAGAGATCAGTGAGAACCACAGTGGTAAATAAAGCTACGTCAGAAGGAAGGTCTGGAAAGCCAGGCTCCAGGGTTCTGACCTGCCTCCTCCATAAAGAGGGCACCAGGCTCACACCCATCCTGGAAAGGCTGGTCCCACGCCAACGAGGCCAGGGAGCAGAGACGGCAACACCGCAAGCCTCATTACAGGACAGCCATCCCCCAGAACAGATGCAGCCCCACCCAAACAAGGCAGTTTGGGGACAAAGGAGACCTAAATCCCTTGGCCACCCCCGACCCCCGCCCCTCTCAGCCACGCTGCGGCCTCAAATGGGCCAGGTGGCACCTAGGGCCAGTCTGCCATCCGCTGCTGGGAACTGGCATGTTTAATCCGCTCAATTAGAAACGTAACGACTTCTCGCTTCCGTTTGCCAGGCTGCCAGGGAGAAGGTACAGACAGCCAAGTGCGGTCCACGATGCTTAGCAAAAGCTCAGAAAGCGCAAGCCCAAAGCTTCCTTCAGAGTGACAAGCACTCTCCAGAAAAGACCCGGATGTGTCCAGCTCTTCTTCCCGCCCCGCGTGGTCCTGCCTGCGGGGGCGTGATGGCCAAGGACACGGCCTACAACCCTCCTTTCTTCATCTCTAAATCGTTGTAATAATAGATGATGTCTACTTTTGCAAAGATTAAGACAGAGCCTATAGCTGATGCCTGATGTCTGGCACTTAGCAGTTTCACAGGAGCTGTTATGATCCCGTTAATTTCTAGTATTTTTGGTCCCTCCGTCTGCTTTCTCTAGTTCCTCCACCGCCGGGAAACAATCCAGACAAAATGTCTCCTGAGATGCAGGAGAAGAGGGCTCAACCATACGACTCCCCAGCACATCAGTGTCTCAGCAACAAGTCAGGGAGTGGCCTGAAAACACCGGGGGAGTTGATAGATATTTCAGTAAACCCAGGGATGTCCCTTCCAGGATCGCAATGCACAGTCACGTCATTTCCGGGTCTTGCTCACCTTCCTGTACCTCTGCCTCACCTGGGGGAAGCAGAGAGGCAGCTGTTTTTATACTTTCTCAGTCAGCCTCCTATACTTTCCCACCTCCACCCAGGGCCTCCTCCCCCTTGGAGTCCCAGGGCACGGCAATCAAGCATGTGTGAGGAAGGGTCTACAGTAGGCAGAACAGCAGTCCTTTGAGAACACCCACACCCTAGTCCCCGCGAAGGGCACCCCCTGTTCCACAGTGGAGGGCAGCTAACGTAGCAGATGGAATTAGGGCTGATAATCAGCTGACCTTAAGACAGAGAGATGAAACAACAAATGCTGGAGAGAGTGTGGAGAAAAGGGAACACTCTTGCACTCTTGGTGGGAATGTAAATGGATACAGCCACTATGGAGAACAGTTTGGAGGTTCCTTAAAAAACTAAAAATAGAATTACCATATGACCCAGCAATCCCGCTACTGGGCATATACCCAGAGAAAACCATAATTCAAAAAGACACATGCACCCCAATGTTCATTGCAGCACTATTTACAATAGCCACGACATGGAAGCAACCTAAATGTCCATCAACAGAGGAATGGAAAAGAAGATGTGGTACATATATACAATAGAATATTATCCGGCCATAAGAAGGAACGAAATTGGGTCATTTGCAGAGATGTGGATGGACCTAGAGACTGTCATACAGAGTGAAGTAAGTCAGAAAGAGAAAAACAAATATCATATATGTGGAATCTAGAAAAGTGGTATAGATGATCTTATTTGCAAAGCAGAAATAGAGACACAGATGTAGAGAACAAACATATGGATACCAAGGGGGAAAGGGGTGGTGGTGGGATGAATTGGGAGATTGGGATTGACATATATACACTATTGATACTATGTATAAAATCGATAACTAATGAGAACATACTGTATAGCACAGGGACCTCTACTCAATGCTCTGTGGTGACCTAAATGGGAAGGAAATCCAAAGAAGAGTGGATATATGTATACGTATAGCTGATTCACTTTGCTGTACAGCAGAAACTAACACAACATTGTAAAGCAACTATACTCCAAAAAAAATTTTTTAAAAAAAGAGATGATGCTGGAGGGCCCTACGTGACCACAGGGTTCTTAAACATGGAAAAAGGAGGCAGAAGGAGGTGTGACAACGGAAAAACTGGCCAGAGAGGTCCCATGTCACTGGCTTTGAAGATGGAGGAAGGAGGGCAACAAGCCAAGGAATGTGGGAGCCTCCAGAAGCCGGAAAAGGCAAGGAACCGGATTCCCCCGTAGAGCCTCCAGAAGGAATGCAGCCCTGCTGACACCTTGATTTAGTCCAGTGAGACCTGTGTCAGACTTTCAACCTACAGATTGTAAGACAATAGATTTGTATTGTTTTAAGCCACCAAGTTTGTGGTGATTTGAATGACAGCCACAGAGAATGAATACAGTCTTCCCACTCATCATCTGGTGACATCCATTCTCCCTTCCAAGCTGTCTTTCTGACAGAGGTGGTGCGCGCTATCTCCATGACTTTTCTTGTGCTCTGATGGAACATGCCAGCCAAATGCTAAGACCCTATGCCCTGCAAGTATAGGTAAAAATGGTCGTCACACGTGCGAACCTCCGTGTGAGCCTGCTCCAGGAAGTAAGGATGGCCAAGGAGTTATTGGAGGCAGCAGTTGGGGGCATGTTCAGGGGTTGCCAAGAGCACCCATGTTCTGCCTGATCAACCCTTCCATGCTTCCCAACCTCTTCATCACCACAGACCTCATGGCCCCAGGGTTTAAGAGATTATGCATGAATTAATTTTTCTCTATTTTTATTCATCAGAGAAACATATGACTTCCAACCAGAGCTTGTAATGAGCATGAAGTAACCAGAGCTCTCACTATGATTTCAGTGAATTCCAGGTGAAAGCAAAGCCAGGAAGCTTTAGAAATCCTGCCCAGCCCAATCCTCAGGAAATGGTTGGTTTCTCTAAGTTTTTATTTAATATTTAAACTACTTGGTGAAGCCCCATTATCACCTCTATGGCTTCCTAAAGGCCCCAGATTGAGAACTACTGAAAAAGATTTCATTTGTGTGATCCATTTAGATCCTGAACTTTACACCTCAGTATCTAACTCCTTTCACCCCAGTGTTATTTCTGAGTGCCTTTCAGCTCTATGAGTGGAAGATTTTTTTTCATTGTATTGGTAGGTTTACTTCAAGGTCAGCTTAGATTCTGGTCTGCTGAGTGTATAGCAATGGAGGCATCCGTGGTGGGCCTTGGAGACTCCACAATCTGATACAGAGGCTTTCCCCAGTCTGTCCCTGGGAAGGAAGGGACTGAAAACAAATTGCCTGGAATCTCCTTTTCTGGACCATACCCTCCCACTTCAAAAAGAGTTAAAGCACGTGCTTCCTGCTCCTGGGAGTATAAACTGTTAGAACCACTGTGAAAAATAGTTTGGAGTTACCGCCTGAAGTTAAAGATACGCAGACCCCATGATCCAGAAGTTCCATTTCTAGGTTTACACTCAAAGAAATGTCCGCACATGTGCACTAAGAGACACGTACAAGAGTGCTCATAGCGGCGTTGTTCCTAACAGTGCAAACTGGAACCGTCTATAGGAGAATGCTATAAAGAGCAGTGTATTCCTACAATGCAATACTATGGAGCAATGAACGCAGCACAGTGGATGATGTGCACACTCATAGTGTTGAAAGAAAAAGAGAGCAGGTGCAAAGGAATGTTCTCTGATTCCATTTACAAAAAGTTCAAAAAGCAGCTGAAATCACAGCATTTAAGGATTCAGACTTAGGAGACAAAATTCTAAAGAAAAGGAAGTAGTTACCACAGAAGTTTAATATTCATTACTCCTGGGGGTGAGGAAGGGGTTGGTGATTGGGAGGGGACATGAGAGGGGCTTCTGGGGGACCGGCCAAGCTCTATTTCTTCACCTTGGTGGTGACCACATGGGTGCTTGTCGTGCCAAATCCTTGAGTTGTGTATCTTACACATTTTTCTGTCTGTGTGCTATGTTTCACACTTTTAAGAAGAAAAGTTTGAAATGTAAATTCTGAACTATTTCCCTAAAAACAAATTCCTTGCATTTGAAATTTTCTTACTTTATGAATTTCCATGATAAAACATATTCATAAGCATAAAAGAACATTTGAAAAACATCAGATAAGTGGGAAAAAATCACCGCTAAATTCTTTCTCCCAAAGCAAATACTGTTAATACTTTGGTATATTTCTTTCCAATCTTTTCTCCATGACTAGCTTTTTATTTATTTATTTATTTATTTATTTATTTATGGCTTTGTTGGGTCTTCGTTTCTGTGCGAGGGCTTTCTCTAGTTGCGGCGAGCGGGGGCCACTCTTCATCGCAGTGCGCGGGCCTCTCACTATCACGGCCTCTCTTGTTGCGGAGCACAAGCTCCAGACGCGCAGGCTCAGTAGTTGTGGCTCACGGGGCTAGTTGCTCCATGGCATGTGGGATCTTCCCAGACCAGGGCTCGAACCCGTGTCCCCTGCATTGGCAGGCAGATTCTCAACCACTGCGCCACCAGGGAAGCCCCATGACTAGTTTTTGATGTTTTTATTTTTCATGATAGATAGCCAGATTTATTCAAATCTATATTTTAATATCTTTCACTTAACATTATCCTGTAAGCATTTTCAAAGTTCTTACAAACCCTCATGTAATTATTTTAATGACCATGTATTTCACTTAATGGTGCATCATTAAAGGACATATCAACTTGAACAATATTTAAGTAATTTCCTCTTTTTCTATCTAAGGTAGTGTCATGGCAGAGCTTTTTCTGTACAGCCTATTTCAAATTATTTCCTTAGAATTGATCTCTAGAAATGGATTTTCAAGAGCCAAAAATAATGCCTTCCTAAGGCTCTTTATACACAACACGTCCCTTTTCCAGGATCGGAGTTCAAGGAAGTTATCAAATCCAAACAGACACATCTTAGGTCCATTTAGAATAGCTCCTCCCAGAACCAGGTCAGCTGATCTGTTGATTTCCCCAAATCGCTGCTCCAAGTCCATGGACGTCACTAACCTTGGGTTCACGCACTTTTATCTTCCCACTGAGATGCACAGCTCAGGGGCACTTTGATCACCCAGCAAGATTCCTTAAAACAGCAGAGCTATAAACTCACCTGTAAGTTTCTAAATGCTTAGAGCAACAATTCCAACAAAGTTTTAGCGTCTTCAATGTAAAACGAGAATATGAATGTCAAATTTGAAGGAATATGTGTGAGCATAAATGAGATGATGTTTTGTTTAGGGTAGGTAGTGTTTCTCCAAATGTGGTTATGGGACATTTTTAGAAGCAACCTGGTATATTAGGGCAAGTAAAGCTAGAAGCTGTAATAAACAGTGCCCCAAACTCAGTGGCTTAACAGCATGAAGATGTAGTTATTGCTCATTTCATAGTTCAGTGTGTGTTAGCATGTTGTAAATGATGGTCTTCCCACCCAGCGGCTGTGGTTCTTTCCACCTAATGTCGCTGCCATCATCCAGGGCCACAGAGTCCTCTGCCAGATCCTCTGTATCCAGTTGGCAGACAACAAGATGGGGGAAAGCCAACATAGAGGATTTTAGGGGAATTCCTTGGAGGTCCAGTGGTTAGGACTCCACTCTTTCACTGCCGTGGGTCTGGGTTCAATCCCTAGTCAGGGAACTAAGATCCCACAAGCCAAGTGGCACAGTCAAAAAAAAAAAAAAAAAGAGTGGTTTTAAGTACCAGTGCCAGAAGTGATCTACATCATTTTGCTGACATTCTATTGGTCACGACTCAATTACCCAGTCCCACACAGCTGTGAGAGAGGGTGGGAACTGTAGTTTAGCTCCATCCCAGAGGAAACGAAAATGATTTTGGTGATCTCACTGCATACCTGGAGTGGCTGTAAATATATATATATATATACATATACACACACACACACACACACACACACACATGCACACACATATTTAGTAGGTCTGGGTAGCCTCAGACCTTATGCATATCTGAAGCTACCCAGACGTACTGAATCAGAATCTCAGGGGCCTAGAAATACGAAGTTTAAACAGATTATTTTTATAGGCACTAAAGCTGGAAGCCAGAGACGGCTTCAAGGGTTCCAGCACAAACACCTCTTTTCCAAGGGCAGCCCTGCTACTGATCTTACCTTAGATGCCAGGCTGGGTACCCAGAGTATTTTGGCAAATCTTTCGGAAGCTGCAACAACTGTACCGTAAGGACTCCCAGGATGGTTTGCCAACATCCCATTAAAAGTGTGCGTAGGGCTTCCCTGGTGGCGCAGTGGTTGAGAATCTGCCTGCCAATGCAGGGGACACAGGTTCGAGCCCTGGTCTGGGAAGATCCCACATGCCGCGGAGTAACTGGGCCCATGAGCCACAACTACTGAGCCTGCGCATCTGGAGCTTGTGCTCCGCAACAAGAGAGGCCGCGCTGGTGAGAGGCCCGCGCACCGCGATGAAGAGTGGGCCCCGCTCGCCGCAACTAGAGACAGCCCTCGCACAGAAACAGGGACCCAACACAGCCAAAAATAAATAAATAAATAAATAAATAAATAAAAATTTTAAAATAAATAAAAAAATAAAAAACCTCTCCTTCAGCAGGATTCATGCTACAAAACCTTCTTTTAAAAAAAAAAAAAGTGTGTGTAAGCATGGCATTTGCTGGGTCCCTTTCTCAGTACTTTTATCCTTACTCAGACAAAGGGGATAGTGCAGGGCTACGCTGAGCAGCACAAAGAGAATCCAGCCCTCACAGCCCAAATCTATCTGCTTTAGGGACATTGTTGAGGTCACCATTCAATACATCATCATTTTATGGGGACACATGGAAGAAATTCTCTCAGGTGTCAGTATCTTAAATAGTTGTTTTTCTGTGAATCGTGAAATTTATTGCATTTCTTCTTTGTATTGGCTGCTGGGAAGTTTGGAGCCAAAACTTGAGACCACCTATAGCAAGTATACAGAACTTAATCCCAATTACATCTTATTTTTCCTACCTTTACCCCAAATATTCACATTTGCTTATTTTCTTATCTTATTAAAGTGTACATATTTGCACATGCTACTTGATATCTATTTTGAATGAGCACGTTGTAGAAATTGATTTTTAATGGTTGAATAGATCTTGTGACAGAAAAGTGAACAGAAATATTGGTTCTTAGTTTTCTGACCATGTTTTAGCCCAAGGAAAATATTCCCCAAAAATGACATGCATGAAGCCTTAATCACTGGTTTAACTCAGTACAAAGTGAGTTTTTTCTGAGACCTCAGAAAAAATTCACTAATTAAAGCCACACGTACCTTTCCAAGATCACTCTGTCCCAGTTGTCATCTCTTTTCCTGAGATGGAATCACCATATTCTGGGCCCAGAGAGAGTACAGAACCGAATTACCATTCGAAAGTAGAGTGTTGGGTGAACAAGTCTTGGCTTTGATAAATTTTGCTCTCTGTCCAAACCTTCCCACAATAATAATTAAATCCAGTGCAAAGAAAGCTAGAAAGAATTCATGTACCTTTAAGACATCCTAAGACTATTACTTAGCAAAAACTTCCCACACTGAATTTAATGAGTAACTCGTGGAAGGGACTGAGAGAAAGGTGTCCAAATATCCATTCAATTAACTGAAATGTATTAACTAAAATGTATTGAGCGCTTGTTTATGTTCCAGTCACTGTACGTTAACATGCGATTCCCATTTTACAGATGCACACACACATACACACACACGCACACGCACACACACACACACACACACACACACGAAAGAAGCTCGCACTCTGAAAGGGAGGTATTAAGAGGGTGTTGACACGTTTCTTTGAGCAGCCCCTGACAACGGCCCTTGATCTGAGGGAGGTTGCCTCGGGAGGCCGGGCCGTTACCTTCAGCACCAAGGCCAGCGCACCTGGCTCTTCTGGGATCCCTTTACCTTCCCCATTCCGGAACTCTCACATCCAGAACTACAATAAAGAAATGCTCTTTCTCAATGAAACATGCCTTCTTAATTCTTGAAATGAGCTTCATAAATGGCTCTTCATGGAGTGGTCACCGGTGCCAGCAGAAAAGCTTTTGACAACGAGAGATGAAAATGGCCCGTTTATTGGAGACCTACCCCTTCCGAACACAGGCGCCCACGCAAACCACCCCCAACACACACATACACAAACACACGCGCGCGCGTTGCCAGATGGGCTGCACGTTGGCTGAGCTCTGCTCTTGTCACTCTCAGCACCCCTTCTTACAGAGAAGCAGTTGGGGAAAGCCTTCTTTGCCTCCTACCCCAGCAAGTAGTGACTCCTGCGCCAGCACAGGCAGGGGAGATGCGTGAGGAGCACAAGGGCTCAGGACTCTGGTTTTCTGAGATTTGTGCTTCTAAGAGCGTTTTATGCCTGGGGTTTGTGTATAGCTCTTGACTCTAAGGCAAACAAACAAACAATAACAACCCACCATAAAGACTGCCCTTCCCAACTAAAGTAATACAAATCCTGTAAGGCAAACATATCAGACATTGGTAACACTATTCCCACTTCACAGATGAGGAAGCTGAGGCCGAGATTAAGCTACTTGCCCAAGATAACACAGTAACAAAGACGAACCAAAAAAGCCAGATTTCCAGTCTCCTTTCTGCTGGTCCTTCCCCAGCAAGATACATACACATATTTGCCAACTGTCACCAGCTTCCGGGTTGTGCACCCCTCCCTCTGGCCCAATTATCTGAAAACCAAAAGAGTAGAAAATCGAAAATGAGAGGGAAGTCGGCAGGGACGTGAGGCAGCTTATTGCTGCCGCTTCCTTGCCTCCTTTTTCAGAAGCTAAAATCGACTCAACTCTTCCTCGGTGACAGCCCCTCGCCTGCGGCGTGGCTCCCGGCCTCGGCGGGGGTCCGTGCAATCTGGGCGCCTCCAGCTGCCCCTTCTCCAGAGTCGCCAGCCGCAGAGCGCAGGGCCAAACTGGGACGGAGCGAGGGTGCCCGGGGTGTCCGGGATGCCCGTTCCGTTGCCGCTGCTGGAGCCGCCCTGGGCGCACTGCACAGGGCTCGGCTCTCTTCTGCTCGCCCGGCGCGCTGCTCGTCCCGGAGCGCAGCCAGAGAGCCTCCAGCTGCGCCCCAGGCCCAGATCCTGGGCTGTGCGGAGCGCGGAGCCCCGGCTTCCCCCAGCCAGCTTCCTCCTGAGTTAGCACTCAGTGCCAGGGAGAAGCGTGGGTCTCTCCCCACCCCTCCCCAAGCGCACCGGGCCAGCTTCCATCTGATTAGAATGTTTCTTCCATCTGATTAGAATGACAGTAGCTTTCAAGTCATTCATTATAAGAATTTTAGTCTTAAAAGAAAAAGAGGGTCCCACTGTAATTGTGAGTTGTAATAGATGCGAACTTCTGGTGCCTTCCTCTGCAGTATGTAAGACAGTAAAAAATGTGTCTCATCCAAACGCGCCCCCTCCCTAAGCCCATTGTGAAGTCAATCTCTAACAAAGGGGACGTGTGAATATTCAACACCAAGTCTTTCAGTAGTATTTTCCGGAATCCCTGAGTCGGCCTTTTTTTTTTTTTTTTTTTTTTAAATCAGCGAATACCTGTTTAAGTTTTAAAAGCACATGGAAATCGCCCGCGAGCGACCATATAATTTGATTTGCCAGGCAATCTGCAGAGCGATCGCACATCATTTATAATGTTCATTGAACATTTTGCCTAATTGTGTCTGTCTCTGAAAGGGCGGCGCACCCCCTCCCGACCGCGAGCAGCACAAGTGGCGACATTCCCATGGAGCGGCCGCGCCGCAGCTTGTAGCATTCAGCTCGGGAGGCCGGGCCGCGCGCTTCCCTGCCCGGCGACCGGGCGCGCCTGACACTAATAGCTCGCGGCTCAGGTACGAGCGGCCGCCGCGTTTGACTCCATTCAATTCACAACCGGCCGCGCTTGCAGGTGTCGCCTTTTGAAACTGCCATTCAGGCGGCCGCTGTTCACTTCTCGCTGCGCCGCGGGTTTTGTGGAAGCGCAAGAATGGGGCTGATTATTCCCGTGCCCACAGGCCGCCCCCACCCCAGCCGGACGCGAGGCTTCCCTCGGCCAAAAGAGGCGTTTAATTAGTTCTGGAGCCGCGGACAGCCAGCGCGGCCGACAAAGCCAGGCTCCCCAGGTAATCCCGGTTCCCTGCGGCCCCGGGAGGGGGCGCCCGGGGCCTGAGCACCGGCCTCGGGCCGCGCGCTTCCTCCCGCGCCGCCGCCGTCCCTCTGCCCTCCGGCAGACTCTCCAGGCGTTGGAAGCCTCGCTTGCCGGGCTTGGGTGACCTTGGCCAGCGGCGCTGTTGGTCCCCGGCCGCGAGCAGCTCTCGGGCGCCTGCGACCCCTTCCCGCCTCTCTGTCCCCATCGCCAGCCGGGGAAATGGAAACTTGGCTGGCAAGACAGGTGGCCCTAGCTGTCTTGCGAGTGAGTGTCCTCTCCGTGACATGTCATCCCCCACCCCACTCCCATTTTGGAGAAATATCGGACGTTTTGGGGAAACACTGGAGACACTTGCCCCCTTTATCCGTCTTTGCGTCTCAGCGCCGCGTGCGCTAAGCTCAGGGCGCAAAGTTGGGCCTGGGAGACGGCGAATGGGTTGCCTCGCCACCGCGGCCAGTGACACTCCCTTTGCAACAGGGCTCGGGCGCCCGAGCTGGCTCCAAATACGCACGTCAGTGGACAGCATCAGCCTGGGTCGCATACTCTAGGCCACCGGAGTCACAGGTACCACCCTCACCCTCCAACCCCCCCAAAGGGATCGTGCCCCCGGGATCCAGGCCTTTGGCTGCGGGACGCGCAAGGCCTGCAGCGGGGGCGGGGGGCGAGGGAGGCCCAGTTCAGCCGGATGCACGCTGGGTACCTTTCGTCGGGGGGAGAGTAGGCGTCGGCCGCGGGGCGGGAGCCCCTCCTGCCTCGTCATTTGATTTCCGCGAGCGTCCGAGGACGCCGGCACCCATTCGTTCCACTCGCTGCGCTCTGTGAACGAGCGTGGGGAGGGCTGGGGAGGCCGGGCCCGGGGAGGGCCGGGTGGTCTCCCTCCCCCGCCCTCCCCGCCGGCCGAGCCGCGGCACAAGTGTTGCAATTCCCACGGACCGGCGGGCTCTGCGGCTGGAGGCCCGGGCACCCGGGGCCCGGGAGACGGGGCGGACACAGAGGGGTTTGTCGACACGGTGACCTCCGCGCTCCCGCTCTGAAAGGGCCTGAAAGGAGCCGTTTATGGTGCATTACCAGTCAAGGGCTCAGGTACCAGCGCCTTGTGTCGGCAAGCCCCGGCGGCCGCCCGTGCTGCAGGTGTCAACTATACAAACGCCCGGGAGGGGGGAGGACGCCGGGGAGAGGCGGGGAGGGGCGCCCGGCCGCGCCGCGCCCGCCGCTCGCGCGGTTTCGCTCTTTCTCCTCTGCGGTGAGAGCAGCCGGCCTGGGGCGCAGACCCAGGTCCTGGGGGGTTGGGGAGTGGTAGAGAAAGCGGCGGAGGCAAGGGCGGCGGGGGAGAGAGAAGGGCCCTCAGGACGTTATTTATGGGCTGCATTTGATCAGGAGGGGAGTCGGGGGAGGCTTTGAGCCTCTGCCCAGTGCGACCCAGTTTCAAGGCTGAGGGCAGAGGGAGGTCACGGGAGGCTAGAACTGTCCAGTGGAGGCCAGCGTTGGGCCGGGCAAGGATTTTGCCCGCCGGTAGGGCTGCTTGGGCCCCCAGGGGCCTCCCCGGATTTAACCTGAACTTCCCACGTGGGTCCATCGTCTTCCTGTCTATCTTCCTGTGCAAAGATGGGCCTGAGCCTGGGTGCACGTTTAACAAATGTTCTTGGTTAGAGTGGCCCTCTCCTCCTCTCCCCGCACCCCCGAGTCAGGGTCACTTCCGGCCCAGAAGAAACCAAGGAAGGCGCCGTACCCTCAGTGGGCCCCTCTGTGCCCCCAAAGGCCTGGCAAGCCGAGAACTCAAACCCCTCAAGTTGGCTTCTATAAAGCAACACCTGGAAATACTTTTTTCCCTTAGGGAGGAGATTGTTACTGGAGTTTACTTCCTAGATTGGCCCTCAAAAGCCTTCACGGGGCCAAAATACTGGGGAAAAAAAAGGTAAAACAAAAAAGCCCCAAACACCACTGCCATGATATTAAGCAAGACAGTTTTTAAAAATAGCAAATGATATTTAATGATTTTCAGGGCCAACTAAAAAAAAAGGATGAGCAGACAGAAATCTTAGGTGTGTCTGAAGGAAGCTTCTGGGAACTCCCGAAGGTCTTAGAGATTGTCTGCCATGCTTCCTTATCTAATACTACCTAGAAACTTCTTTCTCCTTTCTGCAGCTCCATCACCATCATTACTTTTACATGTGCCATCTACGATTACAATTAGCTTTTAACTGAGTAAAACTGAGTGCTTTCCTTAAAGTAACAGAGGAATGGGACAAGGAATGGTGAAGAGAATGAAGAGGACGGGTGTGTGTCTGAGAGAATAAAGGGGAGAGAATAGATTCCTTACGAGGTGAAAGAAAACATTTCCCACCTGAAAAACAAAGGAAAATCGCCCCTGTTCTCTCTATCATCACATTCACAACTAAAGGTCTTGAATAAGTTATCCAAAGTAGGGGGTTTCTATTTCCTCACCTTTATTCAGTCCTCAGCACACTGCATTCCGGCCCACACTCTCACACTGGAACTCTCACTCATTTAGTCATTTTCACCAATAACTTCCATGGCCCCCAATTTAAGAACAATTTCTGACCTTATCTTGCCTAAAATTGCAGTAAACAGGTCCACCATTCATCCTGATACCAAGAGCAGAATCCTCAGTACCATCTTTTGTTTCCCTCTCTCCTCCAAGCCCACAGTCAATAAGTCACCAGATCCTAAAAGTATTTCTCCAGTCTGCCTGGCTACCAACCAGTTCAAGCCTTCGTAATCTCTCAGCCCTTCTGCTGCAGCTTCCTGATCCATTTCCCTGCCTATAATCTTGCTTTACACCAAACTGTTTTTCAACACTGCAGCCTTGGTATCCTTTCTAAATGGCAGACTTGATCATGCCACCTGTGGCTTCAAACCCTTCCCTGATTAATTATATATAAATTATAAACATGTGCTATTGTACTAATCAATTACATACATTATAAAGACTCAGACAAATTTTAAAAGAATGAGATGCAAATACAGATAAAAAAAATAAATGATGGATTAGAACAGCAAAAAAAAAAAATACTGATGATAGTTGTAATATTTTTTTCCCATACCGCAGTGGATCTTCTTCTCCACTCTGAAAATAACTGTTCTATATTATGCCAAAGTCCTTAATACAGCTTGTAAGCTTCCTTATTCTAGACTCTGCCTGTGTTTCCATTTTCATCATCTCTCTTTACTTCAGCCTTAATAAAGTTCTTTCATATTTCCAAATGCCATGATACTCATACTCTGTTTGTCTCTCTTTCATGTTTATTTCAACCTCTACTCTCTGTTCCCTGTAGTCTGTAAGCTCCATGAATAAAGGATCTGTTCTATTTATTGTTAGTGCTTATCACAGTTCTCAGCACAGAATTGTTGTTCAATGTTTGTTCCATAAATAAACATGGTACATCTTGGAGGAAGCCATGATTTCTATAAAGAGACTAGAAAGCAGAGAAAACTGATCCACAGAAAAAGAATGAAGCAGACACACAGAGGGGAACAGAAAGAAGCACAGGAAAGACAGAATGTGCAGGCATCTTTCCAGATCACAGTGTGTTAACAAGGATACAAGTTAGGCTGCTCTATAAAAGAGTTGAAATATATAGTGGTTTAAAAGAGATAGAAGTTTATTTCTCTCTCACAAAAACAAAACAAAACAAAACTGAATAGGCATTCCAGGCCTCATGTGGGATCTAAATGATGTGGGAGACTCAGATTCTTTTATCTAGTTACTTAGCCATCCTCAATATGTAGCTTTCCACTCATGGTTCAAAATGGCTGCTCCAACTCCTGCCATTGCATTGGCATTCCAACCAGTAGGAAGAGAGAAAGTAGCAAAATGGGACATGTCCTTCCTCTTCAAAGAGCCCCAAAGGTGAATATCACTTCTACTCATTAGTTAGAAGTTAGTTTCACTGAGCTGCAAGGATGACTAGAAAATGCAATTTTTATTCTGGGTGTCCATGTGCCCAGCTACAATTGTGGGGTTCTATTCATATAGATATGGGGGAGAATTTTCAGTCTCTGAGACTCCTGGTACTGCTGCCTTCCTGAGGCCTAGCTACATTCCTGCTTATGGATTCTAGGACATGCCCTGAATCCCATATCATAGCTCTCTTTTAATGTTTGTTAATTCAAGTTGATTTCCATTACTTGAAACCAAGAGATTTAAAACTAACACACAAATTTACTGAGTAATATGTGCAACAACACAGGTACATCAGATAAGCCAGGTTATGCTGCAGTAGCTGCCCCCAAATCTTAGTGGCTTCACACAACAAAAGCTTATTTCTAGTCCAGGTTTCCTGTTCTATGAGAGTTTGCAGGGGGCACCCTGTTCATTGTAGTCACTCAAGGTCCCAGGCCGACAGATGTTCTGCCTTAAGCTGAGTTTCCACCATCGTTACAGAAGAGAGAAGCAAAGGAGCCAGTTAATACACAGGCTCTTAAGGCTTCCTCCTGGCCTGCCCCTGCCCTGGTGCATTCTCCTGAGAGAATCAGCCATTTCTCTAAGGATCTCTGGAACCTTTAAGTGAGGAATGGTTTTTAGAAAACAAGATCTGAGAACAAACTGTGTTCATTGTTACAACGGCCCTTTTAGCAGACAGAGCTAGGAAAAAAAAAAGAACGTACACATACATATACAAGTACCTGTACGTTTATATCTACATCCATATGTCTCTATCTATACATTCTAGTCGTTCTCCTTTCCATATTTATAACTCCCTTCTCTTAACAGTGAAAAACCCAGTTCTCATTATTCTCAGTATATTTACTCATTCATTTACTCCTAGATCACACAGAAAGTCATTTTAACATTGCTAACCTATACCACTGTGAACATCAGACCTACTAAATACAGTTTAGAATTTGTTTATAGTTCTTTTTACCCTGAGTCTGAAAGTATTGTATTCAAAAGTTACTTGGGGGCTTCCCTGGTGGCGCAGTGGTTGAGAGTCTGCCTGCCAATGCAGGGGACACGGGTTCGAGTCCTGGTCTGGGAGGATCCCACATGCTGCGGAGCAACTAGGCCCGTGAGCCACAATTACTGAGCCTGCGCGTCTGGAGCCTGTGCTCCGCAACAAGAGAGGCCGCGATAATGAGAGGCCCGCGCACCGCGATGAAGAGTGGCCCCCGCTCGCCGCAACTAGAGAAAGCCCTCGCACAGAAACGAAGACCCAACACAGCCATAAATAAATAAATAAATAAATAAAAATTTAAAAATAATAATAATAATTGTTTCAGTTACATATGCCTGAGATTTATTAAAAAAAAATTACTTGGATCACTAATAATAATATTTTTTTAAGTAGCAGGGAAATTACAACAATAAAATGCACTATTGAACATGGAGGGGGAAAAAAAGCTTCCTCCTGGAAGTGACATGGCATTTCTACTCATCTTTTACTAACCCAAGCAAGTTACATGGCCACATCTCACCTCAAAGAAGACAAGGAAGTACAAGCTTATGACCTGCCTGGAAGAAGACAGAGGTCTGTGGCTTGTCCGTCCAGCTCCCATCACATGCGATGTCCTATGATGGAAACTTTTCAGGTTAACTCTTGTTGTAAAGCACCCAGAAAGTATAATATGGTCCTTCTGCACTTTCCCTTCTTCTCTGCTCACACCTGCCCGGCTGAAGAGGAAAAGTGCTCCCTAAGCACTAGGGACCTGTAAGGTCAATGACAACATAAATCCCTCACATCACTTTAAATCAGGGCAGGGAAATGACATAAAATGGATGATGGTTTGCAGAGCTTTGCTTCGCCTTGGGACATCTCAACACTCTTAGGAGTCTCTGTGCATTTTCCTAGCTCCATCTTGGATTTTTACAGTGGGTTTGTACTCTGGTCTGGTAGGTTCCAAGCACCTGAACAAACTACAAGAACCAGGAGCACGTGAGGAAACAGGAAGACGTTCTACCATGAGGTAAATACAGGGAAATGGGTTTTGGAGGCTGGTGAAGACTAAATAAAGGTGAGATTCTAGGTTCTTGAGGCAATCTCTGACTGTCCCCCAAATGCTTTCAAATGACTGCAATAGGCTACGTTGTAAGAATTCATCCCTGTGATGGATGGCATTACCTTTCAAGGACACTAGTAAAATGTCAGAGAGATGACGATCCAGTTGCTGCATGTTGCTTACACCTTAGTGGCCTCTCTCTGAGATTGATGGCCTGGAAGTAAACTGGCTTTTAACAAGGGCAAAAAGGATAATTTGGAGCACTGAGCATTCTCTGAGAACACAGGTCTTGGTGGAGCATAGATGTGGTCACCATGAGGTCACACCATGCCTGGGATGGGAACAGGGATGGAGGCAGGACCAAGAAAGGAGATGCAAAAAGGCACATTGAAATGCACTGCCCCCAGGGCTTGCTTGAGATGGAGTCTGTAGCTGGGACTCAGGTCCCTAAATCAGGGAAAATGGTGGGCTATTGCATGCCTTCTACTTTCATCAATCTATTCAGCCTCCTAGGGACATACTTCTGCCCCTCCTCTTGTAGTCAGACTCACTCAAGACTCACCTAGCTCAACAGTGTTCCCTTTATGAAGCTCCCGCCAACCCCTCACTCTCGTGCTGAGCCTTTAAACCTCAAAGATAGCCCTTACTACACTGGATTATAATAATCTCTCCTCTCTCTTACTACCCCAAGAATGCATTAGGCACAGAGAGTGCATCTCTGCTCCCCGGCATTTAACACAGTGACTGAACATAGCTGATGCTCAAAACATCTTTCTTAAAGAGATAAATAAAGTAAGGCTTAAAACCGGGCATATTTACATTTTCTCAGTATTTCCACATTGCTTTTAACTTTGTATATAATATGAAAAAAAAAGACAATTCAGCTTTAAAAAAGTGTAATCGATTGGCATTATATAGACTAGTAGTCTCCAAAGTGAACAAGATGTTCCTTTGGGCTACAGGGAAAAATTTAGAACTTCTAATATATTTTTACTCATCTTCTTAAAATTTCTTTTTGGGCATGTTTAAAAATGTATGTATGCAGTGTATTAATACACACTTATTTCTATGCAATTTTATATACATAATATACATAAATTCACCCGTAGAGTGTATACTCAAAAATGGTAATGATAAGGTGCATCAGACACAGCTAATCCTCCCCCCTCCTCAAACACACAGAATACTTTTCTCTCCTTGTTTGATAACACCCCAAGTACTAACTGGGAGTATAGCCACCAAACGCAAGACCACATTTGTCACCTTCCCTTGTAGCTAGATGTGGCCATGTGACGGCTCAGGCCAACTGAATATGAACCACAGTGATGTGTGCAACCTTCAGATCATGATCTTAAAAGGAAAGGAGTGTGCCCTTCCTCTTTCCTTCTTGCTGGCTGGGATGCAGACATGATGGTGGGAGCTAGAGCAGCCATTTTGGACTCAAGGTTAGAAGCCATGTTTCAGAAAGATAGAGCAACAAGTTACAAGGAAGCTTGACCCCCAACCCATTTAGCCACCATATAAACTTTGGGTTGCTGGGACTTCCCTGGAGGTCCAGTGGTTAAGACTCTGCATTTCCACCGCAGGGGGCGCAGGTTTGTTCCCTGGTAGGGGAACTAAGATCCCGCATGCTGAGTGGTGCAGCCAAAAAATAATAAATTAATAAATAAATAAAATTTTAAACTTCGGGTTGCTTATGCTTGGACTATTACAAGGGAGACAAAAATGTTATATTATCTTTAGATATTTGTTACAGAAGCCAGAACTTTATCCAGAATAATGCAAGATGTGCAGTCAAAAAAAAAAAAAAAACTGGAGATGATTACTTTAAAATGACTCCTTTATACAGACAATCAGGGCTCAAGGTGAAAGCTACCAATGGTAGAGAACTCTTCAGGCTTTTTTAATGCCTGTGATATCACCTCTCATTCATAACTTTTTCTTCTGTACTTTATAGACATTTAATAAAAACTTATTCAATCTTGTATACTTGAAAGTTGGTATAAGGGTAGAGCATTAATGTTCTCACCATAACAGCCACAACAAAATGGTAATTTTGTGGGGTAAAGGATGTGTTAACTAACCTTATTTTGGTAAACATTTTGCAATATATACATATATCAGATCATCACACTGAACACTTTAAACTTATATGATGTTATATGTCAGTTATATTTAATAAGCTCAGAGGGGAAAAAAGAAAAAAAAACCTTATTGATTAACCCACTGAGTATAGAGGGAAGCAGGATGAAACTAGCATTCTCTGAGTGCCTACTCTATACTTTACATACATCATTGCATTAACTTTCCACAGCAGTCCTTAAGGTAGATATTAGTATTTCGTCCCATGTCTATAGCCAATGAAAATAAAGCTCAGCAAGTTTAAATAACTTATCCAGGAACAAACAACTGTAAGGAGTGGAGCAGATACTTGAATTTGAACTCAGATCTACGTGAGTCAAACGGCCACGCTTTTCCATCCTCTACACTTTCATATTTCAAACACTTCCTCTATCAAACTTCCAGACTCTTCCTCCTGCCTCTTCCCCTTTCTCATTTTGCTTCACATCCTTTTTACTTTACTCCCCTGCCCCCTTTCCTCTCTGCCTTCTTATCTCTTCACCCGAAGCCAAACACATGTATTTGATAATCATCTGGAACAGTATTTCTCAAACCTGACTCTGAATATATGTATGTGTTTATGTGAGTATTCACATATTTATATACACACATAGATGAATATATGTCCTTGTATATAAAGTCTCCACACTTTTCATAGAAAAACAAAGCAACAACCAATAAAAGCTTTCATGAGCCCTCACTCAGTGTCAGCTTAAATGATCATTAAAATGAAACTGCTTAAGGATAAAGAAGATGTGGTATATATACACAATGGAATATTAATCAGCCACAAAAAAATGAAATAATGCCATTTGCAGCAACATGGATGGACGTAGAGATTATCATACTAAGTGAAGTAAGTCAGACAGAGAAAGACAAATATCATGATATCGCTTACATGTGGAATCTAAAAAAAACTGATACAAATGAACTTATTTACGAAACAGAAATAGACTCACAAACATAGAAAACAAAAATATGGTTACCAAAGGGGAAAGGTGGCGGGGAGGGATAAATTACGGATTTGGGATTAACAGATACCCACTACTATATGTAAAATAGATCACCAACAAGGACCTACGGTATACAGCACAGGGAACTCTACTCAGTATCTTGTAATAACCCATAATGGAAGAGAATGTCAAAAAGAATACATATATGTATATGTATAACTGAAACACTTTGCTGTACATCTAAAACTAACACAACATTGTAAATCAACTATATTTCAACAAAAATTTTTTAGAAAGGAAATTGCTGAAATATTTGCCAATATAAAGTTGGTATAAACTCTTTACAGGTGTTGTTCTTATATAACTGCAAAACCAAACACATTAAAACTTTTCTAAATCTACAAATCAATAAGATTCAAATTAACTTCAAGGTGATACATGGTACAACTGTGTAGTAACAGCATTTGCCACTTACAAAGCTGACGTGTTGTTGGTCCCTATCCTCAGCCCACTGTGCGTCACATCCATTTCTCCCCAGGTTAAGTAATCTGCCGTGATAGCTTTGTTCATCTAGCTTGTTTTGTAGTTATTTCATTTCTTGGCACGAGCAACAATATCTGTATATCTTCTTTAGGCCGAAGCAATTAAAATAGACTGGCACCACCGCAATCTTAAGCACAAACGTCAACTCAGATTCAGGCTCCAAGTTCAAAGATAGGGCTAGGTTTTTGGATAGCCATCCAGGTGGACCAGAATATGCTCACCCTTTGTTGTCATTGTTTTTTTCAAGATTAGCATCTGAACATGGTCACAAAATTGAAAAAAAAAAAGACATAATTAACTTGTGGAGACTTCATTTAAGAAGTATGGATCCAGAAAATCGGAGGTCCACAGAAAGGAAAGGGGTCCAGTGATAGGTCGGGACCCTCACCAGGAAAATCAAATTCCTGGGTATGGAAACAGTCCCTTTGCTATGAAGAGGGAAAAGGCTATAGATACGACCCCCTGATTACAGAGGCATGGGCAGATGACAGAGCGACTGTTTCTTCTAACAAGCCTGGCTTGTTTTTCCTTGCAGGTGAGGAAAGGCGTCTGGCTTCTCTGCAGGGCTGGTGAGAATGGAGGAATGAGCGGGGAACACCAGGCCCCGCCCCGTTCCTGCACTCCAGGCCTTGGCGTGTGTCTAACTGGTGTCTCTGAGAAGGACACTGCAGAAGAGAAACAGGAGAGACGGGCCTGCGTGAACGTGCCCAGCTGAGCACTGGGGTCTTGCTCTGCCCCTTCACAGGCTTTGCTCTGGGGGCCATCCTGTGTGAAGGGACCATTTTTCCATCCCCGACTCATAACCATGAGCATTAGCAAAACACCATCACCAGGCCTAATCCTAACTGCCTCCAAAAGTTGTGAGAAGAGCTGAATAGAGGTGCACTGCCTCTTCCAGTGTCAGCGGTGAATCAACCTCAGTATTTGTTGATAGATTTTTTTGATATTGGTCCACTCTAAATCCTGGAGCTCAGGTAGGGGTGGGCGAAACCAACAAGAATGACTCCTTCCTGCTTAATAGGGCTCCCACTTGTAACTGATGCTACAACCTCATTGACTCCATCAATGTTTACTGAGCACCTATGAACCTACTACTGCCAAATAAATAAATAGAATTGAACAAATAAATAAAATTGAGCAAATACTACCGTGTGCCTGACACTGCGTACGTGTTTATATTTGTTAACTCAATCCTCACAGTAACCCAACACGGCAATATTGTTATAATTTCTTCTTGCAGGAGTAGAGGCCCAGGTAGGTTAGCTAACTTGCCCAAACGGCTGGTCAGTGGCAGAGCCACCAGAATCCAGGCAGTCAGGCTCCGGAGCCCATGCTCACAACCTCTGTGCTTCCCCGCCTCTCTGGGGTGGCAGTGGAAGATGGGGTGCTACTTTCTCTGCGACAAAAATAGGCTCAAACCTCTAGCAGTGTGCAATCTGAGAGGAGTCTTGTGGTGGCAAAACCTGGGGCCTGGCGGGGTGCTGATTTCTTGGAATGTCCAAGCATGAAAACTGAATTCCAGACCTTTAGGGAACTTTTCCAAATAACTGGAGTTTCTTGACTAATAGTAGGCACTTCCCTGCTTGAACCAGGCATGGGCTGGCATAAGCTTCTTCAGGCACAGGTTAACCAGGCTGAGGAAGAGTTTTGCTCTAGGCAGGATTTTAAGGAACAAGAACAAAAATGCCACTGCAATAGCCTACATCTTCAGGACCACTGGTAGGCGTGAAAGCTAAGGTATCATTGAGGCGAGGGAGAAAAAATTCCGTGGGAATCACAATCAGTGACCTGCCAAGCACGGAAGAAAGTCAGCCCACGGGCAAAACACAAAGGTGATTTCAAGAGATGCGCAAAGTACCACCTCAACTGTGAGTTCTCAGGAGTGAGCGGTGCTTAAGTGAAAATGAAATTATCCGACGGTAAAGTCCTACGACGAACCATCATGCCACTGTTCAAGCCTGTCAGTAAAGGTATAAGGAAATAGTGATGAGAGTCAGTCAAGTGAAAAGTGCAGGATATGAAAATAGAAATACATGGGAGGAAACAGGCCAAAATGTTAGCAGTAGTCACGTGGAGGCTGCGGAGCTGTGGACAACGCAGATGATGTGGTGGCTTTAATGAGTAATTTTAAATTCCCTTCGTATTGTCAAATCCCTCTAAATTTTGTTTGCTATTGATCTCATGCAGAGAATGACACTTCATCCCATGCCATCCCATTTCACCTGCACTGTAGGCGGGACTTAGACAATTACATGAAGGCTCACTCAGAACCTGGTCCACATGTAGGGCACCCAGCCAGCCCTCACTGGTCCCACCTGCCAGAGGATTCTTGCCGCTTTTTGAAGATGGCACAAGCTAATAATATCCAATGTTTCTGGAGGGCTTCTCCAGGGCTTATATGAAGGGATCATAAACTGCAAAAGTTTTCTTTTAAAAGAAATTCCTTATTTTTAAAAAAACCATAATTTAGGACTTCCCTGGTGGCGCAGTGGTTAAGAATCCGCCTGCCAATGCAGGGGACATGGGCTCGAGCCCTGGTCCAGGAAGATCCCACAAGCCGCGGAGCAACTAAGCCCGTGCGCCACAACTACTGAGCCTGCGCTCTAGAGCCCGAGGGCCACGACTACTGAAGCCCGTGTGCCACAACTACTGAAGCCCGCGTGCCTAGAGCCCATGCTCTGCAACAAGAGAAGCCACCACAGTGAGAAGCCCGCACACCGCAACGAAGAGTAGCCCCCGCTGGCCGCAGCTGGAGAAAGCCCGCGCGCAGCAACAAAGACCCAACGCAGCCAAAAAAATTGTTTTTAAATAATAATAAATTTTTAAAAAGATTTGAATTTAAAAGATCATAATTTAAAAATTTTAAAAAATTCTGCATATATGTTCACATATTTCAAAAATCACAAGATCCAAAAGGGTATACAAGGAAAAATTCTTTCCATTAGCCACTCAGTTTCTTCTTGAGTGCAGCTAACATCATCAGTGTCTTGAGCATCCATCGAGAGATGCTGGATGGCTGCATAAGCAAATGTGCTCACATATAGTCACTGACCTCTTTTTTTAAAAAAATGCAAGTGGGAGCATACTAGCCACTCTTGCTTCTTTTTATTTAACGATGTATCTTGGAAATCATTTCACATCGTTACATCAAAAGCATTCTCATTTTGTTATGGCAGCTGAATATTGCATTATACAAATGCACCATAATTCAATTAAGGCCCTACAGATGGTCATGAAGCCAGAAAAAACATATAGCTTTAAAGAGAAACAAACAGAAAAAAGCTCAAAGTTCCTGTTTCTATTAAATTCGGTTTTTTTTCCTCTTCATTGCTCACTATGGAGGCCAAGACACAGAAGTCTGGCAATAATGACCTGCAGTGTTTACTTTACTAAAGACCAAACACCTTTTGGAATAACAAGACTGAAGGACAAAGCTCAGAAGCTTTGCTATTCATCAAAGAAACCTTGGCATGACAGAAAATACTTATTTGGATAATTATATCAGCATTTCGGTGTTTCATCCTCCAAAGATTAATGTTTAACAACGGGAACTTCTAGAAGGAAGGAGGTGGGTGTTGGACGTTGGGATTTTGCCTGCGTTTGGTGGCAGCCACGTGCCTCCTGCCCTCATTCCCAGATGGGACATGGCCCAGCTTTTTTTTTTCAGGCTGAGTAGCTTCAGAGCAGAGAATGTCTGATGGGAAACCCTAGAAAACGATGCTGACACCCCCATCACCCTTGTGCTGGAAATCCCTTTATTTCCCCTCATGGCTCCCTGGTGCCAGCTGTGTCACTCCAGGACAGTGACTTAGCCTTTCTGAATCTTATCATTTGCAAATCATAAAAACACCTGCCCAGGTTATCTCACAGTGCTGTGTTAGCAAACAAGAGAATCCATGTGAAAATCGTATTAAATCAGCTACATCGGGCTTCCCTGGTGGCGCAGTGGTTAAGAATCTGCCTGCCGATGCAGGCGACACTGGTTCGAGCCCTGGTCTGGGAAGATCCCACATGCAGCGGGGCAACTAAGCCCATGCACCGCAACTACCAAGCCTGTGCTCTAGAGCCTGCATGCCTAGAGCCTGTGCTCCACAACAAGAGAAGCCACTGCAATGAGAAGCCCGCGCACTGCAATGAAGAGTAGCCCCCGCTTGCCGCAACTAGAGACAGCCCGCATGCAGTAACGAAGACCCAACGCAGCCAAAAATAAATAAATAAAATAAAATAAGTAAATTTATATTTAAAAAAATCAGGGCTTCCCTGGTGGCGCAGTGGTTGAGAATCTGCCTGCCAATGCAGGGGACACGGGTTCGAGCCCCGGTCTGGGAAGATCCCACATGCCGTGGAGCAACTGGGCCCGTGAGCCACAACTACTGAGCCTGAGCGTCTGGAGCCTCTGCTCCGCAACAAGAGAGGCCGCGATAGTGAGAGGCCCGCGCACCGTGATGAAGAGTGGCCCCCACTCGCCGCAACTAGAGAAAGCCCTCGCACAGAAACGAAGACCCAACACAGCCAAAAATAAAAATAAAAAAAAATAAAAAAAAAAATCAGCTACGTTCAGTGTAGAGACAAAGAATGGGCCGGAAGATGCTATGGAAGGCAAATGAGGTATGGAGTCAGCCAATCTGGTGTGTAACTCGGTCCCCTTCTCTGACGGGCCATGCCGCCCTGGGTTTATGGCCGAGACTCATCTATTCACCGGTTGAAGTAAGGAGGATGCCCTTCAGCTTTGTGGAATTATGAGAGTAAGTGATAAACATGAGTGAAAGCCCTCCAAAATGCTCATCTCCATCTTGTCTAGCCTTCGTATTATTCCTTCTACCTATCTTACAATAAATATAAGATCTCCAAATAAATATGAGAATAAATATAAGACCGTCAAACCAAATCAAGGAGCTCAAACTAGTGGAAAGGACTGTAGAAAACCAGAGAGAGGTCATCGTAGCATTGGAAGAGATGGTAAGTTAATAAAGAATGAAGTAAAGAGAAGATGAAGAGAATGACAGGCGGGGCTAGTTCAAGGAAGGCTTTTGAAGTGGTGTTGAGGAGTTCGGCATTACCTAGGCCAGTCCTTTCCAGGATGGAATAAAATGTCACCTGATCAGAGTGTACTTTCTGAGTGGAAAAATCATCCATAATCTATATAGTGTGACTTTGGGGGCCAGAGAAAGTCCCATGAGCCCATATTTAGTTCTGCATCCTTAGTCTTATGCTGGGAATTGCACCATTCAGTGATTCCTTCCTCAGCACATCAGGAGGTGCTGTGGAATCTGCAGTGTAGCCAGGACTCTGGAGAGGCCAGGAAGGTGGTGTTTGGTAAACTGGGGCCAGCTTAGAACGGGGCCTGACCGACTACATTGCACATCAATGTACATACACCTTTCATGAGTGGGTGGAAGCAAGGCTAGACTCTGGTCTCAGCAGCCAGTGGAACCAGCACTGGGCTGGGGTGGACTGGGATTGATGGTAACCTGCTGTGTGACCTTAGGGAAGTCACTGAACCTCTCTGGGCTTCAGAGGCCTTTCAGCATTAGCCCCATGATTCTATTTTTCAAACCCTTTCCTAAGAGTGTAGGGATAAAGGGTGGGTTGATGAGGGCACTCAGCTGAGAAGAAAAAGTTTTCACAGAATGGGGGAGGGAGGGGGAGGGTAAAGAAAGGGGAAACAGACACAGGTGAGGACAATCCAGCCACCTGACATCACCTCTGTGTTCTTGAGTGGGGACGGGGACAGTTTGGGTCATGAGGAGTTAACATGGGCCCATTTTCAAGGTGGGAGACAGACACCAGTCACATCTGCAGGTAGGTGCCTGCTTGCAAGCACTAAGCGAGGAGCTTGGGACACCGGCGGGGAGACAACGGCACCCCGTTTCTGGGGACCTGGGGCTCCAGCAGGGAGGACATATACTGAGGGGTGTCGAACACTGTGGAGCCATATGAAGGGGGAGCAGAGGATGGAGGGCCCAGAGGCCCCACCCTTCATGGTTGATCTCTGCCCAGAATCCATCCTGGGAAGGAGCCAGGGACCCGGGCTCCAACGCTCCAGTCATTGTTCCTAAAAGCCAGAGGAAGACTCTAGAAGTGTTTGCTGGGAAGCAATGAGCAAGTATTCAGGTCCATGCCACCCCTGGGAGGGAGAGAGAGCTGAGAGAGACAGAGAGCATGCGAGGGAAAGAGAAGGACAAACAGGCAGACGGACACAGCAAAGCTTCCTCAGTGCCCCACGGCCTTTGCCAGATGTTCCCCTGGAACCCAGAAACCTGAAGACGGCCTCAGGCTTCCAACAGCCTCAAAATCAGGCTTCCGACAGCCTCAAAGGCGGCGTGGCAGGAGTCTGCTGGGCCCTGATGACAGGTGCCACTGAGCCCCTTGGAAAGACTTGAAAAAATCTCAGTGCCTCACTAGGATTTGGCCCTAAAAAGAATCAAGTACTTTGCCACCGCCTAACCTTAGGGGATGGATGTTATTTTATACTGAGGTGGGGGACAAGGTTAGGGGACGTCTCTCCTGAGGACAGAGGGTGGAGCGGAGAAGCTAGAGCTTAGCGAAGGGTGGAGAGGCTTTTGGCTCTGGGACCAGCCCTGTCCCTCTGCCCTGAAGTACCTGGAACCTTTTGTTCTTGTTCCTCTCCATGCTCCCCCACTGCCCTGGGGATCCAGGGCACGTGGAGGTATGGGCTGGAATGAGAGCTGGGGCCTGTAGCCTGGCAGGACAGGGCTCTGTCCCAGCCTTCTCCTCATCCGACCTGTTGCTTCCAGAGGAAGACGGCAGCCGTCCACACTGTTGTGACCTCCAGTGACCCAGAGAAAATTTCCTTTATTAGCAGTGAAGCCTTTCTTCTTTTTAGAAGAGAAAAGAACAATCATGTCTTACTTAAGGACAGGGCGTGTATGTGTGTGTGTATGTGTGTGTGTGTGTGTGCGTGTGTGTGTGTGTAAGCATGCATCCCCGTATCAGCATCTGCACCAGCCTGCAGACAGCCAGCAGTTCTCTAAGGGGAAGATAATGGTGGGGATGGGGAGGGCGAGGGCGAGGGCGAGGAGGGTTCTGACCGGAACGGGCGACTCTCTTTTCTTTTCCTCCTACCCCAGGCTCATCCCTGCAGCCCCAGGAGCTGCCCAGAACCTTCATGCTAGCTCTGCTCAGCCTCACAGGACAGTAAGGTTTTCCGCCAGCACTGGACTTCCCCATAGCTCGCTTGGGTGCCCAAGGTAAAGTTCTGGACTCTTCCACAAACTCCTCAAGCATACAGAAGGTGATTTTCTGGGGACCCTGACTGTTAAAAATCACATTGGGTTAAAATATCCCCCAATACACACTTACTGACTCCCATTTCCCCCAGCTCCTTCCCCGCCCCCGCCCCCCGCATATCCATGACGCAAACATTTTCTCAAGAGCCATCTAGATCTATCAGAGAAGGCCTCTTGAAGAGAGCCTGTGTAGGCTGGAATCTCAGTCTTTCCTCCACTGAATGGTTATCAATATTTTGGATAAGGGTTTGAAGTCTGGTCATCTGTTACTCCTCCAGGTCCTCGGACTGATTCAAAGGCATGTCCCTACTGGGTTTTAATCTAACCAGGTGAGGGGAGGGGAGGAGGGTCTTTTAAATATAAAGAGAATTGGGTGCCCAATTCCAGCAGCTGGCTGGATCCGGGGTCTTGACCTCCTCCCCCGCAAACAGCTTCCCTCCCTTTGAGGTGAGAAAGGTCAATCTAAATACAGGAAATTGCAGCCCAGTGTCGAACACAGGGAAACCGTCCACATTTGCATCAGTTTAAGTTAATCACCTCACTAGAAAGGGCGTGAGCTAACACAGGAAAGAACTTGCTGAAAAATAGTAAGTCTTTGGGTTAAAATTCTCCGGTGTCCTTGGCCGTTCAAGGTAAGGTAATCTCTGGTCTTCTTATATATCTTTTGCCCTTAATTCTTTTGGTCTCAGAATTCAGTTAAATACAATGTAATGTCTAAAACCAAGAAGCGTGTTGAAATCGCTGTTCTAAGAGACATGGACTTGGCTTTTGAGAGGGGTCTAAACACCCACTAGAAGCCTCTGGTGGGGCAAGTGTCTGAAAAAGGAAGAGGCTGACCCAGGGAGGCAGTGTCTCTCG
This sequence comes from Balaenoptera musculus, assembly GCF_009873245.2. Lineage (NCBI taxonomy): Eukaryota > Metazoa > Chordata > Mammalia > Artiodactyla > Balaenopteridae > Balaenoptera > Balaenoptera musculus. The sequence continues at coordinate 12,468,390 of NC_045786.1, read as the reverse complement.
GTCTTCTGTTGAGAGAACACGCGCGGTCGGCTGCACTTCTGAACTCTCTGGAGCTTGGCTTTTAACAGAATTGCCTCGACCTTGAAAGTGTTTCTTTGTTACTTTTCAACTGAGGAATTCGTGTTGCATCGTAGTCTGTGACTGAGGGTGTTATGGGCCAGAGCACAAATGTTTTGTGTTTGGTTTAAAAAAACAATTTTTTTTTAAAGGCCGGGAAGGAAAAAAATCATTCAGGGATGGTCCTGGTTCCCAGTCAGAAAGGTGAGAGGCTCTGGTGAGAGGCTCTGAAAACGGTTCCCACTCTGCCCTTTAACTTCCATGCCCTCCCTCCTGACTGCTCCAGAGCAGACGATTCAATTGACTCCTTTTGTATCCGGTTTTATTGCTCCGGACCCCTAGGGTCTCGATTTGCTTTCAGAAGAAACGTGCCCCTCTGAGCCGCTCTCCAAGGCGGTCCCTCCAGCGTCCCCATTTCTGTCTCCGGGCGGGGAAAGGGAGGGGAGGCGAGGCGAGGCCGGCCGCGGAGCACCGGATACCGGAGTCAGGATCCCGAGCAGCGCCCCGCAGGCGCGCGCCCCTCGACCCCGAGCCGCGCCTGGAACGCCTTGCGAGCTGCATCGCTTCGCCTTCCAACCCCAGCGGCACACACGGTGCCAACTTGACCAGAGTCCTGGAAAGGTCCGGCGGCGAGACAAAAGCCGGGAATAGAACCCTCCCCGCCGGAGGCCCGCGCTCTCCGGGTATGGGGGTGGCGAAACGCACCGCCTGGACTGCCCAGTTTTTGCGCCGACCCCCAAGGAGCAGCGAGCTCCGCCCGCGATCAGCTCCCGCCGTCTGGGCCGCGGACGCGCCCTCAGGAACTTTTGTGGCTGCGCGGAGGCGCCCCGCGGAAGGGCCTGGCTCTGGGCAGCGCGCGCAGGCGGGCGCCAGGGGCCGCAGGTGCCCCTGGAGCCGCGCGTCCGGCAGGTACTCGGCCGAGGAGCGGGCGGGGAGAGGCGGGTGGAGCCCCGGGCCGCGCGGGCCCCGCCTCCCCTCCGCCCCGGGAGCTCCCACCGGGCGGAAAGCCTCCCCGGCCCCCTCCCCGCCGGCACCCCGCACTCGGTGATTGGCTGGCGCCGCGGGTCCCTGGCACGCGCCTGTGGATGTAGTTATAAGAATCCTCGCGTGCCAGTCCTCAGCTCCAGCCAGTCGGCACAGCCCTCCCCAGCGCCGCGCGGGCGTCGGCCAGAGCGCAGCGGCCGCGGGCTCCCCAGGGAGGCCGGGGGCAGGAAGCGGGCGGGCAGTCTTCGCCGCCTCCCGCGCCTGACCGGGAGGGTGGGGCTGCCAGACAAGCCCGAACTGCCGCAGCAAACTTCTGAGAACACCCTCACCCCAGGCCAGCAGTCCCCCGGGCCCTCGGCGGCGCAGAGCATGGACGCGGTGCTGCTAGAGCACTTCCCCGGGGGCCTGGACGCCTTCCCGTCCCCTTACTTTGACGAGGAGGACTTCTTCACCGACCAGTCTTCTCGGGACCCTCTGGAGGACGGCGATGAGCTGCTGGCCGACGAGCAGGCCGAGGTGGAGTTCCTCAGCCACCAGCTGCACGAATACTGCTACCGCGACGGGGCGTGCCTGCTGCTGCAGTCCGCGCCCTCGGTGGCTCCGCACGCGCTCGCCCCGCCGCCCTCGGGGGGCCCCGGCGAGCCGGAGGACGGTGGTGGCGGCTACTGCTGCGAGGCGGGGGCGCCCCCCGGCGGCTTCCCCTACTCGCCCGGCTCGCCGCCCTCGTGCCTCGCCTACCCGTGCGCCGGGCCGGCCGTGCTGTCCCCCGGAGCGCGGCTGCGCGGCCTGAGCGGGGTGGCGGCGGCGGCGGCGGCGCGGCGGCGGCGGCGGGTGCGCTCTGAGGCCGAGTTGCAGCAGCTGCGGCAGGCGGCCAACGTGCGCGAGCGGCGGCGCATGCAGTCCATCAACGACGCCTTCGAGGGGCTGCGCTCGCACATCCCCACGCTGCCCTACGAGAAGCGCCTCTCCAAGGTGGACACGCTGCGCCTGGCCATCGGCTACATCAACTTCCTCAGCGAACTCGTGCAGGCCGACTTGCCCTTGCGCGGCGGCGGCGCGGGCGGTGGCGGGGGACCAGGCGGCGGCGGGCGCCTGGGCGGGGACAGCCCGGGCAGCCAGGTCCAGAAGGTCATCATCTGCCATCGGGGCACCCGTAAGTGCGTCCGCCTCCCAGCTGGGGGAGACGGGGACGGGCACGGGAAGGTCCCGGAGGGGCTGGGTGAACAGACCGACCAGCCGACTGACCGACAGACGGACGGACGGGCCGTGGGCACCGGACACCTTGAGCGCGAGCTGGCGTTTCTGAGGTTTTCTTCCGCCACTTTGACCATGGCTCGGAGGGTGCGCGTCCCCGACAGACTTGCATCTTCTGGGATTGCGGGGTGGAGGCGCTGGGGGCTTGAGGGGTGGAGGCAGAGGGTCGTTTTAATGGAACCTAAGACGCCTGTCTGTCCAGGCGCCCAAGAGGGGATCCTAACGGACTGGAGGGCACCGTTGGGAACAGAGTTGGACATTCACAGTCTGTTTTCTCTTCTCACCCCCTCAGGGTCCCCCTCCCCCAGCGACCCGGATTATGGCCTCCCTCCCCTCGCAGGACACTCTCTCTCTTGGACTGATGAAAAACAACTCAAAGAACAAAATATTATCCGAACAGCCAAAGTGTGGACCCCAGAGGATCCCAGAAAACTCAACAGCAAATCTTCCTTCAACAACATAGAAAACGAACCGCCCTTTGATTTTGTGTCCTGAGATGTCCCAGACCCGCCTGAGGATCTGATTATGTCTCTGTGTATATTGTACATGTAAATATCTATAACGTAAATGTAATTTAAGAATCACATTTTTCTAATGGCAATCAACTGTTTGTTATTTATCTATTTATTACCCTGTCGAGTTAATGAAATAGATGATCTCTTTTAAAATATATAATTTATATAATTTATCCTGATTTTCTAAAAATATGCAATAGTCTATGATTCCACCCAGCACCCTTGGCAGAACTCTGCGTTGTTGGAAGAACTCTGGCCAGAAAACTTCATGCTAATTTATTGCCAGATATGGTTTATTTCTAAGCAAGGTTAATAAATGCTATTTACACCTTTTTCTAAAAGTTATTTGTTTAATACATGATGGGGTGTTATTAACTTAGTTAAGAAAAAAAACAAACTGAACCAGAGACTCAAACGTAGCTTTTAGTTTTAGCTGAAAGGAATTGGGTTAGAGGGTTAGGCCTCAGTTCTCTCAGAGGCTCTTCATCTGCATCGCCAGCGCTAAATAGGTAAATATTTCGCCTGTATTTTTAGCCTACCATCCAAACACCCTATGAGGCAAAGAGGTCATAGACTATTTATTGTTCTCGTTTTTCAGACGGGAAAGCTAAGGCTGGGAGACGATGTTTGACTTACCCAAGGTCACCGGCACCCTGCCTAATCATAGTGTAGAAAGTGTGTCCAGTGGCAACAGGGGGTTAGTTTCTGGGTTAGCCAAGGGAAGGGGCCTTTCTGCTTCCATGGGCTGGGGAGAAAGACTTGGTGTTGAGCTGCCCTGTGACCCATCCCTTCTGCAGTTACAGCCTCAGGTACGTGGAACTCCGATGGGGAAGACGACCATGCTGAGGCCGGAGACCCTGTCGGATGCTTCCCAGCAAAACCCAGGGTCTTTTAGGTAAGGCGAGAAGGAGGGCGCCCTCTCTGCCACTTCTGCAACTGCGTTATTTCTGAAATTCACTTGGTTTCGTCTCCAGAATCTAGTCCTCTTAAGGCAAGCAGCGTGGGGAGAAGGCGAGCCTCGGGCGGAGGGCGCAGGGTCGCCCCCTAGCGAAGGGGAGAGGCGTAAGGGCGCGGCCGGGAGAGCCCCGGAAGCTGGGGCTCGGGCTCGTCTCCGCCGCCGCTACCCGGGGCCTCCCTGGCCCTCGGGGCGCCCTCAGCTGGCGGCGGGAGTCGGGGCGCACGGCTTTGAGCGCGGGGTTCCGTGCACGCTCGGACGGCATGGGCGCGGAGGGGGAGGCACCGAGCAGGGCCTCGCGCGCCCGGCGCGCACCTCCTGGCTGATCTGCAGACCCCGTGCCCCGCAGGCCCTGCGGAGGCGGCGTGTCGCTCCCCTCCAGGCAGCGGCCTGGTCAGCCAAGGTACGATCGCCCCGGTACCCACGGCCCTGCCGAAGGACAATATGTCGGCAGCATGCTAATTGCTTTAACCTAGTTTCAGACCCACCGAGGGGTTCCCCGCGCGCCGCGGGTGCCATGGACGTCATCCAAAACCAATTAAAGCGAGGCCGCGAGCCCGACCCGCAGCGCGGCCTGGCCAGACGCGCGGAGATTCTGCGTCGCGAAGCTCCCAGGAGGCCCTTGGCCACGGACCCTCTCACCCTTTCCAGCCTCTGCAGCCTCTCCCGTCCCTCCCCCTGAATGATGGAGATTTCACACTGGAGGCAGAATTTGGGGACGAGAGAAAATAATTCGATTTTGTCCTGTATTAGGGCCTCATTAAACACGAAAGTTGCTTTTGCACAAGTGCTTCTATCAGGCATGTAATCTCATTACACTCATTAGAAAGTCAAATGGTAGGCAGACTTCAACTTAATTATAAGTTATGTAAGTATTGTACCGTTTTCTTCAGCTGTGTAGACCTGCGTTTCAGTTGGATTAGGGAATGTGGCAATCTGCCGTTAAAACACTACCATCATTGTGATGTGGCACCTTTTATTTTGCGTGCCACTTTTTTGTGATTCAATGCTTCAGCGACATCCTTTAGTGCGGTGCAGATGAAGCGGAAGAGCCGGGCTGAGCATGTAAAACACCAGGGTCTCTATCTTGTCACTCTTCTGTCCTGACTTGGCAAGTCCCTTTAAACACAACCTTCAAAGAGACTGACAGCTTCTTTTTATTTACTCATAATCCATTCATTCTAGTGTAGCAATTCTTAAAAAAAAAAAAATGCGGCAGTAAAAGCAGAACAAACGTATCATTTCAGAGTCTCCTTTGGCAGCGGAGAGGCCGGAGCTGCGCTCTGCTCGGTGCAGGAGCGGCTCTCCCTCGAGAGCCTCTGGCCTGGGGCATCTCTAGCCAATAAATACAGCCTGGCACTGGAAGCATCAGCGTGGGGGCAGTTTGAGTGACAGGTATTCAGCGGTCCTTCTAAGTCGACACTCTTCTTCCAACTTCAACAAAAATGCTTATGAAACTAATCCAGTAAGCCAAGCTTCTGGATGGGTGTGGAGACCCTTTGCTCAGTCCTGCTCTTCTGAACACTCGTCAGCCCCTGCGCTGAAACCTAGCCTGGGACCACGAGGAGAAAGCGTTTAAAGCCCTCCCTGGCTGCCCTTGTCCATTTAGCGTAGTAAAGAAGCTGCAAACCCAGAACGGGATGCATTTTCTGATCTCTACTGGCAAACTGGCTAAATCATCGCCCAGTGGTCCAGACTCCATTGCAAGCGGTCATGGGGGGATGGGGTACAGGAGAGGGTTTGGTAAAGCCAAGGAAGAGAGTTTGGGTGGGGGGGACCTCCCTTCTCCCCACACCTTACCCCCTCCCACCAAGTACACATCCTCACTTCCAGCCCATCCTCCTGGTCTCCATCCCAGGTTGCTCGACCATTCTATTCTGCCTTGGTGTCAGAGTGCCTATAGCTCTAGGCAATAAAAGCCCCTTCTCCCCATTCCTCTCTCTCCCCTACATTTCTGGTGGGCGTTGGGGTCAGTGCCCTCTCATTGTTGCCTTAAAAGATATTACATGTCACAAAAGGGCAGCCGTCTATTTTCAGAGATTGGGGACCAAGGCACCAAACCTCTTTGCTTTGTTTTTCATCAGGGGCTTTGTTTTTCATCAGGGGCTTTGTTTTTCATCAGGGGATTCTCACGTATGAGGTGAGGTGGGGTGGGCTGTCTCCTGAGAGGGGAGGAGAAGGGAGGCAAGAAGAGGGACCTACTTCCCCATCCTGAGCTGGGCGGCCTCTGGGATGGAGCCCCCTTGTGGAGCCTCTTCCTTCCCAGGGAGGGCACACTAAGGAGTAATGACAAGCCCTCACAAAAAGTTGAATTCTGGAGCCTATTGATCCTGTAAGGTAGAAAAAAGTAGGTGGGAAAGAGAATGAGCTTCCCACCCCAGGCTGGGAGCAGAGCGCATAAAGAGCCTTGTTGGAACTCCTGTGAAATCGGCTGCGGGTGATTCCCAGGACTGCTCATCTGCCAGGATCAGGATTAACGCCCCTCCGTGGAGAGGGTGTGAAGCCTCTTAAATCCCTAAACTCATCCCATTTCCATTAATGGGCCTTTGCGGTGGCACCGAGTACCAGCTGCGGGGTTGAACAAACACCAGTTGAGCACTCCTCTCTGGGAAGAGCCCTCGCCCTCGCTCTCTCCCTCGCCCTCCCCTCCCACTGCCTTCCAAAGCCTCCTGCAGCCTGTGGGAATGGTCCTAAATAATTCCACAACCAATTGCGTTTTTGAGATCTGGAACCACTGGTAGGAAGCGATTCCCACGATGGGATGTGGGGTCTGGCCAACAGGTGTTGGGATTTGGCCCAGGGAGATGGGGAAACCCAGGGAGTGAGGGGAGGCTGCCAGAATGCAGGCTGCTCAGGGCCTCCCGGCTTTACAGGCCGTGGAAGCCGCAAACAATTGCAATGATATCTTTATTGCTAGGTTCATGTCCTGGGCTATAACATATCAATCCCTGTCGTGGTTCTCTAGGGTGCACCTGGTATTTCAAACTTGTTCTTTTTGTGCTTCTGGGTCCTGGGCTGCAGCTGCCTAAAACAAGCAAAGAGAGAGGCCCTTACAATGTCTCCAAGACGTGTTGGCATGGTTTGCCTGTCTTTAATGTACCATTAACTATTGTCTTTACACAATATGGGAACTGTAAAGCATGACATGTGTTATAATAAAACACATTTTCAATGATACACTTGGACTTGAAGCTGGGGTGCAGCAAACAAACAGGCCCAAATCTTGTTTTGTCTCCCTTGCTAAGCCTACTGGCAATTAAACCCAAGACCACTGTTTCCCCCCCTTCTGATCAGCCAATTAAATTTTATGTCTCCTAATTTTTCACATAGAAAAGTCTCCGTGCTGGCCCCTAAAGACATTGATTTTCTTGCTATCACCTGGCGCTCAGGCCTTAGTTCCATTTATCAAGAAGGGAAACGTCAGGCGTTACATAAAGTGACTCTGTTACCATAAGGCTCTCACCATCCTAGCCTATTGTTTTCCCTTGTTAATAACTCATTACCAGGATTTAACAAATCAACCATTACATATGTTTTGTGTCTCCATATTTTGATCCGTACGATTAAGCAGATGTTACGATTGAAAATTGAAAAGTCCAAGGCTACTCTAGTCTGAAAGAAAGAGGGCAGCCTCAAACAACGAGCTAACAATGAGATTCAGAAGATCTTCAGAAAAACATTTACCACCAATAAACAGACTCCAACCTGCTCCATTTCAACCATTGTGTGCTTTGGGGGAATAATTAAGTTTAATAGGAATAGGTCTGGAGGGTTTTCAATGCCAAGACCACAGGTGCGGGGTGGCATGATGAATGATTTGCCTGATTTTTGCCAAGCTCAAGGGCTCTTCTCTTGGACTTTCAAGCAGATAGAAAATATTGTCATTTCTTTTAATTCACAGCATTACTTTCAAGCCGAACAAAGGCCGGGGCCGGGGGGAGGCGGGGGAAGGGCTCGGCTGTAAGGAAGCGCCTTGGAGGCGGAGGTGCAGCCGAGGAGGCTGAAGCGGCGGCGGAGCGCGCTGCTGCGTTTGTGCGCAAGTGACTGTCCTGTGCCACACACAAAAGGCCTCCTTTTCCCCACCTTCTGCCGCCTTTCAGCCCTCGGGCCCACGCCGAGACGGCTCCCGGGACTCCGGGGGCCTCCTGGCCGCATCCCCAGGGCAGCTCGGCCTTTGGGAGTTCCGCCGCTGCCAAGGCAAACCTCGCCAAACTTTCCCCAAACTCGGCGGGCTGGGGAGGGACCCTGGCTACAGGCGCGCATGCGCCCCGCCCGCTGCTCGGCGTTCCCAGGGTTCCGGAGAGCCGGGGTGGAGTCGGACCAGCATCCCCAAAGGCCTGCCTAACCCCCGCTCCCGGGGCAGTCGGGGTTCGGGGGCTGTCTGCCTTCCCTCGAGGCTGGAAGTGGCTGCCCGGCGCCGGGCTCTCCGCAGTCCTGCTATCTTTGCGCATGGAAGTCTCCAAGAGGGGCTCCAGGAAGCGGCGAGCAGAGAGGGGGCTGAACGGCCTGAAGGAGGGCAGGAGATGGGACCCAAGGTTTCCTTTGGGGAGACAGGGGGTAACAACGCCCCCTGGCCGGGTGGGAAGCCCTCGGTCGGCCGCCTGCAGAGGGCTCCGTGGCCCGGGGCGCAGGCTGCGGCGAGCTGGTTTTGCCTCTGGGCCGAAGCGTCAGCGCCAGCGGCGGCAGTGGCGAAGGCGCAGGTTTCTAGCCCGCTCCTGCTTTCTGGGCCCTGGGCATCTACCCTTGCTCCGCCGGGGGTGGGTCTTGGCCCTTGGGAGATCCCCGCAGCTTCACGCCAACGCTTTCCCTGGGGGGTCGGCACCAGTTCCAAACAAGCTGTTGCGCTGACATCGCTTTGGTGAGGCGCCGGCGCTTTGCTTGATGGTGGCGGGCTGTATGGAGGCCCCGAGGCCCCAGGGAAGAATTTAGGGTTCCCTGCTAGTGAGAGGCACCCCTTCCCTGCCTCTTGTGGCACGCAGTGTGCTTCACGCCTGCCTTTGTCCCGGGAAACCAAGGCATCCTGGGCACTCCTGCCCTTGGCCACCCTGTGGACTTCTGTATCTCTTTGCAGTTTGGGTGGAAGGACTAGACAAAGATCTGGATTAGGGACACACCACGGGCTCCTTAAATCCTCCCTTTCCACTCCTCATTCCGCCCCCCCCTGCAGCCAGATAGGAATCTTTAGTCCTCCACCCCACCCCCAACTGCTCCTAGAGAAAACTAGTTTCTTTTGCACTCCTGTCTTAGAGGAACTGGCACCTGGGACATTCTCACCCTTAAGGTGAAGTTTCCTCAGTTATTTCTAGTTTTACGTTTTCTTTTCAGCGATTGCACGGGATCCCCTTTAGCCCCTTTCTTGTTTGGGCCACAGGTCGTCCCCCAAACAGCTAGGTAATCACCTACCTTTAGAGTACAAACGTTTGGAATGGGATTCCTGTGAGAAGGCTAGCTAGTGGATGTTTCTAGAAGGAGTTTTATTGTGAAATCCAGTTGGGCAAGTGTTGTGAAATGGATAGCAACAGTGTGTTGGCATTTGGATTTTCAAAAGAGACGTGGACTTGAACTGGGGCGATTCTGAAAAAAAAAAAAATTATCTCCTGCCCTTGGTCAGTGACATGCTAACTACAAGTAAAAGCTGTAGAAGAACCACTTCTCAGTGAAGGACTGCGGGCTGCACACACACACCCACACACACCTAACACTGGTGAAAAATCTAAATATTGGGGTTCAACCGTTAGCATGTGTGGGAATAACAAATGTGAGCCTCCTCTAAGCAACGATTTGGAAGTCGTTCTGTACTTTTGAAAACATCCTTGACGCCTCATTTCTTTGATGGCTGCTCAATAGACACCATGAGAGGCTGGCTGAGCCGTCCCTCCCCAGCCTTCCTCTTGCGTGCAGTTCTTTCATCCAGCGCTTGAATTGTGTTGTCAACGTTTAGTAGACGAAAGAGGAGGGGGCATGAGAACTGGGGGGGGGGGCCGGGTGTCCTTGAAAAGTCTTGGAAATCGGTATTTTTGCAGGTGTAGAATGTGCCTAATAACCATGGCTAGTGCGTGCTCCCCAATGGCGAGGGTATGACAGGGACAGCTGGCTCAGTTTTCAGCGTGAAAACACCCCCTCGGTGGACCAAACACAACGATACTGACCTTTCTGCGGGGGGAACGGAGATGTGCCTTTGACTGAACTAGACATAAAGACGTCTTGCTATGACTTTTGTTCCCCACGAAAGCAAAGAAATATTGCGTTTAATATGAGAAGTACTGTTCACAGCTTTTCTGTGCCCCTTAAGAAATATTACAGTGCTGATTTACTGGCCCTCTTCCACTGAGTTGGCCCCAAGGCCGGGGGTGGAGGGGGGGGCTACGGCGAGGCGAGGGCAGAGGAGGGGGTGGCAGAGGGAGTGCGCTAAATCGCCTGTTGCCTGTTTCCAAAGTTCTCCCTTTGCAGCAGCAAATTTATCAATCTTTTCATCTGACAATACTTTGAAATATATCATTGTCATCCAGAGTTGTTTGATAGATTATCTGCAGGCACACAGCCTTTTTCAAGGTCAAGTTGAAGATTCTTGTTTGCTGTTTAACTGGGTTGTTTAAAAACTCAGAACAATGCCTGCCTGTTAAATTTTCACTTGTTCTCATGGGGCATTCCAAAGCAAGTTTTCCTATTGACCGGATGTCAGGACATTTCATCCTCTTGAGCTTCTAAATTCAGCAACCAGGGCTTGGCAATGAAATCAACAGGAGAAGAAATGAGATTTAACCTTAGCATTTGCAGACACCAAGGAGATTGAGCCATCTTTCACATCTCCTCAAAGTGTATACTAATTTTTCTGTGCATGTCACAGGGTTGGTTATAGCCACACACATCTCTCCAACTTTCTGCCTTTATTCCAGTGGGAAGCTGCAAATACACTCCCCGAAAGTAGAAGTGCAAAGAAATTGTGGCCACTCTTGTCTTTGTCAGCGCATAACCTGTTGCTCTAAGGACATTTTATAATAAAGTCAGCCTCTAAATCGTCATGCTTTATGGACATATTTATTTATGTTTTTAATGGAGATTGGCTTCACAGTTTCCACTATATCTGCGATGATTGATTTTTTTATTCAGCCAACTTTTATTTACCTTGCGAAAATGTTCTGGACCAATGTGATAAATTACAGATATGCAAATTTCTTTGAATGGTGTTGTAAGTGTGTCTAGCTCCAGCTGAATAACGCCTTGCAAGTCAGTCTGTGCGCGCTCAGGACCCCAGGGAGCTGATCAAAGCACCCATTCTCTTTCATCCCCGGTATTCTCCTCCAAACTATTTCGATACAATATGTTTCCATGATGCACTTAATGTGCTAGGGACATAGAACTCATTACAACCTAGCTAGTTCTGCCGACCTCTTTGTTCTGAGGCAGAAAGTCAAAGAAAAAAGGAAAAGCGCTGCCAGTTGCCAGCTTTCTGAAATGCTAAAGCATGCGTCATTTTTCACCAGGTCTCGTCGTGATATCCTCAAAAGACAAACTATGAAACCGGCCTCAGCCCTTTCTGGCATTAATTACACTGCTGTCCAGCCGATCTGTTTTTCCTATTATATGCATTTCTCAGCAGGGATTTTTTTTTTTTTTGCAAGAGTAATGCAGCTGCAAGTTAAACTATGAATGCATTTTTTTATCACTATGGGAAAAATAAGTAAAAAGGCTGCAAAACATACAACTGAACTTTGTAAAGACTTCTGGTAGATAAGATCTAGGGTGGGACTTAGGAGGTTTGTGCAACTTCTGTAAAACCTGAAATTGACTTAAGAGCCTCAGGCATTTCCAACGTGCCCTCAGTGTTCTGTGGAGACACTCATTGTGCCATGTGAAATTCCGCTTTGGTACTCAGATAAATCTTGAAGGTGAAACTTTTCAAGGTTTCTGTGAAAATTCTGAAATGAAACAGTCTATTCTACACCCAGCCAAGAGGCTGTTTCCAAGGAATTTCTGTCCGGGATAATAGCACAGAGAATATAAATTCTATTTCATTTCCTCCGCTTCTTGTAGGGTTGATTGGTTGGTGGAAATGGCTGGCAGCCAGTTCTGGGAAAGATTCCAGACCTGACTCCGATTAACCCTCTCTGGTGAAACTCTGCTGGAAACCAACTCACCAGCAATTGCCATTAATCTACTTACTAATTAAGCCAATTCATTTCTAAAGGAGAAAAATTCCTTTCTTTAGCCAAACTGATGGGAGGAAATTTGAAAGAAGCGCCAAACTGTGTAACTGTAATTCAGCCAAGGACTGCTAAAAAAAGGTGTTGATATATAGCAGCAGATTTAAAACAAGTTTCTAGGGCAACACTCCTTTGGAGACGGTGGCATATAGTGCATAGTAGATGAAGCTCGAATAATGCTCCACCGCGCTATGCCACCCCATGTACTCGAGTTGAACACGTCTCTCTCCAATTAAATCCAGTGCCTTTTACGCACAAATAAATCGCCTCTGTAGCTTTCGTTTGCACCAGGGTATATCAGCTTTATGTGACAGCTACCATAAATGTACTTCTTGAGATTTAATAAACAGCTTTAGAAATCTGCAATCCAGAGCCTACTATCTTGAAACTGGGCTGCAGACTGGGCCTGACTTGTAGTCAAGGGAACAGAAAGGACCGAACTGACCACTGCGCCGGGAAGAAAGCAAACCGGTCTTTCAGGAAATGGTACCTGACGTTCCGGAAAGAATAGATATGTGAATCTTCATCTTGATCCTTACCTGGAAGCAGTACTCCAAAGAGTTTCCACACTTACTAAAGAATTGTTTACAGAGTTTAAGATACGTCTGGGAGTCCCGTGCCTATGTCAGAGTGGACCTCCTTAGAGGAAATTTGAAATCCCCTTCGAGGTTTCCTGGATCGCCTTTATGGGATCAGTTGGCAGCAAATCAGTTCGACTTCGCGTTACAGAGAGACCGGGTGGATTAGAGAGGGAATGACACAGGGTTAGTGCCTCAAACTTTTAAATTTTAATTGAAGTCCGTTCCTTCCCACCCTAAGGTGTTGGGGCACCCCACTGAGCCCAGGAAGCGCCTGGATGGATTTGGCGGCGGCTCAGGGTCTGTGCGCCCCGCTCACCAAGCGCCAGCGAGCGGGGTTTCCTTCCGAGCTTGGAAAGGTGCGCACAGAGCGCACACTTGGCCTTCTCTTCAAGCGCGGTGCTCCAGAGCGTGTGCGACATGTGGCGAGACGGAACAGTTACATTAGAAACGCCTTGGAGACGGTGTCCCTTGTCAGGGAGGCAGTCCTTACGCTAGGACGGGGAGGGCCCTCTTCCTGGGGTCCCGCTCTGCGCAGCCCACTGTCCTGTGCCCACTCAGGAGCGTCTGTATCATTCACTGGGGTGTTCTGGGGCATCGACGGCTTCTCCAAAGGCTCTTCTTCCAGGGTTTCTGACAGCCTCACTAAACATGCGGAGAGACGAAGAGATGTGAAATTTGGTTTACTTCTGTACATAAACCGCTCCGCGCCCATAGCTCTTTGCCTCACTTTCAGTGGCGCCTCCCAGGCCTGGCCCCGGCTGGGAGGCCTCTTCAGTAACCTCGACGAGGGGGTGAGGGCAGGCCAGTCAGGTGGCCAGATCCTCCTTGGCCTTCAAAATAGCATGTGCCCATCAAGTTTTCCCCTGAGGTAGTTTTCCTGCTGCCCCAGACTGAAGAAATGGTCTGAGGTGCCTGTGACCAAGGCCGGTAACTGACCTTCTTCTGACTCAGGAGTTACGAGCCATCGTAAGAGAATAAAACAAGGCAGGGGCTGTCTTGTGTTTGGGTCCTAGGATCTGACTAAGGTTTACATTTCCATTTGTGTTTTCAATCTTTCCTCCTTATGAAATAGCAAATTATGAATGAGGAGGAAAGACAATCAACTTGGCGGAGTTCTGAAGTTGGGGGGTGGGGAGGTTTGCCCTCCCTGCTCCCCCCCTCCCGCCCCAGGCTGGGCTCTCTGCTCGGTAGGGAGGGACATTTACCTGGTGTGTAAATTGTGAGGAAAGCGTTGGGGGTCTGAGACAGCAAAGCCACAACATGGGATATGATGTTCCAGCTTTGAAGGGGAACAAAGGCCCTGAGCTAACCCCAGTGAAAGCCAGGAGCGTGGAGAAGGCAACAAAGACTTGCAGCCTGCGGTCACCGGTAGGTGTCAATGTGGACACTCACAGCCGGGGCAGTGGAAGAGGGGGACACAGAGCCAGGCTGTCATTCCAAGGCTTAACATGAGCAAAGATAAAAACGCGACAAGCTCAGCTTTCAATGGTTGGGAGGTTCAAAGTGGAGTGCTAGGGAGTGTATCTGGGTCAAGTATTCTCTGAAGCAGGGCCCCTCTTTCTCTCGTCCAGTATCAGCCAGGGAAGTTCTAAGGCCCCTTTCCCAAGGTAACTTTTCTTACTGAAAGAAGAATCTTCAAAATAATGTCCGATTCTACCCACTGCCTAAGGTGAAGAAGATGGAGCTTTCAGCACTTCCGGATCCCAGAGACCCGGGTGGCTGCATTAACTTATGAACTGGAACAGCCTACCTTAACTTTTGGGATAAAGTTCATGTACTCTTGTACGAATTTAATGAAAAGAAATAACATTTCCTTTTATGAAACTGTGCATACATGTAGATGAATCGAAGGGTAACATAATTTAGAAAGTATTCATCCAACAAAGAAGTTTCAGTAGTAAACCATTGAAAGAATAATGGAGACCTAGTAGAATTAAATATACCTGTGGTTTCAGATTCCCTATTAGAAATCAGCAGACAAGGCATTTACCAGCAAATGACTCCTCTAGAATCTGGGAGAGATAATTGGGAATCCTCCGCTAATGCAACTGATTAGCAAAGACCATCTTAGAGAACGAATAAGTGGAAATGATAACAAATTATGTTTATCCTAAGAACGCGGACACATTGTGTTCCTTAAATTCTGCTACTAGAAACAAAATACAAGTTTTAAAAATTATCATATAATAAAATTCTGATTTTCTTTAGCTGAATTAAGTCTCCTAAATAATAATTTAAAAAAAAGGATGTAAATATCCTTAAAAGACTAATGACATTTCACAGGTAATGCAATTTGGAAAGAAACACTTCCATGTTTTCTTTTCCAACAATGTGCATTTTTGTAAACTGCTATAAATTGCAATTCAAAAGCACTGATCTCGCCATCCCCAATCATTTTTTATACTGATCAAATGAATGCAGATACTCCCATTTGGGAGGGGCGACATGACATTTCACTTGGCAGTTCTAAACAGGTCACAGACCTTTCACAGACCCTAAGGCAGTGGGAGGGAGCTCTTTACTAAACCGTGTAACCAAATCAAACCAATGGTTACCCCTTTTCAAAACCATTGGAATGGTTTGCACAATGCTATTCACATAGCAGCACAGAAACTGAAAGGATGGTCATCCAATGGAAATTTCTTTCCTTTTGTTTACACTTGCAGAGCTCAAAAAGTAATACTTGGAGGAAAATAATTACATTTGCTATGATAAAAGTCTTAAATACTTAACATGCATTTTGGTTGGCGTGACCCGGCATAGATATCACCATCCATTGGTACATATATATATGCACATGTATGTATGTATATGCATGTATATTTATTGGAGATGTCTCTTTGTTTGAAACCTTAGGCACAAAGACACAACATGGCTGCCCTCAAGATGACCTATTGCTTTCAAGTTGCTTGAACACATCAGAATTTCCATTGTTAAGGTTGATTAATTGAAACTGATAAGTTACCATGAATAAAGATTGTTTTTCTGTTTAATGTGGTGGGCCTGATTTGGTAAATGCCTTATTCATGTAGCTTTGCAGTGCAGCATATGGGCAAGAGTCATTCAGTATCACAAACATATACAATTTATTATGCTTGTATGGGCACAACCAAAGGCCTTTCTATTTTAATGACAAAGTTTCAATGAAAAATTCCATTTAAAGAGTCACTAGGAACATGAGGTGTGATTTTGTAATTTATTCTTAAGAGTTTCCATCTCTGAGTTTCTGTGAGTAGTTTAAAAGATATCACATTTAAATACAGTTTAAAAAAAGATGCAAACATCCAAATTACACCTTAGCGCTTGTCATTGGGAATACAGCAGAATTTATGCTAATGTTAGCAGACATAAGAAGAGAAAGCACCTTTTCATCTGATGCTACCTTGTGTGCTCTGCTAATGATAAAGTTACCTTAAACGTTTCATTGAGATGCCAGGAATAAAAGCTCACACTGCCCAGTTTACAAGAAAATGCAAAGGATGCTGGTGAATAACACGTTAACTTCCTGACATCTTTTTTCCCCCTTAATAAATGAAATCAGAAGACAATATTTAAAAATAATTCAGGGACTATCACATGAAAATACAGTAGATTTATTAATTTTCCCACAATTTTACTACTGTTAGCTTCCTTTACTTAAAAGCTGATGTCACTTTTCAGACTACATTAAAAACGGTCATGAATATTTACCGATAAAGGTTAAGTTTTAAAATTTTTTTCTAATGATGTACAGAAACGTTTTTCTCCCTTTTTCATTTTGGCTGCTCATGTAATCCCCAGAAGAATAATAACAACAACAAAAATCTACGAGAGATTTGCTAATGAACTAAAGAAATGACTGTATCAAACCATCAAAGAGATAGCTACCATATTCAGCCTTTAATGTCTTATCAAATAAATTCTCTGGTCATTCATGTCCATGAAACAGTTCAAGTTCACCCAACATTTCTCAGTTAAATTAGATGGGTAATCTCAGTTCAACTCTTCGGGAGAGTAATAAACCACATTGGTCACAGTTGACCACAGCTAGTATGCGATTCATAAAGGACTGGGTGTCCATTGGAAAGCTAATCAGTGCACCATCACTTGTAAAATTCCCTCCTGCATTTTGAAGCGATAATCTGTATCTAATTTTTAAAGAAAAATTTACTCTCCTTTCACTCTTCTGAGGCCAATTTCTTTTCTGGACCTGAATAGAGATCATTGGTGAAACAGTACCAAATAGCTCTGGTATGTGTATAACAAAAACCCACCTCTTTGTAGAACATAACAAATTATGCAATGTTCACAGATGCGCTTCGCATTGTGCCTTTTGTGAGAAAATGAAGGCCCTAGTCAATTCCCCACCCCCCTCTTTATGAAAGCCTGGGCTCCCCATGCAATCTGTCCTAATCCTAGAGAAAAATCATTATACCTAATACGGAAGCTTCATAGTTATTTGAAAAGGGATTTTTCATTTGCACTTCTGGTCTTTGTAATTTATTTGCACAAGTGTGAATTTGAAGTTGCAAGCAAATTTGTTCCTATAAACAAGCAAGGAGGATTAAAATGTTAACTGCTCCTCTAGCCCACATTTGATATTTAGAGGAAATGCTGTGTTCACACAATCCCATGCTTGAATTTATAGGCTACCAAAGAAATATAGTAATTTTTCAATTACAATTTTAAAAAATTTATACACTGAAAATATTTTAAACATCGTTTCTGTATTTTGGCTTTTTATGATCTTTATGAGGGAAGAGACTGCTAATGGCTAATCCTGATTTTCATGAGGTAGCAGTTTCTGCAGAAATGGTGACAAATGCAGAGAGGCATTTTCAGGTTCACCTTGCCTCATGGGACCTCTGTAAATACTGGTATTACTTTTATTGAATGTGCTAATCTTTGAGTGTCAGTCTTAGAATAGAAATTTCAAGCAGTGAGAAGACTCTCTGCATCCTCAGTGCCTCACCTAAGTCTTTGTTTATAGTAGGTGCTCACAGTTACCATATGATCCAACAATCCCACTCCTGGGCATATATCCAGACAAAACGCTACTTCGAAAAGATACATGCACCCCAGTGTTCATAGCAGCACTATTTCCAATAGCCAAGACATGGAAGCAACTTAACTGTCCATTGACAGATGAATGGATGAAGAAGCTGTGGTATATATACACAGTGGAATACTACTCAGCCATAAAAAAGAATGAAACACTGCCATTTGCAGCAACATGGATGGACCTAGAGATGATCACACTAAGTGAAGTAAGTCAGACAGAGAAAGACAAATACCATATGATATCACTTATATGTGGAATCCAAAATATGATACAAGTGAACTTATTTACAAAACAGAAACAGACTCACAGACACAGAAAACAAATTTATGGTTACCAGAGGGGAATGGGGGTGGGGAAGGGATAAATTAGGAGTTTGGGATTAGCAGATACAAACTACTATATATAAAATAGATAAACAGCAAGGTCCTACTATAGAGCACAGGGGACTATATTCAATATCCTGTAATAAATCATAATGGAAAAGAATATGAAAAAGAATATACATATGTATAACTGAATCACTTTGCTGTATGCCAGAAACTAGCACAACGTTGTAAATCAACTGTACTTCAATTAAAAAAAGTAAAATCTAGTAGGTGCTCATAAAGTCTGTGGAATGAATGAATAAATAAATGAATGAATTAACAAAAAGAAGGTGAAACCTAGGAGGTTAAGAAGTGTGGGCCCCTCGGTATCCACGGCCTTTCCAGTTGCCTCCACATTGACCTGTCTTGGTCATGAGACTCGCTCTGACTAATGGGACAGAAGCAAATGTGGTGCCAGCAAACTTCAACAGTCCTTGTGCACTCGCGCTTGCTCTTTTTTGCTGTTCTTGAGAACCCTGACACCACCATGAAAGCAAGACTGGGTTTGCCTGATCAATGATGAGAAATGTAAGATGTGGTTGCCCCTGTCAGCCCAGCAGACGGCCAGCCTGAGGCCGTCGACAGCCAGCTAACAGTAGAATATGAGCAAGCCCCAGCAAGAGCAGGCACAAGACCTACCACCTAGGTGCAAGCATGTGTAAAGGCACAGAAGCATGGAAGAGCATGGAAGAGCGGGGAACAGCAAGTCATTTGTTATGACTAAACTAGAGAGCTCATGTAGGGGAGAGGCAGGGACTATGCATGCTCTTATATGCTAAACTGAAGAATGTGGTTTTATCCTGAAAGCCACAGACATCTACTGAAGGATGCAGAGGAATAACAAAGTGTGTAAAAGTGAATCAAAGAATGAAATCCTTAGTGACCCCAACACTTAATGCTCAGAGTGGGGGCAGAACTGAGTAACCAGGAGAGATCGAGAAGGACGTTCTGAGAAGTAGGAGGAGAACAAGAGCAGGTTGGTGTCTTGGAGTCAAGAGAAGATCATTTCACGAGTTAAGGGACGCTCATTAGTAACAGAATGCAAGGGGTGTGGCCCAGTGCCAGGGGACACACTGGAGGAACTGAAAACTATTTCACATGTGAAGGATTCCCTAGGGAGGAGCAGTGTCAGGGAGATGCAGAGCAGGAGGCAAGTGGAGTAATCTGGGGCTAGAGAAGGAGAGAGAGCAGGTTCCGATTTCCCTCTGGAGGGCTGACATTAAAGGTAAGGAGGACCAGAGGGCGCTTGCTTGAAGAGGAAGGGAGGGGATGAGTAAGAAAAGAAGGCGGGGCTTCCCTGGTGGCGCAGTGGCAGAGAATCTGCCTGTCAATGCAGGGGACACGGGTTCGAGCCCTGGTCTGGGAAGATCCCACATGCCACGGAGCAACTGGGCCCGTGAGCCACAATTACCGAGCCTGTGCGTCTGGAGCCTGTGCTCCGCAACAAGAGAGGCCGCGATAGTGAAAGGCCCGCGCACTGCGATGAAGAGTGGCCCCCACTTGCCGCAACTAGAGAAAACCCTCGCACAGAAACGAAGACCCAACATAGTAATCAATCAATCAATCAATCAATCTTTTTAAAAAATAAATAAATAAATAAATAAATTAATTAATTAATTTTAAAAGTACTCATGCTTGGGTCCCATCCCAAGCTTTATAAAAAAAAAGAAAAGAAAAGAAGGCGTCAACAGGATTACAGGAGCAGAGCACTGGGATGTGGTGGGACTCTTTAGTCAGAGGACAAATAGGGATGTTAGGTTGTTACCCAAGTTCATACAATTATGATGTGACACAAACGTCAGACTCAATTTTATTAAACATTTATTGATCACTAACTGAATGCCTGGGAAGTGGCAGGCACATTTATACACAAGCCTTATCACATTTGATTCCTTAAAACAACAACATACCTTGAAGTTGGAGGAAGTAGCTTTCTAATCAATCAAAGGGAGATGTCTCCGTTACTTGAGAAGTCAACGGTAGAACTCCTTACCCTACGATGTAATGCCAACTGGAATCACAAGGTCCCTGAACTCATTTGGGATGGTGGCTCTCTATCTATTGAATGTGGATGTCATGGAAATTATCAAATTGCCATCCTGCTTTTAGCTTCCTAGAGCTGCTGTAACAAAGTAATATAAACCATATAGCTTAGAACAACACGTATTTATTCTCTCACGGATCTGGAGGTTGGAAGTCTGAAATCGAGGTGTTGACAGGACCTTGCTCTCTCTCAAACTCTGGGTACAATCCTTCCTTGCCTCTTCCTAACTTCTGGTAGTGGCTGTAGATCCTTGGGGTTCCTTGGCTTACAGCTGCACCTCTCCAATCTCTGTCTCTTTCATCACGTGGCATTCTGCCTGTGTGTGTGTGTGTCCCAATTTCCCTCTTCCTATAAGGACACCAGTCATATTGGATTAGGGCCCACCCCAATCACCTCATCTTAACTTGACTAAATCTGCAAAGACCCTATTTTATAAATAAGGTCACATTCACAGGAACCGGGGTTAGGGTGTCAACATATCTTTTGGGAGAGGGGGGACATAATTCACCCCATAACACATCCTTTTCCAGAAAAGGTAACTTATTGCCTATTTCACAGACAGAACACCGGGGGAAAGGACTTTTACTAAGGTGCAACAGAGACTTTTAAAATGTTCTTTCAAGAAATGGTAGATATTTAATACATGCTTTTGATGTATAGCATAATAAGAAGTGGGGCCATTGTTTACAAAGGGGAAGTGTTCTTAGAACAGACTGTATACATAAGGTAGGCCTGAAATCAAATGAAGGGTCTTTGGTCTAGAAACATGAAGAAAACTGATTTGAACATATAAGAATTTTTTGGTGGGGGGAGAAGGAAGTACAATATAGCAAGTTCATGATTTATTATACTGTATGGACATGATAAATAACAATTTAAAAAGAAAAAAATCCAAAGATATACTGGGGGTCTTCCCTAGTGGTGCAGTGGTTGAGAATCTGCCTGCCAATGCAAGGAACACTGGTTCGAGCCCTGGTCTGGGAAGATCCCACATGCCGCAGAGCAACTAAGCCTGTGAGCCACAGCTACTGAGCCTGTGCTCTAGAGCCTGCGAGCCACAGCTACTGAGCCTGTGTGCCACAACTACTGAAGCCCACGTGCCTAGAGCCCGTGCTCCACAACAAGAGAAGCCACAGCAATGAGAAGCCCGCACACCACAACAAAGAGTAGACCCTGCTCCCTGCAACTAGAGAAAGCCTGTGCACAGCAATGAAGACTCAACACAGCCAAAAATAAATAAATAAATAAATAAAATTAAAAAAAAAAAACCAAAAAACAAAGACATACTGGGATAAAATAGATAAACCTTTCTCAGGTAAGGAAATGTAAAACAATGAACAAGGCTGTTATGGACTGAATTGTGTCTCCCCCAAAAGACGCTGGAGTCCTAACTACCAGGACCTGTGAATGTGACCTTATTTGGAAATAGGGTCTTTGCAGATGATTGAGTTAAGATGAGGTCATTAGGGTGGACCCTAATCCAATATGTCTTCATCCTCATAAAAAGGTGAAATTTGGACACAGATACACACACACGGAGGGAAGACTGTGTGAAGACATGAGGAGACCACCATCTATAAGCAAAGGAACACGTGAGGTTCCTGAAGCTCTGAGAGCAGCATGGACAGGTTCCCCCTCACAGACCTCAGAAGGAACCAACCCTGCTGGCATCTTGATTTCAAACTTTCAGCCTCCAGAGCTGTGAAACCACAAATGTCTGTGGTTTAGCCAACCAGTTGCTGTACTTGGTTATGGCAGCCCTACCACTCATACACAGGCTGAAACCACAGACCTGTGTAATTCCAGCTGCAGAAATTCACAATGACAGCCAGGAATAAACCTCCTTTTTGGTGACAGAGGCTAAATGTGCTCCATGTTGGGTGAAAGAACAAACCACTCCTCAAAGACAGAAGCATGAATGAAAGGAAATTGGGAGAAAAAAAAAAAGTTTCTAACCTGGGGCTACTATGGCTTTTTAGAAAGCTCTGGGCTTAGGGAGGCTCAAAGGCAAAACTTACTTCACTCACAGGAACTGAGCCAAGCGACCTGATGGCTTAAAGGCTTCAAGACCCTATTGTCACAGCAGGACAGGCACCCCCAAACTTATAAGAACTGGCTGTAGACTGGGAGTGAGAGTGGCGGAAGTGGGTGCAGTTACCAAACTGTACTCAGAATGTACTGCATTCAGGTGGTGGGAGGGGAGAGAGAGAGAGAGAGAGAGAGAGAGAGAGAGAGAGGGGGAATGAATATGAATGAGACAGAGAAACTTGACCCTGTAAGCCAAAATTCCAAAATAAATAAAGGAATGGAATGCTAGGAAAGACAACAGAAAGATGAGCTATCAGGATACGAATTCACTCCAGATAAATTGAAGTTGGTGAAATAGTTTGACAAAGATTTTAAAATGTGTGTTTAGTATGCTCACAGAAATAATTGATAGTGTCCACTAAACAAATAAATTATGATGCAAAACAGGCCAGGATAAAATAAGAACTGGTGGCTCTGAAAATGAATCAATTTAAAGTCTTGGGAAATAAAAAAGTCACTAAAATAAAACTAAAACATGGGATAAATTGGGCATAGATGAAGAGAGGATTAGAAAATTGGAAAAGGTAACATCAAGAAATCCATCCATATGCACAACAGAGAAATAAACACAAAAATAAGAAAATGTAGATTAGAGGCATGAGAAGAGACTGTGAGGTGCTTCCAAAGAAAATAATGTGTAGGATGTTACACAAGCAATATTTGAAAAGACAATGGCTGAGAAATTTCTAGAAGTAAAGAAAGATATGAATGATCCAAATTGTACTCTGAATATTGATCAAGATTAAATACATTTTATAGAACAAGTACATTACAGTAAAACTACAGACCATCAAGAATAAAGACTAAACCTTAAAAGCTATATAAAGAAAACTCGAATGACCACAAATGGTTGACAAATCGACAACAAACTTCAAGAAGCCTGAGCAGAGGCTCAAAGGCAATGGTATAATAACAAAATGTGGAGGAAAAAATAACTGCCAACCCAGAATATCATATCTTGCTAAACTACCCTCAAGAGGGAAATAAAATTAAGACAAACAGAATTTATCATCAATAGGTCCTCACTAAACGAATTATTGAAGTAATGATACTTTTTAACATGCACATATACTAAAACATACACATATGCAATGGGTACTCAACATGTAATTCCGTGTTTTCTGAATATTTGAAATATTTCATAAAAAACAAAAAAATAGTTTCTTAATTAGTCGACGGGCCCTTCCTCAATTCATTCTTACTGATATGTAAACACAAATAATAAGATTATTTTATAGTTGTCACTCTAGCTTACATTTGTGTAGCATGTAACAGTATACAACATACTTCTTCCTATGACCTACTTTTTTTCCATGTGATCATTTCATTCAAGATAAGGAACATGCATTAAAGAATCTGAACCAGCCGGGAACAGGAAAGGCTGAGGACTGAAGCCCAGTGACACTTCTCTACACTGACATAAATATCCACTTTTCTGATCTCAATTTATTCCCTCAAATTCCAAACTTGGGGTTCCTCCCATTGAAAGGAATATTCATATGGTATCCTTCACATGCAAAGATGTCACTCCCAGTTCACTTAAGGGTGCAACTTGATATGTCCATGAATTTGCATGAATCCATACACAACATCTTGTAACATTTTGTCATTTCTCTAACAGAACCATTCCTAAATTTAAAAATTAATACTCACTCAATACTAATTAAAACCTCTCTCAATATTCTGTTACCACCATAAAAGACTTAGATGGTTTATAATGACTGGGCAGCAATGGGCAGCTGAGGTTTGGGATGAAATCAGTGGCCACAGGATCCAGAGAAGCTGCTGGAATCCAACTCATGGCCCAATGACTGAATAATAACACACACCAGAAACCATCCTTGCCTCATGCTACATGCTTTGGAGACCTCTGAGTACCAGTTTGAGGCATAATTAGGAATATGCTTAGTGGCATTTATTCAATGAAACATTGTCTACAAATACTTAAAAGCATCACTAGACTGAATTAATACAAGATAGCCCATCAAATTAATAAAGTACATTTTTAATATGTATTAGTCGTGACCTTTTTTCCTACTAAGTTGTTATGATCTTACAAATTCAGAGTACTTTGCCTGCCTACTTGTTTCAACTATTAACATTATTTTCAAAGCACGTATTATCTGTTTTCATTTTTCACATTTTTCAATTCCCTATTTGACCAATGGACAAAGCTTCAGTTGGATACAGAACTTCAGATTAATTCTCAAATCCAGTTGGTCATCTTGGCTCTTTTCTATGCCATTGAGAATTCCCTGTATTTGGAAAGGTATGTTAAGAGACACACTGCTGATCTTCCAGGCTTTAATTTGTCATTTAATATCCTAAATCCCATGCCTCGAATAGAAAATATCTCTAGAACACAGGTATAAAGAGCAAGGAAAATTCTTAAGAAAAGGTAGTTGAGAATCAGCCCAAATCTCAAAGACAAGGATGACATATATAACTTAGCAATACAACATCTGAATTAATTGGTGACAATAAGGGAAGTAGAAAAGTTGGTGGCAGTGACATCATAAACATTAGCAGACCCCTTAATACATTATATTTAGTAAATCAGGTTAGTCCTATTTTAACATTTTTAATAGCCATCAATTACATGCTAAGTGATGTTATATATTATGTATGTATGTGGTAAATGAGGTAATACTGTAAAATACATATTTCAATATGAATACCTTAGTAAATTATATTAATTATAGCTGAAGTCTAGAAACAATATGTAAAACAATGCTAACACTTACACCTAAAATGCTTTCCTTTTTATCTTTTAAATTCCAATTTCTTGTGTGATTTTTAAAATTATTTTTGTGTTTAAAACAAAAACAGGGTCAACGGAACTCCACTTTCAATTAATATTTATTTTTATAAATTGGTGGATAATACACTTAGTTAAAAAAAAGCACTTTTCAGGTCCAAAGTTTCAAAGGGTGAAAAGAAAGGTTTGAAAATCCTATCCAATGTATTGCGATTGTTCTACTATTCTTTAAAAGCCTTTAAAATCGCTTCTTCCATGTTTCTTCCCTAGAAGTCTGAGAGAATTAACAATACAATGTAATCTAGGTTTAAATTTGGGTGTCTCCTGTGTTTCAGATATTTATGTTTGAGCTTTCTCTTACTGAGAAGCCACTTAAAGGGTCACTGTTACTTTGAGGTTTTATCTATGAGATTTGTGTCTTTGGGGCTCATTAGGAACATTTTCAAAGATTACAATGTCAATAGCACCTAATTACTGGACTGTGAGAAAGGTCTTCTTAAGTACATAAAATCTGTGGCAGTGCACAGTGCACAATGGGCAGCTCAGATCCCAAATTTTATCACAGTTAAGTAGCAAACAAATTAATAATGTTACCTGGGATCTTTTGGGATAATTACTACTGTGTAAAAAAACGGCTTTGAAATTCGGCAGATAGTATGGAACCTCATTTTTTTATTCCCTTATATTAATGAGGATTTATTTATCTCAAACTTTCTTTGTTGCAAGAATAACTCTCTGTTGTTCTTGCTAGAATTTTTTGGAGTAAAGCTTGCAACATAACAAAAAGTTAATTTCAATTTGCTTAGGAAAGATATATCACCTGATATAACATTGTTTTAAGTTATGTTTTGTTTTATTTTGCTCTTTTCAAAATATCTACCATATGATCTGCTACCAGTGACAAATTTTATTCTTTCTTATGCTTGGTAGACAATTAGTTACTAAAGAATTAAAGGAGAGACCAGTTCTTTTAAATCACTAGCCTACTGCTGAGGGCATTATAGCTCTCGTGTAGTAGATTAAAAAGCAGGTTTGCCTGACTTTATTTTGGGAACCCAGGGATTATATTATCCATAGCTCAGGAGGAAAGGCAGGGATGGGGTTAGCTGGGCACTTCACCTCATTTAATCCTCATAACAAAGCTAGGAGGTGGGGTCGCCATCTCCATTTTACACAGCAGAGGGAGCTGAATGAAGGTACCCAGGGAGTGACTGGAATGACACAGGAACCGAAGTCTGTCCACCTCCAAAGCCTTTCTGCTACATCACGTTTTCCCATTGTGTGTTGTTGAAAATGGGACCACACACTGTCATGCGTGAGTCTTGGGGCAAGTCAATATAATTGAGTGGTGACAAGCCTGGGTTCTAGGGCCACATTCTCTGGGTCTGAACCCAGCCTTATTTATAAATTAATAATCTATTTATTTGTGGTCATAAACCTGGCAGCTTACTAAACCCCTCTGAATCCAATTGTCTCCTCTAAGGCTTGAGAAAGCAAGAGTGCTGACTTTATAGGGTTTTTGTGAGGATTAGAGTTAAAACTTAAAAGGCATTTGGAATAGTACCTACACCCACTAAATGGTAGTTATCCATAATTTTCAAAAGTATCTTGTGGTATGAAAATACAACGTAAGAACCTCTATCTTTGATGCAACACCAAGGATGCTGTTAACAGGGAGGATAAATATTCGTAGGGTATTTAAAATATTAATATTCTATTTACATAATTTAAAAAACAGAACTCAATACCACAGTGACTTTACAGGGTTGAATTTGGCTTCTGTCACCATATAGGTCACCCCCGTGTTATAGAAAGTAAGATTTGTCTGTAAGTCAGGTACGTATGAACCATGTAGCTAAACACCTCTTTGAAAATGTATTTGTGAATTAGTGCTTGAAAACACTGATAATGTATTGAACTACTTCCTAGGGGCCTGAAGGGGGTTCTCCACCTTCTGAAGTACCTGAGAAGCTTGGAGTGATTTGTTTTGTGACGACAGTTTGGTCCTTTGACCGTCTAGTGTGAATACTGTTCAGTCCCCATAATCGTGAAAGACTGATACCTAATGAAAAAATTCATTTACTCCCCAATTAGTAAATTTGTAATTCAGTTTCCTCCTGGCATTCATGTATTGGTTTTTTTATCCATTAAAAATAGAAAATTTATTTCTAGTCAATTTTGGATTAACTGGAACCCAATTAACCAGAAACTTTTGTTAACTGGATGATTTCCCCACACTATCTTCGGAGGGGAAAACATGACATGTCAACGTTGTATCAGAGGTTTTGTAGAAAGAAACGTCAGGGTTATGCCCAGAGGCTTTCAGTGTGACACTGTCACCCACGCCTCTTCTGCAGTGCAGTCATATTCAGAATGATGCGCTTTGTGGCATGCTGCAAAATTATGGATCATAAAATAGCATTTACTTTCAATTTTATTAGTAAGGCAAAAAAAGGGGGCTAATGAATTTTAGGAGGGCTTTCCGTAGACAGGGTGGAAATAACTCTACACTTTGCATTTTCAGGACAGAGGAAAGGGAGTGACAGTGTTTGTTTTGGCCAAAGCTGCCTTATGGCCCAGGTGGTCATCAAGGTCGGTTTGTATGACTACAAATGGACCTTTGAAAACTGGTTTGCTTGGCAGAGAAAAATCACTTTTGGATGTAAAATTCTCAACTGAATTTTTTGCTGTCAATTAAGCTCTCTAATTAAAATGTCAGGTGGAACACAGGTTCCAAATTTAACAATTTATATTTTTATGATAAATCATGAGTCTCTCTTCCCCTAATACATTATGATATTTTAGAAATAACTTACTGTATGGGGTGGAATTTTCAACAACTCAACAGAGCTAGTCCCTTATTTAAATGCTGATATCTTTGGGGACTTCCCTGGCACTCCAGTGCTTAGGACTCCGCACTTCCACTGCAGGGGGCCCGGGTTCGATCCCTGGTCTGGGAACTAAGATCCGCCAAGCCACGTGGTGTGGCCAAAAAAAAAAAAAATGGTGATATCTTTAAATTGCATGCCCTAGGCTAGCAGCTGCTACAGAGTCCAGGCTGGGTGTTACTGTCACCTAAATGCCAGTCCAGGAGGCAGCCAGCACTGTGACTGCCGAAAGATTCCTCTGCACACAGGCAGGCACCTCCGGAAAAGATACTACCTATACCCGTAAGCACTACAGAAAAAGCCTCTCCACTGCATGGAGGCCCAGAAGAGAGGTTCCTTTCTCAATCTAGTTTTCAAAAAGTTGATTTTAAAATTAGGGTCCAGCAGGAATAAAGATGCAGACGTAGAAAATGGACTTGAGGACACGGGGAGGGGGAAGGGTAAGCTGGGATGAAGTGAGAGAGTGGCATGGACATATATACACTACCAAATGTAAAATAGATAGCTAGTGGGAAGCAGCCGCATAGCACAGGGAGATCAGCTTGGTGCTTTGTGACCACCTAGAGGGGTGGGATAGGGAGGGTGGGAGGGAGACGCGAGAGGGAGGAGATACGGGGATATATGTATACATATAGCTGATTCACTTTGTTATACAGCAGAAACTAACACACCATTGTAAAGAAATTATACTCCAATAAAGATGTTAAAAAAAAAAATTAGGGTCCAGGATTTAAACTCATATCACACACTTCCTCCCTGTATAAAGATTCATTATAAAAGTCTACTTTTAAAGATTCCCAGACATGAAAAACAGAAATTACTGACACTCTTTGATTGCCATCAATAATTCAAACAAATAATGTTGCATTTCGTTAATCCAACTTGTTTATTAGAGAAAAGCAAGCATGGTTGTTTCCTAAAGACTTACAGAAACGTGTGGACAAAATGTACTTCCACCTGCAAAAGAGTCCAATTTGAGGCCGCACAAGGACTGATGGGAGATAAAGGATGCTATAAATAGTTGTCCTTTTCTCCTAAGTATTAAATTGGAAAAATAGGTATTTAACAGGAGCTTCAGGTTTGTTGGCAGTTTAATTAAAAAGAAACAGGATTCCAACTGAGACAGTTCCTGGTTTTGAAGTATGACTCAATTCATTTTCAGTTAGCAGAGATCAATATTCAGAAATACATATTAACATTCTTTTATTTATCATATCTATTAATTTAATAAATTGGCTGAAAAAAGTCATGCGTTTTCACCCAGAAACCAAACATCTCAGGACAACAAAGAAAAGCATTATTAATCTTAATTACCCATCCTGCGTGAACCATTTCTCCAACAATAAGTATTCTTACCTCTTGGTGAAGGAGGGAGGGATATGTGATCCCTGTCTAGGTCGACATACCTGTTGTCTATCTGTAGGTAAACCAAACCGTTTCATTACTGAGGCTGAATAATACTGACTGATTAAATGTTGAATAGGGAAAAAATAATCTACCTACCGAAGATGCATGATAAACATTTGCAGAAGATGTCGACGCTGTTATCAATTTCACTTTGGATTGCACAAATAAAGGTTTAACTTTCTGAAAGAAACAAACGGTATGTACCGTGTTATCCAGGGGAAATAATGACCAGCTCAAATGGATGTAGAATGTTTTTCAGTCCTTAGTTAACTGAGATATGAAAATCATGCTCCTAACTTATTTGCTCAAATATGGCTGGGGAAATCCTTTCCTTTAAACCCAAGGAATAGACCTCTTCCTAATTCAGGCTACTTTGAGAGAAAATTCAAGAAAAATGTTTTCCTTAATGTCTCTTCTGACTCTACTTCCTTTTGATTATCCCTATGCCATATGGGATTTACTGCTTGTAACTGGTCAGGTACCACTGGGTCATCCCCAGCACCACCCAGCTCCTGGAAGCTACACAGTGATGGTCCTGATTCCCAGGAATTGAAGAGTGAAAAAACAAAAGCATCTCTTCCAGGAGCTCAGAAGCAGTAGCACACAAGCAGAATTGCCACCACATCATATATTGCAAAGTAAATCATGACATTAAAAATAAATGCACAGGTGAAAAGGACCAAAAGTACAACAAGCATGATTATCAAAAAGAGGTCTGAGGTCCATGGATGCACCCTGGAAATTTATGTGACGTTCTCTCTACTCAAGGCTTCTCTCTTGCTGGTTTGTATGTATGTATACACACATACATGTAAGTGTGTTTGCACGCATTTTTCTATTTCCCCACAGCCTGCTCCCACTCTGTTTTTGTTCCTCTCACCAAATAAACCATTTAAATATTTATTTGTATTTTTTATTTGAATATGTCCTTGCAAAAATATGTAATTTTGTGCATGTATTTTAATTTGTGCTAGTGGTATTATGTGATATCCTATTTTGTTGATTCTAAGGCATAGCCTTCTGATATTTTAACATCCCTAAAATCAGGATGCATCTGACAATAGATGGAGTGTCACAGTATGATTGGCAGCACTTTTTCTCTTTTAGAGTCTTATAAAATCTTGAACCAATGTTGAGCACATCTTAGATTCAGGGTGAAAAACAGCATATCTTGTGTGTTCCACTTCTTTCACTAAGGACTATGTACAAAGTAATTTCACTAAGTACTATGCTTTTAAGGTCCGTCCATTTTGTTACATATACATAAAATCTAGCACCGCATAGTACTACGTAGTACTCCAGGCATGTGTCGGCCCCGTTTTGCTCATCTGCTCTCCTAAGGTGGTCCAAGCCACACCATCTCTTACCAGCATCACTTCAATAGCTTCCTAATCTGCTTCTTTCCCTGCCCCTGGCCTCCATAGCTGCCAGAGTTGTCCCTTTAAAATGTTAAGTGAGATTGTCTTACTGCTCTGCTGAAAACTCTAAAAGGCTCCCAATTTTACTCAGAGTAATAGAAAAAAAATCAAAGTCCTGTTATCCCTTTAACCACATTTATTCCTGTTCTCTCTCGGTGCTCACTCTGCTCCAGCCACACTGGACGTTTTGTTGTTTCTCAAACATGCCAGGCACACTTCTGTCTTAGAGTCTTCCAATGGTCCTTTCCCTGTCTAGAAAACTCTTCTAAATATACATATGGTTCTTTCCTCACTGCCTTCAAGTCTTTCATAAAGATGGTAAAAGAAGCCAGTGTTAAATGCATGACTGCTGAGAATTTAAGTTCCAATGTACTCCATTGTTTCATACTGTGGGTATAGAAGAAAATACAACCTCTCTGACAGGACTGAAAAAGGTAAAATCCTGCTGAAGTTGGGGTCAGAAATAGGGGCTGTGCATATCAACCTGCCTTCCAGCTGAAATGTAAAAGATTTGAGCAACACAAAGAGAATGCAGTTGATAACCCTGGGTTTCAACACACCTCACCCTGTCAAGGATGAGAGAGAAGAGTAAATAAAACAGGGACTATGAAAAAACTGT
The DNA here is from genome assembly GCF_009873245.2 of Balaenoptera musculus. NCBI lineage: Eukaryota > Metazoa > Chordata > Mammalia > Artiodactyla > Balaenopteridae > Balaenoptera > Balaenoptera musculus. The sequence continues at coordinate 12,437,212 of NC_045786.1, read as the reverse complement.
AGAGTCGGTTAAACAAACAGTATCCTGAAATCAGAACTATATTCTTTAAAAAATGACCTATTATGAGATCTAGATGGAAACTTCATTAAGCTTGTTGTCTCCCAACAATAGACTATAAGAACATACGACCTCTAGAAACTACTGACAAAAGTCTCTGGAAAAGAATCGGCGGAGATAAAATGCAAACTAACATAATATTGTCAACAAAAGCTATAACTTGTTTATGGATTAGACGATTCAGCACCTAAAAGGTGCCAACTGTGCCCAAACTGATCTATAGACTTAATGCACTTCTAATCAAAATCCCAATGGAATTTTTAATTTGTTTCTTATGGGTTTTTTTTATACTGTGAATATTGACAATCTGATTCTAAATTTTATATGGAAATGTAAAGATCCAATAAAGCCAAGGTATTCTTGAAGAACATCAGGGCAGGAGTATTTGTTTTATCAGAAAAAGATCTATCATAAAGGTATAGATATTAAATCAGTGTCACATTGATGCGAGAATAGACAAATAGAACAGTAGGACAGAATAGACAGAAACAGACTCACGTATATGAGCCCTTAATATAATACATAACGGGTGGAATTATGTATCAGGGGAGAAGATGGACTTTTTAATAAATGGTGCTAGATCTGCTGATTATCTATATTAAAAGAAAATGAAATCAGATGTCTACCTGTCTGTACACTAATATCAATTGTAGGTGGATTAAACCTCTAAATATGAAAGGCAAAACAAGAAAAAAATTTTAAGTTTATAGAGAAGAAAATATTTTTTGTTTTTTAGGTTTTTTTAAATTATTGAAATACAGTTGACAAAATTATGTTAGTTTCAAGTGTACTACATAGTGATTTGACATTTGCATACATTAGAGAAGAATATATTTTTGATTAAAGGTTAGGTAAGGTTTTCTTAAAGACAGAAAAAAATATAAAGGCAAAAAGGAAAAGATTATTAAACTAACATTGAGATTAAGAACATTTATTTATGAAAAGATACCAAAACCTTGCCCACAAACTGGGAGATGACATTTGCAACCCAAGCATGCTGCTTGGTACATATTTGTACTCAAATATCTGTGAATGGACAAGTGACTAGAGTATAGGGAACCAAGGGAAAATGTTAGTTTACCCAGAGTTCATTCACTCATTCACTCATTGCTCTCTCCCCTTCCCTCTCTCTGTCTATTTTTCTTAAATATTCGCTGTCCACTTTGATGAGTGTCTTGAGTGCATATACACTATGTAGCTATATAGATAAGGATTCATGAGCCTGAATCCCAAATAAGCAGTGGCACACAGATGTATTCTCGACTAGATAGAGTCCATCACTCCTCCATAGGAAGATAGATTGCAAGAACATCTGAGGCAGGGCCAAGATTTTTCCCAAGAAAAAACTGGATCTATGACTATGCTTGGACTGGAATAGTTTTGAGATTTTAGAAGTCTGTTTCATAAAGCCTGGACAATTCAAATTTGGACCAGAAAATTTTACCAGGTAATCCTTAAAAAGCCTGCTTTTTGAGTAGCACAGCATTCTCCTGGGTCCTCCAATATTTTATTTGTCCAGCTGATTAAATATCTAAAATGAGGATCACTCCAATTAAAGTTGTAACCTTCAGTTGAGAAGAGAAAAAACCAAAAGGAGAAGAGACTATATATATTCCCATCTACGTAGACCAGTTTTGGAACATTTCAGAGGAGTCAATTATTAAAATCCTCAGCAAGGTTCATATTACCATGTAAATTTAGTTAAAAATTAGAAATAATATTATCTTGCCAATGTTCTTAAGTTCTTTGATCTCTTGCAGCAACTTGGAGTTAGAAAATTGTCTTAAAGTGAAAATTGTGGAAAAAATTTTAAAAAGAAAGTGATTTTAGATTGTAAGCTTCTTGAAGCAGGAAACCAAAATTTTTATTTCTTGTGACTTTTTCCACAAACCTGACTTGTCCTCAGAACACTTAGCTTTGTAGCAGTTTCTCAACAGCATTTATAGTATGTTAAGTTACTGATTGTTTGCAATTTATTGATTATCTTTCTACACTGGTCATCATTTGCCTTTACAATTACAACTCCCAAGTGAAAACATTAAGTAAACAGTTTTAAAAATAGTCTATTTTATATCATATGATATCACTTATATGTGGAATCTAAAAAAATAATACAAATGAACATATTTACAAAACAGATATAGACTCACAGACATAGAAAACAAATTTATGGTTACCAAAGGGGGAAAAGGAAAGGGATAAATTAGGAGTTTGGGATTAAACAGATACACACTAGTATATATAAAATAGATAAACAACAAGGACCTACTGTATAGCACAGGGAACTATATTCAATGTCTTGTAAAAACCTATAATGGAAAAGAATCTGAAAAAGAACATATATATATATTCAGTTATATATATATATGTGTGTGTGTATATATATATATATATGTGTGTGTATATATATATGTGTGTATATATAAATATAACTGAATCACTTTGCTGTACACCAGAAACTAACACAACATTGTAAATCAACTATACTTCAATTTCCAAAAAAAGTCTATTTTAGAATTGGGCTTTATCTACAGGTGACTTCTAGTGTGAAAACGAATGGCTTGGTACTGGGAACAGATTCTTTTACCTCCTTTTTCCATTTGTAAGTGACTGGATACTTGGATCTTGAGCTGTGATAGTTCCTATATTCCATCCACGTGCACAAATGGTCAGGTTGATAAATGCCTCCCGGGGGAATGAGTCCCCCTCCTCTGAAATTTTCACTTGCCTCCATTATAGCTCAACCATACTGCGTGGTAACAATTTGTTTACACATCTATGTCTCACACTGGATTGAGCTCTTTGGGTTCAGACACTCTGTCTTATGCCATCAGCATTCAGCAGAGTGACTCATGTACTATCTCCAGAGCCTCTAATGTCAGGGGTTCAAAAAATGTTAACTTCAGAAAGACACGTTACAGGTATCATCAAAGGGACCAAGAGCATCTAGCCAGTATGTACTTACAACATAATTGAAGGATGTGTCAGCCAGCATTGCAAACTGACGGAACAATGTGTGCCTAGTAAACATCTCGTTCTTAAGGACGTGAAAGCTGAAATAAAAGAAGCAATGGAATTAAAATGAACAGAAATTATAGGAAAGAGCAAATCGGTATTATGTTCTTGTGATTAGAAACTAGACTGTTCAGTGTAAAAGCAAGGAGATACAAGTAAAAATTTAAAAATATTAGTATGAACTTATCACTCTTTGATTTTTAAAATTATGTATTTTCCAGCCCTGAAAAGCAAATAGGAGGGAATAGCCATACTAGATATTAACATATACCACAAAAATCATAGTATAAAAACAGTTTGGAAAGGAAAAATAAATGGAATAGAATAGGAATACTGAAATGTACTAGAACATAGTATGTGACCAAAGTGGCACCACAACCCAATCCTGAAAGGACTGGAGTAAAGAACTAAATATGAGAGGTAAATCAAGAAGGCTTGTCTTAAAACGTGGGAGAATATTTTAGTGGAGATGGAGAAAGACTTTCTAAACACATCTAAGGCAAAAATTTTGATGGATAAAAATTAAGAATTTCTGTACAATAAAGGTCAGCATACACAAAGTTCATAGACTGGGAAAAGGTATTTGTAACATCTAAAATTGATAAGGAATTAATAATAAGAATACACAAATAAATTTCACAAGTCAACAAGAAAGCAAAAGATGAAAAGAGTTCACAAAAGAGGGACGTCCTTTAGAAGGAAAACATCAGATCAAAAAAAAAGCATCTGAAAGTCAGTTATTACCAAATATTAGAACTCAATCCTTGTATCTCTCTCTTTTTCTCCAACACTCATTCTTAGCTGATCTCATTTAATCCATGGCTTTAAATACCATCTATACTAATGCATCCCAAATTTATGCCCCCAGCCTAAGCTTTCTTCTGAACTCCAGACTCATATACTCATCACTGCCACTAGACCTCTACCCTTAAGTGACTAAAGGCACCTTAAATTTAACATATCAAAACTGATTTCCCGCCAAAATGTGCTTGCTTGTTTCAGTTGAAGGCAACTCCATCTTTCCCGTTGTTTAGGTAAAATCCTTGCAGTCATCCTTGACTTCTTTCTTTCCCACCTTATCTCCAATCTTTCAATACATCCTACTTTCAAAATATATCCCCAATTTAATCATTTCTCAACAGCTCCAGGTCTCCCATCCCAGTCAAATCACCATCATGTTTTGCCTAAGAGGGGCTTATTCTTTCTGGAGCTCTTAACTTTTCCCCCTGCTTTTCCTTTGGCTTCCCTATGGCCTTTTATCAACACAGAAGTCATAATTCTTTTAAGACTTCAGATCATTGGGTCTTTCCTCAGTTCAAGACTCTCCAGTGAGGTTTTAGGGTACCAACTAATTATTCTGAATATTGATAAATAAAGGGGATCAAGCATTTATCTTGCCTTATCTTGTCTGAAACTATATTTCAGGGTAACCAGTGGGGAAAATTGTTTTTTCTTTAATAGAATTTAGCTAAGAAATGCAGAAGGAAAGATAAAATTAAGGTATCACCAATTTGCAACCCTAATGAAATCTTGGATCATGGTTTGTGATCACTGATGGATGTTAAAATTATCTGGAGAAAGGTCAGTGGTGAACCTTAAAATACATGAATTAGCCTGATAACACTTGATTAAAATAATATAGCCGGACATTATGTGCCCTATGATGTGATGCATAGGAATTACATAGTAATTCGAGTGAAGTAGTCTTGCCTAAAATATTGAACCTGAGTCTAATCAACTCTCTGGATTTAAAGATCAGTTTGTAAGATATACAGATAGAAGAACATGTTAGATGACACCACACATACATACACACATGCACATAAACAATTAGTCAAATCCAGAATGGGGGACATTCTACATAACAAATGAGCATATTTCTCTAGCAAATCAGTGGGTTGGAAAGAACGGGGACGTAAGTGGGACCATTATAGAAAAAAAGAAAAGATTTAAAGGATATAACACCCAAATGCAGTGGTCCACCTACCGTGAATCCCGATTTAAACAAACAACTGTAAAAGATTCCCTTGAGATAATCAAGGAATTTGAATATGATTTGGTCAATAAGTAGTACTAAAGATTTATATTGCTAAGTTTATTAGGTGTGGTAATGACCCAGTAGGCATGTAAAAGAGAAAATTTTCTTATCAATTAAAAACGAAGCTTCTAGTGATTTCCCATCTCAGAGCAAAACCCCAAATGTTCTACCTCACTGAGCTCTTATACCACTCGTCCCTGCTCACGTCTCTCCAGCCACCTGGCTTCCTCACTGTCCTTGAACACGCAAGCAAACCCCCACCCCAGGACCTTTGCACGTGATGTTCCTTCACCTGGAAGTCTCTTCCAGGTAATCACATGGCGTGCTCCCTCACTCATTCAGGTCTCTATATCTGAAGATAAATATTATCATGTGCAAATGAACGGAAATGTTTTAATAGCCCTACAGAGGAAGATGACTGTGTAGGTCCGATTAAACCAGGTATCAAGAGAGTCTGTCCATCCTGTCGATGATTTAAATTTGAAACACTGAGATCAGGAATAAAACAGAGTTTTGAATTAGTTTTTCTTTGAAGTGACTTTGACTACTCTTCTTTTTTAGGTCAGTTATTTTGCATCTCTTGAAAGAGGTATGTGAGGGCATTTCATATTAGTTAATATATACAGAAAAATGCAAGGCTCCCAATTTCCTTAAAAGATGATTAGTCGCATTTTTATAAATAGAATTTGTATATATCACCACACTATACCTGTTCCTGAGAATTAAGAATTTCTTTTCCCAGTTTTTGTTGATCTGATCTGATTCCTTCTTAACCCTGTAATAAATTTATAGGTGGTTAAATATTGTATTAGCTGCAAATGAACAATTATGAATTACTATTACCAGTACCTCTCCGACTTCTTTTTCTCTTTCTCTAACTTAGCCTTTAACATTTCTATTTGCTCTTCCAAACCACGTTTCTCTTCTTCAATCTTTCAATAGAAAATACATCACAAAGTTAATTATATCCTGTTTCCCAGTACATCTGAAAGGTTATTTCTATTAAATAGCATGCATATTCTAACTATCATCAAAAATTTGAGGGAACAATGAGTTACATTTACTTGCAAATTCCCATAAACTGGAAGAATTTAAGATCCCATGCCTCCATTTCCTGTAAATGATTCACTTCAAAGCAGCCAGCATGAGACAATATTACCAAGTAACCAAAATTTATCTTCATCACCCCTCCCCCTACCAGGTATCACTTTTTCTAAATCTTTTCATCATAGCAGCAGCTGCCCCCAGTTACTCTATTTCCTCTTTCTATCAAAACTGTCCTCAGGAAAGGATCTGACCAACTCAATCACATTAGAACTGTATGCCATTTCTCAGTATTGTTTCTATTTTACAAGGGGACAAAGTTTTGGCAAAGGAATGAATCTGTAACAGTGGAATTGTAGGCATGTCATGAATGAAATTTCTCTGGGTGTGGCAGGGATGTACCCCGGAATCATACTATAGAGGCAATCAGGTCCTCTGTCTCTTCATTAGACTGATTCTTGGTGTAGCTTTCAAAGTCACTGCTCCTCTCTAAGGATAGTCAGCATCGATATAAACAATATTTAAGTTAATAATAAGGGTCATATTAGTCATTATTATACCTTAGCCACTGATAGTCTCGCTTTTTCTCCATGCATCGCAGCAGGTATTGCATGTCTAACCTGGAAAGAAAATAAACCAAAGCAAGTATAACATTTCAAGTCAACGCATAAAGATGTGGTTTTTCTGCAGCTTAGAGAAAGGCAAGTGAGACTAAAAATATGCCAACCCTAGTCCCATAGGGGTCTTGACCGCCTCATTTAATTTACAAGACTCAGTGTTTATACATTGCATTTGCAATTGGACAATTACATCCCATTAAAACCAACCTTCCCCCTACTGTTTGTTTTTTAAATGAATTACTTTGTAATTATATAATGGGTCAAATTTTACCATTACACTTTTTTTTTAAAATGAAGTGGGCAGTTATTACCCAGTGAAGTCACAAGCTTAAAAAAAACTTTTATTTTTCTCAACTACCTTTTGGATTAAATCTTATGAATCTCAGTTATAGATATAAAAACACTGCGTTTCAAAATGGTTAAGTAAATCACATATTGCACTTTTTTGTTTTTTAGATTCTAATGCATTCGTTTGCTCATTTATTTAATAATAAATAAATAAACTTTTATTTTAAATGATAATTAAGACGAATTTTCACTACTATACCTCTTGAATGATGCAGAGAGCAGATGGCAGTGAGAAAATATACTGAATATAAAAACCTGCTTGATTAGCTATTCTTATATTCCTCTACAGAATGTAGACAGCAAAAGGTGCTTCTTATTACCACCACTACCTTCTCTAGTGGGTTCTGTGACCCCAAAGCTTTTGATCTGTTGCCCATCTTGATGGGGTGGGCTCTGCCATGCAGGGTCTGGAGCCAGGTCTGCAGAATAAAGTAAAAGGAACCCAGAGCTCCCTGGAGCAATCAGAAGTGAGGGCTGAGAAGAGCTAGAAAAGAAGAGAATGGCCAGGCAGGACCCCAAGGCTGGAGCTGCTAGTGTGTGGTGAAGCCACAGGTGACCAGTGCCCAGGGGTGATGTCCAATATTCAATGTGAAGTGGCATCTTGGTGATGCAGACTGTCCCTGTTACTCATCTTCTTCAACCTCGTCCAAATAAAGGTGTCCTGTGAGTGAGTGGTTTTAGTAGCAATCACAGAATTGGGTTGAATTCAGTGTCTGATTCAACAAGGTGTGAGCTGGGGTGACACAGAGTGCAATGGGACTCAGAAATTGACTCGTTTCAGTGGAAGAAGGAGCCCAGACATAGCAACAACCACCAGGAGATGCCACGGGCGTCTGCAGAAACAAGTGGACACGCTTTCGGCTGCCACAAAGCACAGAATGTGGGTTTGAGCCAACTTTACTTATATCTGAAGAGGCAGAGAGAACCCAGCTGACATTAGCTGCCACGTAACAAAATTTGTAATTAACAGCCATAAAAGTTATAAGTTTTTGAGTGCCTACTATGTGCCAGGCATGTCACACACACTACCATTTACTTCTATATACTAACCTATTGATTTCACCATCCCTGTTACTTTAGGTTTTTAGTGATAGAGAATGCACGCACATATTTTAAAAATAAACTGCAGATAGTATACTTGAACATAAAACTCTCACTTCCCAGGAGCCAAGGGTTTGGTTTTGTTTTAGTTTTTCTCGTCATTATCATTATAAATAAACAGTAGCCTTTATTGTTTGGGCTCCCCACAAATAAAGATTAAGAATTTAGAGCATTCGAATTACCTTCCACCTTCTCTCTTCCCTCGCATGCCTGATTTTTTATTTGCAAATGTTTAGCTCTTACTGTGGTTGCCTTTATTATGATGTCAATATATGTAAACTTCTATATGGTGATCTACGAACTCCCTGTTGATAATTCCTGATTATCCCCTGGCTGATAGGAGAATTTTCAGCACGGACTTAATCCTGAACTTGGACCCTAACCCATTGCTCTTACCTTAGTTCACTAAACTCTAACTCCTACTCCATCAGAACCCTCAGTCCTGAGGAGCTTTCTGGTGGTCCTAGAACTACCCAGATTATTGTTCCCTTGGTTGTCTGCACACCTTCCTAGAGAAACCTACCACCTACAACCACCAGCATAGTGACTCAGTCTCCCCAAGGCCCATGTGGCAGGAAGTTAGCCAAAAACAAAGCCTGAGGCCTAGCAACACCTATTTAACAAAACAGTGAAAATCTTGGTTATCATTAGCCTTCCTTGGCTTCGAATACGTGGGGGTCACCCAAGTCATGGGAGGCATGCACTTTTGGCGCTCCCTCAACCTGTTTGTTCTCAAAGAGCACAATCCGCTTGAACTGCCTCTCTGACCAGGACATGAGGATTACACAGTGAATTCACTGCCATTTGGTTAACAGTAGACCAAGGAAATCATGGGAGTAAGAGCCCCAAGCTTTGGAGGGCACTTGCCCATATGTTAATAAGAATAAACTAACCCAAATTTTAAAAACGAATCCACAGGAAGTTAGGAAAACAAACTGGCAAAACAAAATAAGTTTCCACTTAGAAAGACATTTGTATGTATTTACTTCACTCTATCTGAAGTCATATCAGTAATTGAAAGTTTATTTTTTAAAAAAAGGATTCTGGGACTTCCCTGGTGGTGCAGTGGTTAAGAATCCGCCTGCCAATGCAGGGGACACGTGTTCGATCGCTGGTCCGGGAAGATCCTACATGTCGCAGAGCAACTAAGCCCGTGTGCCACAACTACTGAGCCTGCGCTCTGGAGCCCGCGTGCCACAACTACTGAAGCCTGCGCACCTAGAGCCCATGCTCCGCAACAAGAGAAGCCACCACGAGAAGCCCACGCACCGCAACGAAGAGTAGCCCCCGCTCGCCGCAACTAGAGAAAGCCCGCGTGCAGCAACAAAGACCCAACGCAGCCAAAAATAATAAATAAATAAAATTAAATTAAAAATTTAAAAAAGAAAAGAAAAGATTCTGTGTTTAAATTTGCATACAGTAAAAATTAGTTCCAATTTTCAAGGCTCCTTTTTCCTAACTCTCATATAATGATCAACTCTGTAATAACTAGAGATAAAACCGTGCTAAACCATATCTTCTGTAAAGCAAATAATTATTCAATCTCTCCCAAAGACAATACTCTGACAATGACAAAGATAGCTTCTCTTTTCATTAAAAAAAAGCACCACATGTAGACTAGAGTGTTTGCTCTCCAGTCTGAGTTGAACTTTCAACTCCCGCTACAGCACGTTATATTCAATCCTGGCTCTGTCCACATTAAACTGTCATTTTGTTTTGCCAGCTGCTGGCGTTCCATTTTCTCTGGAATACATGTGCTGGTCTTTATGTGGCTACTTCATTGACAGGTGCAAACACTGGACTGCTAAACAGTAGATAGAGGTGAAAATGAGTGGTAATAGAGAAGGAGATAACTTCCTAAGTAGGAAAATGTAAATTAAATAATTACAAAGATAATCGAACATTGTGACTAGACATAATTCATTATAAATATCTCTCTTTTTTTTTGAATTTGTATATATATTTATAGCTAAAAATCTATAAAATTAAGAAATAAGTTTTATTTACAACAGAAATTTAAGAATTATGATTCTTAAATTTGTTTCCCAGTTTAAGCACTTAAAACATGTTAAAAAAAACTCCCAACATTTAATAAATATAATCTAAATTTGGAATCAACAGCCAAGGTTTATAATAACAGGAGTGCAATTATGTTTATTAACTGTCATATGATCAACCAGATGCCTTATCATATCCTCTTTCTCCTTTTCTTGTCAATCAAAGACTCATTACATTCTTTCATTTCTCCCAATTTCCACAAACATCCCTCTTCTGAAACTTGGGCCATTCCTTCTGGGTTTAATGCCTCCTTGAATCTCTCCTTTAAACCATCAAATATATTTCTATCAAAACAATGTTTCTAACTCATGAAGAAAGACGATTTTCTGTCCCTAAAATTTCATTAATCTTGACTTCCACATTATCATTTTTTTCTGATTACCTTCTAAGCAAACAACTAATTGTGAATACTAGTAATGTGCCAGCGGGTGGTAGTTGGCATGGTGGTGGGTGGGGAGGGGAGAGTGATGCAACCGTAGGAAGAGAGGAGAAGCAGCCTGTGTGCTTACAGTCTGGAAAGAAGAGACTTAAGAATTGAGAACACTGAGGATAGACTAGGATGTTGTATGCAGTCAGGCACTGATCACTGTGTAAGCCAGAAGGCAAAACCTCCATATATCACTGGTGAATTTTCTTCTAACAAAATTATTAGAATTCAATTTCAAAATTCTTTCAAAAATAGACAAGAGTCCTTATTTGATGTGCCCCAAGGGTGCCACTCCATGTCTGCCAGGGGGTTGTGAAACCTCTTGACAGATGACCGGGCTCCAAAGCCCTACAGAAACCAGGCTGATCTAGTTTATACGCAAACCTCAAGCACATCTTCTCAAAGGCCCAGAGGGACACGAAAGTCTATGTGGGCTGGCCTCTTCACCTGGCTCCAGGTCACCCTAGACTTCGTGTTCATTGCGGAGTGTCAGGTATGTAGAAGCAGCATATACATCTTTTATCAGACTATCCAGTCTAAAAACTTTGTAATCAAAACTCTTCCATGAAGGTAAGGTCTCTATTAAAGATGATAAAGCCATTGTTTATAATAACAAAAGAATAGAAACAAAAACTTAAGAAGGCACTAGTAAATTGATAGAGATTGCTTAAGGAAATTGTGCTACTTCTGTGGAGTGAAATACTGTACATAATTGATTATATATATATATTCAGTGGCACTGAACAGCCGTGTGGCTTGCAGGATCTCAGTTCCCCAACCAGGGATTGAACCCAGGCCACGGCAGTGAACGCCCAGAATCCTAACCACTAGGCAACCAGGGAGCTCCCTACTTTCCTCTTTTGACATTTATCTTTACTGAGCAAATTTTGTATAATAAGTATGAATCTGTTTTATAAAGAATAATTAAGAGGGCTTCCCCGGTGGCGCAGTGGTTAAGAATCCGCCTGCCAATGCAGGGGACACGGGTTGGATCCCTGGTCTGGGAAGATCCCACATGCCATGCAGCAACTGGACCTGTGCGCCACAACTACTGAGCCTGCGCTCTAGAGCCCGCAAGCCACAACTACTGAGCCTGTGTGCCACAACTACTGAAGCCCATGTGCCTAGAGCCCGTGCTCCACAACAGAGAAGCCACCACAACGAGAAGCCCGCGCACCGCAATGAAGAGTAGCCCCCACTCGCCACAACTAGAGAAAACCCGTGTGAAGACCCAACACAGCCAAAAATAAATAAATTAAATAAATTAATTAAAAAAAAATAAAGTGGCGAAAATGGTAAATATGTATTTGGTTCCCTCATAGGATGCAAATAATGTCACTCCCATACTAACAACAAGACAAATCCAGATACACTACAAAATCACAACTTTTCTTGAACCCATCTGAGAACTGAGGTCACAACCAGGTAACTGAATTCCAAAGAGCAGCGAGCCCCTCCAAGGAGAGAGGAGACACATGCACAGCCTCAGCCACAGTAGAAGGAGCACCATGCCAGCTGCAACACAAGCAGGTAAGAAAAATGAGCTAAAATACAAAGTAGTGAGGAGCAAGTATGGGTTAGCAGAGCAGTCTGAAGTAGCTGCGAGCACGTGTTAAAAGGTGAGTTCACACTCACTCACAGCTTTTGTCTCCATCCCCCACAAGATGCTCATGAGAAAAGCTGAGGGCAGAGCAGGGCAGGAGACTTGTGGATTTTGCAGGCTTGAAGAGAGGACCAGCTGCTGCTAAGAGAAAAGCACCTTCTACCCTAAGAAGCAAAAGTCTTAAGCCTCTGGGAGAGGGAAAGCAAACTCTCTGGATAGTCCGACTCAAAGAAGGTGATCAGTGGAAAAGTGTCAGGCATCAAGCCCCATACCTTTCTCTTAGGGCTTTGTTTCCTAGGAAGGAAAGCTTTGAACTGCTGGAGAGGGCAGCAAAGCCTCTTGCTCACAGGGCATAGGTGAAGGCATAGTATGGCAAGGGGGCAAATAAAGGAAGATTTTTCCTTTCCTGGATGAGGCGTCAGTAATTGTACTAGGCCTTAGAGTCTGTACTAATACCAAGTGGAGGTTTCCTATTGCAGAAGAAACAGGTAACTCCTGCCCAAGGTCAACTTCAGATACAAGGTGGAGGTAGACTGCCACAGGGAGGAGGGGCAGGAATCCTGAGAGAGCCCACCTCTGAGCCACAGGCACACAGCACTTCCCAAAGAGTAAGTTTGCTTTAGAACAACAGAGAACTCTCTCTGCCCTCACTTGTGAAGTACCAAGCAATAGCAGTCTATTACCAAGGAAGGCATAAGAGCATAGTGAGAGACTTGCTCAGTGGCACAGGTGGATAGTTCTGCTGAAAGCTAAAGGTGGGGCAGCACACAGAGAAAAGCACTCTGCTACTCTCATTCCCATTCTAAGCACACACCCACTGCAAGAATATCAAGGTTGTGGCCCACTAAAAGGAACCATAGCAACAACCAAACTCAATTCAACTTTTGGCTAGATTGGCTCTACCGCTTACAATAACAGTCTGTTACAGGAAGAGGCATGCCATTTCCAGGTGTGAACACTGTTTATTTCAGTCTCTACTATTCTACACATGATGACTGATATTCAATCGAAAATTATGAGACAGACAAAAAGGAAAAGAAGCTATTGTCAGGAGACAAAGCAATCAACAGAATCAGATTCAAAGATAACCCATGGATCATGGAACTATCAGATGAGGACTTTAACTATACTTAAAATGTTAAAGAACCTAGGAGAAAAAGTGAACAATACAGATGATAAACAATAAATAGATAATTTCAGCAGAGATTTGGAAAATGTAAAAAAAAGTCAAATGTAAATATTAGAAATTTTTTAAAAAGATGAAGAAATTAATTTCTTTGATTAATCAATACAGCTGAGGAAAACAATTAGTAAATTTGAAGGTAGGTCAAAAAAATACCCCAAACTGAAACACAAAGAGGAAAAAGTCGTTTAAAATCAATGATCGGAATATCCAAGAATTTGGGGACAATATCAAATGGTCTAACATATGTGTAATCAGAATCTCAGAAGGAGAAGGGAGAGAGAATAGGGCAAGAGACATAATTAAAGATAATGGTAAGGAGTTAATGAAAGACACCAAACCCCAAATTCAAGAAAGTCCATCAGGACAGAGAGAAAGAAAGAGAGAGGAACAACAAACACTCCAAAACACATTATAGTCTAACTGTTGAAAAGCAAAGAGAAAGAGAAACTTCTAAAGGCATTCCAAAGTAAAAGACACATTACAGACACAGAAACAAAGTTAAAATATACAGTAGACTTTTTGTCTGAAACTATGCAAGACAAAAGATAAGGGAGTGACATCTTCAAAGTATTAAAGAAAAGAAACTGTCAACCCAGTCTTCCATACTCAGAAAAAAATCTGTCAAAAATACAGGCAAAATAAAGTTTTTTTCAGACAAGCAAAAGCTGAGAGAATTTGTTGCCAGCAGATCTGCTCTATAATCACTGCAAAAGGAAGTTCTTCAGGAAGAAAGAAGATGATATCGGACAGAAACTTAGATATATAAAAAAAATAAAAGCTCCAGAAATGGTATAAATGAAGGTGTCAAATGCAAATCCTGCCATGGCAAATTATATCCATTTTTGTTACATGAAAATATCTATATTAAGTTATAATTTTCTGAAGACTCTAACATGTTAGAAACTCCAAAGAACTGTACTTTTGATGGACACACTGGAAAAGATCATCCAAAGGCATTTTGAGCAAGATGAATGGACAAATATGAGTTGCATAGTGACTTTCTGGAGAACTCTTAAACACTATCTTTACTGCTGAAGACTAAGCTATTTGGTGGGAGATTTTCAGGGGTTCCTACAAATTGCAATGACTTCTTACTGATCTCTTATCAACCAGCTGCTTGGGTGCTTCAGTATGAAATCTTTTTTTTGTTGCTTTCCTAATAGATGTTCTCCTAGCCATTCCAGTGGTTGTATAAGAATCCAAAACTATTGAAATCTTTCTAATTTAAGTATAAAATTTACCTTTAAAATACGCTTATGCCTTATTTAATGTAAACCAGACAGAAATGTTATGAATCTTAATCAGAATCCACTTGCATATATTCAACTAGAGAGAAAGACCACCAGAATTACTCTCTAGGACGTTCAGGCTCATGTCTATCAGTTCTGGTGGCATGAAACACAGTATGGGTTCACCATATGCTTTCAGCCATTGGATTAACTGGACTCCATAACACTTCATGGCACTGGTTATAGGTAACTCCTTATTCTATTCTGGAGATATATATATATATATATATTCATACAGTCAACAGAAGAATGTCTCCCACATAGAAATTAGTGAAGGAGATCCTCAGGCTATATTCAAGATTTTTTAAAAGCCTAAAAATCAGTATACCCTGATTCCCTAATAAGGCTGCATAGGCTAACAAAACATAAGAACTCACTGCTGTGACCCTGGCAAGCCACACGGCACAGCCAAAAAAAAAAAAAAGCTACTCCCATTAGGAAACAAAGATCCAGTAAGATAAGGAAAATTCTTTTGTGTCAACATAATCTATCAAAATACAGTAAATATCCTTTGACAGCCCCTGAAGACCATACAACCATACACGTGTCCAGGACTGTCCTAGTTGTGTATTACTCCACCACCTTGGGCTGCCAGGTCAACAATGAGCAAAATGCTGGCTTTTTCACACAGCTCTGCAGAACTATGAACTGCCTGCTTTACCAAGCCAAGCCCAGGGGAAAAATAACGAAATAATGAAACAATGAACAGGTTATATGATTTTCTTCTCTGATGGAGTTTATTTTCAACTTCACGGGTAGCTCAATCAAATAAAAGGGATGTACAGGAGAGGAATGGGAAAGATCTTCCTTTCACCCACCTTGCCTATAATACTCTACACCCATAATAATTCCATATCCCATAGTAATAATAATTTTTAAAAAATTACTAGCTTGCAGGGTGACTATGGTCATACTTGCAAAACTATTGCAAAAGTACTTCACCTTGCAATTCTTGAATGTTTGAAGAACAACGTTCTAGAGTTTTTATTAAAGTTTTTTTCTGATGTCCAAATTGCTTTGTATTGAATGAACTTTAAGAATGGGAATACGACTGACTTTGTCCCCTGTCCCATTTCCCACACGGAAGGGTCCTGATGCTTTCTGCAGATCTAAGCGCGCACCATATGTTCCATCAGCGCAGACAGGTGACCCCATGGAAGCTCAGAAGTCTTCCAGGGAAGCATTTACTGGGTGCAGCCTTAATTAACTAATTACCCTGGAGCGGGGGCTGTGGGAGGGAAACCTGGGAATCCAAGTTAACCTTGTTCTGTGAAACCTCAGTATTTGAAATGTTTTACAGCTATCAAAAAATAAACTTTACACAAAAACGCTGTCCAAATACAAATTTCATGTTGTGAAATCTTTCATAAATAGAAATCACACAGCAATGTTCCTATTGTGCTTTTCAGACTGGTTGAACACTCAGTTTATCACTGTGTGCGCCGCTGGGTGAAGCACGTGTGCTGTTCCCACCGAATGACACAGATTTCAAAAAATAAGTATGATTAATTAGATAAGGTAAATGACTGATGTAAAAAGTTCCTGCAGCAAGCTCTCCGTTTGGTCATTTACACGTGGTCAAGATGACAAAACCCTTTAAAGACAATTTTTAAGAAGTCCAACTACCTCAATGTAATAAAATATTTAAAGGAGAGAAACAGGAAAATGATAACCAGAGTGCATCTAGAGAGAGCTAATCTACAGTGAAGAATACACCACATGGGGAGGTGATGGAAGGGAGCGCTCATTATAATAGGATCATTATTAACAAAAGTGTATATGAGAGTAATAACGGTGAGCTAGAAAAATATATTTCCCTTTAAAATCGAGTCAATTCCTATGAAAATGTAAACTCCAGCTTATGTCATCTCTCCCCTCCCCCAGTCCAACTTTTACTTATTGTTACACATTAACTTCCGAGTCTCCCCAGCTGACAAAATGTACTCTTAAGCTTCGGAAACATCTAGATAACAGTCATTACGGTCAGAAGGAGAGACTGTGACACTAGGAGAAAACCCTACTGAAATGACACCTTCTCAGAGACGCTGTCTGCCTTTATCTCCCCTTCTTGGTGTCTTTCCTGTAGGGGAGAACAGTGGTATTTCTGCCCCTTGTAGTTGGGACTTTGGAAGCTCAATTTTGATGGGTAAATTCGGGACTTTGGAGTTTCTAGTCTGCAATTCTAGGATTTAGTTAGGGCCCTGGGTTTGCTATAGGGAAGGGGTTGCCCTGTGCCCGTCTCCAACCCCACTCTGCAATGCTCCCGCCATCATCTCAGAGCCTCAGACACAGACCCCTGGCACACACCCTGATTTCAAGGCAGCTGACAGAGGTTTATGGAACAGGACACCGCCTCGGCCGCAGTCTCCCTAAGTCCCAGGCTTGGACTACAGCCCCTCGCCCAGTAAGGCTGGGCCCCCCGCCCCAGGTCAGCAGGCAGCCCCACATACTCAGCCCAGGGGGGTTGCTTTTTGTTTTCTTGCTTTGTTGTGGGCCTCCTCCCCCCCGCTCCCCCCGCAAATACTTCACAGATCTGGATTCTAAAAATCTTACTTCTAGAACCCAGTCATTGGTCAGTCGTGTGCCACATTCCCCAAATGTCTTTCTCCTCCTCAGGAAATTCCAGTTGTTGATACTTCCTAACTCTCTGCAAAGTGGAAGCGCTCTTAGAGGAGAATGCTTTTTCTCAAGTCCTGGGGTTTCCTTCCAAGTGGAGTGGCTGCCACCAGTATTAACACCCCAGCCTCCCTCTACCTGCTGCTCTACTTCCCTCTTTCTCCTACGAAAGGAGAGAAAGTGGTGGAGAGGAAGTGGTGGGTTCGAGTGGTGAGCCATCTGCCTGGTGAGTGAGCGAGAGAGGGCTATACCTTTTCCTGCCCCCGTTTGGAGCAAGGATGACACAGCGAGCATGATTCTGCTCTGTTCTCCTGCCCTGAGTGTTGGAGAGGTAGATTCCGCCCCCTGGGGGAGAAGGAGGAAGAACACGGGGACACGTAGAAACAAGACAAAAGAGTCTGGGAAACCAAAAGGTGCTAGTGGACAGACTCTTTCCAGGAAGTGCTGTACCTTGGCCATATGTGTCACCCATCAGCCTCTAAGCTTTCTAAACGTCAACGTGGAAAAGGAGTTTAGACCGGTTGCACAATTCACAGGGCCCACAAGATAGATCGATTGTTCAGAGAAATGTGACTATTCCCATAACTAAGCTCAGAAGAAAGTTCCCCCCAGGATCATTTTAAAGGGAGGTATTGGGTAATGCAGTGAGCAGTGTCTCTGTACAGTCCACACAATAAGCCAACATTGAGGTGAACATCACAGACCTACTCCTTGATATGCCCTTTAATATAGACCAATGGCACTGCCGTAGGCCCAGTAGAAGCAATTCTGATTATCTGGGGGTAAGGAGATTACTAGCATATAATTCATGGATGTATGTCTCTGATAGTACGAGCTAGTCCATGGTTGATTTAGAATAGTCCATGAGCAGGGCTTCCCTGGTGGCGCAGTGGTTAAGAATCCGCCTACCAATGCAGGGGACACAGGTTCGAGCCCTGGTCCAGGAAGATCCCACATGCTGCGGAGAAACTAAGCCCGTGCGCCACAACTACCGAGCCTGTGCTCTAGAGCCCGCGAGCCACAACTACTGAGCCCATGTGCTACAACTACTGAAGCCCGTGTGCCACAACTACTGAAGCCCGTGTGCCACAACTACTGAAGCCCACGCGCCGCAACGAAGAGTAGCCCCTGCTCGCCACAACTAGAGAAAGTCTGCGTGCAGCGATGAAGACCCAACACAGCCAAAAATAAATAAATAAAAATTAATTAATTAAAAAAAAAAAGAATAATCCATGAGCAAATGGACTTTCCAACTGCACATCTTTCAGGGAGTCTCCAGGAAGCCTCTGATAGATACTGGGCAGTCATGAGTTAGAGATTATACACCCTAGAAAGCGCTTGGAATGTGGCTTCTCTGTGTTGCTAATTTAATAGAGATCCACGAAGCCATGGTGACTAAGCCAAATAAACCACCATGCTCAGGACAACGGTGGCATCCTCCTGGGTAAGGTAAGGGGCCTGATGAGGACGCCTCGGTGAGGGGAAGAGCAGCCAGAGCCCCCTGCCCAGACGCACGCAGAGGGAGGAGACGGTTCGCAGGGGAAGGTGTCCCAGCGTGTGGTCCTGTGAGTGGGTCTTACCGTAGGCTGCTCTTCCTTTGAAGCCTTCTTTGGACTCTTGACTCTTTCGGCCTTGGAAAGCAATGAAACGCCGGAGGAAGAATGTGGCCTCGGAGCGCCTGCACTCCCGGGCTGTGAGGGCCACGGGGACAATGTGGTTTCCTTCCCCTTGATGGCTCTGGGGCTCTGGCACAGAAAAAGAGCCAGCTCTGTGCTTCTCACTACACATGCTTCCGATTCGCCTCCCTCTCTTCTCCTCCCTTGTCCTCCTCTCCTGAGCTAGAAGCGCAGTCCCAAAGGGCCTGGATCTCCTCTTGCTCCCGGTCCCACCATCCCTGGGCCCCCAGCACCCCTGCCCCTGCCTGATTTAATTTGCAGATGAGGCCCAATTTTCCATTCCTCCCGCTGATGCTCGTGTACTGAGAAAAACATACCAAGAGATCAGTGTTTTCTGGAAGCACCTGGAAAGGCGGGGTCTTGGTGGAGTGGGGTGAGGTGGTAGCCTGAGGTGTGTATCATATTTGTACGGAGGTGGAGGTAGGCGTCGGGGGGCCAGCAGGCAGGAGCCACGGGACAGGAGTCCGAAGGGCCAGGGCACTGAGCCCGGGGGTCGGGACACCAGTGACACCTTCCACTCTCACCCACCAGTCCCTCGTCTCACCTCACTTTTAAGTGTTTTCTCCTTCAAACTCGGATGTGGGAAAGTGAAAAGCCTCGGGATGGTGTGTATAGGTTCTTCAACCCAGATGCCCAAATAAGAAATGAACAGAATAAAAGAAAAAAAAAAAAAAAGAACTTAAATGCAAACCTTGGCGACTATGGCGTCAAACTTTCTTCTCATTTCAAGGTCCTCTTTCTGTTTATTAACCTGTGAAATTAAAGACCCGTGTCATTTGTTATCATTTGCAAAGATTAAGAAAGAGAATTTTTGGTAAACTTCCCTTAAGCAATGAAAGAGTGGCATTTTAAACCATTTCACTGCCCAAACTATTATAGGAATATAAATTATAATATTGAATGTAAATTAGAAGAGAAAATAAATTTGTACCCAGAAAAAAAAGTACTTTATAATAGAGATTATACGAAAACATGCAATTGTTTGCTTATGTGTATTAATTTTATTAACATTATTGTGTACCAGGCACTGCACTAGACTCTTAGAATAAATAATACATAAACCTTGCCATCAAGCATTTAGGTTCTAGCAGAAAATGGGTTTCTAAAATGCTTCAATTAGGGAATTCCCTGGGGGTCTAGTGGTTAGGGCTCCGAGCTTCCACTGTGGGGGGCAGGGGGCGGGTTCAATCCCTGGTCGGGGAACTAAGATTCCCACAAGCCATGAGGCTGGGAAAAAAATTAATTAAATGCTTCAATTAAAAAAATTTTTTTTATATATACCAAAAAAGGAAGCAGTGCAAATGTTAGTTAGAAATAATAAATATATGACCATCCGACTTGAGAAAGAGAACAATAGCTACAGTGTTGAATCTCCCTGTGTAATTGTAAGTGTCCCATGACCACCACCCTCCCAACCAGGTAACCACTATTCTGAATTTTGTGCTCGGGATTCCCTTTTATTTTCTTGATAATTTTTTGTCGCTTGTATAGACTTATCTTTTTACCCCATTGGTATCCTTAAACAATATACAAACTTAGTTTTGCTTATTTTTAAACCTTGTTTAAAAATCATAAAGTATGTGTTCTTCCTCAACTTGTTTGTTCCATAGTTTCTGAGATTAACCCATGTTGATACTGGAAGTGGTTCATTCATATTGGCTGCTGTATAGTATTCAAGTGTATGAGTAGAGCATAATTTATTAATCCATTCGCTGTCAATGAACATTTGGGAAATTCTAATTTTTTTCTTTTATACATAATATGGCTTTGAATATTCCTGTACCTGTTCCCCCAGGCACATGTGCTAGGGATCTTCTATGTGACATTATATGCCTAGGAGCGGAACTTTGGGGCATATGTTAAGAGAATGATCAGCTTCAGAAGATAACCCAAATTTGTTTTCCAAAGCTTTTGTAACAATATACATAGTCCCCAGCAGTTTATGAGAATTCTCTACTCCACATTCTCACCAACACTTGGTACTGTTATATTATTAATGAAATCAAGCACATTTTCAATCAATGTTCATTGGCCATTGAGTTTCCTCTTTTGTGAAGGGCCTGTTAAAAACTTTTGCCCATTTTTCTATTGGGTGGTTTTTTTTCTTATTGACTTGAAGGAGTTATTCTCGTATTCCTGAAAACAGCTTTGTGAATACAAAAATGGTGTGAATATCTTTGCCAAATTGGTGGCTAGATTTTAAACTTTCTCTGAGGGGGTCTTCTGATGAAAAGGGGCCCTTAATTTTTGTAGGGTTGATATTTTTAACTTTCCTTTTATGCTTTATTTTGTGTCTTGTTTAGGCAATAATTTCTACTTGGAGCTCATATGATTTGTTCCCTAAAATTTTAAAAGACTGTTTTCCCTTTATATTTGAATACTTAATCCATACAAAATGGATATGTATCATGTGAGGTAAGGAGCCAGTTTCATTTTATGCAATTGTTGAATCAATTGTCAAGCATCTTTATTGAAAATTCCACCCTATTTACATTGATCTGTGATACTGATATATACTGAGTATTTACGTATGTCTGGTTCTGCTCCTGGCTTCTCTATTTTCTCCCAATGGTCTATCCCTGGCCCAGTACCATGATGTCCTAATTACCTTAAATTTATATTAACAGCTTACAGGAGAAATCACTCCCTACTCCATCATGTCATTATTTCACTTTGTTTCCTAGCTATTCTTGACTCTTGTTCTTCCATATTAATTTTAAAATAAGCTTGTCAATTCCATGAAAAACCTTGTAGTAATTTTGGTTGGAATTTTATTGAATATAGAGATCAGTTTGGTGAGAACTATTATCTCTAAGATAATCTAGTTTGCCTATGGCGACTAAGTTATAGCTCTCCATTTATTTAGTTTTTGTAATCCCCTTAAGTTTTTTTTAAAGTCTTTATTAATCCCAGTCAATAAGTTTTTTTTTAAGTCTTTATTGAATTTGTTAATATTGCTTCTGTTTTATGTTTTAGTTTTTTGGCTGTGAGGCATGTGGGATCTTAGCTCCCCAGCCAGGGATCAAACCCGCACCTCTTGCATTGGAAGGCGAAGTCTTAACCACTGGACCGCCAGGGAAGTCCCAACAGGTTTTACAATTATTTTCCATGGAGATTTTTACAAATTTTTATGAGATTTATTTATGAGCCCTTTATAAACTTTGTTATTTAATTATAAATTTTTATAAATTATAATTTCTCCTAATTTTTGATTGAGAAATCCAATTGATTTTAGAATGTTGATCTTATATCCAGCAATCTTGTTAATTTAAATAATTTGTCTTTACTGTTTTGGGAGGTTGTCTAAGTGGACAATTGCATCCTCTTTGAATAATAACAGTCTTGTTTTTTTCCATTCTACTCTTCACACCTCTTGCTGTCTTTTTTCTTATTCTACTACACTGGCCAGAATTTCCAAAATAACTAAAAAATGGTATTAGGCAACCTTACCTTGTACTGTTTTTAAAGAGAATGCTTCCTGTGTTTCACCAAGAAGTCTGTTTGCTGTAGGTTTTACTCTTTAGCAAGGTAAAGAACTTCCTCCTACTTCTCATGGGACAGCGGTGTGTATGTGCACATCTGTGTGTGCATAAGATTGGATGTTATTTTTTCTCAAAGAATTTGCATGCATCAACTCAGAATATCATATAATTTTTCTCCTGTAATCTGATTGTGTGGGGAATTACATTAATAGCTTTTGCCCAATCCTTTTAAAACTTTACGCATTCTTTTGAATTTTGCAGCTTGAGCCTAATATTGTTTATGAGATTCATCCATATTGTTACATGTCACTGTAAGTTATTCCACAACTAATTTAATTTTCTCTACTTTAGATGGACATTTGAATTGTTTCCAATTTGGGGCTATTACCAACAATGCTGCCCTGAACATTCTTGAAAATGTCTCTCTTCTGTGAGTCATTCTAAGGTATCCTCATCTTAAACATTAATAGAAAATTTGCCAAACAATTGTCAAAATTAGTTCTACTACCTTTTGAAAGTTATGAAAGTTCCCATTGCTTCACAACTTTGCCAACACTTAGTACTGTAAGCCTTTTATTTTTGTTTTTAAACAATCAATCTGGTGTGAGCAATACTATTTCTTCATGGTTTTACTCTGTTTCACTTATTGTTAATGAGATTGGATATATTTTTGTAGGTTCCTCATCTGAATTCCCACTTTTCAGCTCTTTGCCTATGTTTCTAGTGGATAGTATGTCTTTTATTAAATTGATTTTAGGGCATATTTATATTTTGGGGGTACTCATACTTTGTCAACTCTATGACTTGTGAAATCATCACTACAGTCAAGATAATGAACATACCCACCACTCCCAAAAGTTTCCTTATGCCTCTTTGTAAGCCAATCCTGCCTCATCACCAGGCAACCATTGATCTGCTTTCTGTCACTATACATTAGTTTGCATTGACAAGAATTTCAAGTAAGTTGAACCGTACAAAGGTATTCTTTATTTTGTCTGGCTTCTTTCACTCTACATAATATTTCTGAGATTCATCCTTGTTGCTGTGTATAAAAACGATCCATTTCTTTTCATCTCTGAGTAGTATTCCACTGGGTAGATAAGGTACAACTTATTTACCCATTCACCTATTAATAGACATCAGGGTTATTTCTGCTACGAACATTTACATACAAGTCTTTGTGTGAATATACATTTTTACTTATCTCAGATAAATAATTAGGAGTGGAATAGCCAGATCACATGATAAGTATAGATATAAATTTTAAAAAGTATTTAAATTTAAATATTTTCTAAAGTGGTTGGATATTTTACATTCTCACCAGCAGTAAATGAGAGTTCTAGGTGTTCCTCACTTTTGACAGCACTTGATGCGGTCAGATTTTGACATTTTAGTCATTTTAGTGAGTATATAGTGAGTGATAATATCTCACTGAGATTTTAATTTGTATTTCCCTAAAGATTAATGATGCTGAGCATCTGTTCATGTCATAGTTCGCCAGCCATACATCTTCTTTAGTGAAGTGTCTGTTCAGATTGTTTGCCCATTTAAAAAATTGGGCTGTTGACCGTGTTACTGAATTGTAAGACCACTTTATGTAGTCTAGATGCAAATCTTTTGTTAGGTATGTTTTGCAAATATTTTTTTCCAACACTGTAGCTTGCCTTTTCAGTTTTCTTTGAACATTCTGAAGAGCAAAAGTTTTTAATTTTGATGAAATGCAGTTTACACTATTTAAAGAAATCTCTGCCAAACCTGATGTCACTAAGATCCTTTCTTGTGCCTTATTCTATTAATTTGTGGGTTTAGCTATTACATTTAGATTTATGATTCATCTCAAGTAAATTTTTATATGAGGTATGAGGCAAGGGTTGAGGATGATTTTTTCCCTATAGCTATCCAATTATTCCAGCATCATTTGTTGAAAGGATCATCCTTTCCTGCTTGAATTGCCTTGGCACCTTTGTTAGAAATCAGTTCATCATATATGACCCAAAGGGTCTACTTCTTGGCTTTCTATTCTTTTCCATCAATCTATATGTTTATCCATATGCCAATATCACTTTATCTTGACTACTGTGCCTTTAAAGTAAGTGCTGAATTCAGGTTGTGTGAGTGCTTTCCCCAGCTTGTTCTTTTTCAAAATTGTTTTAACTATTCAAGGTCCATGAATTTCCATAAACATTGTAGAGGAGCTTGTTGATTAAAAAAAAAGCCTGCTGGGATTTTGATTGGGATTGTATTGTATCTATAAATCAATTTAGAGATAACTGACAGATTAATAACATGCATCTTCTGAATCACAAACATGGTATGTTTCTCCATCTAGTTAAGTCTTCGGTTTCTCTCAGCAGTGTTTTGTATGGTTTTGTACATATGCTGTCAAATTTATCCATAACCATTTCATATTTTTATGTTATCACAACTGGAGTTTTTTAAAATTTCAATTTTTGATTGTTCATTGTTAGTACATAGAAATGCATTATTTTGATCTTTGTAACCTTGCTAAATTCACTTATTAATTCTAGTAGTTTTTTTGTAGATTCCTTAGAATTTCCTATATAAATGATCATGGTTATCTGGGAATAAAAACAGTTCTACTTTTTCCTTTCTAATCTGGATGCCATTTATTTCTTTTTCTTGCATATTATACTGGCTAGGACCTAAAAAACAATGTCTAGTGGGAGTGATAAGAACAGAGAGTCTTGTCTCATTTTCTGATCTTAGACTTAAAACATTTAGGCTTTCACTATCAAATGTACTAATGGTTATGTTTTGTAGGTGTACATTATCAGCTTTAGAAGGTTTCCTTCTATTCCCAGTTTGCTGAGAGCTTTTATCATAAATGTGTATTGGACTTTCTCAAATGCTTTTTCTACATCTATCTGTCCCCTGGCTCCAACGTTTTATATTTTTACCACATGCAAAATACATTCATCCTCATCCAAGGCCTCAAAAAATCTCATTCTATAACAGCATCTGCTTGAAGTCAGGATCTCATTACTTAAATCAGGTTTAGGTGCAGATGAGGCTCCTTGAATAAGTCTATCTTGACTGGAAGACCCAGGAACTAAAGAGACAAGTTATCTGACCCCACAGCCAACATACCATGGTGGGACATAGGATAACCACTAAAGACACTCCCCTTGGCTCATGGATTTATCTATTCCCACTGGAAATGTGTGATGGTTCCTAGGCACAGAAATTCAGACATGTATTTTATTAGAGTAAACATCTGGGTTACCAAAATATCAGTTTTCTAGCTGAATGGCCAAATGCTGGCATGTTACATATAATAGAACTGGACAGACTTGAAGCATGGCTCAGAGGGAACTCAGGCAACAAGGAAACCAGTAATGGGATCAAAGCCCACTGCAGAGATAACTCAGTGCTGTGCCCTCGGAATGAGAGGCTAGAACAACCTCTGTAACTCCTTTCTATCTCAAGTCTGGATTGTTCCTAGAAATAAGGTGCACTGGGATGAAGTAGATAGAAAATTAGTTAAGGGTAAGAATTCAATTATGGTAGTTTTCTGATAAGGACCCTCTTTTTTGTTAGCTTCACAATCAATGAAAGTTCAGGTTACAAAATCTACATATAAAAATCAGTAGCATTTCTATACACTAACAACGAATTATCTGTGAGAGTAAAAAGAAAATGATCCCATTTACAATATCACTAAAAGCAATAAAATATTTAGGGATAAATGTAACCAGGGGGGTGAATAATCTCTACACTGAAAACTGATGAAGACACTGATGAAAGAAATCAAAGAACATACAAATAAATGGAAAGAAACTTCATGTTCATGGATTGGGAGAATTAATATTGTTAAAATGTCCATACTACTCAAAGCCATCTATAGAGTCAATATAATCCCTATCAAGGTTCCAGTGGCACTTTTTACAGAAGTAGAAAAAACAATCCTAAAAATTATATGGAGCCACAAAGTCCCCAAAAAACCAAAGCAATCCTGAGAAAGAAGAATAAAGCTGGAGGAATCATACTTCTTGATTTCAAACTATATTATAAACCTACAGAGTCAAAACAGTATGGTACTAGCATTAAAAACAGAGACATAGACCAATGGAACAGAATCAAGAATATGGTCAACTAATATTTGACATGGTAGCCAAGAATACTCAATGGAGAAAAGACAGTCTCTTCAATAAATGGTGCTGGGAAAATTGAACAGTCACATATAAAAGAATGAAACTAGACCCCTATCTTACACCACTCATAAAATTAACCCAGAATGGATGAGGGACTTAAATGTAAGACAGGAAACCATAAAACTAGACGAAAACATAGGGAAAAAGCTTCTTGACATGGGTCTTGACAATGATTTTTTTTTTTGGATATGACACCTAAAGCACAAGTAACAAAATAAAAAATAAACAATTTGGGACTGCATCAAACTAAAAAACTTCTGCACAGCAAAAGAAATAATCAACAAAATGAAAAGGCAACCTACAGAATGGGAGAAAATATATGGAAATCATATATGTGATAAGGGGTTAATATCCAAAATACATAATGATCTCATACAACTCAATAGCAAAAACCCAAATAATCCAATTAAAAAATGGGCAGATGATCTGAGTAGACATATTTCCAAAGAAGATGTTCAAATGGCCAACAGGTACATGAAAAGGTGCTCAACATCACTAATCCTCAGGAAAATACAAATCAAAACCACAATGAGAGATCACCTCCCACTTGTTAGAATGGGTTGTCACTGAAAAGACAAGAGGTAACAAGTGTTGTCAAGGATGTGGAGAAAAAGGAACCCTTGTGCACTTGTTGGTGGGAATGTAAATTGGTGCAGCCGGTATGTAAAACAATACACAGGTTTCTCAAAAAATTAAAAATGGAACTACCATATGATTCCACTTTTGGGTATTTATCCAAAAGAATCAAAACACTATCTTGAAAAGATATATGCATCCCATGTTCATTGAAGCGTTATTTACAATAGCCAAGACATGAAAGCAACCTAAAAGTCCATTAATGGATGAATGGATAAAGAAGATGTGGTATATTTATACAATGAAATATGATCCAGCCATAAAAAAGAAGGCAATCTTGCCATTTGAGACAACATGGATGGACCTGGAGGGCATTATGCTAAGTGAAATAAGTCAGACAGACAAAGACAAATACTGTATGATCTCATATATGTGGAATCTTAAAAAACAACAACAATAACAAAAAACTCATGGATACAGAGAACAGATTGGTGGTTGCCTGAGGCAGGGGGTAGAGGTGGGACCAAAATGGGTGAAGGTGGTCAAAAGGTACAAACTTCCAGTCATAAGATAAGTAAGTCCTGGGGACGTAATGTACAGCACCGTGACTGTAGTTAACAACACTGTATCGTATATTTGAAAGCTGCTAAGAGACTAAATCTTAAAAGTTCCCATGATAGGAAAAAAATTATGACAGGCATTCCCTGGAGGTCCAGTGGTTAGGAATCCATGCTTTCACTGCCGCAAGCTGTGTTGCACAGCCAAAAGGAAAAAGAAAAAAACTGTGTAACTTCACGTGATGATGGATATTAACTAACTAGACATATTGTGGTGATGATTTTGCAATATACGCATGTATCAAATCATTATGCTGTATACCTGAAACTAATACGATGTTATATGGCAATTATATCTCAATTTGACCAAAAAAAAAAAAAAAAGGATAAATGAAAGCCACCAAGCGTAGGAATCACAGAAAGATTCAAAATTATTTCATATGCTTCTCCTAAAACTAACTAAGGGTGCATCGTTCCATACTTTATTGCTTACCTATACTTACTGATCCTGCCTTTTTACTACAACCTTTTTGACTTTCTAAACTAGGCTCTAAATAGGCCAGAAAATAAACTGTATTGAAAACAGTAATAGACAAGCATGGAACAAAAACCCTTCAGGGAGCGCGTCTTTTAATTTTTACAAAGTGACTCTGGTCAACTCCACCTTCTCCCTCTCCTCCATCTGGCCACAATCACAAATCTCCATTTCTGGAAAAAAAGCACTGTAGCAACAAAGAAAGCCCTAATAGCCACAAAGCCAGCCTCCCTTCCAAGTGAATAACAGAATCCCTTGGTGGGGGGAAGGGGGGTGCCAAATAGTGATCTTGTTGGGCCCAAAGTTATGCCATGGAAACCCAGTCCTAAGAAGAACCTTAAGTACACTCCTTCTACTGAAAATATGAGCCTCCAGACCAGCTCTGAACATGCTAAAGGCTCTTGTGCTGTCGTGAGGTTTGCGATGCAAGATCTTGCTGCTTGGCAACAAGCGTGGTGCTCAACTACTAAACAGCAAAATAAAACATGATAGGTTCCCCGTGGGCAATATAATAGCACCAGTTAACCGCTGACGGTTCAAATAAAGCGGCAAAGTAATTCACAAACGGTGGAGTCCGTTCCTAGCATAGGCACGAACTCACTGATGGAGTAGTTTAATTTCTTCTCTAATACTGCTAACGAACTGACAGTTTAACATCTGCTTCCCACTCTATAAAAACACTTTGTATTTTAATGACAATGTGCACATTTAGTTGTTTGTTTTCAGAAGCAACTCCTGGAGGAGGGGGAATGACAGAAGAGGAAGGGGGTGGGGCAGAAATCGACCAAGTATACTCAGTTCATGGAGATGACTTTTATACACCAGGAATTTGAAAGTAAAGAGTTCAAAATAACACATTTGTTAACACATGGTTTCTGTGGATAGCTAACCATAATTTTTTTCCTGGCCTGCATTCCCAAGTTGGTTTCATAGAAGGCTTTATTGTAGTCCCAGGGCATTGTTTTGCATTAATGTCTATGACAAGGCACCCAAAACACATGGTGCTGAGAGTAACAAAACAGAGTTAGGGAAACAGTCATGACTTGGCACAAAGTGTGACAAGCTGTAAAAAAGGGAATGTTTCAATATCTGAAGTGGTGTTGATTTCCTATGAACAACCTTTTCTCTTCTAAACAGTATCATATTCTTTTCAAGCACATTTAGAACGCAAGTCAAGCTGTGTTTTATTTTTGATTATAATAAACACAGTCAGTTTACTGTAACAAAGACATAGTAGTGGTGATCAGTTGAAAGCCAAAGTACGACACCATGAGCTGGACGGGGGGTGGGGGGTGGGGTGGGTGAAGTCGGGGAGCTTGGTGGGGGGGGCGGGTAGTCAACTGATAAAATAAAAGACCAGCCGTCTGGAAAGTTCGCTTAAAAGAACATAAAAAGGCAGTGTTTTCTTATGAGACTAACACAGAATGCCAAAATATCTGGCTGGGCTCTTTTTTGTTGTCACTTATGGCAATTTGTAACTAAAAATAGTAAATCCTTCAAAATACTGGGCTCTCATATCTGTTTTTTTTAATCCCTATAATAAAATACAAAAATTTTGTACACTGCTTTAAATTGTTAATACTCTTTCTTGTATAAGACTCTTCTACATAGTAAGTATGTTTATTAAAGAACTACTCAAATTGTTTTCTCCAAAACAATCATTAAAAAATGTTTATAATTATAATTATGCATGCATTTAGATTATGGATAAAGGTGAAATGAAGAGTTCACAGTAAACAGATACAAATAAAGTTTATAAAACTTTCATGATTAAGTTCCTGGATTCAAATTTATTAAGAAATAATGTAAATCCCCTTACCATTTCTTGCACTAATGATTTTTCAAAATCAAGCTCACATATTAATTTGTCTCTGCCATTGATTAGCTGAAAGAGAGGAATATTACATTTTGATTAGAGGTAAGAAAACACTCAAGATTCCTCCTCAGTGAAATTTAACGAAACATTTTGATTCTAAATGTGAGAAAAATGGATCCCAATAAGATCAAAGCAAAAATTAAATGTCCACAGATTACCGTGTAATAATGATATACTACTATATAATTATTTTTATTATATAAGCAAGCAAAACATATATAAAAATGCCAATTTATTTACAAACTTTCTCACCCCACCCCCCCCCAAAAATGTGACTCAATGCATAATAAAGCAAGTCCTACTCTATCAAAAAGAGCAATTTTGCTTAACTCATTATATGAACCATTTCTCTTATTTTAGGTTTTGATGCTATATTTAGATGCATATCAAGTCATATTCATAACAATTGAAAATAGCCATCAAAGCATATACTGCAGCGCCTTTGTACCAACTTCACTTGCCTCAGTATTTTATTTTTTTTATTTTTATTTTTTATAAATTTATTTTACTTTATTTATTTTTGGCTGTGTTGGGTCTTCATTGCTGCACGCGTGCTTTCTCTAGTTGCGGTGAGCGGGGGCTACTCTTCGTTGCGGTGCACAGGCTTCTCACTGTGGTGGCTTCTCTTGTTGCGGAGCACGGGGCGCACGGGCTTCAGTAGTTGCAGCACGCAGGCTCAGTATTTGTGGCTCACGGGCTCTAGAGCACAGGCTTAGTAGTTGTGGCACACGGGCTTAGTTGCTCCGCAGCATGTGGGATCTTCCTGGACCAGGGCTCGAACCTGTGTCCCCTGCATTGGCAGGCAGATTCTTAACCGCTGTGTCACCAGGGAAGCCCCACCTCAGTATTTTAAATGATCATTTGCAACTTGCATGTAGTATATACACTGAAAAAATTCAACCTTTGGTTTTGACATCCATTCAATTCAATTAATTCATA